>NC_132987.1:79215000-80465000 GCF_048564905.1 Vicugna pacos
TGAGATGCAGGGTAAAAGAAGAAATAAAGAAAGCTTTGTGCAGGAGGGTCACTGGCTATAAACATTAAAAGGTTGGCAGGTGTTCTTTTGTAGATATGACCAGAAGGAGGAGTAGGGAGGTGGGGAGATACGGACGGGGCAGGGAGCCGGCTGAGGACAGACTGTGGGGCACACAGAGAGAGTAAACTCGGTGGGTGAAACTATGGCAAGGCAAACTGAAAGCAGTTAAGGAATGTGTCACACACTAAGTTATCTCTAGTGTGGTAGACAGATGAGAGCTTTTAAAGCTTTTTGGCAGCAGAGTGGTAGGACCAGAATATTCAAGTTGGTAGTATTTCCTGTGGAACTGTGGTAAATTTGGGACAGCGAGCTAGGAAGGCAGAAGAAAAAATGTTGCTTTCGTTGAGGGTTCAGTGTGCACTGCTTCAGTTGCTACTGTCAGTCTGCACATTTGAGGTTGTTTTTCCCTATTTGCAGACAGGCTTTTCAGATTTCCAGAGAACGGAAAAGATTTATTTTTAGCTCAGAAAGTTGTGACTTAGTGCGTGCCCTCAGGTAATGGCAGGTGAAATGATTTTAGGTTTAATGAAATGGGTGCAGGTGGGAACATGGAGTTCAGAACGAGATAATGTTAAATCTTGTCGTCCAGCCACTTTGGATGAGCAGAAATATGAACATCACTTTAGTACCAGCATATTTAGGTCCTTTACTGTTTGCACACATGTATAATGTAAGCCAGTCAGCAGTCAATATTCATTCAAGCCCTACTTTGTGTAAAGCATTGAAGGAATGTCCTATAAAATGAAGAAATCAGAGTCTATCCAGAAAGAGACTCATGTAGAACTAATACAACAGAAACTATTATCCCTGTATCTCCCTTTTACTTTATGACTGCTGACATTTTATTAGGTATCAAAGTATATTAGATACGTGCTCATAATAAAATAAATAATTGCATATAATACCCATGTTACATTTTCCAAAATGAATTTTAAATGTATTTGTGTCAGAAACATCAAGGAGATTTGATTGCAGAAATGTTACTTTGTATCCATTTCAGCACCATGCACAGGACTCCAAATAAGGACGACTTTTTATGCCCCATTATCACAATGAGCATTTGTGGTTTGATACATGTATTTGTTGGTTGAAAGGGATTCTTTTATGTTAAAGGTTTTCTTGAACTTTACAGTAATTAATATCTACATAGAAATTTCTTCTCTCCAACAAAGTTCAAAAAAATCTGTCTTGTTCTCTTATTTGGTCCTTAGTCAGAAACCTAAGATAAAATTAAGAATATCTTTTTGTCATAGTGTGTCTGTAGTGTATTGTATCTAATGAGGGGAGACTGAAAAAGAACTCAGAGCTATAGCATAGGACTGATCTTTTGAGTGAAACTAATGCTAAAAAATTTATATTGTGTAGCTTTGAAATACAAACATTGACATATTTCAGATGTATTTTTTAAACATGTTTCTTTTCTTATTTTAAGTTGATAGAGAAGGATACAGCTTTTTCACTGTGCATTCTAAAGCTTCAACACCGTTTTAGAACTATGGTGGGCGGTGGCAGGGAAGAAATTGGCAGGTCATTGATTGGGTTATGTAGGACTATTAAAGTTGTATTTCATCCTTTTTGCCCCAAATTGGCCCCCAGCTTTTAAATATGAACTAATAAGAGTTTGGAAAAGAACTTCATGATAAAACTCTAATGATTACTTAAAGGTCTTTAAATCTGTTTAATTTTTTCTTGTAAATATGTCTTGGCAAAGTTACTCTCTTTTTTTTCTTTTAAACTGCTTCAATTTAAGTCATTGGATTGGTAAAGAGCAGTTGTTCAGACAGTTACAGTTCCTGTAATGTAACTGAGCAACCTGAATCAGAATTTCCGAATTCTGAATAACTAGACACTGGCTCTCTGTGGTACCTTAGGAGCAAGGTAACAGTTTTGATTTGTGTTGTTCACACATTAAAAATTGTATTTAAAATTGCCTGCATTTAGAAGGCTGGACCAGGTCTCTAGTTACCAGTAGTGCTGAAGCTTCAACCTTGAAAGAACAAAGGCATTTCTGATTGTACTCATGTTCTGTTTTGTTGAGAAGTTTGCAAATGTTCTCTTTAATCTCAGGGAGACACAATTCAGAACAGTTACATTTGGGAGGGATTGAAATAAGAATCACACCGGTGCTGGTTTTTCTTTACTGAATCCTTACGGAGAACACTAATTTTTCAATAAAAACTGATCATGTTTGGGGACTTCTGCTATTCATTTATTTAGCTGTCTCTATCTGATTTATAGAAATTACAGCATTTCCTCTCAATATGTTTAAGAACCATGTTGCATTTTTTTCACGTAACTTGGTACTACTTTGGGTGGTGGTGAATAATCACTAGAGTGCTCCTAACTCCTAAGTAAATGCTGTATTTCACTTGTTTAAATAAACAAGTTATATATTCTTTTCACAATTATAGGTTGTCTAAGAGCTGCTGTTGTTTTAAGGTCCCCCAAGAATTAAATTCTAAACTAACCCTTTGATTTCCTTTCAGGTCTTTTCCAATGGTCACCTGGGGAGTGAAGAGTATGACGTTCCTCCCCGACTTTCTCCTCCCCCTCCAGCTGCCACCCTTCTCCCCAGCATCAAGTAAGTTGTATTGAATTTAGAGATTATTTTTCCGTGCGTAGAGATGTTGTAAGTAGTGGTTTTGAGCGTCTCAGGGCGGAAAGTACAGGGTGACTAGCAATGCATCGGTGGGCATGATCCAGCTGGATTTAGAAAGTAAAGCACCGGAAATCAAAATCCTTTCTGATTCTTTGCTGCTAACTACAGCATTGAAGAGATTTCCCGACATGCTAAGATCGCTTTCTCTCTGTTG
The DNA here is from genome assembly GCF_048564905.1 of Vicugna pacos. Taxonomy (NCBI): domain Eukaryota; kingdom Metazoa; phylum Chordata; class Mammalia; order Artiodactyla; family Camelidae; genus Vicugna; species Vicugna pacos. The sequence goes on from NC_132987.1 coordinate 79,217,874, forward strand.
CTTTACATGCTAAGTCCTCCCAGCATCCAAGACGAAGCTCAAGTAGGGCCATGAGCTCTCCGTCCAATTCACCTCTCTTCCTCAGAGGTGTCATGTCTGTCCCAAATACCCAGTTTGACATCATAAAATCATCTCCTCCAGTCTTCTCATCTCTCACATCCATTCAGCCACTAAAATCCTGTTGACTTTTAAAGTTTTTTTTATATATAGCTAATCTTCCCTATTGCCCTGGTTTTGCCTCATAACTGGACAACTGAAAGAGCTTTGTACCTGATCATATGCTATGATCTCAGAATTAATATCGATGGATTATAAAGCTAGAAAAACGAGTTAACCGAGGTGTCTCACTTGAAAATGGGGCACAAGAGGCACGTCAGACAAGTGCTGTTATCTGCCCACATCAAACCAGGGTGAAGCCGAGTCTCCTAATTCCCATTTTCCTCCTCTTTGTATTAAATCAAGCTGCCTGTCTTTCCTCCAGTATAGCTAGTTCACATACCTGATGTAATTTAAATTCTGCTTTCTGGCCACTTTCCTACTCAAAACCCAGCATTGTTCTTTCCTGCCTTCTAAATTAATTCTGTGCTCTCCTGCTATCAGTAAGATCCACAGAATTTTACTCAACTAAAATATCGTTCAGTGATTCCTAATGCTTTCCCTCCAGCCCTGTCTTGATTTTTTCCCCCTCTGGTTTTGTGAGTCTTTCATGCTATTGCCTCCTGTGCACCACTTTTCAGAATCTTTATTCTAGAGATCCATGTCTCAGGCTCTGTTTCTTTATAAAATCTTCTGTGACTTCAGTCGTAATGGTTCTCCTTCCTCCTCCTAGAGTTTATTTTGTACACATTTAATTATGCACTTTGTGCTACTGTTTTCTAATATTAAAGTGCCTCTCCACATTAAAAAGATAAGATTTTTAGGGTAAAACCCTTTTCTTATCAACTCTGATTCTCCCTTAACACCTTACTTTGTTAGCTGTTTAGTGAATATACTGAGAATACCTGGTTGCTTGGTTGGTTGACTTCATTATCTGCTAAGATCCCCTTTTCTAGTTGAAAGTCTTAGAGCACCTTCACTCCTTCCTCTGCTGGTCACTGAACGCAAGAGAATGAGAAGCTGAATACCAGCTTCCAAGAAATTTACAATCTGCTTTAAAATAGTTAGCATACTTGAAATTATAAGAGAACATTATACAGTAAGTTGTATGAGTCTGCCTTGTTAGTTTTTATATAAGCTTGGAGGAATGGCTGTTAAAGACTTGGTAAGTCAAGGATGTTGTATAGAGAGGATGGAAATTTCCTGAGTCATGGAGGATGGGCACAATTGGGGAAAGGTGTGCATGAGAAAAAAGCAAGAGTGTGAAATTGGACATCATTTAGGGAACAGGGGAAACTAAGCTAGTTGGACAGTTCTCCAGTGGCCACTTTTCTTGGTGCTGCTGGATATGTAGCAGACATAGAAGTTAGAGGCAAATGCACATACTCTGTGTAGTAGGCTCTACATCAGTGATAACATGATGCTGTAGCCTCGCATGAATTCTGGATATATGTGTAATATAATTAAAACATCTAAGCTGCATTACCTCTGATTCAGAGAACATCCGAAAATGAAGTAAATGAAATCTTGCTAATTAGAGATAAAAATTTTACATTCTGTCTGTTAAATTCATATTGGCAAGTGGGGTAAGAAGCAGGGGTTACAGTTCGCTTCATTCATAGTTAATATTTTAAGTGCTTAATTCTGTAAATAAAGAACAAAAAAATGCATAGAAAGATGCATTTTATTGATATTTTCCTAATACTTAAGCTTATATATGCATGTGGATGTACTTTCTCCTCATTTACTCTTGATTTTTTGCCTCAGAAACAATGCAGTTGCTTTGCTTAACCAGAGAAATACTTTAACAGTGAATTGGTAACAGCAAATTAGTTTTCTGTTTTGCACTGCACATTAATAGTTAACAATACAAGTGTTGGCTTTTAACGGCCTGTTTTTTTGGTTTTTGGTTTTTTTATTGACATATAGTCAGTTACAGTGTGTCCGTTTCTGGTGTGCAGCACAGTGTCCCAGGCACGTATATACATACACACACACATATATTTGTTTTCATATTTTTTCATTAAAGCTTATTATAAGATACTGAATATAGTTCCCTGTGCTATACAGAAGAAATTTATTTCTTATCTATTTTATATGTTAATGGCATGTTTATCTCTCCATTTTATTTTTTATTTTGCCATATAGGTAGCAGTTGTTTATTGTAGAAAATATGGCAAATATATAAAAAGGAAAAAATTAAATATGAGCATATACATACTGCAAATATCAGTGCCTGGAGTTTTAACATTTTGACATTTTTTCATTTTAGATTTGTTATGTGATTTAGATTACATTGTAGAGATAATTTCATGCCTTCCTTTGTTGCTTAATATTTTAATCATTTTTCTTAATCATTTATGCTGCACTGTATTTATTATGAAACCAGCACGTAATTGTGAACATTAAAATAAAATCACATTTGGTCCCAGATGTTACTCCAGCATTAAGTATTTGTCTGTCTTTGAAAAAGGTACTGCCTTAGGTTTCACTTTTTCCATCTGTTTATCTTAAATGATCTCTAAAATCTTTTTGAGCTTCAACTTTTTAGGTTCCATATATGTTATTTTAAGGGGCTGTCATCCTTAGTGTTAATTATATATGAAGTACTTGGAAACTTAAATGTTCATTTATAGTTGGTTGGTTGCATACCATTTCTGAAGCCAGTGTAAGTTGGATTCCTGCTGAGTTTGCTTTGATTTTGATGTCTTGTCTACCTCAGCTTCATTAGAGTGTTTAACCAGAGTACAGTGAGTAAAGACACTGAGCTCTGTAGGGGCACAGAATAGTCTTAGCAAAATGTCACTCAGTGAAATAGGGATATTGGTTGCTCAGGTACCTGTTTCCATGTTAGAGTCTGTCTTAGTGCATGTTTCAAAATTAGGCCAAAGCCAGAAAAACTAAACAAAACACACAAAACAAAACAAATTGCCACCCAACATAGACCCTGACAGTTCTCACAAATGTTGAAAATCCCAATGTTGAATTCAGTAATGTCAAAGCTAACATTTACCTTTAAATCTATACTGTGTTATTATAAATATTTATTGAAGTGTATTGGTAAATTATTTGATTTACTCTGATTCCCATTAAACTGATAGAAGAGGTGACTCTGATAGTGTTTACTTTCTTGTAAAATAGTGTGTTTGCAATTATGTGACTTTTATTGTGTAATTTACCTGGAGACCTAGAAAAATATTGAATTTATTTTTTTTAGATATTCTGTAGTAAAAGTAAGCTGAAATTGTACTAGTATGTGTGGATTTACTTATTTTTCTTAAATGGTTTGTGTTTAACCAAGTTGATTGACATTTAGGTATAAATTTTTAAATAACAGCTTGAAACATGGGTGATTGTAATTTTTTAGGGGAAGAATAAAAAAATTATGTGGATTATTTTTACATGTAGTGTCAATTTTTACTAAATTATATTTATCTTAAAATAATTTGATCTTTTGAAACTAAACAAAATGAAACCTGAAACAGTAAAAAATATTTATTTTACTTGACACAAGATATTGGCAAATAAGCAAAGGAATTATCATCATAATGGAATAATTACTTCCAGGTAAGATAATGTTCTGCAATGCTGAAGCATGCCAATTTTGTTTTAGACAAATATTTTTCTTGGGCCTTGTCTTTTAGAAATGGACCTTTTGACATGTTAATCAAGCTTTCAAATACACATGAATCACTATTCATATTGTTGTAGAAAGGGTTTTCTGTGGTTGGAGATGGTGGCGTTGATCTTTGTATTTTTTCTAAACCAATAGATAGGGTGCTAATATTTTAAGCTCAATGCGTAGAGAATCCAGATTTTGCCTAACAATCATCCTTTCATTCAGCCGTGTGTACTGACTGGAGATTCAGAGTGAACAAGATAAAATCCTATCCTCTTTGGGATTCGTGCTCTAGTTAGGGCGAGCCAAAAGGGAACAAGTAACTCAAGTATATTGTCAGGTAGTGGTAAATAAAGCAGGGAAAGGGGTAGTGATAGGCAGGTTTACACTTTAGGTGAGGTCATCAGGAAAGGTCATTGAACAGAAACCCAAAAGAAGCAGGGGAGCAAGCCATGAGGTGGTCTGAGCAAAAAACAAAAAAAAAAGAGAACTGGAGTGCAAAACAGTGAGGCAGGTGAATCCTTTCGGCATATCTGAAGTATCTGAAGAACAACAAGAAGGGCAGGGGGGCTGGAGCTGAATAAGATCTTGCAGGAGCTAAATCGTGTACTGCCTTTAGAGCATGGTAAGGACTTCGGTTAGTTTTAGGAACTGTCGGAAGGTTTTGATCAATGTTACGTGATGCTGGTTTGTGTTTTTAAAGAGTTTCACTGGCTGCTATGTGAAGAATTGTCTTTAGGACAGCAGAAGTGGGAACAGGGAAGTCAATGGAGAGTGCAGTCATCTGATGTCGTGGACCAGTCAGGTACAGTCAGGGCTTTGACTGGAATGATAGTGATGGAGTTACATGGTCAGCTTTGGGTTGTATTTTGACCCAACAGTACAATACCTGTTAATAAACTGGGTGTCTGTGAGGTGATATGTCAGGGATGACTCTTGTATGGGTTTTTGGCTAAAGAAACTGGATGAATGCGTTGGTGCCATTTACCAAAGATAGGGAGAAGATAGAAGGAGCAGGTGTGGGAAGGCAGCAGAGGTGGTAAAATTTATGGATCTTTTGAGTTTCAGGTGCCTGTTAAGCACACACATCCAAAGTGATGTCAAGGGGACAGTTGGATGTACCATCTAAGCTTTAAACTTTACATTGTATACAAGTACCTATTTCCGTAGGTACTATCTAAAGTTGATAAATTCATTTCCACATGCCCACTGCCCAAATTTGGTAGATTAATTACACTCTTAGGGATATGAATATAATCCTGTAATATTTTTTAAACAATATAGAAATAGATATTAAAATAACACCGTTAAAACTGTATCATTTACCCCTATAATGTTGATATTGTAGAAAGCATATTTAGAACATTCCTGTGTAGTAAAATCTTAGTATACATTGTCTATCTTTTATTACCATAATCTCCCTTTATATACCAAATTGCTGGGAAAAACAGACTAGAAATGAGGATTTGCGAATGTAGCCTCAACCACTACCACCTTCCAGTGAGCTACCCAGTAGGTCCACCCCCCCAGACAGCACAGACAGCACCGGCGTCCGGGCCTACAGGTGTGCACCTGAGAGTGGCTGTCTTAAAACCACGGCCGAGATGGTCTGTAGAGAAGTGCAAAATGATAAAACTGGGCTGATTTGACCGAAGTGCTGGTCAAATTCATCAGAGAGGGGAAGTATTAGTTTTGTTTTTGACTGAGGAGTGAAAGACAAAGAAGAGGAAAAAAAGTACTAAGCCACAGGAGTTATTAAAACAAACATCACATTTTAATTCTTAAAAACTGAAGGGAAATAAACTCGATGGAAAATTTTCATCTTTGATACAGTACCTACCGGGCTCTGTTATTTACACTTAATGGCAGAAGAGCAGGAAAACATGCTCTGTTATTGTTCACCTAAGAATTTGTGTAGACAATGTGCACTTCAGTTTTACACCAACCCTGTTTATATTCAATGATAAGAAATTAATATCATTGATTTAAAGATAAGAAAATATGGTAGAAAACTTTCAAGTGGCAGATAAAGCTATAATTAAGAGCACTCTTAACCCTAGTGAATGAACAGGGATGTTCTTTTATCAATTTTTGAACCAGCTTTCCTTCTAGTACCTTAAAGTCTTTTAAAGACTTGCAAAGATGACGCACTATTTTTGTTTGACCTTGGGGAGATGCACCATTATTGAAGACAGCAGTCCTTTGTAAGGAACGATTGACATGACAGATACAGGATGCTGTGGGATGGGTCCTTCTTTTCAATTTGTTCATTATGACTGCTGGGGCACTCTTCTCTCATTGATGTATCATGTAGAAATGCTTGTGCATTCAGTCTTGCCCTACTGAAATGACTCAAGTCTTTGAAACTCAGACTTTATTTTTTTCTGCATATTCTTATTGATTTATAAATTAAGTTTTGTTCACATCTCCTGCAGAGCAGCTTGGCCATCCTAGCGTAGGTTTTCTGATGTGTTGTAGTGAGTCCCTAGAACCTACTTATTGACACACTGGTGAAAAGAATTGAGGGCTGCAAGTATTTATTTCATTTTAAACTAGCCTCAGCAGAAGGAGCAATAGTGTGTGGAGAGGGTACAGAGTAAATATCATGGGCACTGTTTTTCTCCTTTTCACTTCAGTGTTGTAATTTCTAAATTCAGAGAGAATTCTAATCCCCCTCTCTTCCTCTGTGGGAAAGTGACCTTTGGAGGAGGGCTGTAATCGGGGTGGGGGATGCCACAAATGCCACTGATCTTTCATTTTCTCTGACTAAAAGCTAAGATGAAAACCGATATTAACATTAATCCCAGTAGTCTGACAAATCTGTTACTTGTAATTTACCATAAAACTGATTTAGGATCACAAATAATTAGGTAGCCTTAAACAGAAATACGAGCCACTGGATTCTATTTAAATATGCGATATAAGTTCTGTTACTGATACTGTCTCTTTTTTGTCCTATGGAGACATGACCTACCGTACAGTCTCCATTTTTCTATGAACGTATTGAGCCATTCATAGAAAATGTGTAGAGTTAAAATGAGATTTTACTTTCACATTAAGTGAGGGCATCTTGGCATATTCCACCAGGTCCAAGCATTTCTTGTGTCTGTTGACATTTCTTTGTAGGCTTAAATGGAATTAGATAAAAAATTTGAAAGCCACTGGGGGTATTAAGCGTACATGCTTATCTGTAATATCTTAAATGAATTAAAATGAATTTTAACCTTAAAGTGAAATTTTCCAGTTGTTAAAGCATAATTTATGTACACTAAAATTCACCCCATACAGTTCTGTGAGTTTTGGCAAATGCATAGTCATGTAATCACCATCACAATCAAGATACAGAACTGTTCCATCACTCTAAAAGAATCCCTGTGCCTTCTGTCAGTTTCTCCCTTTACCCTAAACCCATGGAAATTAGCAATCTGATTTATGTCCGTATAGTTTTGCTTTTTCCAGGACATATAAATAGAATCATACAGTAATTTTTGAGTTTGAATTTTGATGTTGGCTTCTTTCTGCTTAGCACAATGTGTTTGATATTCACCAACGTTGTGAAGTGTATCAATAGTTTGTTCATTTTTCATTGCTCAGAGTAAGTATTCCATTGTAAAAACAAACTATGGTTTGTTAATCCTTCCACTGAGGGGCATTTGGGTTGTATATAGTTATTGGTGATTGTAAATATTGCCACTTTAAATATCATCATGAAGTTTTTAATGTTCAACATGTATTGGAAAGTTAGATTCTCAAAAAATGTAAGAGTTTCCTGAACATCTATCTTGAAGCTGCTCCCTAAAAGTGTTAGAAATGAATATGGGTCCCAAATAAGTTAACTTAAACATTAACTTAAAATTTCCTTCTGCAACTTAAAAACAAGTCAGTGGAAATGCTTATAACTATAGCTTAAATTAAAGCTTGTACTCAACCTAATAATATACCACACTGATTCTTCTTGATGTTATGAAAGACTCCTCAAAATTAGTACATGTATTTATAAAACTGACTCAGAGATACTGGGGAAGTGACTTACACGTGGCACATGCTCAGTCATCATTTCAGATACACTCAGATTTGGTGTTACCACTTCCCTGGCCTGTGATTCTTCTGCATTAGTTCTTTCCCCATTAAGACTGGGATAGCTAATACAAGAAATGCAGAGTAATGTATATGGCAGGTGCTGAAGATTAGATTTTGATAAGAGATATTTTTAAAACATTACCTTCAGAGATTATTAAATAAAGATCGTTACATGTAGAAAAGAAGCAAAATAATATATTTTAAATGTTTTTCTAGATTCTGAAGGGATCCTAAAAATGATTGTTTTCTTTCCCTCAACAGCTTGGTCATGTATCTCCCCAACAGCCTCTCATTCTTTTTGTCTAAAAGCTTGAGAGAGCTCTGCGGGGCATGTACCGTGCCAAGCCTTGGCTGACTCAGGGCCTGTCCTTAAGCGTTTTGCGATTAGGACAGAAATAGAGGAGACACAGATGAATTTATAGAAAAAATTATGTCACTGGAGGTACACTTCCTAAATACACAGTGACTGTGGGACAGTGACTGTGGGACAGTGTCACAGGAGGTTCATCTGTAGACAGTAAAGACGGATGATTCTACTTTGTTTTGTTTCTGGAAAAGTTGATGAACTAATCAAAGTATCAGGAGTTGCTCAAATGAAGGAAAGAAAAGTACTTGGCAAGGGTGATGTCTGGGGTATAAGTTGTATCAGGTAAAGCCAATGGGACATGCAGAAAGTCAGCCCTCTGATAGTATACGCCTCTCACACCAAGAACGCACAAGGCTGCAGAGGCATGCATCCACGAGCCGTCTGAGTTCGAAAATGCAAACATCACTTATTGAGAGCAGCATTAGAAAATACATTCTTGTTGTTTCAAGTGTGCACATGCAGAAAGTGGGTGTATTTCTCAGCAAAGGTTTAACTAGCACACACTGAATTTAACAAGAAGCGCAGACTGTGGGGAGGATGGCTGTTTATCTTTAAGAGTGTGTGTCCTTGTGCGTTACCAGTGTGTGAACTCAGGAATGACAGCCGCAGTGCGGAACTGTGCGTGTACGAGAGAAATACAGAGGGGATGAAGTGATGGGGGTAAGTGGGAGGATGGTTTACTTGGCGGCTTTAACTTGGAACCAGCCAAGTAAAATTGCTCTATTTTATTCCTCTGGTATCCTAAAAACTTCCCATGAGCTAAATCAGTGACTGAAAATGTTCCCATGTACCGTAAGTTACATATTTTCTCTACTATCAAAAGTACACATCCATGATAGCTAATGAAAATTCTTAAACGAATTCCTTTTACCGCTTTTCTAGTTGCAGGTAAAGTGGAACCTACTATTTGAATGAGTTTGTGAAAAGAAAAAATCCCATATATAATTACAAATGGTGTAATTATTTACATGAATTGAGAGTTCTCTTTTGGTATTTTATATACAACTTCTTTAATTGTGCCTTCCTCGTCTATTTTTTTTATTAAGACTATTTTTTAGAGCTGTTTTAGATTAACAGCAAAATTGAGAAAATATGGTATTTCCCATATAACTGCACCCCCACACCTGCCCAGCCTTCCTGATCATCTGCACACTCCCCCATGGTGGTACATTTGTTAAACATGATGAATCTACATTTGCACATAATCACCCAGAGTCTATGTTTACATTCCTATTTTTTAATGGCAGACACTGCTCTTATTTCCCCCTTCAGGACTGAGTAAGATCAATTTTGTATAAAAATTTACATACTACTGAATAAAAAGCACTGGAATGATGTTCTTATAAATTTGCTTTTTTTTTATCTAACTAGAATATTATACTGATATTAAAAGTTTGCATTAAAAATATAGTAAGAAAAATTAAATCTGACTCTTTAGAACTTTATTAAAATGGTGATAAATGGGATATTGAAGCATTTTTTTCCAGACTTAGGTATACAACAAATGCCACTCTAAGACTTTTCACTTCTAGATACAATTCACTAAAATCCATTTAAGCTAATTATCTGTGACTAGTAAATTTTAGCAGTAAGCCCTTATTATTCCATGAACTTTTAGGTGGGCTTTGCTTTTCATTTCCTTCAGGAATACTCTGTTGATTTGCAGCAGAGCTAAAGAGTAGGGGGAAATTACCCTGATTAAATACTTATCATTGGAGAAAAAATATAGGATCAGCCAGGACAGATGTGATTTCAGAAGTTGTCTGTTCTTATGTCGCAGTGCCATGCTTCTTTGGAATTAAGCTGCAACAGGCAGATGGGACATTCCTGACACTAATGTGGTTGTTGAATATTTGGTCAATAAGTCTTTTTCGTTTGTACAGCCAATGCTTGAATTGTATAGAAAAAAATTCATTATGCGTGAAAGTATATTAGGACATAAAAAGGGTATGTGTTTTTCTCATGAATTTTATTTGCTTATAGAACCCATTCTGGTCCTTGAGTTAGCTCAGTTTACATCCATGTTTATAAGAATTTGTGAAAAGTTAGTGTGTGAAACTCCTGCTCTAATTCCCATCAAGTCACCATTTTGCAGTCCACGTACTCACTGGTCCTCATTTGGAGTGTACATCTTCCGAGGTTACACACACCACAGTAGGTGTAACCTTTAGGTTATTAATAAGGCTATTAGCATGTGCTCTGGGCAGTGACAGTGGGCTTCCTGTCACTGTATCACTGTGCTCTCATCTCCCCATAAACTGTCACCTGAATTCCAAAGGTCACTCAAACAAGAATTCAAAAATCGATCTTGAGAAGGTCTTCCAAGGCAGGTTAAAATATACTTTTGAAAAATCTTAGAGGTTTCTCTTTCATCTCTGAACTTCCTGGACACTCAGATATACAGCTGAAATTTGAAAACCTTTAGGTTTTTCAAAATGTCTTCTTGTAATGGGCAGACAAAAATCCCTTAAAATTGTTTTCATTCTAACTAGTAAAGAAATCAAAATGAAAAAGTTATTTTGGTCTTGATGGCTCATATACCAAAGGCCTCTTGCTCCCTCTACAGAAGGTGCTTCAAAATTGCAGTCATAAAGATTAAAAAAAAAAAAATCAACGAGACAGATTTATCTTGAGATTCATTCATGACAGTTCACAAACAGCTTTGGATCCACATGTACCTCCAGTGTCTTGCAAACTGGTTGATGGTCCTAAAGTTGGTGAGGGTAGGTTTCTGTGTTTCTATTTTGGTATTTTTCATTGGCATCATCAAGGTAAACTCCTTTAGCAGTAACTGTTAAAAAAAATTTTTTTTGGTTTGTTTATTGGCTTGTTTATTTATTCACATGGATGAGTAAAATACTTGAATTTTTTTAGATAATTGTTTTATGCATTTTCATTCTTTTCTATTTAGCCAGAGAATTTTAGCCATAAAAATAATGGACTCTACCTTTAAAGACTTAAAAAGCTCTCTTATTATCTACTTCTCATTGTTCCATCATGTTAAGTTCTTTGTTGTTGTTGGAGGAAAATTAACAATCTGCACTGTAACTTCATAGGAGAAGGAATTGTTTTATTTAATTAAACTGCATTTTTTCAACTATAGGTAATACTCACAAGAGACAGAAGGTTTGACATTTCTATAAAGACTTCATTAATATATGAAACAACCATGAATATATATGTCATCTTAATTTACCAATTTAAGTTAAATTAGAACAAAATGCTAATATTTTAATAGCTTTGGTGCAAATAATTTTATGTATTCTCTTGCAACTCCAGGACCTTTTTATTTTATTTGACAGGTTATTAGTTTATCTTTTGTGCTGTTTTTTAAAATTATAAGAATGAAAACTCTTTGATTCCATCCATAGTCTTAACAAAAGATTGAAAATCCTTTTCATTTGTATTTCAGTATGAGAACAGCCCTTCTGATGTTACCCAGTAATTGAAAAATGAACACAAGTGACAAAGTAGTTCTTTGATTTGAATATGTCACATTGGACGTGCCTATTTTGAATTATTATGCTTAAACTAGACTGGATTTTTTTTCCCTCTGGTAGGTGTACTGGTCCATTAGCAAATTCCCTTTCAGAGAAAACAAGAGACCCAGTAGAGGAAGATGACGATGAATACAAGATTCCTTCATCCCATCCCGTTTCCCTGAATTCACAACCATCTCATTGTCATAACGTAAAACCGCCTCCTAGGTAAGAATATGGGCCACTTTTTATCACCTCACATCTACATAAGCATTATCATTTGTGGTACTTGTTTTTAACCAACTGAATCACATCTGTTTAATTAAAAATCCTTGATTTCTTGCTCAAAGCCTCTTCTACCTATAATACTGTTTTCTCCATTACTTTCAGAGAAAACAAAAAGATGCAAATTTCCATTAAGTAGGAAGTCCTTTGACTAAATTAGTTGGCTAGTGAATCTAATGGAATAATTAGATGCCCCTCTCCCCCTCAAAAACAAATTATACTCTAATAAAACTACACATTAGGTTACATATAGCGGTGATTAATTCATGAATTTTCAATATCTATTTTCAATGCATTTTATCAGTTCTAAGCACATACCTCATGAAGCAAAATTAGTGCTTAGAAACTCAGGTATTATGCTAACCTTCCTTGGAATTTTTCTTCATGATGCAAGGACTGGTATAATTTATATTCATTTTCTTTCTTGATGTGCTACCTACTTCCTTTCAGATCTTGAAGAATTTTTTTAGAAAATGTCTCCCTTAACTATTTTTTATCAGGTGCTATTTTACTTTTCCTTGGATCAAGTAAGAATGTAAGGAAAAGTGTCTTGTTTTTCTTCTTGTCTGATGTTTATTCTCACTATAATGGAGACATCCTTGGTCTCTGAAGTGGCAGCCCCAATGAGGTATTAAAAATGGGTGGTGTGTATTGAAATACTAGTTTGTCTTTAAGTAGAAGGACAATTCTGCATTTATGTAATTGAATCAGTAAATAATAATCTTTTTCTGTTTATTTTTTCAATGTAACAGACATATGACACACTCAATAAGTCAAATTTGAGTTTCAAACTTATTTTCTGTGCTCCAATTTTATTTCTATAATTACATCCCTGGACCTATGCTCGGCACATAGAATAGGGCTCAACCACTGCTGAGCCCAGCCTTCTTGCCGTCCAGTATCTCCTTACTGACTGAGGGATAAGAGGGCTGTTGAACCCCTCAGTCATCTGTATCATCTGTACTTACTGTGCCATTTCCTTTTGAGGTCGAGTCAAACAGGAAGCATTTCATGAGTGGAGTGTTCCCTTCTTTTCAGATGAAAAATCTAAAGAATGTTTTAATGTATTTCTTCGAGTATCTGACTGCAGTACTTGGAAAAGAGAAGCAAATCTTCACTTTAACCAGAGATCAGTTTTAGTGAGTTACATGGTTAGAATGAGCAACACTCGACAGAATTATTAGCCAGGGTTCTTAACACTTTGCAGTCCAGGGCATCGTATTTCAAAGCAAGAACGAAAGCATTTCTTGCTGATTGCTGGTCTTTAAGACATTTGTTGGTAAAACAGTATCATTGAGAAGACAGTCATAACAGAGATTAATTTGCTGTGTCAGAAGAACCAAATGTCTACTACTCTTACTAGAGAAAGAAGTTATCCCTTTGCATCAAATAGAAATTGTTACAACTTTCACTTCCCTTGGCACTTACGAATGTGTAGTGATTTTTAAAAACTGAAATAAGATGAGCTTTTTTGGTCTCCTTGGGATCTCATTTTTTTTCATTGCTGGAAAAGTGAGGAATATAATTTTAATACTTTAAATTTTAATTGTCATATCATAGTAGATGAGATTTTTGGTGGCAGGGCTTCCAAATCCTGAAAATAAATTTGATTTATAACCACTATTACCATCTTTTCTACTGTCACAGAGAAGTAATAAATGTTGGTAATCCCTAAACTTAATTGGAGTGAATATTTTATCTAATTTGTTCTTGAAAGCTGATGGATGAAGTGTCCTCTTAGGTCCTCTACAAAGCACTCTTTAAACTTAAATACATCCTTTCCTTCTATTTTTCTCACCTTTGGAACATCAGGAGAAGTAAATTGTCAATATGTGGAAAAAGTTAAACTGTACATGAATAATTCAGTTCCAGTAAAAATCCATCATTATTATGAAAATTCAATACATGATAACTATTTTTAAATGAACTATCTCTGGCTCCTTAAAGAGACGTGGCCACCAGAGAGAATGGAAATGAATTTCAGATGAAGCACTCTGCAATAACTATTCAAATATCCACTGTCTCCACTATTATGTATGTACTTTTAGGTTGCCCCAAGAATTCAGAGTAAATCAGAGAAAAGTAAAATATAAACTCTGCTTTCTGTAGCTCTTTGTGAGCAGATAGTCCGTTGCTACATATTCTGAAGACAAAATACTCCCCGTGTCTTCTCTCCCTGCTGCTCCCTTCCCGTGCCCCAGTTTTCTCCATTCTGTTCAAAGTATGATTCTGAAGCATTCATACCAACAGCAAAAATACTTTTTTAGTAAATATTATCCCTTACAGGATCTAGATTAAAATACTTGTTGTGTACCCAAGGCCTTTGCTAAAGTCATTTTTCTATAGTTTTTCAGAAGTGCCAGAGTTTTGTTCATGACAGTGGTGAAATTACACTCCAGACTTTAGGTCTTTGAATGTGCCTGTCAGAATTTGAATGGAATTATTGAGTGTTTAGTAATTCTCCTTCTTTGATGGATATTTAATTCTCCAGTTTATTAAAAGGAAAGCTTCAATTATAGAAATAAAAATACAATGTTAAGTTCCATCAACAAATCGCGACGTTATTGGGACTTCGATTTTTTGCCTTATTGCATTTTTGTGTTCAAAAACTTGATAAGGTATTACTGAAGTCTTTGAAAACAATACATTAGTTGCACAGGTGTATTTAGGGTATCAGCAATTTTGTGGCCCTTGTGATTTTTTTTTTTAAGAGGAGATTTATTTAGAGAGATGTACATGGCAGTGGAGGGGAGAGTGGTTGTGGTTAAAGTAAAGGTAGGTGCACACTCCATAGACAGAGTAAGTGGCCCTTGGTTTCACTTTAAAAAAAAAAAGTATCTTCCATGGGACATTTACTTTTGCTTTCTAAAACTATTTAAGCAGAGTATCTAGGTAATTTCCTTGTTTGGAGAAAGTGTAAGTAATACTAATTATATTCATTTTCACACTTTATTGTTTGAGCAGGGTTGCTAGAGCCCATCGCCTCCCCACCCCAGATAACTTTTAAGTGGAAGGTAATTATCCTTACGACTTTTGTCCTTTGGTTTCTGCTTTAGGGCTTGTGATAATGGCCACTGTATCTTGAATGGAACACATGGTACATCTTCAGAGGTGAAGAAATCAAACGTCCCTGAGCTAGGCATATATTTAAAGGGTAGGTATAAAACATGTTCTCTTTGTATTCTGCATCTTAATGGTCAGAATTTAAAGGCAAAATTCCATGCCATTGTTGTACTGAAAATACATTAAGATTTTGTGTTATCCTCTAGGAGATGTTTTTGATTCAGCCTCTGATCCAGTGCCATTACCACCTGCCAGGCCTCCAGCTCGGGACAATCCAAAGCATGGTGCTTCACTCAACAGGACGCCCTCTGATTATGATCTTCTCATCCCTCCATTAGGTTGAAACCTTTATAACAATTTCAAACAAGCCACCCTGCCTCCTCTCTCAGTTAATATCTGAATTATCAGAATTCAGAGCTCAATGTAATGTAGACTCACTAGGTGATAAATTTGTCTGAACAGTGGCTTCCCTGGGTGATGGTGGCTCTCAAGTTCATGTGGCCATTTATTCTGTTTAGATGATTGAAACAGTGGTGTAAATAGCTGGCATCAGTCCAGATTTCAGCAGGTTGTCTCTTCATGTACTAAATGCATTTTGAAAAAAAAACCTACGAAAGCATTGTTCATTCCCCCAGGCTCTCGTGTTCTAATGGATTTGAGGTACTCATCTGAGATTTTCTTTAAGTACAATTCTTAATGAATGTGTACTTTTCCTTTCAGCAGAAAATGACCCAGTTCCACTTAGCTAATTACATTATGGAAAATTATATATTTTATTGTAGAGAGCTGAGAATAAATTCTGCCTTACCATCACAGCAACTAGAACACATCCAAAGAATCTCAATTTCTTTGTTTCAAATTTTACTACAAAGAAGTACATTAATATATGTGTGTGTACACACATGGAGGTGCACACAGACGTGTGTGTATGTTAAAGCTGGCTGGTCCCGATGTCTGTTTATTTCATTAATTCTAGGTAGAAAGCTTCTCAGCCTGTTTTTAGAGGAAGACAATTACAACCTCCACACAAGTTAAGGCTTCACAATAATGAGTCATCATAACAGAAAACAATGATGAAAGTTCATTTATAAGCTTATCTGAATTGATCATCAGGCTGCTAGAAATGAACCCTTCCATTTTTTTTCCAATAAACGCCATCAATTCGCGTTCCTAGTTACATGGCTGAACGTCTTGTACCAAGCTCTGTAGTTCAGCACTGTATTCTCACCTGCCTGGATTAAGAGAGCCTTGAACTTCCTCCTTTAGCTGCAGTCTGTTTCTCCTCCTGCTTCTCCCTGTGTGCTGGTTTTGACCCATTACCCCTGTCTTCATGGCTGAGATCAGCACTGTCCAGTAGAACTGTAGGTGGCGACATAAAGGATCTCTATGTACAACTGTAGAGCTGAATCTTAGTTCATTTAAATTCAGACTAAATATCTGTATGTGGATGGTGACTACCATATTGGACAATGCAGATAAATGTTCCCGCCTGTTTGTTTAACTCACCATTCCTTTGGCTCTTCGTGTACGTCTCATGTTTTAATTTATCCTCTTCACTCTGCCTAGAAGACCCCATCCTTACATTTGATGAACAAATGCTTTTGAGTCCCCAGTGTCCCAGGCCTTCCTGTTCTTGGTAACACCTTACTGAAATGCCACTTTCTACATTCCTCTTCCCTCGTAAAATGCATCTCTATCTCTCTGGGGCGTGTAGGACTTCCATCTGTGAATCATTCATAAACTTTTCTTAGCTCTCCTTGTGGAATCTAAGCTCCTTGGGTCAAGACCTTAAGATTTGGATCTTCACATTACCCATGTGACTAGCATGGTGCCTGACATTTAGCAGGATTTAGATAAAAGATTTGAATGAATATGATAATGTAGCAATAGCTGAAGGCTGTAATGATAACAAAGCCCCCTGTCTCCCCTATGCTTTCATATAATTTATGTTAGAAAAGTATTTATAATTATCAGAGAAAATGTTTTGAATATTTTTGCAAGGCAAGCTGGATGAATGGTAAAACTTTTATTTAAATATACCCTGATATTTTAAGTCAGTATATTTAAATACATATAAATTTTTATTACTGGAATAGGTATGTGTTTATACCCTGTTACACTGACAAAGTATTTGCGATTGCTTACAAAAATAAATCCAGTGCAATTTTATTTTATGTTTTGGAGAATCAAGGGAAAATATGAGTGGAATAGTGATCTCATATGGTATTTTTCTTTCTTTCTGGCTTACTTCACTTAGAATGATATTCTCCAGGAACAGCCATGTTGCTGCAAATGGCGTTATGTTGTTTGTTTTTATGGCTGTATAGTATTCCATTGTATGAATATACCACACCTTCTTTATCCAGTCATCTGTTGATGGACATTTAGGCTGTTTCCATGTCTTGGCTATTGTAAATAGTGCTGCTGTGAACATTGGGGTGCAGGTGTCTTTTTGAAGTAGGGTTCCTTCTGGATATATGCCCAGGAGCAGGATTCCTGGGTCATATGGTAAGTCTATTCCTAGTCTTTTGAGGAATCTCCAAACTGTTTTCCACAGTGGCTGCACCAAACTGCATTCCCACCAGCAGTGTAGGAGGGTTCCCTTTTCTCCACAGCCTCTCCAGCATTTGTCATTTGTGGACTTCTGAATGATGGCCATTTCTGACTGGTCACATCCATTGTCTTTATACTACACAGGTTACAAGTGAATAATAAGCTGTTTCATAACGTGCAATGTTGCTTTTTAATAGAAAGGCCTGTGAGATAAAATCTGCCTGCACATATGTGTTTGTGTGTCTGTGGTTCCCTGCAAACCCTCTCACAAAATAATTAGCTCCCGTTGTTGAAGTCAGTCAAGTCCCGGCTAAGCACTGCAGGTGAAGTCCTTTATAGGGAGCAAGAGAAAATCAGTCATTACTGTTGCCTGATACTGTGTTTTGATTAATGAAGTTCTGCTGTTGATACTGACTCTTCTTTAAATGCAGGTGAAGATGCTTTTGATGCCCTTCCCCCATCCCTTCCACCTCCCCCACCTCCCGCCAGGCACAGTCTCATCGAACATTCGAAGCCTCCAGGCTCCAGTAGCCGACCATCCTCAGGACAGGACCTTTTCCTCCTTCCATCAGGTAGGCGGCAAAAGCCAAGCAAAATTTTTCACTTAAAGCAAAAATACTTCTAAGATCCTACTGTCAAATAAGCAGGAGTAATTCATTGGTTTCTAGCTCCCTAGCAGAAAAATTCCAGGGTGGAGAAAAGAGCAGTTGGGTGGGTTTGCCTGTCAATTGTTTGCTTTAATGCCAGGATTACAGAAATGGCAAATCAATAAGGAATCATAGAATTTAGAAATGGTGCTGTTGAGATCATCTGGTCCAAATAGCACCCGTGTGCTACAGAAGGCATCCCTGAGAACCAGAATGGCTCTGCACTGGGCTGACAGTGATGGGGACAAATTTAGACTGTCTCCTGAATCTGAGTACAATTGTTTCTTTCTAATAATATGTTTAAAAGTTTTCCTGGATAGGCTTTAGGGTCATAATTTTATTCAAAAACATATTTTGGTAAATTACATTGTTGTAACATTAATAGATAGCTTTTCTGAAATATCTGCATTTTATTTTACTGTTTTTATTTTTAATGTGTCACTGTATCTGCTAAAATTATTAGTATTCAAGGAAAAATTAATACATAGCTTTTTTAACACTCAAGATAGGAGTAGAAATTAAAGAGCTATAATAAACCATCCATTTCACTAGTCAGAATTACCAGGGAAAAAAAATTCAACTATGTTGAATCTGCTGATATTAACTGTTCTAATCAGTTCTGTTCATGATACTGTGATCTATACTCTGAAACGTTTGCCTCCTTATTCTGATTTGGTTAAAAGATGTTCTTTTTTTTGTAAGCAATTCCTTTACGTTGTCCTTTGGCCACCTGTATGCTTCATTGAAATCTTGGGAATCTTTTTATATATTTTTTTTTTTGATCAAAGTATAGTCAGTTTACAGTGTGTCAATTTCTAGGGTACAGCATAATGTTTCGGTCGTAACGGAACATACATATGTATTCATATTCTTTTTCACCGTAAGTTACTACAAGATACTGAATATAGTTCCCTGTGCTATACAGTATGAACTTGTTGTTTATCAGATTTTGTGAGAATCCTCCTGTTACTTTTCAAAAAGCGAGACACTCTGCCGGAGTTCCTAGGTGTTCTGTGTGATTCAGTGGGTCTGTAGATGTAATTCTTGGTGTATTTATGGGGGAGGGCGAACTATGAGTCTCTCTGCTCTGCATCTTGGCTCAACCCTTTTCGAAATCTTGGGACTCTTATAACCATTGTCATTCACTTCTAACTCATTTTTCTCGAGTGCTTTTTTTTTTTCCATTTGTTGTGGTAATTTAGAAATAGAGGCAGTTTGTGGCTACAACACACAAATTATAGATGTATAACTAGGGATACATAGCTTCAGTTTCTAAAAGTAGTTTATTTTCAAGTAATAATTTTGAGTTTAATTTTTTGCCAGTAAGTATCAGTTGAATTGTCCTCTGTGTCACCTGCTCTGTGAGATGCCTCCCTGTCCTCATGGAGCACCTTAATTTTAAATCAGTGCTCCCAATCAACGAGCAGGGTTCCTAACCCTTCTGATGCAAGCAGAAAGAATGAATAACTTAGGCTCGTATTCATATAGCTACATGTAAACACTATCATTTTCACTTACACTTATTTAAGCCTTTGTTTTTGGCATGGGGGGAAGTAATTAGGTTGGTTGGTTGGTTGATTGATTTAAATAGAGGTACTGGGGACTGAATCCAGGGCCTCCTTAATGCTAAGCATGCACTCTACCACTGAATTATACCCTCGCCCTAAACGTTTGTTTTTACATATGGACTTTAACATTAGAGAGTCTTACTTTTTAATGTTTTTTAAATTTTAGTTAATGTAACCTTTCCCAAAACAACTTCTGGATAGTTTCTGACTAGATTCCTATAAGGTACCTATCACCTCTTATATGTCATTTACACCCAATTAAATGAAAGCACCTTCTTTTAAATTTAAGCTGTCCAACGAGTGAGAAGAGAACATTTTATACAAATACACATTTTTGCCTGTTTCTATCAAGAGAATTAATTGTGAAATATTTCAGTTCTTTATCATAATTTTATTGTTCATTGTACTTTATGTAAAAATCTTCCCAAAAAATTGCTTCAAAATGAAAGTGCCCCCTTTCATTAGAATGGAAGTTGTACAAACTTTTATTTCACACGCAGGTGTGCTCGGTCGCCAGGGAGGTTCAGCAGCAGCTTTCTGTAACCCGTGGTGTGAGGGTCACACGGGACCAGAGCAGGGTCATTTGAACCTGTTGACATACCTCCTTTTATGCATGGAACGTATTCTAATTTCTTTTCAAATAACATTGATATCCTTTGATAATAAATACCTCTGAGAAAAAAATGGCAACCTTTTTCCCCCTTCCCATTAACAGGGAAGTTGTCTAGTCTGTTGCCAGATCCTTTATGAGGTCCACTGAGACAGTTTTTATTCAGTTTTAAGCCACATGTATTATTAGATCTCGTCTTTTTTGAAAAGAAATATTTTAATTCTTCTTAACACAATATCATAGGACATGAAGGCTTCTTTCAGCTTATAAACAAGCACTGGACAGTATCACTTCACAAAGGATTTAATACATTATCCTGTCTAATAGAAGATTCTCAAAAGTAGTTCTTCACCCTGAATTGAGCTTCAGAAAAGAATACTCTGTAAATAGCAAAACTTTAACCCAGTAGTTGTGGGACCGCACAAGGTCTAAGTGGACGGTATGGGCCCTTTACTGCTCTTGTTTTCACTGTAGTTCAGTCTGTAAAGTTTTAGTCCAGTGTAATGACAAAGCTTTTCTGGCATTGCTGAGCTTTGGTTTCCTTGAGGAAATCATTATCCCTAATTAGAGACAAAGATTGGATAGCCTCACGATGTTGTATAAATTACCTCATCAAACCTGCCTCTTTTTCCCAGCATTCGGCGCCCTGCACCCTGAGTCGGGTCCAGCCTTACAGCCTGGTGACGGCTCTGCAGTGGTGCTGTGCAAACTGCAGGGCCTTGTGTTTCTACAAGGGAGCCTCAGGACTCCTGTATGATCAAGGGAGGGACGTGAAGCAGGGGCACAGCTCTGATGCTGCTTTGAACTGTTTCCTGTTCTAGGTTTTCATGCACGATTTCCTTTGGCAAAACAGTAATACCCACTGCTGTCTGAGAGCCATCTAGTCCAGACAGGCCAGTCAGACCTTAACAAAACCTGGAGTCCTCAAAAAAAAAGCTTTACACTTTCCTGTCTCCAAACCCAAGGCTACTGCTAGCACATACATGCTCTGGTCTGAATTACAAAAAGGCATTTCTTTTGTGCTGGTGGGTAGAAATAGTCATCCCTCCCTCCACTTTGTGCCCGGGCCAGTGCTCCAGGAATGGAGCCAAGGCTGTACTGAAGTCGGCTCGTTCCCATTACTGCACGCTTTTGTGCAGTGCACAAAATACACAGTGTATCTGGCAGCTCTTCTTGAACCTCTCCTTCACTGTGTTTCTAGCCTGCAATCTCTTTTGAAATCCTTATCCAATCTTAAAGTTGCAATTCACCTCTAAAAGTTAGCCAAATCGACTTAGTAGAGATAAATGAAGGTTTTCCACCAGGATCCAGAAATGCAATGGCATAAGGAAAATACAGAGAAAACGTGGATCATTAGCAACAGTTACTGGGAAGGGTTTGGGGTTTTGTTGACTATGATCTTTATGAAGCACCCACACGACGTGGTTACCGAGAGCACTCGTACTGTTTGAGGGTTGCACTCACAGAGTTCAAGTCAGAGACGGCGTGAGGTGAGGGCCTCCCCAGGGCTCAGCCAGCATGGAGACCACTGTGTTCAGGTGCTGAAGGACTGACGGGGTAGAGCCGTGGTTCTCAAATTGTGGTCTTGAGGGCAGGAGCATCAGCATCACCTAGAAACTTATTAAAAATGCCAATACTTAAGACCTACCCAGGACTTACTAAGTCAGAAACTCCGGGAGTAGGACCCAACAATCTGTTTCACAGGCTTTTGGGGGTGATTCTCATAGCTCACGTTTGAGAAACCTGGGGCTAGGGTATCCCTGGAGGAGTGCAGCCAGGCTGGTAAAGGGAATTAAAACCACACCACATAAAACTACGGTAGATGAAAGGAACTTACGTTTAACTAAGAGAAGGTCTTGAGTATATATGAGAGTGGCCTTCAATTACAGTATTTGTGAAAGAAGATTTCTTCCATGTCTCCTCGGAAGGTAGACATGAGAACAGGCTCCATTCTTCATAAGAAGCTTCCTAAATTATTAAGAATTCTTCTCAGAACAGTAAGTAGTAAGGGTAGTGAGTTCTCTAAATGGAAGACTTAATCAGTGGCCAGATCACTAGGAGTTTTATGAATGTGCGGTATAGTGGGGGCAGCAGAGAGAGAGGAATTTTGTTTCACCTAAATAGCTCTTCAACCCCTCTTCTAGAAATTAGACCTAACACTGAGATTCTTTTAAAATTTCAGAATAACTGACAACTCTTTCTGGTGGGTTTTGGGCAGCCCCCAAAGGAAATATGGCACTGTTTTAAATGTTCAACTATATTTGCTTGCCTCTTTTCCTATACACTGAGTAAAGATCTTAAAGTGTTTCAGATACTAAAAGAATTTTAAAAATTCCTTAATGCCTCCTCCTAAAGGTAACCAGTTATAGGTTCCCTTCCTACACAGCATAATTTTGATTGATGCATATTTTCCCACTTTTATGGTTAGCAAACCTTTTCCTCCCAGTCTTGCCTTAGTTTTTAATAACCTCTTAAAACAAGTATTAAAATTTTTCAATTTAGCATTACCATACTGTAAATCACTGGCAGTAGTACTTTGCTTTTTAGAATAGATTAATCCCACTGTGTTTAATCATTCACTTCTCAAACATTTATTACTATATAAATGGTACACTGGCTATGGTATTTTCAATTTGCATGCTTTAATCCTAAATGTGGGTTTTAATTACTGTTTGAAGAATTTATTTTTAAAAATTTTATTTCTTTTCAAATTTTCTTTGTAAGGAGACAGTAATTACTATACTCTGTATAATTGTATTATATACAATTTCTTTTTCCATTGAAGCAGGAATGCTTCCAACTTTACAACTTGCTACAGAAGCCCAGTTTACCTTATACTTGACCAGTAAGTAGCAAACTTAGCATAAAGCAAGACAGAACATCCTAGTGATTCAGAACTAAGTATTTTGCTACTTATGGTAACATTTTTAGTGTACCTACTGACTTTTTAAGTGCAGTAGATTAATGGAGCAACATCATACCACTGTATATCTTGTGGTCTATTTATGGTCCTGCAGTGTATCTGATTCTAATCTTTAGTCTTAAATAAGATGATTAGAAATAGCATATCTGACAAACCTATAAATTACCTCTAAGGAAATTTTTAATAGTACATGTATTGTAAAAGACAATCTCTTTTCTGACCTAATATTATGTCAGTGATGTTTTAGAATGTACAAGAACTGAAAGTAGATTTTATTGAATATTTAAATCTGAATCTTAGGGTGATTTCTGCATAAATTTAGAAATTTGGTACCTGTGGCTGGTCTTCCAAATCAAAAGATTAACATTTGTTGCATGGAATTTGATTTCTCTTCTGATTCCTTCCTAAAATGTTTCAGCAAAATTAATGAGGTTGAACCATTGACTTTTCAGTTATTGAAAGCTCAACATCTAAGACTCATTTTAATCTCAAAATTAATGAAAGCAAATTAAGTAGCCTTGCTTAGGTTAAAAAAAAAAGTTTCCAGCAAAGCTGGAGATAATTATTGTACTCAAAAAGAGGAAGAAAATAATGATTTGAACTCTTGCCTTACATTACCTAGTCAAAATTTAGTATAAATAGGCATGTAGTTCTTTCTTAAACAATCAAATTCTTACATATTTTTAACATCAAATGCAAATAGAAGTTAAAACAATGAAATATTATCAGATCTTCTTTAATAGTTAAAATTTTAGCCTTAGATGTTTGCAATACAAATGTCACTGGTTTTGAATTTCTGAAAAATCTGAATTGGTCTGGGTTTTTTTTTTGGTAGTTAAAAGTATTTATAAAGTGTTGCCTATTGACTAAGCAGCGTGCTTGGTACTTGAGAGCAGGGGCCTTGCCTTACTCACACAAATCAAGAAAACTTCCAATACCTTTGGAGATACTGGCAGATACAAAAGAAAGAATAAAAGAATGTGAGAGAAGGAAACAAAGGAGCCTGAGATGGAAGTGGTGGCAGATGAATTATCAGTACACCAGAGGTGAGGAGGTAATGTTCATCTACTCAAAAAAGTAATCAGTTCTATGGACTTAAACTCACATACTAATTTTCAACCCATTAGTTAGGTTTATGGTCCTAATATAGTAGCCCTGATAAAAATCTCTCTTTCTGCTGTTAGCTACAGTTAATATATATAATTAAGAAGTAGTGAAATTATTTTTCACTATTTCAGATCCCCCCTGTCTGTCAAGGTAGCCACAAAAAAAATCATTTTACTATATATACAAACTTTAATGTTAATAATAGCATAATTTTTAACAACTGAATTTACTATTCGTTGAGCCAATAAGCGACAGTCTTTTGCATAGGATGCCCAAAGTAGTAGTATTTTAAAAGGCACATTTTTATGTGCAGGAGGCTTCATGTACATGAATGTATTTAATCCTCACAAATCCCAAATGTCAGGTCCATTTTGCAGATTATGTCCGCCTAATGCTTAGAGAGATTACCTGATACAATACTCTTACAAGCAGAATTCAAAACCCATTTTTTTTCTTTGACTTTACAGCAGCTGCTTTTCATTATACAGGAGAGACTGGTACAGAAAGTAAAAATTAAAAGCAGTTTTCATCAACAATTTTACAGTCAATCAAATAAGAGGTCTGAAAAATACAAAATGAGTGTGTAGCATTTAGGATTAAATGGGAAAAGCAGATTGGAGCAAATGATGAACAAGGTAGAAAACAAATGGTTACTCCCAGTCATGAAATTCATTTTCTAATTTATTCTTTAAAGCTGTGCTCTTTCTAGAGAATTTCTAATTTTTTTCTCTTTAGCCAGTTGGCAGAGATAATAGTTTTAATCTGAAAATTACCTTTATTTTTAAGATCCCTTTTTTGATCCCGCAAGTGGCCAAGTTCCTTTGCCTCCTGCTAGGAGATTACCAGGTGAAAATGTCAAATCCAACAGAACATCACAGGACTATGATCAGCTTCCTTCATCTTCAGGTGAGTTGCCTAAGAATAATAATACCTTACATTTGTATAGTACTTTTTGCAGCATCTTTTTATTCATTATATAATTTAATGAGCACTGCCAGCCTAAGAAAGTATTTCTATCACCCTTGCATTTTGCTTGTAAGGCTTGTACTATGAGAAGAATGCCTACACAATAACCTCACTGAAAAGAAAATATTAAGCCTTAATATTATCTTTGACCAGTCAGTAAAAAGCACATTCTGTGATTCAAAATCTTCGTTCTCTAACTTTCATTTTGCCTTATCAGACAGGATAAATGGGAGACAGATGTCTCTGTCCGCTAAAATGCTGCATCCTCTTCTTTCTCCGTCAGAGGAAGAACTCTCTTTAGAGTTAATATTAGCACCAAACTAGTCATTCTCATAGAAACACTGTGCGTCTTTGGGAGGCCTTCCTTGATGACTGTATCTAAAACAGCCCCCTACTTTACACAGTCACTTTCTAGCCCCTTCTTTGGCTTTATGTTTCCTCATAGCACCTCTCACTCATTCTCCTGATTGTCCATCTCCTCTGCTGAAGTATTTATCCACACGTGTGCAGGACAAGTGGATGAAGGAAGGGTAGCTGACACTTGTGTTATGCTGAACATACACTTTGTTATTTTGAACAATATATAGTATTGTCTCAGATTATGAACGTCAGAAGTTTTTTCCCTGTGTAGATTTTTGTCCTATTTCAAGATTTGTTTTTAAGCTCAAACCTCGGTTCACACATTTAATCCAGTCTGTAACCTCTGAGTCAAGATAATTAGTGAGCTACTGCGAGAATTATCAATACAGTATAGGTACTTGAGGACATGCATGGAAGGAGCAGAAATCCCCCTATAGTGTTGTGAGTTTTCATACTTGACTATAACTCCAAAAAGCATAGAAAATTTTACTAACCTTTTTAGATGGTGGTCCATGCTGTCTTACCGGCTTATTTCCAATCATTCCAGTATTTCAGATACATCCATGAGTAGCCAATGAGACACTGTAGTTCTAGTCGAAAGGGTAGATCTCCAGACTGATGAAAAAATGTGAAGGTAAAGAAGGAGAGACAGTATCTAACTGTATGTATATATATATATGTATATATATATATATTATATATATATATTATATATGAAAGAGGCAAATCCCTTAAGGAGATAATGTCAAAATACAATTTTGAGAAGAGTGCTATGACTGATTTAAAATAACATACTCAGTTCCACCAACTCTGAATTAACAGAAGCATATACTCAATTTATGAGAAGGGTTTTGGCCCAAATGCTCTGTATCTTCTCATCATCTTTACAGGAACACAAAGGTATTGTAGGGCCCAGGGGAACATCATTCACATATATGATTTCAACTGGTAGGAATTCCAAGTTAGCATTACTCTAGCTATTTCAAGGAAGAACTTTGAGTCACAAACCCTGTTGAAACATCCCCAAATCGGCGTTTACTAGAAGCCTGAACTGGCTTTTACCCGAGTGATAAAATAGTCCTGATTATTATTCTGAGGGCCCCACTCACTGTAATATCAAATATTTCAACCTGCTCCCTTGAACTCCCTCTACACACACTGTCAAATCACAGAAAATAAGATACTTTTTTCCAACAAGATATTTGCTCACCTGCCACTTCACAAGGCTACCAAGCTGTCCACCAGTTTATTTCACACCAGGAGACAGACTCTTCCTGCCTTCTGGATTAGGTCTTTCGATCAGAAACTTGAGACAGGATGCTGTGTGCCTTGGGACACTAAATAGCACTTATTTTGTAGTCGCGTTTTTATTAAGGCCTTTTTAAGATGATCGTGGAGAAGTCAGGTTTAAATGCTGCAGCTTAAAAATTCAGTTTCTCCTATTTTTTATGGTGATCTAAGTAACTGATAGTGACTTATGTATAAGCTTTCTATGAAAAGAATATTTCTAAATAATTCAAAAAATTTCATTGATTTGAAAATATTTTCCTTATACATTTATTCTAAAAAGGATGTTTGCAGCATGTAAATGTCCACATATCCAATGAACCTTCCAAGTGTTTCATTCTTCCTCCCCAAAATGTTCATAATATGAAGTTTTTAGGTGTAACAGTATGTAATGGCATCAATCTGTCAATCAGAATAAGTGGATTTTACCAGCTTGTGTTAAATTCATATATACTTGTTGATAGGGCAAAATTTTTTTGCTAATAGTCTGTGTATTTCTTCACATGGGCATTGTGTCTATACTAGCTATGCGTAAGTTTCTACACATTTTCCAGTTTGCTTTTCTCTTGTAAGATACAGTGCTATAGTTGGAATACCATTCTTTAAAAACCCAGGGAATCCAACTTACAGTAGAATAACAAAATCATAATGATGATGTTTGTTCGTGCTAATGAGATGAGATTTTTTTTAAAAATATTCTTAGTATTTTGAAGGGAGTTCAAGGTAGCACTTGAAATAATGCTAGAATTTCAGCACATGACTTGCATTAAATATTTGATTAAATATTTGTAACAGATCTTACTGCCAAGTATCCCCACCAAAGGAAAGAGGTCTCATTACAGAAGGCATTAATTCCACTACTACCTTTCCTTTGCTGGCTTAAAGGAAAGGTGATCAGATGTTGAATGAATTTTATATTAAGACCAAATCTCCAATAGTTAGTTATCTCCATTAAGATCTCACCTGGAAATCATGGCTTCATATCACGTAAGAGTTGGAATTGTGTACTTTTATTAGTGGTATTTTAAGATAAATTGTGTTTTTAAGGTTTTGTTTTATTTCAACAAAGGAAATCGCAGTGTTACCACAGTTCAAGTACTTGAAATATTTTCCCTTACATATGGCTTCCTTTTTAAAAACACCCAGAAAGCGGCTATAAAAGTTATAACCTTTGTCTTAAGGGTCATAGTTACCTACCACAGTGTATTAAAACACGTCCTTCTTTGTATATAAGTATTTACATGCACTATCATGTGTATGTGCAGTCAAACTGTAATAATTCTACCTAATATAACTGAAAAGGGGAAAAAATATATATAAAACACTTCCTTCCAAAATTAGACAGTGTATCTGACACGGCAGCAGTTGAAGTTTATCTAAAAGAGTTCCAGAATTAATTGATCCAACTTTTAGATATGTTTGAAATTTCTTTTAAGCCTTCATCAGTTAAATTTATATTATTTTTTTAAGTCTCAGTTGAGAAAATCTATAGGCTTGATAGATATCCATTCCCAGTATCACCAATAAATTACTAAGTAACTTCCATAATCATCATTTTTAAAGTTTGTTAAGCACTTACTCTGGGGCCAAATGTTATGCTAAGTATTTTAAATGTAGATATTATAGAGAAATTTTAATATATAACATTGACAATCATACTTTCAGTTGTGCATATAAAATAAATGTAAATTTATATATATATATATATATATATACACACACATAGTAAATTCTGTTTCTCACAACCAATCTGAAATAGGTATTATTAATGTCAATTTTTGGAAGGAGATAAGACGATAAAGTTTAGTAATTTACCTAAGGACCTATAATTGTGGTAGGATTCGAGTCAGTGCTGTCTTATCAGTAAGCTATGCACACATTTTTTTTTGTTAGCAAAGTTTGATACAACAATGATTGCTAAGCTGAGTTTGGAGATAGCTAATGATAACATCAAATAAAGACAAGAGCAAAGGAATAGAGTAGAGTAGTGATGCCAAAGGGATGGAAGAGGATACTGGGAATTGGAAAACTGTCCTAGAGATTTCAAAAGCCTGGATGGTGATCATTTCTCATATGACCTTAGGAAGCCACTTCGCTTTTGCCAAGAAATACAGAAACTTGATGTAGTTACTGTTAAATAAGACAATGTAACAGAAATGGAAAATAGGACAATGTGTTTATCAGTAAGATGACTTTTGCTTATTAGACACACGTTTCAAAATATGGACCAAAAAACCCCACCAAAGTTTAGATAATGAATGTTGTAAACCAGCTGGTACTTACACTTCAGTGACTCCCATCAGCTCCTTTAGGTGTGGACATACAGCAGTGTGTGTCTCTTTTTTTTTTTTTTTAAATCATAGTCTGCCCAGGTGTATGTTCAGATTTCACTCCTGCCCCACTGCAAAATACACAGATATACTTTATGTACTCTTTGGAGGGCCACAGACCCTTTCAGCATCTAAGATCTTTTTCGTCCCTCAGTGGCAAGTTTTTGCCCTTTGGGGGATAAGACTGCCCTCATTTAGAAGCATGACCTAGAGTAATCACTCAGGGCACTGTTCTGTTTTCACAGGCCAAACCCATGCCATCCAGGACTTTTCTCCACTCAGAAAATTGAATCAAGATTTACTCTCAATCAGTGCTTCTCAAATCTTTCTCCCAACCAGAGAGCTAACTCTAAACACCACAAAGACTAGGGCTTTAACTAAAAGTGGATGATCACATGCGGGAAATTGCTTCAAAGTCTGTTTCAACTCAAAAATTTATATAAATTTTGCATTTTACTCTGTATATTGTATTTACGTCCATATTTTACAATATTAACTCTCATATCCTTAGTGCTCTAGGAGGAGGTACTTATTTATATCCTATGGCTCCACATATTCTTGCACTTATTTAGGTATTGTTGCCCTTGCTCATGGGAATTCAGAAACACCATGAGCATGGACAGAATAAACACATGTCCTTCCAGTCAACGTTTTTAAGGACATGGATTCAGGTACAGAAATCCCCCCCGAGTTGGCGGGTGCACTCCAAACCGCAGCCCGACAGCTCTGGGGGGCTGTGAGATCAGTTCCTCTTCTCTTTCACTGCTCCTTTCTGTCACCTACACAGTCTAAAGCGAATACGGACCTGGTGTCTCCTGCTTGTAGACTTTGTATAAAAGAGCAAGTGGGGACAGTGAAGACTGTCCGTGAGTTTTAAGAGATTTGTTTTAATGATCATTAAGAAAGTTGTCTTTTTTTTTTAACAGCTTTTACTGTTAGTTCAACGTTGTAACAAATTTGCTTGTTAATACTTTGCTTAACAGCTTTATATAGTACTAGGCACTCACTGCAAATTCCAGGTTTTCTCCCTCTTCCACACTTGACATTCCTGTAAATTTATAGTAATTGCTGTTCTCTAGCATTATCCACATCTATTGTGAATCCATTGTCCTTTCTTTGTAAAAGGCTCCTTAGCCCATATACCAAGTATTACGTTAATTCGCATACTACCTGGCCAAGAAGGGATGAGTAATACCTCTAAAGATGGAGATATAAAAGTAGATTCAGAGAGTGAGAATTATAAAAGTAAACTGCTTAGCTCAAAGTCACTCAAAATCTTAGTGGCCAAACTGAGATGCAGCTGACCAACCTCAAGTCTCCGCATGACGTTCCTCATCTGCATCCTCATCTAGAAAAGTTGTAGCTGGTCAGTTACCTGATGCAGACCTAACTATCCAATTAAAACAATCAAACAAAACAGTAAAATATTCCACATTGAATAAATCTTCAGCAGTAAACAGAAAAATATTTACATAACAGGTTGCCAAAAGTTGCAACATTGCTTCCAAGTTACTTGCATTTGTAGGCTCTAATGCATGAGAGTTCAACTCTGAGCATTTGTAGGATTCTGAACAGATGTAGGGTTGTGAACAGAATCTTACCATAAGATTTTGAGTTGGGGCAATGAGGTCTAGGACTAATGAGCTGGGATATATGAGTTTTGTATTTAAAGCAAAAAAAAATCTACCTTTTTGAAAAGTTAATTTTTACATAAGCTTTTTTTCTTTTTTAATGAAAATGTTCTCAAAATCTGTCATGATTCCTCCCAGAGGTGGTTTGAATCCTTTTCTCCAGTTGATATTTCAAATAGATTTTGTGTGCAAAAAAAAAAAAAATGCCAGGTCCAGGATCAGAGATACCTTCACTACTCTAGCTAGTTTTGATTTAATTGTGTGTGTGTATATGTTTTTCCCTACTAACTTAGATCTTCTGAATTATGTTTAGTACTTACTTGTTTCCACACAAAGAAGAGCTTTCTCAAATAAAATTTACCATCTGCAGATTCCATTGCATTTGACTATTAATTAGAGCAGCATTAATTTTAGCAGCCTCACGTAGTGGATAGGCTTCTTGGGTTGTTTTCTTTTTTCCTGATGATAGGTGCCATTGTTTAGTGTCATCTACCAAGATCAAAGATACATGGTCATTAAATTTAAAAGTTCTAAATCTATAGACTCCATTGCACTCTTAGCTGTGTCTCTGGCTGCTGCCCTGTCCCTCCCACTTTAGGAGTATACACAGCTGTGCTTTTCAGATGCTTGACAATCATGTGCCCTTCTCAGTATTTTGGACAGAAAGAAAACAGCTGTATTAGAAAAACTTCAAATTATAAATGCTGGAGAAAAGGCAACCCTCCTATACTGCTGGTGGGAATGCAGTTTGGTGCAGCCATTACTGGAAAACAGCATGGAGATTCCTCAAAAGACTAAAAATAGACTTACCATATGATCCAGCAATCCACTTCTGGGCATATATCCGAGGGAACTCTAACTCAGAAAGACACATGTACCCCAATGTTCACAGCAGCAGTATTTACAATAGCCAAGACATGGAAGCAACTTAAGTGTTCATTGACAGATGACAGGATAAAGAAGTTGTGGTATATTTATACAATGGAATACTACTCAGTCATTAAAAAAGAATAAAACAATCCAATTGCAGCAACATGGATGGACCTAGAAATCGTCATTCTAAGTAAGCCAGAAAGAGAAAGAAAAATGCCATATGATATCACTCATAAGTAGAATCTAAAAAAAAAAAAAAAGAAAGGGCACTATGAACTCATCTACAGGATAGAAACAGACTCGCAGACATAGTAAACAAATCTTATGGTTACCAAGGAAAAGGGATAAATTTGGGAGTTTGAGATTTACAAATGTTAGCTCCTATATGTAAAAATAGATTTTTAAAAGTTTCTGCTGTATAGCACAGGGAACTGTGTTCAGTATCTTGTAAAAAAAAAAAAAACCTTTAATGAAAAAATATGAAAACAAACATATGTGTGTATATTCATGACGAGGACATTGTGCTGTACACCAGAAACTGACACATTGTAACTGACAGTACTTCAATAAAAAAGAAAAAGAAGAACTCTTTGAAAATTACCATTAGGATACAAGGAATTTAAACTTGTATTTAATTCTAGATATTTTTCTCACCTAAGAGTAAATCAGAACAGCCAAGATTTCAATGTATAAATCTTGTGGTAATGGATTAAAGGAGAGCTTGCTAGGATTTCTAATAGTTTTTTTGGAAGTGATTAGAAGCAAAGCATAATTTATTGTCCATCTCTGCATGACATCATGGAAATACTTAATAGAAAAATAAATGAAACCTCAAAACATGATAAGAAATGCAATTTAGTAGACCATAATAATTTGAGATGTTTAGTTACAGATGCACAAAGCAGTACAGACTTTAGCAAGAACCAGAAATTAATGTGTGTTCTTATATATGAGCATAGTAAGCTTTATCTACAGCTGTATTTTTTTTTCAAACGGTATCATTCTGTAAGAAAGGAACAATTAAAAATAAGAAATAATTCAAAATAAGACTATCATCCAATTTGGTATGGAACTAAATATTTTCATCCCAGAGGCTTTTATTTTGTGTATGTTACATTGTTATTGCTAGACTTGAAAACAGAATGATGGTTTTTACCACTTACCCTCTCAGAGAAAAATACCATACTTATGATAAAAATATGAAATAATGTATCAAATAATTATGATATAGATTTATTATAATTACTGTTATTATTATGATATAGATTTGAAAATAATCAGCTTACAGTATTTCCTGACGCCATCAGGGAAGTTGGCAAGGCAGCAGAGACCAGGAGGGACGGGAGTCATGAGGCGTTTGGGTTCTAGCCTCACTTCCTCATTTAACTGTGTCCTTGAATTTCGCACTTGTCAGCAGTCTAAGAAGAAAGATATTAAATAAATGTTGATGTCTACCTTGTCTTAAGTCCATAAATGTTTTGTGGCATAAATCTGACTTTTTTTTTTAAATAGAGGCTTTTGATATTAAGTACCAAATACAGATAGGTGAAAATCCATGTTAAAAGTGGCCCCTAAATTACTAGCCCATGCCCTGGTGGCTTGCAATTAATTTTCTTTTCTCCTAGTAAAATTACTCTCCATTCATGGACACCAATGTTGTTTGGTTTAACTATATGAAACCATTATCAGGGGACTGATCCGGACCCCAGTTCTCCACTACTGCCGTTGCTGCTGGCTTTGCTTTTTCTCAAGCTAAGCTTCCTACATTGGAATCTGGATGAAGCATTTCAGCAAAGCAGTTTACTTCTGTTCAGCTTATTGGCTAACAGGAGACTCAAAGCATCAGAAGGATCTACTATTCTGTTTTTCCCTCCTAGCATCGTAAGGTTTCACTTTACAGCATTACTAACATGAAAAATCAGACAGGCAGTGATGCTGTAAAGCTGTTTCTCAGAGAAGTTCTGCTGGACATGGTGGGATGGAGGACCTGGTGAGGATGTTCTGCCAGGAATCCTCTCCACGAGCTTGTAACGGTTTCTCTAGGAGAAACTTCTCAAGAAAGTGCCCCCACCACAGTAGAGGATGAGCTGTATTCCAGCTGCACTGCCAAGGCGAGAGCTTTTCCTTTTCAGACAGTTGTTCCTATTTTTTTCCTTCTGTATCTCTTATTTCTTGAAGAAGAATGTGGAATTGGGGATACATTTGTGTGAATTTCTTAAATTGCCAACACATTCTACCTTAGTTTTCTGACATTCACAATGGACACTGTAACCTATCCAATGATAATACATAAAAATGGGGAAACATTTGTAGAAACAATGAAAAACTGTCTTCATATTAAATAGTGATATAAAATAATGAGATTATACTAATGTTACGATGTCTATTTTTATCTCATTTCAATGCTATCTCACTTTAAAAATCCACGCAGATGGTTCACAAGCACCAGCCAGACCTCCTAAACCACGACCCCGCAAGACCGCACCGGAAATTCACCACAGAAAACCCCACGGGCCTGAGGCGGCCTTGGAAAACGTCGATGCAAAAATTGCAAAACTCATGGGCGAGGGATATGCCTTTGAAGAAGTCAAAAGAGCCTTAGAGATAGCCCAGAATAATGTCGAAGTGGCCCGTAGCATCCTCCGAGAATTTGCCTTCCCCCCTCCAGTCTCCCCACGGCTAAACCTATAGCAGCCAGAACTGTCAGCAATGAAACATAAAGCAATCGATGACTATTCCAGACGGGAAAGGGGAAAAGTGAGGTGGAATTCCAAGAGTGAAGGTGTCTCCTCCTCACGTGGCATCTTGAGAGAGGCTCAGAAGTGCCCCTTCTCAGAAGACGGCTTCTTGCTCGGGATGCCAGGAGCTGCAGCTTCTTTATTTTTGCTAGCCATACTTTTAAATCAGGGTTGAACTGACAAAAATAATTTAAAGACGTTTACTTCCCTTGAACTTTGAATCTGTGAAATGCTTTTCCTTGTTTACAAGTTGGCGAACTTGCAGTGTTTTTTTAGTTTTGTTTGGGGATTTTTTTGATACCTGTACTGTGTTCTTGATGGACCCTTTGTACAGTGGTCAGGTCTGCTGTAACATTTCCCACCAACTCCCTTGCTGTCCACGTCAACAGCTCAGTCACATATTCATTATGATCTTTCCCATCCCACCCCCCAGGTCCAATTCCATTTCTCCCATTTACAAGATGCTTTAAAGGTTCTGATTTTCAGTGTATCAAACTAATGCAAAAAAAAAAAAGTGTGTGGCCTTCACTACTGAGTCTTTTTGGAAACCATCACTGTTGAGAGATGGGGAAAATCTGAATGTATAAAGCATTTTTTTGTCAATGAACTGCCTTTTATAAGTGGTTTTCATACGATATAGAAGAGCTTCCCTTTTTAGTGTCAGTTTTGTGACCTTTACTCTTCATACTCTCATCTTTGTTATCCCAGGTTTGTCACAACTCTGTAAAAACCCAGTATGAGAAAGCAACTACTGCAGAGGTGGGAGAGAGACACATGCACACAACAGTGCCGTGCTGGCGTTACGTAACGAGGCCCCCTGATATTTCTGCCTGCGTTACTTGGAGGCATGCCGAATAAGAGGGTCATCTCCCAGAAATATATTAATAATTTTCAGATAAAACTATGGTCATTCTTTTCCCAAAGTAGAATAGAGTTCATTTCCCGTTTGAGTGATTACAAGCTGCCACCTAGCAAGTTTAGGAACCAGCTCATGGTGCAGCGGAAACAGCAAATCTTGGATGCGCTGTGAAGTGCTAATGCTACTGTGGCTTTTTTTTTTTTTTTGCAAAATTCTTAATTTTCTCTCTGCAATCAGATTAGAGATCATATTTAATTTTTAGGTTCTCTCATTCGTTGCTCTACATTGTTCCATCCAGTCTGGTGAAGAAATATCATTTTTTGCTTTTTTTGCAAAATGGAGGTTGGTTCTTCAGAAACCGTGTTGTTATTACTTTTAATAAATCTACAAATATTTATTGGGCATCTGTGATGTGCTCCACGCTGCAGGCATTGTGCTTTTAAAGCACAAACCTTCACAAGCTGATTCCGCTATCATATTCTGTCATCCTTCATCTGCGCTTTTGGTGGTCAAAGTCACTGATGGACAAAGCCTGGAAGGTTTCCACCAAACCTTCAGAATTTTCAGGCAGTTAGCTTTTATTTTCTCCCTTAGTAAGTCGGTGAAGAAATGAGACGAAACCAGGTCTGAGTAAAATGCTTTAACTCGCAGAAGATTTTCTAAACGTGGACTAATAGTGGGTTTGTGCACGTTTCTGCCACTCCATTAACATCACACAGTGTGGTGTAAAAAGATGCATCTGATGGTGAGCCCCCCTTCCGGATCTGAAAGGAAGTGACCAAGCATGTGGCATATCCAAAGGAAATTAACATTGTTCAAGACTCGGGTGGTCACAGTGTCGACCCAGGGAAGGAGCCAGTGCTTTCCTTTGCGAGCTGACACATGCCCTTACTTGACAGTTGGGTCTCATGACATGAGGTACTTGCGGAGTCACAGGTGTTGGAAAGTTTGTGCTCATGTTGTCATTTCTTAAGGTGATTCTGAGCTGGTTAATGTCCCTAGAAGAGAATTTTTAATTTGCCTTAGATTTCTCCCTGTGGGTAGGTTATTTAAAAAAAAAAAACTGCACTGGCTAATTCTCCATTGCTTTATGAACATCATGTTATGTCATCATGATTTTTCACTTGTTTTATAAGTTTCTGGTGTCACGTTGGAATAGCACTATATTTTTTGGCTTTTTTATGACTTGCTTATCTTAGGTACAGTCTAAAAGCCAAAAGTTGCCACTTCATTGTTACAACATTCTTAATAGATTAGGGAATGATGTAAAATACAAATGTTAGAAAACATAGTATGTTCTCATTCAAAGAATTTTCAAATAATGTGTTAAGATTTCCAGTGAGAATTAGAAGAAAAGACTGGTGACAACACAGGAAAAAAATCTGTTTTGCAAAGAAAACTTACTAGCCTCCACGAAAATCTCTCTGTATCTATTGATAGTAACCATGAGTTTTGTCGTTAAAAAGAAAGAATCAAAAACTTGTATGGAATGAAAAAGGGAAACTTTCTATCAAACACTGTCATGAAAAACCTATTGCTACCTATTACCTGTGACTTATCATACTTAAAAAAAATTTTTTTGAAGAAATAATTAAACCAAAATACACTTTTAGTTACAAAAGTGACTAGCCATAATGGTTGGAAATGATCCTGACTTGTTTTCACTGTAATCCAAAAAGTTTGACATTCCTCCCATTTTTCAAGACTTGATGGTATGATTATTTTTAAAGCCAGTATGCCATATAATCCCTAATCAAAGCAGGTCATGGCCAACATTAACCTGCTCTCCCCTGTCCCCCAGCATATTCCAGGGGGTAGAAGGCAGAAATACTTATCTTCAATGACAGTCCAGTAAACTGGGCTCCATAATCTCTTTCTCCCCTCAGTATCTGTGATATCCTGGCCAAATTTTCTAGAATTGAATCAGCAGTGCTGTGGTCAACTTGAACTTCTTTTCACAAACATGACCTTTAGCCTAGCCCTTCCCTGTCCATGTCCTCTTGCCCATATTGGAAATAATCTTAATAATAGAGTCCTAATTGCAACTTCAGAGGGCTGATTGGTTAACTCAATATTTCACACACAAGAACACTTGCAAAGATTTCTTCATAATGTGAATTTTTTTCTTTTTCTGTTCCAGAAGTATTTCCTTGACATTTTTTTTTTCCTCCCTCAGATCTTCAACTTGAAGCTTTAATTTGCACTGAGTTATCTAACCTGGTTAAAATTTAAATTTTTTTCTCTTAAGCTGACAGATTTGGAAGCAAATTACAGTGTTTTCAACAATACAGGTACTGCCTGTTGACCTGGAATTTTAGTGCTTCTAGGAAGTTTCCAGAAAATGACAGCAATAGATTGAAGGGTTTTCTTCCCAGTTACTATTTTATTTTTTTAATGTCTTTTTTAAACTTGTCTAATGTGGCAAAATAGTTATGTGTTCAATTAATTTATATTTTATTCATCCTTTTTCAATTCTGATTATGTAAACTCAAGTACTTTATCTGTTCTTTTAAGATATTTTATAAAATGAATGTTAACAAAAACAGAGTTGGTATTTTATTTTTCAAATGAATGCAAACATTTCTTTCAGACCATCTCTATGTTGTATTTTTTGTGTGTTAAGAGAAAGAACTAACTGGCCAATGCAGTACAAAATACCCACTCCAGATGATGTAGTTATTAAGTAGCAAAACCATATCATTTAAAGATACTCACACAGATAAGCTACTCTCATGTCTTAGAACTGAAAGTCAAAGTCGTATTGAGGTTCTGAGTGAGAAATACTGTATCTGGGAAAGGCTGAAGGTCCTCTGACAGCACACCATATAATTGATAATTCTTAATCAACACCAACATCCGTTTTCTAAACTCTTGATTTTTCTAATCATTTGTTACTGGTCAGTACATAGTAGGGAGAGAGCGGAGATAAATCCATGTTAATAACTGCTTTTATATCAAGAACCATAGCAGAATGTTGTGTCATTAGTACATGCAAAATCCCATGCATACTAGTAATAATTACACCTACAAAGCACATACAGTTAAGTGGGAGATACACAAAAGCATGTAATTCCAATACAATAAACGCTGTACACGAGTTTTATCACCTTGCGCTGGCATTATGTGCTTATGGTAAGTGCTTAAGAACTATACTGGTCCCCTACCAGATGCAAGGAACTTGGTATTAAAGCATTTAATCCTTTCAACAACCATCTTGCCTCTTCTAGGACTGAAAGTAGAGTAGAGTGTGATATCTTCCTCCCAGAAAGTTAGACAAATGATAAGGCTGAGTAGCACTTTGTCAGCGTAAAAGAAGAGCAAGGGTTTTGTTGAGAAACAACTCCAGAGGTGACATTTTTCAACTAGGATAAAACACTTACTGAGGTGAAGGCGAGAAGCATTGGGGCCTGTGGACACAGAAGAGACGACGGAGGGTGTATCGATGCCTGAGGGTGACTGACCATGCAAACCCTCAGATCCTGGGAACCTTAGGACTAGGGCTCACTTGCTGGAGGTCAGAGGTGACAATAACCATGAACATGCCCAGAGGAATCAGGGTGTGTCTTAACAGGAACTGCCACATCGAACGACAATCAGGTAAGGGGCTGAGGGAAACTTAATTTTCATGCCTCTCCTTCATGTCCCTCTTTTGTTTGATTTTCAAGGGACCCTTGGGCAGTATTCTTAATTACCTCTTTCTGTTCCTTTTTCATTCCTGCTGCTACCATATTCTCTTGGGTCTAGGAAATCATAACTCCCCTAGAATTGTAAACAGCCTGTAATTGATCTCCATGGCTCGAAGTGCAAGACAGAATGAAGTTTCTGAAATTCAAGCCCAAACCCTTGATGGCTTTCTATGGTAGGGACTCCTTGTCTGGGTTCCTCTCTGTACTCACCTCCCACCCCAGACCCTCTTCACTTCTGCCAAGCGTGCAGCTGCCCGAGCGTGCTCCATGTCTATGTACGTGCTAGTCCTTCCGAACATTCCTTCCCTTTTTCCAGCCTGGCCAACTCATTCTTCAAAATCCAGCTCCAGTCTTCCCCTGTGCAGCAGTTCCTATCTTACCCACACGTCGAGTTGAGCATGCCATCTTCCACATCTCACACGGCACCACTATTCTAATGCTTACCATGTGCTTTTTGCAATTACTTCATTCCACAGGTGGCCCCAACTGGACTGAACTTCTTTATCTCTAGTACAAAAAGCATGTCTGATACATGTCAGTGTCCCAAGCTCCAAATACAGAGCCTAGCACATAGTAAACAATGTTTAAAAAACAAAAAAAAAGGTACCATTAAGTAGCCAGTAATGGAAACAGTCCCAATTTCTGGCTTTAGCTCTGCCACTAGCTACCTACGTGGAATGGCATCTCTTTGATTTTGCCTTCTTCACCCATGGACTAGAAGATACAGAAGCCTACTCACTAATGTGATTAGAGTAGATGCCTTGGTTTGTGTTCACTGTTGGATAGGGAGCAAATATTTTTTAATAAAAAAAAATCAGAGTCACAAAGTAAAAAGATCTTAAAATTTGTTTAGGAGGTTTTTAAATTTTTAAAAATTTCTTAAATTGAAGTATAGTTGGTTTATAATGTGTTAATTTCTGGTGTGTAGCATATTCAGTTATACATACATATATATGTACGTATTCTTTGTCGTATTCTTTTTCACTTGAGGCCATTACAAGGTATTGAATATAGTTCTCTGTGCCACACAGTAGGCCCTGGTTGTTCATATTATCCATAGTAGTTAATATCTACAAATCCCAAACTACCAATTGAACCCTCCCCACCCCCTTTTCCCCCTGGTAACCATACGTTTGTTTTCTATGTCTGAGTCTGCTTCTGTTTTGTAAAAAAGTTCATTTTTCTCATTTTTTTTTTTAGTAACTTGAGAGGCTAAGAGAATACTTAATTCTTCATAAAGAGGTTATGACAGGCATGTCTGTTCAAGAGAGGGCTACTCACATATTCCCATGGCACTGTAACCACAGTTGAGAGTGCAGGCTCTGGAGCCAGACTGCCTAGGATCAATTCCTCCCTCTGCCACTTCCAAATTATGTGACCTCAGGCAGGTGTCCTAACCTCTCTGTGCATCAGCTGCCACATCTATGAAATGAGAGCAGCAACGAAACCTACAGTAAAGGACAGATAGAGGGCCTGCTGAGTGAACACTGATACAGAATTCAGAATATGCCTAGTACCACTGAATGCTCAATAAATGGCAGCTCTCATTATCACTTGTCCTATTTAGGGAACTTAAGCCACATTTCATCTCCCAGGATCCCCAGAGTAGATGGCAAAGGGAAGCATGTTGGATTAATCCTGTCACTTCACACAGCAAAAGGTAGACAACAGTGGAACAAGACTGTCCTGGCTAAACTGAGAAAATGTAAAACTGAAGGGTAATGAGCTACATACACACAGTTTGCTGACAAATATCAGAGTTGAGTTTTTAACATAAAGCATATATACCATTATGCACTCC
This sequence comes from Vicugna pacos, assembly GCF_048564905.1. Taxonomy (NCBI): domain Eukaryota; kingdom Metazoa; phylum Chordata; class Mammalia; order Artiodactyla; family Camelidae; genus Vicugna; species Vicugna pacos. The sequence continues at coordinate 79,258,802 of NC_132987.1, forward strand.
TCCTGCACTTGCTACTCCAAGTCCAGTGCAGTGAAGGGAGAGAGCAGAGATGGTGAGCGGCCTGGACCACGAAGGCTGAGGTCTGGTTCCTCGAGAGCTGCTTCCCTCCACATTGACTACCACACAGACTATAAATACTCAGAAGCTCTCTATTTTATAAGTAGATGAAAAACATTTTCTTTTCTTTAAAGTTTAGAATCTAGTTCAAGCACAACAAACAATTTTGTCTTTGTGATTCAGAGAAAAGTAGCATGACTAGTGGGTTCCTCTAGTCTCTTCACACTAAATGTAACCAGAGGTTGAAGAGGACTCTCCCTAGGATGCGGCTAAAGCCCCCAAACTGAAAACAACAGAATCTAACTAAGTGCTTGTATATTCTAAAAACCTACCTAGCACACCTCTGCAGGACTCATGGAAAGGCTAGTAGCAGAACTCTCACCCAAAATGCATAAACAGAAGATGATGGATTCAGGGGCTGAGCTGGAAGCAGCGAGGAATGGGTGGGAGAATCCACCACTCTCAAAGTAATGTTATTTCCAGAAAAGAGTCAGTTACAGAGATTAATAAACTGTCATTTTATTCTACTGGATGTCTACTTACACAGTGGACTTACTGATCTGCCATCTGTGAGTATCTGAGCAGAGTAAAAACAAAACAGTCAAGAAGGATCTGTGGTTGGGGGGTAAAGCTCAGTGACAGAGTGCACATACCTAGCATGCACGAGGTCCTGCATTCAATCCCCTGTACTGCCATTAAAATAAATAAAGTAATAAAACCTTAAAACCTCCCCTCTTACAAAAAAAAAATATAGTACTGCACGTCAATCATATCTCAATAAAACTGGAAGGAAAAATTTAAATAATAAAAAAGGAGGATCTGCAGTGAATCATCTGACAAGCAGCCCCACCACCGGAAAGGCAAGGATACACACTCTTACAAGACAAGCAGACCCCTGTCAAGGCAGCTGACCTTGCGCCATCGTGACACAAGAAGGCTGCCTACTAGGCACAATAACCCAGCAGCCAAAGACTTTGGGTTGTACGCCACTAGACCAGGCATGCAGAAGCCCTGCCAGTGAATAAGTTTTGTGTCAGACAATAAACCAGTGAAAAGAGAAAAATTTTAAGGCAGCAAGAGAAAAACAAAGAGTCACTACAAGGGAATCCCCAGAAGGCTGATTTTTCAACAGAAACTTTGCAGATCAGAAGTGCCATGATATATTTCAAATGCTAAAAAGAAAATAATTACAATCAAAAATTCTCTACCTGGCAAGGTTATCATTCAGAATTGAAGGAAAGATAGAATTTCCCAAAGATTAAAAGTTCATCACCATTAAACTAGCCTCACAAGAAGTGCTAAAGGCTTTCTTTCAGTGGAAAAGAAAAGTATATAACTAGAAATAAAAAATATATATAAAAGAAAAAAAACCTCACTGGTCTAGGCAAATATATAGTAAAGGCAGTGGATCAACCACTTCAACAGTATGAAGATTAAAAGACAGTCATAAAATCAGCAATCAGTGCAATGAGTAGTAAGGGACACACACAAAATAAAAAAGATGTAATATGTGATGTCAAAAACATAAAATGTGACAGGGCTTAAAAAAACTAGAGCTTTTAGAATATGTTTGAACTTAAGTGACTATCAGCTTGAAACAAATAGCTAGCTAGCTATAGGCTGATGTTTATTACCCTCATGGTAACCAAAAACCTACCATAGATACACACAAAAAAAGAAAGAAACCTAAATGTAACACTCAAGAAAATTATCAAACCACAAAGCAAGAGACTAAAACAAGATGAAAAGAACAGAGAAGAACTACAAAAACAAGCAGAAATTTTAAAATTAGAAATGAAAGGGGAGTTACAACTGATATCACAGAAATAGTTGACCCTTGAACAATGCAGGGATTAGGGGTGCTGACCCCACTACACAGTCAAAAATCTGTGTACAACTTAGTCAGCCCTCCTTATACATAGTTCCTCCTTATACGTGGTTCCTCATCTAGGAATTCAACCAATCATGGATCATGTAATACTGTAGTATTTACTACTGAAAAACTTCCACATATAAGTGGACTCATACAGTTCAAACTAGGGTTTTCCAGGGGTCAACTGTACAAACAATTATAAGAGACTACTACAATGATATGCCAAGAAACTGAACAAAGTAGAAGACATGGATAAATTCCTAGAAACATACAATCTTCCAAGACTGACTATCAAGAAAAAATAGAAAATCTAAGCAGACTGATTACTAGTAATGAAATTGAATCAGTAATCAAAAAAATGCCCAAAAAAGTCCAGGCAGGACCAAGTGGCTTCACAGGGGAAGTCTACCAAACATTTAAAGAGGAGTTAATACCTACCCTTCTCAAACTATTCCAAAAAACTGAAGAGGAGGGAACACTTCCAAACTCATTTTATGAGGTCAGCATTACCCTGATACCAAAACCAAAGACACTATCAAAAAAATAAATAAATAACAGCCCAACATCCCTGATGAATACAGATGCAGAAATTCTCAACAAAATGTTAGCAAACCAAATTCAACAATACGTTAGAAGGATCATAGCATGATCAAGTGGTATTTATTCTAGGGATTCAAGGACGATTCAATATTCACAAATCGTAAATGTAATACACCACTTTAACAAAAAGAAATGGCAAACTCACAGCTAACATCATACTCCAAGTGAAAACCTAGAAGTTTTTTGTGTACGATCAAGAACAAGACAAAGATTTCCATTCTTACCACTTTTATTCAAAATAGTATTGGCAGTTCTAGCCACAGCAAGAAAAAGACAAGAAAAAGAAATAAAAGGCATCCAAATTGGAAGAGAAGAAATAAAACTGGCACTATTGACAGATGACATGATACTATATATAGAAAACCCTAAAGACTCCACCAAAGAACTATTAGAAATAATGAATTCAGTAACACTGCAGGATACAAAATTAATATACCGACGTCTGTTGCATTTTTATACACTAATAAACTATCAGGAAGAGAAATTAAGAAAACAAATTCCATTTACAATTGCATCACAAAGAATAAAATACCTAGGAATAAATTTAACCAAGGAGGTGACAAACCTATACTGTGAAAACTATAAGATACTGATGAAATAAATTGAAGGCAACACAAATAAATAGAAATATACACCGTGCTAATGGATCAGACGAATTAATATTGTTAAAATATCCATACTACTACTCAAAGCAATCTACAGATTCAATGAAATCCCTTATCAAAATGGCCAGGGCATTTTTTTATTTTACAGACCTAGAGCAAAGAATCCTAAAATTGTAATGGAACCACAAAACACCCTGAATAGCCAAAGCAATCTTAAGAATAAAGAACAAAGCTGGAGGTATCGCATTCCAGATTTCAAACTATACTACAAAGCCAAGATATTCAGGTAACCTAAGTGCTCACTGACAGATGAATGGATAAAGAAGATACATTATATATATACAGTGGACTGCTACTCAGTCATAACCAGGAATGAAAGCTTGCTATTTTCAACAACATGGATGGACCTAAAGGGAATAATGCAAAGTGAAGTAAGTCAGACACAGAAAGACAAATACTACATGATTTTACTTATATGTAGAATCTGACATACAAAACAAACATAACAAAACAGAAACAGACTCACAAATCCAGATAATCACCAGATGGGATGCAGGTAAAGGACTGTGCGAAATAGGTAAAAAGGATGAAGAGGTACAAACTTCCAGTTATAAAATAAATAATTCACAGGGATGTAGTGTACAGCATAAGGAATGATACTGTAATAATTTAGTATGCTGACTGTAACTAGACTTAGCATGATAATCATTTTGTAATGTATAAAATATTGAATCACTATGTCAAATACCTGAAACTAATAGAATATTGTCATCTGTACTTCTATTCAAAAAGAGACACTAACCCAACGAGTGACCTTCTGAAGAACTCAGACATTTAACTCAGTGACAGTTTATATTTAGGATCTTACCACACAGAAGAAATAAAAATCAAGGACACACTACAACAGCACCTGTGAAGTGAAAGGAATTTTGCTTCCTTTCTAGAACTCTTCCTCCCCTGTCCCAATCCTGAAGAATCAGAAATAACAGAGTGAAGGTGGGGGCAATGGTAGAGCATGTGCTTAGCATGCACAAGGTACAGAGTTCAATCCCAGGTACCTCCATTTAAATAAAGAAACAAACAAACAAGCCTAATTACCTCCCCACCAAAAAAAATTATAATAATAAATTTTTTTTAAAAAGTGAAGAGGAATAGGAGAAAGAGAATTTTCTCTTCTCTTCTCAAATAGTGGACTGGTGACCAGACAAGAAAAGAATCAATCATCAAAAGTAGTGATTAGAGAAAAAACATCATACATTATCATTCTGGCAGCCCATCGGTTTTAAAGTGTTCAGTTAATTGGTTACTAAAAAATTTTTTAAAAAATCATTTCATTTCAAATAAACTTCAGTTGTTTACTTAGCTTAAAGAAAAAAGTATTCAAAGTCAGATGGCCATCATTCAGGGACCTGTTCTGGGCAGATGCTGTGAGCTGGGTGGATCCATTTTGTTCTCCAGGAAAACTTCCTACCTGGCAAGTTCAGTCTGTCCAGGCCTGAAGCCGCAAACTCTGGCCAACTGCTCCCCTCCACACACACACAGCAGAAGTCCTCTCCTCTTCCTCTCAACAGTGTGGGGTCCAGTCTCAACTCCTCCCATCCTCTTCCCACTGAAGACACTTCCTCTCCCCCTGTAAACTACTCAAACCTCATTTGCTAGCTTGTTTATGAAGAAAAGATGTGGGGCACGAAATAAAACATCTGGCAGCAACTTCCCCAGAATATCAGTGAGTGTGCTGAAATTACTCTCAAAAGGAACTGTACATCCCTGAAGAAATGTTCCAGTGTAAGATGCACAGTATCTTTGCTGAAAATTAAAGTTAATCACAAGCACCTAAGCCCTAAGGCCATTCAGACATGAATCAAAAGCAGCAGTACCAAGGCAGTTATTTGTATAAATGTTTAATCAAGAGCAATTGACAATGTTACGCATCTGGAATTTCTTGAAAAATAAGGGAGACTAGATGGCCAAAAGCAAGACTAATGTATCTCTATTGGGTTTTTTAATCAGCGCTAACATAATTAAACATTTATATAACACTTTAGGTTTGGGAAAGTTTTATATTTCTTTTTCAAAGTTACATTTCTCAAAACTCTTTTGAAATGAGTGCATTACACTTGGTATCTGCTCTTCACACATAAAGAGAATTTGTAAGTCAGAGAAAGAAAACAGCTTTCCTTGGGTCACTCAACCATTCACAAGAAGGGCAGAATTATAATCCATCAATTATCTCACTCTGCACATTAGTTATTAAAAATAGACTTTAAAACAATCAGACAAGATCTAAGCAATCCTTTTCTGGACAAGAAAGGGAACTGAAAATGAGCAAGTCACTTTCACCTCTTAACCTGTAGCAGATGTGGGCAAGGAGGACAAATATGTTTGCCTCTTGACCAGTTGTTTTTTTATTGAGAATAGTTTGGTAATCGGTAAACACTTATCAGCCAAGTCAACAGAATCAACGTAGCTGCTGCTGAACTATGCACAGGAAATTCTGTGAAGTGACTGGCAACGTGAAAATGTGCAGAAATGTGTATAAATACCTATTTTGTCATAATTTACTGTGTGTATTAAAAAGAGAAAAAGAAAAGAGTATGTTATAGCATGCCATTTCCCAGCAAAAGTGGTTAATTGCTTGATTCAGTGGAAAGCCAATAAAGGGGAAGACATTAATATTCTCACAGGTTAAATCAAAAAGCATCTGTTTCATTTGGGAAGCTCCAGTGTGTAACACAGAAGCACTTTTGGCCGCCATGCTGTTAATCTCTGAGAGACTATAAACTTGTCATGTTAAGGACACTGCAAATTCAGCTTGAATATTATTTGCTTTTCACATTAATAGCCTGTAAGGACACTTAGCGTCTCATCATCACTTCAGTGTCTTGAGAAGCCCAATGTTCTCGTACTCCTCTCAAAGGACCGCTACTACTTCAGTGCGTGACTTCTCAGTCCTTTGTGATATTAACCCCTTAAATTAAGCTCACTTGGAGTTGAAGATGGGAACAAGAGCACTTGCTTCCGTTTAGAGATCGCACACTATCATTCCACCTGGAAAATTCAGAAGCATTCAAATCCTCCACTGTTGATTAAAATCTGTTTTGGTATCAATAAGGAGATTCAAGTTCTCCTTTCCTCGGGGGAATGGCAGGGATTTGATAAAACATTACAGATAAAATGCTAAATCACAGCATAGTTTATCAGTGCTCACGCTTTAATTTTGTGAAACTCTGCCATCCTCAGATTCTACTTGATGCCCAAATTTCTTCATTGAGAAAAAAAGAGTTAATACACGTCACGAAATAGTGTAAAAACCCAAGGGTGAGTTTAAAAGTCTTTAAATGGTTTTGGTGATGCTCTCCACAGTTTTTAAAGGATATATTCTTAAATTATTTACATTTTTCACAAAGATCAGGAACCAAAATACTCTTTCACTGAGTGTTTACAGGCTGATTTTTCCCAACTGCCCTAACACACTGCTTCCATGTGATCATTCCATGTCACCCAAGTTCTTATAGGGAAATTCTAGAAACTGGTTGTCTCAGTGGGAAAAGCCCCGAGGAAGAGTTCTGGCTTCTGACATTGTGCATCCATAACTTCAGAAGTCATCAGTCCATGACCTCACTCTACCATAACTTTCTTGTCACATAAAGAAAGATGCAGGAGAAACGTTACATCCTCACTGAAATCAGATGAAGGACCACCATTTTGGGTTTTAAACCACATAAGCAAGTCCTGTCACCCCTCCAGGTCCATTTCCTCACCTACAACACATCGATTTTCAACTAAATTTCTCTATAGATTCTTTCAAATATAAATCTATCTGAGGAGGAAGGCAACATAAGAGGCTCCTGCATTTCCCACCTCCCACAGATGTACTGAGTACACATCCACATGCAGATCAAAACTGAGAGAAATCCAAAAACTAGTTAAGTGACTTCTTCCTCCACATTAGGAATGGAGAAAATCTAAACACATCTAAACAGGTAAGAAAAGCTAATACACACTCTTGCCATAAACCCCACACCAGCGCAGCACCAATCAATCCAGAGGGAACCCTCAACGCCAGGTTTCTCCCTGAGGAGTGAAGGGGTCAGTAAAAGGGTACAAACTTCTGGTGAGAAGCTAAATAAGGCTGAGACCTAGTGTATAACAATGTGACTATAATTGATAATATTGTGTGGTGCAACTGAAGTTTGCTAACAGTAGTACTTGTGCTTTCACCTCTCCCCCTAGCTGCCAAAAAAGGTAAATATATGAGGTATGGGTGTGTTAATTAACTCGACTCTGGGAACTCTTTCACAACATCTATCAGATCATCAAGTCGTACACTTTAAATATATTACAATTTTATTTGTCAATTATACTTCAATAAAGCTGAAAAAATAGACATAAAAAATAAATCTATGTGGCAAAAATATTCTATATAAATGGCTTCACTTCTTGATTAAGACTATGAAGATAATCAAGGCGTACAGTTCTTTGAGACTGAAAACTTGTATTTCCTTGACATTACAGAAGAGCTAGCTTAATGACACAAGTCATATATCCCTTGTCTAATTTTGGGGACCCCTCCCCACCGGGAATAATGATCCAGATGCAATACTTGTGATGCTTTATAGACCAGGGTTTACCTTCGGCTGCACTTCAGCAATGCAGGAATTTGGAAGCCAATACAATTCAAGGCAGAACTGCAGGGAGACTTCTGCACCAGCTTCCGGCTCACGACCCTGCTGCCTCTGGTATGTTATTAGGGAGATTAACTTTAAGCACTTACTGGTTTAGTTCTGAGCAAGATGAGTGACCTTTTGTTTCCATCAGGGTGGTGGGTTTGCTATAAATCCCTAAGTGTTAAATTCTGGGAGCCTAGAGATAAGCAACTGCTGAGGGCTTTGCGTTCTCGCCTGTTATCTTAAGACACCCACAGCATATACTGCAAAACCTACCCACTTGAAGAAACCTTTAAAGCCCACGTGCTGAATGTGAACTCATTTGAGGCATTACTGATGAGCTATTTTCATAGATGGATAGATCTGGAAGGGCCCTCAAGAGCTCATCCTGTTCAACTTCCCAACCTTGTAGCTGTGTCCTTGTTATCTAAAGAGATATGCACACCAAGTGCCAGCCAGACCCAAGCTTGCCTGGATTTCTAAGATCTGTTTGCTATTCTTGGTCATTTCATAACACTCCTTCCAACTCTAAGAGGGAATTCATAGCCTTCACCATATTTTTTAGTTCTGGAAATGGAAAGTAAAGACATAGTCTTGACATATGGCAAGACTATCCAACCTTCTGGTCATATGCAAATTTTTAAAGTTTATTTAGACACAATTCAGTTTCCCTTAGGTTAAAATAAATATATATTCTGGCTGTCTATAAGTCAAATATTACCAGTGAATGTCGTCCAAACTTCAGCTCAAATTATGAGTATAACATGGTGCCAGTCGCAATCCTATGCTGTTTTTGCAAATCCAACTTCTACTTTTGAGAGCCCAAAAGCAATTGTTTTACTCAAAAATACCCACCTTAGGAACTCACTGTCTAATGGAATGGAAGGTATGCATTAGCCCCTAAAATTCCACACAAAAAATCTTTATTGACAATCTCTAATATTAGACACAAATCACTGCAAGCTCTCTATAGCAATTTTTATATCAGTTAATTCTTTGTGTGTATCTGTGTGTTGAGAGGATGTTTAGAATGAAATTGGTTTAATGGAAAAATAGGCTGAAATTCTAGCTCTACCATCATTAATGCTTCTTTACATGACAATAAGAAAATAACCATTTGTGACCTAGTTTCCTTATCTATAAGGAAGAATGATACTACAGCCTCTCATTTCTTTAAAATAATTTGGGAAAAATTACATAAGCATTATCTTGAAAAGTTCTGAAAAGATTATTCAAAAACAATTAATAATATCATGAAAGATACATCGCTTTGACCACTGTCAATGAGTGTGACAGTGCATGGCTAGTGATTCCATCTTTAAAGTGAGGGAAGGAGGCATTTTTTGAGAGACAGTCACATCCTTAAGGTACCCTTCCTCCCCCCCCCAATATTAATCAGCACACAGCAAATCTCCTCTTCAGTCAGTGTTAGAACTGTGACAGCCTGCTGCACCTGCCTTCTTGACACAGCAATTACAGTGCAACAACAAGATGTTATTATCAATCTTTAGTTGCTGAACCAGTGACAGCCCCTCCAAAAGGGAGTAAATCAGAAGAAATGGAAGAAAAAGACAAGAAGGCAATTGTATAGAGAGCAACAGAGCAAGGGAATGCAAGGCACGGAGATAAAACAAAGCCCTAGAGGAGAATAAAAGGACAGGAAATATGGCACCAAAAATTCACTGCTGAATCACATTTTATTTTCAACCGGCGTATTTGGCAGATTTAGCATATTTGATTAGTGTTCATAAATAACACTTGTCAGAACTTGGGAAGTAAAATGTGAGCCTGCAATTTATTTTCCCCCATTGGAGATTTGAGATGAGAGCAGGACTGGTTTCAAGGAAAACGTGTAAAGTAGGGCAAGGTCATTTGGGAAGATCTGTCAGTCCTTCCCATTTAATTCAATGCACATTCGCTGAGTGCCCCACATTATATAAGATAACGGAAGTGGGACCCACTCCTTTCTTCAAGGAGTTCAAGGTCTGGGGACGTGGCGGGAAACATTCATAACCAGTTAGAATGGAATGAATCAAGGATCTGCTTGCAAGTGTGAACAGTCTCTTCGCTATTGCTGACCCTGAACTCAGGCTGGGTACTCCCAGGGGCCTATCCTCACCCACACTCTCAGTGCTACAGGTCCTTTTAGCCCTATTTTTTCTTTTCTTGGAATCCCCCATGCTCTGGAATTTTCTTTCTCAGTACCCATTTCTAAGGACATTCCTGGAAATTTCTGCAGAAATTTCTGTCTGCTAGCTACCTACATAAGAGAAACTTCCTATTATAATCTAGAAATTCAGCATATAATCTGGGAATTAAACATAGGGTCTTTGGATTCAGGCAGCACACAGCCAAATCCCTGGACTGCATCTTACTACCTTCATGACTTTGGACAACTTACTCATCCTTCCTCAGTACTATCTCTAAAATAAAGATAATTTGTAATTGTATTTACCTCGTAGTAATGCTGGGAGGATTAAATGAGCATCTAGTAAATACTTTAAACGTTGGCTATTATTTCATATTTGGGGGATTGTATTAGTCTGCCAAGCTGTCACAAGAAAATACTAGGGACTGCATGGCTTAAACAACAAAATTTATCTTCCTTTCCCTTTATTATCTGGAGGGTAGAACCCCAAGGTCAAGGTGCCATCAGGGTTGGTTTCTCCTAAGACCTGTCTCCTTGGTTTGCAAATGACCACCCGCCTTGCCACATCTTCACAGGGTCTTCCCTCTGTGCACACATGTTCCTTGTGTCTCTTAGTCCAAATTTCCTCATCTAATAAGAATATTGGTTAGAATGGACTTGGGCCCATCCACATGACCTCATGTAACTCCTTAAAGGCTCTATCCCCAAATAGAGTCACATTATGAGGGGCTGGGGGCAAAGACTTCAACCAATGAATTTATGAAGGGACACAATTCAGTCTACAACAGAGGGCATAGCATGCTTACAGTAAATTTACACACACACACATGCAAACACTCGCATCTATGTGCCTACCTCTTAGAAAATGTAGAAATTTTTCCTTCACTCCAAATGCTCTATTATGTGCCATCTCTACCATTACTACCTTCTCGTCCAGAAATGACCACTATTTTTGACTCTGATCATGACAGATAAATTCTGCCTGTCCTTTAACCTCATATAAAGGAAATCATACAATGTGTACTCTTCTGTGTCCAGCCTGATTTAGTCAACAATATATTTGTAAAATCCATCCATGTGGTTCCATGTTGCAGCAGTTTTGTTCTTTTAATTGCTAGGTATGAATATACCATATTTTGTTCATTCACCCAGTGAAGGGCATTTGGGTTATTTTCTGTTTGGGAGAATTACGAATAAAGCTGATATGCACCCTCTTATACATTCTCTTGGTGAATATATGCAATCGCTTCTCTTGAGTGGAACTGGTAATTTAGAGGTGTATTACTAAATTACAAAAAAAAATGAAACTTTCTAATTATCTTTTTATTTATTTCCAGTTTAATTCTAGAGTAGTTAGAAAATATATTGTAAATTATTTAAATCCTTTGAAATTTGTTGGTATTTGCTTTGGTGCCAGTGTATGGCCAATTTTTATACATATTCCATGCACAATTGAAAACAATGTCTATTCTGCAATTGCATAGTATAGTACAATGTTGTATAAATGTAATTGGTGCCAATTATGTCAAGTTGGTTACTTATGCTTTTTACCTACTTTATATATATTTATGCATTTTGTGTTGAAGTCTCCAGATACTAATGTTTTTCCATTTCCTTTTTTGTTTTTCTAATCTTATTTATATGCTACAAAACCGTAATATCAGGTGCATGTAAATTTGGGCTATTACACACTCCTATTGAGTTGACTTTTATCATTATGAAATGTCCTTCACTATCTCTGGTAATATTTTCCCTTAAAGCCAATTTTTTTTTAAGAAAACAAAGCCATACCTATTTTCTTTTGGTTAATGTGTCCATGATCATTTTTTCAATACTTTTGCTTTCAACATTTCTTTTTCCACATATTTAGTGTGTTTCTTATAAATATATAATTATCTTTTTAGCCAGCAAGATCATCTTTGTTTTTTAATTACAGAATTCAGTCCAGATGAATTTCAATTAATTACTCATATACTTGGGTTTACGTCCACTCTCTTGCTATTTGTTTGCATATGTTTTTGCCTATATGTTCCTTGTTTTCTTGCCTTCCTTTGCCTAAATCAAGCTTTTAAAAATTATTCCAAGTTTTTCTCCCATTATCAGCTTTTTTAATGATAGTCATTATTCTCTTGGTAGTTACCAAAATATTTGTTTTAAAACTGAATGCCTCTTTGACTTGCTTTTAAAAATTTCAAGTATCTTCTGAAGCTACAAATACATTTCTCTATTTTCTTGAACATATTTAATTGCATTTGTTTAAAAATTTTTTCCTGAAAAATATAACTATCTGAATCATCTTTGTGTCTCTTCCCATTACGGTTTTTTGTTTTTTTGTTTTTGCTTATCTTACAATTCTGATTGGAAGCCAGACATCGTGGGTGAGGAATCCTAGAGACCCTTGATATTTTCTTTCTCCAAAAAGCATTAAAGTGTTTTTAAAGGTACTTCGTGTTCAGGTGGCTCACTTGTTCTTTGCAGATTAGTTTTAGTCTTTGGTAGGTTTGGCTATTTGGTTTTGCTCTTAATCCTAGGATATGACCTTTCAGGGCCGCAAGCGTTTACTGGGACCCTCTAATTTGACAGGATTTGAACATCTTTCTGCATGTTCCTTGCACAGCACTGCAATCTCCACTCAACTCTTCAAGCTCAAGCTGCTGCTACTTTCTTGGTTTTGTAAAAATCTTTCCCTATGTTGATGCAGTTTAGGAGTCAATGACTTAAGGTAAAATTACACATGAGTTTTTATCCTCTCTCCCTTTGGCTCCGTTCTTTCTTGGACTGTGCTCTTCGGGCAGCACTCATATCGGTATCCTCGGCCCATTTAGACCAATGTTTTGGTTTGTGCTCTATTCTCCTGCTTAGTTCCTCTCCCGTATCATCAAATGTACACACACACACACACACACACTCTCTCTCTCTCTCTCTCTCTCTCTCTCTCTCCTTCTTATTTGTTATTTGCCAATGGCTTGATCCGGTATCAGCCACTCAGTCATGAACAGAACAGGCACTTACTTCTGGGCAACTATTTTTAAGACATTAAAAGTATACTTATTTTTAAATAAGTATGTAGCATGGTTCCCGCAGATGTGACATTTATTTAGGATTTTGAGAAAGTGTACAGTGAGGAAAAGTGAATAAATGAAATGAGATGAGAGCAAGGAGTCGGTAATTATGTGGAAAATGCACGTCATATAAAGACCACGACATCGAACATCTGTGGAGTCCTCGTGTACTAAGTGTGCTACTAGACACGGTGGTAAACTGGCAGGCCATTTATTTCGGGCTACTTGACCTCGAGAAGTTAATAATATTCTTAGGGAGAAAAAGATTAACTGGAAAATTGTAAATAAAAATTCAAGTACTATATAGCAGTTTAGAAAACAATAATGTGATTTCTGAAGTACAAAGTAGAACTCAGTGTATACCGAGCGTAAACCTATCTCCGTTTAAAATAAGCTGAAGTGAATAAAACAAACAAGCAGGGCATTTACTTCCAGTTCTCAGCAGAATAAAACTTTTAAATTTCTGTACCTTCCAGAAGTGAAATGATGCCAGCCTGCACTTTAGCACCTAGGGCGCCTGGACAGAAAACACTAGTCTGAGTGCCCGAAATAAAAATGTCATGGTTCCAATGAGAGTTCTCTGTTTTTTCTTTTTGTTGCTATCAACAAATTCTAGGGCCAGCTGGATGCTGGTTAGCAACATTTTAGACTCAGTGGGGCACAAGATTTTTGAGGCCATGAGAGTTCCAGGACATGCTGTTTGAAGTAGGATTAAGACTTAATTCCATTTATACACGGCTGCACGCAGATTTACTGAGTCACAATCTGAAATTATTTTCACCAAGCTCTAAAACTGTTTCTGACACAGAGCCAGGTTTACAAACCACTCTTTCAAACTAGGAATTACATTTTATCACTCCTTCATTTGCACAGCAGCATTCAAAAACTGAACAGAGAACACCCTTGCGTGTTCAACTTTAATAAGATATTAGCCAAAAAAGGTAGTGATATATATTCCTCCCAAAATAACATTAATACATAATCCCAAAGATAACGAAGAGTTAGGAAATCTTTCCTGACATTATGACTCTCATTTTTATATGTGATTCCTAGAGAAGCAATTTTAATTTCTGATGCCTCAGAGAATAATACAGAATTTCTGGTCAGGCAATACAATTGTCTGTAGAACTGAAATGTTTCCTCCTAAAATGAAGTAGAGATGCTGAACATAATAAAATGAAAATAATCTGGAATTCATAACAGGACTTGCAAGGATGAAAAGAAAATCTCAAGGTGCAAGAAACAAATAGTGACCTGCAAACTAAGGTAATAAGCATGTGAACTTATGTCACTGCTGCCCAAGGGGCTGCTCCTGTTCCATCATGGAGGGACTAATTTCATAAAGCTCACGCAAAGAGAGTTGATAGGACTGTGGGTCCTTGCAAAGCAGGAGCTAAAACTGAGACTCCTACATAATAGTAGGTTCTCAAAAGGCTCTAAACTCAGCAAAAGGCAAATTACAAAAAAAATGTCTGCACATAAACATCGGGAACTGAAAAGGAAGCTTACCTGTCTCGACCTAGCCTCCAGATGGAAAACAAGTATCTTTTGAAAATTTGAAGGACTAAGTTTTGAAACAATCCTGCATATTTAGATCTTGAAATGATAATACCCTGAAACTGATAGGCTATAATATGAAAAACAGCACAAAATAAGTCTGGATAATATTTATTGCAGTAAAGAAAAAAATTAAAAACATACAGGTGACAAAAGAACAGTAAAAACTTGAATAAGGATCAATCAGAACTTCTAGAAATAGAGATGGAATAACTAGACGATGCATGTGACACAGCACAGTGAAACTCCTAAAGGCCTTGGAAGAGAGCTTAAAAGCAAATACAGCAGAAAGATCACACATAAATGAGTAAGAAGACTAATAGAAAATTTTTTACTTCCTTCCAGCGATGAAGACATAACAAGGCTTTACCTCCAGATAACTGAAAAATGTTTGAAAAACAACAATTTTCAGACTTTGGGCAACAGGCAATTCCCAGATCAGGGACAGAAAAAGGCAGTAGAAACTAAACAGTATGTGGTGACTTAAGGAGTTAAGACATTGGAGATGAGTGTTAAGGGAGGCCAAAGCAAACGAAATTTGTGGGAAGAGTTCCAGAAAAGGAGAGTTACACAGAAAAAGTTGCCCCGATATCTGCACTGGCTTCTCCTTGAGCATTTGCTAAGGACTCTGCTGCACATGCATGAACAGAACTCCACAAGATAGAATTAAAGAATGACCAGAAAGTTGTAAGGAGAGCAATTCCCAGAGCTCACAGAGGGTAGGGGGTTATCTGAGTTCCAACCAGAGTGGAAAGTCCTCAGTGACCATCACATTCAGTGGAGACCTCACTGCATCATGCCTTAGTAGCAGGGCTGAATGATCCCTATAGCGTATGGGCTACTCTAGACCCGCCTTCACAAAGCTCAAAAGAAAGACCTCAAAAAGATCAAACCGATCTGTAAATAACTTAGTTACTTAAAAAAAAAAAAAGAAAAAAAGAGCTCAGAGGTCTTTCAAGTTAGACAAGAAAATCCAGACCTTCAACAAAGTAATCATAATGTCCAGCATCCTGTCAAAAATACTAGATGTGCCAAGAAGCAGGAATATGTAATTCAAAACCAGGAGAAAACCCAATCAGTGGAATCAGACACAGAAACGCCAGAAATGATAGGACAAACTTGAAAGTATACTACAACAGCTATCACATTATATATGACATTTGTGTATTTAAATATAGATAAAATTAGACAAAGAAATGTTAGATATTAATAGAATAAAAGGAACTTCCAAAGGTAAGAACTACTATGTCTGAAGTGAAAATTTCACTAAACTGGCTTAACAGCAAATTAAGCGTAGTATTTGAAGACGTATCAACAACATGTATGTGAATGAAGCATAAAGAAATACACTGGAAAAGAAGGAGCATCAGTTGACCTATGACCTAATTCCAAATGTTCTAACATACATATAATTGAAGAAATCAAGAGGGGAGGAGAGAGGGGCATAGAAAAAACTATGTGGAGAAATACTATTTGGAAAGTTTGAAATTTGGTAAAAACTATAGACACTGATTCAAGAGGCTGAACAAATCGTACGTAAGATAAACACTAGGAATATTGTATAAAATCACACAATTCTCAATTATGAAAAATACTGACAGGAAAAAGTTCGCAGTAGCTCCTTCCCTGTCCAAACAACCTAGGCATTCTAGGTCTGCAGTTCAAGCCCATTTCATCTGATGCCCAGACGACAAGGTGACTGCTTCTGATATTTGAGCTCTATATGTTATAATTTCAAGTCAGTGGGGGAAAATCCAGGCTTTCACAAATGGCTTTGGACAACGAGCCTAGAATTTTAAAAGTGTAAATTTAAATTATCTCATACAGTAAATTTGAGCTGGGGTAGAGACTTACATGTGAAAGATGAAAGTATCAATGTGCTAGAATTCACCGTGGGAAAACACTATCATGTTTGGGGAAAGACTTTTTGAAACAAGACATTAACGCCAGAAAACATAAGGGAGAAAATATGTGTGTAAGGGGCGGATAAATACAGAACTTCCCTCTCTTCCCTTCCTCCTTTCAGAACCATTTGAGGAATAAGGCTCATGAGACAGAGATCAAAAGATCAGTTTTCTTACTGACAGAGCTGGCTGGGGTACATGACTTCATTTCTCAGCCAGGTTGCTCTCCACCATGTGAGACCGTGGCCTGAACAGTCTCTGTTCCTGTGGGGAAGCCTAGGGCGAGGGGCAGGGAAGCCCTCTCCAGCAGATAACATTCATAAAACTGATTACATAGAATAATATAAATATTACAGCCAGCAAAAGATATCTTCAATCCATATAACTAGGGACACGACTCCCAAATCCCCACAACGTATGTGGCTCTAATTGGCTTCAGAATATAATTCTGGTGCCTGGGGCAAGAAAGTGGATGAACTTTTCTGGAGCTTTCTTATTTAACTCCCTGAGGGAGAGGGTAGCCTAGACTTTCTTCCCAGATCCCCTTCTACCTCATCACTCCACAGCTGTTTTCCTCAGATCACTAGCAGGTGCCTTGATTTCTCTTGGGAGGTAAACAGGCAGCAGACCCACAGATCCTTTTTGGCTACTGCACCACTCTTTCCTTTCGGTACGGGTAAGTGTCTTTAAAAACCTGCAAAAACACGTTCTAAAATACCATCATCTCTGGGTGGTAGGATAATGCACTATTCTTAGTTTTCCCCCAGATTTCCTTTTTTTTTTTTTTTTATCAACAGAGGTCAAGCAGGACCTCAGATCCCAACCAGCTCTGCATCTCATGGAACTATTAAATTGATGACATCCCCCTTACTGCTGCAGTCCTTTACCAACTCCTGAGTCATTCCCTTTCATTTCTTAACATAAGTTCTGGATGAATAAAATTCTCTCTCACACTATTACTGGCGTAAATCTTAGTGATTTTCATATACGAGCTGATGATCCTTCCAACACAGTGGCGTCCCAGCACTTTGACCCTCTGAACTCCAATTATCTTGTCTTCTATTCCATCTCAGCCACTACCCACTAGGGGCACACCCGAAACCTGATCACTTCTAGAACTGCTACCCTCCATCATCTCAATTTCGTGTAGCAAGTTCTCTGACCGTTATCTCCCTCTAGGACCCTGACTCCTGACCCCTCAACCCTGCCAGTGCCTCTACTCTATTGACCCACCACCTTGTCATTCTCCCTCAGGCTCTGGGTGTCCTCTCTCCCCTCCTGTCACAGCTTAAACTCGAGGCCAATTATTATCATCCCTTCACTGCACACGCTCTCCCCCCACTCTTGTCGTATTTTTCTTGGCAACACTAAACCCTGAGTAAATTAAATTCAAACCCTAGTTAAATCAAGTTCTCTGACTACTCCCTGCCTGCAGCTGCACAGCTGAATACGGCAAAACATGCTGACTGGTCTCACTCTAAAATCATGACCACAAACCTCCAGAGGGTGTCTGATGCTGGCTAGGGCTCCTGCCCATCTGCCCTGGCCATTCCTTCTCACTGTTGTCCAGGCGATTGTTTTACACGCCCCTCTTTCTCCTTAAACATCCAGCACCTCCTGCCCGACCTTCACTCTCAGCTGATTTTGCTTCCACTTCACTGACAAACTCGAGAAACCTGAAGCAATCAGTTAAAAACTGTCCAAGATCCCCACGATCACGTCCATCCACCTCTGAGCACCTGGGGGCTGATCTCCTCACCTGACGAGGTAGCAGTGCTCCCCCCCACTCCTAAGTAATGTCACCCCGTCTACATGTGCACTGGATTTCTTTCTCTTTCCAGAAATTCCTCTAACAATGGTGGGGTGCAGGGTTACAGTGCAAATAGAAAGCCCACTCCATGTACATGTATGCACATCATATTGTGTTTATATATGTATATATACATGTGTGCGTGTGAATTCACATACAATAAAATGTATCTTGATATACATATAGCATATGTTATACAGCACGTGTGCATATGTGTTTATCTAAAATGGTGGTGAGAAAGACACATGAATAAGAAAGCAAATTTAGGTATATAATACTGTTGAAAAAGGAAAGATAATTTTTCTAATCAGTAAGCAGAAGAAGAAAGCAAAGATTTGCTGAACATCTGCTGTGTTCCAGGCACCGAGCTAAGGTCTTATATCATCTCATTTACTATAAAAAGTAATACGTATAAGGAAATCGAGGCTTTGAGCAGTTAGATTCCTTGCCCAAGATCACAAAGCTAGTAAAAACGGTCAAACTGGGTTTTGTCCCCAAGGAGGGTCGGACTCCAAAGCCCACGCTTTCTTTACTCAGTATGCTATGCTATGTGAGAAAACCACCACCGTTTCCTATACAACTGGTCCTAATGTAAGTTCCCAGACATTCTCACTTCAAGGCCGTGTTCTGTAACACCCAGCTCCACGGCACTGAACCAGGAGCTGACACGTGGCTGCTTAGGCTGGGGGCTGCTCGCCCCGTCCGAGTGCGTGGTTGTCTTTTGCTGAAGAGCTGCTGGACTGACCTCACAGGCAACAGTATTTCCATTGTGGGTGCACTGATTCTAGATGCGTGCTTTCCAATCAGGTTGTAAAGTGCTCTGGGATTCCTCCGGATGAAATGGATCCTATAAATGCAATTTGTAGTTTCATTTGCCCTATAGTTGCGAGCTGCTTGGTGATTTAATTCTCAGCGTACTGTATTTTCTTTTTAAAAGCGTATTTAAAAGGTTTCTTTTATCTAGTGGTGGACTTTCTAAACTGCTCTCAGAAGTTTTCAAAATAAAGGAGCAATTCTACAGCAATTTTGACAAATAATCATTTCTTACCACTGGATTTATTTGTGCTTGATGCTTTGTACTCTCTTGCTAGCCCTGCGCTCCAAATTGTTGTGCAGTAAAACCACCTTTCCACATAACACAGGATACTTCAAGGTTAGGTATTAGAGGAGTGTGTTTGCCTTATTCAAAATTCCTAACTCTATAATTTTAAAACACTGTTTTCTGCAGCAGCAGGAATGGCAAATATATTTTAAGTGTATTTATTTTCTGAAAGCATGGAAAGTTAAATACACATGGTTTCTTTTCCTTAAGGGGCAAAAACTTTACATGCAAGGTCAAGCAACAGAAAAACTGCACTTCTTAAGTCAGAATCAGGAGCTCTGTTCTGAATCTACCACTGTAATTGCGCATGATTCTATAGCTGTGAGCAAAGCACAACAGCATTCTGAAAAAACATCAGTCTGGTGATACGGAGCAGGAGTAAGTAGTCTCTTCCTGTTAAATAGAGGGTTGGACATTCCGTGGCTCTGTGAAGCTTATAAACTGACATCAAGATACCTGGACAGTCAGGTAACATTATGGTGCACTTGGGCGAATACTACAATACAGTCCACTGACGGAAACATTCATCGTTTCTTTTTGTGTGTGCGGAGATAGAATTTTAGGGCAGAATAGCACTTTATAAGTCATTTAGATCAGTCCCTCATCTGATACCCCCCCAGTATTCCCATCTGATGGCGATCCAGTCTGAGATAACTTGGCTTCCATTTTAGGTCAATCCCTCTTGCAGGATTTTACCTGTGTTGACAGTTTTCTACAACTGGGAAGACTTTTCATCAATCACTGTTGTCTTTGTTGGGGGACACAGCACAAGAAACTGCTGAGTCCACAAACTGAGTTGCTTGGATTTAGTCTGTAAGGCTAAATTTTTTTCCAAAAGTGCTTTGAATTTCTCTTAGACTTTAAACTGTGATGAGACTGACAATCAAAAAGGTATTGCCATCCACTGTTCCAGAATTCAGTTATTACTTTCCGTTCTTTGCACTAAATGTTTTTGAAATTAATTTTCACTTCCTTTGGTTAGATTTCTCTTCCCTCTGCCTTAAAGAAATCCATATCCCTCTATGCATGACAGCAATTTAAAGGTGGGCAAAGAGGACTTCAGAGGCTGTGGTCATAGAACACACTTTTTAAAGAACCACCTCAGTTGTAGATATGAAATTTGCAGACTGATTTAGAAATAGGGGCAGAAAGTCACTGAAGCAGGTTTCATCTTCTCAAGTTCAGTGTCTCACTACCAGGCATCTCTGAATCCTTCCACAATTGAAGAATTACCCCAAATACTTCTCATTTATCTTAAGGATAATAAACTCTGTATGATTCATCTGTCCCATTCTTTTTGGATTTTTATGTTCTTAGATGTGAATAATATGAAGGTCCTCATCATAAATAAAAGAAAGAAATATTACTTTATTGAGACCCCCGGTGGAATTCTTTGCATTCAATATTTGGTTGCACAATATCTGAAGGAGAGGGATGTAAAGCACCTGACTTATCAGGAAGATTTCAAAGGCACACATTTGTCTATTTAGCAAAGCACATGGAAAATATATCTGTATTTGAACATTTGCTCACAAGGAGTCAAAAAGGGTAATTTAGTTATTTCATTATAATATAACCCGGGACCATCTGGGGGCAGTCATGGGCGTACAGATGAATCAAGGAATTGGTAGATGACCTTTATGAAGAACTGAACTTCTCTGGGCAATCTATACTTTTCAAAGAGTCCAAACATCATTTTATTTATATTCAATATATGCAGTTTTACTTTTTCATTCATTCATTCATTCAACAAATATTTATTTTGAAATCCCCACTCTGTGCCTGTCTGGGTGCCAGTACTAGACACCGGGAACACAACAATGATCCAAAGCATACAGGGCTCAAGTTTCATGGTTCTTTCAAGGAAAGGCACTACACAGACAGAAATGCTAATGAGCACCTATAACGAACTGACGCAGGTCCTGAGTTGGAAAGAAACACAGTTGAGATGTAAAGATAACCAGCTGTGTACTCAGAACCTCTCCATGGTGGCCCAATTAGCCAGTCTGGGAATCCCTGAGTGACACAGCCTTTATCCCTCCCCACAGGGAGTGAATCAAACGCCTTGAATCAGACACCACCGCTGGCCGCCTTCTTCCCCGGTCACTGCAGTACCACCCGTAGGAAGTGTCAGACCGCACCGCGCATGCGTACTAACACGCCGGGTCGGCCTCCGGGGTGAGCCAGAGCTGTGCCTCGGCGAGCGCTACCCCGACCCGGCGGGGAAGCCGAGGCGCTGGGGCCCACCGCTGAAGGTTCTCAAGAGCTGAGGATGCACAGCGCTTCCATTTTCAGTGGCACCATGCTGGTACACTCTGAAAACACTGAACGCTACAAATCAGGGCTCCTCAGTGAGTTGTTGTTTTACCATCTCACCACTGTAGAGGTGTCCCAAATTTTATGTGTCTTAGGGTCCTGCTAGAAGGAATGTCATATATGAGGTGGAGGACGATTAATGTGCCAGGTCTATGGTCACCAGTCCTACTATGAAATCGGAGGCCTGCCTCAGCTGATCATTCTGGGTGGTATCCAGGCAGGTCCGAGAACGAGCTCGGTGCCTTCAGAGCAACCCTGTCTCCAGTCTACTGGCCGCCTACTGCCCGGGCACAGACGGAGCTGGGATCACTATCAGAACGAGGGCCAGACATCCTGTGATCTACGCGGAACTGTAGGATTATAACAACACAAAACTCCACATACGACTCAAGGCTGCAGGACAGGTCCTCAGCAAAACAACTTCACAAGGTGGGTCTCCACTGCCTGAACTTCAACTTTATTGTGTGTGTGTATGTGTGTGTGTACACTTAAGTTGTAATCTCTCCACAAGTTTCAGTTATGCAACATAGTGTTATCAACTACAGCCTCCATGTTATGCATTAGATCCTCACACTGAATCCATCTTATAACTGAAAGTTTGTACCCTTCTACCAACACCTCCCCATTTCTCCCACCCTCAGAAATCACCATTCACTGTTTCTATGAGTATGACTTTAAAAAAAATTCTACACATAAGTGATAATATTCAGTACTTGTCTCTGTCTGGCTTATTTCACTTCACATAATGTATTCCAGATTCATCCATGTTGTCCCAAATGGCAAGATTTCCTTATTTTTTAAGGCTGAATAATAATCCATTGAGTATGTGTGTATGTAACATTGTGTGTATACACATAATATTGTGTCCATATATACACTATTGTGTGTATATGTAAAATACTATATACATTTACATCTATATACATATAGCATTGTATATATTTATAACATTGTGCATGCATGTGTACATATATACATATATACAGTATTTTCTTGATCCATTCATCCATCAATGAACACCTAGGTAGTTCTAGCTTTATAATTTTTTAAGGAACCTACATATTATTGTCCATAGGGGCTGTACCAGTTTACATTCCCAGTAACAATGCAAAAGATTTCCCTTTTCTCCACAACCTCAACACTTGTTATCTCCCCTTTTTGATAATAGCCATCTTAACAAATGCTATCTCACTGTGGTTTTGATACGCATTTCCCTGATGATTACTGTTGTTTAGCACATTTTTATGCACCTGTAGTTCATTGTATGTCTTATTAAAGTGTCATTTCAGGTCCTTTGCCCATTTTAAATTGGTTTTTTTTTTCTATTTAATTGTACTGAGCTTATACATCTTAGATTTTAACTCCTTACTGAATATGAGTTTGCAAATATTTTCTCCCACTTGGTAGGTTGCCTTTTCATTTTGTTGATGGTTTCCATTGCTGTGCAGAAGCTTTTTATGTTGATTTTTGCTTTTGTTGCCTTTGCTTTGGTGTCAAATCCAAAAAGTCATTGCCAAGACCAATGACAAAGATCTTATCCCTCTATGTTTTCTTTTAGGGGTTTTATGGTTTGGAGTCTTATGCAAGTCTCTAATCCATTTTGAGTTGATTGTGGGTGTGTGTGGTGTAAGACACAGGATCAGTTTCTTTTTTTTTTTTTTTTTTGCATGTGTCAGTTTTCTTAGCACTATTTGTTAAAGAGATTATCCTTTCCCCATTTTACATTCATGGTGCCTTTGTTATACTTAATTGACTATATATGCACGGGTTTATTTCTGGCCTCTCAGCTCTATTCCACTGATCTATGTGAATGTTTTTATGCCAATATAATACTGTTTTCATTACCACAGCTTTGTAATATAATTTGAAATCAGGAAGTGTGACGTCTCCTGCTCTGTTCTTTCTCAATCTTGTTTTGGCTGTCTGGGGTCTTTTGTGGTTCTACTCAAATTTAGAATTTTTTTCCTACTTCTGTGAAAAGTGCCTTTGGAATTTTGAAAGGCATTGCATTGAATCTGTAGGTCACTTTGGATAATATGGACATTTAAACAATATTAATTATTTCAATTCATGAATACAGACTATTTTTCCATTTATTTCTGCTTGCTTTATTTTTGTTTCATCAATATTTTATAGTTTTCTGTGTACAGATCTTTCACCTCCTTGGTTAAATTTTTTCCTAAATATTTTATTCTTTTTGATGCTCTTATAAAAATGATTGTTTTCTTAATTTCTCTTTTTCATAGTTCTTTGTTGGTGTATAGAAATATGACTGATTTTTGTGTATTGATTTTGTATCCTGTAACTTAACTGAATTACTGAATTTGTTTATTAGTTTTTTGGTGGAGTCTTTAGAATTTTATATATATATACATATATATATATATAAATCATGTCATCTGGAAACAAACAATTTTACTTCTTCCATTCCAATATGGATGTCTTATTTCTTTTTCTAGCCCAAATGATCTGTCTAGGATTTCCAATACTATTTTGAATAAACATGGTGAGAGTAAGCATTCTTGTCTTGTTCCTAACCTTAGAGGAAAAACTTTCAGCTTTTCACCTTCGAATATGATGTCACATGTAGGCTTGTCATATATGGCCCTTATAATGTTGGGACACATTCTACCTATATCTAATTTGTTGGGAATTTTTATCATGAAAGGATGTTACATTATGTCAAATGCTTTCTCTGCATCTATTGGGATAATCATATAATTTTTATTATTTATTTTGTTGATGTCATGTATCACATTTTCTGATTTGAATATGTTGAACCATCCTTGAATCCTAGGAATAAATCTCACTTGATCATGGTATATGATCCTTTTAATGCACTGTTGAATTTCGTTTGGTCATATTTTGTTGATATTTTTCACCTATGTTCATCAGGGATATTAACCTATAATTTTCTTCTTTTTTAGTGTCTTTGACTTTGATAATATGGTAATGCTGGCCTCATAAAACAAATGAGGAAGTCTTCCCTCACTTTCTGTTTTTTGGGAGAATTTGAGAAGGACTGACATTAATTCTTCCTGAAATGTTTGGTAGAGTTCAATAGTGAAGCCATCTGTTTCTGGACTTTTGTTTGTTGGGAGGTTTTTGCTTACTGATTCAATCTCTTTACTAGTAATTGATCTGTTCAGATTTTTTGTTTCTTCTTAATTCAGTCTTGGTAGCTTGTTCATTTCTAGGAATTTATCCATCTCCTCTAGGTCATCTAATTTGTTGGCATATCATTAGTCATTGCAGTTTCTTACAATCTTGAGTATTTTTTGTTATCAGTTGTAATGTCTCCTCTTTTATTTCAGATTGTATTTGTCCTTTATTTTTTCTTAGGTTACCTAGGTAAACATTTGTCAATTTTGCTTATTTTCTCAAAAAACATTTCAAAGTTTCATTTATCTTTTCTGTTGACTTTCCAGCCTCTATTTCATTTATTTCTACTCTAATCTTTGTTATTTTCTTCCTTTGACTAACTTTGGGCTGAGTTTGTTCTTTTCGTAGTTCCTTGAAGTTTAATGTTAGGTTGTTTGAGAGCTTTCTTTTTTCTTAATGTAGGCACTTATTCCTACAAACTTCCCTTTAGAACTGCTTTTGATGCATCCTTTAAGTTTGTATGTTTTGTTTCCATTTTCGTTTATCTCAAGATACTTTTTGATTTCTTAATTGATTTTTCAGAAGCATGTAGTTTCATACCCACATTTATGTATTTTCCAGCTCTCCTCTTACAATTGACTTCTAGTTTCATACCACTGTGATAGCAGAATATGCATCACAGGATTTCAATCTTCTTAAATTTGTTAAGACTTGTTTTGTGGCCTAATACATGATCCTCAGTTCTCTAATCTTTTCTTCTGCTTGATCTAGTCTGCTACTGAACCTCTTATTGAATTTTTCATTTCAGTTATTGTATTTTTCAGTTCTATGGTTTCTGTTTGGTACTTTTTAAAATTTTTTCCTTGTTGAAATTCTCATTTTTCTCACACATTGGTCTCCTCACCTCAGTGAGCATCTTTATGATAATTAATTTGAACTATTATCTAAGCTCTTGTTTACTGGGTAAATCACTTACCTGTTTCATTAAGGTTGGTTTTGGGAGATTTATCTTATTCTCTTGTTTGGAACCCCTGTCTCTTCATTTTCCTTAACTCTCTGTGTTGGTTTCTGCACATTAGATAAACCAGGCACTTCTCTCTATCTTGACAGACTGGCCTTGTGTAGATAAACCTTGTCAATCAGCCAGACTTGAGCTCCTGTTGTCTCTCAAACTTTGTAATTGTCTAAGCCACCATCTTCGTAATTAGTGACTTCCAAAAGTGGAGGATATACCAAGACCTGTCAGTTTTCCAAAGGTGTGGGAAATGTCTTTATGCCTATCTAGGCTCCAGTGTGACTACTAATCGCATGCCCCTTCAGCTCCCCAGTGCAGGCTAAGTGGAAGCCCAACTTTCAGGCAGCAGCTGAGAAAGCCAGGATGTTAGATAGGCAGTCTAGCCCCTATTAAGGAGAGACTGGGAGCCGGGTGTTTTTCTCTGTGTTGAGCCAGAGGGAATAGTCTCTCGAATTGCTTATGTACCCAAACAGAACAGCTTCTTTGTTTTGTGTAATCCTCAGGAACTCATGAATGCCAATCCCTGTCAGCTCCTGATGACAGGTGCTCCTGGTGATCTGGGAGTGAAAAGTTGAGTGACAGCCATATCAGTTGGGATGCTAGATAAGTGGATAAGTTCCTTCCAGGGAGAAACTAGACACATGGCTTTATTGTTGGAGCAAGCTTGGGGAAAACAGCACAGGATGTGCCCACCAGCTCTCTCGGGCTCCTGGGAGGATCCCAGTCAGCATATGCAGTGATTAGAAGCCAGAACCTCAAGCAGCAGCTAGGGAGGTATGCAGTCAAATCCCTTCCAAAGAGAAACTGGGAGATGGATGTTTCTGCCTGCTCCATCTGTGCTTAGCTCTGGGGAGTTAGCTGCAGGAAGTGTTTGCCCATTTGAAAACTGACTGTTTTGTTTGTTAAATATGGTCCTGTAGTATTCATGAAGGCTGAACCTTGGGGGCTATTAGAGCTGGTGATTTGAAGGTCTCACTCAAGTGGCTGCCTCAAAAGTTGGAATACCAAATGTGTGGAAAAGCTCTTTCCAAAGAGAAGGTGGGGTCTTGATTTTATGGTTGGGGCAAGCCAGGAGAAGACAGGGGAAGGCAAGGGAAGTGCACACTGGCTCCTCCAGGCTCCTGGGAGGATCACAGTCAGCAGCTAGACTGAGTCTGATTAGAAGCTGGGACCCTCAGGCACCAGCTTGTAAAGTACGTAGTCAAATTATTTCCAGAGAAAGACTGGGAGATGGATGTTTTGCCTGCTCCCTCTGCACTGAGCCCTCAGGGGACAGACACAGCCAGTGCTCCCCTGCCTGTTAACAACTGCTTCTTCGTGTGCTCTAGTCCTGTGGGGCTCACGAATGCAAGCTGGGACTTGGGGGGTCCCTCCCAATGCGATGGCACTGTGGCAGGGACAGGGTTTTTGTTGAGACTGTGTCTCAGACTTTTCTCTTTTTGTTGTGGGTTAATCTCAGTTTCCTAATGTGTAGGAATCACTTAGCTAGTTCCTGGATTTCTCTCAGAGGAAACTGCTGTATGTAGCTATATATTCGACATGTCTGTGAGAGGAGAGAGTTCAGCAACGTTTTAAGTCACCATCTTGGTGACATCCAGATTTCCACTTCTGATAAAAATTGAGTGAGGGCCTCACTCAACCTCCAAACGACCATCCTATTAGTCAGGCTGGAAAAGTATGAACTCTATTTTCCAGGCTCCCTTGCAACTTAGATTCTTTATCTGATTTAGATTCTGTTATGTGGACTGATTTGATATTTGGAAGGCCTAAGAGAGGCTGTGTTAAGAAGCAATGTTTAAATGTCTATTCTCTTTCTTCCTCCATGTTAAGAGAGGGTTTCCACGACAGCTTCTAATTTCCAACTTTACAAAGCCTAGATCAGAGCCCCCGGGGTGTTCTTGAACTCTTGGCTCTAGTACTGGCCTCTGGTGAAACAATGCTCTTGTCAGTCAGTCCTGTTTATATCTGGAAATCATCCTATAGACCAAACCTACAACATTCTCCTTAAGCCCTTCAGATGATGTTCTAACCACCTAATTTCTGTATTACTTATTTTTCTGAATGTAAGCGGTTTCCTGTTTTTCAACACAGATCAAATATTTGGAGCAAGAAGTTAACACTTAAGGATGACCATCCAGAATTAATCTCTTCTGGTTTGGATGAAAGGCAGCAGTGGTGTAATATCACTGGAAAGTGGATTATACAAAACAGATTGCATGAAATAACCAACAAAGTTACTTAAATTATCATCCAGTGTCACCTGGGATAAAGGCTAGACTTTGTTAAAAACAACAGGTTTTTAAAATGGCCTTGATAGAGACAAAAAGGAATACAGAGACTATAAACCAGACTTGCAGCTTGTAACTACACCAGATATAGATTAAGAAGAAAAGGACAAGGAGGAAAATGGGAAGAAGGAAGGAAGGGGAGGGGGGAGGAAAGAAGGGAGAGAGAGAACAAGGGATAGAGCGGAAAGGGGAGGGTGCTTTGAAGAACACAGTGAAATCCAGATTTTAAATTCCTCCCCTAAGGTATTATCAAGAACCAGAAGCCTGTGCCTGCTCTAAAATGATCTCTTATCAGGATGACACAGCTAAAGATCAAAGGCACGGTCTGATCATGAAGGCTACCAAATTAAAATATAAACTGAGGGTGGGACTGAAACCCTACATTTCAAACAATGTCTGGGGTGGTGCCACCTTTGAACAGCAAGTGGGTAGAGCATTCTGGTTTCCTCCAGCAAGTGGATGCCTACCTGCCCTACAGGTACACCTGTGAGGGGATGCTGGAGTGAATCCACACCTGCATCCAGCACCAGGACTTCTGTGCAGCCCCAGGCCCTGCCCCACTAGGGGCCTGGGCCCCACAGAGCCCCTTCATCTGGGCCCCCAATTCCACCCCATCAAATGGACACAAAATGCTAGCTTGGCCTCCAGCACACTCCCCCTGGGCCTGGCTGGCCGCCACTGGGAGGGCCTGCACACAGTGGGGGAAAAGTGTACATATATGGACTGAAGTATAGTGTCATCAGGTCTCATATAATTTAGTGCAAGTCTTCAAAAAAAATTATCCCAATTAGAAAGAATATACTTAGGTGGATTCAAAGGAATCTGAGCTCTCTGGCCCCCCAAACCTACTAATCCTCCCTTCGTCCCTGCCTTATAAGGGATTTTACTTTGTTTGGGGGTCCTATCAGTCCTCGAATGAGGGAGTTACTTTGTAAGCAAAAACCCACTCTCCTCGTGACAAGCCCACAACAACAACTAATTGTCTCTTGACTTAGAGCAGTCATACCCCACATGCCCAGGGGCCGAAAACAAAATCTGACATGGGGTAAGGTAGCTTTACAGCAAAAATGTTCACGATTTTGCTAATTTATTTGGCATCAATCTAAAGAATTCGTGCAAGAATGGATTCCCGAGGTCCTAAATAGGAAAAGAGCTCCAAATTTTTAGATTAGGGCAAATTTATCAACGTGTGTACATTTTCCAGAGATTTGTAATGCAGCGTGTAAGCTCAAGTATCTGGGAGTGCTTCTGACTCAAGACTGGTGTACATGGAGTGATATAAACATTAAGAAAATTCTTAGTATGTTATAGAGGGAAGAATATAAAGATTTAGGAAGACTAGAATGATGGAGCAGATTTGTCATCTATCGCTTACTGATCCAAACTGAAATTATGTCTGTAGGAGAACCCAGCGAGCACACTCTTCACCAAAGCACTGAGAAACGGGTAAGTGAGAGAAACACCAGGTAATTATAAAGCAGTACAGAGGTTGCCCCTTACAGGACAGCACTGATTTGGGAAGCGGGAAATGCTGCCATTTAAATGATCTGACTTATTTCACTGAGTTGATGGATCCCAAAAAGAGAACTGTGGTGGTTAATTGTATGTGTCATTTTCCATAGGATATAGTGCTCAGTTATTTAACTAAGCACTAATCCTGAATTCTTTGTGAAGGTATTTTGTAGATGAAGTTAATATCTATAATCAGTTAACTTTAAATGAAAGAGATTTTAACCCTGATAATCTGGGTGGGCCTCACCCAATCAGCTGAAAGCCTTAAGAGCAAAACTGGAGAAGACTGACATCACCACGATGGTTATACAGGTTGTTCTTGACTCCACTCTCCCTCACAAGAAGAACAACTAACAACTATTCAAGAACAAGACACCACTGAAAGAATCCCACAACACGGGGATAAGGCTGAAACACCTCCCTGAGCCACAGGGTCCAAAACATCCCACATAGAAGGGTAAGAGAAGTGGCTATATGTCGACTGCATTGCCCCTCCCCGAGTCAAGCTCAGCACCAGGCAGAGAGGACTCCCTGAGCCTCCGGTTCCTCCACTGGGAAAACAGGCTAGTCATTTCTAGCACCGTGGGTTATTCTGCAGGAGCCCCTACTCTGATCTCTCACCAAGGGGACTGCAGGGGAACCTGTGGGGCCCAATCTCTAGGAATCTCACTGTGACAGAGAAGGGGGAGGGGGCTTGCAACAACCAGCACAGGGACCTTGGCAGAGTTCCTACTTGCAGTGTCCAAGTAGATCTCAACCAGAGGTCTTGCTCATCTGTAACATCAAGCTGGCAGCACACTCTGACCAGGGAGCTCAGCAGGATGTGGATCTGCCTGATTTGGATTCTCAAATGAGGAGTTTTGCTGGCCCAAGAGGCTGGTCTGCCCACCATCGAGGCAAGGAGCTCAATCACAGCTCCACCTGCTATGGAGAGCATCCCCTGGACACATCTGACTAGAAGGGCTAGCAGAAACATCTGGAAGCTGTGCAGCCTGGCAACCCTCGCACCAACACGGTGGTACCCCTCCCAGCTGGAGAACCTGTTTGGGAAACTGAGAGTTGCCTGGAGTGGACCCTCCCCTACACACCCAGGCAAGAGAGCTGAGCCAGCCCCACTCGCTGTGGCCCCTGGCCCTGTCTGACCAGAAGGGCTGGCTAGAACACCTGAAACATGTGAACTCAGTGGTACCCAAGTCAAGAGAAAGGCAGACAGAGCCAATACTTCACAGAGCAAAGCCAGTGGTCCTGTTTGGCCAGGGAGCTTGGGGCATGGATGAGCTAGAGTTAAGACAATACACAGAGCTTTACCAGCTCCAGAGTTGCTTCTCTCGTCACACCTATGCAGGGAAACTAATTCCACTCACTGCTGAATACAGCCTCCAGCCTGCATGACCGGGGAACTTAACCAGAGCACACTGGAAGTCATGCAGCCACCCAGTAACGCTGCTTACAGTAGCACCTGAACAGAGAGCAGAGCCCGTGGCTTTCCCAATCTGCAGAGCAAAACTGGTTCTCTCATCTGACGAGCGAAATCAGCTCACACCATCACTGATTTGGGTCCTCAAACAATGAGACGTACAGGCCCTGGGTTCCATCGTGCTGCCCTTCCAGGGCAGGGAACGCAGGACTCAGCCTCGGCCGTCCAGTGAGCCTGAGCAGACAATCCAAGCAACCACGGGCCCATTCTACGGCCTCACTTGGGTTAGGGAACCAAGCCAGCAGTCCTATCCAACGGTTCTCAGCCAGTGGCACATCCACCCCCACCTCTCCTCTCCCCACCAGTCCCCAACCTCAGAGTCTGAACAGTTGCCACACTCCAAAAATAGACCATAATAGCAGATCCCTCCTACCAAAAAACATTACCAGCAGACATGCCCAGAAATCCAAACTGAGCTGACTGGTGAGAATCTGTCTCTGCCAAAGCAAATCTGTGAAGTCTGGAAGAGGAGCCCAATTATTCAAATGTGCTGATACCAACATAAGGAATCAAGGATCATAAAAAACAAGGTAAATACGACACCATCAAAGGAAACTAATAAAGGTCTAATAACTGACTGTGAATGAAACGGAGCTCTGTAAACTGTCAAAGAATTCTGAAGAAATACTAATGGGAGTTCTTTGGAAGTAAAAGGATGTTCATTATAATAGAAACAGAAAAAGGTAGCATAAAATTCACTGGTAAAAGTAAATATATAGTTAAAATTAGATTCTGTAATGCGGTAATGGTGGAGCATAATTGACTTACAACTCTAGTTTAAAAGTTATGAAAATAAATGGAGTAGAAATAACTACACTACAATAATCTATTATTACTTACACAATATAAAAGTATGAATATATAACAGCAATAATCTAAAATATGAGGGGAAGGAGAAGTAAAACTGTAAAGTTTAGAAATTCTATTGGAGTTTTGTCAGCATAAAGACGGATATTATGATTTTAAGATATTTTATGTAACTTCACAGTAACCACAAGGGAAAAACCTACAGCAATTATACAAGAGAACATGATAAAGTAGTCAAAGCACACTGGCCCTAAAATACATCAAAATACAGCAGGATAAGAAATAAGGAACAATGGCTCTATAAAACAACCAGAAAACAATTCACAAAATGACAGCAATCCTAACCTAGAAATAATTACTTTAAACACAAATGGATTAAATTCTCCAATCAAGAGACATAGAATGGCTGAATGGATTAAAAAAACAAGGTCCAATGACGTGCTGCTGGTAAGAGATTCATGTTAGCCTTAAAGACACAGACAGATTCAGAGTGAAGGGATGGAAAAAGTCATTTCAAACAAGTAGTAACCAAAAAAAGCAAGAATAGCTATACTTATATCAGACAAACAGACTTCAAACTAAAAACAGTAAAAAGAGACAGAGGTCATTACATAATGGTAAAAGGATCAATCCATCAAGAAGATAAAACAATGTAAATATTTAATTGAAGCACTTAAATATATAAAGCAAAAACTAACAGAGCTAAAAGGAGAAATAAATTCTAACAGTATTAGTTGGGGACTTTAACTCCCAGTCTCAGCAATGGATAGATCATCCAGATGGAGAATCATTTTGGAAACAGTAGGTTTGAATAACACTATACACCTAATGGGCCAGACAGACCAGAAGTATACAGAACATTCTACCCAACAACAGAAAAAACATTCTTCTCAAGCACACATGGAACATTTTCTAGTCTAGATTATGTTTTAGGATACAAAACAAGATACAGCAAATTCAAGAAAATTTAAATCATACCAAGTGTCTTCTCTGACCACAATATCATGAAACGAAGTCAGTAACAAGAGAAAAACTGGAAAAAAATCACAAACATATGGAAATTAAACAACACTCTCCTGAACAACCAATGGCCAAATGAGAAATTAAAGGAGGAACTCGAAAGTTTGTTGAGACAAACAAAAATGGAAACACAGCATATCAGAACTTTTCGGATGCAGCAAAAGCAATTCTAAGAGGGAACTTCGCAGCAATAAACACTTATAGTAAGAAGCAAGAAAGATCCAAAGTAAACAACCTAATCTGTGCCTTAAGGAACAAGAAAAAAAGAACAAACTGAGCCCAGAAAAAGAAAATACTACAGATTAGAACAGAAATAAATGAAATAAAAAACAGAAGAGAAATAGATAAGATAATTAAGAGCTGGTTATTTGAAAAGGTAAACAAAATTGACAAACCCTTGGCTACATTAGCCAAGGAAGAAAAAGAACCCAAATCAATAAAAATTATGAATGAAAAATGAGACCTTGCGACTGATTTCAAAGAAATGCAAAGAATCATAGGAAGCCGCTGTGGATAATTATACTACAAAAAACTGGAATACACAGACAAAATGGACTGATTCTTAGAATTTTTTTTAAATGAGTCACTTTTATTGTATTTATTATTCTCCTGTGTTTATCATGAGCAAGGTAGGGGTTGTCTTCTTTAAAGTGCTTTTCCGGAGTCAAAAGAACTCCAGGCCCTGAGTCCATGAGTAGGCAACTGGCACATGTTACCCTTGAAACATTTCTGGGATAAAGAATGGGGTGGGCAGGTAGGGCCTCTCTCAAAGAGCTCCCTAGGCCAGCTCTCCCAGCCTCAGCTCCTCTGAAAAAAGAAAAAAAAGAAATAACAAAAAACACCAAACCCCCTCCAAAAGCAAAGCACCTCTCCCCAGGTTCATGAGGCTGGGTTGACATGCCTACTCTGCCACAAGCTACCTCCTCTACCTGTGTAGGAACTCTTCCCTCCTTCCTACCCCCTTTCCTCGGGTTTCTATATGCTCCCCTTGAGGACACTTGGGCCCCAACCTGCCTGACTTCCTGTGCTGCCCTGGAAGATGCTTTCATGTTCATGGCTCTCGCAGTTGTATGTAGAAGCATAGAACTGAGCAAGACTGAGTGAATGTAAACTAGAAAATCTGAATATACCAGTTACTAGTAAGGAGATTGAATCAGTAATCAAAAGTCTCCTAACAAAGAAAAGCCCAGGACCAGATGGCTTCACTGGCGAATTTTACAAAACATTTAAAGAAGAATTAACACAAGTCCTTCTCAAACTCTTTCCAAAAAATCTAAAAGGAGAGAATGCTCCCAAACTCATTTCACAAGGCCAGCATTATCCTGATACCAAAACCAAAAAGAGCACTACTAAAAAACTACAGGCCAATATCCCTGATAAATATAGATGCAAAAATCCTCAACAAAATACTAGAAAAATAAATTCAGCAGCACATTAAAAGGATGACTCACCATGATCAAGTGGGATTTATTCCTGGAATGTAAAGATGGTTCAATATATGCAAAATCAACATGATAAATCACATTAGTAGAATAAAATATTCATATGATCAACTCAGTAGATGCAGAAAAAGCATTTTACAAAATTCAGCATTCGTTCATGATAAAAGCTCTTAAATTTGGCACAGAAAGAAAATATCTCAAATAATAAAGGCCATATATGACAGGCCAGCAGCTAACATCATACTCAATGGTGAAACAATGAAAGCTTTTCCTCTAAGATCAGGAACAAGATGGGGTACCCACTCTCACCACTAGCATTCATCATAGTACTGGAAGTCCTACCTGGAGCAATTAGGCAAAAAAAGAAACAAAAGGTACTAGAATGGGAAAGAGTGGTAAAATTGTCTCTATTTGCCAATGGCATGATTTATATATAGAAAATCCTAAAGACTCAACCAAAGAACTGTCAAATCTAATCAATGAATTCACTAAGTTGCAGGATAAAATTAACATGCAAATATCAGTAGCATTTCTATGCACTAACAAATTTTCTGAAAAAGAAAGAAACTGATCCAATTTACAATAGCATCAAAAATAATAAAATACTTAGGAATAAATTTAACCACATTAGTGAAAGACCTCTACTCTGAAAACTACAAGACTGATGAGAGAAATTGAAGGTGATACAAATAAGTGCAAATGTACCCCCGTTCATGGATTGAAAGAATTAACATTGTTAAAATGTCAATACTACCACAAGTTATCTGTAGACTCAATGCAATCTCTATCATGATTCCAATGGCATTTTTTTAAAGAAATAGAAAAAAAATCCTAAAATTTATATGGAACCATGAAAGACCTTGAATAACCAAAGAAATCCTGAAAGAACAAAGGGGGAGTCATCACACTTTCTGATTTCAAGCTATACTATAAAGCTACAATCATCCAAACAGTATGGTACTGACATAAAAACAGACACAAAGATCAATGAAACAGATTTGAGAGCAAATAAATAAACCAAACATACAGGTTAGCTAATATTTGACCAGGCAGCCAAGAATACCTAATGGAGAAAAGACAATCTCTTCAATAAATAGTCCTGGGATAATTGGAGATTCACATGTAAAAGGATGAAATGGGACCACTATCGTACATCACTCACAACAATTAACCTGAAATGAATCAAAGATTTAAACCTAAGACCCCAAAACCATAAAACTCCTAGAAGAAAACACAGGAGTAAAGCTCCTTGATATGGGTCTTGGTAATGATTTTTTTGGATATGACAAAATATCCAAATAAGCACAAATAAAAAATTAAATACAAACAAGTGGGGACTACATCAAACTAAAAAGATTCTGTACAGCAAAATAAACCATCAGCAAAGTGAAAAGACAACCTACGGAATGAGAAAAAATATTTGCAAGCCATAATAATGGGTTAATATCCAAAAAATATGAAGAACTCACAATGCAATAGCAAAAAACAACCCAACTTAAAAATGGACAAAGAACCTGAATAGATATTTTTCTAAAGAAAATATACAAAAGGTCAACAGGTACATAAAAAGATGCTCAACATCACTAGTTTTTAGTTAAATACAAATTAAAACCACAATGAGCTATCATCTCACACCTGTTTGAATGGCTATCATCAAAAAGTTAATAAGAAATAAGAAATGCTGGAGTGAATGTGGAGAAAAGGGAACCCTTGTGCACCACTGATGAGAATATAAGTTGGTACAGCCACTATGGAAAACAGTACAAAGGATTCACAAAAAGCTTTAAATGTAACTACCATATAATTTAGCAATTCTACTTCTGGGTATATATCCAAAGGAAACAAAAACACTAACTTGAAAATACATCTGCACCCCCATGTTTATTACAGCACTATATTTATAATAACCAAGACATGAAAATAACCTAAGTTGACATTGATGTAAGAATGGATAAAGAAGTAGCATATATACACAATGGAATATTATTCAGCCATAAAAATGAGGAAATTCTAGTATTTGTGACAACATGGATAGACTTTGAAGGCATTATGCAAAGTGAAATAAGTCAGACAGAGAAAGAAGATAGACAGTGTATCATCTCACTTATATGTAGAATTAAAAAAAAAAAACTTACAGAACAAGAGGTCAGACTTGGGTTACCAGAGGCAGAGGGCAGCAGGAGGGGAACTGGAGGAAGAAGGTCAAAAGGTACAAACTTCCAGTTATAAGATAAATAAGTACTAGGAATTTATTTTTAATTGAAGTTACAATGTGTCAATTTCTGGTGCACAGCATGTCCCAGTCATGCATATATATGCATATATTTGTTTTCATATTCCTTTTCATTAAGTTACTATAACAGAATTTAGTTTCCTGTGTTATATAGAAGAAATTTGTTTTCATCTATTTTTATATATAGTGATTAACATTTGCAAATCTCAAACTTCCAAATTTATCCCTTCCCACCCCCTTTCCTCCAGTAACCGTAAGATTGTTTACTATGTCTGCAAGAAGTACTAGGAATTTAATGGACCACAGATGACTATAGTTAACACTGCTATATGACACATAGGAAGGTGTTAAAGAGTTATCATAACAGTTCTCATCACAGGAGAATTTTTTTTTCTTCTTTCTTTTTATCTGTATGAGATAATGGGCATTAGCTGAATCTATTGTGGTAATCATTTCACAATGTATTTATATCAAACCATGATGCTGCACACCTTAAACTTATACAGTGGTGTGGGTCAATTATTTCTTAATAAAACTGGGGGGAAAAGAACAAAACTGAGGTGTCCCCAAGTTAGAAGAAATCCCATCTATGGACTGCAGTTAGCTCCTCTTGAGAGCTGTCAGCTTGCCGGCCTGCCCCGCAGAGGTCAGACTTTTCAGCCCCCGCAATCATGGAAGCCAGTTCCTTGAAATCTCTCTTCCACTGGTTCAGGCAGAAAAGCACTGAGGGCACCAGAATCAGTAAGCATGGCTGCTGTAACAGAAACCAAGTCCAGATAATGGATCAATATGTTTTGAGAACTAGGAATCATTGGCAGTGGCTTAAAATATTTGGGTAAAGTATGGTTGCCAAACAGATTTCTGTATGAACAACAAAAAAACTATCAAACTCTAGGTCTGACCTTTGTACCCCTAACTTGAATCACTATAATGAAGTGTCACTGCCTCTCACCTCTCAGACCTGATTTATCTAGACAGGCCTAGGACCTTTGAATCTAGCAATAATGTGCCATACGTATATAACATGAAGTTTCTCTACGGCCTCCCCCAAGGTCCTGCATCTCTACTCGAGTAACAGTCAACTAGGAAAGGCCACCGGTTCTAGGAGACTGAAGCCCCCAGGAGACAAGACAAGCTGAGGGCATGGCATCAGGAGATAAACGGGTTTTAGCCTAAGTACATAGCAGAATAGGCCTGGGGAGTTTACAAACACACCCTGAGGTAATTTTCCTCCTTTCTGAATGCATTGCTGGTATATGCAAACACTGCAACTAGCAGATCCCAACACTGGTGCCCTGACCAATGGAGTGCAGGCTATTAAAATAGAAAGGGTGTGTTTAAAGCCCCTGAAATAATCCTTACCCATTAAAACACAATACTGAATCTTTGGGGTAATTTCAGAAATGAGTACCAACATCAAAGTCTTGGAAAGAGATAGGGGTGGTGTTATGGGTTAAATTTTGTTCCCCTCTAAAAGTTACCTTGCCATCCTAGCCCCTAGTATCTCAGAATGTGATCTGATTTGAAAACAGTGTTGTTGCAGATGCAATTAGTTAAATTAAGATGAGATCAGACTGGTGCTGGGTGGGTCCTTAATCCATTATGACTGGTGTCTTTATGAGAAGAGGAGACAGGCAGAGAAGAGAGTGCCATGTTAACTATGACACAGACACTCACAGAGGGACGATTTCATGTGGTGATGGAGGCAGAGACCGAGGTACTGCAGCTGCAAGCAAAGGAATGCCAAGGATTGATGGGCACCATCAGAAGCCAGGAAGAGGCAAAAAAAAAAAAAAAAAAAAGAAAAGAAAAGAAAAGAAAAGAAAAGATTCTCCTTTGCAGATTTCTGAGGAAGCATGACCCTCAGAAACAGCTTGATTTTGGACTCCTAGCCTCCAAGACCGTGACACATTTTTGTTGTTTTTTTTTGTTGCCCGGTTTATGGTACCTTGTTACAGCAGCCCTAGGAAACTGACACAGATGTTATCCCTTTCAAACATCTTCATTTAACTTCTGCTTCATCACTGAAAAAGTTAGATGGATCTTGGAGAATGACACTGAAGTATCTTAACAGATCAGGCAGTAACCTCAATTGGAGTTGACTAATCATTTACGCTTTGACTGCAGAAAATCAAGAAAGACTCTAGTAATTGGTATGAAGCTATTGAGAAGGCAGATGACTTTTTTTTTTTTTTTGGATAGTAATAAACCAAGTCTATCAGAATCAATTTCCTTTCACCTGGCAGAGCCAACAGTATTTTTTACAATCTTAATTCAACTCTATGTTAGCTTTCTGGTTCCCTACCCTATCTGAGTCCACAGGGATCTTCATCATTTCACATTTCCATAGAACACTGCCTGTCTGCCACATTGAAGACATCACGTCTGTTGGACCTGAGGAGCATAAGACACACAATATCGCGGGGAGAAAAATGCATGCAAGATAATGGGCAATAAACCCCAAGAGAATGCAAGGACATGCCAGTTCAGAGAAATTTCTGGATGTCCGTTTTCCAGGCATATTATAGCCTTCAAAGCAATGACAATTGCTGCACGTTGTCCTGCCAGCCACAGAGAAAAAGTTAAACAGTTAGCGGGCTTTTTGATTTTCGGATGCAACATAAATCATGTTTGGATGCGCGGCTATGACCATGTACCAAGTAACCTGTACCACTTCAAATATAACCTAGAGAAGGCGCCCCAGCTGTCCCAGGTTGTATTACAAGAGATCTAGCCCCTGAGCCTTAGCACCCAGCTGATCTAAGGCTGCGTAAATTTCCTCCGGGCCACTAGAATGCTAAGTGGAGCTGGCCACAAACCTCCATCTTCACGTCTCAGAGTTTTGAGCAATAAAAAGCTCTCTGCAGCAACTACTCTCCATTTGAGACATAGCTCTGGGTTGTCGTGGGTCCTAGTAGAGGCTGAAGAAGTCAGTCACCACAGAACAAGTAACCAGGAACTTGAACTGCCCACCTTACACTGAGCATCAGCTCTCCGCTAAGCCGCTTCTGGTCAGGGGCAGCAGCAGTCTGGGATCCAGCGGAAAGGATGTGTATGAGGCTGGGCTTGAGCAGCTCCCAGTGCACAGGAAATCTGCATAAGCAGGTGAGTGATACAGCACACTTAAACCTGATGCACCGATTCCTCTCTCTCAACCCACATTTTTGGTTCCATGAGAAAGGTCTGTATGACAGGTTGACTGAAAAATAAAATGGCACTTGCGTAACCGATGCTCTCCTGGAAGATCTGCCCCTTTACTGTGATCTCTCCTGGCAGAGCTGTCCGGGCATGGAATTGTTCGTATTTTAAATACAGCAGAATCCCTTCTGAGAGCTCTAATTTGAGCCCTAAAACACACATATAAACTGACCGGTAATTAATTTCTGCTTTAAAGCCAACATTTTGACTTTGTTCATTTCTATAATCGAAGATGGGGTGGCTGAAGTCAGGTGCTTAATTCTGACAAATTCACAGACAACTCACAAAGCTGAAGGATGCACAGACGAATGGGAGAAAGCCAAGCTTGGAATCAAAATTTAAAATCAAATCATCAGTAGAAAATAGAGAGGGAGGCAGAAGTCTGGTTCAATGTCACAGATGTTCTAACACATGAGGTCAGTGTGACAGATGTGCAGCTGTCTCAAGGGTACGTTAAACGGAACCTCATGACAAGTAAAGCAGAGGTGACTGGGGCAGGAAGTATGGAAAGAATCTATCAGGGAGATTTTTCAAAAGAAACCAGGCAGACAAGTATTTGAAATCTGGTGTTAGCTTGGATGTTATTGACTATGTTTTATCCAGTACAGAGAATACACACCAAAGCTTTCGAACTTTCGCAGAAGAGCTGAACTTTTACCCGTCTTCTTAAGAAAACTAAGAATTCTTACCTAGAACTCTCAGACTTAAAATATATCAAAGCAAAGACGCTCTGACTGAATAGGGGAGCTTTGGGAAGCTGAGTGCACTCCTGTCTTGACCACCTCCTAACCCTTAAGCTGCCATTGGTTGAAAAACCATTAGTGTTTATCTAAGTTTTTTCTCAGAACAAAGTCACAGTTGCATTTTAAAAAGCAGTATTGAATTACAATGGAAGACAACCTAAGTTTTCCCCCCAAAATGTATTTGAAAATTATAAAAGTGGTAGGTATAAATTTTTTCCTACATCTTTGACAACTTTTACAGTTCTAAGTCTCTTATTTGTTGGCAGTTTCAAAAAAGTCTCAGAGTGATTCTGGAAGCACAGAGTAATGTGAGTGCTTGAAATAGAGATAAAATGTTTGTTTACCAACTGTGTCTGGGCCCCAGGGGACTTAATAGTCTTATCCTACACTCACCTTGAAGCAGGAATTAACATTTCAGTAAACCCATAACGGTTTTTAAGGCTTTGTGAAATTAAATTTGCTTTGGAGACTCAATAAAGATTTCATCGGAAAAAGGAGGAGAGAGTGGCATGCCACACAGAAATACTCAATATAATTTCCCATTGACATCGAGTTCCACCTCCTCCAAAGTTCTAATTCACCTGTAGGCACACCATTCCCCTTCCACCCTTCCATTACCCAACTTTTCCAGCTCTCTTGGCTTCGGTTTTCCCACCACTCCTAACATCAAATCTTGCTATGATCCTTGCTTTTCTTCTTCCCCTAGGTGCAGAGCAACTTAACATTCATCCCCAGCCTCACTGTTTGCCCAGCAAAGAATACAGTCTTCCTAAACTCCATTCCTCTGAGAAGAAAATAGCTGATTATTTTTCTGCCTTTTTTTTTTCTATCGTATTTTTAACTTATTTAGCTTCACATGATTGGTGGACCAAATCTCCACTGACAACCAGTTACAGATTTCTCCTGTCTCCTTCATTAATTACCTAGTTCTGAGCCCTCCCTCCACCTCTGGCCTCTCCATGGCATTTTATGGCAAACTTTCTACTCCTCTATAGCTTAGTCAGGGGAGGCTGGAATTAACCGCAGTAACAAGGAAATCCCAAATCTCAGTGACAGGGAAAAAAAATCTAAATATATGTCTTGTTCTTTCTATACGCCTACTGTACCTTTTCACCAGACTCCAGACCTTGTCTGATGAAGCGATCACCGGCTCAAACATGCTGGTCACACAGGCAGAGGGAAAGAGAGCTCCTGGAGTCTGGCAGCCATAATTGAAAGCTGAGGCTGAGAAGTGATACATGTCTTCTTAGACCTTATCACCCACCCACAAAGGGGCCAAAAAGCACATTATTGTGTGTGCCCAGAGGTGGGAAGCCAGAAATACTTGCAATCATCACTAGCAATTGCCACACTGTATTAGTAACTTCTCAGCCCACCTTTCATTTTTCTCTCCCACAAAGGCAGCGGTGGAGTTCTAAGGTTTTGACACTGTGTGTTCCTTATTTTATTTCTTGCAAGGATGAACTGCAAAAACAGCTCCTTCTACCCTGCCATCCGTATGACTGCCTTTTTCTCTTCTTAATCTCCAGCTTCTTTTTTCTAAGTATTCGCAACAAAATATTTTATCCATGCTGTAGAGGAGCCTGAGGGTGAAATGTGGAATAGTGCCAAATTCGCTCTAAAACATGGTGTGAACGCCTTCCTGCAGGAGAACTGTCAGAAAATAATCAGCAGACTCTCAGTCTCTTCCATTATTCCAGGGAATGATAAAGGCTAGCCAGACATAGATTTGTGGCGGAAAGAAACCAAAATTAATTTGTGTTACTCGCATCATTTAGTCTATTTGTGAGGAGAGCAGCAGTAATTCATGACTGGGTTATATTGATTTAAAATTTTTTCTCCTTTCTATTTAAACTGGAGGTGATTAGTGGCTAGCATCATAATTTTTTTTCATCAGAGCATTCAATACTGATTTGCACACAGTAGGTGGTTTCCAATTGTCAGCTATACTGTATAATAAGACGCTGACTGCCCCTTAGGAATGTTTAAATAGGCCAAAAGAATCAAGGACTACTTTTTTTCCCCCCCACAAAGATCTCTTATTAATTTATAATTACAGTTAATACCCTGAAGTATACAGTCCACTTTCAAATATAATTTTACAGTTAATTCTCACAACAACTTGACAAGTATGCCTTATTTTCCCAAATTTTAAGGTGGAGGAATACATTATCAGAAAGATTAAATGAACTTCCCAGGGAAATCTGCAATAGGAACTCATGTTTTCTGACTATAAATCCAGTATTTTTTCCTAGTAATAATCTACTTGTTTTAATTCTTAAAGCCAGATACATCAGTTAGGATCGGGTCTGGCTGCAGATTCCAACAACAGCCGCAGCAACGGGACCGAAGTTCCCTTTCACTTCTGCCTCCACGTGGAGGTGGGCAGACTTGGGCTGCGGTGGGGACTCTGTGGAGTCCATGCTTCTTCCTCACCAGCCTATCACGTGGCTGCCACCCTCAACATCAGTGTATGTTCTAAGAGGACTGCTGGATTTCCAGGGTTCCAGCCATCACCTCCAAGTTGAGGGTTACATAGAGAATTGCAGGATGCTGCTAAAAATGAGAACTTCCCAACTGAGCCAGCTCTTTTTAAGCAATGTTCTCTGAAGTCGCCCCACATATCTATGTTTCATTGGTTAGAACTTAGCATATGACCACATCTCGCTATAAGGGTGGCTGGGCAATCTGAAGAATGCAGCCTTTAATGCTGAGAGGCAATGAACTCAGGGTAAAACTTGGATCTGTCACCAAGGAGGGGAAGAATGGACACTGCATAGGACAGTGGCAGTCCTGCCACAGTCGTGTACCTGACTGCAATCTGAATTCTCTCTCCATCTTCAACCTCCAGCAAATAATAGCTAAGAATTGTTATGAAATTGATAGTGGTGCATTTTTATCGATTGTGAGGTGTACTCTTCCACAAGCACCTTTTCACATGATGTCTTACTCCCGATAGAATCAATCGGATCAGTGAGTAGAATTTTATCATCAGTGAGTAGAATTTTACCATCATTTGTCAACCACTCTAAGACTCAGATTCTGTTTGCCCTGGTTCATCAGGGATGATTTACAGATGCTGCCTACATGTAGGCTTGCAAGGACCCCAAGCCCTGAGCCACTCCTCACTGAGGCAGGACAGAGCTCATGCCCTGCTGTGCTTGGACTCATTTGTTCATTAACTTATTATTCATTCATTTACTCAATAATTCAAAACCATTTCTTGAGTTCCTAAAGCCTAGCGTTATACAGGGCTCTGAGGACATGCCAGAGAATCATGCCTTTGCTTTCACAAATCTTGCCTTTTTCTGGGAACAGTGCAACAGAAAAAAGAAACAAATCATATAAAAATATATACTGTAAGTGCTAAGTGCAAAGAAAAATAGAGCAGGGTATGGGGTAAGGGGTGTGTCTGTGGGGAGCAGGGGACATTTTAGAACTTATAGTCAAGGAAGGTTTGTGCAATAGATATCTGAGAGGCTACTTAACTGAAGCAGAATGCCCATGTGCATACGCGGAGGAAGGACATCCCAGGCAGTGTGGGATTTAGGGTTATGCTACTCTCTCTGACCCAATATTTGATCCAGTGACCCAGTTAAAAGAAGAAATGAGCCCTCAAACCAGGAAAACACATGGAAGAAACTCAAATGCATACAGTGAAGTGAAAGAAGCCAGTCTGAAAAGGCTATATACTGTGTGATTTTAATATATGACATTCTTGAGAAGGGAAAACTATGGAGACTAAAATATCATTGGATACCAGGGGTCTGTGAGGAAGGAGGGATGAATCAGTGGAGCACACGGGATTTTTAGGGCCGTGAAGCCATTCTGTATGACACAGAAATGGTGGACACATGGCATTATGCATTTATCAAAACCCACAGAATGTACAACAGAGAGTTAGCACTAATGTGAACTATGGACTTCAAGTAATAATAATGTGTCAATATTGGTTCATCAGTTGTAACATGTGTACCACACGAGTGCAAGACGCTATTAACAGGAGGGTGTGTGTGTGAGAGAGAGAAGAGGGAGAGTACGTGGGAAATCTGTTCTTTCTGTACCACTTTTTTGTAAATTCAACATGCTCTAAGATAGTTGATTTTTTTTTTTTACAGGGAGGTATGCATAAGGGGATGAGAAGAATTTGTGCTTGTCTTTGCGACCTACCACAGCATCTAAGACCATCTGCCAAAATTTACCCTCCGGACTCACCTCCTAATTCATCGCTCCAGCCACCTGGTCCAATGACCTAGCCATACCCAACCCAGTCCCTGAATACAACGGAATTTCTATACCCTGGTGCACTTTCTGATGTTCTTCCCTTAGCTGG
Source organism: Vicugna pacos (assembly GCF_048564905.1). NCBI lineage: Eukaryota > Metazoa > Chordata > Mammalia > Artiodactyla > Camelidae > Vicugna > Vicugna pacos. Next base: position 79,303,674 of record NC_132987.1, read on the forward strand.
GGGGTCCTGACCTCCCCCGCTCCATATATTCCCTTCTTAACCAGACTCTTACTTTCTCCACAAATCCCGTCTGTATCCTTTAGCCAAAAAGAATTCCTTCTTCCTCCGCATTCTAACAGCACCCTGCAAGTACCTGATTATTGATCTCGGCTGGCCTTACATTATGCTCAGTTTTCACATCTGTTTCTGTCTGTTCTCCTTGAGGACCAGTTCTTTGTCTGAATTTTCTTTGATTCAACTATAATGCTAAGTGCAGTGCAAGGCACATAACTGAACCAAGTCAATGTTTATTGAAAACAGGAATTAAATACAGAAGAGACGTGATAATTTAGTCATGAAAGTCCTGTTTTCTTGGCTTTTTTCTAAGTAGTTTGGATTTCCTGGTCTTTCAGTGCTAATGACCCAGATGCCATTTTATTTGTCAAATATAAAGAATGGTATGGGGACAAAGTTATTAAATTACACAAATGATAATAATAGCAAATGGTTTCATGTAAAGTCTGTGGTGGAGAGGAAATCAGATCCATGTCATATAAAGAATATCACATTTAATTTATGGGCTGTGGTGAAGGAAAATTCATATAGATTATAAGCTATTATTATTAGCTATTAGAGCTAGCAGTTTCCTACTGAAATTGACAGCACTAACATCATATACACAGACACAGTTATATAAGAATGACTTTGGTGGTCCATACTGTACCACTTGGGGGTACATTTTTCTTTATTACTTTGACAATCAGAAAAAGTAGAGGTTAGAATTTCTGATTTTAATTCATAATCAGATTGCTTTTTGCCAAGTATTGAGCTCTAATGGCCTAAAGTCTGCTCATTTTTTCAACATCATTTCTGTGCAATTGAAATAAAATGATCAATTAGTCTTTTAAGCACAGCATCTGTGTTTCGAGGGCAAGTTGAGAACGGAAGTAAAAATTGATTTTGTGGATGGGTCTCAGAGGGGCACGGGCTCTCTCCCTCCAGGAAAGTTTGCATCTCTGAGCAGAAGGCAGCTGTGAGAATTAAGGCAGAAGTGACAGACATGTCGGTTTAGTACACAGCCTATGGAGACGTCTCAGCCTGGTAACAACTGACCTAAGTGAGAGCCAACCCAGTGCTGTATTAGCTGAGAGAAACAGAAGTGACCTGAGACAGTGAGCCCTACTCGGAGTTACACACCCGGGAGGGAAAGAAAACCAGGACCCTGACTCAACCCAGGTCTACCGCTGCCCTAGGACGAATGAGGCAGACTCTCCACTGATGGGAATTCTATCTTCTCCAAAACTCGGTAAAGGCTTCACATAATCCCCTGGGTTTTGCAATATGTACTTCGCAGTACAAGTGCTTGCAGGGATGTGCTTGGTGAGTACCCTTTATTTAGAAAATCGCCCTCAGAAATGCACATATGTTAAAGTTACACACAGGACTAGGATAACACAAGAAATAATCTGCAGTAATAAGCATCTTACGCTGATGCACGTAGCTCAGCATGTAGGAAAAAATGAGCAACATCATGATATGCACAGACCCAGCTGGCTATCAATATCCTGCACGTCACACGAGTCACATCTAGTTGGAAAAGCTCCACAGATTCACTGACACCCCAAATTATGGTTCAAAAGATGCTGAGTTTTCACTGATGGAGGCTAGAGCTCATCACATCCATTCCATTGCTGTGAATACCAGCCCAAGCAGTCATCTGTATCCCTCCCTGCTCCACACACACACACCAGCCTCAAGGGGAAGAAAGACAAAATTCTTCGTTTATTGAATCATAATAAAAAAAATATTTAACTCACCTGGTTGTTTTGATTATGAAATGAGCTAACCTTTATAAAATGCCATGCACATGGCAATCTCATCAAAACTGCTGTTGCTGCTGCCACTACTGCTGCTGCTGACTGGCTCTGAGGCAACAGATACTCTAGGTATGAACAGTTACACGTAATGAATCAGCTGAGACATAATGCAAAGAGCTGATCTTGGCATCACATCAGCCTGAGTTGGAAACCACTTACTGACAACCGAGAGAGTTGGGCTTATCACCCAGCCTCCCTGAATCCCCACTTCTTCCTCTGTAAAATGGAGCAGTAACATTTACCTCGGGATGGTTGTAAGGAATCAGTTTAAAGTAACGCGGTAGTAGGAGCTGATTGATAAATGTCAACGTCTTCTGCCATTTCCTCCTGACTCTTTCCTGTGAGAGTCTCCATTCCAGACAATAGGAGGCAGCACTGGAATAAGTGGGTTGTAGACCTGACATTCCTTCCTACTGAGTGATTGATGGAAACCTGTTATCTCTTGTGAGCAGCAGCTGCTGTTGACTGCCACACAAGTGTTCCCTGGAACATGCTGTTAGCAGATAGTGATGCTTTATTGCCCACAGTCAGCTGACCATTCCTCTGGAGGAATCAGAGACCCAAATATAGTGCGTGAACCAAGGCAGCCAACCTATTTAGAATTTGGTCCTGGATGGATACAAGAGTGATCATATCCTTAACTACCCCATTTCCAGCAACTTTGCATGCTTACAAAGCACTGAAAAGCCCATTCATTAGAATCGCACACCTAAAATGCCTCAGTTTTTATGTTTATCTCTGAAGCCAATTATATTTCTAAATTTGTTTTGCAAGCTTTCTCCCAGGAAATGTCTGGCCATTCCCTGGACTTAAGCTACTGTATGACTTTTTATCTCCTTCCACAATCCTTTCCTGCCAGCCAGAAGCTGGCTGTGAGATGTCAGGTGGATACTAAGGTGAGTCCTGTACTAGCCCTTCTGCAAAGGGGCAGGGTGATCTTGGAGGCAAGGGCATGGGTTTTACGTTATAATATAGTCGTACTGTCTCTCTGTATGGGACCTATGTCAGTGAAGCCTCACTTCTCTCAGTTGTGGAATGGAGATAATACTGCATTCTGAGAAAGAATTGTTGATGCTTGCACAAGGTCCTGGGTTCTCCATCGAAAAAAAAAATACCTAAGAATTGTTGATGCTTAAGTGAGTGCATGAAAGGAAAGTGCCTAGCACATACTTGATGCTCAACTTTTTAATGGGCTCTTTCCTTTTTCGCACAGTCTTCTTGACCCACTTTTACTCTTAACCTCTTTCCCATTTCAACAGCCCTGTCACAACTTTAGAGAAGCAAGTTATGAGCAAGCGGCTGTAGAAATGCCTCCAACTGTATAATTCCGGAGCTTCCGTGCCTGGTGGTGGGGATGCGAAGGACGGAGCCTTTCTGAGAAGGAGCAGTGACAGGATGGTCCCACCTTCCGTGAGACCACAGGCAGCCGACAGACAAGCACATCTCCTGCGTGCCCACTGCGCTCAAAGCACCTGATTAGGCTCAGTGAGGGATGACTAACCAAAGGGAAGACCGCCCTCCTGGCTGCTCTGTCCGCCAACTGCTTAGAAGCTTGGGAGAAGCAGGGGAGCCAAGGGGAGCGGGAAGGATGTCACACCATAACGCATCCTGCTCAAGAGGAGCTCATTGCGAGCTGGCAAGTATTCCATCAGAAAATAGTCACTCCTGGAGTAAAGGGAACGGGGAGTTAACCAGATCCAGGACACCCGGGGGGCCTTGTAAGTCACAGAGCTGCCGAAACACCTGAACACTCCGCTGAGAACAGTGAGAGTGTGTATTCCACTCACAAAGGAGCACAGAAGCCTTTTGTAAACGAAGTGAAGGTTCGCAGAAAGGACAAAATCTAGGGCAGCAGTTACAATAAAGCCACAGCCAAGCCAGAGTCCTCCTGTTGTCTTTATTTTCCCCTCAGTCCTTACGTTTTCTGATCTGTCATTTGCGGATACCGCCTGATCAAAGGGGAAACCTCTTTTGTTTGCCCAGAGCAGGGCTGGGGAAGGCAGTGCGGGGGCGGGCCAAAGCCGGGCAGGCGGGGGCTCGTTTATCTCTGCGGCGGGTCCGTTCCTCCCCCACACCCCGCCCCGCCCCGCCCCGCCCGCTGCCTCAATTATTTCTGAAACGCAAACTTGCTAGGCGAGGGCGGATTCACGTGCTTGCCTTTCGGGAAAAAACCCAAGCCCTCCCACCCAGTCGTGGGCTTCGTTCTGTTTTCCTCCGCGAGTTTCGCTCTCCCCGGGATAACTAGATTCTCGTAAGAAACCAAACCCAAGTGGGAAGATTTATCCAAGTGGGTTACGTGCCAGTCGTTTTCTATAAACCACTGAAGGTGGATGTGCAACAAACATTTCTAATTCTTTATAATGACACTTTTATTACTGCGGCTCTTTTTTCCTAAGGACTTTCTGATTTCGACATGCTTTAGAAGACTACTGCTATTCATCACAGCTTAGTTATTTAAAAACTGGGGTGAGGGGATACGTAAATGAGCAACTTAAAATTTTCTCCTACAATTACATTTTATATATCTGTCCGTTATTAACATTTTTATTTTGCCAGTAGCGCTTACTTCCCTGTTTCAATTCAATTATTTAAAAGGCACATTTCAAAGTTGTAACTTAAAACGATGATTAAAAACAACTGACACTGTCAATAATGCTTGAAAGCAGCTGTAGTGCACAAGAACTCCAGATTTGAGACAAAAAAATACTAGGTTCAGTTTAGCTGTATCACTTTAAAAATATTATTTAACCTCTTCTGCTTCAGTGTCTTTAGGTATAAAATAAGGATGATGATGTTTATTTGACTGAACTGTGGTTATAAGAATTTAATGTGATTAAGTGCAGGAAAGCCACCAGGTGGAAGAGTTTATGATAATTAGAGAATCTTCCTGGGTAAATAGCATATAGAGACTAATGCTCACAGAACTGAAGGATAGCTTTGAACAGAGGTTGATCCTTGAGGACCATGGATAAGGGTTCAAAGATGGGCTTCTTCAGGTAGCCCATGAACCCCCTGTAACAATCTGCAAAACTTCTGGGCACCTATGTGTGTTAGGACTCTGTGGGTGCCAGTGACAAAAAACTGAACTGACACTACTAGCTTATTCAATCAGTAACTATAGGGTAGCTTGAGAACAAGTGGAACTAGGGCTTAGAATACAGCCAAGGTGCTTGTTTCACCTAGTGGCTCTGTTTCTTCCTTAGATGGGCATTATCCACCTTCATACAGCTGACCAGCTTCTTCGAAACACATTACAGGTAATGGATTTACATGATTACATCACCCATACTAGACAGGAAATAGCTCTCCCCTCCCAAGCTAAGAAGTCCCAGGAAAGGACACTGATTACCCTGTCCTGATCACAACATCAGTGTGGTCAGGAGGCAGGGTATTTAAGACACTAAGTGGAGACCACTTGCAAGACATAGAGTAGGAGAGAAGAAAAGCATTTCCCAGGAGAAAAGGGGGCTTGACTGTGGTTCTGGGGAGACAAAATTCACATAAATGTAGTATCTTATGGGAATTCTTTCTCAGAGTTTCAAATGTTTTCATTTACAATAGAAGAACCACAAATCTGCAGATTTGAGAATCGAAAGGATGTTTCCTCTTGTGGAAATATTTTGTGACAGGTATTTCTTAAAGAAACCCAATTTACATATTTCTGTGTATCTGTAAAAAGTTTTCACTTAACATCAGTCCTAGACTAAAAATTTAATGCATTTATTAATAACCTTCACATAAAGAAATTAATATTCCAACAAGTGCACAGAAGACTCCAATTAAATTTACTAATTCTCAGTGGTCATCTTGGGTTCTATAAAAATGTCTAATATCTGTAAAGAGATGTCAGTTTAACTCAACAAATACTTGAATGCTTACGTGCAAGATGTGAGCTCAGATAGTGTCAAAATTGCTGACCACTTGGGGAAAACATCTTTAATATTTATGATGATTAATTTTATGTATCAACTTGTCCAGGCTATGGTGTCCAGCTGTTTGTCAAACACCAGTCTGGATGTTGCTGTGAAGGTATTTTGTAGATGTGATGAACACTGAGATCAGTAGACCGAGGAAGCAGATTACTCTCCATACTGTGAGTGGCCTCATCGAATCAGCTGAAGGCCTTAAAAGCAAAGACATGTTTCTCAAATAAGCAATTCTGCCTCAAGACTTCAGCATAAAAATCTTGCCTAAGTTTCCAGCCAGCAGATTTCCAGGCTGCAGATTTTACACTGAAGACTGCAACATTAACCCTGCCTTGAGTTTCCAGCCTGCCAGGCTGCTCTAGATTCCGGACTTGCAAATTCCCACAATCACGTGAAACAATTCCTTAAAAATTTTAAGTCAGTCTCTCCGTCTCTCTCCTATTGTTTGTTTCTCCAGAAACTCTTGACTAATACAATATCCCTAAAATTTAATGAGTATCTAAAATTAAGAAAAAGTCAACCACCCAAGAATCGAATGAGCAGAAGCAGCAGACGTTCCGCAAGGTCACCTACCTTGGTGCGGGACCTCGACCGGCTGCTGACCGCGTCCTGCCAGCAGCTGACGCGGCGCGGGGCTGGGGCCGCGGGACTGACCTGCGCGGGAAGCCGCTGCCGCTGGGGCGGCTGCGCGAGGCCAGGGCGGAAGCACCGCCCACCTGCCCACCGAGAAGCCGGGCGCCGTCAAGACGCACCTGCGGGTCATGCTCGCCCTGCCTGAGACGGTGGGGAGCGTGGTGGGCGTCTGCAAAAGCAAGACCTTGGGCCAGGGCAAATCAAGCCTGAGGGCCCCGGCCTGGGCGAGTTCTCCGCCCCCCACAAGCCCGTGAAGCACGTGGGCTCGGCGTCGGGACCACCCACTTCTCCCGCTCACGTGGTCTGCTCCGCTCGTAAAGGCTCAGCCGTCTCAAGAGGAAAAAAAATGTTCTGTGGTTGTTTACATAAAATGAAATACAAGTTATTTAATGTTGCTCAAAACTAGAGAATTCACACTAACAGTAAGTTAAAATACGCATCTTACATATCAGAATGGCCAAAAACTGCTTAAATTTTTTCATTAAAAACAAATGAACTCAGCCGTTGATTACATAACCACACAGACAAGTTACTTCAAGTTGAAAAAAAATTTCCAGTGACTACTTTAGTAGTGAATATATCGTTATTTTAAAACTACAATAGGTGTGTTTATGATGAAACTAGGTAAATACATTAATGTAGTTAAGGAAGGAGATTTTCAGCCTGAGAAAACAGAAAAGATACATAAAGTAAAACAAGTTAAATGTAAACCCACAATTTTAAATTTGAATTGGAAACACGTTTTCTCTTAAAACACACACACACACACACACACACACACACACTCTTCCTGACTCCGCCCACAGAAAAGGCCTAGTAGCAGTAAGAACTTGTGTGGTTCGTAAATGTGATTTTGCACTAAAATATTCTAGGACTCTTGATGAAATAACTAATTATAGCCAGACCTGGGGCAGAAAATGGTACAATAAACCTGAGACACCTTATTCTAACAGGAAATAATGAGTTTATCTGGACCAATGGCTTCATATCAAAAGAAAACAGAAACCGAATGGAAATGTCTCTCTCCCATTGGCGTAAAACAGGACCACGTGAGCATCACAAAGAATAATAAGGACCATGGATTGAAATACACAATTTATATAAGAATCCATTCGTTCGGTAAGATTCTTAAGAAAAAAAAACAGTCCTTAGTCACCATTTGGAGCTCATAAGAACCAATGTCATATCTCTAAAAACTGATGCAGGAAGAACTGGACATCTATCCTTCCTTTCCAGTACAGACTTTAAGTTAGAGTAATCAAGTAATTAATGTGTGAATGTTCTTCATAGAAGACTCTCTTCCAATACATGCTAAAAGAATAATAATTAGTAAATCATCATTTGCAACCCCTAAATTAACAATGGTATAATTATAATGATATAATTAGAAAAATAGGATATAATTAGAAAAGTGATATAAAAGAATGATATCATTAGAAAAATCATCATTTGCAACCCCTAGATTATCAGTGAAATTGGGGAAAGATCATAAATGGCTGTTCAGCCATTTGTTAAATGTTAATGGCAGGGTGGGGTCAGGCAGGAGGTGGGGGTGTGGGAGGGTGGGGTAGGGTAGGTAATGGCTCAGTGGTAGAGCACATGTTTAACATGCATGAGGTCCTGGGTTCAATCCCCAATATCTCCATTTAAAAAAAGTTTTAATAGGGAACTTCATGAGAAACACCTTGAACCCCAAATCTAATCATCATTAAAAGTGGGCATACCACTTAACAAGTGTTGGTGAGGATGTGGGAAAATTGCTGCTCATGTGCATTCTCGGTGGGAATGCAAAACAGTACAACCGCTGTGGAAAACAGTATGGCAGTCCCTCAAAAAATTAAAAATAGAATTACCATATGGTCCACCAACCCCACTTCTGGGTATACACCCTAAAGGACTGCAATCAGGACCTGGAAGAGATATTTGTACACCTGTGTTAATAGCAGCATTGTTCACAATTGCTAAAATGTGGAAGCAACCTGCGTGTCCATTAAAGGATGAATGGATAAGCAAAATGTCATGTATACATACAATGGAGTACTATTCATGCTTTAAAGGAAGAAAATTCTATAAAATGCTACAAGAATGAATCTTGAGGACATTATGCTAAGAGAAATAATCCAGTGCCAAAAAGACAAATACCATATGATTCCTCTTATATGTCGTACTTAGAAGAGTCAAAATCATAAAAACAGACAGTATAATGGTGCTTGTCAGGGTCTGGGGGAAGGGAGAGTGGCAAGTTATTGTTTAATAGGTATGAAGTTTTACTTTTTACAAGATGAAAAGAAATGAATTGTGGGGATGGGTAGTGGTGATGGTTGCATAACAATGTGAACATATGTAATACTGCTGAACTGTTCACTTAAAAATGGTTTCGGCAGTACATTTTATGTTATGTATGTTTATCACAATTTTTTTTAAATGGTGAGACTACCAGACATGTGCCTCCTGGTGTGATACAAAGGAAACGATATACCACAACCTGTAAGGGATATTTGCCTAAATAATTGCACCTGAAATCTACCCAAGCATCCACATTTAACCGCCTGTCTACTGGGCGTACGGGGCGACAGATGAGTTGGGTTCGCAATGGAAAGCAGGATTTTGAAGTCTAGCAGGAGGAGGGAGGGCTGAGAGGAAAGTATTAAAAAACAGGACCCAAACCCCTGGGAACAAAGGAGGAGGTATCAGTTCCTGTGGGAGATAACAGGCATTGGGCTCTATTCTGCAAGACTTTGGGTGTCTGAGAAGACTGTAGACACAAACAAATAAAGATAACGGTAATCACCCTTGAATGCTTTCTAGGGACCAGGCACTGGATTTCTTGTCCTCATTTATTTCTCCCAGCAGTCTTTTATGAGAGGCATTACTTTCATTGTTTTACAGATGAAGAAGCGGGGAGTTAGGAAATGTTAAATAACTTCCCAATGATGCCCAACACTTAACAGTTACAAACAAAGGAGGTTTCAAAGGTTCAGTGCCATTGCTTTCTGGACTGTAGAACAGCAAATTCACGGAACAAAGTATGCTTGTACTTCCCTAGCTAAAGCAAATCACTCTGTGGTTTGTCCTTGACTTACTTCTGCATCATATACTACATTTCATTGACTCAAAATGCCACCAAATGCAAGACTCACTATTATTTCCTATACCGAGAAAGAAAAATGCTGTCAACTAAAGTATTGTAAGCATTTAGAATTTAGAATTAAAGCACAGTATTTTATCATTTAGAACTTTGCTACCTATTGAAAGAATTCCTATGGTGTTATTTAGACATTTATTTGGAATCATCTATCACTCTTACCATACATAAAATCAACAATATTAGCAAACTGTGTTGGCTAAGAATTCCTAAAAGTTCTTGCCATTCAGGGTATGAATTTTCCATATTGCTTTCCGATTCAGTCAGCAAGGTCTGTGTTCTTCCACATGTCTTCCTTTGAGCCATCGAGAGCTAAAACAAAATTAAAGTTCACTGGCCTTGGGCTCTTACATCAGTTTTGCAATGATTGAGATGGTCTGCCTTTGAGTTCCACTTGGAACTTAACTGTTCTTTTTCATATCCTTCCCACCTCCTCCTGCAATTGTTTGCATCCTACGGGTTAAAAGTGTTTCTGATTTTCCTCCAACATACTGATACTTCATTTTGCAAGCTTTGATGCTGGAAATGGTCATATTTTCTTATAAAATGACAACTATGTCATGATTGCTGCAGGCAAAATAAGACGTCATCGGGCACAACTTGTACGTTGATTACAGAGCTGTTGACATGTGAGAAGGAAAAATGCAGGCTTTCAGATTGCTAAATATTGTAGTTTAAAAAAATAGATTTGCTTAAACATTATGTAGAGACAGAATTAGAGTAGCTAGCTAGTAGACTGGCTGGGTTTAAGTCTCTTCAGTTACTTCCCGTGGGTTAGGTCTCTCTCCCTCTCTGCCTGCCTTCCTTCCTGCACCTGTTTATTGCGTGTCTATCACGAACTAGACATTAGCAGAGGTGCTTGGAAGTCACTAGAAGATCAACAAAGGATCATATCCTTACGCAGCCTGATTTTAGTCTTAAAGAAGAGAAGCATTTGATAATTGTAGAGAGAAAGAAAGACACTTTAGATGAGTGGACTATCACAAGTAAGTGGACAAAGTTAAAATAAAAAAAAATTTTCCTTACTATCAATTGAGACCCTTCAGAAATTATTTTTCTGATATTCAAATTCTTTATTTGCATAACACATGAAAAAATTATGTGTGTCTGGTGTGTGTGTGCCTGGGATAGCTCCTGCAGAATGTCACGTATTCTTCAAGATGAAGAAGAAAAATTTCTGCCTCAAATGATGATCAGTGAAATGCAAAACAGGCAACAGCATGGAAAATGAAACATAAGTGAGGTTTGTAAAATTATCTTGGTTATATTTCTCTACGGTGCTGTTTGCAACCCAGGTGACCCTCTCTTTAGCACATGAGTTCTTGGTTAACTAAGTTGCCTTTGGAGTTACTTTGCTGTTATTAGTGTGTGTTATGGATTTTTGCCTTTGGAGTTACTTTGCTGTTATTCATGTGTGTTATAGATTTTTGCCTTTGGAGTTACTTTGCTGTTATTCATGTGTGTTATGGATTTTATTTTTCCTCCCTTAAATCCACAGAAAATATATATCATCATCCCAAAATGTACACAGTCATTTTGAATTTGAAATATTTCCTTGGATTCTTCATATGGGAACACATCTGTTATTTTGTGTAGGGAATGTTTTTCTTTTGCTTGATATCACAGGCTAAAGAGCTTATCACTTACAGCAATTTAAATTTGAATGAGTCAGTGTGTTAACTTTGATTTGCCTCTGTTCCTTCACAGCCACATACAGTAGTTTGCATTAATCAAATTAATAATAAAGGGATTAAAACTGCTAGCTTCTAAGGGAGGGATATGTCAGTAGCTTTAAATGTTGCTGTCAGAATGATTGTCCTTGCATATTAATTATTAGCTGCCTGAGATGCAGAGGAAGTTCAGGGAAGTGATACTCTATCCAAGTGTTATCTTAATTTGGGAAAAGATCCTTTAAAGGGTGAATTGCATTCCAATGGGCTTTCTAATCAGACCGTGCATTAATTTAGATCAATGACCTCCAATCCTTTAAATCTGCTATCGCTGGGAGTAATTGCGAGGCTTCTGTAAGGCTATTTACAAAGTTGCCTATCAGGATACAACAGAAGATGGATTCGTTTACAAAGTTGAATTTGTAATTGTGTGCAGTAGAAAGCTCATCTCGTTACTTGCAGTGGTGATTCAGTCATTCGTGGCATCCTCTGTTTGGGGTATGTGTGAGACTTTCAAAAGAGGAGAACATGGAAGAACAGTGAGAAAGAAATTACCACTCATGTGGTCCTTATCTCATCAATCACCTAATTTCTTTCAGCAGCCTAACTGCTGCCACGTGTGGACTCCACCATGCAAGAGATCATTTTTCTCATGTTAAGCCAAGTACACAAGTAATAACAGGGCAAAATTTGCAATTGTTTTGGTTGCTGTATTGTCCGTTCAATGACTTTCAGTCCAAAGAATCAGACATCCAAGCAGAAAAGAGACTTCTGAAGTTCCCTTTCCTGGGATGGAAATCTGGGCAGGACCCACGACTTTTTGGTTCACTGAGAGATAAGAGACAGTTCTATAGTTACTTGAAATCACAAAACAGTCTCAATTCAGCAAGGAAGGGTGTCCAGTCCAAGGTATTAATCAGTCTTCATAGTGGAGTGAGGCTTTCATTTTTCATTTTGCTCTCACTAAAGGGCGAGCTCAGACGTGCAGCACGACTGCTGTCTCCCCACTCCCACCAAAGCCCTGCTTTGCAGCTGTAGCTTTTACTCTCTGGACTTGAAGGAGCGTGGGGAAGGAGGAGGGAAAAGGCTAGGGAGGTGGGAAGTTTATTTAGTGATGGCTTCAAGGTCTCTGGCTTCGGAGGATATTTAAAGCCGTCTCTTTTAATTATTTAATTCTTTTTTCCTGCAACGTAGTCTACTGCAACTAGGTCGCTGTTGCAATAGACTAAGATACAAAGGAAGCAAGTAAAGAATCAGAAGAGGGGACTTCACCCCAAACTTCACTCCATCAATAGTGGGTATGGATAAGGGCAAAGGAAAATGAATGTACATCCATCAAGTGCCTCCAATACAGCAGGTACTGCAATCCTTTTGCTTACGTCAGACCTTAACTTTGCCATCTAGCGTGATGACAGCGGCACAGACCTGGCTTCAGCTGGAATGAGAACCGCTGTGTAAGTGTGGAGAACCATTTCCGGGAACAACCACAACCAGCTGGGCCAGCATTTGCCCGAGGGCTGATCTATTAGACAGATACCACCAGCAAGTCAGAAGTTCTCAGAGACTTCTCTTTACCAGTGTGGGAAAAGATCTGCTTGTAGTTTTCATATTTAGAAAACATACTTATTTCTTTGCTTACTGCCTGCATCTTTGTAACCTACACTCTGTCAAACTTGTTTCCCTGCCCCGTAGTAATCTCCAATTTGCACTCAATGGTGCACAGTCATTTTCTCTTTAACATATGCATTTTATTCTTAAAGGACAGCAGGCTCTGATGCAATTAGTATTATTCCCATTTTACAGATGAAGAAACTGAGTTTTGTGTTATGCTCCAGGCCTCACTGCTAGCAAATTACAGACCCCCATTCACTGAGATGTCCATTCAAAGTTTGCTTGTTTTTAAGGACTGTAATTTTCCCACTAAACCAATAAGTACATCTGTCCCTCAGGACGGCCCTGTGCCATCTAGGGGCACAGGAAACAAAGCATCATCCCTCCCAATTATTTGTCGTTTAAATACCACTACCCACAGTTCCCTCTCCGTCACTGAAACTTCCTGCTGAGCAGCTTTATAAATCTTCAGAACTTGGGCCTGAAACGTGAAAACACAAGGAAAAGCTTCATGAAAGCAGTGAGAAAACTTTTCTAATACCTTTTAGGATGTTACCTGCGATCTTTTAGATTCATGTTCTGATTTGGCACCTGGGTACCTTAGTGCTTGCTGATTTGTATGATTGTCCTAATGACCAGTGACATGAATTACTGAAATCCTAATTAGGCCTTTTGAGCTCAGAATATTTTTTAAGAGGCTCTGACATTTGGTAAGAAATGTGGTGTCAGCGGAATATCTGGCCTGAATATAATTTCTAATTTGGGGTAAGTATTGGCATGTAATCATGTGAGCATATAGAGAAAGCAATTATATGCACCTGTCCCGAACACTGAACTTTTGGGACAACGAAAGGGGACAAATGTGGGCTAGAGTCAGACGGAACACATAATGCGCCCAGTCTGCCAAGAGACTTGTATATGATTTAGACACTTAAGATCTCTAAAAACCTACCTGGCATTCCAACAAATAATTCTTATGTGTTGATGTTGAAGTGTATTTAATTACCATAGAGCGGGGTTTGGAAGCCCTGGGTGGTGAATGTTGGTCCCAGAAAGGTCAGAGAAGAAGGTAGCATTTCAGAAACCCAGAAATCTACTAATTGGGGTTTTAATAGAATGTATGTGATTTTTTGAGGAAGGAATCTTCTCGATATGACCCTGACCCAATAAGCTAACTAGGCACTCAGTGGCCTCTGAAGAGGTGTACCAGTTAGTTACTGTCACATAATAACAATCTCAAAACTCAGCAGCTTAGAACAACCCTCGTTTGTTACAGTAACCCTTGTGTCTGTGGGTCATCTGATTGACAGCTGATGTAGACCGGGCTCAGGTGATCTTGGCTGGACTTGCTTGTGTGGCCAAGGGTTGGCCGGGAGCTCTGCTCTAGCCTGGGCTTGTCTGAGGCACCTTACCTGGTGCAGATCTGCTCCATGTGTCCTCATCCTCCTGTTGGCATTATCAGGCTTGCCTTGGCTTATCCTTCTCATGGTGATTACAGAAGTACCAGAGGGCAAGAAGAAACATGGTAGGCCACTTGAGGTCTGGACTCAGAACTAGAAGATGGTCACTTCCACACAATTTTACCAGCCAAAGCAAATCATATGGCTGAGCCTTGTGTCCAGGGGTGGGAAAATACACCCTGACACTTTTCTGGGAAGAACTACAAAGTCACATACAAAGGGTATGAAGACAGGTAAGGGTAACAAATCAGGATAACTAATGCAACAAATGGACCAGAAAAGAACCGGGAACAGGATGCTATTTGCAAAAGCGTTTAATTTTAGGAAGCATCTTCTGAAACATATAAAGAGGGGAATGGAAGGGAAGGACTTACCCTACGGTATAGCTGCAGTAGCTTCTTCTAAGGAGAAAAATACAAGCTATGAACAAAATCAAAGGCTGTACAAACTACTGTGACATGCTTCATCACACAAAGTCACCTTTTAGCAAAAGCTCAGTTAACTGCAATTGTAAACACATGTGCGTTAAATCTGGAAACTTGAGCTGATTTGGAGAACCAAATCAGAACTGAATAGCTCCCTGTGCTCATCCAAGTTTCCACACCTCTGCTGTTCTGTTCTGCTCTTTCATTTCTATATTGGCATGTATATTATTTTGGTAGAGCCCATTTAACTTTGCTCCCAACCACATGGTTTCCTCATGGGATCAAAAACCTGAAAAATCATTTTAAATGAGAAATTGAGAAGTGGATTTCCACCCCCCAGCCTCTACACATATATGTATTCTAATTCCACTAGTAAGAGTGGGAATGATGGAGTTGAACCAATGAGGACTGCCTCACTGTCAGTTTGTCTTTGGTGCAACACCAAGACTCACTGGACAGTGATGCTGAGGGGATCAATGCAAATTTCACTCCACTGATGTTGCCGAAACACCATAAAACCCACGGCATCACTATTTATAAATCTGCACAACCCTATGAATTGAACACTAATTCCATAAATTGCTATTGTCATCAGCACAGCAGAAAACGTGATGAGTTCTGTGCCGATAACTGTAAAGTACATATTTGATATTCTAATGACTTTCCTATTACATTTAAGAAAAATTAAACTCAAAGAATGACAGAGTAACAAAATCACTATAGGCAACTTTTAAATTGGATTTCTCTGAAAACAGATTATCAGATAGGAGTATGGAGTGAAGTCTAGCTGGTGTTTTTGTGGTGTTACCAGTGTGACAAAAACCCACCCATCATTTTTCAAATAGCTTAATATGCACACTATTATATGTGAAGAATAAAACCCTAAATTAAGAAAAGTCACAGAAAATTTCTCCTGTAAATGAACCTAAAAATGTTTTAAAAAATCATCTTTCCTCTTGGTATCAGAATTAACAATAGATAATGTCTATTTGTCTCTCAATACAAATACTATTTTAAAGCTTTTGGTGGACAATTCTAATCAAGATAAGAAAAAGGAACTTAGTTGTTATTACCAACAATAGAGAAGCCCCAAATTCTGGGTGAATTGGGTTTTTAGTAACAGTTTAGCAGCCAAGAAATGACTCTAATGCTTAGACTTTAACCTTTTCTTAACAGAACCATCCCATTTCCTTAATCAGCCATTCCAGGGAGAGCCCTGTGAATCAGTTGTCAAGCAGTGACTGCATCTCATTTCACTAACAATTTGGTTTTCCTACTGATGAGAATTCAAAGAATTATACAGGTTGCCCAAATTTCCATTCATGTGGAAGTGAACGTCTCAGATGGTATGTGAATCAAGTCCTCAAGTTAAACTTCTAACTGAAGCTCAATTCATCCTGGCCTGGCTGGGAACATATAACCAGAAAGAAAACATGTATAGGAAGATTCGAGATTACATTCTGATTATTTATTTCATAAATAGTTTAAATTGAGCTCCTGTCAGCTTTTGAGGGCACGTTTTATCAAATGTTAATCCTTCTGGAGACCAGTCTCTGCTCTCCAATAATTTTCTCAATCTAATAATTTTTTGAGCCTCTATGATGTTGAGGCCCTCGTTTATTTCTTGGTAGCATACAGTTTATACAATTAGGCTTATTCATACATTTCATTGCAACTGTTGAGTCTAGTATGTGCTATTGTGCCTCTTTGCTACACATATGAATGCCTCCCATCAAAATATGAATATTTTATGCCAGAGCTGCTTCCTATTTGACAAATATTTTGGAGCTCTTCAAACACTTCCTTTTCTGATCAGCAAATCCTATGTCCTCCCTTCCAGGAATATGGGGGCAAAATAGCCCACAGTATGTGTATCTGAGTGCGTGCACACACGTGTGCACATGTACAGACACCTATATATGTAACTAAATACCTTTTCTTTCATTCAGCTGCTTGACCATCACAAGGTAAAATCTTTTCCTGAAATGGGTAATAAAAAGGGACAAGACCGATAACTTGAGAATGCAATCTGCCTTTGGAGACTTATGCTTGTGTGTTCATTTTCCAGTGAACACTTGTGCATTGGAGAAGCATTTATAAGGGAAAATGAGAGAGGGAGAGATTTGGGGAAGAACAAGAAATTGGATTGAAATGAGGGTGATGAATAGGTGAAGAGTGAAAAAAATGAACTCCAGTTTTCTAACTTCATGTTTCCCAAATAGTGCTTTTAAAAATTTTTTTTATTCCTAAGCTTAGATAAGAAATATACATTCTTCACAGCAATCAGAGAAGAAAAGGAAATAAAAGGACTCCAAATTGGAAAGGAGGAAGTAAAACTGTCATTGTTTGCAGGTGACATGATGCTATACATAGACTATCCTAAGGCACCACTGGAAAAGTACAGATCTCATCAATGAATTCAATTAAGTTGCACAGTACAGAATTAATACACAGAAATGGGTTGCATTTCTGTACACTAACTACAAAATATCAGAAAGAGAACTTAAGGAAACAATCCTATTTACTGTCGCATCAAAAAGAAGAAAATACCTAGGAATAAATCTACCCAAGGAGGCAAAAAGACTTGCACTCTGAAAACTAGAAGACACTGATGAAAGAGATTGAAGACCACATAAAGAGATGGAAAGATATACTGTGTTCTTGGATTGGAAGAATCAATATTGTTAAAGTGGCCATACTACCCAAGGCCATATTCAGATTCAATGCAATCCCTATCAAAATACCAATGGTATTTTTTACAGAACGGGAACAAAATTTTTTTTTAATTTGTATGGTAACACAAAAGATCCTGGATAGGCAAAACAATCTTGAGAAAGAAGAATGGAGCTGGGGGAGCATGCTCCCTAACTTCAGACTATACTACATATCTAAAGTAATCAAAACAGTGTGGCACTGGCACAAAAACAGACACGTAGATCAATGGAACAGGACAGAAAGCCCAGAAATAAACCCATGCACTCATTGTATATTCTTGCCTCCTTTACCGTAGACTCAGTCAGTCTACGGTAAAGGAGGCAAGAATATACAATGGAGAAAAAACAGCAGTAGTGCTGGGAAAACTGGACAGCTACATGTAAAAGAATGAAATTAAACATTCTCTGACACAATCTACAAAATAAACTCAAAATGGGTTAAAGACTTAACTGTGAGATCAGATACTGTAAAGCTCCTTGAGGTAAACACAGGCAGGACACTCTGTGACATAAATTGCAGGAATATTTATTTGGATCCATCTCCTAGAGTAATGGAAACAAAAGCAAAAATAAACAAATGGGACCTAATTAAACTTAAAACCTTCTGCACAGAAAAGGAAACCATAAGCAAAATGAAAAGACAACATACAGAATGGAAGAAAATATTTGCAAATAATGCAACCAACAAGGAATTAATTTCCAAAACATATAAAGATCTCATACACCTCAATATCAAAAATACAAATGCCTCAATCAAAAAATGGGCAGAAGACATAAATAAACATTTCTCCAAAAAAGACATACAGATGATCAACAGGCACATGAAAAGATGCTCAATGTTGCTAATTATCAGAGAAATGCAAATCAAAACTATAATGAGGTAGCACCTCACACTGGTCAGGATGGCCATCATCAAAAAGTCTACAACTAATAAATGCTGGAGAGGGTGTGGAAAAAAGGGAACTCTCTTGCCCTGTTGGTGGGAATGTGAACTGGTGCAGCCACTATGGAGAACAGTATGGAGGTTTCTTGAAATACAAAAAATAGAATTGCCATATGATCCAGCAATTCCACTTCTGGGCATAAATCTGGAAAAGACAAAAAAAGATATACGCATCCCAATGTTCATAGCAGCACTATTTACAACAGCCAAGACATGGAAGCAACATAAATGTCCATCAACAGATGGCTGGATAAAGAAGGTGTGGTCTGTGTATACATATATGTATACACATACATACAATGGACTACTACTCAGCCACAAAAAAGAGCGAAATAATGCCATTTGCAACAACATGGATGGACCTAGAGAATATCATATTAAATGAAGTAAGTCCGAGAGATAAAGATAAATATCATATGATATCATTTATATGTGGAATCTAAAAGAATGATATAAAGGAACTTATTTACAAAACAGTACATAGAAAACAAACTTATGGTTACCAAAGGGGAAGGGGGGATAAATTAGGAATTTGGGATTAACATATATACAATATATATATAAAATATATAAAATAAACAACAGGGACCTACTATACAGCACAGGGAACTATATTTGCTATCTTGTAGTAACCTATAATGGAAAAGAACCTGAACAATAATACATATTTACATATATGTGTGTGTATACATATATAACTGAATTGCTTTGTTATACACCTGAGACATTGTAAATCAACTATACTTCAATTACAAATAAATAAAAAAATACACACATTATATAGTTAACCAAAGTATTTCTATTATTAAAGTATGACACTCGTAAAGCCAAATCTGCTGCACTACTTTTTTCAAATAGTAGAGTTAGTTCCATTTGATTCCTTAGACACATAATAAAAAACTAGCATTTATATAATAATTTATTGTTTTCAAAGCAGCTTTCACATACTTATCATATTACTTTAAATATGAACGGCATTAGTTACCGAGGAGAACAAGTTGATTATTCAATGGAGATCAGTCTTTTTGGAAACCTCCCCAAACACAGATGTGTATGCTCACAACAGGGATGATTAACAATACAGTGAATGGAACTTGGACTTGGGCGTCTTGAGCCTGGCTCCTACCTCAGCCACCTCTGGGTTCTGTGATGGTAGACAGAATTGGGTACGCTGCCGTCATCTGTAAGATGGGGACAGCATCCCCTGAAGCAGGATATTGAGTGGATTCAAATGAAGTAATGTAAACAAAACATCAGTATAATCCATGTCTCATAATAGGCCATTAGTAAACGATAGCAATATGTGTGTTTAAAGTGTGATGTGACATATGTATGTCACATAACATTTTAAAATACACAAGTGTTTTAAATACATACATAATTAGATACAAAAATGTCTAGTAATCAAAATGCAGTTAAGATTATATAATAGTTTCCTATTATGTGATTTAAACATCTTGGAATAATCCTTCATAGATGGTGTAGCCAGTTCATACGTCCATTAATACTTCCCAACTTTACATATTACGAAGCGGAGGATTTCTTTATTAAAGAAGTGCGGGAACTACAGTAGACTGGGGTGAGCGTGGCCTTTAGAATCAGATCTGGTTTCACATCCAACTTACCTACTTACGAGCTTAATGCACTTGGGAGTTGAGGAATCTCCCTAAACCTCAGTTTTCAGCTGTTCAGTGAGGAATATTTAATACTCTTTATAACTACTAAGGATCAAATGAGATAATGTATGATGACCCTAGGACACAGAATGGGCTCTAAATATTAATTACTTTCACTAACGCACATGGCTGGCTTTCCCTTATTTTGGAGGGGAAGGATTTCTAGGTGCACGGCTAGGTGATTCCCAGTGGTGCCATGAGTGGTGTGTTAATGGTGGAAGCGAAGAAACAGCAGGGTGTTCTCCTAATCAGCCCCGAGGACAGCCGCACGGGACACCCGCAGTGAGCAGGGCGCTGTCGCTGCAGACGGAGACACACACGCTATGGAAATCATCACTGGTGAAATCAAGGACTAGCTGAAGTGGGCCCGCCTGACGTAACAGGAGGCATGGATAACTTTATTTTGCTACATTCCCACTCCAGAGAGATGGAGAGCCACAGGGAGTTTTCCAGTCTTTCATAAATAAAACTACTTTCCATACATGAACATCCTAGTGTAGAGAAGAGGCAGACAGCTATGAGAGATATGTGAAGACATATTTCAGTTTTATTATCTTTTAGGCATAGACGGGTATGTTAATCCATTTCCACATACAATTCCTGTAACCACAGATAGGGAGTGAACATTGAGCTGGCAAAATCTGTCTCCTGTTAAGGAGTTTAGTTGGAGAGATGAAACCTCAGAAGCTGAGGACTGTGCATTGTCTTCCTTCCCAGCCTGGCCATGACCGCCGTTACACACATGAACTTTCCTTCTTATCCAGGCATTGATTCCCTGTGACAATGTTGTCTCCTTTCCCCTGGCAAACTTTCTGCTTTCAGTCCAGACTTCAGAGTTTCCTATGTTCCGCTCTCTAGGTTCTGACAGCTGTTTTTGGATTTAGTTAACCACAGTAGTCAGGAAATAGTTATAGTATAAACCTTTCTTTCTATTGTCACATTGCTTCTTTCTGCAAATTTATCTTAGGAGTTAGAGTTAGACTTTGAATCTTTGATCTCTCATACCAAAAAAAAAAAAAGAAAAAATATATTTATATGGAAGTAATTTCATTTTAGTGTTCATGGTTTATTGTGGAAAGCAGGTGTTTAAAAATTTTAGAATTTCTTTAACAAAATTCTAAAGATAAAAGAAAAAAAATCACAGTATTTACAGAGATAACAGAATGGCTTAGCCATGCAAAACAAACAACTTTGGTTTTTCCCCTTTCACTTTGGTTTAAATATTGATCAAGATTCAATTTTTTTCCTGCCAAATAAAACTTCAATAAATCAAAGTTTAGAGGCAAAATAACATATTTTCTTTTTTCCCCATAATTTTTTTTACAGCATCAAGACTAATAGAATATTTTATGTATTTAATTGATACCAATACACTACAGGAAGCTTTTATTAAGCTGAGTCACTATTGCCCAGACAGCAAATGGTTTACAAATGTACAATAACGCGTATTTCTAAATAATGCAGAAGTGGCAAGGTATTTATTTCCTAATCTTCATCTGACTTTAATCTTCAGTTTATTTTTCATTGCCTTCATAATTTCTTATTCCATCAATCTAAAAAAAAACAAACACCAGTTTTCCCTTTCCTCCCAAAGAACACAGTTTTATACCTGGAAATCTGATGTTCTTTTTTTTTTTTCAATAAAGTTATGTAAACCTTGGGACAAAAATGACTGTGCAGTGTTCTCCCAGAAACCAGGCTTCTGCTTGAAAGAGCAAAGTTTAAAAGTCTAGTCACAAGTAGCTCTTGGCCCGTATCCAGTCTACCTCAAAAGTCTCCATTTATACTACCACCCTAAAAAGTTCCTCAAGCATAAAACATGTTTATAAAGTTACAAATTTGAATGTAACTAAAGATACATAGACATTTTATTATTACACTTTCATGTACTGCTTGATAAATTATATACCAGTTAAAAACACTAAATTATCTCAAGGTGCATTCAATATCTGTAGCGTAGTTAACAAAAACACACACGAAAAAAATATATATTCTATATTCTGTGGAAAATAACACAGCTTTGATAATGATCACTGTTAAAAATCTCCAATTCTGACTGATATCTTTTTTTTTTAAAGGAAATAGGTATAATTTTAAGGCAGTGGATAACCCAAAGGATTTAATATCAATTTTCAATTACAGTGATTCACATTGTGATCTATGAATATGGAAATGTTACCCATGATTTTTCCAAACTGTCTCTCACACATTGATTTGCTTTTTTTTTTATTTTGACAGAAAATAATTTACTCTAAAGGTGTCTCTAAAGGTAAACGCTACCCAAATTCTGTTAGGTTTTTTTCAGAGTAGGTAAAATTGTGAGTTTGGGAGTACCATTATTATGTGTGTGTCCATATGTGTGTGTGGTTTACTTCTGAGAGTCAGCTGGTGGCACACACACAGCAGTGGCTTACCTGGTGCAGGCCAATCTGACCCTCTGGCGCCTCTTCCCCTGTGATAAAAATCACAGCTTTTGCTTCAGGCAATGTGCGTCCCCAATCTTCACAAGCTGCCACCTTTGGGATTTAGGTGCTTGTGAAAAAGTTTGGGGGCATTACTGATAGCAATCAGAATCAGAAATGTACCTGCTCAGATTACCCATATAAACAATTGAAATAAAAACAGTACATTATACATCAGATTAACAGCAACTCCCAGAACAAAGCTTACAGTGTATAAAAATAGCTACGTAAAAAATTTACAGAAAAGGCAAACCAAAAAGAAATTCTCAGTGCAGACATTTACAGAAAAAAAAATTAAACCAACACAACATATGAACTATTATCATGGCTGCCAAAACTTCTTGTCATTGTTTGTAATTTCATTTCATTATTTCACTTGAGATAATTCTCTAAAATCCTGTGACAGCTTGGTAGAATGAACTGCTTAATACTTGAACCACGAGTTGCTGTCAATGTCTTTGTATATGTCTTAAATACAATCCACGTTCATGCTTCAATTGGTCTATATAGTTTTTTTCTCTGAAATGATGAGAAAACATACTTCAGGTAAGTTACTACGGCAGTCATTTCACAATCAACATATACTGTGTACTAAAAGTGATACTTCATAAGAACTTTGTATAAAACCCCATCGTCCCTGAACCCAACTGTAATCCCAGGTACGAGGGCAGCTCTCCTACAAATAATTTTTTTGAATTGTTGAGAATCTTTATTTTTGTGAAAATTGCTTAATTCTTACGGGGATTATAAGATTTTTCAGGAAAATATTTCATTTTATCTTTTTTCAGGTGAAAAAAATTCACTTATCACTTCAAGTACACTCTATTTTGTGGACTTTGTCTTCAAGCTCAGTTTCTTCTTTGAGAATTTATCTAATTTTGAGGAAAATGGAAGGTAAACTCTATGTTTACAAAGGATTGAGGAATGAATCCTAGAGAAGCAGAAGTGAAAATCAGGAGAAATGCTGTACATTTGTCCTCCAGTGGAAGGCAGTGTGTGGCAAGGGATTCAGTTCTCAGTCCTTCCACCCAATTACTTTGAGATCTGGTTTTCAGATTTTAAAAATGTCTTATTTCAATTATTCTATTTTTCTTTCCTATGCACATCCTTCTAATAGCAACTTTTTCCCTTGCCCCCAGTCTCCTCTATGGGATTAACTTAGGTGACTCACTCAGATTGTAATGTGGTTTATTTATAATCAACCAAAATTTTACTGTGGCTGTTGGGGATTTTTACATATATGAGTAAACTACAGTAATAGTTATTCTCAAGGACACACAAAATAATTTGTCCAAATGACTTCTCTGTTTGACTGGTTCAAGAGAACATAAATAAAAATAAAAAGCTCGAATAGCAAGTGGCAATATGATGGAAACATTGCCTCTTTTGGAGAGTATCTTAAAAACCACACTCATCTAGCTATTGTATATAGATATGTGCAATATAAGGATGTGTATATATTGTGTTGATGAATACATTATACACACATACATATATAATATAGGTACTATCTGGAAAAGTGTGTGTGTGTCTAGACACACACAAATTTGTTTATGTTGTCATTAAAATTATTTGGGAGGTGGCTGTATAAATACACTGACACTTTTAAGTGTATTACATCTGTGGATTAGAATTTTCGTATTTTAAAATTATTCTCATAATTGCTATTTAAAATTAACAAAGTATTAGAATCGGCTCTCATCTAACCAAAATATCAACTTACAAAATTAAGCTTCTTTGCACTCAGCGAAATTTTTGGCATTAGACTACAAGGTTCTCACTGAATGTTACAATCTCAAAATTGATTTAGGTTATTCTGAGGGTAATGATTTTTTTCAGAGGATGGGGAGACTGTTGAGATGCCATTCTTCTCAGAATACCTTTCTGAGTAACCGAAGTTTCTTTCTGAAACACTCTTTTCCTGTTTTGAAACCTGCAATTATAAAGCATCTGAATGCAAGGCTTTATCTTTCACCTGCTAGGATGTTTCATACTTTCCTGGGAATTATTTCTATCAACCTCCAACAGCCTACCCACCTGGACAAGTGGGACAGTTTCTCTCTTAGGCTTCTGTTTTGTGATTGTTTTCTTCTAATTTTTTGTTTTCTTCCAGATTACCAAGGTCCTTGTTTACATGTTTTGATGCAGTCCTACAAGAGAATTAAACAAACATCATGTTGACATTTACAAATTTATCTTTCCTTATTTTTAATTTTAGGGTTCACATTAATGTATCTTTGAAAAGCCAATGTTTTACACCTAATACAGGCAAGCCCGTAGGGCAAACAGTTCCACATCTGTGAGCCTTGATCAGTAACAGAACACATTCCACTGAAATTACCTTGGTCATGGGGTTGCATTAAATATATGCTAAGAGAAAAGGAAGTCAATTACTTTGAACACAGACTCTGCATACTTAGCTGCATCATGTTTTTCGCTGGGTTGTTTTTCTCTCTACCCTCTGGGAAGTAATTATCATTTGATACTCAAAATTTTCATTCTGGGCAAAAACGTTCTGCAAACATTTTCTGCAGAAATTTCATTAGGGTCTTGCCTTCTCTGTATTCCCTATTACGCATCCACGTTGAGCCAATGTCCTGTATCTTTGTTTATGGATTCTGTTTTATCAAATACATTGAAAGCAAGCTTGAAAAGAGACCTGAGTTATGACAGAACATTGACAGCAGAAGCTAAGGCAGCTCTAATGTGGTGGTTCTCAAATCGTGGTCCCAGATCAGCAGTGTCAGCCCCCGCCGGGAACTTGTCAGAAGTGCAAATTCTGAGGGCCCACAACAGAACTTTGTAAACAGAAACTCGGGACAGGGCCTGCGACCTATGATAAGACCTCCTGGTGGTTTGCTGCACGTAAAGTTGAGAACCACTGCTCTAGTGGCTTCCAGGTTACACACGACTACCAGGTTCTCTCTTTTGAGAGCTGAAATCAGGCTTTCTTAAACACACTGCTAAATTCCTTGGCTTTGTGACCACTCAGGAGAAATCATAACTGTATTTCCAAGAGTTTACCACTTCCTTCCTTCTTCCCTCCTTCCCTTCCTTCCTTCCTTCCTTCCCAACTCTCTCCCTGTTATAAGCACATCAGGGGAACCACAGTGATAGGGTACGTCAAATTATTATTGCTATATAATTCAAAGTAATACTTCTATTTTAAAAAATCCTGTAATACCAGCTGTGTCTCTTGGTTAAGGAAGCTTAGGGTAAGAAACTCCATTTTTTCCCTAAAACTATTTCTGTGCTTTAAATAGAATTCCTTAACTCATTTGCTAAGAATCACAACTTAATAGTGTGATCGTGTTAATAATGTGGGTGTTAGTAGTGTGATAGTGTGAACAGTGTGTAATAGTGTATGATATATGTCCTAGTAAGATAAAGACATATGGCCCTTTCATACTGGGACATTCATTATATTTAGCCTAAGTTTAATTTAATTTGTGACTTAAAAATTGTTAATTTAACTTAAACTACAGCCTTATAAATCTATTCATAAGCAGGAGAGCAACCTTAAACCCTGCCAGTACGACTGAGTTCTATAAAATGTGATGGCATTTTACAAGAGAGACATTAAAAATGTAAATAAGGCCATGCTGTAAGTTTGAGTCTATGCCTTGTGCTATATCATATTATTACATAAATATTTTTCTATATTTTCCAGGCAAAGGAAAGAATAATATAGATACCCTCTCCTACTCTCTCTCTCTCTCTATATATATATAAAGATATATGTGCCATCTTCATTATATATATCACATTAACATACATGTATATATGTATATCATGGATCTCTTGAGGTCTAGTCTCTTTTGCTAATAAGTTACTTAATTAGTAACTATATAAAATCTTAGTAACCTCCATAATTTCCATACAACATAATGTACCTAACAGAGTACAATTCAGTGAATTTTCAAAAACTGGATGCATGAGTGTAACTAGTACCCAGCTCAAGAAACAGAACAGTTGCAGACGCAAAATCCCCCAATGTACTCCTTTCCAGTCACTACTAACTCCCCAAAGGTTACCACAGTCCTCGTTTCTCACAGAATGGTTTTACCTGCTTTTACAGTCTGTATACAAATGGAATCATACCACACCTATTCATTTCTGTCTGCCTCTCATTTAAACTGAACTTTTTGTTTGTGACATTCATGTATAATGTTGCATGCAGCTGTAGGTTGTTTATTCTTATTGCTGTATAGCTTATTGTGTGAATACATCATGGCTTTTTAATTTTACTGGTGATGGGCAATCTTGCTCTTTAAGTCTTTCTGAGACTTTACTTAACATAAGTTAGATCTTTCGTGTGTCCCACATGTCTCTTACGCTCTTATGTGTCTTATCTATTTTTTTTCCTCTCTGTGCTCCAACCTGGGTGTTTTCTATTGATCTGTATCCCAGTTTACTTCTCTTGTGTTTTGCTGTGGCCAACCTGCATTTAAATTCATCCACCAGAGATTTATCTTTTAATATCATTATTTTTCAGGTCTAAAACGTAAATTTGATTTTTAAATATTTTAAAGTACATTTCAGTTTTCTATTCCACTCATCTTTTTTGGCCATCTTTTCTTCCACTTTCAAAATATTATTTATAGTCATTTTAATATCCTTGTCTGTTAACTACAGTACCCAAATAATGCATGGGTCTGCTTGTGCACTTTTCCTCTTGATTATTGATCTTATTTTCTGGACTCTTTGCATATCCAGTCCTTTTTATTTTACATGACACCATATATAAAATAACTATAGAGACTTCACACAATGTTACTTTCCACCAGATAAGGTCCCTTCTTTCGCTTGTTAAGCAGGCAGGTGAACAGATAGGATGACTTCAGTCCAATTAGTATTTGATCTAGGTTGAGGCTCAGCTGCAGTTTTAGTAAGACTCAGTCTACAACTGGTTTGTCTGTACTCCTAAGACACAGTCTCCTTAAGCTTCTGATTGAGATTCTGGCATGTCTCACTGTCTGCAGACCTTAAATACAGAAAGATCCAGCTCTTCCCTTCAGAGAGGCTCCACCCGGATCTCCAGCCATCTATCCTATGACACTTCAAGAGATGGCCAATCTCTTCAGTCTCCTTGACTTGAGTAAAAGGATCATGTTTCATTTATATTTTACCCATAGCACATAATACATTGTCTGAATATGGTAGGCATCCAAAAGATATTTCTTTAACTGAACTGAACTAACTGACCTTAATACAGTTCATATCTATTTCCTTTTACTGTTTCTTATGATATTGGTGTCCACCAATATGAAGTCCACACTGGCCCAGCTGCTTTTTTACAGATAGGTAAAATAGAAAGAATACATTGAAATGATAGAGATTGAGTGATGTCTTACTCCAAGTTTTTCAGATAAAACTGCACAAAATTATACATATAAACATGTACCTTGAATATCCTAATGCATACCAATAACTACAATTTCTATAAATCAGTAAGATACTGTAGCAATCAAGGAAAGACACGTGATTCTCAAAATCTTTTCTCTTATCTCCTCTCTTTTATTCTCTTGCCTTTTCTCACCCTCCTTCATTCCTTTTGTCTTTACTTTTCCCTTCACTCTCTCTCTCTCTTATTCTTTCATTCTTCCAAACTCACTTCATTAAATACTACTTTTTTCCTCTAAAGTGAAAATTTCAACTTGTTTGGAGCCACTAGAGAGAGTGACAGATAAAAGAGCCAATGTTGTAGATGCATATATAAAAATAAATTAGAATAAATTTCACAATGTAATAAATTAATTTTGCAATTGCGGTTTTTTCAACCTACTTTGACCTGAATGAGAAGAAGAAAGTTATATTAAGTTTGAGGACGTAATGATTTCACAACTTGGAAATAATGCCTGTACTATAAGAAGTTCTTGTACTAGTAGTGACTAAAAAAAAAAAAAACCCACTTGTGTTTTGTTAATCCTTACAATTGTAACAGTTATAAACTCTCAGAATAATACAGAATAACCTATATGACTGTACTTGAGAATAACAAAAAGAAAGCAGAAACTGAAGGGAATTTGACCCTTATACTGGGTGAGCTCAACTTTTGCAGAGATTTTCCTTTGATGACACTTCCCAGTTGGAGAGCCATAGGCTAACTAGTACAAAATTCTGGAAATCAAGGGGGAAAAAATCTCAAAAAGGAGAGGGGTAAAGAATGACGAGGACCCTGAATTTGTGTGTAAATTACAGTAAAATCCTTGGATGATCCCTAAGCTGCCCATATGTGGAAGAAATTTCACATAGCCCAGACAAAAGCACAGCTGGAAAGCTTAAAACTTGACATAGATTTTAGCTGTTACCCACACAAAGGAGACAGAGTTTGGAGTTGAACCTCACCAAGCCAGAAATTCTTGGCAATCATATCAGTGTTTCTACTGAAATCCCAGAAAAGCCAAGACTATGTGTCAAGACTCAGAATTCACCCTAAGACAGATGTGAAATATGAAATATAAAAGTAACCGTCACAAGATCAAGGAAATCAGCCAGTAATCTAAGTGTCTGCCAGGAAAAACAATCCATATACTTTAGTCTATATAATAGAAATTAGAATTTCTACAACATATCATCAAAAACTAGTATTAATAAAAAAATTATCATATATATAAAGAACAAAAACTGTAATACAAAGTCCAGAGAATGTCCTCGGATAACAGAGACTTTGGAAATAGCAGGTAAGAACTTTAAATCAATAATTACATCACATGTTCAATAAAGAAAGATATGGTAACAATGAGAGAACAGATAGAATTCTCAGCACCAAAAATGTAAACAAAAGTAATTCTGTAACTTGAAACTACAATATTGCAAACTAACAATTCACTAAATTGTCTTAACAATAGATGGAGGTGGTAGAATAAGCCTTGAACTTAAGGACAAAAAATATAAATTATACATTCTGAAAAAGAGAGAGAAAAATGATACGAAAAAAAGAAGTAGATCCTCAGTGATGTGTGGGACAATTTTGAGCAGTCTAACAAATGTGTAATTGGAGTCCTAGTGAGAGAAGCAAAAGAGAATTGGGGCAGAGACTAAATTTGAACAATGAAAAATATTCTTAGACTTGTTGATGTTCATTAACTTGCAGATCCAAAATGGTCTGCAACCCCCAAGCAGAAATGATAAAGAGAAAAACACATCTATGTACATTGTACATACACTAATCAAAAGCAAATATAAAAAGAAAAACTTGAAAGTAGCCATAGAAAATTTGTTCAGAGGAACAACAACATGAAAAACAGCTGAGGTCTCATCAAGAAGAAATGTATAACAAAGTCAATTAAACACCTTTCAAGGGCTGGGAAAAAAATTCTCTCGAATCAGAATTTTATATCTAGTAAAAATACCTTTTAACCAAAGGCAAAAACAAAGACATATTGAATTGAATAAAAGAAAACTGGGAGGAATTATCACTCGGAGACCTGTGCTAAAAGAAGTATTAAAGTTCTTTGGTTGAAAGGAAATAACACTAGATGGGAACTCAGATGTACAAGAAAGGATGAATACAGATTGTATGTGTGTATGTGTGTGTATATATATATATACATACATATGTATATGTATATATACTAAAATATAAAATACTATTAAATTTTTTTACAAAGACAACCGTTTAATACGACATATACAGCATTATGTATGAGACCCTTGAAAAATTACACTTTCATTTAACTTCCTACAGCATTTTTGCTCTTGTTGTCAAATCCATCACAACTGTGTATATTATAGCCTTCACACTACAAATATATGGAAGAGGATACATAAAATTATAAAGTTTCAGGAGCTTTAGATTATTACATGAGTAGATTGTTATAAATTAAAAGTTCCTATGGTAACCCCTAAAGCAAGCACAATAAAAGAATACAAAGATGCACAGTTAAAAGGCCAGCAGAGAAATTAAAATGTAGTACTAGAACTTATCTGAGTAGCCTAAAAGAAAGCAGGAAAGGAGGAACAGAGGACAAGAGGAAAACAAATAGGAGAGCTGGTGGTCTTGGATGTAACTATATCATAATTAAGTCACATGTAACTTAGCTAAATCCACCAATTGAAAGGTAGAGATTGTCAGCCTGTAATTAGCAATCAAGACTCAACTATATGCTCTATACCAGGGGTTAACATTTTCCCCTGAAAGGTCCAGCTAGTAAATATTTCAGGCTTGCAGGCCACATTGTTTTGTTCCAACTCTTCTGGCACTGCAGCATAAAACAGCACAAGTAACATGTAAAGAAATAGGCATGGCTGCTCTACCACAAAACTTGATTTACAAAATTAAGCATCAGCCTGGGAGTCAGAGTTTGATCAGCCTCACTGTACCTGAGATGCACTTTAAATATAAAGAGACAATTGAAAATAAAAGGCTAGAAAAAAATATGTATGAAAACAGCATGTGAAAGCAGTATGGCTATATTAACATCAGGCAACGTAAAATTCAACACAAGGACTATTACAACCATAAGGAGAGACATGTCATAATTATAATAGATTCAGTATACAAGAAAGTCATAACAATTATAAGTGTATGTTCCCAACGAAAGCATAAAGCAAAAACTGACAGAATTACAGGGAGAAATAGCCAAACATACAATCACAGAGAATTTAACAGACCTTCCTCAGTAGCTGATGAACGGACTACAATTCAGTATGCATGATCATGGCGAAGTGCCCAGTACCGGGCTAGCTCGAGTCCTGGAAGTGTATGCTTGTAACTTTCTCACATTATATGTGAAGTGATTTCATATAATTTGAAAAAAATATGTAAGAATTGTGTAAGAAAAGTTGTAAACAAACTATCTTCTACCTTAACTAATATACAGCTGTAGAACACTGTACCCACCAACCACCAGATAATTTTTTTTCAAGTGCCTAAGTAGCATGCACCAGGAAATAATGTGCCTGCACACTAGGCCAAAACAGTGACTCTCAACGCATTTTAAAAGACCAAAAGCCTACAGAGTAGGTTGTCTTAACAAAACAGAATTAAATGAGAAATGTTTGGAAAGAAATAAAGTTCTAGTTACATGATTCTAAAGAAGAAACCACAATGGGAATATAAAAATATTTTTGACTGAATAAATATGAAAATACAACATACTGAAATTTGTGGAATGCAGTTAATCCACTGCTGAGGGTGAAATTCAAAGTTGAAATGCTTGTTTATAAAAGAAGAAAGGCTAACATCAGTAATGTAAATTTTTACTTTACTTCATGAAATTCGAGAAACAACCACCTAAACTCTAAATAACTAGAAGTAATAAAATAGTAATGATAAGAGCAAAAATAGTTAAAATTGAAAATAAGCACTAGAAATAGAAACAAAGCTAAGAGTTAGTTATTTGAAATTATCAAGAAAATTGATAACTCCCTAAAAAGACTGAACACAATACGCAATAAAGGAACAAAGCACAAATTAATAATATCAGAAAATGAAGAAGTGTTATCACAGAACCCACAGGCAAAAAAGGAGAAGGGAATTCTATGGATAGCTTATTCATTTTGCAAAAATGTCAATAACTTGAATGAATATATCACATTATTTTAATCCATTCTCTTGTCTTTGGACACTTGGCTGGTTTCCAGTTTGGGCTGTTGCGAATAATATAGCTAAAATCAACATTCTTATACAAGCGTTTTTGTGGGCCTGTTTTCGTTCTCTTGGGAAAATACCTAGAAATGGAATTTCTAGGCCATAGGGTAGATATTTGTTCATGAGAAGTTGCCAGCTTTTCCAAAGCTGTTAGTAATGTGATATATTCTAACAATGGAACACTACTTAGCAATTCTAAACAATTAAATCATTATAGGGAAGTTTCAGGGGTGATGGGTTGCTCTGTATTGTGATTGGAGTAATGGTTACAAGTGTGTATACATCTATCAAAAAGATTTAACTGCAAGTTTCATCTTAATGTAAAAACATTATAATAATGATCTTCTCTTAATACATTTGAAAAGTTTGTATCTTACATATATTTTATTGAATATGTTTGACATACATTTTGTAAATTTAAGGTATACAACGTATTACTTTGATACATGTATATATTGTAATATGATTATAATTTTTAAAAATCACTTCTGTTTTACAGCTTATATACTATCTCTTAGTATAGAAAATGTATTTGGTTTAAGTAATCTTTTGTCATTTCTGTGTTACAAAGTTGTCCAATGTTATTCTGAAACATAATAAATCAGTCAAAAAGTTAAAAAAAAAAACATTATATAGAGAAAAGCTAAAGCATGATCTTCGTGGCCAGGGATTGAAAGAACCAGGCAAAAGTTACAATGAGAAACTGGATACCATTTCCATTTCCAACTCTATTTACTTTCTAGGTGGATTTTGTACCTGTCTAGGGATGAAGAGTAGTTTCTGTGATTTCATTAAATTGAATCAAGTAAAAGAAGGAGGGGTTGGAAGGAAGGGAGTGACTAGAATTATCTGCAAGGTAGTTGTGGTATCGAGGGCAAATCACAGGATCTTTTAGCACATCTATACAGGTAAAATCAGGCTAAAAAAAAATCACTGCTCACAGTCTGCTATTACAATAAAGGGTTTGTTAAGGGCAACATGAAACGTATTTATAGAATATGCTTTTATAAGAAGAGTTGAGTAATTTCAAACTGATTATTTTTCTTATTTTAAAATTTACAAACAAAAAAATCTTCCTTCTTTTCTTAATGCCACTCTCCAAAACAGTAACTGCTAACACATCTATAATGCCTTCATGTGGCAGGCACTGCTCTAAGCCCTGGATAGATATTAAATTGTTTTAACCTTAGGAAATCTCTATTCTACCTCGAGACTAATAAACTTGCTTGAGGTCACACAGCTAGTAAACAGCAAAGCCAGGATTCAAATTCCAGCAGTCTGGCTCCAGCATCCATGCATTAAGTTAAACAGTTATACAAATGAGCTAAATGTTAACTGCTGTGAAATGTACTATATAAAAATAAACATAGTGTTGTTGCTGAGGGAGGGGGTATTCACTGAGTATATGTGTATAAGATTTACATGAACTTTTAATTAATTTGTGCATTTTTGTTACTTAGAGTCTGCTCTCCTTAGCAAGGAAAAGCCTTTAAAAATTATTCTGATTACTTTTGGGCTCAGTTTTGAAACTGATATAGTAAATATGTATATAATTTTATGGATGTCTCTTTTTAATTTTTGGAAATTTCAGAGATTTGAAAGAATACATTGGTTAAAAATCCATCTACTACTGGAAGAGAACAAAAATTTATTTTTAATCATTCTCTTTAGCAATATTTTCAGTCAATATTTTTTCAGTTGATTGACTTGAGGGGCAAGGTTAAGACATTTATAAAGAATGAGTGCTTGGGTTGAAATACAAATCATTAGTTATAGGTCTTAAAAATACTCTTCATCGGTCAGCTTTTTCATGCCTTTAAAATGAGGTAAACTTTAAATAATAGAATCACAGTAAAGTGACGCTGGAAGAAGCTCTAGAGGCAGCCTTCTAGTCTAATCCGTGAGGCAGAGAGGAGAGTCTTGACCTTGGGGTCAGTGAGTCTGGGTTCTCATCCTCATTTGTCAAGTCTGAGCTGCAAGACCTTGGACAAATCCCTCCTCTTAAGATGCTTGCTCATCTGCAAATAGGGGACAATAGGGAGTACTCACAGGGCTGGTGTGAGGATAAATGTGCAGTAAACGTGAAAGGCCCCGGCAGGCAACAGGGACTCCCGAACCTGAAAGCGACTCACAGACTGCTGCCCGAGCCACATGGCTACTGAGTGGACGAAGGGAGTCAGTCCTAGTTCTTAACTCCTCTTTTGTGTTTTTTCGATAAGTTCGGTGCCTATAAAGGGTTCAAACTGATTTTAAATAACTTTTTAGAAGATTTTTTAACTTTGGTTGTGAGATTTTCCCCAATGCTATAAACTTATTTCAAGATCTCCTTGAAAGGAGGTGGGGCACTAATCCAGCGGTGTCTCCTAAGTGTTCCTTTATTTTAACACTTCGAAGTTGCTAGGAGATGTGATGGAGGTGTTACTAATGCTACAGCAGAAATCACATTTCAGTATATTAATGGACCACATCAACATGTACACCTTAAACTTACACAATGTTATATGTCAATTATATCTCAGCTAACAGATAATTTAATGGGGGAATGAGGGAG
The DNA here is from genome assembly GCF_048564905.1 of Vicugna pacos. Lineage (NCBI taxonomy): Eukaryota > Metazoa > Chordata > Mammalia > Artiodactyla > Camelidae > Vicugna > Vicugna pacos. The sequence continues at coordinate 79,338,341 of NC_132987.1, forward strand.
GTGGGAAAAGTGAAGGGAGCGTAGGAGTGGCAGGCATAAACAATATATCACAATCTTGGAACGTGGTGTCGTTGGAAAAGATGCATAAAATATTATAATGGAATTGCCAATTTGGAAAACAAAAAATAACACCCACATAAAATAATTCACACATGAAAGAGTTCATAAGATTTGAGGTTCTCCAAACACAGGCATATGTATGGGAAATTTGAAAACTCAGAGGCAACACGAGGAATTATTAACACTTCCTACTGGAGAGGGAATCTTCTGTGATTTCTCGTTTTTAGCATGCCTGGGATGCAGCCCAGAAGGGCATCAGGACTATGAGTATTCAAGACTGGGACCCTGGCCGTGTGGAATTGCCACTTTCAGCAAGCTAGCCGTTGATACCTGTGCAGGTAATTAGGGTCATACCCATGAGAATAGTTATTTTTCTTTCTTACTGGGTCATAGCTCTCAGCAGAGTAAGTTTGCCCCCCCGAGGCCAAGCTTAATAAAGAGCTGGAGGAGGAGAGGCGGGCTCTAAGCCCTGCATCTCAGAAGGACAGTTGTCACTAATTTCTGAGTCTGAAGCAGGAAACAAAGAAGAGTAAACAGCCGGACTTACCACAAGTTTCAGTTTGATACCTTGAGTGTTTCTAAGACTCTCCAAAGAAACTCCCCACTAAAATAGGGAGTCCTTATGTCCTCAGTAAAAAATAGAAAATGGCCTTTCATTTAGGCCAATAGTAAATGTGGGAACCACCATTATGCAAAGGATTAGAGGATCAAAATAAATGTAACAGTACTGAACACGCATGAAAGCAGGATGCCACCTGCATGTGCTCAGCATCGCGGTTCAAAGTGTCCCGTAAGGTGGGTGGTAACACAGCCTGGGCGAAGGCAGGTGCTGGAGGGACAGAACTTCCCTTCACCTTTGAAACAATAACTCAAACGAACACTTGAAATAAAAGAAAAAAGTGAAATGCACATGTACAGACAGCTAGAAGAGATAACAATTGGAAACATTATGTTTTGATGTTCAGTCCTTTTTCTGGGGATGTGTCAGTTCACATGTAGCAGGAGAGGGGAGGGCCATGGGTGGCTCTGCCCTTTGAGTGGCCAATGACCTTGTGATTTACTGAACGGGGGTGGGGGACTCCAGCATTTACACATTATCTTGTTTCCCCTATAGTCTACTCTGTTATTTATGGTTGGAGAGAATAATGGGGCATTTTCTTTTCCTCCTTCTTCTGGCTGCCTGTCAGGCTATGGGTAGGGAAAGAAAAGCAAGCCAGAACTTGGATTAGCCGGACGTCTAATAGAAGGGGAGAGGCCACATTAGCCCTGCACTTTAATGCACACTCTTCCATCCCTAGCACTATATTAAATGCCAGCAGGCAATCAAAGTCAGAGATGAAATTTTAATTCCAAAGAAGTCCTGGTGAGGCAGGAAAAAATATATACGAGATATGGAATAAGATACTCCATTTGTTACTTTGGGCAGGTTATTCTCACTGAGACTTAGATACATGAAACATGGTTAATTAAATTTACCTCATTACATTTTCAGGATTTCAGTAGAAGAACAAAACAAGGAAAAGATGCGTATGTAGTAATAAACAAAGAAAGTCACTAAAAATGTGCTATAAATGCCCTTCAGCACTATCTTTTCAATTTATTCAGCAAGGAGTCCATCTTCTTTCATGGGAATGTACACTTGATTTTAAAGTGAATATTGATTGGAAATGGAATTCGGTTAAAATCAACTTTTTTTTTGCAAGATCCTCTTCCATATATACTAATAGATACTAATGAGAAAGGTTTGAGAAAGGCTTAATATTACAGTGTTTCTTGAAGTTTGGGGGTCATAGGCAAGTCCCCTTTGCCAACTTAGGACTGTTTTTTCCTAAGACAGTGGTGTTAGAGTATAGCATTATAAAAAGCAGAACTGACAAAGGATATGTGATTTTTCAGCTTCCATATTGTCTATATATTACACAATAACTTCACAAAAATAGTCATGAGTCCACAGTTGCAAAAGAGAAATTTCTTAGTAAATTTCCAAGATTCACACACAATATGTATTTTGAGATTACAAATGTCTGGTTAATGCTTACTCCGGGTTTAGTGATAAGAAGTGTGTTGCTCAGGGGTCTCTTAAATGCAACCAACCTTAAAATTATGGTTTTAATACACTTCTGAATACGTCTGAGGCTACATCATGCTGCCTTACATTTTTCCTTTATCTTTGGCTCTTTTAATTTTTCATTTGTTCTTGTACTATGAGACATGCAGGAGAGGATTTAGAACTCAAACAGTTATGTTTAACTTCCTGCAGATATAAAAACAATGTTCAGAGAATGGGATGGAAAGAAATGGAATAAATAATTTAAAAAAGTCATTGAATTATCTCTAGTTCTTTAATGTCTCTCATCTATTAAACAACTAGACATGAATTGGGTTTACTCAATTAATGCCTTTTCCCAGAAAATCAGTTAATACCCTACATACAGGGGAAATGATCAGAGTCATCCATTCTCATTATCAAAAAAGTCTCAAATTAAAAAAAACTTCCAGTGAGAAGTTATACGAATCACAGCAGCAAAGGAATCATGAGTCCTTAGTCTGCAATGAATATCCCAGATCACAAGGTCAAGCACAACTGCTAAGCATTTCTTGCTGTGGTTCTCCATATTTAAAATAGATACAAAATGTATAGCTCATATGAATGGAATGGGGAGTGCATGGTAGTTGAAGCCACTGGGTATGTCAACAAACATACTCTTACATTCTGCTTAGGCACAAAAGGTTGTTTCTCTCATGTCTCTCTACAGAGTTTTTAAATTGCCAATGCAAAAGAACTTCCCCCTAAATGTTGCTTTAACTTCACTGCTTTGCTAGCTGTATCACTGAGGCATTTAAATACAATGTTTGACTCCTAATTTAATTGTCGCTGAAAGTGGTTTGCAATAATGGGTGACTCATGAAGATTGTTGATGGTATTATTTTTCAGGACAGTAAACACAGGGATATACTTCTTCAGGTATCTTGGGGAAAAGTCTGGACTGTACCTTTTTAAAAAATCTCATATTCATGTAACAGGGTGATAAATTAGCTAACGATAGAAAGGAAACCCTCATATTGATTTGTAAAGTTTAAGTTACTATCTAGAAGAAAAGAAAGAGTATTAGTGGACCTTAAAATGGCCTTATAATTCTTAACCTGAAAGCTCTCATCATGAATCTGCACTCACTCTGGACACAGGGATTAACAATAACTAATGCAGCAAAAATGCTGGCTTATCTCAGAGGGCACTAGAAGGAATAACTAGTCAGGAATGTAAAGCTCTTAGCAAATCTGAAGAATTCCCCAAATTCTTAATAAAGACACGGATGCTTTGGATGAGATTTGCAATTTATTCCTTTGATTACCAATAAGATAAACTCTAGCAAAGTTGGTGCCCTTTTCAATTAAATAACAGTTATTTAGACAAATGTTCAAGTCAGATGGTAAAATATGCACTTAATTTAATGAGGTACTTTAAAGGTAATGCATGAAATCTTAACCCTTAACCTAAAGACACTATGAAGTGAAGTGTCCAGCATTTATTTACCCATGATTTTAATTTTGGGTCATCATGTGGTATAAACCAATGAAGTAACCAAACACATACACACACACTTGTTTTTCTATTCACAGAAGGACAAATGGGGTATGATGAGATACTGGCAATCAGAACAGAATGATTAAGGGCATTGTTGGGGAGCTCCAAGACTGTAACATTCATTTGATCATAACGTAGAGAACTGCTGTTAATTTTTGGCTAAATTCCAGAATGCAGAGAAATGTCATTTTCATTCTTTTGAGAAATGAAATTACTTTGGAGTGCATCAGAAACCCTAAATAATGAAAACAGAAATACCCTAGAGCCCAAGCTGTTAGATTTATGAGCGCCTTACTGTGGATTATAAAGGAAGGATAAGATTTTGATAATTAGGAAACATACAGATAGAAGGAGAATTTCTCTAAGATAGATGCTGTCTCGGGACAATGGTCTGCATTTCCTTTCTTTTCCATTGTACAGGCAGTCTTCTCGACTTTCCACAGAAACCGTGGACACAGGCCAAAATGAAGTGTTTGTTGGTAAAATACTCACTGAGAAAAAGAACACAATTGTTGTCAAGTGATAGTGGGAACTGCTCAAGATCAAGGACTGAAGTGCCAAGATCTGACGTGAACGTGCCTCAGTGTGAGAGTGGACAGGTACCTCAACTACAACACACAGCAGCCTTATGTGACCGAAAAAGAGAAAAAGTAAGGCATAGTGAGAGAAAATAAGAACTAGTGATGAGGCACAAAGACTCTAAAACAGCACTGCCTTACATCAAATGCAGTACTGCCCCATGCCACTGTGTAACCTTAAGCAAGTCATTTAACCATCGTCTGCCATAGCTTTTCTCCAAGGTAAAATATGTACAGTACAGGCATCTACTTCAGAGATGAACTGTGAGAACAAAACAGAACCCAACACAGGGTCACATCACGTGACTTCAAAAATTCGGAGCTACTGCCTCCCTCGGATGGCAGCTCCATTTGAATATTACTTCATTGAAATTTCTAACTTTACAGGGTGAGATTGTGAACCTGATTGTGTCTGCTTTTTCTTTTGCTTTTAAGTTAACATACCTGAGTTGCTGAAAGGGGTTCAGACATCAAGAAAATATAAAGTCCAAAGTTGCCACTAGCTATACACATTCTCTTGCAAAATCAATTTCCTCATTTGTAAGATATGGAAGTTTGAAACCCATGTTTGAAGCCAGGGGTACACTGCAGAATCACCAGTGGAACTTAAAAAAGATGCAATGCTGAAACCCCATCTCTGTCCAATTGCATCTGAACCTAGGGTCAGAGCTGAGGCAATCAGGAGTACCAGGCATACGTGTATGTTAAGAATATTCATTAATTGTATTTTCATTACAAACCACTGTTAGATGATTGTAAGGTTGATACTAATCTGTATTATTTTAAGACTGATAATCTTTAAACACTGTCTAAATCACTTTTAAAGTAATCCTGATATTTTGTCTAATCATTTTTAAGAAATTCAAGGCAAAATAATGATGAATTTTTCTCTGAACTGGATTCTTCTACAGAACGAAGTGACCTAAATAGAACAGAGAAGCAGTGACAACAAGGTGGCTCTAACTCAGCAGCAGTGTCCCTGCTGGCCAGACCTGTCACTGCAGAGACACCAGGCCATCTCTGCAGGACGGAAGAGCCACTGTAACTTATTTCCACCATCCTAAGCCAAATGGTTGACTTTAAGGCACTACGGACTTTTAAAAAAATCTACCTAAGCATTGAAAAAAAAATCAAACAATTGAATTCAGATTATTGACTGAGAAAAATAAGGGGATACGTGTGAAATCACTCCAAGCCATGTCCCTAGTATTGACAATGTAGTCACGCTGAACTGAAGGCAAAATGTGGTGAGCCTGATTCGGGGGGCATGTCTCTCCTGTTATAGGAATTACATGCCCAGCTGAAATGAGCACCAGGAACACACTGTATCTTCTCCCAGTGAAAGTCAGTGAACAGTGAAGGTCTTTTTTCTACCACTTACTTTGATTTCTTAATGTACAGCCAGTAGACAACACCGGCAACGAGGGCGGCGAGGAGGAGACCGACAACGATTCCCACGATTAGCTTCGCCTGGTCATTCACCTTTTCTTTGTTCTCATCTACAACAAAGAAGAAAAGCCCGTGCAATTACAGACAACGCCAAGGATTTCTGAAAAGAAGTCAATCTTAATTATTACTTCTTATTAAAAATGACTAAGGCTCACTACTGAGAGTAACATGCAAACTTGTGCTTTTAAAGGATTAACGTTTTAGCACTGTTACTATCTTGTCTCAGTTGCTATTTTAATTTGAGTCAAAATTGCGGCAGCTAAGAAAATTACTTATACAATGACACTTCATAAATCTTGAGCTGATAGTCAAGGAAGAAGAGTCGGCAGTGTAGTACCTACCACTTATCTCGTCTGCCTCATCGTGTTCTGGAATACTTACTGAAATGAAAAATGTTAATATGAAATTAAAAACAAAATTTGTTGATATATGAAAGTCACCTTTACCATTATAGTATGATGTAATAATACTCAAAGATAAAATATCTATTCTACGGCTAAGGGTAGAAAAAAATTTACATTTAATAGAGCGTGAACTTCCCTACAAAGAAATTAATCTTGTTTTAAAGAAAGGAGAGTAGTTAAAACTGCAGATGTATTAACCTACCATAGAAAATTTCACAACTGACAAGCTATAGTGTTAATCTGAAATCCATATTAATTTTCCCACTATCTACCACCTCCTAATAGGACTTTTTTGAGAGAAGCAAGTTGCAACATATGAAATCTACAATGTAGTATTTCTCAACTTTTCTCCAATCTTCCTGCCTCAGTGGAGAATTCATCTTCATCCTCTAGTGTCAGGGACTTACCACTAGAGACACTGTCAAAGTGGGTGGGGTGGAGGTTAAAACTGGGGATGTTGCAGACAACATATATGATGCTTGTATAAGCCCCCCAAATGACTCTGATAGTTCCATGTTCTTGGCCACTTTAAGATTTGCCACTCTGATGGATTAGGATACAATATTAAACTAAATAAATATTCTTCTATGCAAAAAGGCTTGCATCAGAACTTTACCAGTGATGTTTGTTAAATGCCAATTCCTAACCCCTCTTCATACATACTATGTTAGAATTTCAGGAGGTGCTCGTTGAATTTGAAAATGACAGTATTAAATGCTGATCATGCCACCGCATGGTCTAGAGAACCACTATTCAACAAGCTAGAATATAAAGAGAGACGTGTTCAGGAAGAAAGGATAAGTTCTCTTTCTTGGGAGGACAAATCAATACTCGCTGAATTGAATTCAGAGAAGTCAATGCTCCTATTTTAGAGTTAAATTTGTTTGGTTTTTTCCTCCTGTCAATCCAACATGTTTTTATATTCTAGTCATATTGTGTTAAGGACTATTATCTTTAGACAATCATTTTTTCCTAGCTCCCACTAATTCCTAGCCAGTATATCTCTATACTGTGTCACATACAGGATTTCCACGAACTGAAGAATAGAAGTTTGGAGGGTCAGTTAGCATCCTGTCCGGCACTGAGTGTCAGTCTAGGCTAGCCCTGATTTATGGCTGGCATGGCAATAGGAAGTATTACAAAATTGAAGATGAGAGATAATTTCAAATTAAATGAAACTGTTTTCAGAAGAAACTCCTATTGGTATCCATACTTTGATTTTAGCACCGACAAATTTTTTTATTACTTTCTCTGAGATAATCTCATTTGTTTCATTTTTTAATCTATGATTCAAACATAATATTCAAAAGCATCAACTTTTGAAACTAGAATTAATAAATTCTAATATCAGTTTTGCTATCAATTTGCTGAATGACTTTAAGCATGTGGCATTCCTATACAAAATAAGAACAGGATAAATACTACAAAGAGTTCAAATGCAAAATAGTAGGTTAAAGGGAATTAAACATTTTTTCAAACTTAAAACTGTTACATAAATGTTTTAATATACTCTTTGAATTATCTATACTCTGAACATAAAACTTGGATTAAATAAGAACTCAGGTCTCATCCTCTGTTGATCTTGGGCAATATTCCTGTACAAGATAAAATCTCTGACTCATAACACATGAAATGATTTAACTGTCAAGACAAGGATTGCACAATGGACACCAGGAAAAAAAGAAAAGAACCTTATGATGATGATACCAAATGCAAAATAAATAAATAAAACTTACCATAATGCAGTACAGGAAGATGGAACTGAAGATTTTAAACTAATGAAGAATAACTTCAAATTTTCTTACTTTTTTTTTAATGCCAGAAATGAAATACTCACTAGCAGAGACATTCAAGGAGTTTACTGTTCTCTCCAGCTGGTTTTCTGCTGTGCAAGTTAATGTAACATTCTCCTCAGGGGAAATGATAATTTTACTATAATACCTGCCATTGATATAAGGAGATTCCTCTGTCTGAAAACAGAAAAGGAAAATAGATTTAGAAATGGAAATGAACTGAAAACATGGGAAAGAGTAATAGTGAGTGAAATAGGGTAGATGCGGCGTTCTGTCATGCGAGCTGGCATTCAAGGGTACACGTGAGGTTATAGGTAAGGTCAGCTGAGGTTTATAACTACAACAGGGAGGAAAAAGAATAATGAAGCCATAATTGGATTTCTGTTTATGCTTCTATTGTTAATTCTAATAATTAAATTAATTAAACTCTTTCAAATAGATGCTCAGGTTAGTTAATATTTTGGCATGTAGTACCTGTCTCAAAATAATTAATTAGTGACTAACTTGTCACCAGTTTTCTCCTAATAAACTTATGAATTCAATTCTACTTGTCAACTGTGTCATTGTTCTTCACCGCAGGGGTGAATTCCTTTATCTGAAACCGTGATATCTAAGTGCACAGGCAGGCCTGATTTTTCCATGGGAAAAATCGGACTATTTTTTCCGTAATTTTCTTGAGTTAAATACAGAGGATGGGTTCTTTTTGAGTGACTGGTAAGTTCATTCGGCTTTTGTGAACTATTAATGAGGACAATCACTGCCATTTAATTCCTGCAAACCCAAGAGACAATTCACTGTAATCTCTCCGCCAGGACTCGACTCCTCAGCCCACCTCCACTAACGCAAGCACGCACTTTCATTCCTTTTTCAGTCATATTGCACGCACCACATCCTGTATTGTCCTCTGCTTTCTCCTCAACTGCGTTGTACAGGCCTTGAGGACAGGAGAGAGCATCCCGCTTAGGGATACCCGGGGCAGGGGCGGGGCAGAAGTATCAGTAGTTGTGAAATAATAGATTCACCATGTGATTGAGGAGGCAACAAATAAAAGATTATAGATGGATCAGCACAAACCTAGGACAAGAAAAATAACATATCACCTAGTGGGCCAGAATCAATCCTTCTCCTTGACAATGAAGAATGGCATTATTATTTTTATCCAGAGTAAGTTCACCTGCCATTTTTCCACTTTCCACTAGTATTTTTCATATGACTTTCTCACGAGTTTTTGTTTTTGTTACTTTTATCCCTACAAAATATATGCTCATTTCTAGGATGGCCTTTTAAATCTTTGAATCTTTTCATTGATTGATTATTTATTTTTCTATTTTCTCCGTTTTCATTACCAATACGAAAAGGTTCTCTTTTGCTGTAATTATTACTTCTTTGAACTAGATAGCAAAAAGAATAGAGGAGAAGAGAAACAGTCATGTTTGATGCTAAAAAATAGATCTGTACATTGTTAGCAATTCAGGTGGTTCAGGTCTTTATTCTAACTCAAGAAAACTGCATTTCCTTGGTGTTAAGGGGCCTTCTCACCCTGCTCATGCATGTTCTGTGGCTTGTGTGTCCCCATCACACATGACCAAATCAGGAGGCATTTGCTTCAGGTGTGTCCACTCCTTTGGGGACCTTCCATCCCTGGAGTTATGCAAATACATCTCCCCACCCATAGGTGAAAGAGCCAAAATTCACCTTGCTCTGCAAAGCTGCACTGTATAAGCTGGACCAGTGGCCCAACTTCCCTGGACAGAGAAAGAGTGGGCATTTTAACTTGAAATTGCAACTCTGGTTTAGGCATGACTTCTCAGATATCAACTGGGTCCAAAGCTGGGAAGAAGGCAGCACAGAAGATTCAAATAACCAAATGGCACCTCTAGGTGTTCCTGAAGAGTTTTTAAGTGGCTCCACTGAGAATAAGGTCATGAAGACTGTTGTAGGGAAAATGGAATTAATAAGTATGTCAGTACCCTGAGCTGATTGGCAATTTTTTTCCTTTTTCTTTTTATTGAAGTATAGTCAGTTACAATATGTCAGTCTCTGGTGTACTGCATGATGTCCCAGTCATGCACATACATACATATATTCATTTTCATACTCTTTTTCATTAAAGGTTATTACAAGATATTGAATATAGTTTCCTGTGCTATAGAGAAGAAATTTGTTATTTTAAATCTAGTTTTATATAGCCACTAGGCTAATATTTGCAAATCTCAAACTCCCCAATTTTTCCCTTCCCACCCCTTTACCCCCAGTAACCATAAGATTGTTTACTATGTCTGCGAGTCTGTTTCTGTTTTGTAGATGAGTTCATTAGTGTCTTTTTTTGTTTTTTTCAGTTCTACATATGAGTGATATCATATGGCATTTTTCTTTCTCTTTCTGGCTTACTTCTCTTAGAATGATGATCTCTAGTTCCATCCATGTTGCTGCAAATGGTATTATTTTATTTTTTTAAATTGCTGAGTAGTATTCCGTTGTATATATATACCACAACTTTTTTATTGACCAGCAATTTAATGGGATTACAGCTCTGAACAGTTAGTTATAGGCCAGATTCTCATTTTTTTCTTTTTCTTTTTCTTTTTCTTTTTTTTTTTTTGTCAAAAAGAAAATTACTGGTAGTGTTCATGAGTTCTTAGCCCTTTACTACCACTAAAATGTTGTGACAGAGGTACAAATATTACTGTTTGGTTCATGCATACTTTGTTCAGCAGGAACCATCCTAGACACTGCATATTTGGCTAGCCTTACTCTGGCCTGGGCCCTGGCACACACCAGTCAGACCATATGTTCACAGTGACTATGTTCTTCCCCACACCCCAGAGCCCAGTTTCAGGATTAAATGTCCCTTAATGTGTATAAGTGAGCAAAGTATAAGTGAGGCCACTTATGTTCAGATGTGGAAGTTCATGAGGTAGGAAAGTGTACACCATAATGTTTTCATCACTCTAGTTTCAGTAATTAATGACCATGGAACAACACCTAATTTATATTCTTTAAAAAACAGACATTGACCACAACATAAGGATTCTTCCGTTTGCCATGGCCCTAGTATTTTAAGTCTCTCTTTGAGCCATGGTCTTCCTTTGGGAAAATTAGGAAGTTAGTAAGAGCTTCTTCTGAGAATGTACTGTAGATCTCATGTTGATAACAAGCTAGCCTACAGTTTAGGTAAGTAAATAAAACCGCACGTTGGACTAAGCACAGCACGTAACAAAAAGACAAATACTTGCTTGGTTTATGACGCTTCCGCTGCCAGTAATTGTCCATTGTATAGCTGGTTTCGGAAAACCTTCCACGTGACAGATTATTGTTTTAGACAGTCCACTGGGATCAGTTTTCTTTGTCATTTTGATTTGAGGTTTTCCTACAATGTCATTACAATTAAAAGAAGATGTGGAACCCAGATCATGAAAGCAGATTTTAAATTCTCAAAGAAAAATTTGAATTGGTGCTCACGTATTTTATTACCTTCTACAATCAGAGTCAATGACTCTCTTTTCTTTAGTCCTTCAACCTCCTGCAGAGCAGTTTCACAGACATAGTTTCCAGCATCCTGATAATGGAGACTAGAAAATGATGGGCTGGATCGAAGCTTGATGTTATCCTGATTAAATAAAAAGTTAATTACTTCACATGGCACAATTATAACTCTCACTGTATTTATTATATAATAATTAAGTCTGAAATTATTCTTTTGGGTCTAATGAAAATGAAAGCTTCTTTTACTTAACTTCAGATGCTTTCAAAAATAGATTTCTTTTTTACTTTGTACTTTGAGAGTTAGACATAACAGAGTTTTATTTCTGATTCTTCCATTTAATGAATTTATAACTTGGAACAAATTTGTAAACTTCTGAGATTTTTATTCCTTTATTTGTAAAATAATATAACGTGTTTACATTAAGTAAAGTTCTCTGTTGACAGCACCTACTCCTTGTAGTAAATGTAGATGAACTTGGATTGACAGACATTGGAGACTTGTGCTACATAATCAATGATGGGTATAAATACCTGAAAGTCACTTTATATGAGACAGTTATCAAGACAGGGGCTCCATTACAGAGCCATGGCAATTAGGATAAAAATGCTTTTTAAAGAAACCTTTAACAACAGGTTATTATCCTAATTTCTATGAAAAAAATGAAATGCAACATTTAATTATGAAAATCATTTGATAAACAAAAAATAATGCTGTTTTACCAGGAATTGAAATGCTCCTAAGAAGATAACTAAACACAATTCTGAGATTATGTGCTCTTTGTCCACTATGATTTCTTCTCCATTTCCATCAACTAACCAAAGGCTGGGCAATACTGATCAGCACTACTGACATTAGATATTCAATTAACAACAGTGACTTCAGCTGATGTGCAAATTGGTTTAGCCAAGTAAACTGTTTCTCTAGTTTTATAATAAACACACTCTGAGTGTTCTTATGCCTAGAATTTGTCTAGCCTTCTGACCACTAACTACTATAAATATATCATGTTAAATATGCACCCCATGGAGTGACACTTTAATTATGACTGAATAAGAAGTTGTGATGAGGCTGTGGTTAAAAGAACATGAAGTAAGAAACTGAGGCTTAAGAGTAAATTAACAAGTAACAGAGGACCCAGCATTAAAAGAGATCAAAAAGCAATACAAGATCATTTATACTTTCATCAAGAAGAAACTCTAGCAATGAATTTCTCCACAATCATTTATGAAGATAATTCTTGTCAACCCCCATTTCAGGCAGTTTGTATATGTTTTGTCAAGACATCACTGGTTAAGTGTTTCTGTTACATGCCGTGTTCCCGTAATAAATGGACTGGGTGTTTAGATATGCTCGCCAAGAGTCTGAGTGAAGGGAAACATAGTTACAGCCAGGCCCTTTGGTGATAATCTTGTCTCAGATCACCCATTACCAAGCCATACTTTCTCACTCTAAAAAGACAGCAATGGGTTCCCAGGTAATGCCCTACATTTCAGATGATTACAAGACCATACGCACTCACCCAGGAAATACAGACTAAGCGCCTACTATGTTCCGGGTGTTCTACTATGCCCCAGGGGTGAAAAGAGATCCCTACCTTCGAGGAGCTACTATTTCAGTGGAACCCACATTCAGACACTTAAGATCAGTTTCAGTAAAAAGGCAGAAAGTTATGTGACTAGAACACAGCATATTTCTGCTCGGTGAGGCCCGAGCTCAAGTTTCCACTCTGTCACTTATGAGCTTTCTGATTTCTCTTCCTCAGCTTCTTTTGAATAATAAATTGTCCCATGTAAACACACTAACATTGTGTTTACAACACTGTAGGTCAAAACACATTGAAAATTGTTAACCCCTAAAGTATATAACTATATATCCATACAAGACAATATTACTTAGTAGCTACACATAATTAAATTAATGCCCCAAATGAAGTTTCAGAGCATCAATTATGAATGCCATACCGATACTGCATACCTCTAAGATTCTGCCGTGATATGATTTGTATTACTATACATGGAGTATGAGTATGGGTGTATAAACATACTACACATGAATATACATATTTGGATATAGTACATGATGCAAAAGAAGCTAAAAAGGAATCAGTCCAAACAGTGGAGTATTATCAGGGACTATTACTCACTTTCATCCATACCACAGTCGCGTTCCTACTAGCAGATATTGTGCATGACACAGGCAGGGCATCTCCGATCTGCTTGGTCACTTCCCCACTTGGGTTTAAGGACAAATCCAAATCTGTGAAGCAGAAGATCTGCTTGAAATGCAAACTCCAGAAAGTAAGACAGGCAAAATATTTTGGAGGAAAAATAAAGATGAAAGAAAAAAAATCCTTCCAACTGCACTTGAAATTCAGAAGTGATTTATGTGACTGAAATAACTCAACTGTAGCATAATCAGTCTAGTTTTTCAAGCCAGCTTTGAGACCACTTTGGACAAGTGAACGGTCAGTCTAATTGATTATACATTTATTTGCAGTTACCATGATTGATGTTTGGACTGCATGTAAATATTCACCTGGGGTCTATTACTTTAAGAAAAAAATTCTTAAATCACTTCTGGAAGAAAATAAAGAAAGATGATGACTAGGTAAATATTATAAAAAGAGTTGATAAGGCATACTACAGGAAAATCAAGTCTATTTAGACAGCAGGTGATAAACTGGAAAACCATGAAGTAGTCTCTGTGTTTCTTCAGAGAGAACTGACTATAGCAGCTAGATATTTTTCAAAAATGCTATCCCATTTCTCATGCAGTTGAAATTTTAAGTCAGATTTATTGTTAAGTACACTGTCAGCAGATAATCACTTAAAAAAAACAGAATATAAACATATCTAAGGAGGTATAATCTTTCAGATGGAAAGTAATTTCTATAAAAATCTTACTGTCATAGTATGATCTATATGAGGAGAGTTCAGTTTAATAGAACAAACACCTATTGTACAACTATGTCCCAAGCACTGACAGGAGATGAATAACGAGCCTACAATTTATAATCTGAGGTAGCGGTAACACGCACTTAACTATGTGACAATACTACGCAGCAGCATGAAATCAGCACCTCGCAGCGAATGTGCTATAGATCAGGAACTCAGTAAATGTCTGCTGAAAAGCTAGAGGAAGGGCTACAGACAAGAGGTATGAACAAGGGCTTATGGGAGTGCAGGCTGGGTTTCAGGGCAGCAATGAAGGCTCTGTAAGGGAGGCACCATTTGTCTGTGGCTCCTAAGGGTTAAGAAGGGCTTGGATAAGAGGAGATGTCAGGAGAACTTCTCCACGTAAGCAAAGGCAAAGAGATGAGAGCGCGTGGCAGATTTCACAAAGGTGAGCAATCTGGTGTGAATGGTTAGAGCACAAGGAAGATAAACCGATACAAGTAATAAAGGCCAGACTATACAGGCTGGCGGTTGCCTTACTAAGAGTTGGGACTTTATCCTATGGCAGTGGGGATTTGCTGTCGCACCCTGTGCTTCCCCTTGGTTTTATGTTACAATGGCAGTTTGTTGATTGTCTGCAACATTATTTTTAATGTTCTTTCTCTCTGCTAGGCTGTCAGCATCATGAGGGTAGGGACTATGACTTGAGTTGTCACTGTGTCTCCACAGTGCCTGCCACATTGTAGGCCCTCAAAAACTACTGTTGGATGGATGAAGGGAAGAAGCGGGTTTCTCATTAATATTAAAATATGCATCATTACATAGAAACGTGGCGTTTCCTCAAAAGATTTGATTGAATTATATTTAGGTGAAAATTCTATTTAAGGCCAGTGAAAGCTTTTATTGGTTGGAGAGTTAACTTGCCAGTGAGAAAGAATCTACATGAGGGTAAACTGGCAGAGGACTGGCAGACCCCGGTCAGCAGCTCTGAGTCTGCGGGCTGAACGTGTGGTGAGAGGACTGCTCTGCTAACATGTGCAAGTACCAGTTGGTTTTTCTCTACCTACTCCCTTTAGTCATCTGTGGAAAGGAAACTAATCTTGTTTTTAGAAAACAAACACATGATCAAGGATAAATCGGCAAAAGTGGATTTTTATGTTTTCATTTCATGTAATTTAGAGTAAGATCTTGTTTTACCTGCAATACTTATTCCAGGTTTTAAAGAGTGACATAGGCCTCAGAGCCCAGTGTTACCAGGATGTATTTAAATCCAATTAAATGCACTGAAATTCAATTAAACATGCTTTGGTTTAATTTTTTTTTTATCACAACAGTTCATTGAGGTACTACGAAGCTTCAGCCAAGTTCTTTGTCTTATTCTTCTGCTATCTCCCACCATGCCTGATACACAGGTGGCACAAATGAGAGCCCTCTTCCTTTAGGGCCCTGAATAGCTAGCATCTCTTAACCACAAGCTTATCATACTACCTCTAAGCACTGGATTATTGGCTCAAAGATCTTATGAACAATGATATCAGAAAGTTATTCCACACGCAATTCTATCTGCTGGTTATATTATTCCCTCACTTCACTTTTTTCCCCATGAAATAGACCAGATAAATGGTCCCATGACTGATGACTAGTCCTCAGAGGAAAAGGAGCACAGTTGTTACCCTGAGAGGTCACTGCTTTCTCTCTAACTAGCCCCTGATGGCAGACACCCTCAGATCTGTTCAACATGAATATGGAGCAAACAGAGAAACAGCCTGGCTGTGAATATTTCTTAACAGTCCACTGTCACCATGGGGCTCCCCAGGGTGTCCTCCCAACATCAGACACTCAAAAGCACCATCTGGTTGCTCTACTCCCCAGTGCACCTCCTCGCATCTCCTTCAAAGTTTTAGCTCCTATCCTGCATGTTTTCCAAGCACTATGGGCAGAATTAGAACCACTTCCTCAGAATAGTTTCTAACATCTCTTTCAATTTTGAAACAAACCAACCCCCATATTCAATGGAATTGTAGTGGATCATGTCTAGAGAAACCTTATTGTAATGGATCATGTCTAGAGGTGTGGTTAGGTGCAAAGGACTTATTAGAAATTTGTCCTATAGCTCCAAGCAAGACTGACATTTGCTCATAGCACTCTGCGTATTCTAGTGTCACCAGGGAGCAGTTCAAATTAGTTCCCCATTTCCACAATGCATCAGGTACATCCAGGAAACTGCCAGCAACTACCAAATAAGGAACTTAAGTAAAGTATCTGTTTTCGATGTATATTTTTTTTCTGTCCATGGGAGTAAATATAACTTTTGGAGTATCTGGAGAATAAAAGTGGGTTGAAAGGTATGTTCAGGGTGATTCTGAAGAGATTCTGTTTTCAGAAATTTTCTATCTGTCTATACAGAAGCCAACACATGACTTTTAATGGTATCTATCTCCTCCTCCAAAAGCTGAGTCTACAGTAACTTTTTGTTATCAGGTTTCGGTGTTAATAGTCTTCTGTAATTAGAAGTAAAAAAGATACTTAATCTACAATTTCTGGGCTAAATGCAAACCTGGTAAGCTTCAAGAATAGCTAAATACTTTCTTAAAATATGAGTTATTTCTTTAAGCTGCATGTGAATATTTTGTTGATACCACACACTGAAGACATTCAGAAAGAAGATGGAGGTTTATTGCTGCCAGAAGTTGCAGTTATTAGATTCATGCAAGATTTCAATATTGCAGTGCAAATCTGGACTAAAGTTGGGTTTGCTCTAATGCTTTTTAGTAAGTCTATTGAAATCATATTATTTAAGAAAAACACTAGCTGCAATTTATTTGAAAAAGTAGCCCAAGTTAGACCACGAGAGGCCTTTAAAGTGAAGTTGGCAATGAAGAATCAAGTGACTTACAGTGAACTGTGATGGCTGTTGAAGCAATCATGCTTTTTTTGTCTATCAGGGAGCATTTGTAGTCTCCTGTTGCATTGCGCCGCACATCTGTCAATGTGTAAGTGTTTGAACTTCTTATTCCTTCGGGCTGTCCCTTTTGATAGAAGCAAAATGTCAGATGATTACACTTGGTAGCTACAATAAGAACAGATGTAGTTCTTGATGAAAATGGCATTTTCTCAGATAAGAAAAAAAAAAGGGAATGTGTTTCGTCGATTGGACAAATGAGAGTAGAGATTATATTAACTGATTCCTGGAAAAAATAATTGACATTTTGGTTCTAAGGAAATTGAGACACTAATTTACATTGTATTGATGACATCTATTTTATTGACAGTATGGCTTGTGTTTGAGTGTTAAAGCAGATTTAAAAAAAATGTGTAATATTTCTTTTTTTATATTTATCCCTTGCTTAATTTGACAAAAAGAATTGAGGCACCTGAAAAGAAAACATACCATATATCCAAATAAAAGAAAAGAAGGAAGGAGGGGAGGAAGGAAGGAAGGGAGGAAGGACGGGAGGGAGGGAGAAAGAAAGAGAGGAAAAAAAAGAGAAAAAAGAAAAGAATTAATAACTAAGAATAAAAAGTATATAGATTAGACAGGAGTATATATTAACAAAAAAGGTAATTGTTGCTAAAACTAAGGCACATATTTGGCTCTGTCATCCCTGATAACCAAGTGGAAATAAAATGATTTTCAAATTTTCATTTGCATATTAGACAAAAACAATATGTCAATTTATTAAGGGAAACAAAGTTTTCTGTCAACATTTAAGTATAAAAGAATCACTTAGAGTAGTCTTCTGAGCGATGCAGTGGATAATATTCTTAAACATTACTGAGCAGTGCAGGGGTGGGGGAACATCTGTGAACAGATCCCTGTGGTCAATGCAGTATAGAGATGTACATGGCTTCTCTCAGTGGAGGGTGATGTCAACCACACACCCGGGAGGCTGTGGGGAGCAAGCAAGTGCCCTCAGACAGAGCTCTCTCCTTGTCTGGCTCCACAGCACTGTGACATCTAGAACAGATCCTAGAGGAATTTTCCAAATTATTCTCTAGACATCATTTCTTCCAGCTATGACATTGATAAAAGTTAAGAAACTGGCTCTTTCAGACCACATATGATGGTAAGATACAGCCTGTCGCTTTATTCTATCAAGCTGAACATAATCTACAACAGAAATGTCCCTAGATCAGAGGTTCAGGGATGTGTTCACGAAGGCACTGTGGGTATATTTAGAATCCACATCAGACCATTTGCTGTCATCATTCTTCATTTTATACTTGCCTGCTTCCGAAGAGCAGTCTTATAGTTCATTGGGATAATGAGACCTCAAGTTTCTACCATTATGGTTTCCTGTGATCAGCTCTTTTCCTCTTTGTCCCTGATCTCACTTAACACTGAGAAAAAGGGAAAGAGCACTGGCAGGTGCCAAAAAAACCTTCAAAGGACATTCCACATGTGCCCTTTGGTTCCAAGAATAACATCCTTTCTCACTTAAGCTGCCCAAGTACCTACAATTCTTAATGTCAAGTCAGCTGCCAGACAACAGGACAGAGTGAGAGTAGTCTAGCTCAAGTAATAATCCTGAAGCACTTACTGGTAAGTAAAACAAAAACTCCTCAGGAGGAGGGTTACCATTTCCTAAGCACTTAAGAGTGATGTTGTCCCCTTCTTTGATGGCATTTTTTGGTGGCAGCACTTGTATTGTCACCTGCTCGGTAGGATCTGCAAGAGGCACAGACGCAAGTTAACAATTTTCATCAGGTACCCAATTATTCTGTGCATACAATGTAAATGACTAAATTATACACAATTTTCTCAAGAAGGTAGTAATGGTAATTACTTAAATGTATCTTTTTATAGAAGGATTGAAGTTAATAGCTACTTGCTATAACAAGTACTAATCTTGGTTAGAGCAAACTACAAAGAGATCCTGTTACATAAAAATCAATTTTTTCTTAGCAAAATGTCTTTACCTAAAGTAGGAATGACCCTAATTATTTTATGTGTAAAAGAACAGTAGGAAGGGTTCCACTGTATAATCTCATTACAAGGGCATTTAACTATATTATATGTATCTTACAGTTTGGAAAGACTGGAGCAGCTCGCAAAGTAGTTAAAATTATTAGGCACCCCTGTACTCATATTGCACAAGAATGCCTTGCATTAAAGAAAGAGGGACATGAACCAAACAATACCAGCAAGATGTTTGGCATGCAGAAGAGTAGATCTGCTTTCAAAAAGATGTATCCCACGAACTGAGAGAGACCTTTAACACAATCAACAGAACTGTAAATGTATTGTAATTCTTTTCTCTTCATTGGATCCAAGATGCCACTTTTATTCCATTTTGGTCATTTTTATGGAGAAAATAGGGCTAACAGGTATTCTTTGGTGGAGGCGACTGTGCAACAGTAGAATGCTAAAGAAATTAAAGGCTGGATACAGTGGACCGGGTCTAGCAAACAGGAAATAAAAGGAGGTGGTGTTGGCAGTTATAAATGACCCACTTTCTAATGTATCCACTTGTTATGCAGCTGGATGATACAATGAACAATGAATTTCGAAACCATACAATGACAAAGGTTTATTTCGGAGAACCTTTTCCATAAGGCTTAATAATTATTGAGGCATGTGTCTATATTTCCAAACTGGCAGCACTAAAAATAATCCATCTAGGAAGACTTATTTTGCTATTAGCTAATAAAGCAAGACAAATAAGTGGTAGATTTTTGAGGCTTTTTTCTATCTCTTTCAATCATATACTTACCTTTCTAAGATTAAAGTGCAGAAAAAACCCTCAAAGGGTTGTTATAGATTGCTTCTTTGACTTTTCTCCATGCTTGGGCATCTCTGAATATTTGCCCAGAATGTTCTGAGGCTAAACAGTGATTGGTTTAATATATTTGTTGTTCATTTTTCTGAATTTGCCTGAGGCAGTTCCCTGACTGGCAGTTTCCAGTAAAGTTGGAAAGTAAAAATAAAGTTTGTTTTCGGTCCCCCGCTGACCTTCCCTTTCGAGGCCTCCCTCCCTTTCCCATGGTCCTTCCTTGCTAGCATGGTCTGCTGCACATCACTGCCACACATCTCTAACTAGAGCTGACACCAGAATAGAGAGGAGTCATCATTGGTCTGACGTCCTGCTTTATTTCAAAACTCCCCTTCTCTGTGCCCCTCTTTCGATAGGCTCTGCTCTATATTGGAGAGTTAAAGAACCAAACTGAAATCAGAGGGTTAATGTAACACATTTGAGTTTAAACAGTAACTTTCTGGATGCCCACTAATAATGCCTCCAACAACACTAATGATCTCTTGCTCTCACTTTGCCCCTGACTTTGAATTTTACTCTGTCTATCAGTATATCATCATTCTGCCAGTTCCTCTGGCGTTCTCCTTTGCCCTCTCTTATCCACTCAGTCACCCAGCCTTAATGATTAATCCTTATACTTCATACATCTGGTTCTCCCCTTCTATTCCCACTAACACTTCCCTAGCGCAGGCTCTAATTAATCCAAACCTGAAACATTGCCATCAGACTTCAATTGGTCCTTCACCTTGAGGCTTTCTCTTTTCTACTTCTTCATATATATTTTCTCCAAATCAGTTTTTGAAGTAGGCTTTGAGCATTAGAATGATATTTTAAAATCTTCATGCATTCCCAGCATGTATAAATTGAAATAAACATTTAACCTGGTGTCCACGATTGCCTTGAACCAAGTTCAGGTGAGTCTTCTATCTCACTACTCTATATATTCATACCCAGTACATAATCACACAAATAGTCTACTCAGTTTTTCTTTCTCCCATCTCTCCATTTAATCCTCTTGCCACTCATTTATTTATCTGTTTGGCTAATATTTGTTTTGTGTGGGCACTAAGTGCAGGAGTTATAAAGTTGAAAACAGTGCATTCCCTGCCCTCAGTGAACTTCCGGTTTATTTATGATGACATAAAACTTAACAATTAAGACTGTACCAATGCAAAAACTGCATAAGATGTATAAGCATAGAAATCGCTCACAGACCCACCAGACTGGGAAGATTTCAGTAGGAATTGGCCCTGGAGCTGGGTTTTGAAGAATAAGGAGGCATTTGCTGGATAATAAAGGTAAGACAGTGACAGGACATGGCCAGGCACGTACATCGTATTCTACAGGAGGACCCTGGAACCAGGACAGACTATAGAAGGCACTGAAGGGATGAAGGCTGGGACTGGTCGGGACCACGGCTACAGCGGACTCAAGGCATATTGAAATCGGAAATGTAAAGATAAACCTGAGATATCTGGGGAGTCACTGATGAGTTTTGATCACAGCAGTAACATGTTCACATCTGTGCTTTAGAAAGATGTTTCTAGCAACAGCTGGCAGGGCAGTTTGGTGTGAACAGACAGGAATACTCTTTCGGAAATTGCTGCAAAAATACTGGCCATGAGGAATGGTGGCATAATCTCAGGCAGGGTCAGAAGGCAGAATCAGGTCAACACAGCGGTGGAAGTGGTAGATTCTAAACAACTTCATTACTGATTGGATATGGTAAGGGAGGAGTGGACCAGTGCATCTTTTTCAGGCTTTCCCAAGATGAACTGATCAAATTCCTTCTTCTTGAATGTACTTTCCATTTAGCTCCTCCTTCTCTTCTCTGAAGTCATCCTAGGACAGTGGTTCTCCAAGCGTGGTCCTCAGATGATCAGCATTAGCATCACCAAGGAGCCTGGTATAAATGCAAAGTATTGGGCCCCTCCCCACACCTACTGTATGAGAACACTTAGAGCTGGGTCCAGTAATCTATGTTCTAACATGTCCTCCAGGTGAGTCTCACACACACTGAAGTCTGGGAGTCACTGTCCTTGGACACCTGAGTTTTTAGGACTGTTCACTGAGTGCCTGTGGCACCTACCACTTGCAACCATGCAGTGACAATTTCCTTCTGATACGTGTGTCTTACTTCTCTATTGGAATAATAAACCCCTTAAATGTCAGACTATGTCTTAAACACTTTTAGGTCTCTGTCATGAAGCCTAGCACTACATACATTGTGCCTTCTCAAAAGCTGTGCCAAATGTGCCCTACACAGCCAGTCACAGGAAAATCATTTCTTTCTTATTCATCCAAGGACACTTCCAACTGTCTGTCTCCCCATGTCTGATGCTCACATACATTCTCAT
Source organism: Vicugna pacos (assembly GCF_048564905.1). Classification (NCBI taxonomy): domain Eukaryota; kingdom Metazoa; phylum Chordata; class Mammalia; order Artiodactyla; family Camelidae; genus Vicugna; species Vicugna pacos. The sequence goes on from NC_132987.1 coordinate 79,360,702, forward strand.
TCTTCCTTAAGCCAGTTTCCCAATCCTTTTCACTCATCTTGATGTTCTTTCCTATCTTGTACTCCTGTACGTACACCAGAATAGTTTATTTTCAACTGAATATTTTTGAACAGACAGGATTCTGCTTTCACATACAGAAATAATAGTTTGATTTTAGATAAGCTGTACATGATGAAATCCTCTAAATCCTTGCTTTTAAATCAAGTTGAAACTTATTGACAACGTGTAAGACAAAACAACCCATGATTGTTAGGGCAAATGGAATTTCAGTTTTCCTCTTACATAGGCTCTGTACTTTATGGAACCAAAGTAGATATGTAGCTGAGATAAAACCCTTTGAAGGCTCAATGGGCATTTCTATTCTTTCTCTCAAATAGATGTAGAAGTACTGGGTCATTCTACAACATATGGCAGGACTGTGAGAATTTTTGATTCATTAAAAACTAATAATAATAAAATTTCCTTGTATCTTTCCCCAAAAGATATCTCTAGTTATCTGTTTATGGAGTAATAGTGATTATATAATAGTAATGACAATAGTACTTAATAACAAGCATTTAATGTGCTATATGTTGTGCTATTTTAGATTTTTTATTTCACTTAATCTCCATAACAACATCATGAGTTAAGTATTACATTTTTCCTATTTCAAAATAAGAAAACTGAGACCAAGAGGAGTTAAGATTCTTTTCTAGAAACACATAGCAACAGACAGCACTGGGACTGAGTTGCCAGCATCTTTGCTCTTAGTCATTTTGTTATCTTGCCTCCTGTCTTACAGGAAAGAGCATAGCATTGGAGAAAAGGACTCTAATCCGCTTGCTGCAGCTAATTTAGGGCAAGTCTCTAGGTCTCACTTTACTGCTAAGTAAAATAATGGAGTTAGATCAGATGATCAAGAAAGTTCCTCTGTCATCTAATATTCTATGTTTCAAGCCTATGAAATAAAGTTAATCAAAACATGTTGGAATTCAACATTCTATTTAACTTGTGGAATTGATCTCATTATTAAACTAAATCTGTTTATTAAAATGGAAATCCTATATCTAGAAAACCATCCAGTCATAAGCCTCTATTCATCTGTCATTCATTCAGAAAACCATCAGATGGCATTTTAGACTCCTACAAAATCCATGGCTACATGCCAGGGCTGAGGACCACCAGAAGAAATCAGACTAAGTTAGAAATCTTGTGTTTAAGGAACTTAGTGTCTAGAGGAATACAGAAGAGATGATTATAAATAGCAAAGTAGAGAGTGAAATATATAAGTTGGGTAGGTATTTTTTCTATAGGTCTTGCAGAGGAAGAGATTATTTGGGTACCATGGAATAGGGATGGGTGTTTGGAAGTAGATTCCAAAGAGCTTTTGGATTAGGACTTAAAATAGCATTTGAATATTTTTTTCTAATACATTAAAATCGCATGATTATATATTGAGTTACTTACAGTAAATATCAAAGACTGCTTGATCAGAGTAAACTGTTTTCTGGCCAGTCGGTCCATAATATGTCACAGAGCAGGTGAATGGCATTTGTATGTCAGCCTTGGTTGCCTTGTATTCCAGAGATGAAGTCATGGTATAGAGCTGAGTTACTGGGTCCATTTGCTTTTTAAAAATTATGACCGCCGCTGAAGAAAATAAAGAACACTAACGGTAGGACCTTTCATCGGAAAATCACAGCCCTTAATGAAATGTCACAACAACTTTGAGAAGTGGTTTTGTCCTTACTGTATTTAACAGGAGGGAAAATTGACATGTAGTGAGGTAGATGTCTTTTCAAAAGCATGAATCAGAGACATGGACAGAAATAGAATCCTGGAATTCTACCTCTCACTCACTTTAATTAACTTCTAGAACATACCATATATAGAAATAATTTGCTCTGCTCTTGATTCTTCTGCACAAGGTCTAAAACGGTGTTTTTTTTTTCAATCCTTTAATGATTTAATGGATACTTAAAGTAACAAAGTATAGAGTCATAGATCAAAAGAGGGCCACACATTTAGACTCAGGATAGTCTAAGGAATGCTTAGACAAGAGAAAGTCAAAACAGGTCATCTGAGTTTATTGCCCACTTCCTGCTCACCTCCTTCAACGGGTTGCAGCACTTTTCCATTCCTGTACCACGTGATGTTGCCATCTGGATAACTGTCTTTTGAAATGCACTCACCCAACTGCAAAATAAAGAGATAATATTACAACTTTGGTTCCATCAGGGGTTGTCCATTTCAAAGCCCCAGGCTCCTCAAGTGATGCAGTTATTCCAGTGGTTCCCTGATCCATTCATTTTCCAAGCACTGACTAAAGACTCTTGTATAAAAACAATGTCTTGTACTTAAAATCATGGTCTTGTCCATTTTAAAACAGATGCAATAGATGCTGCCACCATAAATAAAGTCACATTCATTTAAAAGCATTACCAAATTCATTTCAACAGTATTTGTTTTTAACATTAACTAAATAACATAACTACATTAACATTGGCTATTACCTTGGTCTGCGAATCTGTGTATGCAAGAATCATTAATGGTGTTAAAATGGGGCTGCTTCTCCAGCTTCATGCTGTGTATATTTCAGACAACACAGACTTACCACGCTCTATAGTACCCACCACTTTCCTTCACAGGTGTTTTTAATTGTTAGTGTTTATCAAATAATATTATGCAGTCAAATTTAATCTGATTCAAAGAACTCTGAATCTGCCTTTTCTCCCAACTGAGGAAAATTTGGGTATTTTAGCTAGTGAAAACAAGATGATTAATCAAGGGATGTGCTCCTGTATAGGACTCCAGTTTTATCCCTCCTTCAATACAGACTTCCTTCAAACCTCTGCTACTGTGATTGTTCAAATCTAACCTTATCCCTTTACTTCAACTTTTCAGTAGTTTAATTTGTCCATAAGAGTAAGACCACACATTACATATGACAGACGGTTTGTCATAATCCAGCCTTTCTTTAACTCTCCAGATTTATCTCTTACTGCGCTCACTTGCCCACTGGCTGAACACCCCCAAATCCAGCAATGCAAATAATGGAATGTTTCCCAAATGCCATTTTCTTTTACATCAAATTATTTCATATTGTTGGAAAGCCCTTTCTACCTTGGGTCTAGAGAGAATCTACTCATCTGTTATTCAGTTCATTCAAACAAGAAAGACCTATGCCTTTTTCACTCTTTCCTCCCGCCTCTCCCTTCAGAAATGACAACACCTTCGTCTATGCCATCACTCTACCTTGTGCAGACTTTCTGACTGGCACCTGGAACACTGTCAACTCCACAGGGCAAAGTCTATCAAATTTGTCCTGGCATCTGAGGCCAGGAGAAAGCATTCAACACCAGGCTAAGTAAAGGTTATTAATCAAAACAAGTTCTTACCTTTTTCAGCTGCTCTGTTTCGAGAAATGGGGCTTTGCTTACAATTTCAGGTTTAGATGGTTGCTCTAAAGTTAAGTAGAGAAAGATTTTAAGTACCCGTGGAAGAAGAAAATGGATGTTTGTGATTTGGTTCATAGAAAAATAATTCACTTACTTAGAGTAGAAAAATCAACAACAAAATAAAGAACAGATTTCCCATATAATCTATAGTTAAGAAATCTGATTAGTCTACCCCTTTCAAATATTTGTTTTATTAAGTTAAATACTATTTTAAATGCTTATTACTCCTTTGAATAAAATATTGGTAATGTTTTCTGGATGCTTTATAAACAGTGTGCATGGGTTTTATAGTAAACAGAGGTTAATGTACTCAAGAGGATGTATTATCTGCAAATGATTACCATGTGCACTTTCTACTTAACAATTTCCAACTCCCAGATGAAGACCTGAATCCACATAAAACCAAATCACAGGGGTGCTTATTTAAAATTATTTCTGAGTCCTACCTGGCCTACTGAATCAGAATATCTGGGGAAAATCCTGTAAATCTACTTTTTAAAAACAAGTTCCATTGGGGATTCTTGGACACAGTGGAGTTTAAGAATCACTGCTCTAAAATCATAGGAAACACAGAGTAGTTAAGGGATGTAGGAGCCCAAGCCTCCTAGGTATCTCAAACTTAATCTCAAACTTAACCTTTTAAGTGAATTTACATCATGAATCTATAAATGTGAGGAAATCTTTCAAATTTGGAACCTGAGATAATGGACAGAAGCATTTTAAACATAAGAAGTTCTGTAAGCACAAATTCTAGTAAAGGCTTCAGGAAAAACTGATTACAAATTGCAGCAACAAGGTAGCATTTAAACTTATTCTAACTTATTTTATTCTTGGCTACTTGTTATCTATCATTGATGGATTTTTTTTTTACTTTTTAATTAGCTTTAACAATTAGTCTATAGAAAATGGATATTGCCTCATTGTCACTGATTTCTGTGAGTCTCATGGAGAACTATTCCATTCTCAAACAAATAGGCAAATAAAAACAATCAGCTATTCTTTCTTTCATAGTCTTATTGTCTACCGTCTCCATACTTTTAATTTTGATTATCAAACTAAATTGGCTTTTATATAATTTTACTCAATTTGAAATTCAGTTATCAGACATGTTAACTACCCAGACCATCAGGGAAACAAAGATGAAGACAAAATGTTTTTGGAACAGCAAAATGGGTATCATTAACCTGTATGCAAAAATAATGTAAACTTCTTCAGGTTAACATCCAGAGTTACTTTCTCCTGTGCAGTTATTTTATATTAGAAATCAGAATAATGAATAATAATAGTGAATCTGCCTTTGTGTTGAACTCGCACTTTAATTATTGGAGTGCCTATTGACTATTAATTCTAGAAATATGATTCTCTTAATACAGTCTCTAAAGAGCAGTTATCTATATTCTAAACACACAGATTAGAAAGAAAACATAAGAAAGATTTTAAAAATGGAAAAAAGAAATATAAAAAATAGGCATAACATAGACAATTACATTAAGACAAACAAGAAGTGACACCTGGCTATCTGATTATTAGAAATGTGACCAAGAAATTAGAAAGAAAACTGACAAAATACTCAAAATAAGTAGCAACTTCTGGGAAGCTTATGGTGGAGGACTAAAGCCTTCTAAATATCAGAAAGTGTTGATGTTATTTACCACTATTTTAATATAACTTCACATTAATGTTCATTATTACAACTCTGAGTTACTGATAAAACATTACATTCTTTTAAGAATTCTTCAGCATTCAATGTTTTATGGCAAATGCCTAATACATTTGAGAGAGGACTGCATTCAAAAGATTTAAACAGAATGAAAATCTTGAGTGACCACAGTTCTCTGGGAACTAAAATCAGTTATTCAGTGACACCTCCAAGAGAACCGAGGAGAGGTAAGATATTAAATTAATGTATGTGATTAATCAAGAATGAAGATGAACAAGAAAAAAATAGTTTTTTTGTTTCTTCTTCAGTAATATCTATGCCTGGAATATATAGAGAGATTTGAAAAACCTTCTTCCAAATCACACTCTTAACACAAAGTGTGGGTGAGCAGTTTTGTTAAGTTGCACTAATTTCTAGTTCACCAAAATCAGATATCAACTCAGTTGGACACATACTCACTTCCTCTAATGTAGAATATATTCCTCTTTTTTGATTTGCAAACCCTGTGATGTTTTATCAATGCACATAGAATCATAAATACTGATGTGTTACAATTGTTGGTCCTTTCCACATGGCCACATGTGCCTTGTTTCCATAAATGCTTCCTAAAATTTATTCTTATTTCAATAAAACAAAACTGCAGCAAACCCAAGGAAACCTGATGAAAAGATGCTGAAAATTTAGTCCTCTTTGTAGTGTTATTCATTTTTCTATTTAGAAAAGAGTCATAGCAGGCACTGTGGAAGTAATGGTAATATCTATTGCATTTCTCTTGAGATATTTTCTCCTTAAACTTTCGTCTCAAACCCTCTATATTAAATACATACTTTGTATGTAATTTTCTCATATTAGCTTGTAACAATCAATGAGTGTTAGAGGACAATAAAAGAGGACACATACTATTTTAGCAAAATTGCATATTGATTCAAAGTGTTTTAAAAAAAACTTCATGAATTGTGTCTTAATATGATTCAAGGATTCATAACCAAGTGCAGAATTGAAAGCAAAAGTCACGCTCCAAATTTATTTGCATTATTAAAATAATTTTGTCAAGGGTTTCACAGCCAGGTGAAGATGGAGGGATGAATGCAAAACTGCTCTATATCACCCACAATGTACTAAAGTTATTATCAAAAACCATGCAGAGGACGGCTGTTTGACACGGGAGAAGAGCAAGAAAGCACAGGTGCACTGTGCATTGAGTCAGAGGGGTCCTCTCGTTACTTTGTCAGCAATCACCTCGTGATGTACTTTAAGTAAACCACTGTGAGAGTGAAATCATAGTTTATTGTCCTCATGAGATGGGAAAAGGTATTTTTTTATATTTAAAGAATCGAAATAAAATATACAGTGCAGATCCCATTGGTTAAGTAGTAAATTTACTTTCTGCTTACTTTATTCCAAAAAAAAAAATTACCTGCAGTTGGAAGTTGAATAACTTTCACAGGGAGTGTGGGAGAAGGGATCCTCAGTTCTGATAAATCAATGAGAACAGTCTCCAGATGACAGCTCTGAAATAACTGGGTGAAGCCAACCAGAGCACTGAGAGCAGAGCTGGTTGGTTCAGGTGTACAGTAGGCTCCAAGTCATGGCAACAGCCTTCCTTTAATACCACAGACACCCAAGCAGATAATTATGTTGCACTGTGGTTGGCAAATGCTATTTTTTTAGAGCTAGAGTCCATCTCCTTTTTGTTTGTTTGTCTTTCTCCTGAACAAAATATCATGAAATATTCAGTGGGTAGAATTCTAGCTAATTGAGTAGAAGCAGGTCCTCACCCCGCTCAGCCCTCTTCATTAGCTTGTCAGGAGGATCCTTGGAACAGAGTGGGGAAACCACCGCCTAATCAAAGCACTCATTTACTGATGAGGGGGAACTGCAGCCCCAGACTGGTGACACCACTCACCCAAGGTCAGAATTAGCAGCGGATCTCACAGAGCCAGATCTCCTGAATGACCAGTTCAGTGATTTTTTTTCCACTTATATCACTGACTGCCATTTAGTTCTAAGTCAATCTATTTGACTTCTAAGACTTTTGCACCATCAATGGAATGAATCTCTGGGAACTTTTAAAGTTCTCTTGCCATGGGATGGTTTTATTAACTTCAAATGTGCATTAAATGCAGACAGCAAATAGTTTGATTTTGATGCCAATCAACTACCAAAAAAAAAAAAAAAAAAGCCATGTTGGTGACAAAGCATGTGACTTTTTTTGGAGTCGGGCTGCTTTATGGACCTGATTCCTTTTAACTGAGGTATAGCTTAAAGCCAAATAAACAAACCTACACTGGAGGTAATAAGGCCATCAGTCATGGCCTCTAGTTTGAATAGAAGCAGTGTGACTTTGCTCATGAGGAGGGTATTCTGCCACACGCTGATCTGCGATTAGCTCTCCTTAACCGTACTTGTTTTGCGGTACACAGTGCCTGTTGCTAGGTGACTCGACAGGAGGAGACAGAGGATTGATTGACGAGCCTAGTAACTCTTAAGTGACGGCAGTATGTACATGCAGGGAACGAAGCCTCCATGTCACAGCTGCTGTTTGCTTCACTAAAAGTGACCCAAAGTAAATTCATGATGTTTGAAAAAGCAAAGCCCCTATACGCTCTTGCAAACACGCCCTTTATCGTGAGCTGTGCTGTTCATCTAACTGGACTTGGAGGGTCCCACAGTTTCCAGGATAAAACCCCATTTTCATTAGTGTGTAACTTGTCTATTTAAATTATCCCTGGCTCAGAGCCTGGAATGCAAATTCCATTTCTGAGAATCACTTTGTTTTCAATGACATTCAAGAAAGAAGAGGGTGGGGGGGGTGCTGATAGTATGCAGGGTGTGAGTTTGTTTTCACAATCATAGAAATCCTCTGTACTCTGAAACAGCTGACAGATTTAATTGAATTCGGCCAACTGAATTTTTGTTCAGTATGGTATTTTAAAAACTTACATTTTGAAAATTGTCACAAATGTTTCTTCTAAATGGAACAACCCGGATTTTCTCAACTTTCCTGTACACTGCCTTGATATTTGGTAATTTTAACACAGTAACAAGAGAAAACTGAAAGTGACAAATCAATACACATAACCTTTAGAGTGCTGTGACTTAATCTCTGTACCTCAGTACGTTCCTGTTGTATACTTCTATTTATGACGTCACGGCCTCATTAAAAAATTTTGGTTGCTCTCTTTAGAAAAAGTGTTTCTAGCAGTGCATCATCCATCTTCCTAATAGCATCAAAGTGAAACAAAAGAAAAGAAAGGGAAAAAGTACATGGGACATTGGCAAATACAGGATGCAAATTATCTGGTGTGTTCAGTGGGATGGGACATGACCGGGAAAACCCTGGTACTTAGTTTGATTCATAAAATGATTGAGAAGAGTGGATGGCTTCTGGAAGGTGCCTTCTAAGCTGAAAGCTAATCAACTGAAACGTGTAATATGCTTTTACAAGGTTCTTCTGGAGAACAAAGGTTCCTTTGATAGTATAAGCACTCTTTGAATCCTTGTCAGGAGCCCACAGGAGCTTTGAAGTCTATATAAATGCTTAAGGGACCGTCCCAGTTAGCTGCATAGGCAATTACAAGAGAAACAGGAAAAATCCAGTTACTGGCTGGAGCAGCAAGGCCCTCTGGGTTTCTTTCTTCCCTGTTTATTTTAATAATTTCTAGGTGCTGTCAAGTTATCAGAAAGCAGAGGGGAAAACTGAAAATCGAGGTCTTCTTCCCCAATTAAAAAAGACAAGCATTCTAAAACTTTTGAGACCTATTTTTCTCCTTCTAATTTCTAAGATACAATGATGTAATGAGGGTGGGACTCTTTATTTGACTATTAAAAGATGAAGTGTTTTCATTGGAACTTCTCAAGTCATTCATCTGCATAGCCATTTGCACACTAACATTAACTAGGTATTATCATTAGGCAAAGCAACTTGCAGTAATTACTCCAAGTTTCTCCTACAACCTTCTCTTCTACCCCTACTCTGTTTTTTCCTCTTGATGTATTTCACATACACACTCAGCGTGTGGAGAACTTCTTTATTTCAGGGCAATTTTCTAAACTACCGGAACACTTTCAAGAAGTAAATCAGCAAACATTAAGCATTAAAGGTCAGGATGTGTGTGTGTGTGTGTGTGTGTGTATGTGTGTATGTGTGTGTGTCCATATATATGTAGAAGGCTTATATATTTCGCTTGTATTTTGCTATTTTTATATATCAAAAGACAATGTATGGTTCAGCCTAATGTACATGTATATGTAGGCATGATATGTATGATTATGTGTATATATCATGTATCTCTGTGTGTGTGTGTTTGTGTATACATATATCACAGAACATTTATTTGTGCATGTCAGTGAAAGTAAGTATCACAGGCCAGGTTTCATTTAGTAGTACTTCATATCACAGGAAATTTCACCCGACAAAATGATAGAATATTCTTATAGTTCCTCACTGCAAAGCTCCTATTCGAATTTCAAGGATTTTTGTTTTCCTCGCTGACAGCATGCACGAGCAGAAGGAAGATCTCTAGAAGTCCTCTCACATAGATGCCTGCTGTGGAGACACCACAGGGTTCACAGCCTTCTTTCTAAAGAACATTTCCTAGCACCAGTCGTCAACCCTGCTTAGCAGCTGCACTGCGGGCTACTTACTGAACACCTTGACCACTGCAGGGGCCTCAAACACGTTGTCTTCCGTCACTAGCATGCACACAAATCTCTTTTCATCACCGATCCTTGCGTCGCTGATCGACAAGGTGTAGTTTTCATAGAGGCTCAATCTGTCTTTGTATTCTGGTACATCATCATACTGTACACTCTTCTTCGTCGAGGACCTGAAGGCAATAAATACTGGGGAGCCATCCGGCTTTTCCTAAAGATTAAGATAATAATACATTTTTAAAAACAGGTGTATTCAGATGTCTCAGGATGACAACCAGAACAACAAAATTTCCTTGGCCATATTATTCCACCAATATTTGTAGTTCTGCCCAAGAAGAAGAATTTCGGATATGAGCCTCCCATAAATCTTTGGAAGAGAAAACTACTCTTCACAAGAGAAGCCGTAAGTTCTTTTACTGGCATCAACTGAAATATAAGAAAATGAGAGGATAGAGCTTTAGGAATCTGAGCTTTTCTCGCATCTGGAGGACAGAATTAGTAACTGTTTTGAAACTGACAAGGGCTGGCCTTATGTCTGATATGAAAGAAGAAAATGGATGAAAACAAACCTATTAGTGTTATGTTACAAAATGACTTTCAGCTAACTATCACAGCAAGCACACACTTGAGCTGCAAACACTCATTTAAAAATCTTGGGCAATTATATTCTGCATGTTCATTACTTTGATCTGCATACTTTAAACATCCACACCTCTCAGTTTTAGCCAGAATTGACAGAGCTGACCTTTACACATAACACAGTTTAACGAGTCTTCATGGAGGAACAGTATTTGCCCTTGTGAAACGATCATGTCCATTAAGGAACAGAATCAGATTAATCACTAAAATCCATAGTTTTGCTACCTGAGTCATAAAAGTTAGCTCAAAGGGCTTTATATAAAAACTCATTCCAAAAGAAAACATAATCTGGCATACACAATTATGCCAGAGCACTGAGATACAGACTTCATTTCTTCCCCTGCTCCCACAAACATTCTCTTACCTAATAAGCAATAACCTAAAATAAGGGCCAATCTGTCTTCTATATGCTTTGCAAGGCCTTTGTTGATAAAATGTTTTAAAGTGCATGACAAATTCCAAGGTGCTATGGGGGTAATATTTTTAAAAAATATTAATATTTATACTGTTATGGAGTAAATATTTGTGTCCTGCCCCAAATTTATATGTCTAGGTCCTAATCCCCACTGTGATGGTATTTGGAGGCAGGGCCTTTGCAAGGTAGTTAGGTTTAGATGAGGTCACGGAGATGGTGCCCTCATGATGAGATCAGTGCCCTTATAAGAAGAGGAAAAGACATTAGCTCTCGCTCGTTCTCTCTCCATGAGAGCACAAAGAGGTCATGTGAACACACAGCAAAGGACAGCTCTCTACAAATCAGGAAGGGGGCCCCCACCAAGAGCGGAATCTGCCAGTGCCAGCCTCCAGAACCACAAGAAGTAAGTGTCTGTTGTTTAAGCCGCACGGTCCGTGGCATTTTGCTCTAGCAGCCCACGCTAAGACAATGACTAAGTTAACCTTGGAGTCCAAGAGTTCTTGTTGGTTGACTATCTGAATATATCAATACTATTCTCATTAAACCTTTTGATTTTGTCACAGGTTTACAACGCAAATCCTTGCCCTACATCATTCCTTCATTAAGAGAAATATGTTAGACCAGTACCTTATATTTCCATATTTATTCACTTATGCAAGAAATAAGTCATCAAACTTTAATAGCTATTAATTAGTAACTATACACCAGGTACTTTCTTTGGGCTTCCCATGCATTAATGGATGTAATACTCACAACAACCCTGTAAACTAGACTTACAACATTGGCTCCATTTACAGATTAGACAATGGAGGCAGAGGCTGGTTAAATAGCTGGTCTAAGGCCCCAGCTAGTGTATCTCAGCAGCACCAAGACTGGAGCTTCACAGCCTGGCTCCGTTAATACTGCACTATATCACTCTCGACAGAGACGCCTCTTCTGTACCAGCAAGAGAGAAGCCGGTGCTGGTGAGGAGGTGGTGGGAGTAGAGTGGGCAGGGCTGCACAGGGAGCTGTGATCTCCATTCGTGGGGAGGTTACCGTGCAGTAGGGGAGAAACGAATCCATCTTACCTCAGTGTTTGCTCCCTTTCACTCCTTTCAAATCTGCCCTCTGTCTCAGGTTACAACCAGTTAGAGGTTGTGCACTGTGTCTGCAAATCCAGACTGCTTCTAGAGCATGTGGTACCTCACATGTATCTCATCAGTTTATTCCTGAAGCTTCCTGTTTCAGTAACGATTTGAAAATGGCAACTATTGCTAGTTTCCACTGCCATTGTGCCACTTCACTTTGGGTGAAAACTGTTCCCTGGGCTATCATTGGGAACGTCTATGATCACAGAAGTTTTTCACCACCTGTATTCCATTTTTCTAGGCACTAAGTTTGACTCCAGGGTGAATTAGATGGTAGTCTCCCAGACCTTTGGAATTTTAGGGGTACAGACAGACTTCGTCCACATAGGCCTCACCTTCATTTTCCCATCTTTATCAGGAACCAGAAATAGCTCAGAATTACCTGCTGTGAGCCGGATGACGGGGGGGGAGAGCACAGACGGTGCTTGCGGCCTCTCCTCCTCCTGCTTCCAGCTGCCTCTCTAGAGCTTAGCAGCCCCACCATCCTAATAGCTTACCCTCTTCACACAATTACCATGTGCCAAGAACCAGGGAAGTATTCTGATAAGAGTCACTGCATGTAACCCTCAAAACAGTGTAAGGAAGACCATCATCATTCTCACTTTATCCTTGATCAAATGGGGATTAATCTACTTGTCCAGAAGCCCACAGAGAGTACACGGTAGAACTTGTCAGACTGACTCCAGCCAGACCCCTATTTTAAAGTACCGTGTCATACCACCCTTAGGGTCTAACTTATGCACATTTCTATTCTGCAGAAAATTCATTCCTGCAGGTATCTGAGTGGAAAAAATGGTGTGGTTCAATAAACCTAAGAAATGTGCCAAATTCAGACAATTCATAATGTATCTTAATATAGCAAAGGCTCTGAGAAGTATTGCAATAAAAATACTTCTGAAAAATTATTTGACCATCAAATATTTTCCTATTCAAATACCTTTTAACATTTCAAGGAAGTAGGGAAAATGTGCCAATTGTGTTCCGTGAAACATGTCGGCTTTAATCTTGCAAACTATTGGGAGTCTCTTGAAAATTGTGCCACACAGACACCTTTTGTTGGTTTTGGCAATTGAATTAGGATATTTTATCAGTCAGAGCTACCTAGCCTTTCCATCTCACCTACTGCGATATTACCCTCCATTTCCAGACCCATCTCTACCTTGCTACCTGAGAAAATGATTTTGTTATCTGCAAGAAATGAATAAAATAAGCAGTGTTAAATTTAAAAAGGACCAACCATATCAACTCAGTTCTAAGACCAAGTACCAGAAACAGGCTTCTAATGCAGGTGACTGATTCTGAGTGAGCATTTGGGTGATCTGGCTACTGTGCATCTTACCTCTGCAGTAACCACACCAAACCAAACAAAACAAGTACGTACAGAAAGGCTGCTGTCTTTCCCCAAGTTCTGTCCTATCTTCCACAAATTCTGCTCTGGAACTCCACCTTTTCTTCTGCCTTGAACACTTCAGCGTGAATACTGCAGACTAATATGATCTAAGAATTACGTGTTTGTTGGCTTTACTTTAAAATAGCCTTTGCTATGCAAGACTCAGGAATTATTCTTTTGGCATATTCAACACATTATTTCTACCTTCCTACATTTATACCCACAGTTGAATATTGCCATTATGTTCATTTGAAATTCACATTTACTCACAGAAGGAATTTTCTCTCAAACACTAGAGGCAATCAACCAAGTCCAAGGTAGGTCACACTTACATATTTCCATTTGCCAAACATGAGATTCTGAGGTACATCGAGTCGGCAAGGCATAATAATGGTATCTCCATACGCTGAGTTTACAGTGTACCATCCAAGACCTTCAGAAAAAAGAGAAAAAAGAGAGAGAGAGATTTTTAAGTGTTTCCTTGAAGTAACAAAGTAAACAACTTCAGTTCAAGATGCATGTCTTAATGAAGATTATTATAATTTTATCTTAAATGGCATGCAACAAGTATGTGGTTAGAACATATTTCCTATTTAAATATCAACAGGTCTTATTTAGCTACTAAGCCTTTGAATGTCACACAATTCAAATCTAGAGACCCCTCCCGTTTTGCCAGCGAATAGATAAGTAGCGTGTGACAAAGGAACAGAGTGGAATTTGAGGGTGTATTTTCTCCATCACTGTATTTCATAAGAAAAAAAAATTCACTGTATTTCATGGAAGTGTAGGGCTATACAAAGATTGACATGCTTAAAATTCTCAAAACTAGCTTTAAATAAACTTGTGTCTTTCGTTCAAAAATATTATCAAATTTAACTTCTGGAAAACTTTTTAAACTATTAAATACTAAGAACTTACACATAAAAGACTACAACTGGATTTTAAAGACAAGTAGGAGAATGAGCATTGAAAATGGCCTACTTTAGAGGAGCAATGGTTAAAACACTAGTTTTAATTTGAATTATACGTAAAATATTAACACAATAAGAATGTGTAGTATGAAAATTCTTTGGAAAGCGTTTACAAAGTGCTTGCCCTGCATTTTTGGTAGACAATCTAATTTTAGCTATAGCTGCTCCTAAGGTACAGAAAACTTCCTGGTCTTATTTAATTCTTTATTGAGAAAAACTATAAATGATAAATAATTAAGTTGTCAGCAATACTCACATTTTTGCATATATTAAAAAACACGCTATTCAAAAGCATGCTATATATTCATGAAATTAAAAAAAACAGGCATTTAACTTGGCAATAGTATAGTACTTAGGAAATATCTCAGATCTCTTTACTTTATTTTGTTTACAATTATCCTTAAGGTTAAATATTTTTACAATCAAATATCTGTTAAGATATGTCATAATTGGAGAGAGTGTGATGGAGCTATTTTAAACTGTGGAGGAAAAATGATATTTTGTCCACCAGGTGGTGCTAAAATGCAAAGCTAAGGCAATTTGCAACACATAAATAAGACCATCATAGGACTTTCTGAAGAAAGACAGGGTGGATACTATCTTTCACTGTTACTCATCAATCACAATATGTACAAAAATTTCAAGTAGGGATAAAATCATTAACATTAGTAAATAAAGAAAAAGGTAATAAAATTCCTATTTTAAAATTCTGTCAATTGAGGAAGCTACTTTTCTTTAAAGTAACTTTACTCCAGTGAACAAAAGCATTACAAAGAACACAAATTTCATGTAAAAATGCCACATAACAACTGGTTTCCAGCATATTAAATAAAGAATACAAAATATAAGCCATAAGAATGTGTTTTCATTTTGCTATTTGAGACAAAGGTTTTACTAAAACCGTTCATTATGTATTTATTTTATAATGGAAACATAATTTTTATCAATAATTTTTAATTGTTCAGTGTCCTCCATACTTTAACTTTAATTTCTTTTTATTTTAAACCAGTAAAGAGCATAAGACTGTAAATAAATAAATAGTCTCTTCAGCCTTGTTAAAATAAAAGTTGTGAGGGTTTAGACATGTGGCTGCAGACCGGCAAACCAAAGACAGTTAAGAAATTGCTTTATTTCATGGTACTCAACGGTGAAAAACTCAAAAGCTTCCCACTAAAATCTGGGACAAGACAAGGCTACCCACTCTCACCACTCCCATTCAACATAGTCTTGGAAGTCCTAGCCACAGCAATCAGGCAAGAGAGAGAAATATAAGGGATCCAAACTGGAAAAGAAGAGGTAAAAGTGTCACTATATGCAGATGACATGATACTATATATAGAAAAACCTAAAAGATCCACACAAAAACTACTAGAACTAATTGAAGAATTCAGCAAGGTAGCAGGTTACAAGATTAACGTTCAAAAATCAGTTACATTTCTTTATACTAATGATGAATAAATGGAAAAAAGAAAGTAAAGAAACAATCTCCTTTAAAATAGCACCCAAAGTAATAAAATAACTATTTTGGTATTTATTGGTAAATCTAACCAAGGAGGTGAAAGACTTATACACAGAAAACTATAAAACACTGATTTAAGGAAATTAAAGAAGACTTTAAAAAATGGGAAGATATCCCATGCTCCTGGATTAAAAGAATCAATATTGTTAAAATGGTCACACTGCCCAAGGCAATCTACAGATATAATGCAATCCCTATCAAATTAACCAGGACATATTTCACAGAACTAGAACAAATCATAGTAAAATTCATATGGAATCACAAAAGACCTAGAATTGCCAAAACATTACTGAAGAAAAAGAAAGAGGCTGGAGGAATAACTCTCCCAGACTTCAGACAATACTACAGAGCTACAGTCATCAAAACAGCATAGTACTGGTACAAAAACAGACATATGGACCAATGGAACAGAATAGAGAGCCCAGAAATGAACCCACAAACTTATGGTCAACTAATCTTCGACAAAGGAGGCAAGAATATACAATGGAATAAAGACAGCCTCTTCAGCAAATGGTATTGAGAAAACTGGACAGCAGCATGTAAATCAATGAAGCTAGAACACTCCCTTACACCATACACAAAAATCAACTCAAAATGGATCAAAGATTTAAACATAAGACAAGATACAATAAACCTCCTAGAAGAAAATATAGGCAAAATATTATCTGACATACATCTCAAAAATGTTCTCCTAGGGCAGTCTACGCAAGCAATAGAAAGAAAAGCAAGAATAAACAAATGGGACCTGATGAGACTTACAACCTTCTGCACAGCAAAGGAAACCATAAGTAAAACAAAAAAACAACGTACAGAATGGGAGAAAATTTTTGCAAATGAAACTGACAAAGGCTTGATCTCCAGAATATATGAGCAGCTCATACAACTTAGTAAGAAAAAAACAAACAACCCAATCCAAAAATGGGCAGAAGACCTAAACAAGCAATTCTCCAAGGAAGACATACAAATGATCAATAGGCACATGTAAAAATGCTCAATATCACTAATTATCAGAGAAATGCAAACCAAACTATAATGAGGTATCACCTCATACCAGTTAGAATGGCCATCATTCAAAAGTCCACAAATGACATACGCTGGAGAGGCTGTGGAGAAAAGGGAACCCTCCTACACTGCTGGTGGGAATGCAGTTTGGTGCAGCCACTGTGGAAAACAGTATGGAGATTCCTCAAAAGACTAGAAATAGACATACCATATGACCCAGGAATCCCGCTCCTGGGCATATATCCAGAAGGAACCCTACTTCAAAAAGACACCTGCACCCCAATGTTCACAGCAGTACTATTTACAATAGCCAACATGGAAACAGCCTAAATGTCCATCAACAGATGACTGGATAAAGAAGGTGTGGTATATTTATACAATGGAATACTATTCAGCCATAAAAACCAACAACGTAACACCACTTGCAGCAACATGGATGTTCCTGGAGAATGTCATGCTAAGTGAAGTAAGCCAGATAGAGAAAGAAAAATACCATATGAGATCACTCATATGTGGAATCTAAAAAAACAAAACAACAAAACATAAATACAAAACAGAAACAGACTCATAGACATAGAATATAAACTTGTGGTTGCCAAGGGGCTGGGGGGTGGGAAGGGACAGACTGGGATTTCAAAATGTAGAATAGATAAACAAGATTATACTGTATAGCACAGGGAAATATATACAAGATCTTATGGTAGCTCACAGAGGAAAAAAATGTGACAATGAATATATGTATGTTCATGTATAACTGAAAAATTGTGCTCTACACTGGAATTTGACACAACATTGTAAAATGACTATAACTCAATAAAAAATGTTAAAAGAAAACAGAAATTGCTTTATTTCACTTGTTTTTTTACAATACTTTGGATCCCAAATGTGGAAATGCTAGCATGTATTTTAAGATCTGTTCATACACTACACAGGGGCAGTTCTGCCAAGCCACGGAAACCATTTTGTGATTTAATATTTTGTTTTTCAATAGTATATATAGCAAGACACTTGACTACATAATGACTCCAAGATGATCTGGATCTATTCCTTAAATTATGACAGGACACGCACTCTAGTTATCTCTTACCATTATAAAAACACACATTCTTTTGACAACTGACGGCACTCTCGTGGCCAGTCACGGAATGAAAACAGTTTACAGAGCTTAGGTACCAATGAGGTGAGTCCTTTGCTAGGTACAGGGAAACAAAAAAATTCCTTTTTCAAAAAATATAATGGTTTGCTCTTTCTTACAGATCATTTTTCTTTCCTCTTCCATATAGAATTTTAATGCACTATATATACACCAAATTTTATAACTGATTTTGAAGCTGTGTGAATTTCAAGTACACAGTGTATTAGCATAATGAAAGTGCAGTTACAGCAGGGAAGGGATCATATATTTTTAATCTCTGTATCCCAGGGACAATGCCTGGCACTTAATGGGCATCTAATAAGACGATTTCTCATTTGAATCTTGTGGAGTCTCTTCCATTTTGGTTATTAAATTAACATCTTTGAAAATCAGGGAGGAGTTGACAACATTGGAACTTTGAAAATCCTTAATCCTACCACATACTGTAAAGGCTGTCATATATCGTCTCCATGGATATGTGTTTGGATGGCACTTTCTTACGTGAAGACAAACTAACACAAAGCAAAAGTTTTTATGAGTTTATGGATGAAACTACAGGAGAGAACATTTCTCC
The DNA here is from genome assembly GCF_048564905.1 of Vicugna pacos. Taxonomy (NCBI): domain Eukaryota; kingdom Metazoa; phylum Chordata; class Mammalia; order Artiodactyla; family Camelidae; genus Vicugna; species Vicugna pacos. The sequence continues at coordinate 79,379,229 of NC_132987.1, forward strand.
TGTCTCTTGCAAGAGAAATTAAGGATTGACGGTGCTCTGTGATTTGCCAATGATACTATGAAATATCTTTTTCCTTATTTGTGATGACCACAAAGCAGAGAGTTGTTTTTTTTAAGTATTTGCACGTTTATGGATTGAGTCTTTTAGTGACATGACAGTTTGATATCTAAAATTAGCCAGGACAGGACTCTTCACAGCATAGCAAACACGAGGGAAATAAGACATGTGACACTAATGAGGGCAGTAGGTAAAAGGGCAACAGTTACAGACAGAAACCCTGGTCCACAGACTGAGGGCAGAAGGAATGGCATCCGTTGGATGGCATTAGGAGCCACAGTCGTGATGATTTGAAAAATCATTTTCAAGTTTGCTATGATCATCAACTTTCCTCTTCGGGTAAGAGTATAATGACCCCCAGATTCATCTGATAGAAAGACTAGGGCTTGCATGTCTGGGAGAGCTAATATATCTAACACCCGAGGGATAGCGTACTGCAAAGACAAATGTGACTTGGTGATAAATTAGTGTCCTGATTTCTAGAGATGTCTCTGTCTTTGAGATGAAGTGCCAGTGACACCCAAAGACCTGCCAACACAAATAATTGTTTATAGTTTCCACAGAAGTAAGAGATTTCATCTTTGAATTGCCAGGTCTGAATTAAATTTAGTTTACTAGAATTCCCCTGCAATTTTCTCCCTATCATAGTAGTTGCTTAAATTATTCATGGTTTTGTAGCCTAGAGATTATTGGACACTACTGGAAATATAGAATGTCTATAATGTCCTTCCTCAAAGAGGCTAAATGTAAAAACTAGAATGTGTGTGTGTGCACAAGGGTATGCAGTTCTGTCTGGACATGTTAGATCTAAACTGGGCTAAGTCACTTTCTGTGTTAAGCGTGTACTAAAAACTTAAGGTAATATTATGAATTATTTGTTGCTATCAAAATGTCCTGATATAAAATAAAACATGAAAATGTGTTACATCTGAGAAGCAGTGTGCAATTATGTAATCATTCTTATGAAGCGTTATTAGCTAAAGATGAAAAAAAGCCAATAGAACTAGAAAGGCTACATAGGGGAATTCAGTGGGAATAAAATGAGCATAAGTCTGTTGACCAGATAATTCTGACACACAGAATTCTCAGGCAAGTGATCATAAAATACAAGATAATTATAGTTATGCATTTTATACAGCAAATAATTTAAAGAGGCACTGAAACAGACTCTGGTAAACTTTTGAAGTTAGGCGAACACTTTTTATTTCTAATTAAAATAATTAAACTAATAATTTTGGCCATATTTATGAGAGTTTCTTTTTCTATATAAAGTAATTCTTAAGGACTATCAAGGTCAGAGTCATCATTCTCTTTGCATCACTGACAAATAGACATTTGAGTTGAGGTCACTTAAAAATCAGAATCTGCTACCACATTTCAAGCAGAAGTAGAGCAAATAATATACAATAACACAGCCCCAGAATTCATTGGAGTCTATTTTACATGCTGTAATTTAGGGTGGTTAATTATGTTTTATTGCACTGATACTTTATAGCATCATAAGTTTTAAAGCATTTTTTTTTTAGGCTTGGAAGTCTGGTAGGTGCCATAGAAGGGTTAATCACCTTACAACTGGCTCAGAGCTCATGACATGAGAACTAAATTCCAGGTCTACAGAAATTTTAGAGAAATTTTTATTTGTGCAAATGAATGGTGGGGGACAAAGTAGGTAAAAATGAGAGTTATCCTTAGAAATTCCTTTCATATTTATTTGACTGATTTTTGACAGATAAACATGCTAGTGTCCCTGTGTGCTTTATTAATGAATTAAGATTTGTACAACTGTAATTAAAACAGGCAGTGTTTCTCAGCCTCACCACCACTGACATTTGGAGCTGGATAAATCTTTACCTGTCGGGGGCTGGCCTAGGCATGTTCAGCAGCATCCCTGTCTCTGCCCACCAGATGCCAGTAGCACCCGCTCCCAGCCTTCACAACAAGAAAGTCTTCAGGCCTGACAAATGACCTCTGGGAGGCAAAACTGCTGCCCCAGATCCCACCTAGTTGAGAACTATGGTTTAGACCTTCAACGATTGGCTGCATTCATTTAATAAAACTATAGTTTCCAAAAAAGGGATCGTTGTTGTAAAACAGAATCTTAGTGTGGAAGTGAAGAATCACTGAATATGAATGAAGGGATGGAGGCAGCAACGGCACATAACAACATCTGGTTATTATTAAATTTGTTTTCCTCGCAGAAATATATTATGTTAAACTAAAACAGGAGGATTGATTTCTGACTTTGAAATATTGGGATCCAACCCAAACCAAGAAATCACAAAAAAAATACTGTTTTAGCAAGTCTACTTCATGTACTATAATCAAGCACAAATTATACTGATAAACATACTATCTAAAGTGTACATACCACATATATTTTATTTAATATGATAAAATATCATAGTTCTACTAACAGAGGGTAAAGCTCATGCTTTTAAAGAGTCTTCCAAACCTAATTTTATAATTCAATGACACAAGGTTATCTTTTCTCATAATACCTCCCATAAGTTCATTAGAGTTTAAAATTTTTGTCAAGGTCATGCAATGTATAACAAGTAAGATTTGTTTTGTGTGTGTGTGTGTGTGTGAGTGACACAAGGGCCTATAATTCCCAAGTAACTTGGAATACATGGCAGGTGGGAGAAAACATCTGATGGAATCTAATGTCATTTTGAGAAACAGAGAAAACAGTTATTCAGCCTCCTTTTTCTTTTTCAATTTCCTTTCATCAACTTGGTAGTTGGAGGCCAAATTGGGTGTTTGCTGGATGTGAGGTAGGAATACATTTGTTCAAAATTCACTTTCTGCATTGCCTTTCAGAAGTATCATATATTATAATAGAAGTATAACTGTGTAATGCCAACGAATAAGACAAAGAGTAATTCTTCCTTCATCAAGACTTGTTGTGAGTGAAAAATAAGTCACAAAACAATAGAGTGTGACCCTTTGATCTTAAATAAATAAATACATAAATGCATATGAAAAAAAGTAATGCTCCCTTTCTCCTTCTCTCACTAGTTCCTACAATTCTGTAAATGCACTATATTAGATCTTTTAGATAAATGGTTACGCCACTGTGGAATAAATATTTAGATGGAAAAAGACCCTCTTACTAAATTATAAAATACTGCTAGTACTCAAGAATATGTTTTAATATATGTTCTTTACATGAGTTCCAAGTTTGGTATATTACAATGCTCAAAATATGTATCTTTTTAGTAGAGTACAGGTCAACGTAATAATCCATATTATGTCATAGAAGGGAGATCTGTAAAAACAATACAGTTTTAAAAATGCCAACATTTGCATTACGGTGCTGAAAACTAGCTTCTCAGTTTACCATATGCCTCATTACAGTCTAAGCACAGAATGATCTATGAGGCCAGATAAGTCACAATTCTTCCCCATTAGTTTAGGTTTTGTCCATCTCTGCTACACTTCTATCATTGTTCCTTGGGCCTGTCTGCCCTGGCTGAATTCCTACGTATCCTTCAAGGCCTACGTCAAAAGTCCGCTACTTACACATTCAATCATGCATCAAGTATTTACTGAATACCTACTACAGGCAAAGAGCTAGACACTCCTTGTAGGGGAAACGTATAGTAAAATAACAAGGCCTGCTCCTCCAGGAACGTGACAGAATTTGTATGAGCTGCTTAATAGGTAAACCAAGTGGTACGACCATGCAGCAATGAGCGTGGGGATATTGGTTAAGGCTTCTTAGAGGAAATTTCATTTGATCTGAACACTGAACAAAGGTTTCTATAAATTGGAAGATGAGAACTACTTCACCAGTTTATCATAGCCAGGAACCATGTAGACGCACTGAGTGATACTTGGTTTTCTCTCTCCTGGCAGACTCCGTTTTTTATTTTAATAATTTCTGCAGAGTAGATCTTTGATCTTCATAAGGAGTATGTCCTAAGACTGGCAGTTTTCCCAAATTCATAAATGCACATAAAATTTTCCTAATAAAATGCAATAAACTGTTAGATCTTTTTACTTTTTCTTTACATTTACCATCAGCACTAGCATTTGGATTCCATTGATTCCATTTGGGGTCCCTTTTAAATTATTAGCAGAAATTTTATTTAGAAATGATTTAAAAGCAACAGAAATGATTTAATTTGTGACCCTTAATTTTATTTTTGAGCAATGTCTTGTGAATTTTAAATTAGCAAACATACAGATTCTACTATGATTATTAGAATTTCTTAACTTGGGATCCATGAATGGATAAACGGGTGTCTATAAATCCTCTACAGTTATTTAAAAAAAAACCCAAATTGTGATATACTAAAACATCTGTTTCTACAGAAAGAGAATTCAAAGATTTCATCAGATTGTCAAAGGTAACTGAATAAAAAAATGAATGTTTGACGTTCCTTCTAAATTGAGTAGAACATATGGGAGCACAATTTGATGGTATCTATCAAATTCTAAAATGCGAATACCCTTTGATCTAGTCATTTTACCAGTGAGAATCCATCCTACAAAAAGTTTTTGCACAAGTGCATGATTATATACAAAGATCACACAGCATTATTTTGAATACTAAAAAACTGGATGAACCTAAATGTTCATTAAAACAGAAATACAAACCAGAGTGTATATCCACACGATGCTCTATATAAACTCACTGAAAATTAATGAGAGCCAACTACACTGTTTTTCCTTTGTTTTTGTATATATATTTCACTATTTATAATGTTTTATCATTCGTTCATTGGCTACTGAGTTCCCACGTTGTTCTAGGGTGTGCAACTGATTAAAAAAAAATCCTGCTCTCGTGGAGTTTAAATTCTAGACATATATATTTATTCGTGTATTTAAAAGTTCAATATCTTTTCAAAAAAGGGGGAGGTTATCAGCTTGATTTCTCCACTGTGCTGCACCCTGTTTGAAGGGAAAGTCTACATTTTATTCATTTCAGAATCCGCTGCAGCACCCTGAAGGCTGCAGGAGTTTAACAATAATGGGCAAAACAAAGCCCCTCTGCCGCGCACTGGGAGGAACTCTACGGATCATATTCTCACAGCCCATATTCTTCAGTTTGCACTGAACATCCCAGAAGACCATATACTATTCCTTGAAATTCTAGGGAAGCCAGCAAAGTGGGGGTTGGGATAGGGACTGTGGTGATTGGAAATCAATCTCCTAACATTGTCTCCCCCTCGAAAGCTATTTTTGCTTTAAAAAAAGCTTTTGAAGGGAATATAACATACATGCAAAACAGTGCAGTGATCTAGATTTACATCTGAAATGTTACCGAAAGCATGGGGATTTAGGGTTTCTTTGGCAACTCTCCTCACATTATTTGTTCTGAGAATGAGCGTGAGATTTCCTCACATTTGTCCTGCAGCAGAGCTCTGTGTTACCAAGCCATCATTCCTCAGTGATGAGTGTGACTGGGCCACGGGGTCTTTGTCAACGTGCCAAGACTCTGGTCCCTTCGTGGGGACACTCAAATAAAAACACTTAAAAACATATCATGCTCTGTGTGGGGGGCGGGCAGTGGGAATATGTTGAACCAGAAACTGTAAATTTGTATATGAAAAAAAAATACTATATTTTATTTCAAAATAGATTTTCATAGTGAAGGAGACTAAAGAAAATGCTTATATTTATTTTCCTTCATAGTTTACTCATTATAAAAATAAAAAACAATTCATGTAACTAATAATTTATGTAAGCTGAAGTTCATAAAATTGACTATTTCCTACTGTCATACTTCTCTCCTAATTATCAAGGCCTTGATGCCCTGTCTTTAAGGAGAGTCCACTCAGACAATTAATCAACACAATGACAATAATTAGTAGATTATTATTTTCCTTCTGTTTCTCTCCCCCAATTCAATTTACAGCATTAGTTGGTTCATTGTCTGTATCCAGATCCTGAGGACTTCACTTGGGAACCAGCTTAACTAAAGAGGTAGGTGGAAGAAACCAATATTTGAATACTCCCCCAGGTTAAAGTAATGCAAAGGAAAGATGAATACACTTATGCTCCATGGCTCTGAACATTTCCTCAGCATCAAAATCCGGGGTTTAACTACTTAAGAGTATGAATGGTAAAAAGTTACATTTTCCTGTGCATTTGGCCATATAAGTTGCATTGTGAACATGATTTAATTATTTTAGCAAGACAACAGCTGTACTGTATTCATGAAAACACTATCAACAGGAAAGCAGACACAACACTTCACAAAAGACCTTAATTGCATCATCTGAAGTAATGGAAACTTTTCGAATTTAGACTAGAGCCTGTCTTCAGAAAGTTCATAGCTATTGTGACATTATTAAATTTGTTTTCTGCAAATAATTTAATGCCATGACAACAAAAAGACTTCTTGATTTGACATAATCAAAGCTGTCCTTGATAACACTCCCCAACCCCCAAGTTACAAATTCTTAATAGCTTTGATAGTCCTCAAAATGCCTTAGAAAAAAATACATCACAAAGATTTTTAGCCAATAAGATCATCATTGTTTTCACAGAGAGCTTCTGTTAATAACAGCTTGTGCTAATTGTATTGCTTTAGCATTTAAAGTCATATTCAACAGCATTAGAGAGTTTTATCTTATAATTGAGGTAGTGAATTACTGAGACTAGCAAATAAATTGTCAGAGCTCCTGAACGAGCAGAGTACTAAAATTCTGCTTCTGGACTGAGTTCAGTGGTCTTGTTCAGTATGCCTGCTTCTGGTGTATTCCACATTAAGTATTCAGTGAGGTACCAAAAATGTTTACATAGGTTGAAACAGGTTTTTGCTCTTTTCTTCACATGAATCCCAATTAGCATTGCCTATGTCTCCTGAGGATATAGATTTGTACAATCAAACATGGTAAGTAATAAAGGTTAAAAAGCTATTTAATAGGTTTTCCCACATATTCGGTGCAGATTGCTGGCTGATTTCCAAGACTTAGATTTGTGTAAATTCCATGCTTTTAATTGACAACTCCCCACAGGAGTCGATAATGTAAGTTAAGGTCACAGGAAGAAAATGATGGCTTTCTATGGCATTTTCCCTTTGTAAAGAACTAAACTCAGCTTACTATGAAATCTAGTTTTCTGGCTTTGAGGAGGAAGGATAAACAGAAACATTTGTCTGACATGATTTTCGAAAGAGATTAAAACCATAGGAAAGATAAAATTTTTTTAAAAATTAAAAAATAAAAACAAATAGTTGTACACACTTAAGGACATCAGAGTAATCTGTTATGTGAAATGACATCATCTTCCAGCCTTAAGAAGATCCTATGTCACCTCAAGCACCAAGAAAGCATAGAAAACAATAGCCATTGTAGCTTGTCCACTCAGTGGAGTTACTCTGAAATGCATGAACTTAGACAATACTGTCATCTATTAATATTAACAATAACTTTTCATATATTCCATTTTCCCTGACAGTCATTATCCTTAGTTGATGAGTAGGAGGAAAATGGGAAAAAGAATTTAGGAAGGTAATGAGTAGAGATGAGAAATGTAGGAAGCTGTGTTGAAAGGTAGTTTTATCATGTCTAAGGGTGTCAGAATAGAGGAATATTTTTAAAGATCCCTTAAAATCTGAACCTGATCCAGTCTCCAGCTTTGAAACTCTCCCTTACTCCAAAGATTTTAACTTGCTGAATGCTTTGTCTTATAGCCCCTGAAGCCCATCATAACTTAAAAATGTGCCATATTTATGCTGTAATTTAGGAAATGGTTTAATGATCTGCAGCATTTCTGGAAGACTAGCCATCATGCATAAGGTGGCAAAAAACAAACAAACAAAAAAACACCTAGATATGAACAATTTCTTACAGAAGAAAAATGGCTCTTTTGCATTCAGTTGGCTTTCTGTGCTTGTTAAGGTTTGCATCTTATCTTACCTGCCTCTGTTTCACATCTTCACATTCTTATTTAAGCATCAACTAAATAGATGCTTCCTTTTTATTATTTAAGCAAAAAAAAAGTCTGTGAATCGACATTAAAACACAACCTCATAGACCTCTGATTGCAGGGAATGTGTAATTTACCAAGGACCCCAACTGCTGCACTCTAACCCATCACCATGTTTGTATCAGGGCCAAGCTTTCCAGGAGTTGTTCCCAGCTCAAGACTGAGCACAGCAGGGATACTAAGGTAGACAAGGTTCTTGGAGAAAAAGAGACTTCTCCAAACAAAATGGAAAACTGCAAATAACTGAGGAGGTAGGCATCTTTCAGATAAGGAACCAGAGGTATAATAAGGCTCTTTAATGTAGACAAGGCACACAGTTGACAGGCAAAGTAGCACTTTATCTATGCATTTCAAACACCTAGCACAGTAGAGATAATAGAGTGGACTACCAAGAAAAATCTACTGGATGAATAAAATGAAGGCTAGAATTCAAATCAAGTCTTTCCAACTTCAAAATCTGTCTTTCCTCTCCATCAAAAATACTTTTCACAATTACAACTTTTAAGTGAGTTGAAAATGTAAGTTCACAAAAAACCTGAACATGAATGTTTATAGTAGTTGTATTCATAATGGTCAAAATTTGGAAGCAACCAAGATGTCCTTCAGTAGGTGAAGGATAAACCAACTGTGGTACAGCCATACAATGAGATATTATTCAGCAGTAAAAAGAAATGATCTATCAAGCCATGAAAAGACACAAAGGAAACTTGAATATATATTGCTAAGTAAAAGAAGCCAATCTGATTAATATTTTGCATCAATCTGTATGACTCCAACTATATGACATTAAAGAAAAGGCAAAGCTATGGAAACCGTAAAAAGATCAGAGGTTGCCAGAGGTTTGAGGGGAGGAAGGAGGGGATGGATAGGTGGAGCTCAGAGAATTTTTCAGGCAGTGAAATTATTCTTATACTGTAATTATATATACAAATTATTATGCATTTGTCAAAACCCATTAAATATATAACATATATAAACTATAGACTTATAAAGTCTATAAATGATAGACTTTAGTTAATAATAATGTAGCAACACTGACTTCTCAGTTGTAACGAATGTACCACACTAATAACAGGGGAGTGGGGATGGAGAGGGTTGAAGGAGTACATGGGAACCCTCTACTTTCCATTCAGTTTTCCTGCAAACCTAAAACAGATTAAAAATACTCTATTAATTAAAAAAAATCAATGCACATAGTTTCTTCAGTCTACGGAATGCATTCTATATTTAGACAATCTCATTGAAATTCCCTTGGTTAAGGTGACGGGAAGGACATAAGCATCTGCAAGGGCAAAGCTTTGCATTCACCAGCAAAGGTGATAGTCTAGGCAGCTGAATCCCCAGGCAGATCTCTGCAGGTGCAGTGGTATCAAGACCTCTGCTGAATGGTGTTGTGGGTGGCCGTGCTGCAGCCCAGCAATGGCTGTTTTATGGTTATGGTTCCCACGTATTCCCAGTCCCACTGAGGTCCTAATACATTTGGTTCACTTTTCCATTTAAAAGAGACAATGTCTTTGATAATTTGTTCATGGTTACTGCTGAGAAAGATAATGACACTCAAAATTCCCCTAAACTGCATATTATAATGTTACCTCTTGGGCTCTGATATTTTTAACAGCTTTTGAAGACAATAGTGTCATTAAGGTTAAAAAAAGTTCACTGTTCTTACAAATTAAAAGAATACCAGGTTACAGAGATGAGCTGTGAGAGTCTCAGCAAGGCTTCACATTGTACCATCTCTTCTCTTTGTGAATCTCATTTGAGTTCTATAACTGAAAATACTCTCCAAAAATCTATATTAGAGACAAAAAAGAAAAAGAAAATACTCCTAAAGCTTCCTCCCAGGAAGTAATTAATTAGAAAACAAACAAACCAAACAGAAAAGACTGAAATGCTTAGACTGTGTTACTGTCTGAAAATCCAGTGATAATTTTCAAGTTAGTTCCTCCTTAAGAGTCCTACCCAAACATGCTGTTAGACTTCTTCAGCCGCAGTTCTACCTCTCTATGTATACTGAACAGATGATAAAGAGCGTCTCTGGAATCAACTTTAAAATGCTTTTTTTTTTTTTTTTTTTTTTTACCATTTTTGAATTGCCAGCAGCCTCAACATACAAATATAATTACTGGTACATGTTCAATCAGTAAGCATATATTAAACACCTTATAAGTAATCAGTATGACTTTAGATTTTGTTATTCATAAATCAATTGATTCTTCCCTTCAATTTTAAAAGCCAGAAGCTATTCAGCAAAGGAAATTTCTAACCCAACATCTTATTCAAGAGTCGCCCAAGGTAAACAGACATGGTCAATGAAAATAACTGAGACACAGGTACTTCAGAAAGATATTCTCAAGAAAATGTGCTACTCATTCTAAAATCTTTGTAGCCAAAGACAATTTAGGGTGATGTATACAGGAAAACCAGTGCAATTTACTGAAAATGGAAAACTGCATGGGTCTAATAGACTACAGTAAATACGTGGTAAACATTTATCCAATTTTGTTGGTCTAAGCAAGAAACTGTAAAAGATACATGCTAAACATCAAGAGCCACAGGGTGCATCTCAGTGTAAGGTTTTTTTTTTTTAATTTATTGACCAGTGCCAAATTTTCCTTAATTTTTTCTAAGAATTTTTTTCTATGAACTTTTAAAAATCAAATATCCCTTAATTCAAAGATTCTATTTCATATTAATTTAAATACATTTCACTTAAAGCAACTGATTGGCTACAACGTTTCAGGTACTGTATTCCTGCCAGACATACAAACATAAAGAGGTTATTTATTCCAAGGAGGCTAAATTTTGAAGAGGCAACTGAAATAGAACTAGCAGCCCAGCAGAGCCGTGAAGCCATGGTCTCTGGACTCAGGCGGCGTGGGTATGATTCAAGCCCTGCTACCGATAAGGTAAGTGACCTCCAGAGAGCTGCTTAACCTGCGTGCGCTCATGTCTCCCAACTATTAAAGGGAAGATAATAATAGTACCAAGCTCATAGGATTATTGCGAATAGTAAATAAACTTATATGTATAAGTTGCTTAAAAGAGTGCCTTTTATACAACAAATGCTCAATATATGTTAGCTATTATGAAAAGATGCTCCATATCATTAATCATTAGGGAAATACAAATCAAAACCACAATATATCACTGCACACCTGTTTGGATGGCTAGTACTAAGAAGTCAAAAGCTAAGCGTAGGCAAGGATGTGGAGAAAACGGAACCCTTGTATATACTGTTAGAGTGAATGTAAATTGGTGCTGTCATCATGGTACAGTGCAGATAAAAACAGAACTATGATCCAGCCATCCTACTTCTGGGTAGATATTCAAGAAAACAAAGTTGCTGTATCAAAGCGATATTGTGCTTTCATGCTCATTGCAGCATTATTCACAGCAGCCAAGATATGTGAACAACTTAAATGCTTGTCAATAAAAAAAAGTGATACATACACACACTTTCACAAACATAATGGAATGTTATTCCACCTTAAAAAAGAAGGAAGGAGGGAAACTGCCATTGGTGACAACATGAATGAACCTAGACATTACAATGAGTGAAATAAGCCAGACACAGAAAGACAAATACTGCATGAGCTCACTTGTATGTAGAATATATATATATTTTAAAAGCCCAGTTCATAGAAACAGAGAGTAGCACAGTGGTTGCCAGGGTTTAGGGGACAGGGTAAATCAGGAGATACTGATCAAAGGGTAAAAACTTCCAGTTTAAAGATGAAAAGTTCTGGAGACCTAACGTACAAGTGATTACAGTTAATAACAATGTACTGTATACTTGAAATTTGCTCAGAGAGTAGATCTCAAAGTCTCACCCTCACCACACACACAAAGGCTAACAATGTGAGCTGAATAATTATGCTGACTAGCCTGAATGTGGTAATCACTTCACAAAGTATACGAACATGAAAACATCACATTGTACACTTCAAATAAATACAATTTTTATCTGTCAATAAAATCTCAATAAAGCTCAAACATGTTATCTATTATGTCTCTTTGTTTTATATTTAGTGGAATAAAGGAGATTGTGGGCCAAATGTTACAGGGGCAGAGGAGAGACTCATGAATGGACTGAAGGAGGCTTTACCCAAAAAAGGACATTCACATGGCCTTCAAAAGAAAAGGAGAATGGAGGAAACTCCATGCAGATGAAAGGCTGGGAGCAAGAGGCATGATCGTGTTCAGCCAGTGTGGCTGAGACTAAGGGTGTGTGAGAAGCAATGGGAGGAAATATAGCTGGGATGGTATAGCTTTGGGGGGTGATACCTGAATGCCCTTAAACAATAGCTTAAGGAATTTGGATTTTATCTTGTAAGGAATTTGGAAGCAATAAAAGGGTTTTTGGTGTATTTTAAGGATGGCAGTGAAGTGATCAGATTTCTGCTGATCACTTCTGCTGATTAGGGGTGGTGTGGAGGATAACCAGCTGGAGAAGGGACTAGGGGAAGGTAACCTTGTTAGAAAGGTGAAATGTTTAGAAGGTCATGTAATTACAGTGAAACAGGACTGGGAATGAAAAGGAGAAAGGACGGTGAAGAGGGGACATTTCCAAAGTGGAATCAATATGAACTTCAGGAAGTGGGATGCATCATGCAACTACAAAGTTCACATTTCCCAACTAGCTGAGGACACTGCTTACGTGAAGAACAGCTAATAGTTTGTCTCTGTAGAAGCACATCATACACTGTGTGAAATCACACACTCACTAGGCAAATAGGAAAGCTGTCTTTTTGTGTTAGCTCTTTGGAAAAAAGCTTGAGACTAAATAAGCAGAACAGTCCAAAGCAAATATTAACTCTGGTGGTGTTAGGTGCCTGGATTTCCAAACGAAAATTGTTAATGTAACACGTATTTTGGTTTTAAGACATGCAAGCCCTTTTCGATAAATGCTGCAAAATACAGAAAGAGAAAAGCCCAAGGTGCTAGAACTTAAATAGTCCTAAAGAAATCTTGCTGCCTTTTTTAAAAGGCTTTGTGCTTATCAATTAGAGCTTTGATTAAAAAAAAGCACAAAAATGAAATATAAATAGAAAGACCTACAATATCGTGTCACTAATTTTTCTTTTTTTAGAGCAGTTTCTGAACTCATTTGGGACTCCAGAAGTGTTTCTGCAAGCACTGAGAGTGGATCAAGGACCTCATGAAAAGCTCTGATATAAAGTACAAAGCCATGGCACTGTTACTGTTTAACATTCCAACTCAAGTGATAGTGTGACCACAGATGGTTGTCAAAGACTATTCCTGCTAATATCAGTTAATAGTAAATTGACTTGATGCACAATGCCTCTCCCATAAATGGAGAGAGTGAAAAATATTACCTATATATGTTTCAAGTATCGTTTCCAAAAGTCACTGGTAGCTGGGAGTTAGAAGCCTCTGGTGTTCCTGTCCTTCTTTCCCTGCTGTACAAAAGGGTAATTGAGCAATCTGTGCTTTGGTCTGCCAGGAAGTCAATCCATCCGACTAACCTGCACCTGCCTGGCTAATGGCCTTTCTCCTATTCACCACTCAGCTGCTTTTGTGCGATCTCCTTAAATGCCCTGACGTTAGGAAGTGATTTCCAAAATTATGGACTCGAGCCCCCGGGATCAGGGACTGTTGTGTTCACCCAGTTCTTCATTCTTAAAATGTCCGCCATTGATGTCATGTCGTAGATGACAAGATATCTTTATGAAAAATTCAGTATAAAATGTCAGTTCTGTAACTCATAGTTGAAAGAACAGTTGTGTAGGAGTCTAGGAACCTAAGTTCTTATCTCATATTTACCTCGAAATCATTGAGAATTTGCTTTCCTTAGCCTCCATTTATTCATATATAATATGACATAAAACAAGGCTTAAACATTCCAGGATTCACATTCCCCAATTTGGGAAAAGCATACAGTTAATTTTCAGCTGGGATTTGAAGCCATTTTACTTTTGTGTCTGGACTGGCAAAAACCTTAAAAAAAGAGAATATGTCAGATTTCTTATTTTTGCTTCACAACTTAACTTGCTATTAAAGTTTCCAATGAATACTTCAGTAACTTGACACTGAACAAACTTTGGTTTTGGTTTCTAACTCTGTATCAATTGATAGATGTTTTTAGATGTAACCTAAGTTTGCTTTAGATTGGTTACCACTGTCACTTAAGAATTATTGAACATTTTTATTACATTGCTTCAGCATGTAATATGCTTTAAGAATTGACATGTACCATGCTTTGTATCTTTCCAATAGTACTACCATTGATAACTTCATGAGTCTAGAAACAGTGTTGCTAGAAAATTCTGAACGAAGCATAGAATAATTTTATTTAAATATGGAACAAAATGAATTAGTATTATTTTATCTTAATTACTTCCATTATTGATAATGAAAACTTAACTGCATTTCAAAATTAGAGTAATACTTCATATATTCAGGATCATTCAGATGTAATTTTCTAGGTAATTAAAATTTAACCCCTTAGGTACCATATAGCTTTTACATTTTTAATTCTTTTAAATGGAAACATTTGTATCACGTTGCATACTGCCCTGACTCCAAGTCAAATTATATAATGCCTAACATTCATATAGTGCTTAAAAATGGACTTTCCAAGAAAATCACCTCTTAAACCAAATATTATTCAGAATATATATAAACTTTCTTGTGATAATTCAGTTATTTCTACAAGCATATACTGTGCTATAATTCAGAAAGGATCTTGGGACCCACTGAAGTGATTAAACCTATTTGCCATACTAACCAGCCACACCCCAACAAGATTTTGACATCACTATGTTTGTTTGGAACAATGTATCTTTTCTCTCACTATTCCTGTCAGTAGTCACTCTTGCTAATGATAACAGCTCATGTTTGCACAGCACTTCAGAGCCCACAAAGCACTTTCCCAGGCATTGCTCCATTTTGTGATTGCCTCATAGTCACTTTCCAATTTGCCACCAGGCCTTTGGAAACAAGATAATCAAACTTAAAAAGACATTCTATTTGAAGAGTAAACAGTCTCTGAGTGAGGGCCCCAAGGAGTTTCCTTAAGGATAACCTTTAGTTCATTGACACCAGCGTTTATTCTGGCTGCTCAGAACCTATGTGTTTCCCATGGATTTTTGACTAGGCTCTGAATGGGTGAGGTTGGCAGACATGCAGCCTCTGGCTCCATGAAATATTTCTGTTATTGAGCTTCTATAAGGAAACATCTAGTGATTTGGAGATGTTGTGTACTGGAATGAGAAATCAGCTTAGAGATTATTCACTGCAGGTTACTCATCATATAACTTAAGGAGTCTTACGACCAGAGAATTTTTAGTGCTAAAGGCAGAACTGACTTAAGAAAACAACTCCTATGACTCTCAATCCAATGTTCTCTTTATTAATGCTGCACCACGCATTTGTTCTAAATCATCTTGGTATTTCTAAGACACTGAGTTTTTGGAGGTTTGGCACAAAGGGTATGATGAAGACAATATATTTTCAAGTATATATATACTATGACATGCAGTGAAGCATGTAATAGAAAGATTGCCTTTCCCACTATTCAACTGTAAATATTTATCAGCACTCTTTTCATAGTTTCTAAAGTTGGAGAGAAAAGATTTTTAAAGAGATTGATTTTTAAAAAATGTTAGTTGACTATCCACTACACACAAAACCTGTATCTTGAAAGTACAGAATCCTAAAATAAAAGGAAAAGAAAAAAGAAAAGGAGGGAGAGAGGAAAGGAAGGAAGGAAGGAAGGAAGGAAGGAAGGAAGGAAGGAAGGAAGAAAGAAAGAAAGAAAGAAAGAAAGAAAGAAAGAAAGAAAGAAAGAAAGAAAGAAAGAAAGAAAGAAAGAAAGAAAGAAGGAAGGGAGGAGAAAAGCAAGTCATTCTCTGCAGATTAATATTAGGGAAGCACTGCAATTTGTATTTCAATCATTTCTCCCATCCTAATATGAACTATAATTAGTTTGTGGTTAAGTCAGCATAGGTATTTCAATTGCCACTTTCTGGCCGCAGGGCAAGGATGGCTAAATTGGTCACTTCTCTTCTAAGTGATGGTGTGTGAAAAAACTTATTACTATTCCCTCTAAATTCTTTACTTTCAACTACTCAACACAATTAATACCAAACATTAATTGTGTTCAAGTGAGTGGCAACTTTGATTTGATATTTAATTCTTCTTAGGTGCTGAGAGTTGCAAGAAAATAGTTGCCTATTACAATCTTCAGTTCATTCTCTTCTTTATCAAATGACCACACTGGAATCGAAGAAAAATGGAGCAAGGGCTTCTAAAATGATGATATTTCATCTTAATAAAATAGGATAATGAAATACAAGTAGTCTATATTATCTCATTGTAGGAAAGACAGATTTTTCAGCTCTTTATTACCTACCAACTTTGCACCATGTTTATACTTAACAACAATCCAAAAAAATGAAGTCCACTTTTTCTCATGTTTGGAGAAACTGGCTTGAATAGTTGCAGATTTATACTCACGACATGTTCATGATGATTCATACATTTAGCTTTGGGAGCAGAATTCTAGCAAAGAAATCCCACTATCAATTAATATGGAAATTGTGCTGGTAAATCAAGTATAATATCTAAGAAATAAGTTGTAGAATTTTAATCAATTGATATGAGTTTGAAACAAAACCTATGAGGACTCCGCGTAGACTGTGTGAGAAGATAATCTACAGCACTCTGACCTTCTGCAAAGAGGCTCCGAAAATGAGGTGGTTGTTACATAAAGTAATTTGAAATAAGAAAAGACAGGAGATATTATATTAATTTAATTAGTTCATCTGACCAGAAAGTACAGAATAGTGAAACAGAATATTATAGGAAGTGGAGAATAAACCAGAGGTTTGTTATTTAAAAGTTCTAGTTTGAACCCTAGCACCGTGACTTCCTAGCTATATAAGCTTGAATACATTTTTAACTTCTATGCCTTTCTACTTCACAAACTGTAAAATGGGAATAATTGTACCTCTCTTTCAGCATTAAGCAGATAATTAATGTAAGACATCAATCCCTCTGGGACATCAGTCACTTTCCAAAGGATAGCCCAATCTCCACTTTCAAACAGTAGGGGCAAGGAAATTCTGTTTGGCAACATGTGAGTTCAGTGACTGCATCTTCCAAATGAAAAACTGAGATGTAATGTGCCAAGTATGAATGCATTTATGGTGACAGCAAGACAGAATATTTGAAACGGGAAATGTGACTGTAAAGCCCTGATGGGTGTTTGTCATGCTAGGAGGAACATAGACATCAGGAGAGAATCCAAGCATATCCATTTTTAAAGGAATTTTATTTAACAACCATTGGTGTTTTCATTTTGAAAAGAAAGGAAACTGACTAGAGCACAACACATACCCATAAAGTCACTTTCTCTGAAAAAGACACCTGCGTCTACTTTTCACGTTACCATAAATTGTGGTGGTGACCAATTCTGATAAATTACATACAGATTCAAATATAAAGACAAAGAGGACATAAAGGAAGTTCCTTGTCATTTGGAATGGCTGGGGAACGCTCTTCTTCCCTCTCTACCTCTGCTTTCTAAGTGTCCAGAGAGAAATCATTTCTTATCTTCAACACATTCTGTGACCTTTTAAAAGCTCCCCCTTTACAAGTGAGAATGATTTGTTGTTCAAGAAAAAAAAAAAAATTCCTCATAGTTTTCTGGGTTTATGTGGGAAGTACACTTTATTTCAATTCTTTTCCTTAAAGGATACCATAAAACTTTCTTGTCTTCATTGATTCAATTCAAAAATAGAATAGAAGACCTTTCTTCTTTAGCTACTAAGAGAAAGAGATAATAGGGTGAAAGAGGAGATGGAAAAAGGCTATTCAATCCATATTTGAGGGCTAATCTTTACTGCACTTCTTCATTGCTCCTTCTTGTCTCTTCCTTATACTTCTGTAAACACACACACACAAGCACACAAATACTTTTTAAATTGGACAATCAGAATATCTAACCTCATTAAGCAGAGTGAAGACTAATCTCTTCAGAAATGACCTTTTCTATTAATAATAAATTACCCCACGACTTTATCTAAAGATTGTCTTATCTAGCTCAATTACTCTGTTTTGTTAATGTGCTTAACACCAGCAAGGTCAAAAGACCTTGTAGAGAATGGGGAATGAGAGGGGTCATGCAGAATGATGTCTGCAAAGTTTAACAAAACTGAAGACCATGAGGGGGCTATAAAAAATATATTTCCTTTTCAGTGACTAGGGAGGGCAGAAAGCTTTTTAAAGACTCTGTTTAGATGACAATGTTTAAAGCATTAACCTTCCATCTCCTTCCGCTCCATCCTCATCTTCTTTCTTTGCACACACAAAGTAAGAAGCAAAGCTCTTTGTAATTTCTTAGAACAGAATTTACTCTCTCTTTTTTTTAAAGGTTGTCAATCCATTTTGAATGACATTAAGCCAAAAATATGACATATCGTTATGTAATGAAGATATACTGGCAGTGTTAATGCCTCTCTCTAAAGGAAAATCACTGGCTATGAAATAATTCCCCTGATTTGCAAAATTTAGACATGCTCCTCTATGTGACAGACATTTAATGGTAAAACCTGCAATGTACTGTTGCACTTTGTTGTCACGATGTGCAATGTTTCACATGTAGAAAACCTCTTCTGATCATATTTATCTTTTCACATGTCCCTAAAGTTTTTCTGATAGAAAAAATTAATTGGATAATTTAAAAATCCACATACTTTAAAAAGGAGAGTTGAAGTGAAGATGTCGGGATTTCTGCTAAGCATTTTAAACTTACCATGACTGGAAGTGTTAAGGCTTTGAGAATAGCCAGTTGTTGAAAGTTAAGAAAAATGAAGAGAGAGAAAGCAGAAATAGTTTGGTTCTCATTTGTAAAAAGTTCACACATTGCTTATAAAACATACTTTGTAAATCTGTGAATTTCCATGCTCTGAATGTTTCCTTTATCTTTGGGCAGAATCAGCAACTCATTCTCAGCTAATCCTTCGTTTGCAGTCAAAGGTAGTCAATGGCATTTCATCTTATTTGCTAATTTTCGGCATAAACTGATTCTAAGCTCTTGCTACGTAAGATGTATCCCACTGGCTTGCACACTTTGAGTACAACCTCAGGCTCTTCTACAAAAATAAACTCTTATTCACGTTGCCTTTTTTCTTTTTCACAAGTTTGGCATCTCATTCTTCCACCACCTGAGTGTGAGTCTTTTTTTTTTTGAATCAGGACTCAGTCTTTCATAGACTCTTTTTCTTTCTACACTCATCATCATGTTTTTTTCTCCCTTTGTAGAACAAAACAAGTTTCACCCTTGCTTTGTTCGCTCCCTCTTCACACCAAAATGTCCTTCTTGTACTGCAGTTCATATTAAATGAGAGGATTCTTCTTACAGACAGTCTGAGATACCACCAGCCCCTAAATGGCTTCAATGGCCTGCAGCATCTAAGGGAAAAAACCAAAGAGCTAAGTTCCTTTCTGTTTCCCCAGCTTTCTGATGGGGAATGCGGAGTCAGTGGCCGGGCCAGAGAGACCTCGCAGCTTCAGGACCTCAAGCTCATCACCTCAGGTGTCACTCAGTCACGAAGAAGTGGTGTTATTTTGGTGAAGAGGATGTAAGATGTCCAAAGCTCCCAGGCAAAAAAATCTCTCCCAACCTGAATGAGTAAGGAGGAAGTGAGCGAAGTTTTGGAAAGAAGGGGAAAAGATGCATTAATGCATCAAAGAGAAGAGAGGCACCTGGGAGTAGCAATAAGAATAAAAAAGAAGATAAACAGATGGGGCATCATAAAGGTAAGGAGAAAGCATTGCTGCCTGGCAAATTGGCATTCAACATACCCTTTTTTGGGGAGGAGTGCAGATATCTCTTTTATTTATCTTTTATTAAAGTGTAGTCAGTTTACAATGTTGTGGCACTTATATGTGGAATCTAAAAAAATGACACAAATGAACTTATTTACAAAACAGAAACAGACTCACAGACATAGAAAACAAACTTAAGGTTACCAGCAGGGGAAACAATGTGGGAATGAATATACTTTTCAAAAGAGGGACCAACCATTTTTTCCTTCCTCTCAGATAAATGAGTTTAGCTGCTTAGGCTGAAAAAGGAAAAGGAAAGAAGGAAGGAAGGAAGGAACTCCATCATCATCAAATAAAAGATCTCTTGCTATATTCTGGAATATGTCAGACTACTGATGTCACGGTTTATTCTTCCCTTCTAAAAGACTAGCAAAATCATTCTGATTACAAGAAAAGTTGATGACTTTATAAAGAGAAATAAAGCTACTTTTACATAATGAATGTAGTAATTTTTTTTTCTGAAGGACCCCAAATCCTCACAGAGATACCCTCATTGGTACTTCTTTCTAGTAGGCAACTGGTAAAGAAAAAGTGGTTTCATTTTGTAGTGGAAGAAATGAGACAGGACACTCTTACTTGATTTTGATATATAAAGAGATTTTAAAGACACCATCTTTAGTTGGACAAAACAATCCTGGGATCAAACGCTGGCTTCATCATTGACACACTTTACCCTTGAGAAATTTTTCAAACATCCTAAACCTCAGTTTCCTCATGTATAAGCTGGCGATAGTGACAGTCCTTATTTCTTAGAGTTGTTGGGAAGCCAAAATGAGTGAATTTAAATTACCTCAGCAGACAGCCTGATACATCAGAATTTTCCATCACTACTGTGACAAATAACCACAGACCTAGTGGCTAAAAAAATAAGAATTTATTATCTTACAGTTCCTGGAGGTCAGAAGTCTGAGCTGGGTCTCACTGGGCTAGAATCCAGGTGTCAGCAGGGTGGTGTTCCTTTCTGAAGGTTCTGGGGGAGAAGCCATTTTCTTGCCTTCTGCTGCCTTCTAGAAGCTGTGTGCAGTATATTCCTTGTCTTACACTCCCATCCCTCTATCTTCAAAGCCAGAAAGCAAGCAGCAAAGCTTTCCTGCTTTTAACGACTCCTGTAATTAGGTTGGGGCACTGGGACAGTCCAGGATAATCTCCTCCTCATCTCAATGTTCTTAACATGAATCACATCAGCAATGTCCCTCTTGCCATGTGAAGAAACATATTCATGGGTTCCAGGGAAGAGCAGGTAGACATCTCTGGTTGAGGTCTGGTCATGATCCTGCTTACCATAGTCGGCTACTTCATGAATGGGATCACTTTATTATTATTATCCTCATCATTACAATTTTATTGGCATTAGCTCGGTCATACACCTTTAGACTCTCATCGCTTACATATTACTAGTGACCCTAACCTCCAACACACAACCATATCACTCATTTCTCAGCTGAAGAATGAGAGACCAAGAGATGGGAGATGACTTACGCAAGGCCATCCAGCCAGCTAATGCTGACTTTCTACAATTCACAGTTCGTGACTCAGTACAGCGCTTCCCCCATATTACACTGCTGAGAACAGTAATGTAAAATGTATACCTAATATTTATACCTGACTTGAAGTTTATTTTGCATAGAACCTCAAAAATGTCAAGCTAATTACCTAATTTGCATAACTGAGAACATAAAACAATTTTCCTACTTTTCATAGGATGATCTTAAGCTATATTAGGAAGAATGCATATAATTTCTAAACTTTCCTGTGTTCAGATTAGAATTTAGATTTGAAAAAAGTGAGTTTTTAGAGAACAAATATTCTATCTCTATGCCTTTTTTTCTTGCTATTTTTTTCTTATATTTTTCTTTCCTTTCCCTTTTTTGTTCCCATAGTTCTGAATGACTATGTTGTGTGTTCAGTAGGAAAAATTAACACCTCAAGAAGTCAGCAACTTATTTCATTTCTAATTTATGATAGCATTTTATCAACAATCTATTATTCCATTTTCCTTCTAAGAGTGTCCATGTTGACTCAAATAGGCTACCCCCTGGGACTGTTCAAAATATTCTGGATACCAGTTTGAAAATATCTACCCATATACCTTGCTAGAGGGAAATAAGCATAGGTTAATGATATCTTACAAACCTAACATTAGCCACTAGTTCTATTTTGGTTAGATAAACACTTTATATAGACAAATCAAGGCAAAACTATGTTTCTATTCTCTAACACATTTAAATCAAATTATGATTATGTATTTGATGGCTATCATCTCTTACTCCTCCCGGCCCAATAAATTCATGGACTTCACTTTTTAGTTGTTTCTTCCAGGCAAACTTTTCAAATTTCTAGACATCTGATGCATTGCAGTATTGAACTGACTTGAATAATGAGAAACTTTGACAGAAGAGTTCTATCAGTATCTCAGTAAATCAGACACCTCATCATTACTCCTTTTTAAAATTCTGCATTCTTTTTTTTCCTTAGGACACCATGGGAAGAGTTTACTTCATTAACAGAATAACTGGCATTTTCTGACCAAAAGACTACCCACAATAAATTTAGCTATTTGAAATTTCCCAATGATGGAATTTCTGCTTTATATGTAACTGATAAATGGCAAGTGTATTTTTCCAAAATATCCCAGCCATTTTCAATATATCTTCTCATGGCAGTATTATATTCCTTAATATACAAGTGCCCTGAGTATAAACACAAGTATAGCACACATGATGCTCAAAGTATGTATTATTCTGTGAGAAGCTGGCTTTTCACTGGAAAATTCTTCTCTGTTAATTTGTATTCAAATTACAGGTTAACATTAGGTAGAAACTGCAGACAGTGGAAATTCATTTTTCATTTATAGGAGCCCATGCAGGGTCAAAGATAATGGCTATTCAGAAAGGTTAGTGCCAAGAACATCCAAGATTTATTGAGTCCAATTCAATAAATGATGAAGAAGGAAACAGTCCAATAGAAGTATATTTTTAATTTAATTTCACATGAAGAGAACCTTTAGAAACCACAATCCTAAATCCTATATCGTGCTTTTTTCTCAACCATTCCTGCAAAGCAACACACACACAGAATTACATCTCAAATAATAGAAAATACACAGGAAATAAAGAATCACTGGACACAAGTATGTACTTAATAAAGAATAATACTTTAACTTCCATTTTCAAATGCACTACAGGCTAAGAGGATTCAGTGCCACAAAGTAAACCTAAGCAGATATCTTTATTTACCAGATTTCTTTCATTAAGTATTAAAATAATTCTATCGAGTACAGTCATTTGACATCACTCTTCTGGTACAAGATAGCAACTGAGTTATTTGTGAAAGGGTAGGGACAGAAGAGGCTCAAATATTTGGTATTTAGAAAATGTGAGATAAAAACTTGACTACAATGCCTAAATAAGGAAGACACTTGCAACCTAGAAACTCTTAATAAAGGAGACCTTTAGGAGAGAGGCCATTTGCAGCCTAAGATTTATTTTTGAGCCTCACCTCTCCCAACTCCTTAGTTACTTTGCTGGGGAAACAAAATATCTTAAAACGTGCACTGAAATCAGATCTGAGTGGTAGGATCTGATAGCAGCACTAATTCTAGAGCCTGGCACAATGACCGGAATGTGAAAAATAACACAGGTGAAAATCATTAGGTGGTGACCCAGCTAAATGTGTTCAAGTGATGTATGGGGAAAAATACCCAGATAAATTTTTTTTTATGTAATAAGTCTTTTCTCTATAACATGATAGTCTTCAGAGAATGTAGTTTATATTCAGTCCAGTGAAATAGGTTGAATTATGCCTAAAGGCAGCATAAATGTGTATATTTACACTGACACCTCTTTTATATATCTTTCCCTGGAGAATGAAATGTTCTGGATGAGAAAAATTTTAAGATAACTAAAATATACCCATTTAATTATAAAACTGTATTAGCAAAACATGCTTTGACATCCTGGGTGGCATTTTATCAAAAAATGCATTGAACACTCCAATGATTTATCTATCAAACTTAGTAATAGGCTAAGCATAATCTGTCCTATTTTTGATGATACCACAGTCATAATTATTGTCCTGTATTTAAGAGAATGGATTCCCCGGGAGGTACCCTGTTGTCTGAGTGTGTTGGACCACCCACTAAATGCCTCCTGGATTGCTATATTTTCCCAGATCCTGATCTTCAATCTCCTCCATACTGTCAACCATCATTTCTTTAGTGTGTCTGGTTTAATGATTTTCCCTTCCTCTCCTTGTTTCTTCTAAACTGTCTTCCACTAAAACGAACTAAATCATAACAGGGAATCAGACAACTGAGATTTAAAATCCAGCAGTCTTAATTATTCACACAAGACTCTTAATCAGTAGACTCAATTTTTTTTTTTAAATTACCAAAGTCCTGGCAACACTTTCTTCTCCTTGCTTAAGGATAGATAAAGAGCTAGTTCTGGATGAATATTATTGTAATCATTGCTATAAATTTGACTTACGAATACATATGGTACACATGGATTTGCTTTCTATCACCTTAAAGCGTCAGAATATAATATGTACTGGGATATGCAAAAAAGATAGTACTTATTGACTTCACATGGAAGCTTCTCAGAGATAAGAAGCTCAGCACCACACCCACTGCAGGACCTACTGAATCCGAATTTTGACAGTATCCACACAAAATCCTTCTGCACATTAAATCTGAGAAGCACTGATTTAGAACATAATACTCTCCAACAATAGGCCCTCCAATGAAGAACTTTCACTAATATCATCGGAGAAATCAAGATTTTCTGAGTTTTAGATCTCAGTTTTTCCCTTTAATACTTTTCCTTCTGCCTTCATGGAGTATTTTTATTTTCTGACATACCCTTAGCAAGATGTTGTTATCTTCAAGAAAAAAAATCTGAGTTCAAATAAATTTGTTGCAGATAAATAGATATATTACTCAACTTAATTTAGAGCCATGAATCATAGATTTTTAAATCTCCAAGGAACTTGGTGCCCATCTTTGCTACTAGGCCTGTGTCTAAATTAAAGCTTTATTCATTTACTCCTGGAGTTCTCCTGGTCTCCATTCCTGCCTGGGTTGACCTTGCCATTTAGGTTGGCGGTACTCTGTGCAGGCTCCTTAAATTTTGCTGGTTCAATCTAGGAACTCTTCTTAATGTAGCAACTTAAACTTTCCCCATTACATCATTAGCTCTCATGAGCTGGTCTAGCTCTCTGCCCTGTAGGTCTTTAGTTGTATCTCTGGGGTTAGACAAAAAAATTCAACCTCAGCTCCATCTGTGATCTCATAACTCTTAACAATAACTACTAACGTTAGTTGTGACAAAGGCATGATTGTAGGAGATTATGATTTCTGGTGAAAGGAAGAAAAATTAAGAGCTCTTCTGTTTCCAGCCCCTCTTTCTTGGTATCTTTCATAGCTCTCAGATTACTTGTCCTCTTTGTATTGCTTTTGTCTCATTCTTCCTTAGAGCTAATAGGAGAGCATGGGGCAGGAACCCTACACTTCCTTCTCACAAGCCTATGACATAAACCAGAAAAAAGGGAACAAGAGTTGACCCCAAAATTAGATTTTAGTCTAGGCCTTATTTAGATATACATTCCATTAGATGGAATTCAGCCCAGTTAGCCAAGAGCACAGATTACACAGGACTTAAAGTTTAAACACTAATTAGTAATAAAAAAGTATAATGGACCTAGAATCTCCCTCAGGCATAACTCTCTATAAGGATCTGGGAGATGGATGCCAAGGGAAAAAAAGAATGGGAGGAGGCCTTCTTATTAAAAATGTCAGTGGGCCCCAGATAATTTTGCATGGTTAGATTTCTTTTTTTTTTTTAATTCACCTCCAAAATTTATGACTCTTGAGTCTTAGCTGGTTTCTCCAAATGAAAGCGCTCCTTTTTACAGGGCTTATAGATAACACTCTTGCAAAACTAGGCAAAAATCCTCTCCCTTCACTGGTAACCTATTTTGAATCTGAGCCTAGCACAGCAACTAAATAAATAAATAATCTTGTGCTCTGCTCAGAGAGATAGCACAAGAATAATTCACTGTTAAAAATAACCTGATTTTTAATGCAAGTGTTTATTTAAAAAATATAATTCATCTACTTTCAAGTTAGACCTCATACTAAACCAATTCGAAAATTAATGTTGAAAGATAAATGAAAGCTATTTCCTGAAGCAAGTTTTTCATTTATATTTTTAGGAATGCCTTTGGATTGGTTAACTATCAGAAGCTGACCTTCCTAAATGCCCCATATCTAGTGAATTAATGTAACTGTCTATAAATGCATCCTATCCTGTGGTAAATTACATGGTAAACAACGGGTGCAATTATAACAGATGCATGCTCACTAAGATGCATAAGATGAGAATTCAAAATGATGGAGAACACGTTCTCTCCTTATTAAAAACAAGTCCTCATTCCCCCTTGTGGACTTTGTCATGCAATTTGCTCTCTTTCTACTCCTCTCCCCATTAAAGAAGAATTACTGAGTCACAGTTATGTCTAATATAAAGACACAACTGAATTTTGTTAAATGCCCACTTGGAAGATACAAAGTATATCAGGCTTTATAAACTGATATAATAATCTAATTCAGAAAATAGCCATTTATGTGAAAATTCAGTAAGCACCACAACATCTCAAATAACTAAGTGGAGCAAGTACCCGCTATGCATGGGAGCATTTTTATAAAATCAAGCCGAGCTTTAGAAGTATCCATCACAATATTAAGATCTTCATTCAATAAACTGGACTGGTGTCTCTCCCAGTAGGACTGTCACTGTAATGACACTGCCCAGCAGGGTGCTGTTCTATGAAGCATGGGAGGATCAATGCTTCCATCTAAAAACATTAATTTTAGAAAAGTTCAAAGTTGCTGCAAATAGATTAACTTTTTTAATGGTTTAGTTAAAGGTTATTGAAACTATGATTTAATCCAAAACAAAAGTTTGTAAGCAATAACTTTCTAATAAGAGATTTGATCTTGTTATTTTGGCAGCTGGTGAAACATCAAGAGGAGTAAGTCCTTGCTTGACACAGATTGTAAGAATTTGTCTTTTTGGTAAATCAATATAATGTGTGCTTATTGGTGGAACAGAGACAAAGCTTAAATTTCCATGTCATTATTTTGATTCATATAAATTTGTGCTTTTCTTAAATTGTCTTTACAAGTTGTTAATGAACGTTTGTCATTAGAGTACTCAGTGGTAGATCAAATACTAGCTTTAAAAATACAAAATTGATCACAGATAGGTAATTTCATATTGGTTAACTTAAAACCAAGGCTGGTAGACACATAATTTCATCAGTACCATGATTATCATTTAATAACCCAAATGGTTGGTCTGTACTATATATTTACGGAATGAATAATAAATGGTGGATAGTTGACATAACTCTCTCATCTATCAGTCGTCTTATAGACCTAATGCTTAAATCCATATTGACTTAGTGTGTCTTCTACATTCCAGGAAGCATAGAAGCAGGTGGATTTCTTCTGTATTTTTTGGTTCTATGTGATGCTCTTACCTCTAGCTCTCTCTTTTCTTCTTCTCTTCCTTCTCCCCCTCCTTCCTTTTCTCTGTCTCTCTCTCCTGTACACAGACACACACACACAGACACACACACACAGACACACACACACACAATGTAGTTCTGTCTAGCATATCAAAAATAAACTAAATTATCTACTAGGGTTCCTTTCAGGACTGTAATCACAAGATTTCTCTCAAACATATATCAAGGGAGTACCCAAAGCAAAACACAATGGCATTTTTTGATCAGAAGCAAACTGTATAAGCATTGATGTCAGTAATTTGGAAGCACCATCCCCAGGCTTCTTTTCACACTGCATTAGAGATACAACATTTGGTTTTGGAAGAAAAACTGCTTTTATTTTTATCTCCATAGGTAAATTGGAGTTGATTTTCATAACTCAATATTTGACCATTAAACATGGGATATATGAGATTAGTATATTTTAATTTTTAAGCAAATATTTTTGGGACATTTGGTAAATATTGAGAATGTTTTTGAGATTTTCTACTATTTTCTAAAGAAATTCTTCCTGATTTTAAGTTTGTTTATGGGCTTAGTGTAAAGTATTTGCTTTCCCATAGTCTGAGCATGTACTGGGTCAGTAGCTTCCCAGTTGTTTCTCTGCTTGAGCAAAGTTTTCATTTTGGTGAAATATCCACAACGGCTGTTCATTCCATATATTTATGTTGAAAGCATATTAACCTGAGCACCTGGGGGTAATTATCATCATGTACAAATGTCTTTGGATGTTAATACCTCTTCTCCCCCTCTCCTGGTTGTCTGGACGCTGATATTATTATGTACTAATGTCTTTGGGTCTATGTGGTACTGACAACACCTTGAAACTCATTCACACTGATTTTGGCTAAGAAATCTTGAGTTTTGCTAAATACAGTTAACTGTGTATAATTCAACAAACATCTTTTTCCCCACCATGGGGTTATGCATTAATATTGACCAGTAATAATAATGTGACGCATTGACCTTTGTTCGTCTGGAATCATTTAGATTTAACAACTTTTTCCTTGAGACCTGGGTGTGACAATCATATAAAGTGCCATTTGGATGAAGCTTGTGAAGGAAAACATCATCAATACCCTGCTTATAGATATTCTTGATTTGGTTTCCCAGTTGTTATAGAATGAAAGTAATTCATTCAGTAGAGCAAACACAGCAAAAGTTGCTCTTGAACTTTACTATTGGCACTATTTCAACATTTTCTTGTGTGGCTGATTTTCTGATAAATGATATGAACTTGACATATGATGGCTATATTTGTCTACTTTTATCCCTTAGGAAATTACTTCTGATCAAGAATGCTTTCCTGCTTATTTCCAATACTGTATGTAAAATATTGACACTACAAGGGCCATTTTATTGACTCTCTAACTTCTACAAATAAAGTAAAAATATAAAGACACATTGAGGCTTGTTTAAGAACCCACAGCTTGTTAAAAAGCACTTGTAGCTTAACTGGGTTTGGTAAAACCCCAGACGGGCAAAGCTCTGACATTCAGAATACAGCAAACTATACATTTGGTGAAAAATTGTTCATCACCACATGTACTTCATTTCACCCCCCTTCATCTCAATGTAACTTGTGGTCACATATGTTCTATAATATGCATTCCTTGTTTCATGGTACCTGCTACTCTTCTATCCTCTCTGAGTGACCCTTCTTTCTTGCCTGCCTGGCTGTTTAAGTAAACCAACTACATCCAGTTGCAGGGATCTGTCTGTATATTTAGACTTGACCATGCTCCTGTGATCCAGACCCATATTTGCGATTGCTCACAAGTCCTCTTCAGCTGAATGTTTCACACACACCCTAAATTTAATGTGGCCCAAACTGAACCCATTATTTTCTTGTTCTCCTTACTCTCATCCATAGGCAAGAAATTTTTCTCTAGTATTTTCTACTAGGTTGCTAATTCAACAATCTATACAGACAACCAAATTGGGCACTTGGGTATCACTCTAGATTACCCTACCACCCTCAGTCTGCCACATCTAATTAATCACAAATTTTCCTTAACATCTTATATGGAAACCTGTCATTTGTCCTCTCCTCAATCTCCCCACTCTACCACAGTTCACTGTAATGCCTTACACAGAGTAGGTGCTCTATAAATACTTATTGATGAATGAATAGAACAAGAGTGAGCAAATGAATGATAAGACATGGTTTCTACCCTCATTTAGCACATTTTGTAACAAATGGAGAAAGACAAATGTATGGATATAAATACATACATACCAGCATACTATGTCCCAAGAAAAGTCATACATGAGAGGTACTTCACCTGATCTGGGGCTCGAGGAAGTCTTTCCGAAGAATGAAAACCTAGGTAATGAATGATTATTTACTCATTTCTAATCTAATTTTCTACTAATCTCTTCAGATTGAGAAGAAGAAGAAATTTAGATGGTGACGAAGGGAATTCAATGGTTTCCACAAAGACCAGTTTGGCTTTTCTACTCTCCAGGTAGCTATAACTGCTTAGATGTTCTTGGGTACAAGTCTTCCTAAAAGAATAATGTCTGTTTTTCAAAATTAATTACTCACAGAGAAAGACTTGGCCCTACATTTTGGTTACACATCATGAAACATGCAGCTTAAATTAGCTAGCAGGTTACATTTCTGTAACTTATATGAATTCAAATGAATCTTATGTTTTGATACATAATATAGGCTGCACAAACATACTGATAAACCCACAGGAATAGATTCAGTCTCAGCCTTCTTGTGAGGTAAGCTCCATGGGCTGATCTCAGCTATGTGGTGATACTCAAAATGAACTGGCACGTCTAGAGGTCTTCACTGGATTTATTTGTTTTGAAATGGACACATTATGTATTAATAACAATACTAATACAAAATTTCCTAATTTATTCTTTAAAAATTCTTAAATTTTAGAAAATTTCTTCCTATATAATATAAATTAATATTAGTAAGAATGATCAAGTTCCAAGCAGTATTTCCTGGCTCTATTTTAAAATTTGTTTTCCATAAAACTTGCTTTTCAGGGTTAATTAGTCTAAAGTTATAAAACCTATCAAATAATAATCTTGTTTACTCTCTAATTAACAGATATGTAATTATTCAGTTAATAGTGAAGAAGCCAATAGATTTAACTCTCATTTTGAATGTAAACATAAACGGTCTTTAATAAATCAGTCAAATGGCTCAAACAACAGCTTTATGATTTTATTAAAAAAAAGACTAATATTCAAACAACAGACAAAGGGAAAGTAGCTTTCTTTTATTTTTTTCCATCAAGAAAGCCTCTCATCCCTAAATTTGTGCAACTCTATGTCTTAACTCACTTTATGAAATATATGGGGAGATTCAATAAACAAAAATATTCTTCTGTTTCGTCCTTTTTGGTAAAGGTGCCATTTAAAATTGGTATTTAATACCTAATACCCAAAACAATCTTGAGAAAAAACAAAGCTGGAGGTATCACACTCCCTGATTTCAAACTATGAAATAAAATATTACAGTAATCAAAACACTATAGTATTGACATAAAAACAGACACAAAGATCAATGGAACAAAATAAAGAGACCATAAATAAACCCACACAAACATGTTCAACTAATTTATGATGAAGGTGGCAAGGACACACAATGGGGACAGAACAGTCTCTTCAACATATGGAAAATTAGACAGCTACATGCAAAAAAATAAAACTGGACCATTATCTTATACCATGTACAAAAATTAACTCAAAATGGATTAAAGACTTGAGGGGATGACTTGAAACCATAAAATGCTAGAAGAAAACATAGGCAGTAAGCTGTCTGACATCAGTCTTAGCAATTTTTTTTTAATCTGACTACAAAAGGCAAGGGAAACAAAAGCAAAAATAAACAAATGGGATTACATCAAACTAAAAAGCTTCTACACAGTAAAAGAAACCATCAACAAAGTAAAAAGGTAACCTACTGAATGAGAGAAGGTATTTGCAAATCAGGTATCTGATAAGGGGTAAACTATGTAAAGAACTCATCTAAACTATGTAAAGAACTCATACAATTTAATAACAGAAAAACAAACAGTTCAATTAAAAAATGAGCAGAGGATCTAAATAGACATTTTTCCAAAGAAGACATGCAGATGGCCAACAGGCACATGAAAACAGGCATCACTCATCATCAAGAAAATGCAAATCAAAACCACAATGAGATACCACCTCACACCTGTCAGAATGACTATTATCAAGAGGACAAGAAACAACAAGTGTTGGCAACAACGTAGAGAAAAGGAAACCTTGTGCACTGTTGATGGAATTTTTAATTAGTGTAGTAACTATGGAAAGCAGTACAGCAGGTCTTCAAAAAATTAAAAATAGAATTATAATACGATCCAGTAATTCCACTTCTGGGTATTTTTCCAAAGAAAATAAAAACGCTAATTTGAAAAGGTACATGTATCCTGCTATGTTTGTTGCAGCATTATTTACAATAGCCAAGATATGGAAGCAACCTAAATGTCCTTAGTTAGGTGAATGGATAAAGAAGATGCGTGTGTGTGTGTGTGTGTGTGTGTGTGTGTGTGTGTGTGTGTGTGTAGGAATACTATTCAACTAAAAAGAAGAATGAAATCTTTGCCATTTGTGACAACTTGGATGGACCTTGAGGGTTTTATACTTAGTGAAATAAGTCAGACAGAGAAAGACAAACACCATATGATTTCACCAATATATGGAATCTAAAAAGCAAAACAAACAAATCAAAACAGAAACAGACTCACAGACACAGAGAACAGATTGGTGGTTACCAGAGGGGAGGAGGGTGGAGGAGGCAAAATGGGTAAAAAGAATTAAGAAGTACAAACTTACAGTTATAAAATAACTAAGTCATGGGGATGTAATGTACAACATGGGAAATATAGTCATAATATTGTATTAACTTTGTAAGGTGACATATGGTTACTAGACATTTTGTGGTGACCATTTCACAATGTATATGACGTATACAAATGTTGAATTACTATCTTGCACAACTGAAATTAATTAATACTGTATGCCAACTATATCTCGAAAGAAAAAAAAATCAAGTCATTTTACAGTAAGTCAATCAAAAAAAGACAATATAATAAAATAAAACCTGTATTTAGCCTGGACTACTTGTAGAATTGAAAAAGATAAGAAAAAGATAAGAAAAATGACTAATTTAGAATTACATGCATCTTTTATCATCAATTCATTCATAAAATGCCCTTTTAATGCCTAACATTACATTTTTTACTTGGTGATCTATAATCTGTGCTATGAATGCTCTTCAGTAAAAAATGAAACTCCAGTTGTTGCCCAGTATGAGAAGATGAATAGCATTAAGCTATGTATAACCTAAGTCTGCTCCAGATCCTCTTGCAATCATCGAGTAACATGGAAAAGGAGATAATGAGCTACAGTTATGTGCTTAGTTTTTGGTTTGAGAAAACAAAATATGTCTTACATAAGTGCTAAGCATTATGATGGCATTTGCTTTATTAGCCCTGTTAAGAACCCGAGCTCACCAATTTTTTCTTAGCTTTCTGGCTACCATGACTGCTGATGATTACTATTCTCATAAGCAGTATTAGAAAACAGAGTTCAGAAATTCTTATGTCCCAAGGTTGTGCTACTTTCAGCTTCTCTGGGAGTCAACAGACAGGGCAATGAGAGAAGTTATGCACTGTCACAGTCTGAACAAAATCTCATCAATCAGAGAACAGGGTTTTACTCTCTGGTGCCTTCTTTTCACTACAGTGGAAATAAAGGAAAGAATCCCCAAACAAGCAATTCTGTTGAATTACTGTGTAAGACCAGGGGAACAAATGACAGCACTTGTATCTCTAGTAACCACTTTCCAGCATGAATAAATTGTTCTCAGAAAAATATATTTTATCTGAAACTTTATTTCATAAGCACAAGAGGTTCAAAGTCACAGCACATAAAAGTTTAAAAAAATCTAAAGTCAAGTTTTATTCTATGCATGGAGAAGAGAAAAGTTCTTATCCTAATGAGAACATCTTTTGCTACATGTTAGCCTAGCATGCCCTTGAACAATCTCAGATGTCTGCCATGCTGAGGCATGCTTTGGAGGGATTTGGATCTGAACTCTGTAATTTTCTGTTAAGAATTCTGCTCCCTTTTCAGACCACTTTTAAGGAACTATTTCAAAAATGTCACAGTATACACACACACACACACACACACGCACAGATTCCAGCAACAAGAACTTTAAAAACACCAATTAGACCAGAAATTTGAGGCCAGTGAATGAATAAACTTTTAAATTATTCTTACTTCCACTACTTTTTCCAGATATCTTTGTCTGTTAACAGATTATACCAAAATGTCTATTCTCATATTGTTAGGAGGGGTAGTAATGAATGTTACATTCCAGATTGTTCCTGGTATAGGGTAGGAATAGATTAGCGACAACTGAGTGGAGTCTCCATAGTACAGGATCTGTTCAAAGCTTTGCATACATAGACCAGTGTGATTAGATTTTAGGGGACTGATTCACACTAAGTTCATAAGGTACGGCTATTTAATCCAAACAAAAAGAAACAGTTTCAAAATAGATGTATGGAAAAAAGATCGACCATGCTAATAGCAAACATAAGAAATGTACAATGGATATTTTGTATCAGATAAATAGACCCAAACAAAGAGAATTACTAATATAAGAGAAGCATTTCATAATAAAAAAGATTTAAGAACATACAACAATCATAAATGTATATGATATGAACCTAGTAACAGAGCCTCAAGGTCCATGAAAGCAAAAATGTATAGAATTAGAGGGAAAAATAAACAATTCTGCAATCAGAATTGGAGATTCTTAACATTCTCTCAGCAATCGATATAACAAATAGCCACAAAAGCACAGTACAGATGTGCATAATCTAAACAATACTATAAATCACTTTTTCCTAATTGATATTTATATAATATAACCCAGCAAATGCGAAATACACAATCTTTTTTAAGTACACATACTACAGACAGCAAGATAGACATATGTTGGGCCATAAAACAAGTCTCAAATGTAAAAGGATTAAAATTGTAAAACATGTGTTCTCTGACCATTATGGAATTAAGTTAGAATCAATAACAAAATACCTAGAAAAATATTTGTTACTTAAAGTTCTAAGCTTTTGTTACTTATGAAATATATTTATGAAGAAAATAACCTTCCCAAACAAGAGATATGATGTACTACTCTAGTATACTCAATTGTTCATATAACTTAAGAGCTGAAAAAGAGTTCAGAGGTAAGCAAAAGGCTGGAGTCTTACTTCTAAATGTCCTTAAAATATTTAGGGGGTAGAAGGTACAGCTCAAGGTAGAGCACATGCTTAGCATGCACAAGATCCTCGGTTCAATCCCCACTACCTCCTCAAAAAATAAATAAATAAATAGACCTAATTACCCCCACCACAAATAAGATATTTAGATATATGTTGTCAATGAGCTAGTTAGTGAAAAGTTTTTCAGAATTTATGTGTTTTTGTTTATGATCTCAAAAGAAAGGAATATGAATACAAAAATAATTATAAAATTGGGTGTCTATTTTTGTTACACTTACAAAAACACTTTTATTTTACAAAACTCATTGGTCAGGCTTCGGTATTCAGTAGTTTTCATTGATTGTACCTATTTGTAAATCTATCTGTTAATATATTATCAACCTTCAAAAGAAACCTCTGTTAGATATGTACACTATGTTGTATAATAAAAGAAGAAAGTTTTTGTAAAATATTGATTCCACAATTTAAAGTACAGTAACTGAACAATTTGCAACCTGGTCAAACAACAACAAAAGTTTTAATTCAATTCTTTAAGAGTGAATGGCAGAAAGCTTTAAAAAAAACTTTTAAATAAAGCTGTAAACATTTATTTTTATTTGACTTATGTAATCAAACATTTATTTAGTATTCTGGTTTAGTTTTTGAAGTATTAATCTTTTAAAATCTAATTAGAGAGGAAAATTTACACTCATCATGTATTTATTAACTTGATAATTATTCCAAAAATACCCTCTATGTACATGTGAGGCATTATGCCAAGAGTTAGAGATGTAATAATATTCTCTGCTCTAATAAAGCTTATATTCTAGTGGGAAAGTAAAAAAGCAAATAACAATACAAAAAAGAGCTAACTATTTAATTATAACAGTGCTATGAAAGTGAAGTAAATAGTGATATCAAAGCATGTAGTAGATATCTTCAAGTGACAGAAAATAGAACTGAACTTTGAAGAGTGAATAAAAGTTAATCAATAGAGTTTTAGATAGACGGAATAAGTGAGGCTTGAATCAGAAAGGGGAAAATGTGTTTGAAGGACCAGAGAAAACATCTATTCGTGAAGCAAGAATGGTCTCCAGGTGAGGCAGGCAAGGTTAGCTCAGCCTGGTTGACCAAGAAAAGAACTTTTTTTTTTCCTAGTTGCAACAGATGGGCATTTAAAGCACTTTAGACAGTGGATTTAAAATAGAAAGGAATAGCAGATATTCTGGATTTGGAGATTCAGAGAGAGAACAGTAAACAATGGTTCCTAGGTTTCTAACCTAAGCAAATAAGCAGGTGGTGATGTCACTTACTGAGATGAGAAGGATGGAAAAGGTGGAAATCTGTGGAAGAATTATAGAGTATTTGGAGGGGGGGACATACTGAATTTCAGTGGAAGTACTGTAAGATTCAGAGGAAGAATTTAGGTATACAGCTCAATGCAGAATTGGACATCAGAGAAATGTTTTGGTTTAGAGATGTAACTTTGAGGATCATCAGCACACAGATAATGAATGCTATGATTGTGAAGGAGAACATTTAGAGCAAGAAGAGAATTGCTATAGAAATATGCCACCTGAGGCTCAAGGAACTCCAACATTTGAAGGTTAGGTAGATGAGATTGAGCCAGTAAAGGAAAGAATAAGTGTTGTGCAATGTGGTGGAGGGCAAGAAAATAGCGCCTGGAGGAAGGAATCATCCTTAGCTTGCAATGTACCAGAGAAGTCATGTAAAATGAAGAATCAAAAATCCCACTGCCTTAGTAACATAGGCCACTGTTGATCTTGGGAGGAATCATTTTTTGTGGATGGCTGGAGCTTGCAGGAAAATTAGACCCTGAGGAGAAAGGCATGTGTTGATAGCTATTTACAAGAAGTTCGGTTGTGAAAAAGGAAGAAGGAAGAGGATGGCAGTTAGAAGAGTGAAGAAAAGTCAGGTTATGGAAATACATTTTGTTAAGATGGCAGAATTCTGGGCGTGGTGATGGTGGCAAGGATTTAGTTCAGAGGGAGAGAAAGTAGACAAAAAAGTGTAAAGGTTCTGAGAAACTGAGGGAAGCTATGACAGACGTGAGTAATTTAAGTTTTCAGAGCTAGTCCAATAATCAGAGACAACCTTTCAGAAGAGTTTTCTCTTAGACTTATTCAAATAATCTGATATTTTGCTGAGCATGAAATTTAAATTTACCACATTGTTATATTCGATGCTGAACAATTTTACTGCCAAATTGTGTGTGTGTGATTAAGTCTTCTGTATTTAAAACTTATGCCCCAGTTAATGAAAAGTTATAGATAGGTTTTTATCTACTCAGCAAAGACTATTTTAAAGGGAAATGCTAACTTAACCAGTAAATTAGTTTCAAGCAAGTACACAACTGAAACAGATGAACAGAACACACATTGCAATTTAGTGTTTTATTTCTGTATATCTACCTGAGTGATTTCTCTTCGGAGCAACCAGAGTGTTTTTAAAATCTCATTTAAATTTTTTTCTAGCATACAAGCCAACTTCACATGAAGGATATAATATAAAGTTATCTGTATCACTTAAAATGTAATCATTGAGGAAACTATTAACTTAAACACTTCAGCATTAATAGACTTTGCTTGATGGTTTAAGTTCAGAATCTAGGCTTCAAAACAAA
The DNA here is from genome assembly GCF_048564905.1 of Vicugna pacos. Lineage (NCBI taxonomy): Eukaryota > Metazoa > Chordata > Mammalia > Artiodactyla > Camelidae > Vicugna > Vicugna pacos. The sequence continues at coordinate 79,416,564 of NC_132987.1, forward strand.
TGACCCTTTGCCTACTGACAATGTAAGAAAACATCATCAAGAGGAAAGTCAGTTAGAAAGTGCCTTGCTGGGTTTGTAGCCACAGCATGTGACTCTGGCTACAGCTACAAGAGCATGGCAGAGATATTCTAATTGTAAAATGATTCAGTGACCCCACAAGCCACAGTTTATCCTCCCAGTTGTTAGGTAATCAAATATTATTTGCTTTAATTGAGCTGCTATGGGGATGATTTTCAGTGGGCCAGCTGAATCAATGGACTGGCTGGAACCTGTGAAGCATTTTACATGCAACACAAATAAAAAGAGCTGGGAAGCCAAAAGAAACTTAAAAACAAAAATTCTTATAAATATGTTTTACCGGTAAATAAGATACTGCAATTTAGAATTATAGTATGTCCACTGCCAATGACATCAACGTTCCTCATTGTCAAGGTAGCAGATTGCTATCACTTACTCCCAAATAACGTTTGAATGTAAAATGATAAAGCTCCCTTCCTTTATTTTAAAAAAGAAAACGATTAAGTCTGAATACTTTCATTTGTCATTGAAAGCAGATCTACCTAGAAAATTAGACTAAATATGAATAAAGTTACATAAAGTTGCTGTAAATCTCTTCAGTATTAATTTCATGTACTGGGCACAATTTAACAGGCTGAACACCCTCTTACAGAACAAGAGAAAATATATTCTCACAAAATTTTCTATGTAATACCTCAGTATAGCTAAGAACTGCAATATGGAACAAGCTGAAACATACACATAAACACATGAAGCTGCTTCATGAACACCACAGAGAGACGCTGACAAGCAGAATGCATTCCAACAGTTCCATGCAGTATCTAATTACATCTTTAAATCAAAATTAGGGGAGGGCAAGTCACAGAAGAGCATCAAAATTCTTGTAACAAGGTCTACATAATCTATTTGATGTTGTTGGAAAAACAGCATATGTTTTGGATAACTGCAAAAAAACCTCAAAGGATACCAACTTCTGAGAATAAAGCCAAATGCTATAAGCCCTAACCACTACCTATGGTACTGACCACAGGGATGGAGTTGATAATTAAGTAGCTACTGACCCTTAAAAGCATAGTTTCAATCTCAAATGTAACTTTTTGAATCACTGGATATAACAGGCCTTTGAAGACAGCCACCTTCACTTTTCAAAGAAAAACTGTCTTATTCCACATTATTATCAGCAGCCCATATCGGCTAGTGATTTAACTGACCGAAATACATTTCCAGGACTTCAGAGGGAGATGATGAGGTAGAAGATGGAATGTAGCATGAAACTCTGTGGATGGGAGTCTTTACACACACATTCCTTGGTCATACTGCTTTTTGGTGAGAAAATGTAAGCATATGAGAAAGGAACTTACTGGGGCCATATCACAGGATTCCTGCACAGTGATGAGTGTTCATCTGAGATTTGTGGTCCTGCACTTTCCATGAAACTAATCATAATGGTTGTATCATTTTTCTTCAGCTATGCTCTCCAGTTTGTGCGAAGCCTAAAGTAAGGAGATAGCTGAATTTGTAGAGATTTGGGGTTTGCTAAGAAAGAAAGATGGAAGATGAAAGGGACAAGAGAGTTAAAGTTTGTGAGGATCTAATTACAATGAAAGCTCCTGGGAGCTAGGTTGGGAAGGGAGGAAGTAAGAATAAGATAGGGGTAGGCTAATGGATCCTGAAATGAAAGTAGTATCTTGTCATGTTAAAACTTTTGGAGTAAGGTAGAGAAAGTAAGCTTAGAAGGGTATGTCACTGAAACCAGAAAACTGGATGTTTGAACCCAAGATTTCATATGTGCAGTAATTAGTAATAATGACACAATACAAGGGCCTATTAATGTATCAAGTTTTTAAATATTATTATTATGAAAGTACTGTGCTTTGAATTTCAGCTGACCAGCTCCAGTGCCAATTTTGTAAGTTATCTAACCATAACAGCCTTTCCTCCAGAAGATAACTAGTCTAAAATTAAGTATCATTTGTGTAGAAGTTCTCCACACCACCAGATTTATCTTGCTAAAGTGCTCTCCTTTTATTTAGACCCATTTTCCATCTGCTGACCTTTTTTATAGGATAGTAATCAAGCTTTTTACAGCCAAGATGTTGTTAGAAAGTGACATTCTTCCCATAAATTTCTCTTCCATATCATTTTTTCCCTTTTTCTCAACAGTTTGACCAGATTATATTTAAATTCTGGATTCAAAAAAAAAAGAATAATTTAATCATTGAATAATAAAGAATCTTATTCCTCATGCTACCAAATTTGATCTGTTCCACACTAATAAAATCTTCCAAGCAATATTCAAATTAAAGATAAACCAATAAATTAATCTCCATGTATAAGAATAAATGGGCCTCTTATTTCTCTTATTTTCTTCCTTCTCCTTTCCCCAGTCTCATTCTTTTTTGAGAGTTGATGTTGAGGAGGAAGGACAGAAAATCAGCATGAAAGTAAACACAACATTTCACAGAACAGCTTGGATATTTGAAAAACTCTTTATACATTAATAGTACAATGCTTGGAAAATGGGATGTTCTGACTAATTAAATTTCCTCATGAACTAGGGAGGAAAAACATTTTTAAAAATTTCAATCCTCCTTTAAAACCTTTTGAAAATGACTTAATCCCCCTCTTGGCTTATTAAGTATAATCTATGGAGGAGAATGAACACATTTGATGAGTTAGATTGTGTGACTCATGATCGTCATTATGAATAACAATTCGCATTGTACATTTCTGGGATGGTGTAGGAGTTTGGACTGATTATACGTAATCTTCAAGAAATGCCATAGAAGGTTCTCTTCTGAATAAATCCTGCTTATCACTCGCTTTTTCCCTCTTTTCTCTTTCAAATCTCAGTGCTATAAAATTTTGATAAACTGATAACTATAGTTAATCCTATTTATAATAACTTTAAACTAACTTCATATGTACAAATAATTTTCAGTTGTCAAAATATGAATTATTTTAATTATATTTTAACCCCTAAGTAATGCTTCCTAACTTCCACCAACATGGCTGCTTATCCTATTAATTAACTCGTTTCTTGACACAAATACATTCTTTTTTTTTTTTCTTTTCACTGTGGCAAAGAAGCAGCTAGAATAAGGGTTCTTTTGAGTTATAAGTTAACTAAGTTCTTTTTCATCCTGGTGAAGATACAAAGAACTGTTAGGATGAGAGAGATTATATACCTGCTTACCCTGGAGTGCATGGAAGATGAAACGTTAATCCAAAGGACAGGAAAGCTGCATAGTTCAGGGTTTTTTTTTTTAGAATGATTTTCAGTTTATCTGTTTATTAAATAATGTGAACCTACTACGTACAAAGTACCCTTGAATTTTGCTACCTGATTCTCACCTTCTAAGACTTTAGAGAACAACTGAGGAATGCATGACTTTCAATTTAGGTAAAAACTGTAGGGAGAAATTAAACCTATCATTTGCTGACTACTTACCAAGTGTAATAGGTGTCTATTATGTACATATATATATATGTATATATATATTTTATATACACACACATATACGCACACACAAACACAGACTCATGCATGCAACATATCATAGTGTCCCTAGGGGGTAAGAATTAGCATTTCTTTTTTTTATTGCAAAAGTAATATTTCTTTTTTTTTTAACATTTTTTATTGATTTATAATCATTTTACAATGTTGTGTCAAATTCCAGTGTTCTGCACAATTTTTCAGTCATTCATGGACATAAACACACTCATTGTCACATTTTTTTCTCTGTGAATTATCATAACATTTTGTGTATATTTCCCTGTGCTATACAGTGTAATCTTGTTTATTCTACAATTTTGAAATCCCAGTCTATCCCTTCCCACCCTCTATCCCCCTGGTGGAATCTAAAAAACAAAAACAAAAACAAACAAACAAACAAAAACAAAGCATAAATATAGGACAGAAATAGACTCATGGACAAAGAATTATCATTTCTATGTTTATAGATGTGAAAATTGAGGCTCAGTGAAGTAAGCCAGAGAGTTTATGAGTTTATGTTCCAATATGAGATAGAGATCACATTGTCTGCTGGAACAGTAAGAAAAAGATTCCTTCAGGATTAGAATTGGGTTTTAAATGGGTAATAAACTGGGGGTATATAAAAAAAAGAGGGACATTCAAGGGGGCATTCTAGAAAGATACAATAGCAGTTTAAAAGCTTAGAGTAGAGTTCTGCTTTTAGAGTTTCTAACAGACCAACTTTCTTATATGTAAAAACTAAAATCTACAAACTTTGGATTGAATATATACAGTATGTATTTTGTGCACATAGCTCATTTATTTATTTGGCCTACAGGCAAAATCCTGTAAAAGCAGGAAACTTATCTGAATTTGCCCAGTGACATCTCTTTTTCTAGGTTCAGCGGTCAACTCCTCTCTACTTTCTGCTTGCTTTTGGTCTCTCTTCAAGAATGCCTTTAAGTCATATAAATAACAGTAAGCTCCATAGTCTCACTGGCTTAATAAACCAGACTTTGAGGCTACAACAGCGTCTGGAGAGTGAGGGGGGAAATGCTGGAAAAGAAAGAGCTGGAGAGAAGCAGGGACAAACAAATACCGTATATAAACCCTGCATAATATCTAGCAGAGCCCTGAAATGCACATGGACCGTGAAGATTCCGAGAAACCCAATGAAGGCTGAAATATCTGAAAAAAATATCAGCTGCTTCCCCAAGCTGTGGTGACAGAGCTTGGAATTAATTGCCTCATAAAGCAAACAAACAAATAGTAAATCAAACAAACAAACAAAAATCACTCTCTGGGAGAATATAACAGAATCCAGAGCCTCTCTGATGTATTCTTCACATGTGCAGATACAATCCAGAATTACTACATGTGCAAAGAAACGGGATAATGTGATCCACGTGTAATGAAACAACAATCAAAGAAAACTGGCCATTGTGAGACTCAGATGCTCAAATTAGCAGGCATAGATTTTGAAGCAGCTACTGTAACTATACATTCACTAAAAAAATCAATAAATAAGAAATAAAATGAAGACATAACAATAAAATTTTAGTACTGAAAAATACAATATCTAAAAGAAGAAGTTGGAGTGGACATACAGTCTTTGCTTAAATACTAACATTTTCAGATATGCCAGCTTCCCATTTTAAGTATGAACACACAACAAAACTGAACTGAGTATTTCATTTTATGTGCTTTTAGTCATTGCTTATGGTCTGTTCAGCCCTGTTAGTAAGACATTCTTTTTCAGAAAAGAAATAGAGATGGCAGAATAAATTATATCAGAAACCTTTCATATGGACTGCCCACCACAGGCATGAAACAAGCCTGTTCATGGGTTGATCTTCCTGCAATACTGACAGGATACAAAAATCATTCATATTTTCTATTCCTTTATAAAAATAGAATGTAAAGAAATGGTTGCAGGTCAAGTTTACAGATCAAATCTGTAAAAAACAGTTCACTATATGATATTGCTTAGGAATGGTATAGAGTGCCAAAGCGACGTCATTATATTTCTTATCTAGTAACATCTAAACAACCAACAATTGATCAACCAACTTCCTACTAACGTGTCTTTATTAAGTGGTGATTAACAAGGTGGTTTTATTGCATTTTTTACAGTTATCCTAGTCTGAAGCAGCGTCAGAGAAAGGGAGCAGTAAAGCCAAGAGTTTGGTAAAAGGCAATCTCATTACTTGTTGGCTAAATTTGGGGTACATGTTCAGTTTGAACCAGACACTTTCCTTCTCTTGAAACCACAAGTTGTTCTCCTGTTACACCATATGCACAGCTCAATGATAAAATTAGCACATTCTATTGTAATTATTCTTTTCTAGCCTTCATTATACCCAAACTTCTTGAAAGAGGGTATAAATTACTACTACTTTCTCATGGGGCAACAGCCAACCACACGGAAAGGGTTATAAAAACATGGTTCCTACTTCCAGACGTCAGCAAAACTGGAAGATTTAAAGTGAGAGATGAAAAAATGAGGAAAGAAGTTTTACAAGCTGACTGAGGCAATGGTGGTTAGATATATAAGATTACAAGAGCTTCAGTGCCATTTTGCAAAATAAGATCCCTTGTTTAGATTGTTCACAGGTGTAATTTTTACTGGGTTCACTGCAAGCACCAAAGAAGTTTCCCCATTTCAGAATGAGGGTTTGAAAATCGACTGAAATTTAAATTAGTAAGAACCAACATAAATCTGTAGAAACCACACCCTAATTACTCCTAATGAATTTAAGCTATTTCCACACCTTACTGAAGATCCCAAAATGTGTTTCTGATCAAAAATGTGTTACAAAATGTTAGGAGTCAAATTACTAAGAAAGTCATCCTCTAGGAAAGACTAATTAATACAATTAATAAGGAATATTCAAGAATGAGAAGTATATAGTAAAACATTTTCTGCATGTATTTTACATTCTCCATGGGAAAGACTTTTTAAGGCTGAAGTCCAACATTAGTTATCTACCCAGAAATAGTCCCAGGTTGAAGAAGATCAATTCATTAAGCTAGTGCTAGATGGAAATCTCACTCTCTATAATTCCATGTTCATGAAATAACTATTTAATCTGTGCACGGACTTTCTGAAGGAATCCACCTACTAGTACACCAAAATTTCATTAGATGAACATTCTGTCCTCAACAGAAAAGGAGAAAAAGAAAGCAATATTTACTTAGCAATAATATATTCCAGGGAGGTTCCTATGCACTTTTCATGTATTGCCTAGGTAATTCTCAGCTGAGCTCTGAATAAGAATTATGCTCATTTTACAAACAGGAAAATTAAATTCCAAGGGATTAAAGTATACATCCAAAGTTACACAGCTGTTAAATGGTGCGGGTGAGAGTTAAACCTCATTCTACATGGTTCCAAAGTCCATGTTCTTTCTCTTCCACTGTAACTTGATGAAATGCCATTTTACTACGTAATTAGTTTCTGATGAGCTTGCTTAGTGCAAATCACTTCTGCATAGCCTACTCACTTACCCTGTGTGGGACCGATAAAATCAAAAGTCTAACTCATTCAAGGAATTGAGACTAGATCCTGAGTCTCCTGGTGGAAAAAATCCAACAGCCAGGCTTCTAGCATGTGAGGCTAGAAGTCAAATATCTGCTTGCTCATTTGACCTGGATCTAGACAGAATCAATTCAGGTCATTTGTCACTAATTAATATGTGCTGAAACAATGTTCTAAACATTCAGAGTTTATAACCTTTTCATTCTGCATGTCTCAGAGATACCAGAGCACAGTCACCTGTTGATTAAGCTAGATGGACATGTTAACCTTTGAGCTACACCCTGGCACATGAAAAAGAATGGCTTTGATAACTAATGGAGCTGGGAAGAGAAGGATTTTTTTTTTAATATAAAAAGGACAAATGGATATAAGAAGAGCACTTAAACACTTCTTAATCAAGGAGCAGAATCTTCAGAACATATGCAGCCTTAATAAATGAGCAACCATTAAATAAAAATGTGAAGATGGCACAATGTTAAAGAATGTTTTTGCCTGATCCCTGGCCCCTGATTGCTGAGATGGCTGTGATTTGCACTTAAAAGCATAGTCCCCCTGGCCTATTCATCCATGCTTTCTTGGAGAACATTCAAGACGACCAGAAAGGCACTTATTAGGTGTAGAGAGTACTGAAAATTAGGGGACTCTAGACCTACAAGGGCAGGAGCTCTCCACAAATATTGATGAGTTGAGAAAGTATAATCGTACAGCAAGAATGATAAAACAGCTATTGTCACATTCTTTGAGTCAGAAATCAAAGACTAAGAAATAAATGGTGGAAAATATTTTTAAATCAAATTAAATTTTGAATTAGATGTTAGGGACTATTTGAATGTTTTTAATAAAAGATGAATGTAAAATTAATGTATGGAGTCGACAGCAATTTAGAAACTGGCATGGCTTTGACTGTTAGCGAAACCATTGCAGAGCTGGGTTTTGAAGGACAGTAACTGCCCTTCTTGCAGTATTTTTCCTGATGTTTAGAGTCAAAATCTATTTACCTCTTTGGTAATGTACAGTGGTCTAGCTCTCTAGGCAGGTTTAATCTGAGACACAGATGTTTTTATGAAAGATTAAAAGCTACAAAAATTCCATGTTTGGGTGAAGGATTTCATTAGCAAATGTGTTTTAATGCTTATTCATAACAACAGTAGCAGAAACAAAATGAAAAGTCTCCTAAACTTGCTGAAGGATCATCAATTGTTTTGTGTTCCAGTAAACAAGTTGCCTCTTTAAAGCTGGAAGGGGAAATTAGGTATAAATTGGAGATAGCTCCTTTCAGACATTATGCTAAAAGTGGTCATAAGCTCTTCAAACCACAAATAACCAGTGGGGGTAAATGTCTTACTCATAGTAACTGCCATTCCCTTGATCCTTACCAATTATTTTTCTGTATATATTTTTACTGTGCTCTAATTTTCATGTATATTTGGTTAATCTGCTGAACCCATCTTGCCCATAATCAATCTTGGCTAAATCATGTCTTCTGATTTCTCTGAAAATGCTCCTTAGCACCTCGGAATTTTCTGGAGAAAGTCATGTAACAGTGTTGACTGACATAATTATGAATTTACGTTTACATATCTTTATCTCCAGTTCAGAAAAGATATGTTTCTACTCTTTCAAAATCACATCATTACTTATACCCTCTCTCTGAATCTTCTGGTTCGTTTGGCACATTCTTTACACAGGTTTTTTCCTTGAGCCCATAAACAATATAAACAAGTCTCTTCTATCTTGACAGAACTTTCCTTGCCTCTTAACTACTAGGTGTTACTATTTTTCTTCTCATTTTTTTCATTATATCAAAATTTCTAAGCATATTATTTCATCTATAAGAAACACAGGAACAGACAAAACTAATGTATGATGGTAGAAATTGTAAAACTGTCTCTGCACAGGGTAAGGGAGACTGACTAGACAGGAATATGAGGGAGTCGGCTGGGGTGAAGGAGATGTTCTGTATGTTGGATAGGCTGACTGGATGCTTTATCAAAACTCATTGAACTGTACAGGTAAGATTTAAATTCAAATTATATCTCAAAAATATATTCGGAAAGTGTAGCATGTATTCTGATATTTCCTCCACCAAACTACTCTCATCTGTTGTTAGCTATTTCCACCACGCTATTAAAACCCCATTAATCAGCAAATACAGTCACCGATTCTTGGAAAGATTTTTTCTTGAAAAGACTTTTCTCTTTCTTTTGATGAAAAAATACAGTTTCCTATAAAGTAGAAAATACATTACATTATTCCACGGGCATCCAAAGCCATAAAATATCTTACTTTTCCCAGTGTGCTTACAGTTCTGAAGGAGAAAATATGAAGGAAAAACTAGGCCCCTCACTTGAAGACACTTGAAATCTCTTTGTGGATTATTTGCCTATTCTGAGTAACCAGAAGAAACCAAAACTTAGAAACATTTCCTTTCTAAAATGCTTACTATTTTTTTTTTTTTACTAACTAAAAGCTCTGTATACAGAAATTTTATGTTTAGGAACCAGGATTATGCACAATATGGACAATGCTAATTTAATATTTTCAATTATTGTTCCATTATATTGCATTTCATAGAAGGAAATATTCCTTTAAGTAGAAGCTTTCAGTGAAAACTTTGGTGGAATAAAATCTGAATTTAAGAATACTCTATAATCATATACTTGGACAAGAAAATGAATGTATTTAACTACCTAAAACATGACTGTCTCTGCTCTATGCATTACCTCGCACTGATACTGAGGTTGACAGATTGGCTCTTTAAGAGCAGCAGATATTTTACAGGCACTAAACATGAAAAACAAAAACAAAAACAAACCAAACCCCAAACCCCTGAAGATTTTATTAGCTTATTTTAATCTTGCTTGTAGTGGACAAAATATCTGTGCATTATAAAAACTTTCCTTATGAAGGATGCAAATCTTATAAATTGCCAATCATCCAGATAAAGAAATCTGTAGTCCCTGGAAATTACTATTCCTTCATTGACTAAGTTACTTCAGGGAAAATACTTTAGTAACAGAACAAAATCTCCCAAATTCCTAAATAGCTTCATCTCTGAATCCATGGCCTCAATATTCCAGTTATACATTATAACACATTTGCTGTGAAAAATGTGGTAGACATCTGTGTTATTTCCAACAGTCAACAAAGGAATTATTTTTTAAGAATAATTGCAAATTTTAAACTTTTCAAGGGAATTAGTTTAGCCTTGTGATGCAGGTGGTACTCATTGAGTAATCCTCTTTTTTCCTCAAAACCCTCTAAACTCCAAATTCTTGTAAATTGCAAGTCAGAAACTTCATAAGAAAGTTATTTTTTATCAAAATGCCTTAAGAAAGTGTGTCAAGTTGTTCACTGTTGGAAAATTCTGTTTTCAAAGTTATGCCACTTAAAGGTTGCTGCACCTTTACCTTCTTAGCATATAGACTTAACTGAACACAGAAATAGACAAATTAGGAAATATATTTGTGAAGATAAAAATTCCATCAGAGTAGGCAGTAAAATGTATGCAAGACAGCCAACATTAAAGAGACAACCACCCTAATAGCTGCTGCCCAGGATAATGTTGTGCTGACACAGTAGAAACAGAACTGAGGGAGGTGAAATATGACTGAAATTCAAATGCTGGGATGTTCCTTTAGGGTATACAGTTTTTAATCAAAATTACTAAGCAATATTGATTTGTATCCCTTTTCATGATTGAAATATGGTTTTCTGAAAGGTATGCAACAAAATAAGGTTAAATTTGCATTAAATTTGTTATGGAGTATGTGAGCTATGAAGGAGTAGCTTTTTAAAATAACATCCAAGATACAGATTTAAGATAGTCATGCTGACACTTTATTTTCCTTGTACATATGGATCTGATCTCTCTCAATTTTCAAGTTAAATTTAGAGAGTGCACAGCTAATATTCTGTGTGTCTTGGAAGAGTGCCTGGATAAGACGACTGTGAGAAACGGATGGGAAGGTTAGGCCAGCAATATAGTATTTCTGAACTGAATGTCACTATGCAATACAAGCTTTGTAAGTACATATTTTATATTAAACTACCTACACTTTAATGTTTTTGGAATGGTTTTCAACTGTTTGATCGTGTTTTAAGAGTAATCCTGAGTATGAAACATCAACATAGACTTTTGTTAGCTTTATGCTCTGCAATTTACTTTGCTATAAACAACTGAGTAAAGCTTCCTGTCCTCAGTACATACTCAGATTCATTGTTTAACAATGTAAGTATTCTTTAAACACATTACGTTTTACTTTGTTAAAATGCATCTTTTGATATACAATGTACCTCAACTGTAAAAGCAGATTATCATATTTTAGAAAATATAAAGGCATTTGCTGAAGCTAGAAAGCCAAATAATGTTTATATTTATACATGTATATCATTTTTTCATAAAATGAAATGTTATATATAAAATCAAAGATCTTTTGGAGGATATATCAGTATTGCCCCCACCCCTCAAAATAGTTGTTGTTTCTCTCTCTTCTGTGCTTTCTACCTATCTCTCTGCAAATCTATGTGGCACCTTCCAAAGGGCATGAGAGACAAGGAAGCAAAGTATAAAGATATTACTTACACTGACTTTAATATTTGTCCTGTTTATAAGTATTCATCTGATGACTGTTGAATGGAATGTATCCATTAACTGATCAAACTGTTCTTTTAGTTTGGCTACTGACTTCTAATTTTTTTATAAACTTTTGGTGAACGTGAGATTGCTTCATACTCAATTGCTTCTAGAAGTATTTGATACCAGTAGATTTGACGTGACATAGAATCTCATATTCAAAATATTATTTTGACCATTATTTTCACAGGATTATAGAAATTCTCAAGTAACTCCACTTTCTTCTAGAATAATTAAAGTGTGTCTAGAGTGACTGTTCACTTATAGTCAGGTTGGTTTGACCTGTGTCCATATGCATGGAGAGCATGTATTCACAGCACTGTCATCTAGAGCCTGAAGTAGTGCTTGGCACATAGTATGCATTCAGTAAGTATTTAATTTCTTATTTAGTAAATACCTCTATTTCGTCCTATATCAGGATAGGAGGTGGTAGAGCATGGAAGAGAAAACAATGGATTGGGAGTTGGAGGAGATGGTTTTAGCCCCTTCTTTGTTCTTACTTAGAGTAAGTGATTCACTGTCTTCTCAAATTATCATCTCTAGGCTCCAAACTACTTTTCTTGCTTAGAATGCTCTCCTACCCTGCTTCCTGCGACTGATGCCACCCATTTTTTAAGTTTCAGATATCACACTCCTTCACGTACAATTCTGCTTTAACCTCAGCCAACACAGATCTCTCTGCTTCCACATTCACAATTGTGTCAACTGACACCTCATTTTATTTAATTTAACATCTAATTATGTAATGGCTTATACTTGTTTTGAATTTCTTAGCATGTTATAAATCTTACGTCCCCAGTAAGACTCTAACCTAGAGGTCTTAAACTTGTAGCTGAATTAGTCTCATATACATGTTTTATTTGACCATTACAAAATTTTAGTGTTTAGCTAGTTGCAGATATTTATGTGAGAATGCGTAACAAAAAAAAAATTAGTTTTCTCATTTCTCTTGGAAAAATACAAGATCTGGTCCCACTGAGCTTCCGTGATCAATCAAAGCTGAGTAGCTATTGCTCATTTAGTTCAGACACATATCACTGTCAATCCCCACCTGGCTTGAACCTGTGGGATATGTGAGAGTTTACCCCTTGATGATACTCGATGCCAATACACTTACCCCAACACAGCACTTCAACCCCCAATGCAAACTCCGAACTTACTGGAAGTCTCTAAAATGACCGAAGGTGTCTATCTGTATATCTCTTAGGTAGTTTATATTTAAGATGTTTAAATTTTTCAACATTATCTAAATTGTCAAGTTATCTTCCTGTTTTCTATATATCCATGAAGTGATATATGTAATTTAAAAATGGCGTTAAACCTACTTCTTATTTCCTATCTTCACTAATGGCACGTTGGGCAATTAGAAACTGAAAAAGCCATTTTGACTTCTCCATCTTGGTTTCCAGTGATTTCCCAAGTTCTGTCACATTTACTGGCAGAGAGAACAGTTAGGGTGGTGGAGGGAGATTCATTTCCTCTCCATGCCTGTCACGTCTGCCCTCAGAGTCTGCCTTTGGTGAAATGGTGCCCCTCGCTGTGTGAGGGTACCTGTCCTTAAAATTAACAGAGCCGCACTGAGACTCCATTTAGCTTTGATTTCAGATTCCAGAAACCAGCGTCAATTTATAGTCAACAGTAAAAGAGTTGTTTTAGAGCCCAAATTCACTTTCACGGAGCTCGCAAATTGGCACTTCGAAACATTTACAATGATCTAAGAGGTGATTGGTGAAATGTTTTGGCACCAGCAAGTCTGGCGTGCAGCTCTCAAGACAAGTGGCATTTCAGCCTATATCCTACTTGACTTTATTAGAAGCACTGTATGTGAGAGAAACAGGAAATCTGCACAGCACTTTTAAAGCAATGCGGTGAATTATAAATTAATGAGGGTTTAGTATGAGAAGGGAATAACATCTGCAGAAGAGCGGATTTCATAAAGACAAAAGGGAAAAAGGTTTCCCTTAATAAAACATAACCTTTCCGCATGCACAATCAATTCTCAATTAGTCATACCAGAGAGAGTATCCACCACGGACTATCAAACTGCCTCACTTTAACTGCTTCCTTCCCTCCACACTGTTTCCTGATTCTGCCTCTTCTCACCCAAGATGCTCCTTGAATTTATATTTCCAACAATTTTCTTCAGTCTGTTTCTGCCATCATAAAATCCAATTTTCTTTTTTATTTCGATGGAGCCTCTACTGCATGCTCCAGCTTCTCCTCCCACAGTTTCCTGGCCCTTCTCTGCCCAAGTCTAATGCTTAGTCAGTCGAAGTGGGGAAGAAGCCAGAAGAGAACAGGAACTCAGAGGAGAGATGATTTCCCTAGGAAGTTCTCCAGTTCCTTCTTTATACCTCTTTAATGAGCACACGGCAATGAAGTCATCATTTTGGAAGTTCAAACAGACTGCAGAGAAATTTGCTGGGAGTGCTTTCAAAATTCAATTCCACAATTATGGATTGAGTACTTAGTCTGTGCAAAGGCTTCTACTAGGCACCACAGGAGAAAGAGCTCCCTGCCCTACAGGGGCTTACATTCTAACTGGAAGGAAAAGTAGAAAATAATTTTACAAATAACCAAGACATGCAACAGGGCATGTATCACAGTAGCACCATCAGTGTATTGCCCATCTAAACCAGGCAGGTGGCCATACAGTAATTTTTTCAGTAGACATTAACCAAATTCACTATTTGTCAGATGCCCTGTAAAGCCCAGGGATACCAAGATGAACAAGATAATACCTTGTCTTCACAGTCTAAAGTAATACAGGGAAACAAACAGTTACAAACATCAAGATAAAAATGTTCACTTAAGTACTGTGTAGAACATATGGCTATGTGAGCACCAAAGAGAAAAGTTTCTATCTCTGCCCAGGCATGGGCAGGTGTGCCAAGAAGGTTTTCACAGGAGAAGGAGATGTGTCTTAAAGAGTGAAGTACCAGGATGTGCAGAGGCTTGGAAGTGTGAGAGAACATTCTGCCTTCTGGAAGAGTTCGTAGTTCTGAATGATAAGTGTACTCACAGGGTCTGACCTGGGGGTGGGGTGTGGGGGTGCTAGGTGACGAAGCAGGGAAGAAATACGATCCTGGAAAGCTTTTATATGTGTTAAGCACCCAGCACAGTGGCTGGTACAGAATAGGTGTTAAAAATTTGTGTAAGATTCCTTAAAAAGTTAAAAACAGACTTACCGTATGATCCAAAAATACCACTCCTGGGCATATGTCTGGAGGGAACTCTAATACAAAAAGATACAAGCATCACAATGTTCACAGCAGCACTATATACAAGAGCTAAGACATGGAAACAACCTAAATGTCCATCGACAGATGACTGGATGAAGAAGTTGGTGGTATATTAACACAATGGAATACTACTCAGCATAAAAAAGAATAAAATAATGCCATTTGCAGCAACATGGATGGACCTGGAGATTGTCATTCTAAGTGAAGTAAAAGCCAGAAAGAGAAAGAAAAATACCTTATGATATCACTTATATGTAGAATCTAAAAAAAAAAAAGAACTTATTTACAATACAGAAACAGACTCACAGATACAGAAAACAAACTTATGGTTACTGGGGGAAGGAAGAGGGTAAGAAGGGATAAATTGAGAATTTGAGATTTCCAGACACTATTATGTATACAATAGCTAAACAAGTTTCTACTGCATAGCACCAGGAACTATATTCAATATCTTGTAGTAGCCTATAATGAAAAAAATACAAAAAAGGAATATATGTATGCATATGTATGACTGAACTATTATGCTGTACACCAGAAATTGACACAACATTGTAACCTGATGATACTTCATTAATTAAAAAAAAAAAGTTTTGTGAATGATGAGTGAATGAGGAGTTTGGGTTTTATCCCAAGGGTGTTGCAGATGTATAGAAGGATTTGCATTTGGGAGAAGTCTCCAAGAGGTGAGTGTGGTGTTTAGATTAGAGTGGGGTGAGATGAAAGGCAGAGAGACAAGACAGGACATCGCTGCTGTAGTCCATGTGAGATGATATGAACCCAAATAAAGCGACAGTTGAAAAACTAAAGTGGAGCTATTTCAGAAGTTAAATGGCATAGCTTGGTGAATAACTGGATATGAAGAGGTAAGAGAGAGCTCAAATATGCAAATGTTTTTCAGGTTTGCGGTTTGGATAATGGAGTAGCTTTTGGTGCCTTTCGTCCAGGTAGGGAATCCGGGAAGAAAAGCAGGTATAATATCCACCTTAGCCGCCGCCACATGTTCAGCAGAAATTCCTCAGGTACCTATTTGAGGTTCATCTTATTTTCATTCAGATAATTTAAAAATAAGCCTAAATATCTAGCTTACCAATTCAACTTAAACTAGAAACTGAAATTTTGGAGTAGGTAGGTGTTCACAGTAAGCAGTTAAGAAATGATAGCCAATAGCTTAATTAAAGAAGGAGAGCCCCCCAAACATTAAAAACCCCACAACTATAGCAGCCTTTAGTTCTGACATGCTTAATGACATTTAACATATCTCTACGTTCTGAAGTAGAATTCTGCCTTGACCCACAGATGCCTGGTTTTTGAACAAAAGTCAATGGTACACTCAGTTTCACTAACGGGTAAAGTACATGGCCCCTCATTTAAAGGAACAGCATAGAACCACTGCTTTCTAGGTAGTTTGCAGGGAAAATAACCACGAACTTAATATTGCTTAATATACAGTAGTCCCCGCTTACCTGCAGTTTAGATTTCCGTGGTTTTAGTTACTCTTGATCAACCTCAGTCTGAAAATATTAAGTGGAAAATGTCAGAAATAAACCATTCATAAATTTTAAATTGCTGGCTGTTCTGTACAGTGTGATGAACTCTTGAACCATCCCGCTCCATCCCAATCGCCACATGAATCATCCTTTTGTCCAGCATATCCAGCATATTAGTCACTCAGTAGTTAGTCACTTAGTAGCCATCAGAGTGATCAGATTGACTGCTGAGGTATCTCAATGCTTGTGTTTCAAGTAACCCTCATTTTACTTAATAATGGTCCCAAAGCACCAAAGTAGTGATGCTGGCAATCAGATATGCTAAAGAGAAGCTTATGAAATATTTCCTTTAAGTGAAAAGGTGAAAGTTCTTGACTTAATAAGCAAAGAAAAAAATTGTGTGGTGGTTGCTAAGATATCTCTCTGATAAGAAGGAATCTTTTATCCCTGAAATTGTGAAGAAAGAAAAAGAAATTCATTTTAGCTTTGCTGTCACACCTCAAGCTGTAAAAGTTATGGCCACAGTGTGGGGATAAGTGCTAAGTTAAGGTGGAAGAAACATTAACTCTGTATAGTAAGATATTTTGAGGGAGAGAGACCACATTCACATAACTTTTATTATGATATACTGTTATAATTGTTCTACTTTATTATTGTTGTTGTTCATCTCTTACTGTGCCTAATTTATAAATTAAACTTTATCATATGTATGTATAGGGAAAAACATAGTACACACAAGGTTCTGTACTATAGCAGTTCAGGCACCCACTGAAGGACTACTGTGCACGAAGCATCTGGGTGAAAGAACTTCTGAAGATTGTACAATGACTGGAAATCCAACCATTCATTTAAAACTTATCTCTGAGTTAAATGAGTCCCCTAGATGCGATGCTGGGCTGCAGTGTGTTGGTTTAGCTATACAGTTGGCATTTTTCTAAACTGCATGTATATAAGAAACAGCTCTAGGAAACTAGCTTTTTATCTGTTTATTTTTTATAATGTATGTTGTTTAAGAGGTTCTTTAGGCACAATACCAGTACCCTTTCATTCATTCAGGATATGTAGATAATTTGTAATTTTCCAGATTGTGCTAGGTTTTGGAGATAAAATTTGATGAATAACATAGAGCCGTCACTATTAAGGAGCTTTCAAAGCCATGGAGCAGGAAGATGAGTAAACACATAATTGCAATACAACGTTGTAAGTGCAATGATAGCAGTAAGTTTAAATGAAAGTCCTACGGAGGAGGGGCACCTAACAATGCCATTCTAGGGATTTCTGAGCAGTGCTTTGAGTAAGCTGGGGAGGAGAGGCAGGACATGCAGGAAGAATTAGAGAGCATATGGGAAGACATGGGAACACCAGAAAGCTTTTCTCAGTACCAGAAATCGTTCTGATTCTTCTGCACATCTGCACACAGGGCACCTGTTTTTGTAGGCTGCTGGTCACCTGGGCCTTCCTCCTGCAGATGAATAGCACCTCCGTACCCACATTTTGTTTGTACTAGTATCACCTCCGGTCTCATCTTACTGGTTTTACTTAATTTATCTGTGTCCTGATTTCCTTGTTTTCTCACCATTATTTTAAAGTCTTTTAAGATGTATTTTGTGAGAAACATTAAGCTCTTTAATATAAGGCAGGGTATAGATAAGTAAATAACTGTAATGGGGGTCACAATAGTAGTAACATTTAGAACTAAAGCAAACAACCTCAAACACCTAAGTGCATCAGTGTGAAACTGATATTCATGATGCCCACCCCAATCACTAAGAAAGGTTTAAACTCTGCATGCTTTAAATAATAAAAAACATTATTTTTGAATACTCAGACCATTTTTTTAACTGACATATAGTCAATTTACAACGTTCTGTTAATTTTTGGTCTACAGCATAGTGATTCATATATATATATATGTGTATATATATAATATATTCCTTTTTATATTCATTTTCATTATAGGCCATTACAAGGTAGTGAATATAGTTCCCTGTGCTATATAGTAGGACCTTGTTGTTTATCTATTTTATATATAGTCGTTAGTATCTACAAATCTGAAACTCCCAATTATCCCCCTCCCCCGGATTGTTTTCTGTCTGTGATTCTGTTTTGTTAATAAGTCCGTTTGTGCCCTTTTTAAAAAATGGTTAATTTTAAACATATGTGTGACTATTTGTGTAAATATTTGTGTTAATAAGCTCACAAACCTTTACATAAAGAGGAAACTTGCCTAACTGGAATTGTTTTTCCCCGAAGTCCATAATAAGCAGACGCTTTCACGTGTTTGACTTAGAAATACTTTCATTTTAATATAATGTAGCTAAAAATCTACTTAAGGGCACTACTATCTCATTTAAGAAGAAAAATATCACCTTTCTATACTTGCATAAGTTTAGGCTGACTGCATATCCGCATGTAAAACACAAATAGGAGTCCAGGGAAACCCCATGTAGCTGCTTTATGAGTCTTATTCAAGCTTGGGTAAAGAATTATTACACAAACTATGAATATACTTTTGCTGAAAATGCATAGAAAAACAGCAGGAAAGGATGCTTTGTACCTAATGTAACACTGAAATTATTTGTAAAGGCTCAGTTTAGTGAGTAATTACCCATATGTATGTGCATTTTGTCATTGGCAATCCATGACTTTTTAAGTCATTCAATTTATACTTTGTCATTCCTGTGTACATTGCCTTTTCTATATTTTGAACTTATCATCTCTAATAAATATTTTTTACTGAAATCAGAACTTGGGTAAAATATCACTGTACACCCAACCAAGCTTATGAATAACATTTTAGTTCAAATATCTTAAAAGGGGTTTGGGTTTGTCTTAACCTCTTTCAATAACCGAACCAGTGATTGTTGTTACATGATGTCATTCACTCAACAAGTTTTAATGAGCATGTACTGTGTGTCAACACCTTTCCAGTTGCTATCTAGAAGTAAACAACGCTGAAGAGCTTATTCAGAACTTCCCTTTCTCATGGACTATCACTGGATACTATGAGTGAATAAATGAAGGAACCAGGACCAAAATATAAGCCAACTGACTCAAGATCCATCTTCTAAACATTTGACATATTCAGCTGCCCATGTCAAAAAATGAAGTTAAACAGAGGAAAGCATGTTGAGAGGTTGGAAGAGACAATATCCTGATGACATATTTCAGTACCTGGATCCAGCCATGCCTAAGGCCATCTGTGTACCCTTGTACTTCCTAGCACTCCAAGCCAATGAATTCTCTTTTTAGCTTAAAATAGTTTGCCCTTGGTTGCCACTAAATGAAAAGTAATAGATAATCTCTTGGATAATTTTGTGGTTAGTCTCTAAGAGTATGAATAAGTTAAGAAAAGTATTATTTGGTTATAGTATTAGTTGATAAAAGCAAAGTCATAAACCTGCTAGAATTTTCTGTATCACATTTTAAAAGTTATAAATATAATGTCATCTCCCGTTTAATACAGCAGGTATGTACTCTTGAGCAAGTCATTTAATCTCCCTGTGTCTTGGTCTTCTCATGTGTATAATGGGAAAAATAATAGCACATAGGAATGATTTAAAGTAATATTAAACGAAATATATATTTTATGTAAAAGTTAAAATTATACCTGGCAAATTAAAAGTACTCAATTATAGTACAAATATTATTCTTATTACTGTTTGTTTTCTCAGAGGGGCTTGTGGCACCACACAACTAAAGAAAAACTACTCTATACTTTCATGACATTTTATTTTAGAAGTTATGTGGGGTAACAGTGATTGATCCAAAGTATTTTAAGTCCTTTTTGGAATGTTAAGTGGGCCCATGTGAGGTGGTGCTGGAAGATGAAAACTGGTCTAGGGTACTGAGAAGATGAAGAAGAATGATATGAAATCCCCATACCAACTTTGGTGGAACTTCTACCAAAATGCCTCCGCTTCTGCAGAGCAAAAAGTAATGACACTGGGGGACACTACAGAGTTTCTGTCAGTATCAGGAGGAAAAGAATGAAAGAAAAGAGACATTTCAAGAATAGGAAGCAGATAAGGAGAGGATAATACCATGACTCTCTGATTTTACTGGTGGAATACCTCAACTTGGAGTGACTACTCTGTGTTATACATGAAGCACCTTTAAACTGGTAAATTTGTGGTACCATATTCATGGAACTATTATTAATAGCATTTGGGAAGCCATAAGTAGTGCCCAGAAGGCAGCAAACTTTTAGAACACATTTTGCTTCAAAGACTCAAGGAACTATCATGCTTTATTTGTTAATGAGAGATGTGGTAGAGGAGCTAAATAGATGACTTTGGGTTCAATCAGCAGCATTTTAAAAATTCATCTTTTGGAAAAAGATGAGAAAACAATCCATTAGATGAAAGTAGTGTACTGCCTTTGAGGTATACAAACAATGCCACCATTCTCTTGGTGATTTTCTTCCTCTATTTCTCATTGCTTTAGCCCATTAAAATGTTTTGACAAATGTACATCCTATAAGGATGATTGGTTTGATTAACCTAATAACAGAAAAAGTCAGCTACTTATCAACCTTCATCTGACACTGACATAAAGTCTTTACATGGCACAGTTCCTGGGTTTTGTCATTTGAAATGGGACAAGGGATAGCTAGTAGAATGAACAGGGTTGCAGTGCAACAGATTAATTAAGCAGCTCTCAGGAATGATATTGAGAGGTAACTGATTAATTGAACATTGAAGCCATCTAATCAAATAGCAGACACAATAAATATGTTTCTTCAGAGATAAATTGTGCCCTGATTAGCATATTCATTTATGGAGTTGAATTAACTCTTTATGTACTTTTGAAGCTTTGCTTGGCTGGAAAGAGCCACCTGCTGCAGATTCTCTTTCATGTCCTTCTAAAAACGCCTGGTGAACATGCCTGTATTCCTTCAAGATTTGAGCAGTTTATTCATTAAATATGCAAGCTTTCTGCTCCCCAAAAAGATGAAAAGTCCACCAAATTATTATTATTATTATTACTCCACACAACCTGCAGTCAGACAAAGCATAAATAGTATTGAAGATTAATCAGTAAGAATCTATTTCACGCTGAACCCAGGGTTTAGTAAGAAAGAGAGAACATACAGCTGTGAAAACAGTAATGCCAAAGATCCACCAAGCTATTTATGTACGAAAATGTCTTCTGAGGTGTGAAAGCATGGTTATTATTTTTTCATATGAGCCTATGGAAAAGATGGTCATTTTACAGCTATGAAGTTTCAGTAATTAAAGGGTAAATCTTAAATCAGGGCAACTGGGGGAAGATCAATTCACAGAGCTGAAAGCAGTTCATCTGTGCTTAAACTGCCTTCCCTTTTGCTTGTACTAAGCCCTGCCCCCCATTTTGACCCCCCGGGTGGGCTCCCGTTGCCACAGCTGTGCAGCTCAATGAATAGCAAGAGCCTGCTCCCTGTGCTGGGGGATGCTCGTCATCAAAGGGAGTCTGTCACCTTCTAGTCCAGAGGCGAGCTTCCTGCCAGCCTGGAGGAACTGAGCTTCATGGGGGAAGGGCAGGAAACCCCTGTGATAAGAAACATGGCCTTGTCAGCATCTGAGCCTTGGCAGCATCTAGTCCTAATGCAGAGTCCTGATTGGATTCCTGTGTCAATGATTTTCTTACAGAAATTCAAGCTCCACCAAAGGGAGTGTTCTCCAGGAGAGAGGTCCTGTGAATGCCTCTGCTGCCACAGATGTCATGTGGAAAACTGGATGGAGCCATGGTTACTCATCTCTCTGAGCTGGAATTGGCTAAAAAGGCAGTACCACGTGTGGAGGCAAGATGTCACAGAGCTGTTGGCTGTAAAGGGATTCAGAAGATTACTTGAATTGTTTATTTTAATGAAGTCTAAAGAACTAAAAATGGCATTTTTTTCTTAGCTGAAAGGAATTTCATCAGATCAGTGACAAATAATCTGACAATACCTAATATTTATGCATATATATTATATATATGTATAGGTGAAAATTGCATAAAATTGATGAGAAATTGCAGGTCTCTCTGTCTCACTCTATGTGTTTTATTATTTATTTACCATATTTCTACCATTTATAAAGCCCTCAAGTTGAAAGTTTTATAAACAGGAAGAACGAATGTGTAAAATACTATGTATTTCATTTATATAGAAAATTATTTTACATTAATCAGGAAAAAAATTCTCTAAATTAGAATTGAAATGCCTTCAGGATGTTACTGAAACACAGTTCAGATTCAGATGAAATTAAATAACTAACGTCTCCTCTATAAGAAGAACAGTGTCTCCTATACCATTAGAACTTCACAATTACAACTGCTTTTTGTTGTTCACAGTGATGTCTATATATCAAGTGTTCATGTTAAACACATCCAATTGTGGAAATCTAGAAATCTATATGAAAAGATATAATCAAGATTATCAAACATCTTCCTCCTCATATTTTTGGTATACTCCTTAGAATACTATAAAGAGTAAAATAAATACATCCTTTCATTCTGCACATGTGTTTATTGGTAACAGTGCTATAAAGGAAGGCTGAACCCCATTCCACTGCCAAACACCAGCATTATTTGGTAACAAAAGCAGAGAACTTGTCAAAAACATGCCAGAACTTGGAGAATTCTATTTTTAAAAATTATAAACATAAACTTGTCTTCTTTTTAATAAGACAGGTGATGATTTACCTTTAAATATATATTCAAATCATCACTTGAAATTCTGAAATCCACTCCTGCACTGAAATTACAACCCTTTTACATCTTTCCTTCTTAGTTAATCCTTCCAAATTTTAAAGATAAAAATTACCTGTTTCTGTATTACTTAACCAACATGTATTGCATCTGAATATGCAGCAATTATGTGATGGAGTGACTTAATTTATATATGTCTCCAATGTTAATTTCTCCAATTATTTTTGTTGTTGTTGCTCTTTAAGCTCATTATAAATACTATTATCTCTTAAAGACTAAGATGAATGAAGGTCACACAAATAATTTATTTCATACATCATACATCAAATAAACTGTTGTTTCCTGGATGTACTTGGAATGTATGAGTTATTTACATATATGCATACACACACATATATATAAACTTCTTTCTAGTGTAGCTTTCAATATTCTCAAAGATAGGTCATTATTCATATTTGCTAAGATAAAACAGACTGATGTCATGATTTATTATGATATAAAACTGTATCAGTGATTGATTACCTGCCTACTTATCTTTTAAAAAAATTAAGCTAAAAGAAGAGAAAGATAAAAAGCATGAGTACTTTTTAAAAGTATATATAAGCTAAAATAATATTACTAACCATTTTGGTTCTAATTTTGAAGATAAATACTTTGGACACTGCAGGATCCTGATTTAGATAGTCATGGCATTTTAAATTAGTTTTTCATCTTCAGAACAAATATTAAGATGTATTTTGGGCCTTTTTGAATTGATTTTATTAAGTTTGGTCAATATTTTTGTTTATTTAAAGTAAAATCTCAAATAAACAATCTAACCTTGTAATTAAAGGTACAAGGGGGAAAAAGAAAAAGAAAAAACAAAGCCCAAAGTTAGCAGCAGGAAGAAAATAATACAGATCAGAGTGGGAAGAATGAAATAGAGTCTAAAAAAAGGAGAAAAGAGCAATAAAACTAAAAATTGTTTCTTTTAAAAGATAAACAAAATTGATAAACCTTTAGCCAAACTCATCAAGAAAATAAAAAAAAGAGGGGGTCCAAGTAAATAAAATCAGAAATGAAAGAGGAAAAGTTATAGCTGACACCATAGAAGTACAAAAAATCATAAGAGATTATTATGAACAATTATATATCAAGAAACTGGACAACTTAGGAGAAATGGATACAATCCTAGAAATATACAATCTTCCATAACTGAACCAGGAAGAAATAAAAATCTAAGCAGGCTAATCACTAGTAATGAAACTGAATCAGTAATCAAAAAAACTCTTACCAAACAAAAGTCCAGAATCAGATGGCTTCACAGGTGAATTCTATCAAACATTTAAAGAAAAGATAATCCCTATCCTTCTCAAATTATTCCAAAAAATTGAAAAGGAAGGAACATTCCCAAAGTTATTCTACATGGGCAGCATTATCCTGATGCCATAACCAAATAAAGACACTATCAAAAAAGAAAATTACAGGCCAATATCCCTGATGAACATATGTGTAAAAATCCCCAACAAAACATTATCAAACCAAATTCAACAATGCATTAAAAGGACCATATACCATTATCAATTGGGTTTATTCTAGGGATGTAAGGATGGCTCCATATTTGCAAATCAATCACATAATACACAACATTAACAAAACGAAGAATAAAAATCATATGATCATCTCAATAATTGGAGACAAAGCATTTGAGAAAAGTCAGCATCCATTTATGATAAAAACTCTCAACAAAGTGGGTACAGAAAGGACATAAACCAACATAATAAAGACCATGCATGATAAACTCTGACCCAACGTAATAGTCATTGGTGAAAGCTGAAAGGTTTTCCTCTAAGACCAGGAACAAGACAAGAATGCCCCACTGTTGCCACTTTTATTCAAGATAGTAATGGGAATCCTACCCACAGACCTAAAGAAAGAGAGAGAGAAAGAGAAAGGGAAGACATCCAAATTGGAAAAAAAGAAGTAAAACTGTCACTATTTGCAGATGGCATTATACTATATGTAGAAAACTCTAAAGACATCACCACAAAAAAAAAAAAAAAAGCTATTAGCACTAGTAAATGAATTCAGTGAAGGTGCAGGGTAAAAAAAAATCAATACACAGGAATCTGTTGCATTCCTCTACACTAATAATGAACTATCAGACTGAGAAATTAAGAAAACAATTCCACTTACAATTGCATCAAAAAGAGTAAGATATGCAGGAATCAATTTACCAAGGAGGTGAAAGACCTATACTCTGAAAACTATAAGACATTGAAGAAAAAAATTAAAGATGACAGGAATAAATGGAAAGATGTATATACCCATGGATCAGAAGAATTGGTATCATTAAAATATCCATCCTACCTGAAGAAATATACAGATTCAATGTACTCCTTATCAAAATACCCATGGCATTTTTCATAGAACTAGAACAAATAATCCCAAAATTGTATGGAAACTCAAGACCCCTATTAGCCAAGACAATCTTCAGAAAGAAGAACAAAGCTGTAGGTATCACATGCCTGGATTTCAAGGTATACTATAAAGCTACAACATTCAAAACTGTATGGTACTAGTACAGAAACAGGCACATGAATCAATGAAATAGAAAAGACAGCCCAGAAATAAATCCACACTTATGTGGTCAATTAATTTATGAGTAAGAAGCTGAGAATATACAGTGTGGAAAAGACAGTCTCTTTAATAAATGGCATTGGAAAAACTGGACAGCTACATGCAAAAGAATGAAAGTGGACTACTTTCTCACACTATATGCAAAAATGAACTCAAAATGGATTAAAGACTTAAATGTAAGGTCTGAAACCATAAAATTCCTAGAAGAAAACATAGGCAGTGTACTCTTTGACACTGGCATTAGTAATATTTTTTTGGATCTGCCTCCTCAGGCAAGGGCAACAAAAGCATAAATAAACAAATGGTTTCACATCAAATTAAAAAGATTTTGCACAACAAAGAAAGCCACAAACAAAATGAAAAGGCAATCTACTGAATGGGAGAAGATATTTGCAAATTATTTATCTGATAAGGGGCTAATATCCAAATATATATGAGAACTCACACAACTCAGTATCAAAAAACAAACAATCTAAATACAAAATGGACAGAGGACCTGAATAGACATTTTTTCAAGACAGACATACAAATGGTCAATAGACATATGAAAAGACACTCAACATCACTAATCATCAGAGATATGCAAATCAAAATTGCAACGAGATATCACCTCACACCTGTCAACATGGCTGTTACCAAAAAAAAAAAAAAATCAAGTATTGGCTAAGATATGGAGAAAGGGAAAGCTTGAACACTGTTGGTAGGATTGTAATTGGTGCAGCCACTATGGAAAACAGCATGGGGGGGTTCCTCAAAAAATTAAAAATAAAACTACCATATGATCCAGCAATTCTACTTCTAGGTATTTTTCTGAAGAAAATGAAAACACTAATTCAAAAAGACATCTGCAACCCTAGTGTTACTACAGCACTATTTAAATGGGTAAGATATGGAAACAAAATGGAACATGACTCAACCATAAAAAAGAATGAAACCTTGCCACTTGCAACAACATTGATGGACCTAAAGGATATTATAATTATCACAATAAGTCAGACAGAAAAAAGACAAATATTGTATGACTTCATTCATATGTGGGATCTTAAAAACAAAAAAAACAAAACAAAACAAAAAAATGAACAAACAAAACAAAAGCGGAGTCATAGATACAGAGAACACACTGGTGTTTGCCAGGGGGGAGGAAGGTGGGGAGTTGGGTGAAATAGATGATGCGGATTAAGAGGTACAAACTGCCAATTAAAATAAGTAAGTCACAAGGATGTAACACAAAGTATAGGGAATATAGTCAATAGTATTGCGACTACTCTGTATGGTGACAGATGGTTATTAGACATTGTGGTGATAAATTAATAATGTATATAAATGTTGAATTACCATGTTCTACACCTGAAATCAATGTACTGTATGTCAACTATACTTCAATTAAAAGCATATTTTGTCTGCTTGAAGAAAAGAAATTGCAATACCATTATAAAAATAAACACAACCACCTCTATTTTGAATACATTATAGAAAGCAGCATTTCTTGCTCTATGGGTGAATAAATCATGCTTTTCTTAAAGTCAATTTTTTAAAAAGGCTCTTAAAGAAACTAGTAGTGGTTTCATTTTATTTGAAAGGTATAAGATGAGTTCAGCACTTAGACTGTACTATCCAATTACCCCAGATTCTTTTTATTATATCAGGAACTTTATTAAAAGCTCAGTCTATGCTTTTGGCATCATGACAGCAGTCCTCCAAAACTGGGAATAGATTGAATGAAACTAGGCATTAAAGAAACATTTGATTTATCTTTCTAATACTGTGGAAGTAAAAGTTTTAATTCAGTTCAAAGAATGAAAGCTGTAACTGGCCTAATTTGAAATTATGCATGTCAGCAAGTTTATATGCAGAACCATTTGAAACTTGTCTAAGCCTATTTTAATAACAAAGATGATACCTTTGTCCAGCGTTTAAGATTCAAACCTACATATACATGTTTTAGTATAATTTCAAGAGAAACCGTTTTAAATTAGATATATCATATATTTTATTATTTTAAATTAGATATATCATATATTTTATTATTTAAAAAGCCTATATTAAAAAAACAGCTACAGTTTTAATTAATGATATTAAATTCTATTGCATACCTCTTACTATTCAATGTCTTTTAGATAGCTGTGGTTTAATTCACTGGTTCTCAATATTTTTTTCAGCTTTTGGTAAGCTCATTTGCATAACACCCTCTGCTCAGAAACGCTGCACATGCACAGTATGATTTTGAACACAGTAGAAATGGAAGTAACAGGAGGAGGCACGTCAAATCTGGAGGAAGATGGGGAACTAGGGATGCAGTTTGAAAACAATACCTTTAAGGATCATGACTTAAACTTCCTAAAATATGCCTGTCCTTATATGAAAATTAACAATTAAATGGATATACTTGATATCTTAAAGACGGTGCATGCAAAATAGGAATAAGAAACAATCTTTAAATTGAAATAACTTTATTAAACAGTATGATTTCTATCTCTTTTAATAATAAGTTTTGACATATTAAATGTTCTAACGTGAGAACTTGGAATTTAGTCATTTTCACAACAGTAATTCTTTTTAAAAAATCATTTTTCCCTCTCAAACATTTGATATTTTTCTCATTTATCCTAAGGAACAAAGTAAAAAGATATTTTCATTATTCTCTTGCAGTGGAAATACGTTTTAATTTTAAAAACATCTTAAAAGGTACTTGGCCAACATCCTGCAATGCTTTAATACCCTTTGAAAACAATAAACTTCATTCTACTTAAGCTCATGGTGTCTCTAAAAGTTAGGTTGGCCCTATGTGTACTATGGTACCTCAAACCTGAGAGACAAAAAGAGGTATAAAGGCCCCAGATAGATTTGTTCTGGTCATACTCTAGTCCTCATTAATAATATAAAACCTCATCCAGGCTCAAATACAGCATCAAACCATCTCTAATCTTCTACTCTTTCCAATATGTTCACAAATATAGTCAAAGAAAAAGAAGATACATTGCTGTGTGTTTATTACCCTTGGTTACTTTTAAAAGTTGATAATGAAAAATCTTCACCTGTAGTTAACAATGAAAATTGAGGCTTGACTATAAAGTATTGAAGCTTGAAAGCGGTTCTAAACTCCATTCCAAAAGAATGACAGCAAGAAGCTACATGTAATGGACACACCCTTGGAATAAATGTATTGTTACTCAGGGTGACTCCTTGGAAGTACGCAGTATTCACTTAGATATTTAAGTAGAATTGGATTGCCTTAAATATCAATCTGTTAATTCATTATTTTACAATTATACTTCAGCATTGAGAAGAAGTGCTAAGCCCCTCTTTTATGAAACTTATAATGTAACGAAGTTTGGAGCCTGTTAGAGGAAAATAAAAAAGTTTCATAGACACTTAGACAATGTGTAGGAAAAACAGACGTTTGAAGGTGACTTGTGAAGGGGCTGGAATACTATTTCACTTATTGATCACAGGATTTACAAGAGGCAACTCCGGAAGGATGCATAGTCAAGGTCGACTGCACCTTTATATGTAAGTTCACACATTAACTGATGAGCTACAGCTCCATATGTTTCCTACTGAAAATCTGTGAAGCCTTTTTCTTTCAATTGATTAGGGCAACGGAAAGTTGACAAGGGAACTAATGAGCTCTACATAATGAATAAGGTGGCGATGTGCTCTTCTAGTCAATCTTCCCATTTATAAAAATGGGAGCAGAAATCTGATTCAATGCATTACCAACAAATCTGATCCATGAACTTCCACTGTAGCAACTACACTCTTGAGACCATTTGGTTACCATGGTTAAATAGTATGTGAAAACATGAAAAACAGAATCAGAGATCTGGTTCTGGGCTAAAAAAATGGCAAGCCTACAAAAGAAAAATCAGACATTTAGAACTTAC
Source organism: Vicugna pacos (assembly GCF_048564905.1). Lineage (NCBI taxonomy): Eukaryota > Metazoa > Chordata > Mammalia > Artiodactyla > Camelidae > Vicugna > Vicugna pacos. Next base: position 79,446,135 of record NC_132987.1, read on the forward strand.
ATTTCCTTTTATTTTTATTTGGTGACAAAGTATATTGGGCTTTTGGCAAATGCTCAAATGATAATTTGGGCTTCTATTTATAATCCGGTGATTATGGTTAATGTGCAGAATTACATCAAAAATTCAGATCTTACATTTTACATTAGCTCAGGCCTCAGCAACTTAGAACAAATGTTCTTGAAAGAATTTTTTAACTCATACAAAGACCCTAGGTAAAAATTTTAAAGAGAGAAAGTTTCTTTTCTCTCCCTTCAATGCCCTCATTATTCCCCCAAGCAGATTTGCCAAGACCCAAATGGCCAGGGTTGCCAAAGAAACTGACACCTCTCCTCTACTGCCTGGGAAAAAAAAAAAAAAAAAAACAAACCCTGGGGCAGAAGATCTGAGATAGCATAAAAAGAAAAACAATTTGTTTGGTTATCTGATGGAGGCAATTTATGCAGAAGTGTGAATCGACTTAAATTTCCTGCCTGACTTGCTTTTTAAAAGGGATTATTAACATAAATGAATCTTGATTAGTGTCAAGAGGTGGTAGGCCTGGTGCTCTGTGCTAACGTCTTCCCTAGGGCATGTTGGAGATAAGAGGTCAGTAATTTGGCAATCCTTTAAAGACTGCACCAACTTTTATTTTAGTGGAAAGTCTCTTATTTGCTGACCTCTGAGATAAGTACTGAAGGCAAGGACATAAATGAGACACTCCAGTCCCTGACCCTGAGGAGCTGTAACTAAAGGATCTTGTTCCCCGACACCATCTCCTCTCCTCCCGCTCCATCACAACCATGCAATGTTAGACAAAACAAAACAAAATAAAACATCTGAAAAGACTCTGTGCTACTCCAGAATGGGCAGCAGATAATAAATAAATATTTTCCTTTTTTGCTTTAGAACTATTCAACAAATGGTTTATTTTTTTTTCCTATCAAAAGTACTACCTCCTGTATTTCTTTTCTTTCCTTTTTTTAAATTGAAGTACAGTCAGTTACAATGTGTCAATTTCTGGTGCACAGGACAATATCCCAGTCATGCATATACATACATATATGTAACAGAAATTTAACGCAAACAATGATAATACTAATATTGATAGTGATTTAGATTAATATGTCACCTTTAACCTGAAGAGTGTGATGAAACAAAGAAACTCAAATTAAGTTTCTATAGTGACATAAGAAATTGTGTGATAAAATCTTTAGTGGTGTTATTTTCCAATAAGATACAAATTTCAAAAGTTCCAGAAAAAAATAAAAGTACTACCTCCAAGAAGGCGTTTCCCTTTCCTGTTTTGTGTTCTCTTAGCTTTCCTGTCGCAAGGCTGGCTTAGGAGTTGATTTAGTGTTATTCCTTGGGTGTCCACAGCTAAATTACTCTCATTCTGAATTTGTTTTGTTCTTATCCTCTTTATCCTAATCACCTTAATCTTTACTGATAAGTAGAATTCCTTGCAAGTACTAAATGGCCTTTATATACTGTTGAATGAATGATCTATAACTCATATTTTTCCCACAGGAAAGAAATACTACTGTGTAACTAAATAATCTATAGAAAGAAAAGTTTACCCAATGTGTGACCATAACTTTAATTCTTTTAGATGCAAGATACAAAATACAAATAAATGCTGCAATCTAATAAAGAAACTGTCGTAATTTGTATTAAGATGGAAGTAAGAAGAAAAGAATTTAAAATAACCATTAGTGAAAGAAAATTATTTAAGTTTTACTGAACCTCTCAGCAAATTGATGAAAACTGGCTCAGAGGCATTAACATTTGATATTATCTTCACAAAGGCATCACCAGTGGAAAAGTACATCTTCTAAATTTTGTCATTCTTATCTGCTTTTTTTTTTAATTTACAAATGAAACTAAAGGTCAGAACTTCAATCAACCATGAGACTATTTTTGGACAGAATTCATTTAAAAAATTTCTCCAATTAAGATTAAATATTACTAGAGTGATTTTAAATTGTTTACAGTGCCAAGACCAATTATTAAGAAATGACTTATAAATATTTTATTTATAGGCAGAAATCATAAAGTAAAAGAACATGGTATTTTGAACTTCTGAAGCTCAACAGAGGAAGCAACTACCATATTTATGACTAACAGTGTTATAGTTTGAGGGCTTTTATTCAAAATATTGATTTATGCCTTGAACTAAATAAGTAATAAAGTGAAAGAAGAAAAAAAGCATGCACATTCAGAAATTACTGAATATAATGTACGGTTTTGAAAACAAAACTGCAGAAAAGCTGAAAAACATAATTTTTTTTTTTAGGATATGGAATAGTGTCACATAAAAATTTACTTTCAGAAATTTTCCCAAAAAAACCCTGAATGTTAATGTTCAAAAGTAAAATGTACTTTATTTTTATTGTTTTCTTTCTATCTTTAAAAAAAATTAAAAAGAACTGATTTTATCTAATTAACTTAATCTAGTTTCCCTTGGATTTATATTCACATTCATCAGCATCTGATCCTGGAAACCTTACATTTCTCATTTTACTTTTTAGACACTAATTGTTGATATGCATATTTCTTATGATGATATAGCAGAGCAAGGAAAAGTAAAGGATACAAACAAAAAGGGGTGGACTACGTACCACAAATCCTGCTAGGAATTTTCACATACTTTATTTAAAGACAAACTCAAAATCAAGGAGAATCACTGTCATGCAGGAAAAAAGACATAAGATAAAATAAGTTGTAATATTAGAATAATCATTTAGTGACACTTTAAACTTTATTTTTGATGATTTTCACAGACCAGAACCGAACTGTAAAACTATTCCTATAATCACACTTTTCCTCCAATAAAAATAACAACAACAAAATAGCAAGTTTTACAGCCACAGGGATTCTGCTCTCTATGAAGCAACTACATTTATTTGACCTTCAGCCTGGAAGACTCCTTCAGGAAATATAAAACAGGTCACAGAAATTACTCACTCAGTTTTGGGATTGAATTCATTCTGTGCTCTGAACATTTGAATCCTGATCTTAGTGCACCTGACCTTTTAGATTCTAGATCAACACTTCCTCCAAGATTCCATTCTAACATACAAGATAAGAATTCCACACTGAGCCCACGTTCTTCACATCTCCAATTCCTGTTCATGAGTATTACTTATATTGCAACTTTCTTCCAACAGAATAACAAGCTAATTTAAAAAAGAGAGAATTTCTTTTTTTAATTGAAATATAATTGATTTACAATGTTTCAGGTGTACAGCAAAGTGATTCAATTATACATACATAAAGATTTTTTTTCTTTTTCAAATTCTTTTCTATCATAGGTTATTACAAGATATTGAATATAGTTCCCTGTGCTATACAACAGGGCCTTGTTTATCTATTTTATATATAGTAGTATATAACTGTTAATCTCAAATTTCTCACTTATCCCTTCCCCACCTTTCCTCTTTGGTGACCATAGATTTGTTTTCTATGTCTGTGAGTCTATTTCTCTTTTGTGAATAAGTTGATTTGTATCATTTTTTAGATTCCACATATAAGTGATATCATATGATACTTGTCTTTCTCCATCTGACTTACTTCATTTAGTATGACAATCTCTAGGTCCATCCATGTTGCTGCAAATGGCATTATTTAATTTGTTTTTATGGCTGAGTAATATTCCATTGTTTACATATACTACAGCTTTATCCATTCATCTATCCATGGACATTTAGGTTGCTTCCATGTTGTAGCTATTATAAATTGTGCTGCTATAAATATGCAGTGTATGCATCTTCTTGACTTAAGAATTTTTGTTGTTACCGGATATGTGCCCAGGAATGGCATTGCTGGATTATTTGATAAGTCTATTTTTAGTTTTTAAAGGAGCTTCCATACTGTTCTCTATAATGGCTGCACCAATTTACATTCCTCAACAGGACAGGGTGGTTCCCTTTTCTCCACACCCTCTCCAGCATTTATTATTTGTAGACTTTTTGATGATGGCCTTCCTGACAAGTGTGAGGTGATACCTCATGTAGTTTTGATTTGCATTTCTCTAATAATTAGTGATGTTGAGCATCTTTTCATGTGCCTATTGGCCTCTGTTATGTTTTCATTAGAGAAATGTCTATTTGGGTCTTCTGCCTATTTTATGATTGAGCTGTTTGTTTTTTGATACTGAGGTATATGAGCTGTTTATATATTTTGGAAGTTAATCCCTTCTCTGTTGTATTGTTTGAAAATATTTTCTCCCATTCTGTTGGTTGTCTTTTTTTCTTTTTTGATGGTTTTGATTGTGCAAAAGCTTTTAAGTTTAATTAGGTCCCATTTGTTTATTTTTGCTTTTGTTTCCATTATTCTAGGAGCTGGATCCAATTATTTATATGCTGCACTTTATGTCACAGAGCCCTACCTATGTTTTCTTCTAGGAGTTTTATAGTATATGGGCTTACATTTAGGTCTTTAATCAATTCTGAGTTTATTTTTTGCATATGGTGTTAGAGAATGCTCTAATTTTATTCTTTCATATGCAGCTGTTTAATTTTCCCAGAACTGCTTATTGAAGAGACTGACTTTTCTCCATTGTATATTCTTGCTGCCTTTGTAGGAGATTAATTGACCATAAACACATGGGTTTATTTCTGGGCTTTCTATCCTATTCCATTGATCTATGTGTCTGTTTTTGTGCCAGTACCACACTGTTTTGATTATTGTAGCTTTTCAGTATAGTCAGAAGTCAGGAAGCATGATTTCTCCAGCTCTCTTCTTTCTCAAGACTGTTTTGGTTATTCAAGATCTTTTGTGTTTCCATACAAATTACAAAATATTTTGTTCTAGTTCGATGAAAAATGCCATTGATAATTTGATAGGAATTGAACTGAATCTGTATATTGCCTTGGGTAGTTGGCCATTTTAATAATATTGATTCTTCCAATCCAAGAACATGGTATATTTTTCCATCTGTTTGTGTCATCTTTAATTTTTTTCAACAGTGTCTTATAGTTTTTGGACTAAAGATCCTTTGCCTCCTTAGATAGGTTTATTCCTACGCATTGAATTCTTTTTGTTGTAATGGTAAATGGGATCATTTCCTTAACTTCTTTTTCTGCTATTTTGTTGTCAATGTATAGAAATGCAACTGATTTCTGTATATAGATTTTGTATCCTGCTACTTTAATGAATTCATTGATGAGCTCTAGTACTTTCCTGGTAGCCTGTTTAGGATTTTCTATGTGTAGTATCATGTCATTTGCAAGCAGTGATAGTTTTACTTCTTCTTTTCCAGTCTGGATTTCCTTTATTTCTTTTTGTTCTCTGATTATTGTGCCTAGGACTTCCAAAATTATGTTGATTAAAAGTGGCAAGAGTGGGCATCCTTGTCTTTTTCCTGATCTTAGAGGAAATACTTTCACTTTTCACCATTGAGTATGATGTTAGCTGTGGGTGTGTCATATATGGCCTTTATTATGTCGAGGTATGTTCCTTGTATGCCCACTTTCTGGAGAGTTTTTATTATAAATGGATGTTGAATTTTATCAAAAGTTTTTTCTGCATCTATTGAGATGATCATATGGCTTTTATTCTTCAATTTGTTAATGTGGTATATCACACTGATTGATTTGCAGATATTGAAAAATCCTTATATCCCCGGGATGTTTGATTGATCCTTTTAATGCACTGTTGGTGTCAGTTTGCTAGTATTTTGTTGAGGATTTTTACACTTATGTTCTTCAGTGATATTGACCTGTAATTTTCTTTTTTTGTGATATCTTTGTCTGGTTTTTGTATCAGGGTCACGGTGGCCTCACACTGAGTTCAGAAGTGCTCTTTCCTTTGCAATTTTTTAGACTAGTTTCAAAGGATAGGTGTTAACTCTTCTTTAAATGTTTGGTATAATTCCCCTGTGAAGCCACCTGGTCCTGGACTTTGTTTGTTGGGAGTTTTTAAGTTACTGATTCAACTTCAGTGCTGGTAATTGATCAGTTCATAATTTCTATTTCTTGCTGATTCAGTCTCAGGAAATTTTTTGGCATACAGTCTTGGTAGTAGTCTCATGATCCATTGTATTTCTGTGGTGTCAGTTGTAACTTCTCCTTTTTCACTTCTGATTTTATTGATTTGAGTCCTGTCCATTTTTTTCTTGATGAGTCTGGCTAAATCAATTTTGCTTATCTTTTCAAAGAACAAGTTTTAGTCTCTTTGATCTTTTGTATTTTTTTTTAAATCTCTATTTCATTTATTTCTGCTCTGATCTTTATAATTTCTTTCCTTTTATTAACTTTGGGTTTTGTTTGTTCTTCTTTCTTTAGTTGCTTTAGGTGTAAGATTAGGTTATTTATTTGAGATTTTTCTTGTTTCCTGAGGTAAGCTTGTATCACTATAAACGTCCCTCTTATAACTGCTTTTGACGCATCCTATAGGTTTTGGATCATTGTGTTTTTGTTTTCATTTCTTTATCCAGATCATAGTAAATATAATTTGTTGAGTGCTTACCATGTAGAAGGTGAATTCCATATAATTTTCTATATATACCAAAAAAATCCCAAACATATAAGATGTTTTTGTTTAGTTTCCTTTTACAGTTGATCCTTGAACAACATGAGTTTGAACTGTATGGATCCACTGGTACACAGAAATTTTTTAATAATAAATACTACAGTACTACACAGTCCATAGTTAATTGAATCTGAGGATGCTGAGGAACCTCGGGTATGGAGAGCAGACTATAAATTATAGGCGGATTAACCTCTGGGTTGTTCAAGGGTCAACTGTATTTTGTTTTGCTATTTTTATTGATATGAAATTGAGGCACGCGTCAATTGCATAAGCCACGAAGATGATGTAAGTGATAGATCTGGGATCCAATCCAGTCTGCATCATCACCACTACAGGACTTTGTACTCAACATACGCTTATAATTTAAATAATTAAATAAAACCTCTGAGACCTATTTACACTGAGTTAATGATTCTAAAATCCTTTGACTCCTGACTTTGAGTGCAAATCCTCTACCATTTATCCTAATTTCCTTACTTGTTATCTGAGGTACTAGTAACCACAGAGCTGTAGTCTCTATTTCAACCTTTGGCTACTTACTCACTGTCTAAAACTCTCCAGTCATCTCATCCTTTCCTGAAGAACACTTTCACCTATTTTGCAACTGGCATATAACATTCCAATTCCACATACACTGGTCAGGAGTATAACATTATTTCTATATACGTTTTCTATATAGTATCATTAATAACATGAATGGTTCATTGTAGGAAAAGCAGTTTGACATTTTTCTCATTAGTCTACACTTGCCAAATTGTTAAGGATTGACAGAACATCCAAGTAATGAGAATTTTGAGAAAATAATAATGTCTATTATATTTAATGAAATGTTTATATAATACTTAAAATTTATTGTCATATAACTTGGTATCTATTTAATAGTAAAATATTTCTTAATATTTATAGCTTAAATTTTCCCTAGTAGATACTGAATAAACTGAATTGTAGATATTTTTTCCTGATTTTCTAAGAACCTTAAATTTGTGATTAACATTTTAAAAATTACTTGTATCCATCAAATATAAAAATAGATAAAATGCCTTAGAGATTCATAATGTTGATTCATAATGTCATAATAGTGAATAAACAGACTATGTCAACAGTAAGGAAAAGTATATAAGAAGTATATAAGCATGTTAAATTAATCTTACACCAGTATACAGTCTATGGAAATTCAGGGATTCTCCATCAGGCCCAATAGCAAAAGATCATTAATAGGGCTCTTAAGCTGCATATTATAAGGGGGGTCACATTCTTTTTAAAGAATATGACAGATATGAATAAATATTTAGAAAACAAATGCTAAAAATGGGCAATAGAGGCCAAATTCATGCCTTAAAGATGACTTTGTTATATAAGGAGTTGTGCAGAATAACGTATTTACAAACAGGATTTGAGTTTAGGCTACAACTTTTTAAAATTTTAAATGGGCCTAAATTTAAAATTGATTAAAAAGATATATTTTCCTCTTAGGAAATGTGAGAGTTTAGGAATCTCTTCATATTCATAACTGTAAAAATAGGCAGCTTCTGATCTGTATACAAAGGTTTATGTATAGTATTTTATATTCATATGTAATTTGGAAAGGAGTTCATACCGTTGGTAATGAATCTTGGGGCAGATTTTAAAAGAAAAGCTTTTCTTTTCATGTTAATTTACATCTTCTTTCTTCTATTGGAGGAAAAAACTGTGTTAAATCAAATTCAGAGAGAACCTATCATCCCAGGAATATGACATGCTATTAGGACAGCAGTCTCTTAAATACTATAGCTAACTCACATTCCCCTACCAGCTGAACACCAAAGAATCATGTAATACAGTTAAACTAATCAGAGCCATTATGCATTTAACTTTCCTTCTTTATTAACTGTTGTGGATGAAGTGTTCTAATGTTTTAACATGTAAGGACCAGCCAGCACTTCCTTCACAAAGCACCTAGGACTTTAAAAAAAAAACAAAAACCACAGTTTTATTCCTTTAGAAAGTTTATAAAAAGGAGCTTCCCAAGTAATATCAAGAATGCTAAGGAATAATCTTTACAAATTTCCCTTGCCTTAAGATGTGCTCTGAGGAGGCTGAGCGGTAGAAGGGATAGGAAAATAAAAACAATTTTATCTTTGCCATGAAGTCATATTATTATCATGGAAACAGTAGTACAGAAATAGGGAAAACCTCTCCAAAAAACAGCTAATTAGCTCCCCAAAGAGTATATGAAAAATAATTAATCTTTTTACCAATAAAAATGAGTAAAGATTACAATAATGTATGACATATTGCAGGTTTGAAAATTCTGTTATTAAGTTTTCAGAAGTCTGTAACTATTATAGGCGATGATCAGTTGTTAAGAGAATGAAACCACTTGTCCTCAAAATTATAGTGGATGGAAGTTAGAAATGAATTAATATGCAAATTCAGTCTTGAACCAAACTTGAATCCAAATAGTTCCTATATCATAAAGTATATTATATTAATGTCCCCATCAAATTCATATGTTGAAGACCTAACCCAGTATGATGGTATTAAGAAGTGGAGGCCTTTGGGAGGTGATTAGGTCATGAGGGTAGAGCAGTCATGAATGAAATTAGTGTCCTTCTAAGAGACCCCAGAGAGTTCCCCTGTCCCTTCTAAAATGCGATGACCATGAAGAGAAGATGATCATTTGTGTAAACCAGGGAATGGGCTCTCACCAGACACTGAATCTGCTGGTGCTTTTATCTTGGACTTTCCAGCCTCCAGGACTATGAGTAATACATTTCTATTGTTTTTAAGCCACCCAGGCTATGATACTCTGTTATAGTTGCTTGAACAGACCAAGACACAGTATTTCTCCAGAGGTCAACACATATTCTGTCTCTTTGACCAGAGGAAATAAGATAAGAATAAAGGTTTTTGTTTGTTATGTTCACTTCTGTATCCTAAGTGTATGGGGCACATAGAAACACTCAAAATATAGTTGTTGAAAGAATGGTACTTTACTTTCTGACTTTTATTCCTTCTTGATTCTTTACTGGAGTGGATATCTATTGTATGGGCCAGCCCAACAATCAATCATGCTTCTGGGAACAGCACCCTGACTATCATTGCATCATCACTCTGTCCCAAATCTTAGCCTATGCAATTCAGGCAAATTGACATTGTTCCCACCCCCAACTCTGACAGGCTCCAGATATTAGCAACCACTTAATTTGGCCAATAGGAACAGTCGACCCATTGAGACAAATGTATGGTTCAGCTGGCATGTGGCCCACACCAGATGAAGTGACTCAGCTGAAGAACTTTTCCTGGAACTATTAAGAAAGAGAAGCTTTTCACACTGAAGTTGCTGAGTGGAAGAATTATAATACTGGCCATCCTACCCCCACACATCATGACAAGAAGTTGTTCAAATGAAGTCAAGACTAAAGAAAACCAAGCCAAGAGATGGTGAGATGTGTATTTTGGCATCATCTAAGCTCTGGATTCTAGGCCTGAAGCCAGTTCCATCCCATTATTTTGAAGTTATGTGACCTAATAAATTTAATTTTTATAAGTTCAGTTTGAGATAGATTCCTACTTGCTACTGAAAGAGTCATAATAAATATATCCTCCAATACCACTGTATTAATTACTTAAGACTTTGTACGTGGAAGAAATGAATAGCACCATGCTGATGTTGAGTCATATAATAACCATGGGACGAAAATCATGACAGTCACATAGTGTACTCTTAGAAATATCTAGCAAGGTTTGTGTCCTCCTTTTAATTTATTCATATTAAATTTCAGAAGGAGAAAGAGAAGCACCTGTTTCTCTGTTAAGATCTCTAGATGGTATGTTTCTTCTTTTGTGACTTGCCACTGGTTGCTTCAGCACTTCTGACTCCAGAACTGAAGTAAGATAATTAATCACTACTTTTTTTTTTTTGTCAATAGCAAACAACCATAATCATGCCTCCAAAACAGAAAAAACAATCCACATTTTAGAAAGAGTTACAATTTCTTAAATCACACAGAAGCCTCAGACAGCTTGAGGAATCAACATATATGCCTTCATTTTACAATTGAAGAAACTTAAGGAATTTGCCCAGTGTCATATCACTGCCTGGCAGCAGAGGCAGACTCTAATATGGCAAACCATTCTATGATTTTGCTTATTTTTATATTGTAATTTCTTTCCAGAGACTTGCTTTAAATCACATACACAGGAGTTTAAAATATTTAGTTAGGCTTAGAATTCTATTCACATGCAGAAAACTGGTTCAGTTTCTATACACATGTATTATCACTGGGCAGAATGACAGAACTTCATACGGTGCTCTACTAAATAAGAGCTCATTAAGAGTGATTTCATTAGCACTCTCAAAATTCCAATATAAACTCATACAAGAATTAAGAAATAAACAGCTTCATTTCTAGAGAATAGCTATCTTTTAGGTCAATGGAATATAATTTATCTAAAGCTACGTTAGTTCCTGACAAATTTAATTTATCCCTACTTACCAGTAAGAACAGTTCTATGAATTACTTTAGTAATTGCCCAAGAGGATAAAAAGGCCAATGTAGAATACATTTACATATATTAAGATATGAAATTTTTACTGAAGGAAACTCAAAATCTGAGACAAATTATTCTGCATATTATATTTTCAAAATAAGGACAAACCATTTTAAATTAAAATCTAATTTAAACTAATCAGATCTTACCAAAGCTAACTTTTCACATTTTAGTCTAACTTACCATAAACTATAGAAAACTAACACAATTGGTTAAGATAAAATCTTACGTATTTGAAAGTTTTCCCAAAATTATACTTTGTTTTTCTTACTGTTTTCTCACTTCAGTATCAATCACAAAAGCAGTTTATAGTCATATGAAACTAATCAAAGTATGTGACAAATAAAAAGTGCTTTGAGGTTCCCGGATGAAAGGCTTTGTGTTAACGCAACACATTACTAATTCCATAAATACCAAAGAATTTAAAAGAAAAAGTCATTTCATGGGGAGAATAGATTTTGAAGTTGATAAGAATCATAAGGAATTTTTAATATCAAGGGCACCCCACTCCTATATTTTAAGACCAGTTAGTCTTATAACTAAGACCCTTCCACATATCCCTGTTGGTGGGACAATGAAGTAAGTGACTTTGGGGGAGAGAAATATGAATACAAAGAAACACCTCTATTGCTCTTAACTAATCACTCAGTCTTCTTCCTGGCAACAGACTCAGGAGCACTTTTTTTGCAGTGGGACAAAGACTCACTGATAGATTCACCCTGATCAGCTCATCATATGTCTATCATAAAATTTAAAGACACTGTTTATAATCCAGTTTCAGGGTGTCAGCTTGTCTGGGAGTGTGCATACATTTTTTACCATGATGGAAATAATGTCAAGCTCTGTTTAGAAACATAAGACTTCTCCTTAGCGCCATCCAAAGAAGGTAAAGGAGGGATTCAGTGGCTTAGATATAACTTATTCATGGAGTGTATGCAATATGATATTCAGAATCTTGTAGTGAAAAACTCCTTGGCCGGAAGACCAGAATGTTTTAATGGGCCAGGGGAAGCCTGCTCATTGAAAAACTGCACATTGAACATCAATTTATTTGATTGAACTGCACATTGATTTGAAAAACTGCACATTGAACATCAATTTATTTGATTGAGCCTGTTTGTCCTTAACTGACATTGGCAGTGAGACCCGGCATCAACTACGATCTCCTATGAAAAGCATCCAGCAATAGCACAAAAATTAAACTAAGAACAGTTCTTAGATGTGTATCTCACATTGCAGCCTGATTATTACAGCTATAAGCAAGAGTTTCCATTGTCTCAGGAAGATGGAACAAGTGATATTCAAACCAAAGTTTAATATTTGCAATCCTGTTTGCTTTCCTATGGCCATTTCTCAGAGCTCTAAGTGTTTTGAACCAAGTTCTCCAGCTTAATTTGTGTGTGTGTGTGCGCACGAGCGCGCGCACATATATATATATATATATATATATATATATACACGAAAATCTTTTCAATGTTGATATTAGTGAGGCAAATTGATTATATTAAACTGGTTAATGTATATACTCCTGTTAAGTTTCAGAGGAAATGATTAGGATGAGAGTATATATATAAATACTTGTAATAATATACTGGTTTCTACTAGTCATTTGTTTTGCTCAGATTCTGCAGGAGGATTTTCCTGCTAGTATACATTTTCCCATGCCTACATTGGAATCAAAGTTTTAGTATATGGCAGATAATCTAAACCTGAGGATAGCAGATGCATGTACCTTGGCAAGTGACTGAAAGACTTTTTTAAAACTTAGTATTGGAACGTAAGATACTAAATAAATGTAACAGTTTGTATCAGTGATATCAAAATATTAATAAGAAGCTTGTTATGTGTAAAGGACTGTACTAAGCTTGACATTTTATAAAGCATTAAATTCTCATTAAAAACCATATGAGATAGACACTATACTTCCTTTTTACGGATAAGGAAACTGAGGCTCCCAGGGATTAAAAGCAAAAGAGAGAGAATCAGGATTTCAATCCAGATCTTCCTGGATCTGAAATTCTTATCTTTTTTATTACAAAGTGCTGCCTCAATCATAAGCAGCTTTCTAAGGGAAATGTAATAGAAACCACCTCTTTCAGGATTGTATTTAGAACATGAGATGTAAACATAAAAGTTTATGTTTAATTACATCTCATGCATTATTTTCAAATGTTTTGAGAAGAAAAGATATTTATTTCAGTTTGTTTCACTTCAGTTTTCTATAGAAAAAATATTAGGATTTGATATGCATGAATTCTTAAAGGCTTATTTTTTAAACAAACCCTAAAACAACAAATATGCAAGTTGTATATTTTGCAATTGTCAATAACTCTATTTGAAAGCACATTTCCATGGAGACCTCTTTAGAAATATGAGTTTATCCTTTCCTGAATATTCACTAAGAATAGATTATTCATACGTCTAATTTTGGCATAAATGTATATGGAGGAGATTTATAGGCTTAGCTGACTCTTTCATTTTACAGATCTGTTCATTATTACACTTCAAATTTCGCTGCATGAGATTCTCACTCATATTGAAAATACACCCCTATTAAAAAGCTTTTGTTCAATAAGATTTTATTATAATCCGAGATGTGTACAGAATTGAAAAGCAAATTACTATCTGATACTTTTAAATGATTTGGTCCTCAGTTTGGAGAGAACAGCTTTTGAAATATGACAGTTAATGATAACACCGCACTTCCATTTACTGTCATAATTCACAACAAAAACAGGATGGAAACTTATTTCAAAAACAATAAACACACACCCATGAGAGCTTAGACACTTTCTCTTGCATAGTTATGCCTGGGAGATTGATTGCTTTAATGGCCCTATTCTTTACCGTGTCCTGTATATACTATGCTTGCCGTGTGACTTTGTAGTTCCTCTCACCAAGGAGACACAGACTCTTTCCCCTCTCTTTAAATTTGGGCCCATCTTGTGCCTTGCTTTGGCCGATGGAATGATTGCAAATATCATGCAAACAGAAGTTTGAGAAAAGGACTTACACATTTCTGCTCACTCTTGCCCAGAACATTCTTAAGCTGGCCTGCTTCATGAAGAGAGACAATCTTGGACTGGAGTTAATTTGCCCCAGTTATACCATTTGAGGCATAACTCACACCAGCTGATTCCCCCTGACCCCTCTTCCACCCTCTTACATTTGCACATACACAGAGGCGTGAACTCAGCCCAAATCAGCCAAACGCATCCCAGATCAGCTGATCCCTCGACTCACAAGCTAAATAAATGTTTATTGTGTTTGTTGCTAAGTTTTGGTGGTTGTTTATAATGCTATATTACTGTGGCAAAATCTAAGTTATATACTGTGTCTCCTCTCAATTTTTTTTTCTTCCTAAGGGTGTAAGTGAGGAACTTAATTTACGGATTAAGTTCATCTTAATAAAGTACATTTTCCATTTCTTAATTAGGAAACAGACCATGTGCATATTTCTACATTTAGTTTTGCATTAAGTTATCATTTATTGAGCATCTACTATGTTTCTGGCACTGTGCTAAGAATTCCAAATATAAAGAAATAGTTCAAAAGGTATGTCTGGAACTGTTACAGCAATAAAATAAGCAAAGTAGTAATGGAATATAATTGAAAGCATAAAATAAATATCCATGAGTCCATACTGATATAAATGATTAAATAAATTTAAGGGAGAATAGATAAATGTCCCATGTAGAATAATTCCAAATAATTTAGGTAGAGATTTCACCCTTAAGGAAGTAGAGTGTAAGTACCCACTCCTTTAGTCCGGGCTGTACATAGTAACTTCCTTCCAAGAAGGATATCATGAAAAGAGGGGAAAAGAGTAACTTGACCACGCAAAAACCTGACAAACACCAACTCAGCCAGTGTTCAAGGTCAACAACAGTAGTTGTTAATCATATTGATAGTATGGAACTTTGATGTGATGTGGTAAGAACTGCATTTTACCTCTGCGGTTTTCCTCCCACAAACCTAATACACCCCCAATCCCAATATCATCATAAGAAAAACACTAAATAAATCCCAATAAAGCAATATTCTACTAAATACTGACCAGTACTTCTCAAAACCGTCAAAATCAATAAAAAAGGAGGGGGATGATTTGAGTGACTGTCATAGTCAAGAAGACCTTACAGTGGCATGATGACTGAATTTAGGGTGGCATTCTAATAAGATTAGGCTAAAAACTAAGAAATTCTAAATAAAATATGAACTTCAATTCATAATTATGTAATTATTATTGGTTCATTAACTGTAACAAATACATTAGTAGGATGTTAATAATGGAGGAAACTGGGTATGGAGTGTATGGAACTCTGTACTATGTTCAAAACTTTTCTATAAGCCCCAAAACATTCTAAAATTAAACTTTTATTTAAAAATATAATGTCCATGAAAATATGTAGCAATAAAGTATGTATTTTTAAAAATTATCATGCACTACTCTACTGCACAGATGGAAGGTTTTGACTGGTTATACACAACATTTTTGTTTATGTATTATTGGTTTGTTTGCTTTATTTTTCATTACCTAGTTAGGTTTTATTGAAATTTCAGACATAATTTTTTTTAATCTGAAAAAAATGTAATTTCCCAAACAGTGCTATAAAGAAATGAATTTTAACAGATTACTAATTTACTACAAATTACTAATTTAAAAAACCAATACCTCATCCTGAAAGATAAATTTTGTAGGTCAAAATAATTGTAATTTTAAAATGAATTTAAATGAGCAGACTGCATGCTCTTTTAACATAATTTGGAGAGTAAAACGCAAGTTGCATAATCAATTGGTTTCCATTATCATTTTCTAAAATTACTGTCAAATATCACTTCTTGTTACACCCTTTCTGGAGAAGATTAATGGTAGGATCACAGAGATACCAGCTGTTTAAATATTCTTTTTATTTACAATACTAGCGTAATAAATAACCTGTCTGCTTAGCAACTATAACCTTTTTTTTCAGCTGAAAAGCCTTCATGGAGATCCCCTACATGTATGGAACATTATTATTTTTTAATACTAGGCCATTACCCTTAATATTTTAATGTTACGAGACGAATGTTCAGTGCAGTGACAAAAATAACCACTAGCTCATATATCTGGTGGCTTTAAAAAAGAATGAAGGCTATCCAATGGGCTTTGGTAAACAGGTCTAAAAGATAAAGGAAGCAGGTGTAGAAGACATTTAATAAAACATTCCTCTCATTTTTATTCCTCTTCTGTTTGGTTTCTTGGGAATCTCTGTTTGACAGTGAACCGCAGCGTATTTGCTTCAGGCCGATGCTTTTATTCTTTCTGTCTACTGACGTGGCAACCAAGAGAAGGGTAGTGGAAGGGATGGCTGAGACCTATGTTAAGTGTTAAACAGCCAAATAGATTTTTTACAGATAAAATTAAAGTGTGAAGCAATTTAAGATATTGGTTTAATGTTTATCATCTGACGTGGGCATGATATGGAAGCACAGATTACAGATTCCAACCGTAGGTTACACTGGAAGCGTATTACGTTGGATAATTCTTTCTGTAAATAAGAACATCAACATAAATTCATGGAGAGTGTTTCTTTTCAGTCCAGTATGAAGGTTATATTGAGGATAAATGAAGAAATGTTAAGTCACTAAATTATAAAGATTTAGATTAGTTTCTTCCTCTCTTCAGGGCCTGTTTATGACAATTTCCATCTTGAGACCAACTCCAGCACACTGTGGCACCGGCTTGTTGTTTTCCATGCCCTCTCAGCCACACTTTCTAGTTTTAATAGACATTTTTGGTTAACTGTTTCAGACACTAGTAGTATTAATCCACCTTTGCTTTGTATAATGGTCTACATTCCAACTACCATGTCTACACAAGAGAGACTAATAGTAGTGGAATTATTAAGAGATACATAGATGATGTGTTTCATGAATTACCTTTTAGAAGTAGTGATTCTGAAATATTTATTGGAGTCAGGACTGTAATGTCTACTCCTTGCACTTTGCCCAATGTCTAATTCCTACATTAACAAGATTAGCACGAAATTTAAAATAGTGTTTATATATATATATATATATTCCTAGTATTTATAATATAGGCATTATATGTAGTATTTTAAAAATATGTAGAGAGTCCTCAACTGATCTGTTCCAGTGCCAGAAAACGTGGATATCACAATATTTTGGAAAGAAGAACCTTTAGAAAGGTTTTTTTTCTTTCCAATCAACAAAAGAAAGCAGTTCAAGAATATAAGGGTTTAATTTAAGAGAAAGAAAAATGTCCTCATTTTTTTTCTAGATTTTATTGTTTCTAGTTTCATTGAACCTTAAGTGGAACATTGTGTCAAAAGGGCCTTTTAACCCTGGCAAATTTGTTGGTCAAAAAACATAAGCTTCTAATTCTAAGCTAGTCTGACAATAGTTACTCAGTCATGGGGAGTTTACAAAGGACGTGAGTCATGTGATTCTAATAGCACACAGCAACTCCAGGCCTTTCTAGGCATTCAAATATTTCGTTCAGATGTTTCAGGAATACAAATGAAGGATTTAAAAATATTTTTCTCTTTTTCAAAATTCTTTTGTGTAGGGGGCAGGGAGATAAAATATATTTTATACCAATCCAGCCTTTGATTTACCTTTTATTTTATTTCAATAAACTATGATAGGTTCTCTCTAATCTTAAAATGCTTTGTCTGGAAATTTCTTTATCATTTGTAGGCATTTTCCAACGCAAAGAACTTTGTACATGATGGTCAGGTTTATGGGAGAGTCCGTAGAAGCAAAGTAAGAAATGATGAACAATTGGAGAGGAGAAGCCAAGGAATAGAGTTTAAAAGCACAAGTGGGTTAGGTTATGCAGAGCCAAAACGAAGTCCTGGCTATTTCTAAATACCTAGTCAATCCTATGTACTCTCTCCAGCCAAACCCTCAAAGACACCCTAAACTTTGCCATAATTTCATGGAGTAAACAACATTGTGAAGCTCATTTAAGGACACCCTCACCCCTCACCCCTAGAAGCTCAGGGGTTAAGAGTCTTTGCTCTAAGTAAGATATCAGACTAGACAGGGAAGTAGATGAAGAATGATGGATACTGAAGGGGACTACAGTTTTCCTGTCTCCAGGTTCCTCTTTCCATCACCACTTAAAGCCAATCGTCAGCCTACGGTGATAAAACAGTGGGGACAGAGGGCAAGAAATGGCAGCAATGGAAGTTTTAAGGCAATCTAAATCAGAGTTTGCCCTTCTCCCTGCATCCCATCTCTTCTTTTTCTCTATCTCCCAGCTCTTCATCTCTCTTCTCCTCTATCTCTTTATTACAGATGAAAGACAGACACACCAGCAGGAAGGGCAGCTGAAGCTCATCAGAAGGAGGAGCACGGCCAACAGGAGTCCTCTAGTGGAGGAGTGCGGAAGATTACCCGGACCAGCCGTACTGCTCTCCTAGTTACCCCGGGGCCCCTCCCTCCACGTGTTGTAGCCCTACTGTGTTTGCTTCCCCTCCATTTCCGTACTGTGCAAGGAATTATGAAGAATTAGGGACAATTCTTAGGAAAATACGAGCAGTGGTAAAGAAAAGAAAATGATTTCCTTTTTTTCCCTTTCTTCTCCACTCCTTCAGGATCACTTCTAGAACAGGACAATCATGCCTGGCATTGAGGAAAGCAGCACATTCCACGTCTCTCTGGAAGGAATGACTATTCAAATGTAAGAGAAATATCTCAGTCACTGTATATAAATACAAAACTACCTATATTGTTAAACTGTACTTTTATTTAACCAATAATGGAAACATTAAAAAAAAATAAGTTTACAAAAAATCTTTTCAATGATTCCTTTCTGTTGTTGTTGATCCTAGCCATATTTATAATATCCAGGAAAAATACATTTATATGCTAATTTACATCTTGCATTTGAAACGAGTAGTAATTCTGTATTGGTTAGACCTTCTTTAACATATCCAAGGTCATTTATATCTAGGAGGAAAGTCTTTTCCAAAAACATATGATGGTATACACTACTGAACTTTGTTTGCTAGCTGTTACATTCTTTCCTCCATTCTCTATTAATCCAAGAATAACCAAAAAGATAGAGATACTCCTCATTGTCTCAGTAGAGATGTCTGGGGGTTGAATCTAAATCTTACTAGATTCTGGGTGGGCTTATGAATTTTATGGTATTTTGCCCAATGAGAGCCAAAGTCTAATTAAGAAGAACCCTAGTTGCTTAAACAGTTAACAATCTGCATAACTGGAAAGTAACTGAGTGTTTTTCTTCATGTCAACATATTGAGGGGTTGCTTTAAAAAAAACACTTCTAAGTATTTTTGAATTCTAAGATAATATTGAAGGAACTTAGGTGCCAAGAACCTTCAAAAATAGAATGGATATAGAAATATGATTCTTTTGATTTGACACCAACTCTAAGGATAATGTAATTTAAACTTGTAATTCACCAATTTGAAAACTAAGGCCCAGATAGTTTAAATGACTTGCCCAAGGACAGTTAGCAAGCTAAAGTCACTAAATATAGATTGAAAAATACCCTAACTTTCACTCAAATTAAGTTTCCAGTATATAACCCTAAAATGAGGAACAAGTTTATAACCTAAAATGAGCAAGACGGCTCCTACAAAAATAGCAAAATAGAGCTTAGTTTTGCTATGATCCTAAGGCTAGCATTTCCTTCTACTGGAGGAATAGATCTCCTATGAAAATAAATAAGTGAAATCTTCCAAGGATCTCATTTTTGAAAGGGAGATGTCTCATTTTCTAAGAGATGAACACATCATAACCACATAGCAACCAGGTAAAGATTACTGCCCACATTCTGAAAGAATATTTTGCTATTCCAATAACCATGTGATGATACTCCAACTCTACAGAGTCCACCCCCCTTTACAGTAAAAACATTCAAAACAATGTCAGCAAAAATGCCTAGTAGTTGTAGAATTAATCTTTATACCATGTACATACCAGTGGCTATTTAATTTATGTCTCATTATTATAAGGTATTGGATGCTACATTTAAAACATAAGCTTATAGCTAATCAGAAGCTAATTAAAAACTTTACACTATAATTTTCTGTGCTTGCTTTCATCTGTGGTTTTACAGGAGTAATTATATGATTTTTTACTGTGTAATCTATTTGATTTTTACGATAAATTATTCTTTGAATCATCACTAGAGGACAAAAATCATCTCTCTAGAATCAAAAGTGTTCAGCAGAGGCACTAAAAATACAAGATTTCTCTAATGGAGGCTCTTCCTCTGACGGCTTGAGAGGGTCCACTTCTGTCTTGAGAGAAAAGAAAATTCTGGCTTCCCTTCTCTCCTCAAGCCTAGCTAGATATTGTACACCAAAAAAAAAAAAAAAAAAGGCAAATAGAGCCACTGTGTCACCAAACAGAGCACAGCCTGAATTCAAGCAAGAAAGTGATTTTTCAGAGAGGTTAGCCCTTACACTGAAAGAATTATAGAAGTATTTAACAACCATGAAGCACAGAACAAGACTGCAAATGTTCTGAATTTTAGCACTGATTCCTCTATTTATGGTTTAAATAATTTAAGGCATCTTTGAGCCTCATTCTCTCCGTCTTTAGAATGGGACTCAACATAGCTGAACATGCTGCCACCCACAGCTTGGAGGCAGAATAATGAAGCCAAGAGTAAAGATCATGTGAAACACCCCAGAGTTCAAGTTCTAGTTCTACCACTTACTTCATAGTAGTGAACATAATGGCAGACACATAGCAGGTGCTCAGTTTTGATTTGCTCATTCTAAGTCAATAAAGCCAGACTTCCATATTAGAAAGCAAGTTACTTTTTCCTCTTCTTCACTTATCATAGTCAGTCTATCAACAAAGCATTTGTTTCTTTGAATTGTCTATCGTGTTCTGAACATCATTTCATTGTTTCAATGCCATTTTAGTCTGGTTGGAACTTCACACCATGATTCCTGTAAAGTCATCCTCACTTCTCCTGCTAATCTTTTCTTTTTCCAAAGAAATTTGCCTTTTTCTGTCATCTTTAGACATATCCAAGTGTTATCAAAGCCTTTAAATTCCTACCTTAAAAATCCCAAATTAGAATGTCTCTGTTTTAAGATATACTCAAAACTGGCTTAGAGCTATTTAATATTATTTACCCACAATTCTGAAATCAAGCAAAGATAATTCTTCAGTATAACACCATAAAACTTCCCAGTCCTATACCAACATGCTTTTGCTCTGAAATGCTCCCTTCATCCTCAGAACAGTAAAAATAACATGATTTTTGAATTCAAAAAATTCTAAGTGTTAATATAAATTCTGATAGCTGACTAGATTATTTAGGATCGCTGGCTCCTTATAAAATGGGAATAACTACTCAATAGGCTTTTGTGAGGATTGACTGAGATAATAATAGCTAATAATGAGTACATATATATATGTATGTGGATATATATACACATATGTGTATATATATACATATGTATACACATACATAATTGATTGAGAGCATAGTGTGGCCCAGGTCCCATTCTACACCTTTTACATGTATTTATGCATTTAATACAATAACTCTATGATGTAGGTAAGATACTGTTTCTCATACATGAGGAAATTGTGGCATGGAAAGCTAGAGCAATTTTCTAGTAAATAGTGTGTGGCTTCTGAGCTGACACTCTTAACTACTAAAAAAAATATGTATCTAGAATAGAGACCTGGTATAATCACCCAAAATATTAGTAAATGAATAATCTGAAATTTTAATAAAAATAGATTTCTTTAGAAAATACTAGTTGCATTTTCCCCAAACTATTCAAATAAGGGTAGCTTATCTTACTCAAGATAAAATAGTTCCCATGAATCAAAGTTACTGTATATATAATTAGGCCCTTACAAGCTCTATTTTCCCTCTATGAAAAGTGCATGAACTCTTAACTACAGGATCAAGGTTTATTAAAGTGTTGATTGCTTTAGACTTTAAATACTAAGGGGCTTTTTCTTTATATTACGGAGTTAGAACAGCATTAATTTATAGAATAAAATGACATGTGTGTATATAATTTTCTAGTTAAATGTATGAAAATACTGTGTTATTGACTAAAGTAATTTGGCTAATACTGAACTAATACAAATCTTAGTCATTAGAGTAACAAACATAGTCCTGGCAGATAATTAGAATTAGTACAGAATTTAAGAATACCTGGTTGTATATTGCTTTTTTTTCCCTTAAAGAAAAGATGTTAAAAATGCCCACAGTTAAAAAAATTATTTACTATTGAAGTCCTAGGATAACTGATTCAGCCCAATGTCTTTATTAAATTGTTACCTCTGTTTGTCCTCCTCTGAAGGAATCTGTGTACAAATGAGACTCCATAGACAGTGCTAACAGTTACTTGCAGGAATACTTGTTTTTTCCATAGACCCCAAAAAAAGCACATCCCATATTTTTATTGAATATTGGGGAGAAGGTGGATTTAGTAAAGGACCAAGGATATTATAGTAAAGAACTGAGGGCATTATAATATAATGTTTGCAGTAAATTATTACTATAAAATTGTTACTCTAAAAACATTTTGATTCACTGCCTATAATATAGAAATGAAGATCCTGTACAAAATTTCCATTTCATCTAGCTTTTTCAAAAATGCACTAGTGGCCAGTTGTTGCTTTCATTGCTAACAGAAGAAACTTACATTAGAAGACTACAGTAAAACTATATGACTTACCTATATCCTGTGTTGTAAAATGGGATGGCTACCATATTTTCAAACAAAACTAGTACAACTGTTAGTTATGAGTCTAATAATTTCTGGAAAGTATGTTCAGTTGTTGAACTATGTGTCATTCCCTAGAGTCATGCCTACACTTGCTCTGTCTATTAGTGCCTTCCCAACTCAAACACTCTGTATCCCACTGGCTCCTTAGGATGTGGCTACAGAAAAAAAAAAAACAAGTTCATCTGGCATAATTTCATAATTATCAGTGACTAAAACACTGGTAGTTTGAAAAGCTATTCTCTCTTATTATTGTTCAATATTTCTGCTCCATAATACACCAAAGAAATCCAATACTGTACCATGATGAACACATCCAGCATGCTGCACACATTAAATGATTGCTACAGCCCCCATAAAGGGAAGAAAGGCACTCTTTTCTCCTCTTATCACTTGTGGTCTGGAAGAGCACATATTTTGCCCAAGGCTGTAAGATATCCCAGAGGCAAAGCAAAAATTTAGCAGCATTAATTCATAATTCCGTGTCCACAAAATGCACTGATTTAGGTAAACAGAGGAGAGTCAACAAATTTTCTGCCTAAATGCATTACTGGTACCACTGGAAAAATCATGGAATTATCAGTTGTTTTAAAGTATTGTCACCCTAGAGAGGCCAAAACTGTTTAAAACTGAGGTCCTAGAAGTGGAGTAAAATGTTTTTAACCTTATGAAGTTTGTGATTCAAGAATAAACAAAAATCTCTCAGGAAATTCTTCAACTAGAGCACTTATTTGGAGCTCTAATAGATGCCGTGGATTGGGCAAGCTTGTGAACCCAGGATTTCTAAGGATGACAAGTCTTAATCCACTTTTTCAGGGTGGTACTTTTCTATCAGAAACCATCTGCTTCTAGATCTTTCTTTAGGATAGAGAAGGCTGAGGAAAATAATGGATACCATTAAAAGTGATCTTTTTGTATTTCTGTTTTAAAAATAGTGAGAAGAATTCTTGAAGTTACCAATTTTATTGGCCCTTTATGATAAAAGTTTATTACAAATAGAATATGTGGTCATTGAGATCTGATATTTTCAATGTTACTCAACCATAAAGATTAATTAATTTTTATGGACCTCAAAAGAAACGTAGCTCAGATATTATTCTTTTTTTTTTCTAGCAGTTCCATAATTTGTTTCCTCCTATTTATAGATTCTCCTCTTACATTTAATTCAATCAGCTAGAAAGTTAGTGGTGATTAGTAACTGTGTAACCAGAACCATTTGCTAATTCTCTCTGTAGCTATTTCTTCATCTTGGAAATAAAGCTAACAACTCTTAACTGCAAAACTTTACTGTTACTATTAAGGTAGATAGTGTAACGCCTGACACCTAAAAATATGTTTTAAATAGAATCTGAGGAATATAAACAAATGTTTACTAAATCAGTTGCTCACAGGTCGCCAATCCTAAAAGAAGTGCTCCAGATTAAAGTTACTACTAATTTGTCATTCATTTCCTAGCTTTTAAAATACAACCAAATTGTGCATAAAACCCCTGAATCATTTACCCCATAGTCCCACAGAAGATAAATCTCTGTCTTTTTACATTCATCTCTTTTGCACAGACACCTTCCACACCTCCACCAAAATCCATTGCTCCCTCATTTATGTTCCCACTGTGATATCTCCATTACAGTTCTCATGTCCAGGGCCTTATAGCTAATTGTGAATATGTGTGACATTTTGGCTGCCTGGTACCTGATGGAACATGCGAGGCTCTCTAAATGATTGCCAAACTGAACAGCCCAGGAGTAGCATTAGGAAATAAATACTCTATGACCTAAGGAAGAGAATATCACAACAAAAATTATTATTTGGTGGGCACATCATTTCCAAAATTCAAATATATAATTCCCAAAACTGTCATCTGCCAAATCAATTCATTCAGCTCTCCAAGAGTCAGTTTATAGTTAGCTGATTTTGGCTGTTTAGATATAATATTTCTTCAAAGCAAACATTCTTAGAGCCAAATTTGGATTCTTTAATAATGGATGCCAGTGTGTAGAATCTGTCCTTGAATCTCACTAACTTAAAATGGTCTTCTCAATATTTTGCAATATGGAACTTTGAGAATATAATAAAGGACATTACTAGGCACTGAACACTTGGGGAGCAGTTAATTTCAAAAGAAAAGCACAAGTTTTGTCTAGGCTGCTGCAAGTATTCTCCACATGACAAGCTGGGAATGAGAAAGCTGCTCCTTCTGAAACAAAAAGAAAAGGCAGACTTCTCACTTTCCACACTTGAGTCCTGAATATTTTATCTGTCTCCTAGGCTGTGTGCGATTTGTGGAATGAGGGAACTTCAGAACTCTTAGCAGGCAAACCGGGAATCAATTCCTATCCAGTTCTTCCCAAAGTACAGCTCAGATGTCTGGCACTTGAGAGATGTGTGAACTGTCCCTTCCTCTGGGCTCTTTAAGCTCTCTCTCTCTCTATTTATAATAGCTTTTGTCCTTTCAGAGGTAAAGGCCTTGTAGAGAAAAGCAATGAAAATTCTCTTCAGAAGAATGCAAGTGAGCAGATATCACAACATTTCTCAAAGAATTAACAGACACTACAGCTTATCTATGGAATCCACATCAAGAACCTCTGTACTTAAATTAGGTCAGATCACCAAAACATCATGTGTGTATCGCATAAGTTTAGGTGAACATAAGCATGACTTGAATTGAATTACACATCAACGAAATGTCCTGAACTTTTATTGAGAACCAATATAAAAAAAGATCACTTAACTATAAGTAACGCCTTTTGCTCATTAAGTTCCTCAAAGTCTTCTTAATAAAAGTAGGAGCTAGTTTTCACTCTTTCCTTAAAATTGAAAATAAGTATGTTCTTTTTACATGAATCTTCTTTCATCTATTTTTAAAAATGGAATCTGCATAACTGCCTCCTCCTCTCTTTCCACTGGATTCAAGAAATTAAAAGAGAAACTGGTATGGACTTCACAGATGCCTTCAATGTGTAGGGCACTGCATAAAGTGCAACACATAGTTAATTTCATTTGATTACTATAATAATGCAAGAAACTGGGTTTTTTTAGTTTAGCAATGAGAAAATTGAATTGCAGGAAGGTTAAGCAGCGTGCCCAAAGTTGCCTATTAGGCATATGGCACATTTCAATACTCTCTGTGACACCAACATCAAGGTTATTTCAAGTACACTATGTTGCCCAATGATATGCTTAGTGAACAAAGACAATTACTCCCTCAGCATATCCTTGGTGTTATGGACTGAATTCTGCTCCCCAGCCTCCAAATTGAAATGTTGAAGGCCCAATTCCCAATGTGACTGGATTTGGAGATGCGGCCTATAAAGAGGTAAATAAGGTTACATGAATTCATAAGGGTGGCACCCTGATCCAATAGGATTACTGTTCTTATAAGAAGCAATATCATAACCATATAATTCTCTCTCTCTCTCTGCCCCAGAAATGTGAAGACACAGCAGAAAGGCAGCCATCTGCAAGCCAGGAGGAGAGCTCTCACCAGGAACCAAACAGGCTGTCACCTTAATCTTGAGCAGTCCAGTTTCCAATACTTCCAATACCTGAGGGAAAATAAATTTCTTTTGCTTATGCCACCTGTCTGGGTGTTCTGTTATGGCAGCTCAAGTTGACTCATACACTTGGTACAATAATGTCCATTTTCCTTTCAAATTATTTCTGATCTCTCTTTTATCTTATATTTAAAATGTCCTCAATGTATGTTTTAATTTTATAAACAACTTAAATTCATGTTTGTGAGGAGAAAAACATAATTAGGAGAAAAAGGAAGAAATGAAGGTAAGATGGAAGAAAAAAGAATAGAAGAAAGGAAGAGAGAAAAGAGAACATTGAGCAGTGGCCCTAAGATGTTAGTTAGATAATTCAACTGACTATGGTAAAATTGGAGCACTTACCATTGGGAATTTTTTTTTAAGTATTTAATATTTGCTAATGTTTCTTACTTTAAAATATGAAGTATTATTTGTGTCCTTCAAAAATTCCAAAAAAGTTTTTATATTTGTGCTTATACATAAAAGTCCGGTCAAGCAATCTTCCAATTACGTATCAAGATGATTAAAATGGTGAACCTATAACTGTGCCAGGCACACAGTAGGCAAGCAACAGATACTCATTTTGGGAGATACAACTGAATTCTACCTTCACTGTGTGACCTTTTTCACAATGTGAACTACGTGAAACCGTCCTTACTCATATGTCAATATTATTTACTCATCCTCTAGGGAAATTAAATTTCTTATAACCACCTGTTTATTTTGACCACGACATACTGTTAAGTCTCAGATTAGTAGCAGCTACTTCAACTGGAAAAATAAGACTCCTTTGGGACCACTCATGATTTCTAGTGTGCTACATTTTTAAAATTCCCTATAGGAAATTTTATTACTATCTATTTTAAGACCTAACGAAATTTGGCACTTTATATTCATGTCCTCCTTTATCTCTGGACTCTTCCTGTCAAAATGACCTTTAAAACATCACAGTTATTGCATTCACTGTGACGTAGCCTGGGGTATCACTCTCGTCATCTCTCAAAGCAACTGTAATATACTTCTCTCCTGACTTATTACCTCATTTCCCATTAGTGCTCTAGTTCCCTGATCTCTGGTTTTTGTTTTCATTTTTACTGGTTATGTCTTTTATAGTCCAAACGTAACTGTTTGACCTTACTTTTTCACATGCAGCAATGAAAAGAAGTGGCACCAATCTGAATGTGATTCAGAAATCAAGTTGCCTATTGAACCTAAATACTTTTCAGATTTCTTTGCTAAATTTAGTTTCTTTGGACTCATTGTATCTTTTAAGGAAATAAATGATAATTCAAAATATAATATCATACTTTTTTACATTTTTCAGAGAAAGTAGGGCACTATTTTTGTGTATATAAAAATTATATGATAGTTTTTATCTCATAGCACCCTCTTTCAGAGAACTATAAAAATCAGAGGTCCTGTGTAGATGTACTGGAATCTGGGGGGAAAGGGAAATGATCTTTAAATAAAGCAAAATGTATCAAATATTCAAAGAAATAAAGAAATGGAAATTGATAAGCAAGTTTTACTTGTAAGAAGGCAAGAAAAAGGTAGAAATGAAAGAACAGGTAGATGATAAGAAAGTAAAGGAAATGTTTTAGGATTTGGTATAAAAAATAGAACTCTGGAATAATTTCATTTGTAACAAGTTGCATTTTTTTTTTTCTGGAGTGAGTATTTAGGAGACTCAAGAAACTAAAGATACAATTGAATACCTAAAATGTCAAACACTAGCTATTGTCCTAAATGAATTTTTTTTTAAATAAAACTGCACCCTTCATTTGTATTTTGGTCAGAGCTTTCTAATGCTAAAACCCTCCAAATTCTGAGGCAGATGATTTTTAATACATCAAATTAACTCAGTAGCAAAATCAGAGCAAACCAACCAACTAAACAAAAACCCTCATACATCTGAAGAAAAAAAATCCAGTTCTCAACCATCATGATCCATAGTTTTAGAAAAGTTTGCTCTATCAAGTGAATTTGAACCATCATTAATTTTTTTTAATCTCATTGTAGTGCAGACAGATTGAAAGAAGCCCATCTGCTTGACTGCAGAATCAAGGAAAATGGCGCCATGCTCAACTTCTCAGCTCTTTCTTAATGGAGAATTAACTTCAAAGCTTTCTGAGCATTTTTAAATTCTTATTCTAAAGCTAGCCAACGTACACAATGCACCATGTGAGAAATGGAAATCTAATTTTTAAATGGATGGCTAGTGAAGATTGCTGTTTAATACTCTTAAAACCAAAAGACCCACCTCTTAACACCTTGATTCTGTTTTATCTTTAAAAACCAAATAAGAAACACTTTCAAAACACACAAGATTTGCATTAAAGTTTATACTCGATGAATTTAAAGACTCCTGTAAGAAAGAATGAGCATAGCCATACATCACAGGAGGAAATGAAAAAGAGACACATGTCTTTATTCAGGGTGAGTCAGCACCCATGCACCATGTAATCAGACCCCTCAAGTTAATCAGCAGAAGGACAATTCTTTGTGTGTGTGTGTGTGTGATAATTTAAATCATAACATCATGTCCTCAAGTTATAGTAAAGAAAATAATATTCATTCCTGGAAAAAAAGGCAGGGGAGGGGTAATAATTCCTCCCTTTCCAGTGGCACAAAATGGCTCATCATCAATCATTTAAAGAATATTGACAAAAAGAAGGAACAAATTTGGTTCTGCATATCCTAGGAGAATATACAATAAAAGGGCATGAATGCTTCACTCTAATCAAAATCACTGCTACTACTTCAAAAAAACAAAACAAAGGCCTCTAAATATAAGCGGAAAAAAGAAGAAGTAACATTTATAGAAAATACACTATGTTAAGTGCTTTACATATGTTACCTTATTTAACTTTCCTAATCATCATGGGGAGAGTATAATTATCTCCCAGTTTCCTGACTTAAAAAAAAAAAGACAAAAATCTTCACAAAACTTCAGACTAAATAATTTGTTCAAAGTAATAGTGTCAGCAAGTGGTCCTGCTGGGATTTGAGCCCAGGTCTGAATAGTTAACAAAAGCCTATTCATTTCATTTGACAATAATTTACTAAATATCTATTACTCATCTATTTTATGTATTTGGGCCAAGATGGTGAAAAAAGTGGAACTATCACTGTCCTCAAGGAACGTTAAGTATCAGTTAGAGAACACCATACATGGAATGAGTAAAGACAACACAGTGAATATAGTGTAAAAATTCTAGAGGATTTATATTAGTAATATAAATATTAGTAAATATATAGGTCAGCAGGGGGTGGAGTGGGGAGGGAGGGTGATATCAGGAAAGCTTTGGGGAAAAGTCACGAGAACTGAAGGGTAAGAGTTAGCCAGTAGACACAAGAGCTGTAGATGCGGAGGAAATGGTGTGTGTAAAGGCCTGGGAGGGGAGTGGGGCAGGGGAATTTTGGGGAATAAAGAAGTTCAGTAAAGCTGAAGCTTGGGTACATGTCACTAGGGAGGTAACTAGCCGATGGTGTTGTGGTTTTCCCATAGCTCATATCTTATAAGATGCCACTGAAATATCTGAAGCCAGGGATAACACAATCAGATTTGGATTTTCTAAAAATCTCTCCAGCTATAGTATGAGAATAGATTGTAAGGCTTACAAAGGAAGTGTGGGGAATTGAGTTAGAAAGCTACTGAAGTAGCTCCAGGAAGAAATGAAGAGCATGGCTGTGTATAGAAATGGAGAAAATTTACTGAGATGCAACAATTATCTAGAATTAAAATCAACAGAACTTGTTGATTAACTGTGGGATAGGATGGATGGAGAGATGTCAAGGCTAATTCAGAATACTGGTCTAAAAATTGGTTGAATGATTTATCAAGATTGGGACCACAGAAGGAGGGGCAATCTGAGGCAATTTCATAATAACATTGTTACTATTACCAGTAATAATGATGTATAATGATGATAAACAATTGTTGAACTTTCAACTGTATGGCAGAAAAGTGCTTTCTATGTATGATCTCATTTTCCCACAACTACCCCTCTGAAGTTGTTATTCCTATTATTTCAATTTTATTCATGAAAAAATTAAGAATGGAAATGTTTAGCAACTTATACAGCTGGTATGCCCCAATGCCAACCTGACAGAGTGTAAGAAAAGAAGCGTTAAAGAGGTATTAAATGCTATTTGGGAAAAGACAGCTCAAGGCATTTTCAAAGTCTCCTCTTTGTGGTCCAAGGTCCTGAGGAGATATCCTAATGAATTTACTCTCCAGTGGAAATAATTGGTGAAAAGAGTCTATGGTACATCCTTGAAAGAGAGAGATCAAAGTTAAGTTGAGAATGACAGATGGAGCAAAGAATCAGGAGCCAGGCAGAAACTAATGGAAAGGGCCAGATGTGGAAACAATCAAGACCACTGGCAGACTTCCCCAAAGAGCCTCTGCATATCTGCATATCTCCCCCTGCATATCTACCTTGTCTGTTGGCAGAAAAATAGTGCACAGCAGTGCGTGGTTGTCTTATAGAGATGCATAGAGAATATCAACAGGAAAATACACTAAAAACAAAATAAAACACATATTTACTTTAGGCCCACAATTATCTGAGTTATTCTCACTATATTTTAACTATACAACCTACAGAATAACAGTAAAACCTACAGAAAGAATGTTCTCTGTAAAGTCTGCTGCTGTTCATTCATGGCCGCATCAAGGAAAAGCCATTGGTAAAAGTATAATGAAGACATAATTTTGACATAAAATTGTGGGATGATTTAAAAAGAAAGAGCACACAGACAAAAAGCTTGGTAGAAAAAAACACAACATATAAATCTTTCAGTGATAACTAAAAGGTTACACATTTAAGTAAAACAAATTTATAAATGGTCACTTTGATTCGACATACTCGTTTATGTGGTTTCCAGAAGAGCACCAATAGATGTTTCTGTTGACACTAATATGGCTGTTGTGCTGACCAGAAGGTTGTTTTCTTAAGGGTATATCTGTAAACTGTTGTCAGGGAACAGAAATCTTCATTTTTGATGCAAAAGCTGGTCCTTGGGAGATCATTTATTTGGAGGTCTCTACTTATCTTTCAGTTTACAGTTTCCACCTTTTAAAAATTTAATTCTGGAGCATAGACCTAGGGACACCTTTAAGATTTGTTTCAGGAAAACTGTATGTTCCATAGTTCTTCTTTCTAAAGAACTTTATCTCAACTAATTAATCCTTAAAACCTCTCTGAGACCAAAGTGATGAAGGCAAGTAATTCATGTTTACTGAGAAAGAGCAAATCTAGGCACCTTGCCCGGAGTCTCTCAATAAATAAGCATGGAAGAAATGGGCATCCATCAACTGTAACGACATGCTCTCTAAAGAGGACTTTGCAACATTTTCAGGCTACTAGCCTGACAGTGCATGCAAAACAGCCCTGCACAGGGAAGCGAAAGCTCTCTCATCTGGCAGGGATCTTGCTGGTGCTTTATCTAATACATCTCCTAAGTCAGCGCTACCATTTCTGCTCTCACTGCTATGGATCAGCTCCAGTCTGTCTCCTGGTCTTACCTTCACCATAGCTTCCTGAATGCACTCCTTCCCTCCCCCCAAATTCTCTCTGCAAACATATCCGAAATACTAGGGACAGACTGACCTTTCCCAAATACAAATTGGATCTTTTCATTCCCCTAGTCAAAAAAACTTTTGATATGTTTATGAAATAAGCTCCGCACCCCTCAGTCCAGAATTCAAATCCTTCTTCAATTTAATTACAGCGTAAGTTTGTGAACTTCATCTCCCACTACACTCTGACTCTTAGTTCATGTCTTACAAATAAACACAACCACACACACACAAACACACACGTCCTATATTCCAGTCCCCTCAACGTGCTCTGAGCTTTCTCAAATTTGCGTTTCTTTGTCCAAGTCGGTTTCTAAAGTACCCTTACTCATAGCAGCCTTCCGATCCTTCATAGGTCAGCCAGGTAAAGAAGCTATCCAATTCACCCCAGTTTGAACAAATCGATATTTTTCTTCCAAACTCATAGGACTTTGATTGTGCATCTCTTCATACACTTTCACTGCTTATCTTAAACTCTGTGTTTCTGTCCATCACTGGATTTTAAGTTACTAAATAGCAGAACTTTATCTGATGTGTTTACATTTCTTCCCCTCCATCAGTATTGGTCATGCCATTTTGCATATAGTAGGCATGGCATTTGCTAAACTGAACTAAATAACATTGATAAATAATATCATAGCCCATGTCCATTTTAGGCCCAAGCAAAGATAATTATCTTTTATATCATTTTCTTCCATTCAGTGAGTGCACAGAATATTACACATTTTATTTTGTAATTACTTTTCATTTGCATTTCTTCAATAAAAAGAGATTGTAACTAAAAAGAAGCCTACAATGAGCAAGCACATGTTGCAATAAAAAGGAGCTGTGGACACGTTCGTTACTCATACAGGATTAGGCCTGCTTTATAGCAAAGACTGAAATTCTTGACACTGTTAAATCTATAATTCCAAACAACTTATTAGATACCAATCCCCTCATTTCAAAGAGGAGATGGTCAGAGATAGAGTAGGTGACATCCTGTGTCCAGCTATTAGGGACCAGAACAGGAACTAGAAGTCGGGTATCCTGGACTCTTGAGTTTAGATACGTTCTAGGCTCAGCACAAATTCCCAGGTCTGTAAGACTGAAATGATGTGCAAATTTGTACAGAAGAGATGGAGAAGCTATTTTTTATCCTGATTTATTCAGCAAATTTATACAGAAGTTCAACACCAGAAAGAACTACTAAACAAATCTACCTTTTCTACAACTGTCCAAACTGTAATACTTAACCTAAAATATATAGTGTTATTATCAAACATATTTTAAATCATATAATAATTATAAAATATAATCTTCATGGACATATTAAAAACCAGTTACTATGCCAAGCATTCAATTCACTAAGTAATTTAATCCTCACAAAAGCACTAAGGTAAATATTATCATTATACATATCTTACAGATGAAGAAACAAAAACTCAGAGATATTATTAATCTATCGAAGATCACAATGCTAGCTAGTCATAGAACACTGATTTAGAACCACACCTGCTGAAATGGCAAGATATACTTCCTAACTATATGCACAAATTCATGTAATCCAGGAAAAACTTAAGTATCTGAAATGTTGAATTTAGATAAATCTATCATTATTGTTTATCATATGACAGAAGTATATATGCATAAGATTTATGATCATTTACTTTCAAATGTTTCCTTGGAGAAACTCTAATTAATATTCCCATTAATACACCTTTTGGTTTTAATAAGTATCTAATATAAAATAGTAAACATAGTGGATGAACATTAAAGTATATTTTGTATTTTATTCACATGTTCTTCTAGTATTTTCCAAAATTAGGAGTTTAGGAAAAATTTTTCTTAAACTAGACAAAACCATCATTTGTTTTCTGTTCTTGTTGACTTGTGGCACTTTATCTAAGTTATTTTCCTTCTGAAGAACATAGCACTTAATATTGTAAATCATCTCACGTGTAAAAGAAATAGTATGGCACTTTAAAAAATATGATTCTGAATTGAAATTCGGGTATTTCCCAAATACAAATGTACCATACAAAATTAATAATTTGCATGAAAAGACATGCATATGGATCACTAATTTTACTAGTTTTAAGTACAAAATCACTCTACTTTGTTTTACTTCTAACAGTGTTACTGTGAGAAGGATATATCTAAGGATATATTTTTGAGTACCACATTTCAAATTAATTATAAGTATATAATTGAACATCATCTACCATATCAGTTAACAATCAGAAAAGCACATTTGTTTCTAATGCTTTTTGTTTATTTGTTTAAGTCTTTGATCCATTTTGAGTTTCTTTTTCTTTTTTTTTACTTTTTTTTATTGAGTAATAGTTATTTTACAATGTTGTGTCAAATTCTAGTGTAGAGCACAATTTTTCAGTCATACATGAACATGTATATATTCATTGTCACATTTTTTTTTTCGCTATGAGCTGCCACAAGATCTTGTATATTTTCCCCTGTGGTATACAGTATAATCTTGTTTATCTATTTTGTATTTTAAAATCCCAGTCTGTCCCTTCCCACCCCTCACCCCCCTTGGCAACCACAAGTTTGTATTCTATGTCTGTGAGTCTGTTTCTGTTTTGTATTTATGTTTTGTTTGTTTGTTTGTTTGTTTCTTAGATTCCTCTTATAAGCAATCTCACATGGTATTTTTCTTTCTCTTTCTGGCTTACTTCACATAGAATGACATTCTTCGGGAACATATGTTGCTGCAAATGGCGTTATGTTGTTGGTTTTTGTGGCTGAATAGTATTCCATTGTATAAATATACCACTTCTTCTTTATTCAGTCATCTGTTGATGGACATCTAGGTTGCTTCTATGTCTTGGCTATTGTAAATAGTGCTGCTATGAACATTGGGGAGCAGGTGTCATTTTGAAGTAGGGTTCCTTCTGGATATATGCCCAGGAGCGGGATTCCTGGGTCCTATGGTAAGTCTATTCCTAGTCTTTTGAGGAATCTCCATACTGTTCCCCACAGTGGCTTTCCTTGCTTCCCTCTCCCACTCTTTAATGATTTAGATGTCTTCTTTTACAATTTTATGTTTATTCTTTTTGTAATTCATGGCAGTTATCTCCTTTCCAGTTATGAGTTTCTCATTTTTGTAGCATCCTGCTTTTCTATTTAGAATAAACCTATGAATATTTCTTTAAGCATGGGTTTAGTGTTGCTAAACTTTCAGTTTTTGCTTGCCTGTGAAGTTCTTTATCTCTCCTTCTATTCTAAAGAATAGCCTTGCTGGATAGAGTATCCTAGGCTGCTTTTTGACCTTCAAGTTCTTTCTTCTTTTTTTTTTTTAGCACATTCTTCAAGGTTGTTAAGGTGGAAATGCTGAAGAAAACTGATGTCCTAATTATTTGGACACACAGATCTCTTTCTCCCCTTATGAGTACTAGTCTAAGATACTGAACATTTAAGAATTACTTTATAAAATCAGAGGTCTGAAAAGGACTCCAGGGGTTTATCTCTTCTTTCTCCAGGTTTTACTCACATTAAATATCTCCACGGGAAAAAGATTTCACGTCCTCCTTCAGTGATTTGTTTCAGTTTATAAAATGCTCTTACCACTATAAGGTTTTTTCCCCTTTGTTCCTGCTGACCGTATTTTATATGTGATTAAATCATTTCTCATACTTCTCATCCTTCAGATAAACATATCTACTCCTTCGTTTAAGGTTACATTTCTCTCCTACCTTATGAGACCCCAAACACAGAGCACTGTAGAGCTTTCTATATATTCTGCTCTTTCGCATCAGAAGCTGTCTATGTCACTAATTACTCAGAGTCACCTGCGGACTTCTGTTGCCTTAAAGACAGCATTGCCAAGAAGACCCTGTTCAGCTCTACAGATGCCCAACCAGCATCTCTAAACTCTGAACACTGCATACCAATTTGCCCTTAGTCCCTCTGCTGATTTGGAAGAATAATGTCCTCATAGATAACAGCCTGTAAAATATGAATAGCCCATGTTATAATGGCTACTGTGAGAATTAAATGAATTAAAACATGCAAAGATCTTAGAACAGTGCCTGGCACGTAGTAAATAGACAATAAATGTTAGCTATGTCTCCTGATGCCATCGATACCATTTTTACCACTCCTGTTACTGTTGCTGCAACGTTACTACTACTACTTCTACTGCTACTGTTATTACTACTAGCCTTTTACTGCTGCCGCTGTTGCTACTGCTATCATTCTTTGATACTGCATCTACTGCTATTACACCCTGACCGGTGCACTTTCTTCTACCAAGTGGGGTATCCAGAACGAACTTTAGGAGGCTAGAAATCACCTCCTCCCAACCCCCAGCTTAATTGTACAGTTGAGCTGGGCTCTCCCTGATCATGTGGCCTCTAACACAATTATTATCCACGGTTGACAAATACACGGCAGCAAATTTATACGGATCAGAGCCTTTAGGTTTTCTCGTGCTTCATCCTTCCTGAGAGGCTTTCCGACAGTCTGTCATTTTGTAAGATCTGCATTAAAGTTTTCCATTAATATGAATAATTGAAAGTTTGCCTAACAGAACTATCTTTCAATATTATATAATGTTTATCAACTCCATTAATGGGCTCTAACAAGCTTTGTACACAAGTATGTAGACAATTATCGAGATAAATCAAAAATTTAATTTCTTAAAAAGATCTATAATGGGAAAGATTACATTTTTTTCTCATAAGCTGATGTCCAGGAACATTTTGAAAATAATTAACTTTTTTCAAAACAATTTATATTTTCAAAATGCCCCACAAGCATTTTTAGTATTTATTCCTAAAACAAATCCCCATGGGGGAGTTTGGCTTCATCAAACATTTTTTTCACAGATGAAGATGCAGCCATTTAAGGATGGGTCAAAATGTGATTAGACTGCACAATCGCTGAGTTGCTAGCATGCTGTTAAGTCAATTGAAGCACTGCCTGACTTAGAAAGGTAAACAGAATAAATGAGTTAGCACTCAGATCTGCAAATAAACCAACAGTGGCTCATCAACCAAGTAAGTAAGGCCTATTCCCAGGGAGCGACAAACAGTACTGGAGTACACAAACACACATACATCACATAGACAGACACATGCACACACACAGGAGGACGGACGTTAGCTCCTCCTCTCATTTGCATTGAACTCACTCTAATTCCCTGATGGATTTTATGGTTGCCATCACAGCACACACCACCTCCTTCCCTCCAACTTAAGACAAATTGCTTTTGTGATTTCTAACGCAGCCTGTCCAACCTGCCTTTCCCATTGTGCTAACTCTGGGTGACCCAGATTGGTGATCTTGGGGACTGAAACTGCCAATGGACAGCTGTTCCGATGGCCCTGTTATAACATCAAAGGGGACTGTGAGGATAAAATAAAGCCAGTAGTTTAAAGCTACAAGTGGCAAGTTCATATTGATGTAGTTATTATTATCTTAAATGTAGATCAACCTGGCCTGAATGCATTGTAATCATATAGCTCCTGTGGGTGAGGTATGGCACAACAATCCATTTATTTTTAGGACAGGATATCCCTAACACTGTGACAAAGTGTCTAGAATTGGCACATTTCTTGACAGAAACTTCCATTGAGTGTAAGAGAAATTCCTAAATTATCTAAAAGTAAGTTGCTTCACTCGTTTTCTGTATAAGCTATATACTTGAAACATGAGCGGGAGGCTTGGTAAAGTTTCAGATGTATTATTTTATCCTTCTCTTTGCTTGGTGTTTGTCCTTATTCATTATTCCAGAATTACATAGTCAATGCTGTTTCTTTTCTTTGTTTTTCTCTCTTAAGCAGCAGTTCTCAATCATGGCTGCACATTAGAATTGACTCCAAAGTGTTTTTTTAAATGTTGATGCCTGGGACCCAGGCCCCAGGATTCTTACTCAATTGCCTCCAGTGAGACTCAGTTGCTAGCAAAAATTCCCAAGATGGTGCAGTCAGAATCGAAAACCACTGATCCACAGGCATTTACTTTGCTTCAGAGAATCAAATCTCATTACCCAGTAATAATTAAAGGCAGTGGTCACTGAAAGGGCATGGGAGTGACAACTTTATGTGATTTCTTCTGTGTAGTATGTAGCGTAGCCTCTGAAAGAGTTGGAATGATTTTTTTTTTTTTAGACACACTATAAATTCTACAAAAGTGGGGACTATACCTGTCTTGGCTACTATCATATTTCCAGGTGTAGTTCCTTATTAATAACATAATTAACACGATAAAAATTTACTGGATGAATGAATAAACAAACAACTATGCTGACAGAAACTATGAATTTATTGGGAAGGAAAACATAATTCTTACAATGAAGTTATCTGAATATGATCTTCTCCTGAAGATTCTGTCTAGCTCTTCCGCTGTGTTGCTCCTGCATCATTGTCCCTAAAGGAGCTTCCCAAGTAGTTGTACATGGAAGTCAGCAAGGTTTATATGTCTCAGCAATGCTCCATCAAATACAAGACATAAATTCCAGAGAGACAGCTATTATGCTTTTAACTTTAATTATTTGAAAACAGGAGTAGTGACAACATATGAAATTTGTATATAAGAATAAAGGTATTAACAAGTCAGTGACAGAAAGTAGGTGACAGTAGTGAGGGATGGGTAAGGGAATTTAGAACAATGTTTGCTACTTTTTAAGAATAGTTTTTATACAAAGAGATGCAGGCTGTCTACTGAACAGGTTAATTTTAGCCCGTGGGTAAGAATACTCTGTATTTTCAGGCCATTGGCAACTCTACTGAAAGAGAGCCAAAGTTTTCCAAACAGACTGACCCTTGTTGTCTTTCTGTGAACTGACCCGCTCTTCTGTATTTTCCAGGGAGCACAGGTTTTCACAGTTTGGGTGGTCAAAAAATTCTAATCTGCAAGGTTGGATCGAAAGCACAAAACTATCATGATAGAGCTTTAAATCATTACGAGACAGACAAATTAACATTAATAATGATAACTAGGTATAGACGTTTGCTTATTTCATTCACTGTTTTTCTTTATGTTGAAATCTGACAAGGAAATTTAAAGAGTTGCAGACGATAAATCTACTTAGGTCTAATAGGTGTACATACGTGCAATTATATGTTATTGAGACTAAATATTTCTTGTTAGCTATTTTGAATTGTTCTAACTAGTTATCTGGCATATGGATAATGACTAAATTAATATTCTGACATAGTGTTACATTTTTATTTATCTTTTCATATTTATAAAGTTTAAAAGGGAAGATGAGTCTTGTAAATGTAGCAACGACTATCCTAAGCCTCAGAAAAATAAGAGACATGCAACTTCCCTTGAAGCTAAAATGCATAGCACAGAAAAAGTCAAGTCAGCACATATTTAGTAAAATGTGTTTGGCACTATAATGGATACAGAAATCAGGAGACTAGTGCTTAAACTCTATCTGAATACTTTCTGTTGAATGTGAGGTACACTTATTTTTGAGATGGAAAACACCACCAAACTCAAGTAGCATTTAAAAAAATGATAAAAGTCTATTGTTATCTGTGTTTTAGGGGAATTTCAAATACACCTTATAAGAAATTCACATTTGGGGCTGTGATTCTATGTATTTTGAGCTAAGTGCACAAAATCACTTAAGATTCACAGGGAATGGCTTAAGAATCAGAACAAAATAAAGGAACTGCAAAGGTACTTTAAAAAAAAAGGTTTATAAAGGCTAGAGGCCTTTTTCTTTTGCTGCTCTTGGCAGAAGGAACAAAGTGAAAGGCAATCTTCAGTGCTAAGAAAAATGCAGACATTAATTCATAGTGATTAAAAATTGGTAAATACTACCACCTTCTTTATAAATATCTCTCGTAAACATACCATGCTTACTGGTTTAGAGTACAAAAGACATGACCAAAGCAGAAGCCATAAAAGAAGCTTTCACACTAGGAAAATAATTTATACAACAAACACAAGTGTAGTCATTCCAGCTGGCATGCTGCTATCCATCTTAATTATTGCAATAAATGAACCGCTGGCTATCACTTTTAAAAGACTAAGGAAATCTGGAGTATTGCCAAAAGATCAGAAAGAAAAGCATTATGTTAAAATAAAATGATGATTAAATTGGAAATCAAGTCATAATGCTGATGATACATTTTTACCAGGATAAACAAGGTAGCTTTGTCTTTGAAAATCATATCTATCTGACCTTGTAAATTTCCTGAAGATTTGATAAGCAGCTATACAATTTGTGGGCTACCCACACACCAGACTGCATTTATAGAAAGCATGTTTACCACTGGAAATAACTACAAAGGGGATCCAGCAGTGGGCGTGGGTCAGCAGAAAGTAGGCTAATTGGAGACTGCATGGATAGACAGTACTGCCTTCCCCAGGCACATCTGTTCTCAGAGTGTGGTCCCAGGACCGGGAGCATCAGCAACATATGGGAACTTGTTAGAAATGCAAATTCTGGACCCTATATCAGAAGTGCTGAATTGGAAACTCCACGGCAGGGCCCAACAATCTTTCAGCAGGCTAACTGGGTCATTCTGATGCATGTCCCAGTTTGCTTACCAGCATTCCACTGAACTGAAAGCTTCCTGGGACTAAAAGGCGTTTGCTGCTGCGCCCCCACCACCCAAACAAGCATGGTGGCTAACTCACGGTAGGCACTCAAATGTTTGTTGAATGAATTCACTAAAAAGAGACACTTTCTACAAGAAAGTAGATTTTAAAAGATATTCCAAACTATCATTTTAGGTATTTTTAGTGCTGGCAAATAAATAATTTCATTTTGAGAACAGAAGTTAAACGTTTTTTAAAAGCTTCATTAAAATGGAGGTATTCATATTCAAATTTGGTCAACTGTATTTGAAAAACAAACTGACCTTTAAAAAGATACTATGACAATCATTACATAAGTAGTTTTGAATCTGTGAATGGGTAGTCAGTCTGTTGAGGGTTTTTTGGTTGTTGCTGGGGGAGGATTATTTGAGGAGGGACTGGCCTTGAAAAACAAAAGCTATTATCTATTATTCTCCATAACTGACATGGATTATTTTTTGAAGTTAGTCATCCATTTAAACTTTTAGCTATCACTACTTGTTACTCAACATAACAGAATACATTCATAAAATTTTGTATCATAGAACAACTCTAGCACCTTGAATAGGTTCAATTTACATACACATGTGTACTATCTACAAAAGATATGCTTTATTTTTCAAAACCAATGTTTACAGAGAATGAACAAAAAAACCTGAAAAAACAATAAGATTTGTATCTGTAAACTCTAAACTTATATTGCCAGTTAAATAAGGGAACAAGTGCCAAGAGGATAAATTATGAACCTGAAGGGGCAAAATAATGGCTATCATCATTCCACAAAGTACAAGTTTAGGAGACATGCTTTCATTGTAATTTTGTTTGGATTATAAACTTTAGTAGAAAATGGGAAATTGGGCAAAGTAATACACTTTAACTCTAGTATGCCATTTGATATACCCTCACAAAAATATATTACTTTAAAAAATTAATTCAATTTATCTGTAACAGGAAATCTGTCACCATGTTCTGAAAATTGGCTGAAAGCCAACAAATAGAAAACCGATTAGAAATTTAATGCCTAAAGGTATGCCTAAAGATACACATATCTTTTTTCTTTATTGCAGTCTGTTTACAATGTGTCAACTTCTGGCATACAGCATAATGTTTCAGTCATACATACACATACATATATTCTTTTTCATATTCTTTTTCATTATAGGTTGCTACAAGATATTGGATATAGTTCCCTGTGCTATACAGTATAAACTTGTTGTTTATTTTATAGATAGCGCTTAGTATTCTTTTTATAAAAATTCCTATTTCACATGCTAACATATATTACAGAAGAACTCTAAAACTGCTAAGAAATGTATCGAGAGACCATGATCTTTGGAAAGGAATGACAAACCACAAGGGAACAATCTCTTTTCCTGAAGGTCATCTGGGGGGTCAGCTATGCCAATTATTTCTGACAGCAGGAACACCAAGGACAGGGGAAAAGAACAAAAGAAATAGAGGACCAGGCAGTGAAGACAGCTATGGTTCTATCAAATTTTAACTCCTAGGGAGTAGATATCACTGAAGAATGTCCAAATTTTATTAATTTAAGTTCACTACAGATCTACTTTTAAAACTCAACTGGTACAAATGCCTTTAACCATCTTTTGTTTCCATTTTTGAGAATGAAGCTCAAGTTCCTAAGCACTCTTCTCCCATTTCTTGGCTCCTTTTCCTCCAACTTTAACAGTTTGCTCAATTAATCTTCATTTGCTTCTAAGTTTAGTTCTGCCCCTTGGGCTTGCTCCTTCTTTTCTGTTGACCACATATACATTTAGATCTCTTCTTTTCCAAACATTCTCAAGAGGTTCATACCTCTTATTTCCTTAAACTCCTGCTTCTCTCCTTATGATCATCGCCAATCTCCATTCTCTGCGTTGTAGTCCAGTGATTTGTGAAGCTGCTGAGTACTCTTACACCTTCAATGCAGAATTGTATCTTACTCTTCTTTATCCAGCACATAGCTGTCTGAAATGGCATTCTCATGATGGATGTCCAATAAATATGAGGTTAGTTAAATTAAATGAAAAGTGCTGTAGTAAGCAAGCATTATTTTGCCTGCCCAGTCCCTTCTGTTACCACATCTCCAGTTTTCCTGAAACTGTATAGAAATCTCTCAACTTCCCCTTCACATCTTAGTTGATTGGTCCTAAGTTGGCACCTGATCCAAGCTAACCCAAAAAGAATCCTTTCTGGACCAACTGGGAACCAGAACTAGGCAAGCCATGCTGTTAGTTTATTGAGTGGAGTAGAACTAAATCCAGGAAAAATTAACATACAACACTAGAATCAAAATATGATAGTCTGTAGAAAGAGAGAAATAAAGAACTGTGAAATGGAAACAGAGAGAACTGACAGCGTTCATGCCCTTGATTCTATTTAATTCCCAAGACCTAAGTCCTAGTTGTATCATCTCCCTTGGTCATAGAGATGTTTTTGCACCCTCATTATAAATCCCCACTTTTGCTTAAGTTGGATCAAGTAGACTCCTATCACTGCAATAAAAGATTCTAAACAACACAGGTACCAGAAGCATGGGTCATATTTAGTTAATTATTTTTAAATTAATAAGAGAAAAGCATATTTTCAGGAGAAATAATCTAAAATAGAAAGCTGATGTGGAAAGGTCACTTGAAATCAAATACATGAGTATACATAGAGTAAGAAAAAAAAATCTACAGTTGGGAAGTTGGTGTCTATTTGTTGCTTTGGATTTCTACATGTCTGTAAATTCTCCAAGGACAAAAAGCTCTAGATATCTATTATACCAAATAGGATGACGGTGACAATATATGGAATACCACTCTAAAAAAGTTCCATTGAATATGGTTCAACCTAACATGTAAAAGCATACTTCACTGTGGTCACTAAATATATTTTTTAATGGAGAGCTATAAAAGGGTGCAAAGTAACCATTCAGAAAATTTAATAGCACAAATCCTTGGTCAATAACTTGGCAAGATGTCACTTGATTATAATTTAAATCACACATGCTGATTGTTAACTTATGATAAGCTTTAGGTACAATTCTGTGGCATGAGATGCATTGCTTTATTTACCATGCTTCCAATTTATAACCTTATGAAAAACTCTATAGGAACCATATTACCTACCTGGCATTTGTTTCACCAGTTATAAAATTACTTCTACTTTCCACATTAATGGAAAGGATAACAGCACAGAGCAAAACCTTATTAGACCAGTATGATGGATTCAGAAAAAGCAAAGGCAATCTCTGTAAGCCACTGAATTATTAAATAATTTTCAAAGTACAATCACTGACTTGTTACACTTTCTGTATGGTTTCAGTTAATCTTAAAATGAAATAAAAAAATCACTTCCCAGACTAAATAAGTTTGCTTATGACAATAAATGCATGAGATCCATAGGCCATAGAGCTGCACAGTTCTAAGTGTACACAATGTAACCCTGAAATAAGGAAAATAGTAATTTTCTGGGGTACTTTGTGGAATGTGTTTCATATCTTGTACTTTCTTTAAAACAGTGATAACTTATTATAAGTCCTCTAGGACAGAGGTCTGTTTTACAAAGTCAGCCTAGGTTGAAAGAGTTAAAGGAAATCTTTGAGGCCTTAGGAAATGTAAATGGCAGCAAAGAAGCAAAGAAATGTCGATTAAGAGGTGACGTATCTTGTAAATAAGTTTGTCTGTTTTTTAGATTCCACATATATGGCACAGGGAACTATATTCAATATCTTGTAGCAACTTATGGTGAAAAGAATATGAAAACGAATATATGTATATTCATGTATGGCTGAAGCATTATGCTGCCCACCAGAAATTGACACAACATTGTAAATTGACTATGCTTCAATAAAAAAAAATATACATACATTATATATATATAAAAAAAAGAGGTGATATGTCTCTTAAAGATGGAAAAGCCCAAGCATCCGGGGGTGAGGGCAGTAGATGGCTGACCAGGGCTCTGTGTGTGCTGTGATAGCAAACTGGATATGTCTCAAGATGTCACTGCTTCCCTCCTCCTTCACATGTTGAGTTTAGGCACTGTCATTTCAGACAGACGGACGGACACAGGTAGTGAGTCAGCTGTTACAGGCTATATGGAAAAGTAAAGGGGGAACTAAATATACTCAACCTACTGCCTCAAACTATTCTGTACTTTCCTAGTGGGTTGAATAATCTAAGGATGAATTTTAATTCTTTCAGCTTTAGGTGTTCTACATGCTGGCACCATACTTAGTGCAAGTGCCATAATACTGTGGCTACTGATGTGGCATTCTTGAGGAAATGGAATAGAACTATATTTTAAAAACACACAAA
Organism: Vicugna pacos; assembly: GCF_048564905.1. NCBI lineage: Eukaryota > Metazoa > Chordata > Mammalia > Artiodactyla > Camelidae > Vicugna > Vicugna pacos. The sequence goes on from NC_132987.1 coordinate 79,490,881, forward strand.
GCCTTTTTGTTTGCTCCTGTAGCTGCAGGATTGCTATGGCAATTTGAGGGGATTCATAATGCCTTTCATATACTATTCATCCCAGCTCATAAATTGAAGGCACTTTAACTTGAATCAGCCTGGCTTCAATTTTTGACAAGTGAGGTTAGTTATAATACTCTGAAATTGTTGATTACCTACAGGCAGGTGTTCATTGTATTTTTAAATATAAAAAAACCTCCAAAACCTTTTACTCCCTGTCTTAATTTTACTATCTCCTTCTTTCAGTTGTTTCTTTTAAAACACATTTACATGTGTTTTAAGGTCTAATCCCTTTCAAATTAGCTCTTGACTAGCTGTGAACTAAAGGTCAGGCACAAAGGAGGGCCTAGAAATCAGAACAATTTGGATTTCTAAATGCCAGAATACAATCTACAAGTATGACACCATTACCCGGACTGCTAGCATTGAAAAGAATCATTTTGAGCGATGTTTCTGAAAAATACCAGCAATGACAGCTATAGGGAGATTGTGGCCAAGGGATGTCTCTTTGAATCAGGTGAGTTATGAGTATGTTTTGTATGAATCTATACTTGAAAAGAATCACCCTTTGTTGTTGCAAAGATTTCTAGGAGGATTAACGCTGCTTCACAGAATTTAGCCCTGCTAAAGTGCTCCAATGAAGAGATAAGATTTAATATTCTTCCATTTCTCTAAGCAGTGCTTAAATTAGAATAACAAAAATGTTTTACTTGCAGATATTTATACTTCGAAATTTTCTCTGATTGATGAAAACAGCTTGGCAATACAATTTCCCTATATTCTGTGTAGTGAGGTTATACCCTTGATAATCCCTGATGTCTCTAGCTTCCATTTATGAGGTGCTATGTATTCAATACACCAGGCAAAAAATAATAACAATAAGGCAATTATTATTGACTACTTCTCCAAATTTACAATTAGTCTTAATTTAAGTAAGCTTAACCTTAATAATTGGATAACATAAATTCTAAATTATGAAGAAAGCTTAGATGCAGTTTCACAGAAATGAACAGTAGCCTTCTTTTGATTTGTTCTTCTGTTGCTGTATTTTTATTTTTAATGCAGAAATACAGTTCAAGATGATACCAGAAATCAAATAATCCTAAATTTGGAAATTACATTTCATTTGCGTAATATATTTAATGTAGTATATTTTATTTGTAAACGTGACTAGAGTAATGTTTCCTCAACATTAGTTCTCCAAGTATCTTAAGACACCAGATTAAATAATGTTAAACAGATTTCTTTACATCAGGCCTTAGCAAAGCTTATCTGTATTCCAAATTTTAAGAGTGAGTATAACTGTGCACCATTTCACAAATAAATTTAATCATGACCTAATTATTGGGATCACAAGAGTTTGAGAAACATTTCTTCAGGACTACAATGCCTCAAGCTTCTAAAGTAATCCATTTCATTAAATGTGATTCAACAACCTTTGATGTCAGAAAATTATTACTGATACAAAATTTAAATTCCTCTTCTTGTATGTTTCCTTCTCCTTGCTTGTCATCACAGAGGTGAGTTTATTAACTATGCGTTTGAACAATCTTCTAGCAGGCATCACACAGGCTTACATTTTTACATTTACAAATCACCTCAAAACACCAATCAACAAGCAAACTCAGCAATTTCATCTTAAATTGATTTAAATTTAAATGCGGGTTAGTATTTTTTTAAATGCCAATAAAAATGAAGGATTATTTAAATTCCAATATATTTGTAGGCTTACTATAATGAATCAGAAAACTTTCTAGGTGCCTCAAGAAGAGAAAGAGAAGCAAGAAACATGCAAAAATGAGTGTGTTATTCTAAAATTTTATAATCATGGATAGCAATACATGCAATGAAATGCTCTAATTTCTCAATTCCAAGTAGATACATTACTACTTGAGAAGATGAGTCTCTTCTACAGTTTTGGTTGTAGCACCATTGTTGTAATAATCTTTGCACTAGTAGTTTATTTTAAAATAATACACAAATTATAAATATTCAAATCACATGAAAGAATATGCTGTTTAAAAGAAAGGTTTCCCTTCTATCTCATATCCCCGGCTCTAATTATTTCAACTTTGAAGCCCTCCCTTTCAAAGTTAGCCATTACAAAATGTTCTCCTATGTTTTTCAGGAAAAATATATCCATGTATACACAAGCATGTTAAATGATTGTGTCCGTTTAAGACATATTCTGGGGGGAGGGTATAGCTCAGTGGTAGAGCACATGCTTAGCATGCACAAGGTCCTAGCTTTAATTTCCAGTACCTCCATTAAAATAAAGAAGTAAATAAATAAGTCTAATTACCTCCTCCAAAATAAACACACACAAAAAACAAAAAAAAACCCTATAAATAAAAACATATTCCATTTTCATGCAAATGAGCATATCATACACATTGTTTGGCCACCACTTTTTCCTTATTATTTATCCTTATATTTCCAATAAAAAAGCACAAAGCAAGCTGTAATGGGATACTTTTCCACTTTACATGAAAAAGTTTTCCTCTTTTCTATTATATTCGAATAGTGTCAGATTTGAACTTCTTCATGGAAGGTACAGAATATTAAAACATTCAGTTTAAGATGTTGACAGTTAACAGTATTAACAGTCATAGCAAACATCTCTGAGGCCTGTACTCCTTGCCATGCAATTTGCTAATCAGTTTACAAAGATTATGTCAGCTAGTTCTTTCAACAAACCTCTGATATAATTACTATTATTTCTTTCACTTTTCAGAGAAGGAAACTGACCTGGAGACATGAAACAACTTGCCCACTTAAGCAGTTAGTTTCAGTTACTCATTTTTCCTCCTTCCTTTCACAAAATCCTTTCTACAACTATTCAGTTTATAGACTCTTTATCTTGGCTGTTAAGTCTCAAGATTTTCAGCCCTCAAGAGCTAAAGTTCCGCAGGGTATAGTTAGAACCGTTTAAAATCTAATTATTAAATTCAAGATCTACTCATTTTATATTTTAAAAGTAAAAGAAAGAAAATGCTGTCTCTTAAACTAAAATAAGTTTCCTAGAAGGATATTTCTATAATCAAATAGCAAGCTAAGTTACAGGCCCAATAACCCAACACTCAAAAACCACAGACAATTTGAACCAGAAGGAAATCTTAAGTTACAGTTTCTCCCTGTCACTTTACAGATAAGAAAAATGAAGTATTTATCACCAAATTTATTATCCTTTCATACTGATGTCTAAATTGAAAGAGGTATCAGAAAAATCTCTGCCTTGAGTATGGAATACATAGAAAACTTCCCAAACAACTGGCTCTAACATTTTCTAACACTATCAGAGATAGCAGTCACTGAGTCGTCCCCCAAAGCAGCAAATTCAAAGGCAAAGCTTTTTCTTTCAGCAGCTGAATCTTGTTTTGTGATTACCGGTGTGGGACAGATGTCTGCGGGAAGACAGGGAACGTGGATCAGTGTTTTCATCACAGCTCTTAATTCACACCTGACCCCTACCTTCTCCGTATGATAACCCTTTCTCACAGGACCTATATTCTGTAAGGTTTAATTAAAATTATTGTTTTTCTCTGAACCAAATCCACTTCTCTTTTTGAAATTTTTATTTAAATATTGAGCCCAAAATGAAATACAATAATATACTCTCATGAAGTGTATTCACTGTTGCACCCCTCTTCATCTCTCATAATTTCACACATTGCTAATGCTAGTCTATACTGTGTTCTTCCTTTCTATGGCTTGATTATTTTATTTATGGTCCACTGTGACTGGGAATCTCAATCTGCAAAATGTTCCATGGCTAGCTCTTAACTGAGCTTATTGGTGAGAACAAAAGAAGAGCAAATACTACCAAAAGAGACAATGCCAAGATCCTTTCTACTTGGCAATGGAATGAAATCACACACACTCATAACCACACGGAAGGAAGCCCATCTAGTTCCTGCATCGTCACTGAACAAAGAAACAGAGAACAAAAATAGAAAATGACTAACCAAAAGCCCACAGCTGTTGACAAAGGAAACCTGGGGCTCGTATTCTGCCGTCTTCTACACCACTCTGCCCTTGACCACTGGCCTCACCGAGGGGGAAAGTTCCTGGTCACTGTTACTAATGCGACAATGATCCTGGTCACTGTTATTGACTCAACAGTGATAAACCAACACTTACTATTAAATGTTTTCTAGTTCAAGCACTGAATAATAACGTTAGTGGAGCGTATGAACTGTTTTCATGGGGCCCGTTTTCTTAACTTCTTTTTCATTTTATTTTATTATTTGTGAAGCAACTATATTCAACAATATAGTCATGTGGTTAACAAGTACACACTGGTTCTGTTGTGAGAATCAATTTTTTTTAAGTTAGTAGGACATTCTGTACCCTGCAAATATCTGAAGAGAAAAAGCTAATAGATTGTGTAATATTTCCAGAAGGCAAAGTAAATAACCAACAAAAAAGTAAAGGATGATGTTATGTTTGAAGTGTTCCTGGGCTTTGTTTGATGGATTCTTTGGAGGGGTGGGGGTTGTGGGTGGGAAGGGTGCTTCTTTTATTTCTATTTCCGCCTGCCATTCCTATAGCAAACTCGTTTGGAAGCTCCGCCTGTATGACTACTAAATACTGCTGTGGAAAAGTAATTTCTCCTCAGTTATTCTATTTCTCTTATAGAGAAATCTCTAAATTTCTTTTTAGAAAATGATTTGAGGTGAAAAGAGAAAATAAAATTCAAAACATCAATTTTAAATATCATTAACACTTAATATGATATTAACCAGAATGAGATTGAAACAATTGGGAGAATAATGTTTATTAGGTAACTTGCTCATACTACTTTGATGTTCGTTTTCATGTTACAGAATTAAGTTTAGATGGATAGCATTCTAAACACTGGAGGCCATGCTTGAAAAAGGAACATAATGAGACTAGTTATTTGGTACTTCCTGAATTGGGCTTTGTGTCCAAACAGGCATGCTTCTCATAAATATGCCTAACTCGATAGGAAATAAACACCCCTTTCCACGTAACTTCAATTAAAAAAAAATTCACAACTCACTTAGGAAAGCAACTAAATACATATATTCAGTTTAATATGATGATAGGCCAAGTCTAGGCTGTCAGGAAGCAGGGTCTAATATCTAGGGGTAAAAGCTATGTGGAAAGGGGGTAGGAAGGTAGGATGTGGGGGAACGTCTTGCAAAATCTAAGGATGGGGAGAAATGTCCCCAGCCAATGAGAATGGATCTGACTGGGCTCTCTATGGATAAACCAAGGGAGGGAAGCTGGAACTAGAACCAAAGCTGCAGTTTATTCCGGCCTTGAATATTTCTGTTCAGTTGGCCCATGCATGAACCATTGTGCTATTGTTTCCAAACAGATGTAGAGGCACCTGTTCTAATCAGACATTTCACTGGTTCATTTTTGTCTTCCTAACTCTGGTTTTCTAATATCCATTTCTTCTTCCTTCAGATTTGTTCACCCATCAGCTTTCCCTTTCCAAAATGTGAGTAGTCACTCACTCATCTCTCTGTTTTACTCACTTCTCTAGTTTTAACTTCCTCTGCAAACTTGGGGAGGTAAACTCTTTATTCTGGCTCAGCCCCACTCTTTGAAACAGAAGCTCAATGCTCAAGTCTTATCTCAGGTGTACTAATCACTGGGTTTACAGCAGACCGTACAACACTAAATTAATGGTATATGTTCCATCCATCTCTGGGGCAGTAGTTTCAAAATCAGAAACAGTAGTTTCAAAAGCAGAAACTGTCTTACCAGATTCTCACTGGTTCCGGTAAGGGACTGAATCTGTATAGACAAGCCTTCAGCATGCACCACCGATCTGAGTATACATAAATATGCTCAGTTGGAAACTGACAGAAGTGCCGTGTATTTATGTAATTTTATTATTAAATAATATCCCCTAGCATTATTTAATTTAACTTTAGCTTATCTCTAGAATTAAGCAAGCAAATACCATTCAGAATTCCTCAACTTTGATAAAGAACCATGAATTCAATTCTGTTATTGAAGAATTTGATAAGCACTGCTAAATTTGGTCAATAATTATCTGGATTTCAATAGAGATTTGCAACAAAACTTCTCTGTAAGAAGTTTCTTTCCAGCCATTGTTCTCCCCATTCAAGATAAAAATTAAGTGATCTTTAGTTATTGAGAAGAGAGATTCAAATTTGGAATTGCTAGAGTGTATTATCAACTAGGTAAAGAGCAGAAAAGAAAAATTATTATTGTGGTAATCTCTTTTTTAAACAAGCAATTTCTCTTTCATGCTAGCGTTCAGGTCTTCTCTCTCCTTTCTCTCTGTAGAGAGGTCTTCTCACTTCCTCCTGTACCTTCCTTAGCAGCACAAGTTGCCCCCTTAAGCATCACTTGTCCTCTGCAGCTTATGTGGAATACCCACTTTTCCTGTAATCACATTCTTCATCATAAAATTTAAGTTTTTGAACCTGTTCATTCACATAGAATAAAATAAGGCTTGTTGATGAAGAAAATTATTTCATCATATTAATCCTAGCTTCTACTTTCATAAAAAATTGAAAGCTCTATTATTTATATATTGTCTGGTATGTTTGTGGGAAGATTATTTTGTTGAGTCACAAAACTGTTAATGTGAAACCTACATGAGATGCCAAGAATCCAAGAATTCATGCAATACTTGTCATAGGAATTGTGATATTTTTTCAAGTAGTGGAAGAGATAAAAAATAATTGTCATGTAGACTATCTGATTAATCTAGACTCTTGACAGGTCATTGTTGTGGCCCAACGAGTTTTATATATTTAAAGAAAGTCTCACTTACTTGGCTTTATTTGATAACACCTTTGCTTTGATTACTTTTTGATACATATGCCATACTACATTCAAAGTCCTATGTTGCAAAGGTTGAAAGTGAGATTAGATTTTGTAATTAAAAAAATAAAATAAAAAGTATAGTCGTTAAACCTAAAATTGGTTATACAAATATATTGGCCATTCTTTTGTAAAGCATTGCTGTGCATGGAGCACAGCAGGTATACAATGCGTGGGACCCATCAGTGATCACGCATTGCAGTCATACAAATACTTTTTTATAACATATTTGAAAAACATCAGAATTTTTCTAATTCTGGGAATTCAGGAGGCAACCTGACTATTAGACCAGAGAAGTAAAAATTTACTAACAAGGTTTTCTATGGGGTGTGATAGAAAAAAACCATGATATGAAAGTTAAAATTCAGAGCAACTGGGAAGAAGGTTCTAAAGTAAGGTTAAAAAAAAATTAAGGCTTATTTAAAAAAAAAAGATTTTAAGTAAAAAGGGTTTAAGGATTAGGATTATTTTGCTCAGAGAAGAGACATCAGACAGACGTAAAACTATTAGGTTTTTGGCTCTCTAATATGATCAAATAATGAGATACTGTGATAAATTCGATTCTGCACTGTTTTTTTAACCAGTAATGGCCTGTTTCTTAAAATGATATGTTAGTTTCGAGAGCACAAAGTATGTTTTTCAGTAAAAATAAAATCTTTTAATTTTTTCATGAATTTTTTAGGTGTGTATCTGATTTTTAAAAATTCTTCAATAGAAAACACTTTTGTGAAAGTAACACTAGATTCTCCTCCAAATTATCTCTAGCATTTTAACGTTAAAAACATTCAAGGCATGGCCCACCATACAAACATATTTTCTGTGGTATAGATATATTCAATATTGCCTGCATGACTGATCAATTTCTCATAAAATCATTTCTATACGAGTTTTGCCAAATTCAGGAAAACACTCTGATCCACAGATTTAATTAAAAAGAGGAGAAACAAAAATATTACCAGTAAATGACTGCCTATTGAGAAGGTATTCCTGCAATTATCCTAGAAAAACTTGTAGTTTTAAAAATAAATTACTTTAAATAAATTTCTGTATTTCTCTAGAAAATCTTACATTTAATGTTCAATGTCTATGGAAGCTCTAGAAGAATACAGTTATTAAAGTTTTTGACTTTGTTAACCTGGATTGGCACCTGGAATAAGAATTACTCTAACTTTATTCCATTTCTTTTTATACTTCATTGCGTAGCTTGGATAGAATATGGCAAATTCTGCTTTTCTTAAGAACCATAATTCAGGAGATTAATCATTCTCTAATTAAATTTCTAACAGAAATTGAAAAATTGTCTCAATACAGGTATTTATAATTCATATGTAAATATGTGTTGCAGTTTTAAATAGACTTTATTAATAATTGAGACTTCTAATTTTGACTAATGCATTTATTCAATCATCATACATGTATTGGGGATATACTGTATATCAGTAGACACTGAATAGAAAAAAAGATTAAGAAGACAGAGCCCCTGTGTCCAGAACACAAAAGTCTTCTAAGGGAGAGAGACAAGAATAATAGACAACAATGAAATTAGCTCTGGAACCACAGAGGAGGACACTTTAGGGAGATAGGAAAGAATTTCTGGAAGAGATGGCATCTAAACTGTGTTCTGAAGGACAGAGATGCCAGTTATTTTTCAGGCAAAGGGAGGGCTATGGGAGAGCGTTCTAGAATACGGCAGTGGCATGAATAACAACACAGGGAACAAGAAGGCCATGGTACACTTAGAAGTTTGACTGGAGCCTGGACTTCCAAGAAAGACTGTGTTGAGAAATATGAAGGACCTTAATTAAATACTATGCTAAGAAGCTTGTATTTTACCCTTACTCTAACAGGGAGCAACTGAAGTATTTTAAGCAGATCAGTTACAAGATTCTATTCATACCTTACATCAGTTTAATGGTAGAGGGGAAATGAGATTGGACGGGGGCTAAAATGAAGTTTAGAAAAACTGTTAGGACTCTTTTTTTTCCACTTCCTTAAAATTGTGTATGATCACTACTCTGATTTTACTCTGAATCTATGGAGTCTACACAAATCTGTCTTTTAGGCACACACACATTTTCTTACTTCTAAGTTACTTTGGGCTAACTTATGTTAATGACATAAGGCAACAATATGCCCTCAGACATTATGAACTACAGCCTGCAAGGTGTCTTACTTTTAGTTTTAAATTTACCGCAATGCGATGATGTTTCATTATCAGATGAGGACTATGTCATAATGATGATACTAATAATTAATGGATAAAGTCTAGGTGTTTGTGAGTGTTTTATTTATTTTATAAAGTGAATAGATTCAAGGGTATGCCCAATAAATAATATGACATCACCTTCATTCATATTCCACTTCCTGAGCAGGAGGAAAAAAAAGGTGAAGTGGGGAGGAGATACAATTGTCAATTTTCTAATTCTGAATAACCTGAGACCTCTATTCTGTATGTATTCATGGGAGTACATTGGTTTTATAATCGTATTTTGGGGAAGGTGAAAAGATTTCCTGAAATTAAATATTTTAATAATACTAACAATTTACTGAGAGCGTATTATTTGAGTCACACTATTGAATGAACTTGTCCCGACTGCACCAATGAGGACAGAAGAGGGGTTAAGCAATTTGCCCAATGTCACCCGGCTCAGAGGTGGAGAGTGGAGACGCAGAACTCAAAATCACACAATTTAGCTCCAGAAGCCACATTCTCAAACTCTCATCTATAACAGAAAGAAAATGAAATAAAACAAGCACTATTTAAGGAATGCTTAAAACGGTAATGAATAAGCAACAGGCCTCAGTCCCAGGCTGCCCTCCTAGCACCACCACAAAAGCACATATCTAATTTTAACATGAACTGTTTAAAAGCTGTTTCTGTGTTGGCCATTCTTAAATATACCAGAGAACTGGGCCATTTCTTTAACCGAAAGCATTTTAGTAATAAATTAGGAGGTCTGCATATGGGAATTAACACAAGTTTCTGCAGAACTCAAAAAATAAAAAATAATTTCCATCTTAAATAAAAAGTAAATGGGGATTATCGTTTTAAAAGTTTTCTTCTTAATTGGACTGCCAGTAAAAGTTATTGCTTATCATCAATTCAAACCAATATACATTTTTCTAATTCGCTGAATAATTTTAAATCTTGGAATTATTAAGCTGTAAAGATCTTAGAAATCATATGAAATACTTCCATGACAAAAGTGAATCTCATAAAAGGTAAATGAATAGTTAGGATCACACACAGGTGATGGATATCAACCTAAGACTGAAAATTAGCTGGAGATATCTAAATCAAGGGGATATCTGGGAAAATAAAAAAGAGGGAAAGATATCAATATAGGCCATTTCCACATAGAAATCTATAACCACTTGTTAAAAATCTAGGCAGAGTGAGAAAAATATCAGTTAATTTTGCTCACTTATTGAAACATATAACTGTTTTCATTTAATAGATACCACAGAAGTATTATGAAAAATATTCATTATTTTATCATTGGAAATAAACTTTGTTCTCCTTTGATGCCTTGCAATATTAAAGTGGATTAGGCTTCTCAAGAGTATATCTACTTTAATTTCTTCTAGTGATTTATTATTCAAAGGGTACAGAGAACTAAGAACTAGGGGTTTAAAACATATTATTTGTAGAAGGCTTTTTTGAATTCCACTAATAAGAGGAAAATATAATTCAATTTCTAAAATATCATTAATATTAAAATTACAGATTTTCCATAATTTCACTATTAAAGGTCACCAGAAAATCATAATAAATAGAAGCATCCTACAGTGCTCATAAAAGGAAAGTAGTGGAGCTCCCTCTATTGAGTTATAGTTGAGAAAATGTGCCTTGTGTTTAAAATCATAACTTTATCTTCAAAATAATTCCGTTATAATAATTTTTTCTCTTTCTAAGCTGTAATACCTTTCAAATTATAGAAATACATACGCAGTATCAATTTCTAAGAATAATATTATAAATTACGTATGTCTTAACAATTTTAGCATGTGTTATTTTTCCTTAATGGTTTTTGTTTGTGGGAAATCACATTTTAAGGCTGTAATTTTCCATTTGTGTTTTTCTTTTGTTTTCCCTGAGATGACAAAACAGAAAAGTTACTTGACAGATACTGGGACTATGAAACATCCTAATAAGACTATGAATTCCAATTTTGTTATAGGAACTAAAAAAATATACTTCAGTGGAACTAAACATATCTTCCAACTGGTAAAATGAGGTATTTCATGTATTTTTCTGATATGAATAAACTTACATTTATTATATTATTATGAAAAATGTGATTCATAATGATTATTATTTGTTGAGAGTTCACTGTGTGCCAGGCACTGAGATATGCACTACACATTCACTATCTTTTTGAATATTCATCTCAGATGAACTTGATAGTATTGTAACCCTCATTTTACAAATGAGAAAATAAAGACAAGAGCTGGTAATCAAACTAATGTTCTGATCCATAGCCCAAGCTCTTGAGCTCTTTCTTGTGCAATGGAATATATGCTCTGTATTGACTGTGAAATCTGTGAGCATTGACAGTCTATAAAAATTAAACAATTATTTTTTAATATCATTAAGGGATAGCCATACTGTATACAAAAAAAAATCATTACTCAGGTAGCTCAAATCCTTTCTAGTTAAATGTTTTGGATCAATTCTAAAAAATGATAACTTCCAGACCGTAACTGGAAACTCAACTCTTTTTACTGTTTTATCATTTATTTTAGAAGGAAGACATATTTCTTATCAGCAAAGAGAAAACAGCTAAGCAGATGCAGGTTTTGTTTTAGTAAACAGATACTTATTTGCCATTCCAGTATGATAAGAAAAGCAATTTTATCATATACTAATCAGTGATTTCTAAAGGAAAAATTGTATTTGAGAACCAGATTACCATCCGCTGGGGCTGGGCTGAGTAGGAGATTAATCCAACAGGGTAAATTCAAATATGTTTTGCATTTTACTCTTAGATCTGATATCAAAAGCATTATTCATATTTAGAGCCATGCCTATCCCTGCAAAAATACAAAACCTATGTCTTATGACCAACATAATCATTTTTCTTGGAAAGTGCCATACCTATCACCGGGTAGAGAAAATGCTTGCAGAATGAAGTATAAATGCTACAAGTTTGAACATTTAAAATTAAATGTTAGGCAGAAACTGCCTTATTCATAAAATTACAGCATATGCATACTAATATTAAGTCCATTATGAACATTTGTTGGCTTTAAAAAATATATCTTCAACAGATACTTGTTGAAAACTCTTCATGTACATATTTTTATGGTTTTTCTATATAAAAGTGACTATAAAAATACATTTTACTCCTTTCCATAATAGGTCCAAAAATTACAGGGTGAAACATACTTAATAGCACTGATTTTTACAAAAAAATTTACAGAAGATGGCCCTTTTTATCAGCTCGTAAACAATTCTAACGAGCCTGTTAAAATGAACTTGTTGGAAGAACTGTTCAAAATACGATTTACTTAAAAATAACTGATGTCTGTTTAGTAAAACCTATTATACAGAGTTTACAAAATGGCATTAGTTAGACCACTCACACAATGTGTACTGTATCTGCAATGAACTCACCCGAATATCTGGAAACCATTTGTGTAACAAAAAACATTATCTACTACTCCTAAGGCTCACATCTTGTTGCCTCTTAATCCACTGCTACACTTAATCTGATCCCACAGAGTATGAATCTTCCAAAATGGAAAAAAATATGGCTTATGATTTCATGGTTTATGTTCTAAGTCATGCATCTTATGTGGAAAGAGCAAGATAATAATTCATAATAAATGTACTTCTTTCCCAATTTGTGGCTCCATCTCACGTATAATAAATTTAGGCACCAATCTATCTATAGCTTTTGCCCAGCATGTGAGTGTGTGTGCCTATTATGCCTATAGTCCTCATTTTTTTCCCAGAAGCTTTAAATAAATAAGAACCAACATATTATCATTCTGGTTTTTAGAAAGTTATATTAATAGCACAGAGTGTTGGAGGAAGTAAGGGGAAGGTGCATCCCCATATACTTTTGTTGGGATTAACAGTACATACTCTTTTATTTTAATTGAGATATAATTGACATATATTCATTTCAAGTGTACAATATAATGATTTGATAGATGTGTGTATTGCAGAAATGATCACCACAATAAGTCTAGTTAACATCCATCACCGCAAATAGTTACACTTTTTCTTGTGATGAGAACTTTTAAGATCTACTTAGCAACTTTGAAATATACGATACAGTACACACTCCGAACTATAAATTTAGAATTTCTTTCTAAATGAAAAATATCCATATTCTTTGACTTACCAATTTCACTTCCAAGAAATTTTCCTGCCAACATAATTACACATATGGATAAGAACAACTATCAGGATGTTCACTGCTGTATTGTTTATAGTGAAGAGGTGAAACAATCTACATTTCCAAGAACTGGGAAGTGGTTAAATTAATCATGGTGTGTACAAATAAACTCCAATACACCATGTTAAAAAATGAGGTACTGCTTGATATTAAATATTCTCTTAACCTCCAAAATATGCTGCTAAGTGAAAAAGGAAAGGTACAAAATGGTGTGTACAGCATGCTCCCACTAGATATTTTTAAGGTGGGGATGTACATATGTAAAGATTTGCTAGTGTATAAGCATTTGAGTAAGATCGAAAAGATCCTCTTCTGACCCACAAGTGATAAGTAAATTAGGGAAATTACAAAAAAAATATTTGAATAACTTCAAGGAATCCCTGGTCACCTCCAGGGTGAGAAGTCATGTTCCTCCCACCTTAGTGTGTTCACTCATCCCATTCTCTCAGCTTATATCTTTTGTTTGATTACTCCTCAGCACATACTTCAGATATCACTTCCTAAAAGAGCCTTTCCGATTTTTCCTAAACTCCAGACCAAATCTGGCCACAGTGATGTAAAATGCTCTTTACATATCTTTGCAGTACTTAGCAAAAATTCTAGCAAATAACTATATAATTAGTTGCTTGGTGTCTGTTTTCTCTGGGAACACTAAGAACACAATTTCTTGGAGTGACAGGACCTCGACTACCCAGTAACTAGTTTATTGCAGTATCCCCAGCACCAAGCACAATGCTTTGCACATAATGAGCACTCAATAAATATTTATTGAATGCTGTTATGTATGTTGAATGGTTAATTGACAAGAGTTTTAATCTTGGATTGGTTAACAGTATGACTTTAGACAGGTAGCCAAGTAATTTTAAGGTTCTTCATAGCTCTGAAATCTTGAACCTGTAGGTCTAAACATACATCAAACTAAGAACATTGTTGTCTCTAAAAATGGTGGTTAATTTTCTACTGAATTTTAGGTAATCTCTTTACCTGTCTTCATCTATCTCAGCTGTCAAGTAAGAGAACTGAACAAGATAAACACCTAAGGCACTTTCTCATTTTTCCAACAACCCCTCTTCTACTACATTTTAGTTTCTGATCATGAGTCACATGCCTTTAACCCTTCAACCTATCTCTCCCTCTCTCCACACACACACACACACACACACACACACACACACACACACACTCAACTTTCCATGATTTCATTCCAGGAGAAGATAAGGTTTGAGCAGTAGGAAACAGTATTCTTCCTGCACACTGCTTGAGCCTCTATAATATTTCTTGCCCAAGGCTCTAGAAGAGGAGGGTGCAAATTATGAATATGGGGCTAAGGACGTGTAAGGGTCCTTGCTGCTGCCACATCCCTTACTAGTATTGTGAGAGGTAGACTGATGGCAAAAATAATCCTAACTCTCTCTCCTGGTCTTTCTCTGCACCTTTTGCAAAGTCTTTTTAAGCTCCTTCCATTCAGTAGATGGAGATGATTTCCCCACCCTCGAATTTGAGCTGGGCTTGGAACTAGTCTTAGCCAACAGCATGTGGCAGAAATGACAGTTCACTGGAAAAAGACTTGCCCATTTCTGCTTTCTCTTGGGACCCAGCTTCCTTCAAGAGAACAAGCCTAGGGAAGCCTATTAGAAAACGGAGGGCCATGGAGAAGAGTTTGTTTTCCGTGAACAACAACAAGCCAAATCCCAGAAGCAAAGCTGCCTGGGCTAACCCGCCCCAGACTACAGCTAAACGAAGGTATCAAGCTAAAATCAGAGAAGCACC
Source organism: Vicugna pacos (assembly GCF_048564905.1). Classification (NCBI taxonomy): domain Eukaryota; kingdom Metazoa; phylum Chordata; class Mammalia; order Artiodactyla; family Camelidae; genus Vicugna; species Vicugna pacos. Next base: position 79,505,910 of record NC_132987.1, read on the forward strand.
GAACTGTCCAGACTAAATTGCTAACTTGCAAAATCATGAGCAACATAAAATGGCTGTTGTTTTAAAGCACTGTGCTTTGGAGTACTTTATTTTGTGGCACAATCAGCTAATACACCATGGTTCAAAATTTCAGTAAGAGTAGCTTAAACTTTTTTTTAGGTTGTTTGCTTGATTTGGACTTAGGTAAATTTTATACCCAGAAATCTCCCAACTATTAGAGAATATGCTGACAAGAATTTTAGCCACAGTGTCCAATGTCCTCTCCCTTCATTCCGTCCTATTAATAAGGACAAATCTATGGCATCCTTTACCTGTGTGCTTAGAAAATGCCCTCTCACCTTTCCTACCCCCATCCACTTTTGGAATTTTCAGAATACCTGAGACACTTAGAGATGGCTGATCCAAATAACATGTGGGTGCCCAATTAGGATAGTCAGTCTCGGCACCAACTGTCCTATCATATGTTGGCTGCCCCAAGTCAGGTCTTGGGGCATATCTAACTGATAGAACTGTAGCTCACATGGACAAAAAGACTTGAGACCTTTCTTCAGTTTTATAGACATCCCTGGTAATTTATTTTAGATCTAAATTGATAGTGGAGCAACTGAGAAACCTCACTGAGGAACAGAATGGGATTCGTGCAGTTGGTTAAGAACTGATTTCAGGATCAAATTGAAATAGGCCTTCCCTAGATAATGCCATAGCTAAATACAGCTCCCAGGTGAATTTCAAACACCATTAGTCTCTTGGCATCTCAGGTGGATTTGGTTTCCATTCCAAACCATGGGACCTTTAATGTTCCACAGCTACTATGATATTCTGGGTTTCAGAGTATAATCTCTCTTATACTTGACATTAAAGGGGCACATAAAGCCCCTTTTTGATACTTCACAGTAGCTGATACTTAAATAAAAGAAGATTAGAAATATGCAGTTTGTCAGGATAAGAAATGCATGTCTTGTAGTTAAGTATTCCAAGACAGACACATAGACAGTCAAGTCATTAAATAATTATGGTGACCATATAATTTGTCATCCAAACTGCCCTTTTGAGAGTGAAAAGGGTACCACTGATAAATGAATAAACCAGGCATAAACTAGGACTATTTTGGATATACCAAGATGAATGGTTCATGGAGTGGTATAAAACAGAGCTTTAGAGGGGAAAAAAGTGGGGGAAGCAAGCCAGGGATGCTGGATACCTGTCTAATTTTTGATTAGTCTATTCTCCCACAGTTTAGTTTCATTATGTTGCAATATTATGAATTCCTAGAAGATCAGACAAAGTCACGTTCACTGAAGCACCTCAACTCAAAGTTGAATTATGTAATCCTTTGGTTAGAAACTGTTTTGGATGGTGCACAACCCTGATTTCCCCTTGAATGGAATGGATAATTGAGAACTGACTGGATGAATAAGAGAGGAAGCGCTAAAAGCTAATTTCATTCTTGGAACATACACTACAATAATGGGCTATGATAATAGGTTACCATAAAACAATTACGGAATACCACAGCACATTTGGAATTAGTCCGAGCTGAAATATATATGGTATTCTGTCCAATAAGGTTGGGAGGAAAGAATATAAATTTTGTGGTTTAAACAGAGGAATTAGCTGGATGAAAATATCAGTAACTTCAAATATATGACAATACTTTGTACACTACAGGGATACTTGTAGTTACTGGAGGATTTAACCTTATCAAATAGCCTATAATATCCTCTTCTTAAATAGAGAAGATTATTTTAGTCATGGCTTTGTTCTCCATAGGGAAGGGGAACTTCTGCCTTAACAAAAAAAGTACTGAGAAATATAAATGGACATTTTTCTGGCCTTTTTCATTTTTTAATTGAAAATAAAAAGGAGCTGATATCCAAAAGTAATAATCAAATATTCATTCATCACCCACCACACCCAAGAAAACTTTCTTTAGCATTCCAGTGAGTTAGCTCACTTCTTAGTATGCCACATAGATTCATGTATAAGAAATAAAATGGGCCTTTGTGAAAACCTAACAGTGAGGAATAAAATTAACAATTTGAGAGGAATTCAAGTTTCTATGTAGACACACAGGCCCAGAGATCCTCTTTTATCATAGCCTCACTAATGTGGCTCTTCTGCATATTTGGGATATATATTGCGTGTGTCTACTTGAGTTAATAGCTTCAGAGAGCTAGAACTCTTTGATGACGTTTTATGTGGAATAAATGGCCAGAGCAGAAAGAGGTGTGTTTGGGAATATAAAACAAGGTGATTATAAAGCATTTAAAATACTATGTGACAAAATGCTGCCATCTTACACTAAGTAATGCTGACAACTTAGTGCTCAGTTTTACAAAGTTTAGTTTAGTATCATGAAAACTTGAGGGAGGGAAAAAAAGGAGAAAAAGGAAACATTTTTGCCTGTTTTTAATAAAATGGTCAAAGTGATAATTAAGGGTAATAAATTAAAGAGTGTTATTCTATTAAGACTGCAATAGAAGTCTTAATTAATATAGCATGTTTTACTTGAAAAATTCAAAATGCTGGGCAAGGAGTTACCAATCTCGCCAAAATCAGAACTATGCATTACATAGGGAGATAATTTTACAGATAATTCTACAGAATAGAAAAATAACTTTCCCAAGGTCACAACATTCTTATATGGCTCAGCTAAAAACTGAACACAGGAGTACTGATTCCAATACAAAGAATCTTCTGTTAACACTTAGGACTCTTAAAGTAGGTTTTTATTGATTTTCTTCTTTTTTAATAAGTCAACAGTAAACAAGCGTTCCCTTTTAAATTTCTATTTTAAGAGAGAAGCTAGTTTGAATTTTTTAAAATGACAAAGTTTGGAATCTGGTCATGAAAGTATTTTGGATTTCTACAGATTTGAAAACAACTGAAAGCATTAGTATTTTCTATTGCCTTCTGTATTGCGCTTACAACCATGGAACAAATCAACTTCTTTGTTTAGGAACATTTTTAGGGCATACATATAAGGCTTTTTCACATGAACATGTTAGCGTCAACCATCACTTACATTTCATTCTAGGAACTATACACACAGTTTAAACAGAGCCAGGCTTCCAGAAGGGATGGCTTTTATTAAGCTTTTCTTTAAGACCTAAAACTCTTTCTGACTGTTGAGGTCTCTTCCCAGAAGAACAGGAGATTAATTCTCTCTGTATTATGTATATACATATATGTTTTTTAAATAGCCTTATTCAGGCCTGGAGGAGTAAACACAAGATACAATAAGTTTATAAAAGTAGGGGGAAACGATGGAAACTAGCAATTGGGAGCCACTGACATTTCTCTAGGAATAGAATTTATATGAATTGTGTCTGTCCAGACTGTCTGAAAGCATTAGTAAAGTACAATTAAAAAATGACTGTGCCTTGCCTAAATGGGCTTTTTACCTTAGGTCATTAGAAACAGAATTTTGAGCTGGCAGAGCTCTCAGAGCAGAGCCCTGGTCCAATTCATCCTTTCTCTTATACATGAGAATGCTGAAGCCCAAAATGGTGAAATGACTTGCTCAAGTGCCTGGAGGTATATGGTCCTGAACCAAAACTAGAAAAGCAGTTCACTGAAAATAGTGCCTCATTAAATTACAAATTGCTATTAGACTAAATAAATCATCAAGGAAAAAGCAATTTTCCTGACTACTAAGCAGTTTGCAGTTTTGAAATTATGAATTTTAAGACCCCACACACAGTAGTCTGAAAGGGCATTATACGAATTGATGCTTTTCCCAAGGCCTATTGAGATAAACGGATACATTCCCATCATAACGTCTTACTGTGAAAAAAAAACTTTCAGTGCGTTTATGTCTTGGAACGAAACTTATAATATTAGTAACCAATTAAAAAATATTTCAGAGAGAGGTGCACAGTGATGACTCAGGAGAAGAAACAGTTAACCGCAGGGCCGCACCTCCTTGTAAATAATCAAGGAAAGCCTTTTTTAAAGCAATACAAAATGTCACCACAGGCTGACGCTCTTTCTACAAGAATAATGAGATTCCTACTCCCTCGGATGCTAAGCATATACTTCATTGCCTTTATCTCCGAATTCAGGTTCCGTGGTTCACAGATACTCTCCCTCTCCCTTCAAAACAGGTAACATGCCATGGCTAAAATATGTCAATAACTATGTAGCGACTGCAGACCAAAGGACCTGAAGGGGCAGTTTCAAAAACTCTATTTTCACTATCAAAACTGCTCCGGAAATGAAGGGCTTGCAGGCAGGGCAGTCAGTCCCTTGGACTAAGCCAGCTATTGGCACTGCACCCCACACAGGGCTCAGCTTCGCGGAGGGCTCCGAAGGAGGCGCACTTGCCCTCTAGGACTTGAGACCTGAGTCTCGACAGAGAGCTTTTAGTGCCATAATCCTTTATTTTAAAACACACTGACCACGCACCGAGAACGTGGCGCACATGCCAGCCTGGTGAATTCAAGGAAACCGCTCATTTGAGGGTCTGAGGCTTCTGACCTCCAGATCGGCCGCGAGTTGGCGGCGGTGAGAGCGCGCTCCCCGGCTGGCTGAAAGCGCGCAGCTGGGTGCCGGCTAGAAACGCGAGCTGGCTGCGCCAAAAGAATCGCCGCGAAGATCTGAAAGCGGAACCTCTCCCTTTTTAGCAGTTACATGTGCGGAAAAACCTGTCCTCCGAGGTGGCCCGACTGAAAAGAAATTCCAGCACCGAAAAGGAAATCGGGCGTGTGCGTGTGGTCCCGGGGTGGGGGCGTAGGTAAGTCTACACTCTCAAAGTGGCGACAGGGTTGAACTGAAAACCAACTGTGGGCGTGTGGATCTTTGCATTTTACAAACTGCATCACCCTCAGTCTCCTTCCTCTCCCCTCCGCTCCAGAGTGAGTGCCCTTCCTTCCCACATCGGACACTGGAATCAAGAAAAAAGTGAAAATCCATACCGTGCCAAACCCAAGGGGGTCTCCCCTTCCCACCTCCCGGGTGTTCTCACCCCACCCCACCTGCTTTAAATCCTGTTCAACTCCCGTTTCACAGTCCCCGCCCCAGAATCGGAGATTTGTCACAGACGCCTCTTTCTCTAGCCTCAGAACAACAGCAGGTGAGCTCATTACCTCAACCAGAAATGTAACTTTAAAAAAGAGATCGAGAGGGGGCGGCCCCCGCCCCCGCGTGCCAGCACCACGAACACACAGCAGCGGCAGTTCACAAACACTAGGGCTCGAGCCCCCAGCCCCACTCTGCCCCTTTTCCTCGAGAGATTCAGTGGCTTTCAAATCTCTTCCTTGACCTCAGCTAGCCAACAACTGAAGGGATGTACAGAAATTAAAATGCGAAAAGGAAGTGAGTTTTTCTTTCACGAAAACTAAAGAAAAGGTCAAGAGAACAAACAGAAGCCGAAATAACAGGAAGTAAGAGTTTTACTTGCAACCGTCTACGAGGGGCTAAACATGAAAACTTCAAAAGGAGAAAAATTTCCCCCCAAATCCTCAAGTCTAGCGAAAAATTAACCTGCTGCTCTGTCCAGTGACGGCGAGCACACAGATTGCCCTGGTAGGACCCACTCGCGTCAGCCGCCCCGCAGGTCTAAGGATGACAACGCCAGGGGACGTCCCCAAGGGTGAGGAAAGGGATTCCCAGGCGAGATATATTAGTTGTAGGGGTTTTTGCCCTTTTTTCCTTCTGAGACTCGATACAGAACTAGAACTGAGGTTGAATCACAAGTCCTGAACAATCCACAACCCCCTCACCAAGGGCTCAAAAACCTGGCAGCGAATTCCAGTCCAGGCTGCGTTCTTTGCCGCTGCCACCCCTACCCTCACCACCCACACAGACAATGGGGGAGGGGGCGTCCAAACCCAGATCAAAGCTTTAGGAGGTTTTTAAAGGGAGTGATTTAGGTCCTCCCTTTCTCTTCTATCCCTCGCACCCCTCCTTCACCTCATACCCGGGGGAAATTACCAGGGGATTTATCAGGAAAAAGTGCGAGTTATTGCCTCTGAGAGCTAAGTGAAAGAAAAACTGCCCGGAGCGCAGTGACGTGGACTTTGATATTCAGAGACTGGAGGGACTGTCACAGGGCGAGAGCTCGCGCCCAGGAGGGAGCCGTAGGGGGAGCCAGACGAATCCTGCCCGCGGGCCCCTGGAGCCCCGACCCCGGCCGCACCCAAACTTCCGGGAGATTTCAACCAGTGACCCCAGTGGCTGCCCGAACTTGAGCTAACCGGCCGAGCCCAAACGTGGGACACAGGTTAGGGAACCCAGGGCCAGCTCTGTGCCCGCACCGCCGTCCCCTGATCTCCCCCACGCTTCTGGGCGCACCGCCACGGGGGTGCAAGGCCCCGGCTGGGGACCTAGGAAACTGCCCCCGTCCCAGGTCGGCCTGGGGCTGCTTCGAGGCCCCTGCTCACCTGGCCTGAGGACTGCAGCGGAGATCAAGAGACAGATGACCAGACGGCAGGAGGGGGCCGCCTTCGATGCCATATTCCTCCTCCTTGGGGGCCACCTTCAGAGTCCACGCAGCAGGAGGGGGCGTCGTCCTCGGCCTCGCGCTGCCCGCGCGCTCGCGGGTCGGGACACAGGGGGCAGCGGCTTCTCCCAGACACACCGCCCCCTGGGCTGTGGCGCTGCACCTTCGGATCTCCGCGGGCCGCAACTTTCCACCGCGCAGTGCCCCAACTCCTCCTGCCTTCCCTTCAACACCCGCCCTTGGCCCCTGTGGCTGCTCCTCCCGGGACCGGCGACCCTCTCTTCCCGGGAGACACTTGAATAAAGGTGGACGCTGTTCTTTTTAGCTGGTCTGTTATTTCCCTTCTCTTAGAATAATAATAATAATAATAATGGTAGTGTCAGTGTGCATAAAAAGCCCAGTGCTAGAAAGGAACCGCCGGGGGTGGCGACAGGGGGTGGCGACAGGTCCAGGCGGTCTCCTCAGGTGGCAGCTGCGGCGGCAGCGACAGCAGCGGCAGCGATAGCAGCGGCGCCAGCAGCGGTCTCTGAGCTGCTCTGACTGGAGAGACTGGAAGGCGTGTGTAAGCTGCCGCTCTCCTCCTCCCCTCGCCTCCTCCCTCTCTCCTCTCTCCTCCCCGCTTCCCAGGACGCAGAGCCAAGCGCAGGTGGTTGGAGCCGGATCCGCAGCCTAGAGGCGCTGCAAGACCGAGTCGGACAGAGTCCAGCTCTGGAACTTCGCGGGGGAGGTGCGTGCCGGCGTCTCACCGCCCCAGTGGGCGGGGCCTTCTCGTGGCACCGCCCCAGGGCCACGCCCGCCAATAGGGAGCAGACACTGGAGCAGCGCGCGCCGGCGGGGCCCCCGGGACTGACACTTCCCTGTGGCGTTGCCGTTGCCCTCGTGATACGGCCTCTCAGTTCACTCTGCCCACGCAGCTTAGACGCGGTTGGAAAAGCCAAATTGCCCTTTTGCCCCCAGACGCCCATTCGCTGGCTAACTTCTCAGGGGTTTTTTGGCTGTGATACTGCAGCCTCCTTCTATAAAGAGTAGTGGGGCTGGGAGGTGGGGGTAGGGAGCTTGCCGGGGGCGCGCACTGATCGGGACAAGAGCGAAGGAGGAAGGAAGGGACTGGAGGAGGTGACAAAGGTGGGAACTTGTCTTCTGGGAGTTAACAGGAACAGCTAGCTATTGGTTGGCGAGGGGCGGGTGGGGTATCCACGTACAAGGCTGATTCCTCCCCTTACTCCCCCCACAGCCCCTTCTCTGACATAGCTTCTTTTATAGGCAGACCACTTGAGTCTACTGCCCAGTACCAAATAGAAAATGTTTACCCTTTCCTTGGGGAAATTAAATCGGAAATTTCTAGATCATAATTCGTCACGCGGATTTTCTCAATGTCTACAAAAGCCAGAAACGTGTGTCTCTTTTATTTTGAATTAAGCGGCAATTTTCAGTTACAAACAGTAAATCCTCAGGTTACTCAGATTAAAAGCCAAGCTCCTCCTTGTCCGTTCCAGAAAGCCAGGCATCCCAGCAGATGGACAGGCTTCTCTGGCAATTTCTAAAGACTGAACCACCTCCCAGGCGGAACATCGGGACGCTGTGTCTCTTTCAGATCAGGCGGAGAGCGTGAAGGAGTATTTTCCTCTAGAACACCCGGGTGGAGCTATCGGAGCCCTAAGTGGCTCTAAATCAGGGACATGGGATCACAACTCTCATCCACCAAGCATAATAAAATCTTGGTCCCAGAACCACTTCGCCAGGGCATTAAATAGCCTTCCGTGCATCACAGGGTCACCCCTGTGTGAGGCCAGTTTCCAGCAGAGAATGCCAACTAGTAATCGTCATATACTGTGCTTTTATCAGAAGGCTTCGAGTCACCAGCTAGATTGGAGTGAGGGAGCTGGCAGCAGAAGTAATAAAACAAGAAGTAATAAAACGCGCGCTCGCGCGCGCGCGCGCGCGCACACACACACACACAAACACACAGTGGTCTTTGAATTCTTTTATCTTTTCATGCTGGAGACTATTAAGCTCCGTCTTCCGCTGTGGTTTTTTTCCGAGAGCCTGCCAGTCTTGTCCTCCCGGTTCTCCTTACATTACGTTAACAGTATTCTAGAGTAGAGCTCTTATATTTTTCCTCTCAAAATAAGTAGTTTCTCCCGCTTGATTTTAACGTTAACATTTCATTTGCATCTTCTGAACCAACAGGAAGGCTAATGCTACATGCAAATGCCTTTTAATTCAGTATTCCATGAGCTAAGTTAGGCTGAATTGCTAGCATTCCTATGGGATTCTGTAGAATTCCTTTAGGGAATTGGTTTTCTTTTAACAGTGGCTCTAAGTAGCTTGTATTTGAACCAATCATCCTAACTATGTATTTAACCTGGACCCCCCCCCCAACTCTGTCTATCTGATCCCTTTTATTTTGGGGTAGGAGTTAACACAGCATGATTGTTAAAAAGTAGAGCTGCAAAAGTACACTCTGATTCGGGCTTTGATATTTACCAGCTGTGTAATTTTGGTGAACTCAACGGTAAGGCTCAGTTTCCTTACTTGTAAAAGTGGTAACAATAGTGCCAGCCTCCTGAGATTTCTGTGAGCATTAAACAAGATCACACAAATAACTGGCTAGATACAGTAGAAGGAGCTTGGGCTTTTGGGAGTAATCAGAGTCTAGTTAAAAATCTCTGTTCTGCATTCAGCAGGTGACCTTGAGCAAAACTCAGTCTCTTATAATCAAAGTGTGGTAATCCATCACAGTACCACCTTCAAAGATGTGCAGCTAAATTGAAATGATATACATTCTATGAATTAAGTATATTATACATCCACATATTTAGGACAAATATGATTGTATGTAAGTTGCTTCCAGAATTCCTTTTAGAGAGGAATTTGTCCTTGTATAAGGAAATGCCTTAAAAAGACACTAGGAGCAGTAACTCCAAAAGCCACTAGTCACATATAGGTAGGCCACAAAAGTGATGGTGCAACTACTCTGTAATAAACAATATAATAAAAATAAAATGAAGAATTACAAAATAACAGAAATAAGAATGAAGAGAGGGATGCTGAGAAAAGAAGGGACAAGGACTAAACGATACAATTATGAGTTTAGAAATGGTGGAAACCCTTGAAATAGCTTATAAATAATCAGTTACAGTTAGTGGACACTTACTAGATATTAGGTTATTCTAAGCAATTTATATGAATTAATGGAATAATTTCCCCTCAAAAGAACCCTCTGAGGTAGATGCTATTATCATCTTCATTCTACTCATGAAGAAACTGAAGCCCAGAGACATGAAGTAAATTTCCCAAGGTCACACAGTGATTCATAGTGATAGTAAATAGTAATGCCTTCTACTTAAAGCACTTTGATGTTAGAGCTTCGTTTCTATCACTATCCATTTTGCTAATCAGAAATATCTAACAGTAAATTTATGACTTTCCTTTTGGTTGGGAGGGGTTTGATTTAAACATAAATTCCTTTATCTTTCCCAAACTTTAATAAAGCCCCACTTCTCAAATACATTTTCCTTGAGGAGATTAATAAGGCAGTGCACCCTATCTGCATGAGCCAGGTTCAGTGCATGTGAGATGATGACAAGAACATTTCTAGACTGAAATAATTTAGAGTAAGAGCTCAGAGTCAGAAACCATCTTGAGATGTAAACTCCACAAAACAATGTAGTTGATAGAGTATTTGTCTTTCAAAATCTAGGGAATGGGAGATTGGATTCACCTTACCTGGTTCTTAACTGGAGGATATTTTCTAGCTGCATCCGGATCACAATTGCTTTTCTTACAACTGAGAATACATAGTATTCCAATGATATTTACCAGTTTAGTCATGCATCAGAGCATCATAATGAGTGCTTCTTATTGCGAGAAATAAAATGAATAATGTTCAACCAGAGAAAAACATATTCCTTGTTACCTGAAACATGAGAAGTGTTTTGCATTTCCAACATAAAAGAATCCACCATCAATAAGGACAGTATTCTCAAAGTAGTGACATAGCACAGCAGGCAACTTCCCTACTTAGAATCTGTTGAAATCAGAACTCAGGACCCCAGAGGCTCAGGCTGGGAAACTTTGCCCTATCTGTACTAACCCATCAGTATGTGAAAACAGGTGAGGCAGGTGAGGCAGGTGAGGCATTTGAAGAGTTGAGGTGATTTTTTTCTTCTGATTAATGGAAACAATTTCCCACTGGAGATGAAATTTCCCAAAGATGGTTTCGGAGGCTGGTGACATTTGTTCTTTACCACGTTTGTCATAGTATTTTCTGTGCCTCCCTAGTTTTTGAACAAAATGTGTTTACAATTCAAGAGCAGGCAAGGAATCTGATTCACTTTCTTCCCCTCTGCCCCCCCCCAACTCCTCCATGGATGATTACACATTTCTAGCCAATACTTTTGTAAATACACTGGTTACTCTATAAGTATTTATGTATGAATGATAAGGTGTGAGAAAGAGTTCTTCTTTATAAAACATAGATCTCGAAACATAACAGGGAGAGTGAAATAAGGAGATGAAACGTGTTTCCACTGGGTCTTCAGTGATTGGACTAGTGTGATTATGGTACCAATTCCAATATGTGGGTTTTTTCTCACACCACCAAGCACTTCTTGGACACCAGCTGGATGTTCACAATTAAACTCAATTTTGACAGTATCACCTGGTGATAGTGTCAACCAGATGGAAGAGAAACACGGGGGAAGGAGAATACACACATATTCTCCCCAAATTGCCACGTGTTCACCAACCTGGAAGCTCTTGGGACCCAGTCCTTTCAGGTTTTAATGGAGACTTCATTATGTAGACACTGCTGATTACATTCTTGGCCACTGGTGATTGAACTCAGTTTCTAGCCCCTCTCCCCTCTTAGGAGGTCCAGAAATGGGACTAAAAGTTTCACCCACTAATCACACAGTTGGATTTCCTGGCAACCAGGCCTCATCCTTAGGTGACCGAGGGGCTTTCCAAAAGTCACCACACTAACATAACAAAAGATATTTTTATCACTCTCCTTACTTAGGAAATTCCAAAGGTTTTAGGAGCTCTGTGTCAGGAATGAAGTCAAGATCAGATATTATATTTCTTAGTATAACTTACAATATCACAACTAGTCTGACTGAAGTTTAGGAAAGGCAAATAGAATGAGTCAAGTCTTAGTCATCACAGTGAAAACTTTGAAATATAAACTGAGGAAACAATCTACAGAACAAGAGAGTGAAAAAATCCATTTGCCAGATCAATGAGAATAAAACAAAAAGAGCCATGCTGAGAAAAAGCCTGACTAGTAAAGGTTTTGAGTGACCAGGCAGGGGACGGTAAGGGCCTTGCCTAATGCACTGATGACAAAAATCGAAATTAAGGGCTAAGTGGCATTTATATTAAGTCTAGGAATATATAACTATTTTTAAAAGGCACAAGGATTACACAGGTATAAGATACAGATGTGTTTTATTTCTGGACCCTAAGGTTTTTAAGTCAATGATTCCTAGAGTGACTCTAGATATGGACTGGAGGACAGATACTCCCAAGAAATATTCACTTGAATTTTATTGTTGAACTTAAATTGTTAGTAGTAATATCAGTTATCACTTCAACAAGATTTTGCAGCTCACATCTTCAACAGCATTGGCTAATAAAGCCGTATGACTGGAGCTCAGGAGGGCAGAAACATTCAAAGCTTATGGTAAACATTATGTTCTTATTTCAGACTGTAGATCGCTCAATGTCTGGGTTCAAAGAGAAATTCATAGCTATTTCAGTCAAAGTAGAAAACCACTTAGTCATTTTCCTTCCTGTCTTAGACATGAGAAATGGAGAATGAATCTGGCTAAGCTCTTTTACTATGAAAACTACACCCTAACTATAAAATAGATGCCAAAAACTCTCAGTGTATTAAACACTCAAAATTCATTAGTGATTTCAGTAGATACATTAAATGTACTCAAAAATTATAACAGTCTGGGTTCACTCTACAACTTAAGAGTTCCTTTTCAGAGATCTCTATGTGTTTTCAACTTTTAACAGTTATTTCAGTTTTCAGTAAGCAGAAAGTGACTCACTGTGGTTATTCAAATGTTTGATACCTTAAAGGAAATTGCAACTTGATTACATCTCAAGAAGTTCTCCAGAGTTCTCTCTACTTGTTTTGTCACGTATCTGCTAGCCATTATGATTTATGATACTTTCATTCAGGAGTTTGAGGTGGATATATAGTGACTGTAGAAATATGAAAACAATGTATATTTGATTTTCTAAAACAAACAAATCATCATGGATTTAATGGACTTCTGAAAGCCAAATTAATAAAATACTAACTAGGCCCAGGCTATCTATACTCTTTCTCCTTAAAATAAGTAAGATACTTGAATTTACAGGAAAGTATTAAGAAGAAATTCTTGCATAAATGTATAACCCCTAGAGTGATATTAATTAGCAAAAAAAGATTAATAACACTGAATGAAGTCTCATTGATTATGTAATATTCAAAAGAATCTTAGAATTTTAATGTTTCCCAGAGCTTATAAGTAATGTAAATGAAAAGTTTTCAATCTTTATTGAAATACAAAACTTTTCCTTCTAATGTAGCCTTACTCTAAAGTCCAATTTGCTACTTCCCCTTTGTCTGACCCATTCAAACCACAGCGGTCTCCTCACTATTCCTAAATATACCTTCCATATTTCCACATCAGGGCCTTTCTGCTTGTTGTCTCTAATCCTTAGAACTCGTTTCCCCAGTTACTAGTGTAGCTTACTACATCACCTCTTTCAAGGTATTTGTTAAAATAGTACCTTCTCATCAAAGCTTTCCATGAACAACTGTTTAAAATTTCAACCCCTAACCCCAGCCCTCCTTATCTCCCTTTCCTGCTACATTCTTTTCTCTATCAACTCTATCACTATATAACATAATAGGTATTTAAGTTACATATCTTGGATATGGTCTGCCCCCCTCGACTAGATTGAAAGCTCAATGAGGGCAGAAACGTGTGTCTGTTTTATTCTTTACTATCTGCCTAGAATAGACAGACACATTAGTAGTCACACCATGCTAGTTGATGAGTGAGTTCATCAATTCATGAATACTTGAATGAATAATATATTATTTTGTAAGGTAATTAATAAACTGATGCAAGTAGGGCTCTTTTGGCTGAAGTTTGATATGTAGCCTGAAGGTTTCACTTCCTCCTTTAGACACTTTAAAGCTTTTCAGCATTCAGCACCAGTCTAGCTATATCATATGACAGATGAGGTAATTGAGGTCCCAGGAGCCAGAAGACTTAACCAACATTTACACACGTATGGGTACCACTCTCGCTTAAATGCAAATGGACCACTTTCTGGTAGAGTAAATAAACAAGATACTCCGTAACATTTTAGTCAAATTCTCATAATAATAATAAGAAGAAAAAATTGGATGCATATTAGACGTTATTAATCAATATTTAAATACAGTGTATTTATCCAGACTCTTTTCAGAACAAACATTCTGAATAATGTTCTGCATCACATTTCACTAAGGCATGATTATGGATGCAGTATCAATATTGCAAAGTCTGCAGAGGTGGTTCAGTACTCAAGATTTTAAGCCTCAGTGTTCTTTATGCTTTGTTCTTTACAGGGTGGATTTGGCAAAATTATAATTCAAAGCAATTCCACAAACATAGATGATTCATAACCTGTTCAGCTAACAGCGCTATAGGACAAATATTTGATTTAATTTAATGTCCAGCATTACACGGAGGTGTTTAATGTGTTTACTTTTCTTTGTAAGGGCAAAAAATTCACTTAGTAATTGTAACCTCAAGGTGAAAAGCTTACGAGAAAATACAGTACGTTTTAAGAGAGCTATATAAGCCAGTGCATAAAAAGATTTATTAGCATGTACATACTTTCAGTGAAATCACCAGAATCTGTGATGGGTTCTAGCTGGCAGGGAGGTAGGTTAAATGATGTTTGGCTATTGCTTCTAGTTTTGAAATTCGGTTAAAACTAGTTAATTGATACATTTCTACAGGAAAATGATTTGCCTTTTTATGGAGAATGACAACCAGGTTATAGAGTGATGCATACTGTCCAAGACTGGTTAACACATCAAGTGAGAAGAGAGTCCCCAAAGAGCAGAACTCTCCATTATTTTTCCTAGACTCAAGGATATTTCAAAAGACAGCAAGGGCCATGGTTATTTCTCAGATTTTTTTCAGGGCTGAGTCAAATCTTGAGTTCAGGATTAAACGAACTCTAAATTCAACCTTTAAAGGCAAAGGCACCTTGAAGTGTGAATAGCGGGGGAATCATACTCATTTAGCCTGACTGAGAAGAACCTGGGTTACTCCACACCAGCAACTGAATCATCTCACTTCTGCCCTCCTACAATCTTCAACTTCTGGGATCTTCCCAGAGAGTCTAAGAAAAATTCCCAAATTACTCTATCTTGAGATGATTTTCCACCATCCGCTTGAATTCCTGCCATGAAATCTAAAATGTGAAGACTATTTTTCTAGTGCTGATTTGTCCTTCCAGTTCTAACATTTGATCACATTTCCTTCTCCTTTCTTTGCCTCCCAACTTAGCACCTTGTCTTTGGCTTCTTCTGTGAGGGCTCAGTGTTTTAAGTCAAATAATGAAGCCATGACAATTTATGAAAGAAGGAATGAATGTACTGTGGTCTGTGTGCCAATGAAAGAGATGTTTCAAGAGCGATGAGTTACCGGTCAGAAAAACACAAAATAAAATATGTCAGCATATCTTAGAATATAGGCTAAAAGGGAATTTATTTCTTGGTATTTCCCCCATCTGCTTTTTTTTTTTTTTTAGGCTGGGAGACATTATTTTCATAATCCTAGTCAACCAGCAAAAGTTTGTCATCACATAGGGGAAATTTTTACTAAGGTTTAGTAATGGTCAGGATACTTTCAACTGAAAGTGACAAAAACCCAGTTCAAATAGCTTAATCAAAAAAAAAAAAAAAAAAAGAGGGGGGACTCATGGGTTTAAATGACTGGGAATCCCCAAAGGGTGCCTACTTTTCAGTATGGCATCACTGAAACAATTGAGCAAAGTCATCAAGGTGCTTTGTCCTTTCCTCATACTTCAGCTCTGCATGCCTTTGCCTGTCTCTGACTGTTTCCTCAATTTTCTCTGCAGCAGAACAGCTCCCTCCCTGCTGAAAAGATCTTTACCTCAGACCTAAGCCTATATCCACTGAGACGGAAATCCTAAAGGAAGAGATATCCTCCCACTCTTGGGAAAGTTTGATTGGCTTTGCCCATCTCCTGAATAATTTCTGTGAATAAAAAGATCCAGGACCACGACTGGCCTGGCTGGAGTCGTTTGCCCCACCTGCATCCAGAGGGCAGGTGGGCATCATACTTTTCAGTACCTCAGAATCACAGGGATGTGGGCCATTCCCCAAGGAGCAAACAAACAAACAAACAAACAAAATCTATGGTAGAAATCTACTTCATTTCCTTTATGTTATTTTTCAATTGGTTCTTAGGACCAATTTGCTTTCTATCCAGACTTTGTACAACAAGTCTTTTTGATTATCAAGGGGAAAAAACAGAAACATTCTGCAACATAGGAAACCTAACCTTATTTTCATCCTTGCTTCTTTGAAAGGGCTAGATTACTGGCACAAAGGGAAAACAGGCATTATTTGCAGGTACTAGCTAATGTTATTTTCTTCTCATAATCCGATGCACTCTCTGATGATGTGGGGAAAAGGGAAGCGCTGGTGTTGGTCTATGCTTAGCAGGATGTGAAATCAAGTGACAAAATAAATATTCTGAGAGATTTGCAAGTATATTTAGTTCCCCTGAATACAAGGTCAATGTAACATACATTCAGACAGTCTGCCAAACAAGCAGGTATTTCCTCAGGGCTTCTTTTGAAGGTGAGCACAGAGTAACTCTTTTCAACTTTATTGTCCATATATTTGCTAAGGCTCATTTTCCATCAATGTATCACCATCCTCAGTCTGCTGTTGTCCCTGCCATAAAGAAAGAAAAAAGTAGATAAATAGCAGAAATTCATATTGGCCAATCTTTTTGATTCCTCTAGCTTCAATTTCAGTCCTTTAAGTATATTTTCAGGTTTGACAATCATTGGGACAAGTGCCTGGAGAAAGTTTTAGATAAGTCAACAATAGATAAGTCAATAGGTCTTTTTTTTTCAAGCAAATTGCCATCGCCCAGGAATGCTGATTTTAAGCAAGTAATTGCCCCCAGTCAATCCTAAATCACATTTTCTATTTAATCTAACCACAATTAGCTCAATCTATCTACCTTCTTTGAATAAAACTAGACTAATCCCCATTCCAGCCTTCATGTATTACTCCTTCTTTTTCCAAGAATTACTCCAAATTTCTTCCATTTCTCTTCTAACACGCTGCCTGAGCATCTCCTCCTCAGTGGTACAGCAGGAGGCTGAAGGCTCTCCAGGGCTGCTTGTGCACATCACTTCTCTATGCTGCCTTCAGTGATGTCACACTGACAGCTAGAAATCGCAACTGTGCAATTATTTACATGCTATGGAAATCAGAAATTGGCAAACACTACAAATCAGAGCTGTTTTTGTTTCTGATTTTGAGAGCTGGTTGTTAAACTACTAGCACACTACTGCTGTCCATGGAACTGACTTGAATGTTCACCAAGCACTCTAATAATGCTTGAAAGCCTGAGTTCGGTGTCAGATAAACTGGAGCTTGGGTTATGGCTCATTGATGTAGTAGTTATGTGACACTGAGCAAGTTATTTCGCCTGTCTAAGTCAGCTTTCTTAAGTAAAATAATACATGTGAAGGCCATGGCGTAGGAAAGTGCTGAATAGCAGTAGCTATTTCTTCAACAGCCCTTGATCCTTCATGTGTATACCTTTCAAAGTTTTGATTAGCTAGGTTACTGGCTGTATGTTCTTGTATTTGCTTTTTTATTCACTGTAAAAACCCCATCTTAGGAAGGATCATCAGAGTATCTCACTTAGTGTGTTTGGTAGACAGTGAATTCACAATAAATGCTACTTCAGGACATATTTGTAGAGTAGGCACTCAGATGGTCAGGAATGTGTGCCCAGTGATGCTTGAGAGAACTAAGTCAAGAATAAGGATGTCTAAATTTCAACCTCAGACCATAGCATACAAAACTGCAAGAACCCCTGGATCAAACACTCCTAGTTTTTAATCCCAGTTCTGCCTCTAATTATGTCTGCAGACTTCATCAAGTTACTGACCTCAGCTTCCTTATCTGCTGTGTGGACGAAAGAGTAGCTTTGTACTACCTTCAAAATTTAGGAGAGTCATATGTATTAAAGGATGCTAAATGTGTGGACAATAGTCTCTAAACAAAAGGTGGCTATTACCATTCTTCACTAGTGATTGTGGAGTTTAATCTTCCTAAACTTCATAGACTTTAACTATATCTATGAAAGTAAGAGGGCTAATTTGGTGCTCTCTCAAGAGGCCTTTTTATTTTAAATAAAATTCTTTGTGCCTTAAACTCCTCATTCTTGAAACTGATAGAAGATTTAATGCCATTATTCTTTGGCGAACAAAATCTCTCCTTTCCAATTTCACTACCTCTAGCCTAGGCCCCCACCACCTGTACAGCAGCTTTCCAACCAGTCACCCTAGCACCTAGCTCCACTCTTCATTCTCCCTGTGGTCATCTTAAGACTGACAGATGCACACATTTGATTATGTCACCCTCTATCTTTAAAATCTCTGCTGGAGTCATTTTACCTAGAAGATGAAAGCTAAACTTCCTAGCAAGAGCTAGACATTCCTGCCCCTAGTTTCATATTTGCCCATCTTAGTTTCATAGCACAACACTCTGTCAGGAATACAAGGCTTCAGTCAGGTTGAACACACTGTTTCCTAAACATACCCTGGCAGCCTTTTCCCACGTGTTCATTACATCTATGGTTCCCTCAGCCTAAAATGCACCCATCACTCCAACCCTTTGTTTTCCTGGGATACTCTCACTCATATTTCAAGACCCACCTCCCACGTCAAGTAGTCTTTTAAGAAGCATTTCTTGATTCCCCTGGGCAGTATTAGTCATGCTGTCTCTGTATTTCTACAGCACTAGCACTTACCTCTTTGAATTGTATTTATCTGTTTACAAGTCTGGCTCCTACACTGGAGCAGTGACTCCTCAGCAGTGATGTGCCACAAGTCTGGAGTCAGGCTGTCTGGTTTATAAACCCCTGCACCAACACATAGTAAATATATAAGCTTGAGAAAGCTACTCAACTTCTGTAATTGCCAGTTCTCTCACCTATAAAATAGAATGTTCCATTATCAGGCTCCTCATAATAATTAAAAGAGAAAATGCATGTAAAGCTCCTACCTGTATGCCTGGCATATATTCAGGGCTCAATAACTCTCTGAATATTATAAAAGGTGACGTTGATGATGATGACAGAGGAGATAGGAGGGGAGTGATGAAAAAGAAACCTCACTTATTTTTTCAATCCCTGAACCATTTCCCAGAACCTGGCGTCTAGTAAGTACTCAGTGCATGTTTGTTGAATGAATAGTTGTACAGCACAGCTAAAATGACAGATACCAGCTCTTTTCTCAACTCTGAGTCCACAATGTTGAATTAGTTTTTAAGATGCCATAGATTGAGGAGGAAGGAGAGGGGAGAAGGGGAGAAAAAGGATGGTAGGGGAAAGAGAAGGGAAGTACTGTGTTTGGTGTGCAGAGGACAGCTCTTTGCAGCTTTGTCTAAAGCATTTCTATTATTGTTAGTATTGGGAACTGAGACAGGTTTAAAAAGAAAACAAAGGAGTAAAGCAGTGAGGATTCCCAGTCTAGAGAACAGACCCCCAGTAGGCACCACTTGGGTGTAAGGGCAGTTAAAGCAAATTACTTTGATGTGCTCTGAGAGCCTTGAGGGCAAAACAGCAACCCAGCGAGGGACTGGAATGCGAGGGTCTTGGAATGAAAACAAGGAGGCCGGCAGGGAAGGCCCACTTGACTTCGAAACCCCTGGACTCAAAGGAATGGAACGTCGAGAGTGGAAGTTCAGGTTTGAGGAAGAGTATAGTCTGGAGGTATTGAACGGGTTAAAACAAAACCAAAACCAAACCCTGATACACAGGACATGAAAACCGAGAAATATTCGTTCAAATAGCCCAAAAGGCAGGCCAGGAATTAGACTAGGGATGCTGTGGGATTGGGATACCAGAAAATAAAGTAGGGAAGGAGAAAAACCAAGGAGGTGGAGAGAGAAGCAGTTTCAAAGAAGAAAACATTGCTCTCGTTCCCACTAAATGTTGGATGCTCCCCAGACCAGGGTAACGACTGATTGCCTTCAGCGTTCGGGAGAGAAAACAACAAACAAAAACAGAAATAGAAACAGAAACAAATAGGGGTGCTTTCGTTTTCTCTTCCTCCTGCCTTCCTCCGACCGTGCCCTTCTTCCAGCCTGCGCACCAAGGTTCTCCCCCGCGGTCCACGGCCCCGCATCCTTCCGGGCCCCCAGCAGCCGGCCCATTCTCCAGACACGAGTTGGGTCTGGTCCCGAGAAGGCACAGGCCAGGAAGCCGACCCGGTTTTTCCTCCCTCTCGTTTTTTCTCTCCCGCCCTGCCGCATCCTTCCCTCCGCTCCCCCGGGTCCCTCCGCCCTTCTCTCCAGCTGTCACCTGCTCCTCCCTGCCCAAGCCCTGGCCGAGCCCGCGGCCGGAGGAGGGCCGGCGGATGTGCCCAGAGAGTTGGCAGGATCCCAAAGGGAACCGTCGCTCTTCCTCTTCAGCAAACCACTGTCTTTCGGAGTGGAAACTGATTTCCATGGCCCGGGACCGTCTTGTCTACCACCCTCGGGACAGACACCGCGCGTGGTCCCTGGCTCCTGACTCGGGATCCGACACGCCCGGCTGGCCGCGCCTTGTCCCCCGCTGCCCCGAGAGGCTGGGGCACTGCCAGTCCCCCGGTTCGGGTCGCGTGGTTCCTGCCTCTCACAGAAGACATCGTGGTCAAGGTGTGGTCCCCTGCAATCCTCCCGGGGTTCCGTTCGTCTAGATGAAGGGCCGCAGCCTGACTCCCTGTCAGAAGCCGCTGATTCATCGTTTCCGGCAAATGGGTTGACTGATACACAGAGACAAACGAACGCCACAAACGTGTTAAACAAAATAAGCAAGAACATGCTTATGTCTTGTCATTATCATTGGCAAAAAGAAGTCCAAGGGTTTCCCAAATTTTTGCCAGTGAGCTCCTCCCTAGTAGTCCTACTTCCCTCATAGACACTCATTATAAATGACTGTATATTCCACAGAATGTCTTGAAATGATGATTGTACCTAAATAAACACCTGGACCTACCCAGAATAAATACTGCTATTTTTACTAGAAGGAATTCCTCAGCAAGGAAAAATGTGTAATTTCTGGAAGGTTACAACGTGAATTCTCCTCCAGAAACCGGAGACAGGATTGTGAACTAGCCAATACAGCTGACCTCGTTGCTGAAATGAAAGGCCCCTCATGTCTTAGGGGTGTTGGGGGACTGATTTATATTTAGGTGACAATGCTGATCTTGGCATAATTGATACATAGAAAGTTATTGAGTTGATGTGGGAAAGAAAATCATAAGAAATCCTACAGCAATATCTGAAAGAGCGTTTAATTCTCTGTCACTCAAGAAAAAGGAACAGTTCAGCTTTCAAAATGTATCTACATTCTGCAGTCAGCCAATAAAACATAATCCTCACTCAGGCAATTAGAGGAGAGCGTGGGGTTGCTGTTGGGATTCTGAGCTTGGTTAAAGCAAATAAAATACTGTAGAAGGAACGGAATCAAACTTGTTGAAACTTGGATTTGCAGAAATATAAGGTAGCTTGGAGAAGATGAATTCAGGTGGAAAATGACCTTTCTATTATGTTCAGGAAGGCATTAGAGTGTCAGGAGAAATGCTGGAAAGGAGATTTATTACCATAAGCACAGTTGACAAGTTCCATTTTGTTGAGTATCTTGGATGGAGGAAGGAAACCAGCATTTCAGGAGGTGATTAAAAAAAACTCTGAAGAGAGTGTTCAGTAATGCAAGGAGACCTGAGTCGGGGAGGAATATACTGCTTTCTGTCTGCTGAGAGGCTCCTGAGAGACTTAGAGGCCCCCGTTCCACCACAGACTTGCCTAGTCCTCGTCTGAATATTTGTGCTAGATGGCTTACATGAGATATGAGATGGGCTGGATACAACGTGGGGTGTGTGTGTGTACCTGTGTATATTTGTGTGTGTGCAAGTATATATGTATCTATCTCTCTCTGTATATATTCAGAGATGAGGAGGGGATTTTCAAAAATATAAATCATTTTTTGTAGTAAAGTGAAGTCACACGTATATATTGTTTTTCATTTTGAAGGCCACATTCGAGATGTGCACATGCCTCACGTGGCCTAGAGGGCTAATGTTAGGATTCCCATTTTAAAGATGAGGAATTGAAGATAAAAGAAGGGAAGTGATTTTTCTGGATGTCTTTTTCACTTTGCTATGAAACCTTTCACAGTGTTTGTGATTCATAAGCACAAATTTTAAACCTACATGGGGCCCCAACACGTCCTCTTTTCTTGAGCATTTTCCCACTCTCCTTCTTAGTTTGAATATTTAGGTAATATCTGATCAAAATTTTCAACAAATCTCCATGTTCACTTCCTATTTTTTTCCCTTGCTTTGTTTTCTCCTTAGCACTCTGACTCTTTTAACACATCTTAAATTTTACAGATTCGTCTTGCTTTTTTCATGTGCTTTTCTACTCCAGGGACTACACTCTGTGAAGACACAGAATTGTTTTGATGGGTGAGGTGGAGATTTTATATATATATTTTTTCTGCTGTATCCTTAGTGCCAAGAAAAGTGCCCAGCAAACAGAAGGTGCTAGATAAATGTTTGTTGAATAAATGAATGTGCACATACATGAATGAAGGAAGGCTTGAAAATAGTCTATTTACATCCAATTAGCATCTGTCTGCTGCTGCTTTTTTGTTAGGGATGGATGCTAATTAATTACCTATAGGAAAAATAATGAAATCAAGCTCACTGGACATGATGTGGAGATGATATTTCATATTTGTTTGCCTTAGTTCTTTCTGACTTTCCATGAAATGTGGTGTTTGGATCCTCACTTCAGATGGCCAAATCCTGCCTCTGTTATGACAAGGAAATTTCTGGTATGTTTTCTGTCTTTGCTGCCTTGTACTCTGCCTTCACCTTTCTCTCGTGTGTGCACAATCCTCAGGAAATGCCCCCTGCCTTCCTCCAGCCAGGAATGTGTTTTTCCTGGACCAGTGCCTTTTACTTAGGATCTTTCCAAACTTTTTCCTCCCTCATTAAATTTTACCTACCACTTTTTTCCATTCCCCCTGGTGTCTACTTTCCCTACTGTTTTATACTTGCTAGGTAATACATTTGTATTTTGTAACAATTAAGTAGACTTAGAATTACAAGACCACATAATACAGCTTCTCTCCTAGTGAACCAAATCCTTTCTATAGCATTGACAAATGTGAGTGAGAACTCAGTTTCTGGATGTAAGACAGATGTGCTTTCTGCCTTTCATGAATTATGTGATTTGGGGCAAATTACTTAACCTCCCTAAGCTTTGGACCCTTCATTTAAGAATGATGACAAAATAGATCTCATCTCCCAGGGCCACTGTGAGTATTAAGTAGAATATGCAGGGGCAGCAGATCAAATAATTCCTTGTCAGTAGTAACCACTAATAAATAGTAGCTATTCCTAGTAACATCCCTGATAAATGGTCTTCCAGACTCCATTTCAATGCCATCAGTGTTGGGAAAGAGATTGCTACTTTCCTGAATTAATCCGTTCTTTTTGGAGCTACACTGTGCACCTCCTGTAAAGATCCTTAATAATTAGCCTAAACCTCATCCCTCATAGCTTCCATCTGTAGTCTCTAGTATTTACTTGGAGAAGCATAAAGGAGGTGTGGACTGTTATGGTCTGAATGTCTGTATTCTCTTCACCCCCCAATTCATATGTTGAAGCCCTAACCCTCAGTGTGATGGTATTTGAGGGTAGGGCTTTTGGGAGGTAATTAAACATAGATGAGGTCATGAGAGTGGTTCCCTCATGATGGATTAGTGCCCTGAAAAAAGGAAGAAGAGACAAGCAGACTTTCCAGGAGCATGCACTGATGAAAGGGCATGTGAACACACAGCAAAATGCCAGTCATTACAAACCAGGAAGAGAGCCCTCACCAAAAACCATATCTACTTGGGCACCTTGGGCTTGGGCTTTCCAGCATCTGGAATTGTGAGAAATAAACATCTGTTGTTTAAGTCACCCAGTCTATGGTGTTTTACTATAGCATCCTGAGCTAAGATATGTGCCCTTTTATTCATAAGTTTTTAAAAAATTTCTAAACACAATTATTATAGCCTATCTTTATCTTCTCCATTTCAAACTAAGATTTTCCAGTTCCTTCAATTGCTGTTCATCTGTAATGATTTTTCACTCTACCACCAACTGCTTGTTCATGAAAACGTCTAGTTTACTTATATATCTCTTCAAGAGCCACACCAGAAAGACATGCAATAGCCTAATTATTATTTAACTAATATCAATTAGGGGAGATATTATCTCACAGGTCTGATAGTCTATTCTTTATTTTTCTTTTTATTATTTACTTTTTTAATTGAAGTACAGTCAGTTACAATGTGTCAATTTCTGGTGTACAGCACAATGTCCCTGTCATGGATATACATACATACATTCATTTTCATATTCTTTTTCATTAAAGGTTATTATAAGATATTGAATATAGTTCCCTGTGCTATACATAAGATTTTTTAAAATCTGTTTTTATATATAGTGGCTAACATTTGCAAATCTCAAACTCCCAAATTCATCCCTTCTCACCCCCTTTCTCCTGGTAACCATAAGATTGTTTACTATGTCTGGGAGTCTGTTTCTGTTTTGTAGATGAGTTCATTAGTGTCCTCTTTTTTCTTTTTTTAAGATTCCACATATGAGTGATATCATATGGTATTTTTCTTTCTCTTTCTGGCTAACTTTACTTAGAATGACAATCTCTAGGTTCATCCATGTCGCTGCAAATGGCATTATTTTATTCTTTTTATGACTGAGTAGTATTCTGTTGTATAAGTATATTACAACTTCTTTATCCAGTCATCTGTTGATGGACATTTAGGTTGTTTCCATCATGTGGCTATTGTATATAGTGCTGCTATGAACATTGGGGTGCATGTATCTTTTTGAATTAGAGTTCACTCTGGAATATATGCCCAGGAGTGGGATTGCTGAATCATATGGTAAGTCTATTTTCAGTTTTTTGAGGAATCTCCATATGATTTTCCATAATGGCTGCACCAAACTACATTTCCACCAACAGTGTAGGAGGCTTCCCTTTCATCCACACCCTCTCCAGCATTTATGATTTGTGGACTTTTGAATGATGGCCATTCTGACTGATGTGAGGTGATACCTCATTATAGTTTTGATTTGAATTTCTCTTATAATTAGCTATATTGAACATTTTTCATGTATCTATCGGCCATTTGTAAGGGCATTCTATTCTTTTCCTTTGAGTTTTTTGTGTGGGGGAGGGTAGGTAATTAGGTATATTTATTTATTTATTTATAGAGGAAGTACTGGGGTTTGAACCCAGGATCTTGTGCATGCTAAGCATGTGCTCTACCACTTGAGCTATACTCTCCCCTCTATGCATTGTATTCTTGATGGAGGCTATCTCATTAGATTCCTTGGCAACCATACCACACAGTTGGAGGCATGTCTATCTTGCCAAACACAAGGTAGGAACAGAGTAAGATCTCTGGGTCCTTTTCACATGAAGTACTGATAATCCAGGTCTAGCCTATTCTGTACATGAGTAACTAAGAGTGTGTCTAACCACAGGGTTTAATATTTATTTCTATTAAGTCACGCTAAAGGAACTTCTGGACACAGTGCCTTCAACCTATTGTTCCCAACCTTTTCTTTTCCTTTTCAGTACACATTAATGATGATATTCACATGAAAGACAAATGCCCATGGGCACACCCATGCTTATTTAAAATTTCTATCTGTTGGTTTTAACTCCACCCTTTACTATTCTGTACAAAAGAGCATATCAGAACTTGAGTGAGTGAACCACACGACTAAATGTAAAAAGCAATAGCCTAAAGCTTTTAGAAGATTACATAGGCTAATCTTCATGATACTAGGAAAGAAAATAATTATTTATACAATATCAAAAAGAAAGAGAGAAAGCATAAATAATAAAGGAAGAATTTGAGACATTTAACGTCCTTAAATAAATCAACAATCCCCATAAACAGAATGAAAGATATTTACAGCACATATATTTGACAGAGGACTATTATTCTCCCTTAACTTATAAAGAATTCTCAAAAATTATTAAGAAAAGGACAATCAATAGAGAAATGGGCAAAAAACTTAAATATGTTCAGAAAGAGATACTTGCCTGAACAAAAATCACTTGAAATAAGTTAGCAATTGTAATCAGGGAAATATAACTTAGAACTCAGTGAGCTAGCATTTGATACCCACCAGAGTTGTAAAAGTTAAAATGACTGACCATACCAAATGTGAGGGAGGAGTTATAGTAATGAGAACTCTCATGATCTACTGGTAGAAATTCCAATTGATACAACCAGTCTGGAAAACATTTTGGCATAACTTAGTCAAATTAAACATGTGCTTATGTTATATACTACACAGGTTAGAGTTCAAGATACTGTAAAATAAAATAGCGCTATTCACCTCTCATATAATGTCTCAAGTGACTTCTGAGGATTCTTCTGTCTTTTATCAGTTGATCCTTTCTTAGGTCATTGTCTATCTTTGCGTGGTCTGTAAGCTGGATTGCAGGCACATCAATGTCCCAGAGTGTGTGTGGGAAGGGGAAGGAGAGCATACAGGAGCACACAGCCAATTTTTTATGTCTAGACTAGGAAGCATCATACTTCCTTTTCACTTGGACTCTGTTAGCGAGAACTTAGTCACATGTCTAAAAATCATTAGAAAGCTGGAAAGTGTCTCCTCTAGTCCACTACTTTTATGGAGTAAGATTAGGGTAGATGGTAATGAACAATCTCTACTACACCTTGTGACACAGAAATTCCACTCCTAGGTATATACCTAGAGACTTGTTTCTAAATATCCATCAGGAGACACTGCTTCAGTAACCAAAAAAAGTCTGGAATGTTTGGATTATCCATTTGAATTATCCATTGACAATAAATGTCATGGGTGGCATTCCATTGATTGTCCATTCCATGACAATCTATTGACATAAAAATGACAGAATAAATGAATTAATGTGTACAGTGGAATACTATACAGTTATGAAAATAAACTGAGCCCACACATCAACATAGATGAATGTCACAGCAATGCTAAAAATGTATGCAAGTCACAGAGTATACACAGGATGATTCTATTTGCATAAAGTCTAAAAAAAGGGAAAAACTGAAAAATGTAATGTTTAGGGATACCTAACATGGATGGTAAATTGAAGAAAACTAAGAGTGAAATCTCAAAAGTTAGGATAATAAGTAACTGTCTTCTGTGAAAAAGGAAGTTGATGAGATTGGGGGGGAATATGATACTACCAGCATTGCTCTATTTCTCAACTGATTAGTGATTACAAAATTTTCCCCTTTCTTGTGTCTATGTTGAACAACAAAACCTCTCCCAAGAAAGCAAATTTTAAAAAGTAAAGAATTTTTACAATTTTGTATTTTAAGTATGTAAGTAACAAATTATTTGTGACATGTAGTTTGCAACACATGTGTCAAGGTGATGTTATCATTGTTTTACCCAGAAAAAAGATATGTAAAGGGAATTTCAGCTATTCTGGTAGCCAGACTTTAGGTAAGATTCTTTGGGGATGTTGGGGAATGAGTACTCCTTCCAGCATATAACACTGGCGCCATCTTTCTCTCTTCTGTCCTTTGGGAGGTCAACTTGTTCAGTGCCCACCTGTATGTAAATCATACAAAAGCATAAACTCCATACTAACTGCAATTCTGATTTTAACAAGTAGCAAGCCTATGTCAGTGTTCTCACCAACTCCTTTCAGTGCAGCTTAGTGATGAGAAATGGTTCTAGAATCAAGGTGCCTTGGTTAAAATCCTGGTTCTGTCCTGTAACCATAGACAATCTTTTTACATCCCTAAGTCTCTGTTTTTCCATCTACAAAATGGATTTTTTTTTAAAATGGAAGTAGTGAGGATTGAACCCAGGACCTTGCACATGCTAAGCATGTGTTCTACCACTGAGCTATAACCTCTTCCAGCAAATTTTAATAGTACCTACTTTATATGGTAATTGTGGGGATTAAATAATATAATGTACAACAATCTTACAAGCTCCTGTTATATTATAGATGCTTAAAATTTTGATTAAAAAATACAATGATAGAAACATTTTTTCAGTTAGCAATTGGTTAATACCAAGAGATGTAGAAACGTAACACACTGCTGGCCAAATACAGAGTATTTTACAATTTGTTACACATGTGCAAAAACTAGTTCTAACATGTAATAGTCCAGGAATGTAATGGGTACTCAATAAATCTTAGCTTCCCTTTATTTTTGGATATTTGGAAGCTTTGTCCTGTTTCTTTCAATATGTTATTATCCATGAATCTACTAATTAGAGTCACAAGTTGTAATTAAGAGGTAGAATATCCTACAAGAGAAAGTCAACATATCTGGAGTGTCAAAAATTTTTGTTTTGAAATTTTTGCTTATGTCTGGAGGTCAGAATCCCAAGGGGTCAGTGATGTAAAACAAAATAATGTAAAATTAAATGGGATAACTATATGTAAACTTCTAGTACTAAAATGGTATAAAATAGGAACTTGCACTTGAATTTCCTTTTCCTCACTTGGAATTGCTTTGGATGTTGTATAAAACACTAAAATAAATCCTTAATATATCTTTGTCTTTGGAATTTGAGTCTGATATTTGGAAATAGCTAAAAGCCACTCAGAGCCAAGTGTCATGAATAATATAAGTGAACAAGCTGTATAATACCATTCTTGGTCAAAAACGAGTTGTGATGGAATTAATGAGACTTTTATTTGTACAAGCTTGTAAACAGGCTCTGAAGGCAACTCCAAAACAGAGTTCCACACATGACTTACGCAACGACAATATCTTGGAATAATTTTAAAGGCTTCTATTCATCTCATCAAGGCATGTTGATTTCACCCACATACGCTACAGTTATATCAGTTTTAAAAATATTGAAGTATTTCTGTACCTATTACTAATAGCTCCTCCCTAAATTCCCCTGAATGTGGTTCCCCAAATGCCCCTGCTACCACTGCCCCTACACTAGGTTAATTCATGGTCTAGCAAGGAGTCTTGAACCTTGCTTAAGCACTCCAACTACTATAAATTGTGATTGGATGATGCTAGAGCCATTCAGTCTGCTAATTATTTTGAATATCACTACTGTGTCATTCTGTCTGATCAGCAATTTCATGGTCCCGACAATGCTCATTTGGATGTTCAGCTTGGGTAGTTTGTGTAACATCAACAACAATATCATTCTGAGATGACTAGAACAGAAAATCTGTAGTTCTTCTTTGGCATAACTGATCACTCTCAAAATTCTTTCCTTGATAAAGTGCTACATGCATCATATTAAGTCTTCAATGTACTTATCACCAACAAAGAAATGCTTTAGACACTTAGACAAAGATCCTACATATTTCTGGTTAATTCCAACATCCTTTTAGATATTAAAGCATAATTAATTCTGCCAGTGATAATTCTATGGGATTCCAATATATGCTGGAAATAAGTAGAATAAACTTAGGTGCTTTATAAGGCAGATAGAACAGATCAATCAAATCTGGAGACATGGTGGGAA
Source organism: Vicugna pacos (assembly GCF_048564905.1). Classification (NCBI taxonomy): domain Eukaryota; kingdom Metazoa; phylum Chordata; class Mammalia; order Artiodactyla; family Camelidae; genus Vicugna; species Vicugna pacos. The sequence goes on from NC_132987.1 coordinate 79,535,233, forward strand.
AATATCTTTGAAAATCTATTTAGGTATTTATGGTCCATTTATTTTCACAATTTTCAGTTGTTCCCCATTGAACTTACTTCATTGATATTTTTATTCATCACAGAAGAGTGATTCTTTCATTTTTTGTCGTAAATAATCCCACCTTATTGGCAGTTTTCTATTAGGGTTTCATTTGGCATTAATTGCAATTGCTAGCTACGGACACGAGGTGATCATATATTCAGGCTGTGGCTGCAGTGCACCTACACTAATCCCAAAGAAGCTGTATTATGAAGTGAGCACTGTGTTATAAATGTTATAAATAAAATATATTATAAAACATTTTAATGCCTTTTTTTTTATATGTTCTTGTATACACATTTGAAAGTAATTCTGCTTTCCTTTTCTGTTCCTTGTCTTTTTACAAGAAAGGGAAAAACAAAAAAGCAAAGGAAATTAAAACCAAAGAATCTTAAGATTGCCAGGGTCTCCAACACCTAACACAGTGCCTAGCACATAAAGGCATTCAGTCAACGGCGAGTGAATGGAGAACTCTAGGCATAGAAATTGTGTGCTTTAAATACTCTCATCACTTACAATTTTGGAACCTTTGGCTTGGGGCCTGCGGTAGCCAAGAATGGAGTTTGGAGCAGTCAAGGCCCTTTACTCTCCCGCACTTAATTTTTAACTTGAGAGAAATGCATGGTGGACGATATATAGAAGTTAATAGGGCTCTGTTGTCAAAAGCTTTCTCATTTTGAAAAGAATGAGCCACTTTACAAGCTTGGAGTGAAATGGTGTGATAAAGATGTCCAAGTCCAGACTGATAGACTTTCCTGCAGTGCTGTGTTTGAAATAGCTGGAGTAGGCTAATGAAAAGAGAAGGAAATGGAAACTGGAAGATGATTTTAGGTTTGTTGCCAAAGGGGCTAATGTCTTGAGTTCTTTGTAACAAAGTGACAAAGCCTAGGCAATAAAGGGCTCTCAACACAGCAGCATGTTGAAATACTATGAAGCATTATATAATTTCATTCATTTCTTCTCTGAGGACACAAACTTAGTGTTTATTTTAATGATTGGTTATGATTCTATTACTTGGGGAAAAAAATCAAACTAGAATGATGTATTGCTTGCTTCTTGATGTATAAGCAATTACCCTAATACTTTGTAAAAGTAAACTTTGTTATCATCATTGTTTTGTAGGTCAATAATTGCAGAGTGAATCAGTCCAGCAATTCTGGCTCAGGGCCTCTCAGAGGACCAAGTAAAACTGTTGGCTGTGGCTACAATTACCACATGAAGGCTTGACTGGGCCTGGAGGGTCCACTTCCAGGATGGCTCATTCATATGGCCAGCAAGTCGGTGCTGGCCTTTGGCAGGAGGCCTCAGCTCCTCTGTACGTTAGCCTCTCCTTGGTGTTGCTTGAGTGTTCATGTGACGTGCTGCTGGCTTTCCTCACAAGGAGAGATCTGAGAAAGTACAAGTTGGTAGCAGCGATGTATTCATAACTTAGTCTCAGAAGTCACATATCGTCACTTCTTCAATATTCTGTTGTCAAGTGGATCAGCCTTAATCATTGTGGAAGGGAACCACATGAGGGTGTGAATACCAAAAAGATATCATAATTGTGAGATCGTGATGGAGACTACCACAAATGCTAAAAACTCAAATACAAATGCTGCATTGGAGGGTGAGGAATTGGTTGCAGGCTCTCCTCAGTTCTCCATCTTCCTAAAAGTTTTAATTCATTTTGTGTCTACTAAGATTATCTCACTTAATTCCCACCATAAAACTGTAAGGGAGATATATTATTGGTTTCATTTACAGGTGAGAAAATGAAGGCCTAAAGTTACTAACTTAGACTAGGTTATACAACTAGTAAGCAACTGAGTTAGCATTTTAATGAATTGCCACTCAGATAAACAAGTAGGAGTTCTGCAGCCACTTAATTAATAAAGGTAAATAAAAGATGGGGTAGAGTTAGGGGTTTAACATCATGTACAAGATACTACTCAGGACAGGTCTTGCTTAAATTTCTATCAAAGCTAGATAAACTCTCTTAATCATTAAGCTGGAATGGCTTTGTGTGCTACAAACATGATTTTGCCTGATTCTTAGGATCTTAGATACCAAGATATGCACTCAAGTTGCATGCAATAATAAGTTAATAAATTAAAATTCCAGGTAATTGATTTATAAAACCTAACTGCCAGAGCAATTAGGTGTTTACTTTGATCTGACTAACACATTCTCCCTCTGTAGGGAGTTATTTAGTTAATTATACCAGTTGGGATAATCTAGGTTATGCTGCTTAACAACTTCACAGTTTCAGTGTCCTGAAACAACAGATTTATTTTTGCTCGCACTTGTCCAGCCCTTGCCAGCAGGGTGATCTCACTGTAGTGCATCAGGGAACTAGGCTGATGCAGGTTCTGTGTCATATTCTTCCAGGGCAGATCCGGGATATGAGGGGTCTGAGGCTCTTAGTGTTTTGGGTGCTCTTTTTAAGAAATATAATACAAAAATACAAATACAGAATTAGACACATAGTCTTGAAGTGGGCCCATGCAAATGAGGGGCCCTAAAACTTAATGATTTTTGTCAATTAGCTTCACAGTGAGTCAGTTTCATGCTTCAACGATTTCCAGGTAAGGAGAAAAGAATGTGGTGAATTACAAACTGAGTGTTCAAGCTTCAGTCTGGAAGGACACAGCCCAAGTTCAAGGTGGGTTGGGAAGCAGAATTCTACAATGTGTCACAAGGAGAAGAGCTGGGAATATCTGGTAAACAGCAGCAATAATTACTACAATAATCAAGGAGCAGTGGCAGAAGAGATAAATGATTGTAATATATAGTCATATTACTTTTAAACTTGATGCATCCACTTGTACAAAATGTCGTTATCTATCTCTTAAACAGAGTGGAACCACAAGTTAGCTTTCCTGGGTCTCACTCCCCAAGACAGCACAGAGATGAGTACAGGCAATGTTTGTTTCATGTGTTTCTGTTTTTTTTCCTTTTCTTTTAAAACTGATCATCTCCTTTTCATATTGATACATTCTTTTTTAGATGCTATACTATCTTTTGTCAAATTAAACCATATGATCTCTATAGGTATATATAGAGATATAGTACCTTAGATATAATACTATGTATACTGTAATATACTCTATATACCTTACAGTTGACCCTTAAACAATGTGGGGGTTAGTTGAAAATCTGCACAGTAAAAAATCTGGGTATAACTTATAGTTAGCCCTCTGTACCTGCTGTTCCATATCCACAGATTAAACCAACTGTATATGTATAGTATGGTAGTGTTTGTTATTAAAAAATCTATATATAAATTTGCATTTGTCACAACCCATAGAATGTACAACATCAAGAGTGAACCCTAATGTAAACTATGGACTTTGGTTGATAATCATGTGCACATGTTGGTTCATGGATTGTACCAAATATGCCATGCTGATGAGGGATGTTGAAGGTAGAGGGGTATATATATGTGGGTGGGGGGGCTATGTGTGAACTCTCTATATTTTCTGCTCAATTCTGTTGTGAACCTGAAACTACTCTAAAAAAACAAAGTCTATTCAAAAACAAAAACAAAAAACCAACCAAACAAAAGTCTGTATATAAATGGACCCATGCAGTTCAAACTCGTGTTGTTCAAGGGTCAAACATATATTATACATGTATAGTTTATATGTAGATATAGGTATACTATGTATAGTATACATAGACGTATATATAATACAATATAGCTATATACAGTATACTACACAATAGTAAATATACTATGTATTATAAATACTATAGATATATAGAAAGATACTATAGATATATATAGTATTCAATAGATATGTACTATATACTATGTATAAATATATAGGTTTTTAACCAAGTTTTTTTCATCTCTTTCAGGTGGTTTTAATAGGAATATAATCTCTGCTATTATATATTGATTTTCTAGTTTGCTGCAGCATCACCTTACTTTCAAATTCTTGGAAATGGACAGCCTAAAATACCTTCTAGCCTTTATACTGGTGCCCATACTCCAAATTAGGAAGTATGATTTCTCTGAGTAATAGTTGCAACTGTGAGGATCTGGAATAATCAGAAGAATACAAAGAGAAGAAGAACATGTTCATCCAATCCAAAGTTGGGATTTTTTTGTTTGTTTGTTTTTGACTGGATATTCTGGAAAAGCAGAGTACAGAGATAGAATTCACAGTTAATTACTGTTTTTGAAACATGGAAGAATTGGTGTCCTATTTTACAGGTATGCCTGGTATGGTTGGTAAGAGAGCCAGATTGCTCATGGTGGATGACTGTGGACAACAGAAAATTGAACAACATAGTGGCCCCAATGTATGTGGCTGTGCTCGACACTGCCACCATCTTAGATGCCTTGGCCACGGTCCTAGGAGTGTATTGTGTGGTTCTGGACTTAGCAGATGCTTCTTTCGCTATATCCCTTGTCACTGAGTCACAAAATCAATTTACCTTTAAATGGGAGGGATAAAAATGGACCTTTCAGACATTTCCCCAAGACTACCTGCCGAGCCCCATCATATATCGTGGGATGGTGGCCTGAGATGTATCTCTGTTTTCCTTCTCCATGGGCTCATTACACTGATGATAAACTGTAACATGTGAAGACTTGCCACCACTGCAGGACACTGCGGACTTTGCTGGGACATCTTTCAGGGAGAGAATAGGAGGAAGTAAACTCACAGAATTATCAAGGCCCAGACACTGATGTAAAATTTTGGGGGGTCATTTGTCTGGGTAACATGCCTGTTGTTCCAGGAGCTGTGATTGATAAGACAAAAACCTATCCAACCCCTACGAACACAAAAGAGATGCAAGGCTTTGGGGGATTTCAGAGCTTTGGAGGAGTTTTATTCCTCATCGAGCACAGTGCTTCCATCCCTTACACCATTTGGTAAAGAAAGGGCATGTGTAGGACTGAGGATCAGAGCAGCAAGCTGCTTTTGAGAAACTAAAAATACTAATGAAGCAGACTAAAGCTCTGGGCATCCCTCAAGGAGGGCTACCATTTGAGGTTGATGTGTCTGGCTCTCAGAGATACGGGTTAGACACTGTGGCAGAAACAGCAGGAGAGAATACCCTCAGGATTTTGTCCCAGCTCTGGAAGGGGGCAGAAGCCTGATATACCCTATGGAGCAACAGCTCCTAGCAGTGTACACAGCATTCCTCCAGGCAGAACCTCTCTTGAAGGAATCATGTATCGTGGTGAGAACGTCCCTTTCTATGAAGGGCTAGGTTGAGAATATATTCTATTGACCCTCCTCTGCCTTGGCTCTAACTCTCATGTCGACTGAGTGGCCTACTTGCAACAGAGGAGCCCCCTGTCCACCAGCCCACTGTCCCTCAAAATGTGGGTGGAACTAGGCCCTGTAGGGTATGTAGATCTTCTAAATGCCCCGCCTTCCCCATTCCTGCAGAGGCCCCTGCAGCCGGTAGAGAGGGAGTGTGGGAAATTCCTGCTGATGCCTGCTATACAGGTGGGTAAGGCACAACCCATCCACAGGGACTGTACTCACCGTTCAGTCTGACACTGACAACACCTGGGTGGAAACTGGAACAAACCACAGCAGCCAGTGGGCTCAGCTCCATGGTGTGGCTGGTGATCATTCATGAGCCCTGGCCTTTGTACTGACAATTGGGCTGTTCTAAAGGGATTAACTGTAAGACTTGGACAATGGAAAGCCAAGGGGTGGATGATGGTAAATATGCTGTTGTGGGGTCAGGATGTGTGGGAAGACACTTGGGTTCATCTACAAAACCTGAGGCAGTCCTCCCTGTCTTCCAGATCCTGGCTCATAAGACACACGCACCCCCTGGCAATCAGGAAGCTGATGCCCCATCTCAGGTACAAGTCCTAGAAACGGTATTGCCAAGGATGACGGATTGACCTTGAAACAGAGTGACTTGGTTAACACAATAACAGCATTTCCTGTTTGTTCTAAACAACACCCAAGGCAACTGCCAAAGGAGTCTGGGGCCATCCACGATAGTTCCTAAGCAGTGAGGGACTGGGAAATTAATTATATTGGCCCCTTCCACCTGAGTGAGGGTTCTAAATTTGCCTTTGTGTGGTTACCGCATCTGGCTTAATCCAAGCCTGTCGCCAGGCAAACCTGGCTGTCTTCGTTAGAGGATTAGAGAAGCCGAGTACCACGCACAGAGAACCCTTGTTGGATAGACAGTGATTAGGGGTCTCATTTCAAAGGTCATGATGTGCAAGACTGGGCCTAAGAACATGGTATCAAAAGAGGTTTTATCTTGCCTGTAACCTGCAAGCTCTAGGGTTCATAGAAAGGAAGAATGGAATATTAAAACAGCAGATTAAATTACTAATAGGTAAAACCACATTGGCCTGGGGGACTAAAGTACGGTCCCAGGCTTTCGTACGTGTACGTGAGCCATCAGCAGCGCTGGGTGCCTCACGAGCCAGATTGCACGTGCCTGCGCTGTAGCCATGGATGGGGTCTGTCTCCGGCACAGCCGGGGTGCCGCCAGATTGCCCACCCCGACGCCGGCGGACCCCTGGCTGACCGCCCAGCGCGCGCTGTGAAGAGCCAGCGTGGGCGGCTGTGAGAGGCGGCACGAGGGCGGAGGCAGGGCGGCGAGGTCACGGAGAGGACGCGACCGCAGGTTGACGCCGTGAGGGCGGGACGCGCGCGGGCTGTCGGCGGCGCCTCACTCCCTCCTGCGCCCTGGAGTGTGTGTTGCACCCACCCTTCCACCGTGAGAGCCGTTTTCAAGGATGCAGCCTTGAGGGAACAAGGTGTAGTGAGACCTTCTGGACTGAGTACATGACTGAACCCAGGTAAGGCCTCTGGATAAACTTTTACGACTCTGGCGGGCGGTAAGGCGCTCTACTCGTTCGTTCCTGGCGGGGCTGCCCTCCAGCCTCTTAAGTAAGTTCCTTCCTTCCTTTTCTTATTAAACCTGCACCTACCAGTGTGGAGCGGCTGCCTCTTTCTTCAGTCTCTCCTTGCCCGCCGTGCACAGGGGCCAATTTGGGAGCCGGCAGTGAAGTATTCAGAATTTAACTCGTTTGGATTAAAATCCTATTTGAATTCTTTCCTAATTTACCGAGCTGTGATTACAGAGGCCTGGTATTGGAATATGGGAGTAAACATGGCAGTAAACATGGCAACTGTGTTTTTGGGACATGGCTTGTAATTACTGGTAGAGATCAGGATATTAGAAAAAAAAAACTGCAAGATTTATTGTTATTTTATCATGTATGGAGAAACTAAGTACAGATTACTTAGAATTTGCCTAAAAGATCTATGAATTAATGTTATTGTACACTGTTTATTTTTCCTGTGTTCTTTATATTAATGCGATGAAAAAATATTCAAAAGGAGCAGGGAGAGGAGAAAAATAAATTTAAAACCGCAAGTTCTGTCTAATAAAATTAATTTCTCTCCTACCAGCTCTACTATCTTATTTACTTAAGTGCCTGCTACTTGGTTTCCCATAACCTCAGATTCCTGATAGTAGAATATATACAGACTGTAGGTTATTCAATTATTTATTTTACAGGAAGGTGCTTAATTCTATGACCAATTCACTTATGCATATTCCCAGTGTGTTTGAGATTAAACCATGAACATATATAAAAATATTATCAGCCTTTTATTGTTTCAGGACCTTTCCCCACTTTAGACAATAATCATGTGACTTATCTGGATTCCCAGTTTGCAGTGAGAATGTCTTTTCAACTGTGTTTGCACTACTTACATTTCACATATCATCTTCCTTCACTTCAGTCCATAGCCGTATTTTACTCTAAACTCTTAAAGTACTTCATAAGAAGTTAATTGATGTAGAGGAATATATATTTAAAAAAAATCACTGAGCCTAGAAATTAATATTTGGTTAATGAGATAGTAAAAACACGAAAGTTATTCAGCCACATAAAACCTCTTTAGAACTTGTATTGATGTTATGCACTTGAGTAGAAAAGACTAGGTACATACTTTAGTTTATTAAAGACGTCTTTTAGCTGGAAAAATTATAGATTAAAAACGAAAAACACTTCTTTGGCACTTCTGCCTCTTACAAAGCAAATGAAAAGTGATATGTGGTAAAAATAATTTCAGAAAAATGATTATTAAAGGAAGACAGCCTAGAGTTGCAGCATTGGTAATTTTTGTTCAGTGTTCCATAAAGCACCAATATAGATTCTTTTAATAAAAAAGTAAAAGTGGAAAAACACAAATGTCAAAAAAATTATTTATGTCAAGGTTGAGATTTGATAGCTAGACGACTTCCTGCATATTATTAAATTAAGTCACTAGTTCATTTTTGAAAATCCATTTTCTAGGCGGTTCAACAGATGTTTACTAGTCAGTTTTAAATGGAAATGCATATTAAAATAGTTTAGATTATTAACATGCAACACAATTTGTCCGAAGATGGAAACGATTCGATGAAGTGGCAATCTCAGGGTATTTCTTTGAAAATAGGATTTTAAAAGTGGATGAGGCACTCCAGCAGGTTGGGAGGGAGGTCTTACTATTTGCCAGGCCTCTTTCTAAGTGCTGTTTCAGGTAGCCCCTCATTTATTCTACTAGATAATACTATGGGGTAGACATTATTATGATCCTCATTTCAGAGCTAATGGGAATGAAGTCTCTAGAAACGTATTTTAATCAAGCACCTTGTAGTGTATGAGACTATAATAAGCTCTTCTAGGTGCTGTTTCCTGCCAACATTTCCACACTTTTGTTTCCTGTCACTATTTTCTCGGCTTGCAATCTACTTAACCGGCTGTTTTTCTGCAAAATCTTTTTCATTCTACAAAACTCACTGATCTCACCCCGTGCCTAGTTCTTCTTCATGAGGGCTCGCAGACCGAGTGCTTCCTGCACCACACTGAATTATCTGCTGAATTTACCTGTGACCGCTTTTGCTTGGCTGTTAAACTGCTGAGGGCAGGGACCTGGGCTTAACTCACCTTGAGTCTTAGCTGTGGTTCCCTGCAAAATGGAATCTATTTAGTGCTATACTTTATAGAAAGATGCAATTTCCGGGCAGAAAGAGTGTATGAAAGGGGAAGTGGGACAGGGAAGTGGGGAAAGAAAATACCGGGCCATTGTTCTGAGCTGGTCGCAGCTTCACAGGACAATGAGCTGGTTGCTCAGCCATGTGGGATGTCTTCCAGGGCGGCTGTGTGGAAACACTACACCTTGGAAGAGTCAAGTAGGAGGAAGAAGGATTGCGAGTTTGCTTCCTCCTTCTTGTCTCTTGTCTTTCATTGGTTCAAGTTAGACCCCTTGGGTGTGACCACTCCCTGCACTTCTGCATTGTTCGCTGGCCTCCACAGGACAGCACTTCATCTGGTCCTCCAAGTGGTGGGAGCAACCATTATTTAACATTTTGATTTCTTTGTTCACTATGGATTTTGCATCAATTTGATTTATTAAAATATTGCATTAAAAGGCACTTTTTCTTCATCAGTGATTTTTTTGCAACCACCTGAATTTTGTACCTTAAGGGAGTACCTCACTTGCCTCACCCTGGTCCCAAACCTTCTATACAAGTACGCATCCCACAGGTCTAGGTTGTTCAGAACGGCACTCACTAGTTTAAAGTGGACAACTTGCTTATCACCAGATGCAGGAATTCAAAGATCACCAGGCTCTAGACAAGGCCAGAATCACCCTAAGTCACTGTCATCAATTAATCGATAAATTCATTCATTCAACAAATATGTATTAAGGTTCTATGTGTCATTAGTGATGTTAGCAGACAGCTGTGAAAATGACAGCTTGAAGCAATTGTATCTAAAAATTTAATTTCATTGGTGATGCCCTTTAATTATTTTTCTGGAAATTTGCATTGGTACATGACTAGTCTGCTTGCCTATGTAATTAAAATATATGACATAACCAGCACTTCTAAAGGGGAACCAACACACATACTCAGCTGTTTGCTTTCACATCAAAACTACCATTTGATGGAAAAATATTGAAAGCAAAGTCTGTAACCATGCCCCGCTTCAAAAACACAAATTCAAATACTTTTCAATTAAAATTTTGTTTTGGTTGACAAGAATCTCATATTCAAATATATACACTATTGCAGGATCTTATGTGCTGATGTTCTTAATTTTTCCTTTATGTTTGATATATATCTTCAATTAAAATTTACATTTTGTTAGTTTGGATATTTGTTTTATTCACTTTTTTTTTTACTGCACGTGTTACATGACAGACAACAGGAAAATATATTTATATACTGTTCATTATATTTCAAGGGGAGATAATGATCCAACAGTACAGAGTTCAGAGAAGAATAATAGTGGTGGATTTCCCCATAGCTGAACTTCGCACGTTGAAATACTGTGCCCCAAACTTACTAATACACTACGTAAGATGCACTTAAATGCTAATGTAACCCACTGGTATATCAAGTATACTGCTGTCATTCTCTCGAAGGAAAAAAATATAGTGTGAAGCAGAAATTGATTCATTACAGCAACACGTAATGACTTAAGCTCCAGTTGTTTTGGAGTTGATATTGAGGACATGCTATAGTAGATGAGCAGATGCAGACTTGAGTGAGTGACTAAGAACATATGGTAAGAAGAAACTCAGCAAGATGAGCTAGATATCACTGGGAATTTTAAATGAGTGGAGAAAAAAAAACTGAAAAAAGATCACTGAAGTTTTACAACAAAGAAGGTATCAAGAGGGTATCATGATGAGATAAATAGGAATACCTACAACTGCAGGCTGCTGCCCCTTCTGCTAACTGAAGCCTTGGGCTCCTGTGTTTTTGAAGACCAGTAAATAAACCTGCAACACTGGACTAGTTGATGATGTAGCAGAACACAAAAGGCAACTTTTTTCTACATATTTTATTTTCAGGGCAATGAAACAAAAGTTGAAACCTTAGAAAAAAATGTAAAAAGATCCATCTCCAACTGGTCTACCACTTTGGCCTTATGAGGAGAAATATATTAAGGCATTAAAATAAGGGATTGATAATAAATCCCCCAAAACATGATGCACACAATTAGAAAATAGATTATGGCCATGACAAAAAAGGTATCAGTAATAGCATTTGCTGTGTCACAGACACCATGACTTAAAGAAATCTAGGATAAAAAATGAGCAAGAGATGTTGCTGTAACTTGTATCTCCTGAGTATGTTGCCTGTTTCCTAATTTTCTTTTGATGAGTCACTTTGTGTTATAAACTATTATTTATTCTAACAAGACAATGTATGACAATTACCCATATATTTTCTCATGTTATTAAGATTCTTTGAACATTGTTGATAATCAACCCTGATTAATCAGAATAAATTAGTGAAGTTAAATCTGTTCACATATATCACCCCATTTTCATATTCATTTTTACAGGAATCAGGGCACAAAATAAGTCTTTAAATAATCTTCCATTCAATTGCTCTTTTAAAAATAGGACTCGAGTCAAATTAGTGGTTAGGTAAAGCCTCATTAATTTTTCTGCAGAAATATATCCCATTTTATGGACTACTTTAGATATTTATTAAAGACAGTACCATTTAGTAAAAATTCCATAATTCCTGAGGATTTTCCAATACATTTATGTCTAGTGTGTTATAAAACAAGGGTATATACGATGCTCATAATCTACTAAGTAGCAATTAATGTAAGTATATATTACTTCATTAGCAGGATATTTGAGTTAATTGCAAATGTTGTTATGAAGAATATTCAGAATATGTATCACTCTGACTGAAAATTCCATGATCCTCACCCACAAGATTAGTGAAAGCTTGTAAATGAAATGCCATCTTTGCTTCTCAGCATCTCTGTAGCAATGCTAAGGAGTCTGAAAAATTCTTTTAGACAGAAAAAATATTTTACAATGATTTACATTTAAATCCCAGTATCTTACCATGGCTTCGAAGGACTCCTTTTTAAAATACGAAGTTTGGAAACCATTAACACCAAAGCAGAAGCAATTTATAAAAAAGTAAATTAATAGTCATCCCAGGAAAGTAATCTTAGAAGCAACTTTATGGTTATTCAGGCGTAATAATGTGACAAACGCTATCTCGGATACTTGGAATCTTACTGTAATTTCTAAACTCAAAAACTGGAAAGATCTAGCATAATAGAAAAACAAGCACTGGGGATATAAGAAGTGATCACTGCGTTCTGCTTGGATAGGACTTGGAAGTGAAATCCTAGTTCATGGGGCTCAGTGAAGCGATAGATAATGGAGTTTGGCATGACTTGTGGAGCTAAGAATTACTGCCTTTGAAAAAAAGAAGGATATTGACCTAATTATTATAGGTTAAAAAAAAAAAAGGCATGTGATGTCACCAGTTTCATGTACATGTATTTGCCCAGTCTCAGGCAGACCAGAGGATGACTTTTGAAACAGAGGCATGTGAAGATTATTTTAACACTCATCCCTATTTTGAAGATCATTTGTATGTGTGTGTGGGGGAGGCTACAGAGGCAGAATTCCTCTCTTCTTATGGTGAGAAGATTTACATGGTCCTCACAGCTCATTCAGATAAGAAGAAAAAGACTCATTCTTTCTGTCACACCCAATACCCTTATCTGTCTCTCCTAATGATCTGCCTAGTCTAGCAGGTTTGTGTTCTCCCTGCTGGATGAGCTACTGGGTCAGGGTTGAAGAGGCACTCTAATTAGCCAGCCTGGGGCCAGGGAGACCACCATTTAATTAATCCCTGCACCATAAGGTGGAGAAAAAGTAGCTCCCCAAAGGAAGGGATAAAGGGAAAAGAAAAAAGTAAAAGATGTTATCTTCCAAGGATGACCAAAATCTCCTCTGAAAGCAACTAAAATTTAATGATTGAGTTGTTGGGAGAATAGAATTATTTTTCTTTTTCATGCAGACAGCCTGATTTTTCCCCCAAATATTATTCCTTACCACATATTGCTCTTTTGAACTATGGTACAGTTTTTCACCCAGAAAAGAAATGTTGTCATCTGCTTTACATTCTCAACCCTAAAAGGATTAGAGGCTGTGCCATTCAGTGGGGTAAAAACGACTCAGAGCAAGAGATCTGAAAGGCAGCCCTGACTGGTTAGTAACCTATGGAGAGTAAAGCTGAGTGAATCACCTCCAGTTAATCTCTTCTCCAGTATCTGCAGCCTACTCAAAGTTGTCTTCGATGCCAGGACCTTGTGGACGGATTATATTGATGCAGGAAGTAATGTTAGAGTCTTTGGAAGAACAGAGATATATGCACAAGGAACAGTCTGAGTGGTGGACTTAAATTTCAATTCTGAGCTTTCATGAAAGATTTGCAAAAAAACTCCTCTATATAGGTCACTTCTCTTAGAAACATACTCATTATTATCTGTTCCCAATTTAATTTTCTTTAACTGGACTTCAGTTTTCAACTGAAACTGTTGTGGTTTCCTTCTTGCCACATCTAAGAACATTTCCTCTGTTTTCTTTGTTTTGACCCCTTTGAGATCTTTATTGTTTCTTGTGGAAACTCTTCCTCCTTTACCTTTGGTATTCCTAGGGTTTTCTTGCTTCATTTCTACAACTTTGTTTGAACTAATTCTTATAGTCTTTTTGTGGCTCCTTGTGATTCCTCATTCTATACCCAGGGGTATTAACAGAGACCCAACTTTTAGACTTCGGTTTTTTTCCTTCTTTCTGCCCATTTCAGAGACAGCTGCTTTTCCTTCCTTTTTTCCTTCCTTATTTCCTTCCTTCCTCTCTCTTTCATTTTCTCTCTGCCTCTCCTTTCCCCCATTTCCCTCCCTCCCTCTCTTCCTCCCTTTCTTTTCTTTTTCCTCTAGCTCCCCTTCTCTCAACCTCTCTGTGATTCTGGTATTTTTTCCTTTGTTTTGTTTTGTTTTTAGTGGGAGAGTGATGTTTTTTTAAACTAATGCCCAAGAATTGACTGTGGTTCATGCATGTTTAAGAATTTTTAAACTATATTACTTGCCCTAAATTCTTATCCAATTGGCCAGTTCCATTTGAATGTTTTGGTATTACTTCACTAAACATACTTAAAACTAACATCATTGTCACCATTGTTGTCTTCATTTTTGTCAGTGTCACCTGCTTCCAATCAGATTCTTAGCTCTTAAGAAGTCTTTTGCAAATGTTAACTACTATATATAAAAATAGGTTAAAAACAAATTTCTTCTGTATAGCACAGGGAACTATATTCAATATCTTATAATGACCTTTAATGAAAAAGAATATGAAAATGAATATATGTATGTATATGCATGACTGGGACATTGTGCTGTACACCAGAGATTAACACATTGTAACTGACTATACTTCAATTAAAAAAAAATAAAGTCTTCTATTCTACTCCGATATATATTAATTTGCAAAACAAGCAATCAAGCAAACAGACAAACCCATTGGGTTAATCCTTTGAAATGTCTCTCAAATTTCGGTGCTACCACGCACTCTGTTGCTTGTCACCTCACCACAGTACCAACTGCTGTTCCTCCTGTGTTTTGTTTCTCCTTTCTTTCCCACCCACCTTATATACATTATAGGACCCCTTTGCATGGTTAATTTGTATAACATCTACAAGTGAAAACTGACTGAAAATACTCAACTAATCATGCTATTTCCAGCTGTTATATATTCCAGTAATTTCTCTTTGAATCCACTCTTCTCAAGTGGGCCATTCAAGATGGTCCACAATCTGATCTCAGGTTGTAATTTGCTTCTATACCCTGGCGCTATCTTTGTGTCAAATTCTCCTCTGGTTTAAATTCCAGTAATAATATTAGCTTTTAATCATATTTTTCTCATTAATTTTTGCCTATATGGTCTTTTGTTTCTCTCAAATCCTAGTTTGTGCCACACAATTAGTACTTCTCTCTCTCTTTATACCTATCCCTATCTTTTCATCTATCACCTGTTGCATAATATTAATTTAATGTTTATTATAGAATACCAAATTACTTCATTTTACATTACCTCATTTCATCCTCAAAATAGTTCTATTATTATTCTTATTCTAAATAATAAAAAACTAATGCTTAAAAATCTAAACTGTTTCCCCAAATCACATGTTAAGAGACTGATCTAAGGTTAAACAATCTTTGACTTTAAAAGTATGATTTCCACTATACTATACTGAAGTATTTTGCCTTGTATTATTATACAGTACTTAATAAAATCCTTGACCAAGTGATTGTATGAA
Source organism: Vicugna pacos (assembly GCF_048564905.1). NCBI lineage: Eukaryota > Metazoa > Chordata > Mammalia > Artiodactyla > Camelidae > Vicugna > Vicugna pacos. The sequence goes on from NC_132987.1 coordinate 79,550,416, forward strand.
AAACATGAATATAATGAATGAGTGGATGAAAGTGTTAAGGTTTTAAGTTTAAGACTCCCAAATGGATGATAAGCAATTTAAAGCTCAGGTTCATGACTTATACCAATGTGAATGTCCCAAATGTCATTATAATTGTAGACACTATAATTGCTTGTGCTTATTAAAACTTCACTATCAGCCAAATTATACATATATTTTCTTATTTAATCATTGGAAAAACCTAATTAGACAGTAGTTTTTCCAGCTTACCCACTGGAAGAGGGGTTCAGATGAGTTAGATAAGTTGTCAAGGAGAAGAACTGTGTGCAGGTGCATTCACTTCTTATTCTTGCCTGCTTCACTATGCAGCCTCTCAATCAATATGTGGCAATGAAACACAAGTATCCTCTCGAGCTCTCCCCCAGGGCTTGAAATAACAGAGTCAAAGCAAGTGTGGGCACACCCTTTCCCATGTACACTGAGGCTGCTGACTCCAGTGCTGTGATGGCGCCATCTTGCATCTGGTGGTGTTCCGCAGGTAGTGCTTAAAGACCTTTCCCAAGTCTGTCTGAGTGGCCAATTAGACCTGTCTAGGCTTTCTTCTGGGAAGAAACTGAAAACATTATTATTCTGCAGTGCTCTGAGTCTCAGACGAGCTTGAAAATCACAGGAAACTATGTGCATCCAGAATCAGATTGAGAATATATTAGATAAATGGAAGAAATGAATACCTATTTATATATTTATACATCTATATCATATTTGTTACAGTCAAAAACATAACCTGCATTTGTGAAAGTTTTACTTTGTTGTAAGTTATTACCAACTATTTTTCTGTTGAAAAGAATGTAGCCTTCTTCTGGCTTTTGTTTTAAAATATGGACAACAGATTAGGATGTTGAGGAAGAACACAAAATATTATAAATCACTTGGAATATACAGAACTTCATATAAAATCTTGAGAATATCACAATGCTTCTGGAATGTAACTTGCTACTCTGTTACTGATTCAGGGACACTGTAGATAAAGAATGAAGCCAAGTTATTGACCCAAAATAGAGATTTTTTGAAACATGAAAAAAACCATTTAAGAGAATGACGATTGAGTGGAAAATAAATGATGTTATCCTTAGCAAAATAATTTATTGAGATTTTTGGCAAATTGAATGTCAGCAGATAATTTGTTTTGTATTCAAGACATTTTCCCCTACCTGAAGCACAATAAGTGTATTTTTTCTTTTTTTATTATTATATAATTACTGATATTTAATATTAAAAACACCACAACTGTTACATCAGCATTTTCACATTTCTATTTTTAGTTCAGTGAGTAATGAAAGTAAGTAATACTGTACTCAGTTAAATGTTAGAATTCAAAAGAAGCATAAAACATGCAAAATACTAGTACATCCAATATTTATGAGCAAAAGTGTTTGCCTGGTCTATGTGATATTAGCATTTTTCAGTGATCACAGATCTCAAGCCAAAAGCAACAAGCAAAAATTGTTTAATGCAAAGCAAAGGATTTCGATCAAATCTAATAAACTTAACATTGGCAGGCAGGGTTGGGGGAGGTGTGAAAGATACTGGAGGGTGGGGTAAGTTGAGAAATTCAACTGTTTTGAAATAGTATGGCTTAGTGTCAGTTTATTTCAACCCTAACTCTACAGTTAATGTTCTGTGTTTCATCACATGCATCTACATTGTAAAGAGTGTGCTGGAGCTTGTTTTCAGATAACTGATGCAAGTAAAAGCTGTACTAAAGAGACACATAGTGAAAATCTATATGAGAACAGATATGTAATGGATGAAATATTTTGGGTGTATGTTATGTTCAGTTTCAACACAAATGCTGTTCAAGGGTCGTTTGTGGCATAAAGATAACATAATTTATTAAGCCTTATTGTGTGTCAGGAACATGCAAGATGTTTGAAGGTTTCAGTTTTACAAGTCCAGGTCAGTGTGGTGAAATGAAATTTAAGGGGAAGTATGTCTTGCCAATTAGGGCACCAGGGTGAAGAGATGTTGGTTGAGTCCAACGCAGTTGACTATCTCTCCTTAGTAAGAGCTGAAGTTGTTTTTAATTCCAGGATTTTATAATGGTAACAAAAGAATTTTATCAATTATGTAAAAATGGACTGTTATTGTAAACAAAAATTTATGAAACAGATTATAAATACAGTTATAAAAATAAGGTATATCTAGAGATGTCTGGTTATTAATACAAATATTTAGTGATGAAATATCTTCTTAATATGCTCCAAGGACCTTTCTGGATATTACTTTTTATAGATAGAGAAACCGAAGTTCAAGGGCAAAAGGAATTTTGCTGAAGATCCCTCTGGTTTGCCTGAGTCAAATTTTGATCCCAGGCCTGTTTCAGGTTTAAGGCAAACCCTCAGTTTATTACCCTGCACTGCTTTGGGTCCAAAATCATTTCCTGCTGACTTGGTGAATCTAGTAGTGCTTCTGCCCAGTTCTGTCACCTCTTACATGTGTTTTGGTCCTTTTGTTTCTTCAGTCCACGTTGTCCTGCTCTATCTTCTGTTACCTGTTCTGATCCAAGATGATACGTTCACCGTAATGAACTTACTTCCTCTATTTATCAGTGCTTAGAATCATTTCCTACAATATTGGGCTTTTGACTTTAACAATAGAGGACATGGTACTCTTTTCTCTTTTTCTTATGTTTTTATGTAAATCACAGCAAAAAGGGAAGCAATATATATTCGGTGTCCCTGAGACTTTTCTTCCGGACTGAGCTACAGCTGTGCTAGGTAACAAGCAGACTGCCAATGCGGTTCCTTTTTCTCTTTGTTTCTTTTCCTCTCTCTTCTCCTCGTCTGAATACGTTCTCTCTTGTGTTGTCCTCCTTTTATTATGTAGAAAACTACAGCTCTGGTTGTCTATACCCTCATATTTCTCATCTTGAAAAGCTTGCCGTGGCTCATCAAGGGATTTTCCTCAACAGAAGTGTCTGCCATCATCTTTTTCCTTAAGCAGGATTTTTTTTTCCATATTCCGTGCTGTGGAAGCAGGATGTCAACCAAGTTGCCGACTTCTCTTGTTTTCAAGCTGACACTACTGCAGAGCCTTGCCCTGGTAAGAGTCCCCAGTGGCTTCAGCAGGTGTTTGGTGGTGTCTGTGAAAAAGACTGGTTAGAAATGAAAGAGCTAGAAGTTAAGCAACCTAAAATAATTTTGAGAAATACAGTAAGCGGCTCAACCTCTTATGTGTCCTTAGTCCTATTACAAGGTTAAGAAAAGAGTGTATGATTCAATGATTCACATAGATATGTAAAAGGATGAAGTGGTTTAAGGGATTAGTGACAGCTAAAGAGTGGAGAGAAACTGTTCATTGTACTGACTTGATTCATGGGTGCTTTTCTAGATCTTCCACAGTTCAAATTCATTTTGAGGGTTTTGTAAATTGCAGGAAAAACTATAATGGCATACATGTCATAGCTTTTAGCTTGCTCAAAAAGAAGGGGACAGGGATTGGGGCTGACGATAAAGTCACCTTCCTTGAACACTTGGCTGCATGGAAGAAGGTGGAAATTCAATGAAATTGAAACAGCAAAGCAAGGAAGGTGGTGTTGGTGAGCAGTTTGGAGTTAGGTAATGAATTACTAGCATGCACTGAAAATTGTATCTCTCCAATACATGGTCTATGGGATAAATAAAAGGGCTATATCCAACTAAAAGTTGATTATTTCTTCCTAATCATTATCCTTTATTTGTTTGGTTCAATTCAAGAAATAGTTATTTCAGTCAGGGTTGAAAAAGACTACAGTCCCCATACTCTTAATCCATCCTTCATGTTGTGGTCCCTGAGGCTGACCAGAGGACAGAGGAGGGTTAAAATAGAGAAATGGCTGCTTTAGTTTTACAAGTAACATTCTGAGTCCAAGGAATTGCAACAGATCCTCTCAGCTGTAGTTCAGAAAGAACTGTTAACAAATTAATTTTGACTGCCTGAGCTTAAACCATGCCTCCCAACCTCCATTTCTTCATCAAGACTTCCAGGAAGTTGAAAAAAGAGCAATAAAACAAAATATAATAAGTATGATTGACAAAGTTAGAGAGACAACACCTCAGTTGGAATTCAGATGAAGTCACACAAAAATGTATTGAGTTAAAATCCTTTTATAAGTAACTTATTCTTTAAAAAATTGAATTAAGTCAATAGGAGTTCTGGGTGCAGCCTTCAGTTCCAATCCAATAATGAAGGTAGGGTGGAGAATGCTATTTCTAATGGAATTACTTCTGTAAGATAAATGACTGAAATCATCTAATAAAGACTAGGCATATTATTTCTCTAGGTTTTACAGTTTTATGACATACTCATTTGCATTCTCTAACTTCCAGGATTTTCTTAAAGCTTGATCCAGTAACCTCATTGATTTAAAAAATTTAAAGCTAAAAAGGACATAAATTTTTTTTGAAAAGAATTTCTCAGTTTCAACACTGAGTGATTAGATCTTATCTATGTTATCGTAAATAAAATTCAAACCTCTTATTCTCAGGATGGACTCAAGTTTCAATATATTTTATTAATGAAAAGTTCTTTATCCACCTCAAATTAGAAAGCCATTTTATCACAGATGCTCTCACAGAGTGCAATGCTAACACCTTTCTCAACAAATTTTGAGATTGAATCTTGATATATTATCTTTCACAATGACTATGTACGTATAATCCATTGACTACTGACATACTATGAATAAATAAATACAGGAATTTTTTATAATACAAATAAATGTATAAAACTATGTTAACAAGATTGTAAGAGCAATTTAAGAGGCTTTTTAAAAAACAAGTTTATTAATAGATAGTCAGGAACTATCTATTAATATGTGTGATCTTGACATGAGGTAATTATAATACTTCAGTTAACTCTATACTTAGTCTGTAGCTTCTTAAAATAAATTTGAATTTCTTAGTTTGTTTGCCAAAGAGCAAAGAGCATTCCTATCATGCTGAAAGATTTGTTTTAATTGATTCAAGAAGCAAATTAGTTGTTAAAAGCTCTTGCATACCTTCAAATCTCTCACTATTGGCTTGTGGCTGTGGTGTCATTTTAATTTTTTTTAAAGTAGCAGTAAGTGAATTTTATTGGCAGGTGTGGCAGATTGAATAGTGGCTTCTGTACAATGGCCACATCCTAATTCCTGAAACCTGTGAATACAGTTTGTTACATGGCAAAGGAGAACTGAGGTAGCAGATAGAATTAAGGTGGCTTGTCAGTTAACCTGGAGATGGGGAGAGCTTCCTGGATTATCCAGGTGGACCCAGTGTAATCACAGGCATCCTTACGAGTGAATGAGGGAGCAGAAAGTCAATGAGGCAGCTTCAAGAAGCTAAAAAAGGCCAGAAAATAGAATATCTTTAAGAGCCTCCAGAAGGAAATGCAGCCCTGCTGAAACCTTGATTTAGCCCCGTGATGCTCGTTTTGAACTTCTGACCTCCAAAACTGTAAGATAATAAATTTGTATTGTTTTAATTCACTAAGTTTGTGGTAATTTATTATAGCAGCAATAGGAAACTAATATAATAGGCATGACTCTGAGTAGCCTTAAATTTTTCTCCCACTAATTTTAAGTATGTTTAAATAAAAGATATTTGAAGCTTAAAATTAACCAGTTCTAATAAGATTTTATTCTGGAAATATGACTTTCTCTTCTGTATTTCCTGGGGGTGGGGCGGTGGGGAGGAACTTGGTAGTGATGGTGGTGATTGTGGTCTCAACTGAGTATTTCTTTTAGATTTTTGCTTAAGCAGGCTTGCTATAGCTACAAATCCATTTCATCAAATACACTGGGCCTGGGGACATTTGAAAATAAACCTTGGTCCCAGCATCTCCTGCTTGTAGTTCAGAATCCCTTTATCCACTCTGATAACTTTGCTTTCTGTCTTGCTGACTTTTCCTAGCATTCTGCTTCTCTGCTGAGCCCCTCTGATGGAAACCTCTGTGGTTCTTTGATTGTGTTTTACTCTAGGGCACTGTCTGTCATACCGTCTTTAGTTCTGTAATCTGCCCCTTCAGGGTCAGTTTCACCTAAACTCAGGCTCAGGAACTAGGGCTGTTCCTTGTCTATTAAGGGAAACTTAGATTCTCCTCTGAGAGTGGAAGGAAAAAACGCAGCTAAATGCCAAGGCATGCCTTACCCCTACCTAGATGTAGTTTAGGATGTTTCTCTTGCTGAGAATACGGCAGACTTCTAAACTTTTAACACAGATTTGCCGCTGTCTGAACATTTGACATCGGAGGCATAGGATTTCTTTCTAACAAACCAAACATCGTATCACTTCTTCAGGCAATGTCAGGAAGCCTAATCAAGGGCTGACTGTGAGCCAACACTTTCCATCATCTCTATTAGGATGTAATAACAGAGAGTAAGAATATATTTACTATTCATTTTATAGGTGTTTTTCTTTAATGGGGGTATTGGGGATTGAACCCAGGACCTTGTGCATGCTAAGCACGTGCCCTACCACTGAGCCTTACCCTCTCCCCTCTAGGTTTACTAAGCTGAGTCTCCGTATCAAGTTAGGGCAGCCGGAATAACAAACCTGAGTGACATTAGCTTAGTTCCTTTCAGAAATACTTCCATGGATATATGATTTAATACTATGCTCTAAGCTTTTATAGATGGTTGATAAAAGAAATGGCCATTTGAATGACACTTCTTTATTGCTTGGGAAATGGTAGTTGAAGACATTGTCCGTTCCGTAACCTAGAATCTCTCATGTAAGACTCCATGTGATAAGGACCTTCTTAAATTTTGTGTTGGGGAAAAAAATGTCTTATCAGACAAACTTTTGGATTTCTTTTAATCAACAAGTGGAAGTTATATAAGACAAATTGCATTTACAATGATAGTATGTAAACAAACAAAGTTCATAAAGTCATTCAGAATAAAACTTCTTCTATTGTAGCTTAACAAAAAGTGTCCCAGAATAACTTCTCAAAGTCATAAACATTGATTTTGAACACAGTCACTTTTCTTACCCCATCCTTAAGGAAGTGGGACTTTGACAAAAACAAAATGGCAAGTGAGGCCTCTCAGAATGATGTTCATTTACCCCTCTGTCCATACATTTACTAGGAAGCAGTGGAGCTTTTCTGTTGAGTGGTTAAGACTGTGGTTTAATTAAATCCCAGATCACCCCACTTATTAGCTGAGGCCTTGGGCTATTTACTTAACCTCTCAACTTCAACTTCCTATCTAATAAAGTGGAAATAATATAAAATCTGCCTCCTAGGATTGAGGTGAAGATTAAATGCGGTAATTCATTTGAAGTACTTAGCACAGTGCCTGGCATATAAGGGACAAGACTCAGTAGCTCTGGGTATTGTCTGTATGATGCTGATGCTGGTTATGGCAGTGCTGAGAACATCAGTGTAGGTAGACCTAGATGGGGACTCTCTCTTCCTTTGCAATATTTTTGTCTTCTTCCGTGGTGTTTCATCGTTAGCTTTCTGCTGAGGAAACACCTGCCCTCAGGCTGAATACACCCAGGTAGGGATAATGAAAGCTTCCTCAGGAATGACTCTGAGTCTGGACTGTGTTTTCAGGGAGAAGAGGAAAAAGTGTTAGAGGTTTTCTTTCTCTAACTGGAGAAATAAGATTTAGACTGGATGGACTGTTTTTTTTTTTTTTAAGCTTCTTGCCAGCTCTGCAAAGATAAGTGTGGTTAGGTTAATCTTGAGGAAAGTAAGGGCCAAGCTCTATTTTGTATTGAGGGGTAGGGGGAAGAAATATAAAAAGGGCTCTAAGTTCATGCTTGGTCTAGCTCACTTCAGAAGGACGGGTGACCACACAGGGATTTGTGCAGAATCCCCAGCCAAAATAAAAGCATGGAGCAGTAGCTTACAAACTTTTTGGTCTTAGGACTTGATACTTAAAAATTACTGAAGATGATAGAGAATTTTGTTTACGTGGGTTATAGTCATTGATTTACTGCACTAGAAATTAATATGGAAAATATTTAAAAAGTAACTCATTTAAAAACAGCAATACTTAACCTATTACATGTTAATATAAAAACCATTTTTATGAAAATAACTGTATATTCCAAAGCAAAAAAAAAGTAGTGGCATTATTTTACAGTTAAAAAAAAGGTACTTAATATTTGATTTATTAGAAGATAGCTGAATTCACATACCTGGATGTGCAATCAGTCATTTATGATGTGTTGTTTTGGTTGCAGTAGACGAAGTAAATCCAACATTACAAAGATAGCTGGAAAAGGAAGGAATATTTTAATAGATTTTTGAAACAACTTTTGGATATTCTTTTTCACACTACTCCACTCTACAAATGGTGATTTTTTTAAAGGTTAGTAGCAGTGTGGAAACTGAAACTATACCAATGAACTTTTCACTTCCATGACAGTATCGTTAGACCATCTTTGTATATTCTACCATGCTTGATCTTGTAACATCATGCATTTGGAAAATTTTGGACCACTGAAGCAGATTTCCCAATGTTGAAACATTTTATTATACATTAGTAAATGGTAACATTTGTTAATCTCATTAGAAAAATCTTTCTGTATTGAAAGATGTCAAGCTTGTAGAGACAGTTATAAATTTCTCCAGCTCTGGTTTTTGCTTGAAAGCTCAAACTTAGTCCTTGCCAACAAATGCTGTCAGCTGTTTCCTTGAAATGTCAGTCTCCCTACGTTCATTTTTGAGAAAATATATGCCAAATGCCCAAGTCTGAATAACCATAGTTTGTCCACCATTCTGGTAGACTTAGTCTTCATGGTAAAAGCAACTAGTTCAGCTTGTAACTCCAAAAATCCCACAAGAGCCTTTTCTTGAGACAAACATACATCAGTGGACAGCAGGAGTGATTTATAGTTAAAATGTCATGCTCTCAAAAATTGAGATGAAATAAAATTAATAATCTTTACCACTTCATGAAAGACATTCTTAAGTGAAACTGGCATTTTACTGCAAGTGTGTAGCAGTAAAGAAGATAATGACTACTGATTGTTTTTTTTTTGGTGCTATTACTTTGTTTTCTGCTTGGGCATCGGCAGTTTCACCCACACTTGCTTTTGCAGCATCAGAGCAAATAGTAAGGTAGTGAAATAGGCAATTAATATCTTGTTATTATCATATCATCATTATTATCATTAACTGCTATGTTTATATCTGGAAACCTAAGTGAGCTGATAAGCTATTCTGTGGATTTGGGATTCGGAGATTTGGGATGGAGAGTCACAAAAACATGGGTGAAAACTCTCTATTTCACCTGAAGCCTCCAATTTTCTACTTCTTTGTATATCAGAGATCAGCCCTTCTAGTTCCTCATTTTAGGCACTAAGACCAGGAGAACCATGTCACTCAGATGACACTTTTTTTTAGTTTTAATTTAATTAGTTTTGGTCAATATAACTCAGTCAGTGTACCGATTTAAAGAAGTGTGTATGTACTTACATACCAATTATATACATTTATAATTATGGTTATATAGAGTGTTACATGATGAATTGTGTTCCCTCAAAGTTTGTTATGTTCAAGTCTTAACCCCGAGCACTTAGAATGTGGCTGTTTTTGGAGACAGGGTCCTTAAGAGGTAATGAAGTTAAAATGAGGTCGTTAGATTGGGTCCTAATCCAGTATGACTGATGTCCTTGTAAGAAGAGATTAGGGCATAGACATATAGAGTGAAGACTGGGAAAACACAGGGAGAAGACAGCCATCTTCCAGTCAACGGGAGAGGCCTTGGAAGAAACCAGCCTTGCAGACATCTTGTTTTCAAGCTTCTAACCTCCAGAACTGAGAAAATGCATTTTTGTGTAAGCCACCCAGTCTGTGGTACTTTGTTATGGCGGCCCTATAAAACTGGTATGTGGACTATTAAAAGAATTTCAAGCATCAGTACAGAAGTATAGGGGGAGATCAAGATTAAATTATATTCAATTATTTTGAAAAAAAGAAGCCGGGGATGCTGACTGTAGCTATTGAGAGTTCTCAGCTAAAACTTTCACTGCCGCTTCTACTTGGGTGCTGGGAGTCAGCCTTAGCCCTCGTTGTTCCTTATCCAGACGTTCAGTTCCCAGGCACACATGCTTCAAGTAAATAGGCAGTGTTTTCCAATATTATTTTTCTTAACAACGAAACCTCACCAATACTAATAGACCCTGCTGCCCACATAGATTATAGATTTGACAGTGTTCAGCTGTCAATGTCATGTATTCTGAGGGCTTGCTATTCAGAGTGCACCTGCAGACCACCAGCATCAATGTCATCTGAGACTTGGTTAGAAATGCGGAGTCCTGGCCGCACCCTAAACCTGCTGAATTAGCGTCCACATTTTAGAAATATTCCCGTGTGATTCTTATGCACAGCAAACTTGGAGACACACTGCACTAAAGGTATATGTCTAGAAACATCGTTTTCTCATTTTCTTTTTTTAAATTTGATATATTTGTTTTTGTTTTTATTGAAGTATAGTCAGTTACAATGTGTCAGTTTCTTGTGTACAGCATAATGTCCCAGTCATGCCTATATATACATATATTTGTTTTCATATTCTTTTTCATTAAAGGTTATTACAAGATATTGAATATAGTTCCCTGTGCTATACAGAAGAAATTTTTAAAATCTATTTTTATATGTAGTGGCTAACATTTGCAAATCTCAAACTCCCAAATTTATCCCTTCCTATTCCCTTTCCCCCAGTAACCGTAAGATTGTTTGCTATGTTTGCTAGTCTGTTTCTGTTTTGTAGATAAGTTCATTAGTGTCCTCTTTTTTCTTTTCTTTTTTTTTAGATCCCACATATGAGTGATATCATATGGTATTTTTCTTTCTCTTTTATTGGATTCAAATCTTCTGTAGAAAGAAAAGGTTTGGAATTTCCTGAAACAATATGCAATATGTTTTCTAGTCCACAGACAGTAGACTTGAAATCAGTTCTGTAATATTTCAATCTCCAGAGTGACAATATCTTTTCCTTGACATATGACTGCTCTCTTCTTGGAAATTCCAGGACGTGAGGTCTTGCAGGAAGCAATGACATTTCTCTTTCAGCGTCACTACTTCATGGGGAAAAAACATGTATTACTACTGTCATCAAAAGAGGAATGTCTTATGTGCATTTTCAACAATTGAAAAGTTTTTCTCATTTTTGCTTTCTTGTTTTAAGTATTCATTGAGGACATCCCCAAATCCAGTACACATACAATGTGTTCAGAGTACACATTTCCTTCTTATATCATTTAGTATAGGTACTAAATTGTGTACCTGTACTGAACTGCTTCACAAGTTAGTTTGCTGAGTCTAGGCTGAAGTCCAGCAGTTCCCTACAGAGTGGTAAACAGCTGGATGTCTCAGACGTTTCTCCTATACCTTTTATAGATCAAAATCTGAATGTATTTTTCCAGGAAGTGTACCATGAAACTATGAGTGCCTGCTGAAAATCTCTCCTGTCTATAGTAGTGTTCAATACGGACAGATACTTACTCAGAGAAAGCGCTTTTCTGATAATAACATCAACAACAAGCTGTCAGACAGGAAAAAAAAAAGGTTTATTTTTCCATCATCATGAAGTGCTGTGATTGAAAATCCATTCTGAAGAAGTTGCCAGTGGTATCATTTCATCTGTAGATCCTAAAATAATGGCAGCTGGCAAATGCTGTGGCTGATACTTAGGCCTGCCATATGCCATTCAGTATTTTAATGACAGTACTAGTTTTGACCAGTAATTTCCACATGGGGAAGTGACATCATGTATTTGCACTTCTAAATTGTTTGTACAGTTGTGAAGATGAATTTAGACTTAGACATACAGTGGTGATGTGTGATAGAGGTGTTCACCACTAACCCCATGTAGCATGACCTTCAGAAATCAAAATAACAGTCCTCCCCACCCTCAGATGCTGACATTTGACAAGCCAGCTGGCCTTGCTTGTTCTTGGAAACCTGTATCATCTTTTGTGTCCTCCCAGATGTTCCTAGCAGTTACTTGCCAGGACTTTACCAAATAAAAATGGTAAAGAATAAAAGAGACACTAGAGACCTTTCCTAGAAACTTCACTAGATGGTTACTTTTATATTTTCAACACAGTCATTTCTAAGATGATATAATCATTAGGCATTTGAAGAATTACAGCTGATATCAGTGAATGATCACTGGCATTTTTCATATTTAATAATAGTTCCTTCTGGGTGAATGGGCTGACCTTGGAAGATACAATGTAGTTGTACAGGCTTCCAATGGTTTTTCAACAGTTGCATTTTCAATAGCTGTACTTCTAAAAGACAAATGTAAACATGTGGAAATAGATTACAGCTTGTTATTTTCTTTTTATAAAATAAAATGACCTTAGGAAAATGCCATTAATTATGTTGTTACCAACTTCCTCTTCAAGATTTTCTAAAGAAAAATCTTAAATCATCATTAGTACATTTTACGACTTCCACTAGAAATTTGCATCAATGTGCTACTTGAAAATGTGTGTTAACACAAAACTAAAAGAGATATAACACTCAAAATAAAATGAACACATTCATCACATCACATACTTACCTCTTCTTCCCTTGTGGTAAGAATTTTAAGATCTACTGTCTTAGCAACTTTCGAATGTATCAGTCAGTATTGTTAACTATAGTCATCATACTGTGCATTACATCTCCAGAACTCATTCCTGTTAATAACTGAAAATTTGTATCCTTTAAAGACCTTCACTCATTTCTCCCACCCCATGTAACCATACCACTGGCAACTAACAATCTATTTTTATGAGTTCAGTTTTTTTAGATTCCACATACAAATGAGATCATACAGTATTTGTCTTTCTCCATTTGACTTATTTCACATAGTGTGTAATGCCCTCAGGGTTCATCCATGTTGTCACAAATGGCAGGATTTCCTTCTCTTTTATAGCTGAAATAATATTCCATTGTACTTGTATATGTATAGACCACATTTTTTTTTTACCCATTCATCTGTCCATACTAAATTAGGTTGTTTCTATACCTTGAATATTGTAAATAATGCTGCAGTGGACATGGGAGTTAAGATATCTTTTCAGGGTAGTAATTTTATTTCATACCCAAATGTAGAATTGCTAGATCATATGGTTGTTCTATTCTTAATCTTTTAAGGAAACTTCATACTGTTTTTTCCGTAGTGGCTACACCGCCTTACATTTCCATCAACAGTGTACAAAGCTTCCCTTTTCTCCACGTCCTCACCAACACTTGTTATCTCTTATTTTTTGGTGATAACGATTCTAACAGTATGAACAAATATCTCATTGTGGTTTTGATTTGCATTTTCCTGATGATTAGTGATATTGAGTATGTTTTCATGTAACTCTTGGCAGTTTGAATATCTGCTTTGGAAAAATGTCTATTCAGGTCCTCTGCCCACTTTGAAATCAGAATTTGGCTATTGAGTTGTGTGAGTTCCTTATATATTTCAAATATTAACCCCTTATCGGACATGCCTTGTAAATATTTTCTCCCTTTCAGCATGTTTTATTTTCATTTTGTTGATGGTTTCCTTTGCTATGCAGAAGATTTTAGTTTGATATAGTTACCCTTTTTTAATTTTTTCTTTTGGTGTCAAATTCAAAAGCTCATTTCCAAGGCTGATGTTAAGAAGCTTATCCTTGTTTTCTTCTATAAGTTTTAAGTTTTTAGGTTCTTAAACTTAAGTCTTTAATCTATTTTAAGTTAATTTTTATGTATGTATAGGATATAGGTCCAGTTTCATTATTTCATGTTGCTATCTTGTTTTTCCAACAACATTTGTTGAAGAGTCCATTGCTTCCCTGTTGTATGTTTTTGGCTCTATTGTTGTAAATTAATTGACCACATGCATATAAGTTTATTTCTCGATGCTCTGTTCTCTTCCATTGACCAAACTGTCTGCTTTTATGCCAACACCATACTGTTTTGTTATATATAGCTTTCTTAAATAGTTAGAAATTAAGAAGTATAATGCCTCCATCTTTGTTCTTATCAAGCTTATTTTGGCTATTTGGGGCCTTTTGTGGTTCCATACAAATTTTAAGATTGTTTTTTCTATTTCCATAAAAATACCATTGGAGTTTTGATAGGGATTGCATTCAATCTGGAGATCATTTGGATTGTATGGACATTTTAGCAATATTAATTCTTCCAATCCATGAGCATAGGATATCTTTTCACTTATTTGTGTTTTCTTCAATTTCTTTTATTAATGCCTTATAATTTTTAGTGTACAGATCTTTTATATCCTTGGTTAAATTTATTCTTATGTTTTTTTATTCTTTTTGATGCTATTGTAAATGGGATTGTTTTCTTAATTTCTCTTTCTGATAGTTACTGTTAGTATATAGAAATATAATTGATTTTTATACATTGATTCTGTATCCTCAACTTTCCTGAATTTGTTTATTAGTTCTAATATTTGGAATTTTCTATATATTATATGTCAACTGCAAATAGAAACAATTTTACTTTTTTCTTTCTAATTTGGATGCCTTTTTTTCCTTTTTCTTTTTCTTGCCTAACTGCTCTGGCTGGGATTTTCAGTAATGTGTTGAATTAAAGTGGCAATAGTGAGCATCCTTGTCATGTTCCTAATCTTAGAAGAAGATCTTTCAGCTTTTCACCATTTTGTATGATGTTAGCTGTGGGCTCATCATAAAAGACCTTTATTATGTTGAGTTACATTTCCTCTATACTCAGTTTGTTGAGAGTTTTTGTCATAAATGGATGTTTCATTTTGTCAAATGCTTTTTCTGCATCTATTGAGGTGATCATATTTTTATTCTTCATTTTGTTAATGCAATGAATGCATTGCTTTTTTGGATATTGAACCATCCTTGCATTCCAGGAACAAATCCCACTTGATCATGGTGTATGATCCTTTTAATCTTGAATTTAGTTTGCTAACATTTTGTTGAGGGTTTTTGCATTTATGTTCATCAAATATATTTCCCTGTAGTTTTCTTTTCTTATAGTGTCCTTGTCTGGTTTTGGTATCAGGTAATGGTAGTGCTTCTCTCATAAATTAAGCTTGAAGTGTTCCCTTTTCTTCTGTTTTTGGAAGGGTTTGAAAAGGTTTGGTGTCAGTTGTTTTTAAAATGTTTGGTAGAGTTAACCAGTGAAACCATCTGGTCCTGGATTTTTTTTGTTGGAATTTTTTGATTACTGATTCAATCTCCTTATTAGTGTTTGCTTTGTTCAGATTTTCTATTTCTTCATGATTTAGTCTTAGTAGCTGGTATGTCTTAGGAATGTATCCATTTCTTTTAGGTTTTCCAATTTGTTGACATATAATTGTTCACAGGAAGGTTCTTTTGAGCCTGTGTATTTCTGTGGTGTCAGTTGTAATGTCCCCTCTTATTTCTAATTTTATTTATTTGATTCCTCTTTTTTTCTTGCTGAGTCAACTGAAAGTTTGCCTATTTTATTTATCTTTTAAAAAACCCAGCTCTTAGTTTTATTTATACTCTCTATTGTCTTTTTAGCTTCTTTTAAAATTTATTTTCACTATTATTTGTTATTTCCTTTCTATACTAACTTTGGGCTTAGTTTGTTCTTCTTTTACTGGTTTCTTGACATGTGAAGTTAGGTTGCTAGTTGAGATCTTTCTTTTCTCAATGTAGGCATTAATTGCTATAAACTTCCCTCTTAGAACTATTTTTGTAGCATTACATTTGTAATGTTATAGTTCCGTTTTCATTTTTCTCGAGGTAACTTTTGACTTCTCTTTTGATTTTTTCTTTGACCCATTGATTGTTCAGTAGCATATTGCTTAAGCTCCACTTTTTGTGAATTTTAATTTTTTTCTTGTAATTAATTTCTAATTTCATACCATTGTGGTCAAAATAGATACTTGATATAATTTAAATCTGAAATTATTAAGACTTGTTTTGTGGCCTAACATATATATATTCTGGAGAATGTTCTATATGTGTTTGAAAAGAATGTGTATTCTGCTTTTATTGAATGAAATGTTCTGTAATGTATGTTAAGTCCATTTAGTCTCACATGTATTTTAAGTTCAATGTTTTGCTGTTGATTTCTGTCTAGATGATCTATCTATTGTTGAAAATAGGGTAATAAAGTTTATTATTATTATTATTGTTATTATTATTATTATTATTATTATTATTATTTTCTTCTATGTTACTGTCTTCAAGTCTGTTCATATTTGCTTTCTATATTTAGGTGCTCCTACATGTTATATCCTCTTGTTGGATTGACCCCTTTATTATTACATAATGATTTTTTTTGTTTCTTTCTTTTTACACTATCTTGTCTGACATAAATATAGCTTCTTCTGCTTTCTTTTGGTTCCACTTTGCATTGAATATATTTTTCATTCTTTTACTTTCAGTCTGTGTGTGTTGTTAAAGCTGAAGTGAGTCTCTTGCAGGCAGTACATAGTAGGATCTAGTTTTATGATCCATACAGCCACTGTATGTCTTTTAATTAGAGAATTTAGTCCATTTACATTTAAAGTAAATGGAGAAGCTGGGAGGTAGATTTTTTTTTTTTTCCCTGACTCTCTGCACTGGTCCCACGATATAGCCGTGGTGGTGGTGGCAAGGGATGTTCTTCTGTACCCTCTAATAATTACTTCTTTATTGTATAGTTCTATGGAAATTATAAATATAAGCCTTTTGCCTATCAGAGCCAGGTGATCCAGGGGCCTGTCCCTTAGGCAGCAGTCACAGAAGTTGGGGTGTCAGTCATATGTACAATCTCCTTTCGAGGAGATAGTGGTGACTTGGAGCAAGCTAGAGGGAGAGGGCAGGGGAAGTGTCCAGAAGCTTCCCTGTTCTCTGGGCTGGATCATGTCTATCCCCAGATGTGTGCTGTAGTAAGACACTTGAAGCTCAAGCAGCAGCTTTTAAAGTATGAAAATAAACATCTTTCAGGGAAAGCCTAGGAGATGGGTGTTTCTGTCTGCTTCCTCTGCACTGAGCCCTGGGGGTTGGGGGTAGCCACTGCAAGTCCTTGTGAGCCTTTTAAGAGCTGTTTATTTGTTTGCTCTGTAGTCTTATAGGTCTCATGGATGCAAGCACCATCGGCTTTCAGAGCTAGTTGTTTTGGCAGCCTGTCCCTCAAGTGAGAGTCTTACATGTTGGGGCACTAGAAGGAGAGTTCAGATGCCTTTCTCCTCAGGGAGAAGCTGGGACTTTCCTCCTGATTGCGTGGGGTTGTGCCAGAGGTGGAGTTCATGGTGATAGTGTGTCTCAGCCTTTCCTATCCATTTTAATGTGGGTGATGTGGATATTTTCTTGTTCACCTAATGAAGAGTCACTCAGTTAGTGTCTAGATTTTTTTTTCAGAAGAAATTGTCCTGAAAATTAGCACAAGGACCCAAGAACTATATTTGACAACAGAGGCTTAACCCAGAGGCAAGCAAATTGAGCATAGGTCCTAGAGACTGTAAGGGTCTTTGCGATATGATCTCTAGTAATGACAGATTTCCCCCAATGGATGTGAACTTCGCCTGATGGTATTGTTTGAGGAAAACATTCTGTAGCTCTATAGTGGGGCCCAAGATTCTGCATTTCTAACAGACTTTGAGGTGGTGGTGGTGCTTTTGGTCTGCAGAGCACACTTGTAGTAATGCGGCATTAGAGCAGTGCCATTCAAAGTAAGGTTGGTGTACTGACAGCATCACTGTCTCCTGTAGAAAGTGCAGAGTCTTGACCCTCCCCCCCAGACCTAATGAATCAGAATTTCTGGGCAGGGTTCTCAAGTCTCTGTCTTCACAAGCTTCCCTGGGGATTCTGATGTACACTAAAGTTTGATGAGCACTGCTCTAGAAGGTATTATGTAGGAAATGATGTTGAGGAGGAAGAGAATCACAAGAAATATTAAATCACTGGACTTAGATAGTGCATACAAGATTTGTTCCACCAAATATGAATCCAGGCCTTTTGAAGAATACATATAAACTGCAAAGAGTATTGCCAAACACCAAGGGGTGGATGTAAATGCTTGCTCTGGAAGGAAAAGATGAGTAATGATGGTTGGCAAGACCTGCAGAAGAATTACCTGTGTGTTCTTATATTTTGGCAGCAGTCTAGAGCTGACCATTCTCGTGTTATGTTTTTCTTAACGTTCTCACAGTGAACACTGAAGGAAAGCCTCTCTTGTGTTTGACTGTGAGTCTAATCAATCAAAGCTCAGGCATGCTATACTACTGTCGGCTATGATTTGTTTTTTTCATTTACTTGTCACAGAATTCTGATAAATTCATTCAAAATGATCTAGAGCAAGTAAATACATAGCAATACTATCATAGCTTACATTTTTTCTTTTATGACAGTCTCTAGCACAAAACTTGGCACATGGGAGGTATTCATAATACACTTGAGAAATCATATAGAATTTATAGAATTCTATGATGTACACAATTGAAATTTAATCCAAAAGCCAAGTTACTTGTTGAGGAGTTTGACTGTTTGTTTGAAAAATATTACCCCTTTGTGATGCAGGTATGGAAACACCATGGGAAAAAGTGAGGAAACATTTCAATTCTCATGTTTTTTTCTAAAACTTTGCTATTTGTCTGCAGACACTATTTCATCTGATTCAGATAAGACATCCCTTCAAAGTATTTAAATTATTTTTTGAGCCACTGAGCCACATTAAACATATAGGCCCTAGTTGTTACATATAATTATCTTCAGAGTTCACAAAAGAATGGTCTTTGATTCATCTCTTGTAATTTTCACCAATTCATAGACACAGCCCAAAAATTTCATATTCTAATCTTGCTAAATTCTTGAAGGCTCTACCCATACTTTAATCAAAAGTGAAGACTGGGTGTAGCATTTTTACTGTCTGTGTGACCTTAGGCAAATCACTTACCCTCTCTAAGCTTCTTGGTATTACCTCTTACTTGATGAAGATGCCTAGGAGATTTTCCCGACTAGTCCAAATACCAAAAAAAAAAAAAAAAAAAAAAAAAAATCCTTCTTCTGAGTGATTAGGTTGTTTTGATCCCATGAACATGGTGAATACTGTAACTAATTTAGTGAGCTGGTAAGGTAGGTAGATAGATAAAAGTTAGGTATGTTACTAACCTAACATCTCTGATTCTCACTTTTCTCATCTTTAGGTGAAATTTTTTTGTGTAAATACAAGGTCATTTCCAATAAAACAAATAAACAAGATGTTGTTCCCCAATTTTATAAATTGATGAAAACTTAGGAAATCAAACATGCAGAATTTTGTCTTTATCTCTATGCTGGCTACTATTTGGTTATTTCAAAGTATCACCAGGGATTAATTTTTTAGTTGTTATATTTGGCACTGTGTAGACTTTCCTTAGCTACTATCTATTTTCTATTATATCCTTGGAAAGTGAAAGGCTCAGTGTGTGTAATGTCATTCACAGTGGTTTCAGGAAGTGCCCAGCCGGTGTTGATGCTTATTCACAATCACATCGTTGTGATTCAGTCTCAGCTCTATCAAATTCTTCTTATGTTCCATTTCGAAATGGCTGTGGGACTAATTAAAGTATGCTGTGAACTCATGATAACTTACTAACTTACTTCATAGGTTAACTTGTTAACTTATATCTCAAATCGTTTTGTCACTTTAGCACTCTGTTTCTTGTAAATTTTTTATGGGTTCTTTGGAAAGATTTAAAGAGGAACACTATTACATTTTCTCCCCACAAGCAATATATATCACCTACTTCCTCTAGAATGTGTCTCTAATTTCAGTGACATCAGTCATGTTAGTTTCTAGGCCCTACAAATTGAAAAAATTTAATAGAAATATTCTTCAAATTTGCACATGGCTGAATATAAGACAATACATACAGATATAGTGGAGAAAAGACTGTTCCATGAAAATTACCAAAATGAATCAATCAGAGCATCTTAATCCTAGAAACTTTATTTCCGTACAAGAGATATGTGCCAAAGATTGGAATCTTTTTTTTTTTTTCTGGTCACTACAGGGAATATATTCCAGCAAATTCTCTTAAGCATTTTGTGACGTTTTTCCTTTTTATTAAAAAATAAAAATAAAAAAGTTATAAGAAAGTCCACACATAGTAGAAAGATACGACTAAAGATGATTTACCTGGGATGCATGTATTGTTTCTACAATTACAGCGTAGTATTCATGAGCCCAACTCTCATTCTATCACCAAATGAAGGGATAAGACTGCCAAACTCTCATTCTGTAGTCTTTACCCTCGTCCTTTTGTGTCAAACTTTCCCTCTTTAAAGGCTCCCATTATGGTCCCTTATGTATATTTATTCAGAAAATAAAGTTGTAGAAGGTGGAGAGGAAGAGGGCCTGGGGCTGGACCTTCTGCTATGGATTATCCTCCATGTTGTTCATGGATGAGTCCGTTGTAAACAACACAAGTGAAAATTAGCAGGTGTAAATCCTACATCTTTACATTGGTAACTTATGATGCTTAAGAATTCAACATGGCATAAACTTGAGGACGTTAAAATTTATTCCATCGTATGTGAATACACCTGATTCCATATATGGTCTTCCCTTGACTTTTTTTTTTAAAGGACTCATATAGAGAAATTCTCATTTCACCATATCTTTATAGATACAAGTTGTCAATAAGTTTTAGCTTCTGCTAGACTGTGTTTTTTTTTTAAGGAGAGACAAAAATAGATATTCTATTTCCCATTTGATTACCTGAAAAGGAGTGTTTATCCTATGTGTTCATTCTGTAGTTTGTCCCAGAAATTCTTCAACAGAACATTGGTGCTCAAATCCTATCTTCTAAAAAATTGGATACACAGAAACCTGTGATTTGATGTAGTCAGTGAGAATCCTCAGATTTTCCCTACTGTTTTAGCTTTGGGTGGGAGGTAGGGCAAAACTGAATACTCACTAGGATCAAGGCACTCCTGTGTTCAGAAAGAAGATGGGTTATTGAAAACACTCAGCATATTTTCAGAGAGACCCTTTGGTTGGGTTCCACCTGCATCCTCTGTGCTGATAGCACTCTGTTAGCAGTTAGAGTAGGCAGGAGCATGGGAGTCCTACCTGGTGCGTTGCATCGCAGCACGGCTGTTCACATGGGGGTTTCTTAGAACATTAAGCTGCAGTCCTGGAACTAGTTTTCTCTGAAAGTTTTTTTTTTAATTAGCTTTCAACTATTGGCAATTTTTAAGTTTGTCTAGCCATGTTATTGATTTAAGTTGCTACCTATTTTAGGAACTTGTTTTATTTTAGATCAAAATGTGCAAATTTTGAGCATGTTGTTGTTTCTGAATTACAGATTCAGACTTGTTAGCCTTCTAATTTATAAGCATGAGGACCTAAGGCCCCCCTTGCCCTTGGACTCTTTTCATTTTTTTACTGGAGTTCTTTTGACTTTGCTTGCTGGTCTTTGAAATTATGACTAATTTGAGAGAGATTAGGAACTCTTTAATCTGTGAAGTAGTTACAATCCTCCCTGTGTCTAATTTTCACCATTTGCAGAACTAACCAGACTCCAGAATGTTGGGGTAGGAACCGTCTAACCACATTCATATAGCTACAGCACCTTTAGATGTGGGTATAGGAGATAATATGTTGGCAGTTTAAATATGAGGATGAACCTTCTTTGAATATAGCAGGTCACTGTCTGGAATGATGTTCCTGTCAGAAACAGATGGCGTCTTGAAGATGTGACTGAGGAGAGTTTAATGAGGGCACCATTTACATTTGTGGACAGGATTAAGGGACACTAACGAGGATGGTGAAGCACACTGGGACTCCTGACAGCAGGAAGATATTACCACCCCTGGGCCTGAAGGACAAGTGATTATCAGACAGAGAGCAGGGGCAGCCAGAGGCCTGAGCCTGTGGAAGAGGAAATAATCTCCGCTGACTCTCTATTCCTGCCCTCTTATCTTCTTCTGGTGCCTCCCATCAGCTGAACCCCACCAGAAGCCACAAACAAAGGAGATTCCCAGAGCAAAGAGAAAAGTGAAGAAGGAGAGAGGCTGAATCTGGCAGGGCAGCATTTCCCTCACAGACAACCTCTTTTGTCCCTCAGCATCTATCTTGATGCTTCGTCTGAATGAAAAATCTATGTCCCTACACAGGGGTAGGTGATGTTCATCCAGTCACACTTTCCCCTAGAAATGGAAAATATTAACCATCACCAGTGTGCTTCATACAGGGTAGCACAACCCCCTTACTATCCATCACCACCTTGACTGAGATTCTTACCATTCTGGGTGACACAGATCTCAGAATGTTAATTCTTACTGGTTCTATCTTTACTAGATTGTTTTCTCTTGACGAGAGCTTTGGGTAAGGGACTACTAAGAGATGCCCAGTGAATTCCTAAATTCAGCCACAATCTTCCTTGCCTTCATTGTGAGGCAGAAAACTATTTCCACTTGCTAGTTGAGATCAGTCAACAGGATGGTATCTTTCTCTCCCTGTTGTTCTCTCTGGTCTCAGTTCCATTTAAGGTAATCGTAATTGTGTTCTTGAGCAGAACAACACTTCTGCTAAGCATAATAACCAAAAAATTCCCCAACTCCATGTTTTAGGTACCAGAGGTGTAAATTTCTTAAGTGAATTATTTGATGCAAAGATAACAAGGGACCATTCCTTCTCCACCTTGTAGTTATAGGTTATATTAATTTTGACTGTAGTTATGGCATCACCCTATGCTTGCTACTGATTGAACATTTATACTGCATCCTAAAGGTTGTAAATTTCAGAAACCTCACAGGATGATATCTCAGATGTGTATCAAACAAGTCTTCAAATGGCCATTCCATTATTTTTTCAAGCCAGGCATTTCTTGGTGATAAGGCACAGGATAATATGGGTATGAGCCCAGATTTATAATTCTTACAACATAAAATAAGTTGGTTTTCCAGAGGTGATGTTATGTGGGATGCTGTGGTGAAGAAGGCATTGTATAAGTCTGAAGATGGAGCTGGCAATATCGTGGAAGGCAATGAAAACATATCTCTAATGCATCTATTCCTCTGATGAAAAATAATTGTCCCATCAATGACAGAAGATGTCCAGTGTGTCTGGCTGGACCCCTAGTGAATGGTGCTATATTAGGGGGTCAGAATTTGCCTCAGTACTTGTGATAAAAGGAAAAGAAAAGAATGATCAGGACTCAGTGAGAGCTCTAGTGTAGCTCAGGAAATGTAAAAAAAAAAAGCTACTCACACATTGCAGATTATCAATAAAAGAGCTGAAGGAAAAATACCTTGGCTTACCTTTTTTCCTACCTTTACATTTCCTCATGGCCATACACAACCAAAAGTCAGTGAGCAAGCCTATTTGATGCAGCCCATAAAGTCAGTGTCCAGAATACAGTGTGGAGTTGGGTAGAGAAGGGTGAAGAGTGGATCTAAAGAGTAAATGGAGAATTTCCCAAACTGTCATGCAGTCCACTGAGTACGCAGAGTCAAATCTGAATGTAGCTACAATGCTGAAGGCCTTTTACAGACATTCAGACTCAATAAACCACACTGAATTACTATGGAACATACATTGATGTCAGACAGCTTGACTTCAAATCCTGTTTATTAGTTGAGTAACCCTGAACAAGTTTCTTAAGCAATGTGATTCCCAGTCTTAAGATATTTAAAAAAATGGGTATCATACCTGCTCTAAATCAGTGTTCAATTTGTGGTATTGTTTGTCCCATAGTCAGGGTCACAGATCCAGGCATCAGGGGATGGAAATGGGACCACTCACCACTAGTGATCCATTAGCAAAATTTTGCTTTAAGTCCCCATGTCCTTATGTCCTGTTGGCCTAGAGGTGTTAGTTCCAAAGAGAGGAGTGCTTCTACTGGGAGACACAACAATGAGCCCACTGAGCTAGAGATTGGGACTGTTACCTAGTCACTTTGGGCTCCTCATGCCTCTGAGTCAACAAAGAGAAGACTTACCGTACTGGCTGGGAAAATTGATCCTGGTTACCAAAGGCCAATCAGACAGCTGCTATACAGTGTAGGGAAGGATGAGTATATCTGGAATACAGAAGATTCCTTAGGGCTTTTCTTAGTAGTGTCCTGCATTATGATTAAAGCTCATGGAAAACTATAACAACCCAGTCCAGGCAGGGCTTTGGGTTACCCCATCAGGCAAAGGATCACAACCAGCTGAGATACTTGCTAAGGGCACAGGGATTGTGAAATAGAAAGTAGAAGAAAGTAGTTGTAAATAATAGCTATGATCACAAGGCCAGTTGCAGAAATGAGGACTGTAATTGTCATGAGTATTTCTTTATAAATATGTGTGTGTGCTATTAAGCAAATATATTTGTCTTCTTCCCTCTCTTACCTTATTATCACATAAGATGAATTAACTTTACATTATAGTATTTAAGTATTGTTAACATTACATCATAGTATTTAAGTTACAGGATATTAGGGAGAAGATTAAGTATTACCCAAGGACTTTGCATCCCCTTTGGGTTAAGGGTTAGTGCTTTCTCAGTTGTATGTATGATAGTTGTATCATATGAGGAGGAAGTATGACTTTGCTCTTGTCTTTATTTGGATATTCAGCATAGTGTAAGGAGATGTGTCTTGGTGCCAAGTTGACTGTAATGATTAAGTTTTATGTGTCAACTTGGCTAGGCCAATCTACTCAGTTGTTTGGTCAAGCACTAGTCTAGATGTGGCTGGGAAGATATTTTGTAGACATAGTTAACATTCATAATCAGTTGACTTTAAGAAAAGCAGATTACACTTGATAATATGGGTGGGCCTCATCCAATCAGTTGAAAGCCTTCGAGCGAAAAACAAAGTTTTCCAGAAAAGAAGGAATTCTGCCTTTTTTTTTTTTTGACATTGAAAATAGAAAGGTCACTTTTATTGACAAGACAGGGCCACAATAGGCAGCTCCACAAAACACAAATAGGACAGTCCTGAGAAGACTGCAAAATAGAAATCCTGTCTGAGTTTCCAGCTACTGATCTGCCCTATATATTTCAGACTAAAGACTATAACATTACTCTTGCCTGAGATTCTAGCCTGTTACAATAATCTACCAGTTTTGGACTTTCCACCCCCGTAATCATGAGCCAATTTCTTAAAATCTGTCTGTCTGTCTATCAGTCCATCTGTCGTCTATTTTATATCTTATTAGTTTTATTTTTCTAAAGAATACTGATTGATAAGGTGTTAAAAGTACTTCCTTTCTAGAGGAGTTGTTCACATTAAATGAAATAACATGTATAAGTGTGATGTGATTTGGGTGCTTTAGTTGCATGAAACAAATAATTTAATTCAAATTGACTTACACAATAAATGTTTATTCATGGCTTGTGTGCTAGGTTATTTTTTCCAAAGTTGGCACCACTAATACATACATAACACCAAGTGCTCTTTTTGACATGTGATACTGGCATACTTCCATAGCGAGGTTCAGGTTAATGTTCCCTTTCCCTGAAGGTGGGTACACATCTCTAAGAGACTCAACTGGAAGAATAAAGCAGAGGCAATCCTGCCTGACTTTTGAAGTTAAATCATAAAAGGCAACATAGCTTTTGTGTATGTGTGTGTCTGGGTCTGTCTGTCTGTCTTTCTTTTCTCAGTCTATGTGCTTTCCTTTCCTTTGTAACCTAGCTACCATGATGGGAGGAAATGCATCCCATGTGGGGAGGCCATATGTAGGTGTTCCAGCCCACGGCCCCAACCAGTTCTCCAGCTGACAGCCAGCATCCATTTCCAAATGTGTGGGTGAATGAGCTTCAAATGACTCCAGGCCACAGCCTTCAAGCCGTCAAGTATTTTACTTGAGGACCTCTAACTATGGAGCAGAGATAAGTCATCCCACAATGCTATCTGAATTCCAGACCTATAGAAACATAGGAGGTAATAAATATGATTGTCATTTTAAGCCAATACATTTTAGGGTAATTTGTCATGTAGTAATACATAATGAATACCACTTGCTTTATTGAAGAAAAATTTGAAGGTGGTATAAGTTTTAGGCATGATTAGATCGTGGATCAGCTAAGTTTCTCTATGACTTTTTTTTCTCTAAGTTCTAATTTCCTTTGTGTGTTGTTTTTGCCTACTTATGGAAGGAAAATAGCTATATTTGTTCCACTGCCTCACATCTTTACAATGTATGGTCCAGAGCAAAGAGATGACTTTTGTTCTAGTATTCCCAGAAGGAATCCTGAAATTCGGTATGATTGAGCTATCCTGTCACATGGCCACCTCTAAAATAATCTGAGGTCTAGGCTTATGGAATTTAACCCTTGGCTTATCTTAGTATAATTTTCCCATCCTTAGAAACACAGAAATTCTTAAACCTATGATTCAGAGTGCCTAGAATCTAAGCCAGGAGATAAAAAAGAAAAAAAATACTAAAACAGGAAACTTACTACTTTTTTTAGTCATTTTGGAAGTTTGACTTTTATGCTATTGTTTACTTTTCAGAGTCATCAGATACTTGCTTTATAAATTCCATCTTGAGATTTTAGTTGTCATCAATCTGAAAAACAAGATAGAATGGGTTTACTATTTAGCTGAAACTGGAAAGTGCCATCTTAAAATGGCATTAGCATGGCTTATTACATTCTTTCTTTTCTTTCACTACTTTGAGCCTTCAAACAACCAATTTCTTGTTTTGTAGCTCATTTTGATTAGTAATGAAGGATGTTCATCATTTGATTCCCTATTGCATATCACACTGTTATTTCCTGTTTTAATGGGAAACATCTCTAAAAAGTCCACCTATGTCTTTCAAGCCTATTTGGAAAAAGCTGGGTGAGCAAAATTAAACAATCCCTTTAGTATAGAACTTTTTAGGTCCTTTAATATGTGAATCTGCATTCTGAATTCCAAAGGAGCAAGATAGTGCATTGTATTTTCCAAACATATTCAACTTCTGAGACCTTTTTTCCTCCCACAAAACTGACATTCTTCAGGAAAGAATTTGGGAAATAGTCTAACCACTAACATTAACTTTTTTAACACTAACTCTTTTAACACTAACTCTTTATAGCTTACATCATGTTATGCACTCCAGATTCGCTTCCTTCTATACTTATTAAGTGCTATTCTAGGACCTCTGTGGGGTGTACCTTTTGTAGATTTAAAGTGCTATTTCAGACTTCCGCTAAAATGACTCTGCTCTTAAAACAACATTAAACATATGCTGTCACCCAACATTGCCAAGTATCCTGGAGACAATTTCAGGAAAGAATGTATAGAACAGCTTAATTTTAAACATAGCCTGTGAATGCTGTAGCTAACTCATATAGAGATAGACACATTTAGTCAGCTTTATAGAAATAGTTAGCTTTGAAATTAAAGGGGAAAAGATTGGAGCATAATGGCATTGTTTCTATCTCCTTTAGTGAGACAGTAGTGGAAAGATTGGGTGACTGATGAATACCAAGGTAATACATGAGAAAATATTTGACTTTAAGGATAAACTAAGTAATACTCATAATTGTCATGTGTAAGGAAGTCATATATCAAACATTATGCCACATTTTATAGTGGAAATCTGTGGTTGCTTCCACAGTATCTTTTCTTTTCCTGAGAAACCCTGATATAGGTTTAAGAGATAGACAATGTTTATGGATTGAAAGACATTATTGTTCAGATACAATTTTTCCCAAACTGATCTACAGGTTGAAAGCAGTCCTAACCAAAATGCCAGCAGTGTGTTCTGTAGATATTGAAAAGTGAATATAACATTTATTTTGACAGGCAAAGAAACTAGAAATGCCAAACAAATTTCTAAAAATAGCAAAGTTTGGGAATCCATATTAACTGATTTTAAGACTTACCTATCTTTATAGTACTCAGTGTGGTATTGCAAAAGCATAGTCGCATAGATCAGTGGAACAGAATAGAGTGCAAAATAGCCCCATACAAATGAGGCTAACTGATTTTTGACAAAATGCAAAAACAATTCAAAGAAGAAAGCATAGTGTTTTCAAAAAATGGTGCCAGTACATTTGAAAATCCTTATATGAAAATAGGAATCTAAATATATATCTTATGCCTTATACAAAATGAACTTAAGGTGAATTATATGTCTAAATGTAAAATGTAAAGGTATGAAATACTTCGAAAAAAATTGGGGAAAATTTGGGGGACCTTGGGTTAGGCAAAGTGTCTTTAGAGATCCCAAAGACAAAATAAATATAAGAAAACAAAGATAAATCATCTTTATCTAAATCTAAAACTTCTACTTTGCAAAAGACACTGTCAAGAGATTGAGAAGACTGAAGAACATATTTGCAAATTACATGTCTAATGAAGGACTTGATGTAGTCTATGAAGAACATTTAAATGCAAATTAAGACCATGCTGAGATACCACTACATAGCTATCATAATGGCTAAAATACGAAACCTGAGAATATGATTTGCTGAAAAGGAGGTGGAGAAACTCAGACTTTACTACATTGCTGGTGTGAATGAAAAATTATGCATACACTCTGGAGAACAGTTTGGCAATTTCTGAAAAATTAAACATATGACCTAGCAATCTTACTAGTGGGTATTTATCCAGAGAAATGAAGACATACATATAATAAAAATCAGTACATGATCATTTATGGAAGCAATATCCATAATTTACAAAACCTGGGAAGAATTGAAATAGTCTTCAATGAGAGTGAATAAACAAATTATAGTACCT
The DNA here is from genome assembly GCF_048564905.1 of Vicugna pacos. Taxonomy (NCBI): domain Eukaryota; kingdom Metazoa; phylum Chordata; class Mammalia; order Artiodactyla; family Camelidae; genus Vicugna; species Vicugna pacos. The sequence continues at coordinate 79,578,998 of NC_132987.1, forward strand.
CCATGCAGTGGAATACTATACATAAGTTAAAAAGGAACAAACTCTCAAATCTCAAATACATTATGCTAAGGGAAATAAGACAGCCACCAAAGATTACATACTATATTATTGCATTTTTATGACATTCTGGAAAAGACCATATTATAGGAAAAGAGAACAGATCAGTTTTTACCAGGAATTAGACATAGGAAAAAGATTTGAGTATAAAGGGACAGTATGAAGACATTTTTAGGAGTGAGGAAACTGTTTTGTATCATGATTGTTGCTACAGAACTCTTTATATTTTTAAAAAGGCTCACAAAACTATATACCAAGGAAGTAAACTTTGTTGTATATAAATTAAGGGAAAATTTAAACAAAACCAAAAATAGTTTTAAAAGAGCCTTAACTATGATTAAGTTATAAACAAAGTTTGACATGTAAGAGTTTGTAAGAAAAAAAAGTAACAATAATTTGATTTTGGAGGGACAAAACCACTTTTGAGTGTATCTTGAAAACTGTGGAATCTTTTCTTAACTATATCCTGTTAGACATTTTAATACATTTATTATGTGCATACAAACACACTGAAAGTTCTAAGTTCAGGAGGTTCCCTGATGTCCTTAGATTTATTTTTGTAAAACTTTGTGGTCCAGGGACCACAGATTAGACCTCTTGCCCATGTAATATATTAATCAGGCTTCTATTCATGCTCAGGAATTTTAAAATTTTGACTTAATTTTATTTTCTTATTTTTATTAAGCTATAATTGACATATAACTTACTAGTTTCAGGTATACAGTATAAGGAATTGTATTATGCATTCATTGTATAATGAATTGTATGAAAAATATTGATCTTAGAGTGTTTCAGAGTTCTCTTGTTCCCCAACATATTTTCTTGCTAGCTTATCTTTTAAAAATTGAAAACAGTTTTTTTTTAAATTCACAGGTTATTAAAGATATCCAGGATCTAATAGCAGCCAAAGGTAATTGGTTGCTGAATATTCCATTTCTTCAATAAAGGTAAGGGGGTAAAAAGACAAGGCACATGGAGCTTTATCTTGTAAAAGAATTTTCACACTTGGGACAGATTTCAAAGCAAATAAGACAAACTTTAAAAATTTCATTAATTTGATTTGAGTGAGCCCTGTTGACATTTCTCTGGACTAGGTTAGTAAAAGCTTTGAACACACACACACATAATGTATCTTCAAACAAATTCAAATAGAAGGACGTGTACTTTTATGTGTTATGTGAAGGGTTTGTTTGCTTTTTAATATAGCTGGCATAATTTTCATACAAAAGAAATGTACTCCAGGGGGTTTACATGTAAGTTATCATAGGAGATAATTTCACAATAGCAGAGAACATAGTGAGATTTAAAGTTTTATTTTTGGAATTTAAATCTTACCTTCTTCTCCCTAGTTATATTTGCAGGACTTCCTTGAAAAGAGAAATGTAGAGTTTACAAATGAAGAAAGTAAGTAATCCCACAAATCTATCATCTAATTGCATCTAGAATCCCATATATTTTATTTCATCACTAAGAACCATTATTCTAGTTTATATAATTCTTTCAATTGCTCCTCAAAGTTCTAAAACTAAAATGATATGCATTGCATATTGTATGGTCTATCTATATTATGTGGAGTTATAGGCACATACGTGTATTTCTGTATGGAGATTTAGTAACTATAGACGCTTGTGAGCCTGGCATTGATTTGCAGCTGCATATATTGTGTGATCTTTTTAACATTTTCAAATGGCTGCAGTCCTGAGGGAGTGAACATGTTTCATAATGTTGGGCAGCTTCTGTACATTCAGTTGACAGAAAAGATAAAAAATCATCGCAAGTTTCCAGAGGAAAGATAAGATGGATGGAGGTAGCTGATCAGGGCATATTTTGGTGACTTGCAATGTACAAGACAATATAAACTATGAAATCATATTTGACTGAAAAAAGTGAAATACCTTGTCATCCATCTAAGACAGAGAGGAAAAAAAAAGTACCAAGGCAATATTGTAGCTTAAGGATGAAATTTCCTGCTGGTCATGGTCATGGTTCTTCTTAACATCATTTTCTCTTGTAATATATTACATAAAAATTGTATGTAAATTAGTATATACATGTATAGACATAGTATATTTTTCAAATGGGAAAATTTTTGCATATTTTAATTTCCATATATATGTTTCTCTAATTTAGATTCTATTTGGTGATTTTCCTTTGAAAGGTTTAGTTGCTTTATTTCCTAACTTTCACAAATATTTATTAAATGACTACCATGTGCAAATAAACTATTGTTGCTCTGTCCAGAATTTCATAATTTAAAAGGGAAAATATTTGTTTTCACTTAAAACACATTTTTCCCTCAACATTATGTTCTGAAGTTACCTTAGCCTAGTTTCTTTATGGAGAGATAAGTGTTTTCTCAAGCATTTGGGACAAAAGTTTCAATGCTTTTCCTATGTTAATTGTGAAGTAGAGATTACACCCATGGTATTATCATTTCAAGAGTATAATAACAACAGCAGATATTGGAGGGTCGTCATCAAGGTGAGTAGAAGAACTGCATAAAGATGCTACTGCCTTACTCTGTTACATGATGCTGCACAATTGTGGGCTACTAGGGAGCAACTGGGTCCAACCTGAATAGAATTGTGTGAAGTGACTCATCTATAGGAACAAAGGAGCTAGAGAAAGAATGAATGGTTCTAGTAAAGATGCAATATTGCTCTATTATTATCGATTTATTCATCTGTTCATTTACTCAGTAAAACTCTTGAGTACCCACTTAACATAACTCTATTTTATAAAGTTTTCTAATATGCAGATGAGGTTGAGAGCAACTGGCTTAGCTTTGTGATACCCAAGATAAGACTTTTTGAATATTTTAATAATGGAAAATACTGCTTCATTTATTTATCTTTATTTAAATTCTTGCTTTTTGGGATAACACTTCTTAAAGCAAATAGTATGGTAAAACTGCCGCTGTGTGCACACTGAATTCTGAGCAGGGACTGTTGTTACTTTTACATAATTAGTTTTTGTTTAAAAGAGTTAAGACAAAGAGCACTACTAAAGACTTGTCCATTTGGGTAAAATGTTGTTGGTGCTTATATTGAAGCTTCCTCACAAGCATATTAGACTGAATGAGATTATAAACATTAGGTTTACTAAGCTTGCTGAAGGTTGTGTATTGTTGCACATTCAAAAGCTTTTCTGGTTTTGATAATATTACCATTATTATCTTTGTCAATTTACTCTCTTGTTTGGTTAAAATGTTTCAAAAATGGAGACAATGTGTTTTCTCTTTTTAATTTTAAAATGTCTACTACGTGTTTGAAAACACCACTGGGTCACAGAGGATTTTATGATCAGAAAGAATTTCTTAATCAGATTGACTTATGCTCCCTGATTTCTGAAGCATCAATTCTAAGAATGTGGCAGCTCTCCATAATATCTTCCTGAGGAAGCTCATCTATTCAGTTTGCCTGAGTGGGCAACATTTTTCTACCCCTTCCAAAATGAAAATGAAAAGATGCTTTTGAATCTATCAATAAAGAAAGGGCAGAGTTTTGATTAGAAATCCAAATCAAGCATAACTCATGTTATTAATTACCTGAAATTTGAAAAATTCCTTTTGTTTTGTCATTCTTAACTGTACATGTTCATAAATTTTACTCATATTAATTTGTTGAACTCAGAGCATGTATTTTGTTCGTTACTTTTGTAAATGGTGTTAGTCATAATTATTCTATTTACATATTTAGCCTAGTATGATTTTGATTTTGTAGAGCTTTGTTATTATTTTAAAATAAAACAAAACAGGTGATCAGCTTTATAGATTTATAAAAAACACCTTAGTGTTTTCAGTAAAGTGTCTGTGATAATTCAGCTTCTCAGTTTGAAATGCTCACGTCTTGGCCATGTGTCACAAGTCGTGGATGTTGCATTATCATACACAGGCAGGTAAGGATTTTATATTCTTCTTGTTTCATGGTTGTGGCTCAGGGTGGTGACTCTCCTGATATAAAACAAAAATTCTTTATAACAAACTGTTCTCATCTCCGTCTTCTTGTAAATATGCACCAACTCTTTGAAAAGAAAATGGACTACACTAGAGTTTATATATAATTAAAAACAATCTCTTCACTTCTCTTCAGTTCCATATCCAACATTCAAAGAAGTATTAATTTTATGTAAAGGGAAGATTTTACTGAAGTATTAACCAAGGTGCTGGGTTGTGAGCAATGGAAACTCAACTCAAAGTAGCTTAAGTAAAAGAGCAACTCTCTTATAGCTCTGGTCAAAAAATCCTAAGGAGACCCTGATTGAGAATATATATGAAACCCTGAACTAATTTATCAAGGAAAATGAAATATTCTTATTCACAAATATGCTCATAAGTCTACCATGTTTTAGGTATAGATAGGTGGATGAAGATCAGCTTTCTTTCCAAAGTGTATTAAATGGATTTTCCTAAGATAAGATCTGATAGACATCCTGTACCTTAGCTAGTAGGAAGTGATGTGGGACAGGAAGGAAACAACCAGTCTCCATCACAATAGAATTGTACAAAAATAAAAAACAGAAAGAAAAAAGGAAATGATGATACAATGATCCTTCTAGTACTAACATAATAACTTTAATTAAATTTACCATTTAATTTTTTATCCTAAGACCTACTATGAATTGTTAGAAATCACTAGCGTCTTATTCTACTTATAGAAGAAATTATAGAAAGAATTCAACAATTCTAAAGAATCTATGTGTAGATATGATGTTTCACATGGACCAAATCCAAATCATGATGCTAATTTTATGAAAACTCATGAGCAGAGAACAGAGGATTAGAGTAGTTGATAAAATGGCTAGTACAAGCATTACAGATAATGGTGTTTTATGCTGTTCCACTTTCCTATAGAACTCTCAGTTTATCTCCTATTTCTATTATTTGTCACTCCTTTTTTTTTTTCTGGTTCTAACAGCATTCTTTGTGCTACTATGTTTGGAAAGAATCATTTGGTAGGGAATGGTAAACTAGGCTTTTAAAAGTAGAGGTCAGTAATATGTAGGTTGCAAATAATCCTTTTAGGTTGCCTCTGATTTTTCTAGTTAATTATTGTAAGCTTTTCCATGTTGGTGCTATGAACTTTTGCCACAACGGGCTTATGTTTTAAAAGATTTAAAAATAGAGACTTGCATGTGAACTATGATCTAAACAAATTCACTTTAATGAAGAAATAACTTAGGAAAATGCGGGAAATAGAGGCTGACTAGACCATGGAATGTGTATGACTATAACAATACTCTGAAGGACTCTTTAAATATGGAGTTAAATGTTGATGACAGAACAATTTTCAAAAAATTACTGTACCTACTCTTTGTTGAAAACTGTAGAAAATGCACTATGCCTGTATAATGAATGATGTAAAATATATTACTCAGTGTATTCTGAATGTTGTGTGGAGGAGCCTGGTATCAGTCTCTAATTCTTTCCTTCAAAGGAAGTGGTATCACTCTTTCTTTGCTAGTGTAGTTGGTAGCACAGTTAACCATGTTGATCTTGTCTGGATTCTCTTCTGCCTTATTCTTTTCTCATGGCATCTTATCTATGGTGACACATCTTCTAGCTTTAAGATCCCATTATTGAAACCAGTGCTTTTAGTCTTTAATTGTTAACTTCAGCAATAGCTGTGTAACATTATAGCTCTATCACTAAAAGCTGAGTGGTCTGTATCTTAGTGTTTTGGGATGGTTTCTTTCATGTTCTAGAATCAAAAAGTTTCTGCCAGCAACTGGTTTGTTGGTATGTGTATGTGCTATGAAGAGAGATGATTAAACGTCTCTTTGGTAGCCATGAGTCTGAGATGGAAGCAGTTTCTCCATTTGCACAGCACCTTGATATTTGTGAAACACCATTAAGCATCCCCCAGGCGACAGTGACTTGGAATTCTACTATTTAATTAGTTAATATTCCAAATCCACTTGTGCTGGTAACATTTTATGCCTTATTAATCTTCCTGCCCTGACATTGCCCCTCTCCCCTAGGCCCAAATCAATAATTATTTGGAAGTTGAACACAAGCATTAGGATGAAGATCTGAATGTCTAGTGGTTCCTCCAATAGACTTCACCAGTCTTCATGAATCCCTTGAAATGATATACACAAGTTACTAATTATATACACTAAGAATCAATCCAAGGACTGTTAAGTGGGCCATTGACCCATAAAATATTAGATGCTCTTTAAAAATAAGTCTTTATTCCTAAAGTTTGAAGTTTTGAATTAGTCATATATTGGTTAACTAGAAAGTGCCTTGAACTAAGCACACTAAGAAATCAATTTCCTGAACGCATTCTTTAGTTTAATGCTTTATGTATTAATAATAATTATGAATTTCCTCCTTTCTAGTCAAGAATTTCTCAGTATATATTTTATGGGTGACAGTTTTTCTCTTTTTGTGTCTTAAAAAAAGAATTTTATTACATTGGAGATGTATCTTGGCATATTTCTATCTTAATATTGTTAATGTTCTTATTTTTGGCCTCGTAGATTTGGATGTAGGTGATTTTGTGACTTTTAGTTGTTTTAAACTATGTTTGTGATATTCTAGAGGATTCCCTAGAGTGTGAAGCTGTCTTGATTTAAAAAGAAAATCTTATCATCTCATTAAAAAAAAATAATTAGGTTATTCTTTTCACTGACATGGAAATCACCACATGGTGCTAGAAAGAAGTCATATTCAATTCCCATATGGACATTTTCTTCTCTTAAAAAACATTACTTACGTAGCACTCAGTTAAGTGCTTCGCTATCTCATTCATTATTCATAACGTTCCCAGTTGTTAAGGGGTATGATATGCTTGGGTTTCACCTTAGGGAAATGGTCTCATAGAGAAGTGAAACCAAGGGTCCAGAGTAGATGAACTCAGTAGCCAAAGTGGAATTACAGTGTAGACTTTCCCTTAGATCTTAGGTGACTCCAAATTCTCTACCTTCTCTATTCTTGCAGCTATTATCCTCTTATTTTAAAGATTATCTGAAATTTGACTTTATTAAGAAAACAACAGATAACTACTCCTTACCCAACAGAAAAGAAAACCGACTTCTTTAGCCTAAGTTTGTGAGGTGATGATTGTATTTCATTTACGGGGAGTTCAGGGATGGTTATTCAGGCTATATCCACAGACATAAGGGAATTTTCAGTTTTGGGCTGACTTTAAAAGTCAGTTTAAATAATTGCTTAGTAACCCTAACTAACCAATCAGTGGTGTCTTTCGTATAAGATGATCAGTGTGGTGCTTTGTATAATATTAAATAAGATAAAAACTAAAATTTAACACACAGTGTAATTTTTCCCTATACTCTTAGCAACAGCCATTTAGAGTGAAAAGTCCTGGGTTGAGATCATGAATAGAACCATCATTATAGTTGTGTGACCTCAAGTGAATCACACTGCCTCACCATTTCTTTATCTACAATTATGAATAATAACCTTCCCTGTATGATAATCAGAAGAAAGAACACATGGTGAAATTACTTGGCAAAATAAAGTACTTTACAAATTTTATTAGTCATTATTGCTTTTCTCTCTGGATATACTTTTTTTATGGGTATTGATAGACCTTAACTGATTGTTCTCAGCAGATATTTCCCAAACTGTCCAGAGTCTTTGCAATGATGAAATTAGTAACAGTAAAGAAGCTGAATAGGACATAGTGTTTATGCATTTTCCAATTCATGGAAATTCTGTTGTCACTTGTTTTCTAGTGTTGCTGTCCTTACAACAGGCTTATACTAACTTTCAAAGCTATGTTAATTTGTGTTTATATGTCAGCATCAGTGTTGCTTTCTTCTGAGTGTGAGCTCATGTAAACACAATAATTTAGCAGCAAAATTTTATCCTGGTAATAATAATAACAAATAGAAAGATGCCTTCTGATTTCCCGGGCATGTGTTTGTTCAGTCTAATCGCTTTGACTTTACTTATTTTATACACACATACACACATAGGTGTGTGTATATAAATATGAATATTTATACATTTACAAATTTGAGACTAGTGCATATGGGATAAAGATTTTTTCCTACTGATAGTTGGAAAGTGGCTGTCATTCAGCCAGGTTGGAAATCCTGCTTCAACTGTGAAACAGATTGCAGGATGAAACTGTTGACTTTTCTTAGAAAAGAAAGTCCATCTCACAGTCAAGGTGGCTGGAAAATAGAGCCCATAGAATTCACTTCTCTTTCCTTCTTTCTCGGATCTGGCTCCATGGCCAGGATTATTTTAGGGAAATATTTCATCCTTACATATGTACAGGGTCCAGGATTAGAGAAACTATTCTTTTCTCTCACTTAATATGAGAAAAAGCTTCACAAGTCTCATACTGTTTTTTCATGATTTACTCTTTCTATTCTTTTTAATTACTTCCTTGTGACTGGGAAAAGCAAGCTGTCATATGCAGTCTGATTTCCTTAATTATAAGTAGTGAAGTTTTCTATGAGCAGATTAAGTGACTTAAATGAATGTTGCTCTCCTGGCTTTCTTAGGGACTCCATGTTCACGCTTCAGATTTCAAACATTACACCTTTGATAGGAGTTAAAGCTCAAAAGGTGATAGTGGATTTTTGAATTCAGCAAACTCCATGTAAGTATAGTTTCTCACTTTCTAAAACGTAAAGAGTAGGTTATTGACTCAACCCATTGAAATGTAGATGAAAGGTGTAATTTTAATTTTCATGCAAATTATAGGGCATGATATGTAATACTGGTTTACAGGTAGTGAGATAACCTTTTTATAACATAACCTGGAATACTGGGTATGCTCTGCATTTTATTCCCCCTGGTGAATAAACTCACAGCTATATATGTCAACTCACAGTTATATATGTATTATATGTGTGTGTGTGTTGTGTGTGTGTATGTAAGTATATATATATATACACACGCACACACACACATATATGTACCCTATTTATAAATCTGGTGTTCTAGAGAATAGTTAACAGTTACAGTGTACAGAAAATCCAATTAAAATAAGTGAAAGGATTTTGACCTTATGCCAACGAGCAAGGAAAAAAAATTCAAAAATTATATATACGTATATGTAGTCTTTAGTTGACAATACGTTACATTTCAATGTATTTTTAAATTTCCTTTTACAAGTATAGTAATACCCAACTTGCCTTTTTAGGCTATTGTCATTGTTTTCTTTTTTTTTTTTTATTTTGTTCTTCATATTTCCGTAAAGAATATGGTAGATTTTTTCCCCCCTATGATTCAGAGAATTTTTCCTGGTCTGGAAAAAATGCAGGACTGTTGAAGTATAAGGCAGGTGCCCCCATTGATGCTTCCACAATCCTGTGGCCAGAAACAGCAAAGCCTTTAGAAACAAGTATTCGGTCTGCTAAAAACACGCTCTGATCCGAATCAGCACAAATACCTGGACTAGTAAATTAATTGCTTTTTATTTTCTATCAATGTGCAGCGCATCAAGCATCATCAGCCGAGAGCAAGTCATGAAAGAGGAGTCTTCTTTTATCCACAAGTGATAAGTGTGGTTACACAAGAATGTTAATATAAAGACTTTTCTTTTTCTTATCAGGTGGTGATAATTTGGGAAGAAAAAAGAAATGTAAGTCTATTTAGTAATTGGAACCACATTCTAAGGCAAAGTAATTGCATATAATTATCCCTTTCTTTTTAGTTTCCAAATTTGATTTTATGTAAATCAGGTGATTGTCAAACAAAGACTCTCATGATGAAAGTTAAGTTATCTTCTTTAATGCTCCTTCTAGACTAACATACCAGGGATGGAAATACTAGAAGTCTGAATTTTGACCTCTTCTTTTTGGTTGATTACTGTGACTTGGGCAATTTTTATTTTAACATTCTTCTATCCCAATTGACCCTTCTAAGAGAAAGAGATAATTAGAATTTCCAAATAGTCATTTGATAAGAAGTAATTTAGTATTGGTTTGAAGTGTTCATTTCTTTTCTTTTCTTTTTAATAATGGAGGTACTGGGGATTGAACCTAGGACCTCGTGCATGCTAAGCACATGCTCTACCACTGCGCCATACCCTCCCCTAAAGTGTTATTTTCTTATTACTAACTTCCAGCATAAGAATAGCTTTCAGAAATATCTACATGTCTGTGTCAAAACTTTGTTTTTCAGCTTCCTAGGAGAGACCTAATCTCAAGCATTTTGATCATAAGTCTAACTGTAAGTAAATATACCAGTTGCATCAGGTCTCTGAATCTTGGTTCAAAAAATGTGATTACCATAGACACATAGCTAGAGATGTCCTTTACATACTGAAAAAATGGCTGGACCTTGGAACGTAGGCTGACTTCTTCTGTAATCAAGGCCAGTATCACTTTTCTCTCTGGATAATTCTAGGCACAACTATGTAGAGATTTCAGAGTACACAAGTAAATGCTTATTTATGAAGAAATTACATGTAAGTTTACATGTATTTTTAATAATAGCTTTATTAAAGTATATTTCATATACCACAAATGTTATCCTTTTAAAGTGTATAATAAACTGATTTTTAATGTATTTGCAAAATAGTGCAATTATCACTATTTCCTGAACATTTTTTCACCCCAGAAGAAGCCCTAAACACCTTAGCAGTCACTCTCAGTTCTTGCTTTTATCTAGGCCCTGGCCAGTGCTAATCTATTTTCTTCTTATATGAATATGCTTATTCTGGACATACCATATAAATAGAAACACACAATATGTGGCCTTCTGTGTCTGACTTCTTTCACTTGCCATAACTTTTTTGACATTCATCTGTGTTGTGGCTTATATCAGCATTTTATTCCTTTCTATGGCTGAATAATATTCCATTATATAAATATAGTGAATTTTGTTTATCAGCTCATCAGTTGATGGACATTTGGGTTGTTTTGCTTTTTGGCTATTATAAATAATGCGTTATGAACTTTGGTGTATGTGCTTTTGCATGGACATGTTTTCAGTTCTCTTGAATAAGTACTCAGGAGTGGAATTGCTAGGTCATATGCTAATTCCATGTTTAAAATTTTGAGGAACTGCCAAATTGTTTTCCAAAGCTATTGCAACATTTTACATTCTGAAGACATAAGTATATTTAATAATACATTTAAAAATTCTGTTAAAATATTGAGGGGAGAATACCCATGTAAATAATAAACATAGCTTGATCTTTTTATCTGAACAATAGTTACAATTATTACTATAGTATGTTTCTTAGAAAAGCATTTCAAAATATATTCAAAAAACAAGTTTTTACCCCACATGTTCAAATTACAGCAAAGACACAAACATATAAATTCAGACACAGTGATATTGAAATTTCCAGTTGAAATCTTTACTGGTCCAAATTGACACACAGAATCCAATTAAATAGGTAAATGTTGACTAGGAAATGGGAGACCTTTAGGGAACTTTTCTCAGAATGAATGCTCCTAGGAGAATGTCTAGAGATGATATACTTCTGAAGTCATTAGAAAATAGGTTTGCTATGAATATACTTGCTGAAGTTCACTGAGATTTACGTCCAAAGATATTCATTGTTGCTTTGTGTGTAGTATCGATACCAACAGCAGCAATAAAAAACAAACGTAAGTTTCTTTCAGTAGGATACAGACTGGGAAAGTTACACATCCACACAGGTTCACACAAAACAGTCCTTGAAAAGAATGAGGTAGGTCACTATATAAATAGAAGAAACTAAAACAGATTTTCATAAATGGAGAGAAGAGGGTGCTTAATATGAAATCTATGTAAAATTGGAATTGAATATATACGTGTATTTAGGTATAGAAATTCCTAGTGTCCAGCATCATTAGAAACTGTAAAGGGCAGTTGCCCTTGAGGAGAAGGACGAAGAACTAGGAGATGAGAGAGGTCTTCGTTTTTCATTTTGAACCTTTTGGATAAAGTTTGAACTTTCTAACTTGTATACATGTTATTAGTCTCATTTGTTTCCCCAACAAATATCGACAGGGTTATCTGGGTACTTAGGTTTGTTTTCTCCATACAAGAAAGCATTGTCCTCTGCTGAAAAGGATGGGGTAAAGGCTGCCGTAAAGCTGGACAAGTGCAGCAGTTACTTATGAAAAGATGATAAAGCAGTGCCCTGCTGGATGTGCCTCATCACAGTGCTGTCTAATTCAAATAACAGGGCTGGACGACTTGGCAATGGCAGTGGTAAAGTTCAAGGGTGGCTGGGAGCTGGAGCTCCTTCCTGGAGTCAGCTGGCATCCTCAGAACCTTGCCTGCCTCCTACCTGGCTTGTGTTTCAATTGCCTGTGGCCAATATCCAGGGGGGGTGATTTAGATATTGTGCATCCTAATTACAGTCGGGCAAAGCCAGGCGCCTGCTGAAACATGCGTTTTAATGTTCTCTGAGGGTTTTCAAATAGAAGACGTGAAAGAGGAAAATGGTACTCTAATGGGGGATTCTGTGCCAGAAAACCCTGCTCCCCTGCTGTCCCATAGTTAATCTGACACTGACGCAGGAGTCAGCATTGGAGTCGGTCTATCTTTTTCTGTGGCCAACGTCCTCCATCCAGAGTTGAGCCCATCACCTGTCCTGACAGAACTGGGTGCTCTGGGAACTCTGCCTAAACTCTAGTTAGTTCAGAAGTCCTAGGGTATCCTAGAAGGGGTGTGTACAACTAAGCTAACATTTTGGTTTTATGAAGATAAATGAGGAGAAATTGGGACCACATTTCTGTGTAGCTTTGTACCTTATTCATAAAACACCTATTTCCTATTCTCTGCTATCTTGTAACCTCACTGATAATAACGCGTTACAGCAGTGGTGCTCCACGGGGGTGACTTCACACCCCCTCTCCCAGGACGATGGCCAATGTCTGGAGACAGTTTTGATTGTAACTACTGAGGAGAGCTCCTGGCATCTAGTAGGTAGGGGCCCGGATTCTGCAAAAATCCTGCAATCCACAGAGAGTCTCACCACAACAAAGAATTATGCTGTTTGAAGTGTTAATAGTGTCGTGGCTGAGAAGCCCTGAATTAGAGGGGCATAATCAGAGAATCTTCTGAAGATCTTACTTGAATTAGAGTAGGAAATCTCAGCTGAATTTAGATCCCACTTTTTTCCTTTTTGGTGGATGGTACTGTCTAAGGTGTAATCATACAGGCCAAACCTTTGGTAACTCAGAGAAAGCTTCTTTTCCCTGGCCTGCTATGGCTGTCAGCTCAGAGGGGATCTTGTGGGCTCTGTGCAGCGCTCAGTCGGGACTTGAAAGGGAACTGGCCATGTGGTCTATGCCCACCGTGCACGTGGGACGAGAGAGCCTGGCTTTGCCTAATGCTTCAGAACCCAGTCTCTAGACGTCAGTCTCTCTTCTTCTTTTTCTTGAAGGTATTTAAAACATGTTTTTCTTTTCTTTATTGTGGATTCTCTTTCTTCTACTTCTTTGTCTTTCCTGTCGTTCAACTTTTCCTTCTCCTTTATCTGCCTCTTTTGTCTTTTCCATTTCTATCCTCTCTCCCTCTGACTTTCTCAGATACTACTTCTTCCTTCTTAGATGTTTTCTTGTGTCTTCTGTGTTAGTCTTTCTTCTTGTGTATCTTTCCTCAGCCTTCTCTCTCTCTCCTTCCCTTCCTTGTTCTTTCTCTGTCCTTTTCTATTTTGCTTTGCATTCACATGTTGATAGAGCTAAGGCAGAAACTAAGCAGCTGTGCTTATTGAGTACAAATTTAAGGCCTTATATTCTTACTAAAAGAAAAAGATAATGAATTTGCATTCCTTTAAATTATAAGATCTTAAAAATCTATAGTAAGTATCACTGTACCTCACTTCCTCCAGCAGGACACATGGTGCCTTGTTTGGGATACATGTGTGGGCAGGTTACCATGTAAACATCTATATAATTTAATTGCATGTAGTTCTCCACGTACTGATTTCTAGTCCCCTTCCAACTTTTACCTATTAATTTAAACACACACATACACACACATGCATACATGAACACACACACCACGTGCACACATGCTGAAGAGGTGAATTAATGATGGGCTGTTAGGTTTTTTTTTTAAATTGAAGTATGTATTCTATTCAGACTTGATGGAATCACTATAGGAAGAGAATCCTTTTACTGCCTCAAGTTACAGCAGAGAGGATAGCTGACCGTTTCTCATATGCATTCGGCCAGCAATGGCTGCAGATTTCTTAAGCTTGCCTCAGCTCTGATCTCAAGTCCTGGGTGAATGTACTGGCTTGGGCCTCCCACCCATGAGTGGTTACAAGTCCCCACATCCTTGGAATGTATTTAAGGCTTTGAAGTATATTTCATCTTCTCCATGAGGGGAGAGACAAACAATGACTTGAAAGGTGACTTTCTGGCAGGTGTGTGTCTCCCTGACTGTGATTACTGTGAAATGGGCAGACTGTCTGGATTGCATGATGCAGTGCTCTGGGCCTGCACATGTGTGCATGCCTGGAGAGCTACTGTTGCCTCCTTATGGGTTGAAATGCCTTATATTTATACTAGATTATGCCTTGGCCATCAGTTTAGACATCAAACCATGTGGCACTCTTTAATTTTCACAATGCCACACAGACCTCAGTGCCTAGAAAGCAGGTGATTTTTGAAACGGCCGTTGAAGCTACAGAGATGGCATGTGGAGAATCTCCGTGAAGGTGTGGGTGTGACCCAGCCCTAGTTTCAGCAGCACTATAATATGTTGTCAATCTCAGGCTTTTAGGTGGCTAAACTTACTAGGGTTGGAACATTTAAAAATAAATGGGGGAAAATGCCATGTGAGGATGACCTTTTGAAAGAAACGTTCAATGTTTGAGACCTAAAGTAACTGACAGAGCCGCTGAGCCATAGGGGTCTGACGAGAAAGCATTAAAAGGCATCCCTGCTGGATGAGGAATAGCTTGCTTGCTTGCTTGCTTGCTTGCTTTCTTTCTTTCTTTCTTTCTTTCTTTCTCCTTCCTTCCTTCCTTCCTTCTTTCTTTTCTTTTCTTTTCTTTTTTCTTTTCTTTTCTTTTCTTTTCTTTCTTTCTCTTTCTTTTTTTTTTTTTTTTCATTGCTAATTGATGACTTTCACTATTGTTTTAAAAGGAATCTTCTGGGCGGGTGGGGTATAGCCCAGTGGTGGAGCACCTGCTTAGCATGCACATGGTCCTGGGTTCAATCCCCAGTACCTCCATTAAATAATAAATAAATAAACCTAATTACCTCCCCCTCACCAAAAAATAATGAAAGACAAAAAAAAAAAAAAATCTCATGGCCAGAGAATTTGAAGGGCTGCTATCCACGTAGAAACAGATCTGACAGCAGATAGATTCAGAACGTGAGGTACATTGTGAAGGTAACAAGAACTACTTTCTTTTAAATCTCCAAATCACCCAGAAAATTTACATTACGAAAATATGCAATCTGTTTTTGACACGATTCTCCTTTAAAACTTTGCTTCAGACACTCTCCAGCCTGCACTGAATGTTCCACATATTGAAGCTTCTCCCTCCTCTCCACTCCCCTCCCAGCCAACCACACCCCCCCCTGCCCCCTTTGGAACACTAATGGCAGGTTTTGTTCCACTTTAGATAATGAGCAGGATGAGCTGCAGGTTTCAAGAGGATTTGTGCTATCAGTTGACATAAACAATGAAATGGAACCTGGACTCATTCCCTGTTTCCTTTTAACCCTTTCCTGGGAGGGGTACCATGTAGCCATTAGCATATCTCAGAGAGATATGAACAGAAGTGCCTGCTCTGTACATTTTAGATACATTAAATAAATATATTTCAAAACAAGTGATTTGCTTCCCTTTTCAGGGATCTTTTCAAAAGCAGCTTGAGAATTAGTCTGGTTATCCAGAATATTGGATTCTGTTACCCAAATAGAGATGATCTAGCCCATCAGTGTGGCAGGCACTGATGCTGCACGGGTACCTCTTACAGCGGGCCAGGCAGACCCAGCAGCCCTTGCTCCTTGTGCAGATTTGCTGTCCATCCATACTCCAAAATGAGCAAAATATCACTCAGAGGCCTCTGACTGCAGCCTCACTCAGTGTTGAAAAAGGATGGAGAGAACACTCTTCTCTGATACTTCATGGGATGCTCGTGGTCGTTATCCTGCGATCCTCCCAGGGACTTATTTCTCTACCAGCCCGCTGTTTCTTCTTCTTCTTCTTTTTAAAATCATTGTCACATTTAACATTACTCAGCATTTTACACTGTTAATGTTTTATTTAAAATTTTTTTGAAATTAAAATTACAAAGAAAAAAATAATCGTTACTCATATCCCTACCACCCAGTAACAACTTGCCATTTTTGAAAGAAAAATTGATATTTTTTTGGTAAAAATAATGTATACTCACTGTAGAGAATTTAAGCAATACAAAAAAGTACAAAATAACATTTAAGAAAAAAAAAGCAAAGCCCATTATTTAGGAATAATCCTCATTATTACAGGCAAACATAATTCCAGACATAGTCCAAATAAATAACAGAAAAATAATTTTACAGATATTGGATTATGCTATAGATATCTTCAAAAATAAAAGAACATTAATTTTACTTTTACTTGAAATCAATGGAGAAAAAGAGATTGAAATGAAAGGTTAAAGGACCTTTTGAATCTCAAATAAATTTATCTTTAAAAAAAGATTTCCTTCAAAATTTATAAAAATAGTTAAGACTTCTGGTATTATTATGTTTCTTTAAAACAGTATGTTTACTATTTTAAACAATTGAAACCCTGCTGTGAAAGAGAAGAATCCAGAACTTTCAACACATCTCAGCTTGCCTACCCTTGTATCCTGTATCATATTGCTTATGAAACTGGTTTTGAATTTTCTTAGAATTATATATAAAATGCACATTTAATTTTGAAACCATATTTCTCTTGGTTGCTCGGTCATTTTATGTCTAAATGAGTCAGCTTCAAACACACAAAGATGTTGTTTGATTATTTTCAACACTCTAGCCCCATCACCTAGAGTAGTGCTGGGAACCTAGTAGGCACTCAATATTTATTCAATTGAATTTTATTTTTCTCAACAATATTTACTGAGTTGAATGAAAGCATGACTATATTTTTTGAAAATGAATTCAGTGTTCACTTCTATGTCTTTTGATACAGTGTCTCTACTTCTTAGGTGTGTATATTAATTAAAATCTGAATTGTCTGAGTTTTTTTTCTCCCAACAAGGGCTATAAGTAGCATATTCCTGGAATGTTTTTCATGTTTGATAATGACTTCTTGGCATTTATAACTGAATGGTACCTTGTGTGAGTCACAGTTTCTGCCCTCAGGACTTTGCATGTATCAGTCCGTTTTTCTGAATCTTGATGTGAAGTTTGAGGTCAGCATCCTGATTCCTTTTCTTTTCTCTTCCTCCTCCTCTTCCTTCTCCTCTTCTTCTTTGTCTTTTTCTGCTTCTGTTAGGTAATGTTCTTTTTTATCTGCATTGGTGTGTATTTAATAGCATTCTCCATCCTACTTGCTGTCTACGTTTGTCTGTTAGGGCCTTTAACATATTAAGTGTAGTTATTTAAAACTCCCTATTTGAGAGTCCAACACTGCTATCATATGTAAACCTGATTGTGTTGATTTTTTGAATCTTGGGATATGTTGTTTTGTCTTGCCTTTTCATACGCCTAGTAATGATTTGTTGCTAGTAGCCATCTATGTAGGACAGCAGAGATTGAGCTACATAGTTTCTATCTCCAGAAATGGATGTACCTCTCTTTCTGTCAGGGCCTTAGAGCAGATGTTTGACTGAATCTGGTCTGAGGTTGGGCTGGACTGGAAGTTTATTGTTTCACTGGTTATCTTCAGTGCACCATAGGCATCAAATACCCCTAGTGAGACCTCGTGGTTAGAACCAGGGCTGAAATGCCAGAGAGTTTCTCTCAGTGCTTGCTCCTCCTTCAGCTTTAGGACATTCCTTTGCACAGCACCTCAGGGAGGGTCATCTCCATGCTCTCAGTGCCATATTCCATCATTATTAGTCTGGTGGTGGTGGGAAGTTGCATTCTTTATTATTCTGATTAAGATGCAGTCATAGGCATGCACTGTGTCCCTGGGTATCAGTGCTGTGGCCTTCTTAGTGCTCCTGTGCCTTTTCCAGCTGTAGTTCTTGGTATAAGATACATTTCTGCCCCTGCCCTAGAGGTCAAGATTTTTTTCTCTCTTTCCTTCCCTTAGCTGCAGTGGGTCTCTGACAGTGCCCTAAAAGTGACAGAGTTCCCCTTCTCCTACAAATTAAATCTCTTGTTCCACAGGGATGAGTCCCACTAGAGATTTGTACTGCCCTCACGCCCACATCATGAAAGGCATCCCAGGACTTTCAACAAGTGGGGTCCATGAAGCAAAAGTCAGCAAGAGAAAACAAACTCTTGTGTATCTGCAGCCTGATGGGCTCCCACACTCTCTTTGCAGCCCACATTCACTCGCTCGATTTGTTAACTATTCAATCCAAATTCTAACTGGTGTTGAACTGTCTTTTTCAGACAAGCAAATGTTCAGATGTCATTGGTTCCTGAAGGCGTCTGTCTCTTTGCAACTGTGTATCATCCTTCCCTACCCTTCCCAGCAGAAACCAGAAACTCATCTTGATATGGAAGAAAAATATTTCTTTCTATTCTTAAAGTTCAGGTGCTCAATATAATATGTCTTTGTGCGATCATTCTATTTCTAATTTTCCTGTTTGCTCTTGTAATCTGTAGTTGTTCAAGGTAATTTTCTTGAACTACATCACTCAATAAAGTCTGTTACTTATTCATTTTCTGAGTGGGTTTCTTACTACAGAAGCAGCAATTATTGTAATGGGACATCTTTGTCTTTTTTTTTTTTTTTACTCATTTACTTTTCTCTAATTTCTCGAAACTCATTTTCTTTTAGTTTGATGATAACAGTATTTCCTCTCTCTCAATTCTTCGAATTCTAAGGCTATCTGCTGCTTTCTTTGTTCTAATTTAACTTATTTGTCAGTTCTATAGAGATAGTTTCAATCTTCACTTTTTTCCCTTGGGTCTTCAGTCATCTTTCTACCTTATTGTTTTATTTTATTATCCATCTTTGAATTTTTGTTTCACTGAATCCATGGGTTTATTAAGTTTTTATGTAACATGGAACAATTGTGAGGAATTCCTGTCTTTTCCATAAGATTTACTTTGTTCTAGTTTAGGTTCTGTGTCTTTTGCTTGGTTTATTTTTCTCTTTTTTTAAATGTGATGCACTTTTACAGTATGTAGTCATGCTCTGTCCAGAATCCAGAGACCACAAATACCTGCCTGCCTATTGATCTTAAGCCACTTGTGTAGTCTACAGGTGACATTAGAACTTTCCCTGAACCGAACTCATCATCTTCCTCCAGGCCACAACGACCACCATATGTATCCTTTCTCTACAGCATATCTTTGTTAAGGCCACTACCTTTTACCTGCTTTCCTAATGCAGAAACCTAGGAGTCATTCATGAATGTTCCCTTTTCTTCATCCCCAAGAAGCTTTTGCTGTTACTTAGGGAAGGGATGTTGGGGTCTGATCTTAGGCAGTGATAGTCTGGATGTGTAAGAAATGTAAGTTTGGGACATATTGGTGGCTTATTTGTTGAATGACCTTGGTCAGTTAATTTAAATATGCTAAGGTTTGTTTTCCTCATTTTACAATGGGAGTGATCTTAGCCCACATCTCATATTATAGTAAAGTTTAAATTAGATGATAACTCTGGGATTTTCTATAGTGCCCTTTTTGTGGAGACCAGTACAGTGCCTCCTAAAGGATAGTTGTTATTTGACATTTAAGTGGATTAATATACCAACAGTTACATAACTTGTAAGGAGCAGACATGGAATTTGAAACCAGGCTGTCTGAGTTCCAACATTAATTTTTTTTTTCTTAGCACACCATACTGTTCCAGATGTAGACTGGAAGGAACAGCAGACTAGAGGGCAGATAAGTGCCAGTCCAGCAATGGGTCAGCGTGCTCCTGGATTGGGTGCTCAGAGCTTTATTCCTTTATTTCAAACCATATGAGGATTCTGTCACCTGAGCCTTTGAACTTCTTCTGGTCAAGATATCTGAATTTTTATTTAGGTTTTATCTTTTCCTGCTTCTATACTAGCAACTGTAAGAAAGCATGCTCCAAATGTACCCCTTTCACCTTCATCCATATTGATAAATCATGGAAGCCAGGGTTTGTTGTGGTCACAGATTTTATTTGTCCCTCCTGGATCAGTGGGCAGACCATCAAATGTGCAATGCCTTTGTGCCCAGGAAGCCTCCAGAATCATAGATCAGTTGGCAGACAGGCTGTGAAACATGCAATGTTTATGATGATCTATGTTGTACAATCGTATGAGATCGATTGCGTATATAATGCTCATCAGTGTGGAGTCATCTGGGGAAGCATCTGCTGAATTTTGTTTGCCAGCTTGAGGAAAAGATATTGCCAAAAGGTTGGCAAAGGCGTTTATGTTCTTATTGTATGGAGCAAATTTATACTTTTTACTGTGACTCCTGGAGTGGAAGAGAAGCAGCTCCTCACCCTAACCATGACGCCACGCCCACCATTCCATACTCCGCTGAAGATGCGCCATATGCCACCAAATCCTCAAAGGGGTTTGGAGCAGAGATTTTTATACTAATGGAATCGTTCTCTGTAATGCAAAAACACAGCTGGAAATTATTCTCAAGCAATAAGAACATCAAAGTGTGCATATTACATACACATCTAAGGATATGAGTCTACAGCTGTGGTACTTGCAGTGATTTTTAGTGGACCACACAAATTGATTGATAAAAGGAGAAAGAGTTTATAAGATAAAGATGATACTAGGTTTTTTCCTGCTTATCTTTCACATAAATTATATACATAAAAACTAAATTATTCATTATGAAAGTATATCTCTGGAAATGTATTTTTTAAGAATCTTATCAAAGCATAAACTCTCAATCTTGGAACCATAGCTCATTATAAATTGCTAAATTATGGCTTCTATTTCATCCACATGATTTAAAGAAAATTTTCCATCTCCTTATGGTTTTCAGTACAACATAGAAAATAAATATTCTTTTTTGTCTGGCGGTTTTTATCTTGAAATTCTCTCACATAGTTTAATCAACTTGGAGCAAGGCAGGTTCTGAAATAGCAATCTCCTGTTTTGTTTCTGTGTGTCAACATTTTCCCTACTCAGGAAGCACCATGAACTAGTGAAATACTCTTTAAACCATATTATAACTCAGTTTGTTCCATGCAGACAGTGAATTTTGCTTATTTATTTGCAGCAGTGAATTTCAACAGCATATGAAGCCAGTGGGCAATTGATAGCCTCACAATAGGTGTCCTAATCAGATCAATTCAAACTGATCCTGTATATTCATCTTAGTACAAGTGTACTTTTTCTTTATCTTATCGGATTTTTTCAAAGTTCATTGAAATGATCTCCTTTAATAGCCATTCCTATGGTCCTTCCCAGGAACATAGTTTTGAGTTTCTCAAGGTTTTCAATATTACCTCATTCTTCTTTATATCAAAATTTAGAGAAAACTTGCTTTTCCCTTGGCTATTTTGGCTTTAACAGAGACAATAAGTTTTCCCATTCTCTTTCCTTTACTCAGTGATGCCTGTAACCATATTTTCATCACAAAATCCACAATTAAGATTCTTATTTCCCTTAATAGTATGACTCAATTTGGAAACTTCTTGATCATAGATGAATTAGACAAATGTCTTTTCCTGATTTATCATTGTGCTATGAATTTCTTCTCCTGAGCCAGTTGCTCATGGCATAATCTTAGGCTGAATTACTCTGTCAGTGTTTTCGTCATATTCATCTTCATCGTATTTCATCTCTGGTGTCTATCTGCACATAATCCAAGTTGATGTCTTGTCATAATTAGTTTCCTCTCTCTAGTAATAAGCTTACGCTTCATAGAATCTGACTTCATTTCTGAGAGTTTTATAGAAAGATAGGATATTTGGCATAATGCTACATTATAAAATTCTCTTCTTGTTGCCATGTATAGTCTCATTTGAATCAATTATTATTTAATAAATTATGTTTGGAAGTTAAGAATTTTAAAGTTGGTATATAAATGTAAAAAATGGCAGCTAGATTATATTGAGTGAAAGATTTAGAGACATGTTTTGAGTAAGAGGCTAATTAAATAACTGGAAAATACCAGATATTCCATTTCTAGTCTATCAAAACATAAATGATTTGGGGCAACTTGGAGAGCTGAAGAATTTTATTGTCAATGTGACAAGGTCAGCAGATGCCCAATAAATAATTTAATATTTTAGAGAGTTGTAACCTTTTGGTCAAGATTTTGAGAAATGTTAAATTGTAAGCCATTTGGTAGCAATTAGTAAATTACATCTTAAAGCTTATTTGATGATAACTGAATAGTTAGTCTAAAAGCAGAAAATTGCGACTAATATAAGAGCAACCTCTTACCTTCCTGCTCCTAAATCGTTTGCATGATCTATTATGCAAATGTACTTACTTGTTAATGTACTAGAAAGTGCTGTAGCTAAGGTACTTAAAAATTGGTACTGAATTTATACATATATGACATAAACTAAAAGAAATCCACAATTAATACCCACTGGGAAAGAAAGCTGTCTAGTTTGTAGTTATCTCAGATTGGTTTGATCTAGAAAGTTATTAAAGGATGAAGCTTTCTTTTCATTTACACTACATTAACTTCTGATTCTGATGGATCACAATTCATTTTCCTTGTTGTTTTATATAGCCATGATTCCACCCAGGATGAAAATGAATTTATAAGCATTTGTAGAAGAAGTCAAGGCTTTGAAGATTAGAGGACTGATTATATAGCCTTCAGTAGGTATAAAGAGGCATGATGACCCTCCATTACAGCATTGCACTTAAAATGCATGCCATACGGTTAGATTGCCAATGAGTAAATGAACCAAATACAAATGAATTGGATGATATCATCGGGCAGACTCAGTGTAATCAGGATTGTGGATGAACCTGGAACCCGTGGAGAAGCTGATGTTCCTGATGTTCCTCTTACCTACTTACAAATTAAGTTTTTCTTCACCAAGCATTCTTAACATCACTCCTTCCTTCAAGCCAAAATCAGCAGTTGAGATGACTGTTTTCTCCACTTTCCAAGCAGAAATGAGCAAGTTAAGATATTATTATTTTTATAAAAGTTCTAAGTTTAAAACTGAATTGTTTTCATAGGACCCACTCTTGATAACCCCATGAACTATCTGAAAAAAAGGCAAGCAATGAATATAGTGACAGGTTACTCTGGGAAATCCTTGTTGAGTATCCATCCACTCTGCGCTAGTCATTGTATAAAGAACTGTGATATGCAGAAAGACTAAATGAGAGTTCTTTTTTTAAGGAACTTACAATCTATTAAATTTGCACAGTAAGCCTACTTGTATGAGCAGCTTTCCTTTGGGTAGCAATATATAGGCAGCAAACCAGAAAATTGTAAAGTCTAAATGAATAATCCTGTCCAAATATTCTATAGGAATTGATCAGAGCAATGAGTTCAAGTGATGGCAGAAGAAGACAATGTGTAATTGCTGATTGGCCCTGTGAGGTGTCATTTGCTGATTTTCCAAGGGCAGGGGTTGACAAACTCTAGTCCATGGGCCAAAATTGGCTTGCTCTCTATTTTGTAAGTACAGTTTTTTTGGAACAAAACCATACTCATTCATGTCTGTTTGTCTGTAACTGCTTTTTCCTGCTACAGCGGCAGAGTTGAGTGCTTGGATCAGAGACCCCCACCAGTCTGCACAACCTAAAATATCTACCATCTGGCCTTTTTCAGAAAAAAAATGACTGGTTCTTTTCCTAGGGGATTAAAGTATTAAAATAAAAAATATGATTAGTCAGGAGGTATATGTTTAGGTTAAAGATTATGTTCATTTCTGGACATAATGGCTTTGAAGTAATTGTGGGATATCCAGGTAGAAATATAGTGGAGAGTTGATGAGGCTCTAGAATTTTAAAAAAAGTCTTCCAGGCTAAGCCTACTGTTTCTATCACCTACTAGTAGGAGTTCTGTAGTTGATGTTTTTGATGCAAGATATGTATTCTGATTTTGTAATGGCAATAAAGAGCAAAGAAAAACAGAAGTCTAAGGACTTTGGAAATATTCTTTAAAGTATATTACAGAATACTGAAAACAGCTCAGATTATAGAAGGTCAAGGTATGAGAGTTGAGAAAAACATGTTCAAGAAGTATGGTTGTAAATAGAAAGAAATATGAGTGTGACTTGAGAGGAATGGGAGTCACATAAAGATTTATTTCAAGATAAGGGATCTAGACAAATGAATATTTCAAGGCAGACAGAAAAAGTCACTAAGGTAAAAATGATGAAATATTTGGGTGAGAGGAAAGGATGACTGAATGTGTGTATGTGTGTGTGGGAGATCCCTAAGGGATTGGTAGTAGATAGTCTTTAGGAATACAGGTGGAGGGGTGTATTAGAACTTTTGGCTATAAGTGACTGAAGCCCGATTTGAACTCGCCATGACTCACGTAACCAAACCCTCCTCTCCTCTCCACCCATGTCTTTGCTTCTATCTCTGTGTTAGTTTTAATCTTTGAAACTAATTGTATTAAAAAAAATGTAACAAACCAAGAACTTCCAGCCCCTTTGGAGCACAGATATTTGCAAAGTCTCATCCTAAGAGGAAAGTCTCTATTTAATTTAGATGTCAGTATCATAAAAGTACCTAGACCTTCTCCTCTCACCAGACCTAGAGTACCCAGACCTTCTCTGACTAGCAAGGATATTGTACTGTTTTTGTCCCAGCTCCAATCACATATTCACCCCCATGACTAGTCACTGTTGCTAGGACAGTAGGTACATGATTGGCTCATCTTGGATCAGGAGTCCTCCTTAGCTTTACCATTGTGTCTGGGACAATGGCAGAGCTCCAGTTCAAAATCCTTCTTAGGACAAAGGAGAAGGAGAATTCAAAATCCTTCTAGAACTAGGTGGATAATACAGTCTGGTCTGTTGAGGGGATTGTTATGAACAGGCGGCCACTGTGATCTGTGACTCTTACAATCAAAGCTGCTAGTCACTAGTGTGACTAGTGACTAGCTGGACTGATTGATTGGGGCTGATGTTCATACTAATTGGTTGTGGCATCTGTCATAATTGGTTGAAACTGTGTGTTAAATACTTTAAGTGTTACCTCTCTTTATGAGAGGATTAGTCTTAGAGGTAAATTTTGTCATCTTATTCCCTGGGATAGGAACAAAGGAGAAAAGTATGACTATTGAGACAAGGCTTTAAAGTGGTAGAGAGAATAAAATGACAGGCTTCACTGGGTTGGACTAACTGGCAAGTCAATTTTACTTTAAAGATAAATCGCAATACTATAAATGATTACAAGGCTAATATTTGGCAGTCACTGCTTTAAGCACTTTACACTCTGAGGTTCATTTAAAACTCACCAGAACCTTTGAGGTAAGTATTCTTATTACTTTATAGTCAGAGGAATGGAGATTTGGAAAGCTCTTGTGTCAGGTCGCTGTCCAGTGGTGGTGCCAGAATTAACCTGAACTCTTACTGCTGTGTTCCTCTAATTTTCTTAAAAGCAGAAAGAAAATGGGTTGATTATATTTCATTTTCTTTCTTCCGCTAACTCTTCTCCTTCCATTTTTAAAAATAAGCTTTTATTTTTCGATACCCTTAGCTATATGGAAAAGTTGCAAAGACAGTACAGAGAGCTCCTCTTGTCTCTTCAGTCAGTTCCCTTCAGTTAATATCATCAAAGACCATAGTATTTTTGTCAAAACCAAGAAATAATCACTGTTATATTATAAACTAAACTGCAGTCTTTAATTGGACTTTACCATTTTTCCACTAATATCCTTTTTATCTTCCAAGATCCAACACAGGATATCACACTGTATTTTGTTCCCCTTCATTTTTTGCTCATTTTCCTCTCTCTCCTTCACATGTTCATTTTGCTCCAACTTTCCCATCCTCTGATTGCATCATTTTTTTTCTTTTTCCAATTTTCCTTTTTCCTATTCTCATGGTTTTATTTTATCTGATTATTTACTGCCAAATTGATACAATTATAAAAAAGGAAATATTTGGAAACATACTGAACTTAGCTCAGGCAGTTTCAGAGTGGCCTGGCAAAGAGTTGTTCAACACAGAGTTGTTGTTTTATTGCAATAAATTGAGAAAAAAATGGGTATCAAATCTGTATCCACTCCCTTTAGGGCCATGATCTGGAGGAGTATACTTGGACTTGCAGTCACTAGTGGAAATCCAAGTCCCCATGAAATAAAATATGTATTTTAAAAAAAGCAAATTTAAAAACCACATTTTGGAATGTTACAGAATTTTAAATGAAACTCTATGCCCTTGAAGGTATTAATGCCTGTGGTTACACAGATTGGCTGTTGAACTAGAGCATATTTGTTTTGGTGGTTTTGCTCTGAAGATGAAGCAGAAGGCTGCAGCACCAAGGTACAGTCTTAAGGTTAAAGCAACAAGGGTGAAACACAAACCCTGAGAGTAAAGAAAAGGCGGGAAACACAGTGTGTGTATCAGTAAACAGATACAAAAGATAGTGCATGTGATCAGCCTGAAGATGAAAGACAGGTTTTACTGGAAATATTTTTGAATTTTTCAAGGTAGAGGAACGTGTCTTCATGTGAAAGTGATTGTAGAGAGATAGTGAGGAATGGACAGAATTGTGAGCAGAGAGAGAACTTCTAGAGCCAAGTCTCAGTTAAAGATAAAAGTGAAGACTAGAGAGAAGTAAGACAAGTGGGTGGAGAAAAAGAAAACGTATTTTGGATATGACAGAGTTTTAATTTTGATTATATTTTGTTGTGATTAAGGTGACCACTGAAGGAAGAAAAGTGAATCTCTAAGCTTTAAAAAGGAACTGTCACCAAATGAGGAAAAATTTTAAAGTGGTGTTATTTTCCCCTAAAGACAGTGGAAGAATCCCAGTGAACTTGTTTAAGGTGACATACATAAGTGATGATGCAGCTCCCAATGAGCCTCGAGGGACGGGCTGTACTGTAATTAGATTGGCACCTTCACAAAGTCGCTTTCTCGCTTGCTCGCACTCTGAGTCTTTTAATTCGGTTAACTTAGAAGTGGGTCTAAAAAAACCCACACGCATTAAAAAATGTTCCCATCCTGTGAGCCCTGCAATGTAATGTGCATGAAAATTACCCCTATCTTTTGCTTATTTTGTTTTATTTTGTTCCCAGACACTGATTTTCCTTTGTTTAAACTGATGGCATTCACAAAATGGCTCTACCGTAGAGTCTACCCCATTTATTAATTTTATTAATGGGTTTCTGGCACAATGTGGATGCTGTTGGTCTTGGAAGGTGCACACTTCACTTGGTGTGATATATGTCAAGCAATATGAGTGCATAGCCAATAGAGAACTTTTTTATCTGCTAGTTTTATAGAGATATAATTGACATACAGCACTATTTAAGGTGTATAACATAATGATTTAATTTACATGCATCATGAAATGATTACACAGTAAGTTTAGTGAACATCCATCATCTCATATAGATGCAAAGTAAAAGAAAAAGAAAAAAATATATTTTCCTTGTGATTAAAAACGCTTAGGATTTGCTTTCTTAACAACTTTCATATATAACATACTGTTAAATATATTTATCGTCTTGTACATTACATCCTTAGTACTTATTTATCTTGTAACTGGAATTTTGTACCTTTTGACCACCTTCATCCAATCCCCCATCCAAAATGCCTCTAGTAACCACAAATCTGATCTCGTTTCCTATGTTTGTTTGTTTTTTGAAAATATATTTGACGTAGAATACTACGTTAGTTCCTGTTAGTGATCACAGCATAGTGATTCTATATTTCTGTACGTTACAAAATGATCACCATAATGGGAGAACATTTTAATACACAAGGTGAGGGGTGGACAACAACAGATGCCTGAGAGAGAGAGAGATGACAGAGATGCTCTCAGGTAGGCTGAGTATTTACCACATAGGATCAGAGGGCAAGCAAAATTCTGAAGGAGAAAATGAAAAGTAATTCATCTGCCTGTACCATACCTATATTGCTCTCTGCCTATGCAAGAAAAGGATACAGCACAGCACAAGACTTCTAGGAATTGGGAAAAGGTTTTCCGTCTGAGCTGGATGTTGTTTGATAGAAGTCCTCAGTGGTGCCACTTGGGAATGAGAATTTGTGGTATCTGTTGGCAGCATCTGAAGGGAGGCAGCTTTCATTATGCAAAAGGGAGCTGCCCGTGGCCAGTCAGGCCTGTAGCTTTTATTCTAGTTAACCCTGTCATTGTGTTGGCAATCTTTAGCATCCCTTGGGCCATTATCTAGGGAGAACAGGACATTGCCAAAGGCTAGGGATCGAGACACAGGTAGTAGGAATTGATCCTGGGAGCTCAGGTGCATGAGCTTAAAGAAAACTTCGTAGTAGAAGTTATGAAAACATCAGTAGCAACACCTCAGTCACAAAGTTGTCTTGTGGCGTAGTAAGAAATGGAGTTGTCCTTGTCCCCTGTTCCTGGAACAAGGCTTCTAAAGCCCTGGCAATTCCTTAAGTGATAGGAGTGTCCTTCGTTATTCACAAGGAGCTCCTTTTGATCACACCAGAGTTTATGCTAATAGGGTAGCTTAGGGTGGTTCCCCTTGATCGCCTCAGGACAGAGCTGGTCGCCCCATTCACTGACCTCTGGGGATAGGAAGAAGGGACAGCTGGAGGTTAAACTCTGTAAAAACCTTGAAAGGACAAGATTTGATGAGCTTTATGTTGGTGAGCACGCTAAGGTGCTGGACGGTGATACACCTGGAGACAGCATGGGGGCTCCGCACAGCACTGCCCCCAGCCCCAGGACTTTCCACAAGCATCTCCTCCATTTGTTCCCGAGCTGTTTCCTTTACAATAAACTGATAAGTGTAAGTAAAGTGGCTTCCTCACTTCAGTGAGCCATTCTAGTCAATTATCAAACCTTAGGAAGGGTCATGGCAACCCCAGTTTATAGCTAGTTGGTCAGAAGTACAGGTTTCAACCTGGGACTTGCAGTTGGCATCTGAAGTGGGGCAGTCTTGTGGGACTGAGCCCTTACCCTATGGGATCTGCCCTAACTCCCTGTGGTCAGTGACAGAATCAAATTGTGGGACATCCAGCTGGTATCCAGAGAATCAGATAATTGGTTGTTAGTGTTAGAAAACACTCCAGACTAGATTTGCTTTCTTTTTTCTTCTTTCTTTCTTTCTTCTTTTCTTTCTTTCATCTACCATGTGCCAAGACATTGGAGACATTAAGACTTTGGTACCCTTTAACCCAAAAGGTGGAGACCCCAGTTCTTATCATACCCGAAAGATAAGTTTACAGTCAGGAGACAGTGCACTGTGTAGTGAAAGATTTATTTAGAGAAGGAAAAGTTCACTTCTAAGAACAGAAAGAGGGCTGATCCAGGGGAGGAAAACCAGCAGCTTTTCTAATCCCCTCACTCAGGGGTGGTCTCTTGCCCGACTGACGGATCTTGTCCCTGGAATGCTTAGTCACGTTTGGCGCCTTTGTGTGTGTCCTTACCCAGGGCATACACAGAAAACCCCATAGGGATGGAGTGGGGTGGGGGGAGGGGCCTAAACTGCAATGTTAGTTATAATACAATGAACATTGGACTCGTCTGTTAAGTCCTTTCTGCTACCGTGCAGTTGTGGCTGTCGGGTTCTAACCTGTTTCCTGCTGGCTCTCATTTAGAAGAAGTAAAACCCCTTTATGCTGGAGGCGGGCATAACGCCATCTTCCAGACCATCTTCCCTCTCCTCCACCTATCTGCCCGGAGGGCCAGCTTATCTGCCTGCCTAACACCCCGACCAGCAGTGTCAGTCTCATCTAGGAGCTTGAGAGAAATGCAAAATCTCAGGCCCCATCTCAGATTTATACTGCTTCAAGTTTGGCCTTTTACCACGATCCCCAGGTAATGCATCTCCACGCTGAGGCTGAGGAATCACTGTGGGAGAAACTTTACAAAAGTCATCTTAAGATTTATTACCCAAATGAAGAGCTCAAACTTATCCCTAGAACGAACACTAAGCAGGTGTGTGTCTTAGAGATTCCAAAGTAAAGTTGAATTCACTTGTGAGACTTGCAGATTTTGGTCTGTATCCTCATAACTCAGAAAGGTATGAGCTATTAAAATTTGAGGATGCTCACTCAGTAATCTAGTCCAGTATTTAGCGTAACGTTCAGAGGCAGAGTACAGGCTGGGTGGTGTAGTCTGCTCTCTCCCTGTGCTTTAATATTTTTATACTGGGAAAATTATGGGCAAACGATGAACTTGTGGAGAGAATCACGGAAGGAGAGATTGAAGAGAAGGCAGCCAAAATAAGAGGGAAAAGGATTATTTTGTTTTGGAAACAGTGGTGGGTTTAGAAGCAGAGTATGCACATCTGAGACTGCAGACATATTTTAATGCTAGCTGGCAGAGCCACTGTTTGTGTGACAGGCACAAGTCACTGCCACTTCCATAGCGCCTGGGGAGTGTGAATTGGTGGCTGGGAGGGAGGAGGTGCTCTTTCAGAGTCTACAACCAGAGTGCTTTGTTTGTTTGTTTGTTTGTTGAGTTTCTGTCTCCTCTGCAGACCAGGGTGGTAAGTGGATCTGTTCTCTGTCCTAGCTGGGAACATCTTCAGATTTGCAACAGACAGATCTCTTACAGTGCTGAGTAGTTTTTGAGGTAAAAATTCTCTGCTCCCTCCTCAAAGATCCTCTGTTTCTACCAATATAATATTTTTTTTCTTTTCACGTTTCCAAAGTCTCTTGGGTCCCTTCTTCTTTCCCAATAATGAGACCGTTTACGTAGATCTGCAGAAAGCAGTAACAAAACCTCAGTCTTGTCTGCAGGTACAAGCACTGGGGAGGTGGTGGGAGAACATTGTATGGAAGGAAAGAAAACAAGATCAAATTAGAAATGAAATGTGGTGAAGAGACAAGTAATGAAAAGGGGCGGGGATATTTAGCCACACGCGCTGAGAGGAGAAAAAGGCTACAAAAACTGGAAGTCTTTCCAATATTAACTCTTTCATATCTGAATGTGTAACCATCTGCGTGACTGCTTCTGCTTCTGCTCTTGATAGTCGACAGAACACAGAGTGATCTGACAATGAGGCAGAGGAAAAAGAGTATTTTAAGTCTAGTTCTCCTTTGTCACCACCTTCTTTCGAAAGAGTATGCTGAGCATCACTGCAAGGCGATTTTTGGGAGGGGGTTATCACACTTTTGTTCTAACCAGACTCAGGCCTGTGATTTGGACCTGTTTCGTGCTGCCATTAAAGAATGCACAAAAATAGGGCCAAACTGAGAGCAATCTGACTCATCAGCAAACCATGATAAGCTCAGATCTTCACATTTATGAAATGAAACCATTTTCAGCATCCTGTCTGCCCTGATATAGTGTCATAAATTTGGATTACATGTCAATTATCCAAATTTACTTCTCTGTACTTTCTCCTTTGAATATGAATGTGAATTTTAATTTAAAGCTTTCTTATGAGCAAAACTTCCCATCAGAACTCTGTTGTAACCGTCATCCCCAGCTATTTCATACTTGCCAAACATCTTCTCTTTCCAAGGTCATCTGTTTCACCACATCACTGGAAATGAAGTGGGACGTATGGTTCTGTTTAATCAAATTTCATGCTCTGCTGCCTCCGTCTTATGGCCTCTCTGCTAATTGATCAAATTTTCAATTAAAGTCTTCCATCTTTGTTTTAATTCTTTGTTAAGGTTTCTTTTCCACTAGATAATTTCAGGAGATCTGAGCAGCTCAAAGCCCTGCTCTCCGCCCCCTTTTATCTGCCTACTGTGGAGTTTTTCATGTTGAAGAAACACAGTTCTCTTTTTCTCTCTGACTTCACCCTGTTTCTCACAGTTAAACTTCTCCTTGGACTGGCATTGTCAAGATTCAGAATCTTTAAATTTTTGATTTATTTGTTCAAGAGGGGATTTACTTACTTCATGCATTATCAGGGATTTAAATAAAAAAACAAACCTTTGTACATTTTTCATCTGTCTCTCTCAGTAGCAATTAAGCAAATTGGAACTAGAGTCTCCTAAGCTGCAGCTAAAAAAAATGACTGTGGTTAATTAATGGCCGGTAGGTGACATTCTCTTTTACATGGGGTGCTTCTCTGTGAGGTCCTTCTAATGAGCTGTGACACTACTTGATTACCAAACCGATTTATTGTTTCTATAGATCAGTTAAGGTGCTAACACAACAAATATATGTAACACTGCATCTCTTGGGTTACTCTATTCCCTTCCTTTCATCCTTGAGAAGCAAAGTGTCATCCTCAAAGCTGTAGTAAATCAAATCGGCCTTGAGATTCACTAACGGATGGTATATTAAACTATAATAGTTATGAAAATCAATATATTTAACCAAAAAACCAGGAAAATGTGCTGACAGGATCAATGTCAATAAGCTTTGTCTAGGAGGGCTTTGCTTATTGCAGAATAATTCTGGATTTCAAAATGTGGAATTTTAACTTTGATGTTTCCAGTGCCCTTGGAGAATTTCAGACAATACCATGTCATAGAAGCCTTTCTTTGTAAAGCATGATAGGCTGAGTTAAAGGTTTAGTGTTTAGAGGTTTCACAATGTGAAACTCTCACGTTATGGTAATCTTGGAATAAAATGTGAAAGCCCATGAACTGTATTCCTTTTGCCTGCCCGAGATGCAAAGAGCAGGCAGGCATACGTTCTCACCTTGGTCACCTGCCTCTTAAGCGCAGAACTCAGGCTTAGATCACGCCTGTGGCTCTTGGCACTTGCTCTAAGCTTTGCTGTTCATCCTGCAAGCAGTGGTTTCTGGAGCACATAATATTTTGCTTCTACAAATATGTTTTAAAGATTCAAAACCTAGTAATAACTTTAACCAGATTTGTTTATACTTTTACAGCTTCTTTATTTCCATTCACTGCTTAAGAGAGGTGTAGCTTGTTACATGGATCAAAATGCCACAGAGCAATTTTTAAAGTGTATCTAGAGTGCATGGGATGTCGTGACCCTTGCGAATTGGAAACTAAGAACTCAGACTTGTGAAATAATTTTTAACCACCTCTGAGTTTGCTGAATCAACAATACCCCAATCCCAAGCCAATGTGCCTTTCAGAATATTTTCAGGATAGGGCATAGAAATGTCATTAAGGAGGAAGTTGTTCAACCTATTCTGAATCTTCACTGTAGTTGAGGTAGATAAACCCTTAGAAAATTGAAAAACCTTAACTGAACGTTTTGCCAAAAGTATAATTGCCAATTTGACATGAATTTTCTAGAGCCTCCAGATAGAAAACTCCTCAACTGTCCTAGTGGTTGCCTGTCTTAACAAAAATCACATTTTAAAAATTTATGATGTGTTGTGGCTGATCAAATTGAACTACACCATATCATAAATTCAAATGTTGTCCAGAAATGCACACTATCAGTTAAAAAGGCATTTCTCCTTTCCCTTGTTTTTAAGGCAGGAGCTTCGGTCCTTGCGGGTATAGGGGACTCACCTGGGGAGAACACACCCCTGCAAGTTCTGATTCAGTTGATCTGATGCAGACTCAGGAGTCTGCATTAGGTCATTCCCCTCATCACTTCATGTCATTCTGATGCAGCTAATTCTTAAAAAGGTCCTCAGAATGCACTGTCAGGAACGGATTTTAACAGATCTGCGCTCTTGCTTCTTCTAAAGACGAACTTTGCGTGTTTGCTGGAAGGGGTCAGAACCTCAAATGTTTTAGTTCATTTTTATGGATTGCATGACCAAAACCTATAGAATATTGTCTCTCCTTTTCATCATAGTTCAATTTAGCATTTGTTAATAAAAATTTAGAAAAGCAGAATAATTTGTATATTTTTATTTGAAAAAATTCTCAAGACAGTCATCTCTAATTTTTACTTAAGTGAACTTATTTTTTGGGGCTAAATGATCCGTTTTCTGAGTTGAGGTGATTTCTTACAGTGATCCTTATCAGACAAAAAGTGTTATAACCTGGAGTGAACATACTGACTTTTTCATTATTTAATCTCATTCAAGGAACAAACAACCCCATAAGACTTATTGAGTGTTAGTTGTAACTTTGTTTCTACTTTACTAAGGCAGGCTCTTTTTCTTATGTGTTTCAATTTGAGATAAAGTGATGAAATTGGAGGTCAGTGGTGTTAAATCCGCATTTGTGACACAGTCGCTGTTTTTGCTATTACATTGTCAGTTGGTGAGGTAGCAAATGCTACCTCCTTCAGAGTCCATGGCCAACAGTGGATCATTGGAAGCCCAGGCTGATTAACTGGAGGGTAGAATTGTGAGTGACAGTTTGATAGATGGTCCTGACTTGTGTCCACAGACAATACTGGGTTCTATTTAGTAACAGAGAGCTGGGAAACCCCAGATTCTTATTCCTGATAAAATTCCTGACTCTGAAAGTACAATAGATTCATGTTATTATTCTGTTTCTGTAATGCTGTATACTGGTCAACCTTACAGGAAAGTCTATTAGAGTAGGTCCAAGTTGTTCTGTGGGTTCAAGTACATAGCCGTTGATAGTCCTTATCTGCCAGCTGAAGAGTATAGATGGGAGCTCCCCTACGGTACTTTTCTGGATGTGACTACCTTTGGAAGAACTTTTTCTTCATAATAGTCTTGCTGGTTAATTATGTCCTTCTAAGGAGATGTTAGATGTGGGGTGGCAGGACACTTCAAGGGAGTCTGATGGTAAATCCCTTTATGTAACCATTTCTCCCCGTCCTTAGGACAGTCAACATGATTTCTCTAATTTCAGCCCCAGTCATAGCAACATGAATCTCCAAATCCCAGGCTGAAATTTTTCTTCACAGTGGAAAGAGGGGGAGGCCTGAATTGGAAAAGGAACATGAAGCTTACTTTCTTAAGTGCTTCCCAAGAGAGGGTATACCCAAACCTTCATTTCCCTCTGACCCGTTCCAACTCTTTGAACTTCTGCAAGAAAGGAAACTATGTATCGTTGGAGGAGAGCGAGAGTAAGGGAGCTAGAAAATGTAAACACCAGAGAGATGAGGAGGTTCTCAGAACAGGGCTTCCTGCCTTTTTAAGGATGGTGGCTTGTTTTCTCCCATGGTTTCCTGCTTGAAGTCATTTAGGGAAAGGTGTTGGTAAATAATAACATTCATCAGAAGGGGCTTTTCGTTTAGCTGCTTGGGAAAAGTGAAGAGGTTAAAAGCTATGTTACCTTACATTGGCATAAACAAGATTAACTTGTCCTATGATGCAGTGGAATTAGCAGTGGACTTGGATTCAGAGGTGAGGCCAAGGCCGGCTGTGTGGGAACAGAGTGGGGCAGGTCAGCTCATTACCGCAAGCCTCCCTTTCTCATCTCTACGAGTGTGCTAGTGTGACCTCTCAGGGTCCTTCGTCTTAACATTCTAGGGAAAGAGATCAAGGCGGCGGAATAGAAGACGTGGAACTCACCTCCTCCCACAAATGCTTCAAAGTACATCTATGTGTGAAACAGTTCTCACAGAATACCTTGAAGTTCTAAGATTTTAAATAGGACTGGCTGTATTTCTTCTGCGTCTGGAGTTGGCAAGTGCAGGATTGATGCTCGCTTCCTTGTTTCCTCTGAGGGGCCCGTGCGAGAGCAGGGTACACGTGTAAGCTTCAGGTGGTTTGTGGAGCCAGGAGATTCTGTGCGAATTTAATGAATGAGTGCTTGTGTGTATTTTCTGGGGATCACGGAACTTTGGTGTTTCTTTTAAAATCAGATTCTCAAAGGAGTTTATGAGCCGAAACAATTGCCCTAAGGAAGGGAAGTGTAAGAGAAACTGCTTGTGCAGGCCCTGAGAGAAACTTGCAGATACTGCTGGGGGGAGCTGTAGAAGGCTCACACTTCCTACCTCCTCTTCTGGGATTCACCAGTATCTAAAATAATGACTTGCTGGGAGATAAGATTATTTTAATGGAATCTCAATGACACATTGTGCCAGAAAGTAAGAAAGTGTTCAAAACAAACAAAAATAAAACAAATCCCACAATGGTGTCTGTGTGTCAAAGGGAGTTCCCAATGGCCAAAGCTGCAACCATTTGAGCAATGAAAGAAAGTAGCATTAGAGTGTAACCCAAAGTATAAAGTAAATATCCACAACTCCCCTATGGACCAAATAAATGATTGAGTAAAGAAATAGATTGGGAAGAATAGACAAGTGTTCCATGCAGAAGAATTCCAGGTAATGAATGTCCATGTTCCATTCTTTAGAAGATAGAGAATATCTCACTACTCCTTAAGTGTGGGCTGTGCATGGGGACTTCCTTCAAGAGTGCAGTAATTTTGGAAAGGCTGGGAAACAGTAGTGACTTTCCAGTGGAGACACCTGACAAACACTCTTTCAAGTCATATAATCAAGGTTAATATTGGCAGTGATAAATCATATTGATAGTTTGTACCTTGGATATGATGTGATGAGAATGATAATTTACCTCTATGGTCTTCCTCCCTGAAGACACAGTTCCCTAATTGTAAGAAAAACATCAGACAAATCCTTAATTGAGGGACATTTTACAAAATACCTGGCTAGTGATCTTCAAAACTGTCAGGATCATAAGAAATATGAGAAGTCTGAGGAACTGGCATAGCCAAGAGAAGCCTAAAAGAGACACGACTGCTAAGTGTATGTGGTGTCCTGGAAGAGAGATAGGACACTATAGAAAAACTCAGATAATCTGGATAAAGTATGGATGCTGGGGTATATATATATATATATATATATATATATATATATATATGTATGTATCATGGGGTGGACTGTTTGTGCATGCATGTGAACACATCCTTGCAATTGTAATGACATTTTACTGGGAATGTGATACTGTACTATCATTAAGAGCAGAATGAGCACTTGTTTCTGGGGTTCAAATCCAGACTCTGCCAATAATTATAAGCTGTGTAGCTTTCAGTAATTATTTAACATCTCTGACCCTCATTTTTTTAAACTCCAAAATCAATGCATGCAAAGCCCTTAGGACAGAATCTAACCCCCAGTGCATAATTATTATTAATTAGAAAAATGAAACGATGTAGAAACATGAACTTACATATTAGCCTATGCAGGTATACTTTTGCTTAATGATAATTATTACAAGTAACATCTATATAGTGTTTTATGGTTTATAAAGCTATAGCATGTACACAAATTCATTGGCACCTCACATCACCACGAGCTATTTTTATGTATTATGATCCCCATTTTACAGATAGGGAAACCAGTTCAAAGAAACTGAACTTGGAGATCACAGGTAAATGCCAGAACTGGGGTACAATGTATTTGAATTTTGAAGCCCGTGTTCTATCAACAGTATAAGGCTGCCTCTTAGGTATTTTCTATTTGCAAACTCCCTGGCAATTTTAAATTAAAAAAAAGTCCTGAAGATATTGCTACAGAGTTTTGTTCTCAATGTTTTATTACATTATTTCTTACAGTACCCTTAAGGAGATAGAATAATAAACACTGAATTCTATATTTTGCGGAGAAAAAGGCAAGGCACTAAGAATTTTCTTCTTTTCACATCAGGAGTTTGTTAGATTCTGGGAGAAAATCCACCTTATCTCTAACTAACTGCTATTTTTTGCTCCAGTATAATGATCTGTGCTAGATGCTGTGTGCAATACAGTAATAAATACATTAAGATTATTGCCGTCAAGGATTTGGCTACATATTGTCTATGCCTTCTTTCATCTAAACCTGAATTAGGCAATATATTCCTCACCTAGGCCTTCCATTTCATACTTAAAGTTTAATATGTCATAGACTGATCATATTTTGACAACCAATTAGACAAAAGATAATCATGAAGTTTTTGCATTTTACAAAGTACAAATCCAATTTATATTGTTAACAAATTAGCATTATTTAAAAATTCATTTGCATAAATTTAAATTTTCTGGAAATACATAATTAATATACATGTATAAATTCAATAAAAATACACACATGTGCAGAAACATAATCTTACAGGCATATAAATATGGATGTTTTGTAAGGAGGGGCAAAGGGATGATGGAAGCCCAAGCTGGCAATAAGTCACAAGCTTATTATTTGCTATTGTGTAACAAATGGCTCCCAAACTTAATGACTTGAAATAGTACATATGTCACAGTCTCCGTGGATAAGGAATCTTAGAGTTTTGGCTGAAAGCTTTTTAGGAGTAAAGTTGTTGGCTGGGACTGTGATCTCATCTGAAGGCTCAGCTCACATACAATGTTGTTGGCAAAATTCAGTTCCTCACTGGTTGGTTGTTGGATGAGAACCTTAGGTCATCACTAGCAGCTGACCAGAGAGGCCTCCCTTGGTTCCTTGACACATGGGTCTTTCATAGGGCACATAGGGCAACTTACAGCATGGCAGTGGACTTTCCTCAGAGCACCAGAGCAAGTGAAACCCCAGGGAAGTCAATCTTTTTATAACTTACTGCTGGAAGTGACATTCTGTCACTCTGCCACTTTCTTTTTGTAGAACTTAGGCACTAAGTCCAGCATGCACGCAAAGAGAAGGAATTCCACAGGACGTACGTAGCTGGAGGTGGGGGACTTTGGGAGTCATCTTAGGGTCTATCACACAAGCATAGTTTTTTTTTTTTTTTTCAGAAAACTCTGAGAAACACTGAAGGAAAGTTGTCTTGTTTTG
Organism: Vicugna pacos; assembly: GCF_048564905.1. Taxonomy (NCBI): domain Eukaryota; kingdom Metazoa; phylum Chordata; class Mammalia; order Artiodactyla; family Camelidae; genus Vicugna; species Vicugna pacos. Next base: position 79,617,670 of record NC_132987.1, read on the forward strand.
GCCCAGAGATGGGTGAGGTTAAGGGGCAGGCCTGGCTCTAGGGGCCAGCTGATGAGTTGTAGCTCGGATATCCAAGTTGGATATGGGAAGTACTGTCTCCTGTCTGCAGTTGCAATATATGGAGTGGACAGATATGTCCAACTGCATAATTATTTGTCAAACTCATTTTCTCTTCTTCCAGGGCACACAGCTAACCATATTTGCAAGCATTCTTTGGAGGTAGGTGTGGTGATGCAACTGAGCTCTAGATGAAGGATTGCAAATAGAAATTCCATGAATCACATTCAGGTAGGACACAAAAAACTGCCATACATAATCCTCTGTATTCTTTTCCACTTCAGGTTGGACAGGATGGAGACAAACTCAAGGGTGACTTTGTAAGGCCCATATTGAATATGGCAGATCTCAGGATGAAAGGAATACATGATATCTGAACACATAATTGGAGGGAGCCACCCCCATTGATCAAGAACATTCATTTTGAACATTATGTGAGAAAGAAACTTTCACTGAATTAAGCCCCTAAGGATGTGGAGATCATTGATTATAGAAGCTAGCATTACTGAAACTACTATGAGAGCCAGATGCCTGAAGTAGCAGTCCTGAACTAGTCAGTTAAGCTCCAACAGTGCAAAGGCAAATCAGAAATGGAAGACTATAACTTAATTATTCTTTAATCCAGATGCCTAGCACAGTTCTTGATACAAGGTTGGTTCTTTATAATTTTGGTTTAATGATAGATGCTGACCTGTTAGATAATCAGGGAGCTGATGTATGTAAAGTTAAGAGCTAGCAAAAGGAATCTGAGCCTAAAGGAGCATCCTAAAAAAATTCAGATGGTACTATATTTTGTTGGTCTGTTGTTAATATATTGCCTTCAACCTCTAGTGTAGAATTCTAATTAAACAGGTAAAATAATGAAAGGCTCATGTTAGGTGCTTGAGAGTCAAATATTAGATTTAAGAAGGAGGAGATTAGAGGCCCTGAAAACAACAGTAAATTTAATTTACTAAATACTTACCTTTTCAACCAGCTTTTACTATTGACCCAGATAATTGTTCCCCTTCCCAAAGCATATTCAAGACTTTTTATTCCTTTATAGACTGTGCGATGTCTTGTAAATTCTGTAACGTGTGTTTATTCTCTCCCATTTTTATTAAGCAAGCTACATATTAAGGACTTACCATGTGCCAGGCATTGTGTCTAGTGCTGAAAATATTGAAATGGAAAAGACAGGGTCTGTGTCTTTGAGGAGTCAGTGTAGTGAATTTAAGGGGGAAAAAAAAAAGGTTATCTTTATAACATGCTTTCATGGACAGTATCGAAAGCCTAGCATTAATATCATAATACTTGCAAAAAATATAAGTAGAATACCACAAATGGATGTTGACATCCACCTAATTGTCCTCGTCATCTTTGCCACCCTTGCTCCCAAACTCTGCACATTCACATGCATCAGATACTTCTTTTGGAATTATTTCCCAGCATATTTTCTTATACATGGTTCCATTTGGCTTGATGCTGCAAAAAGAAGAAAATAATAGAGAACACACTCAGCGACTCTTTCTACATGGTTTGGGTAAAAATGTTACAACTCTGCAAGCAGCAGGATTTTGCTTTCCTTTCTGCGGCAAATGATAAATCTCAAGGGGCAAAACATCTGGCTGGCAGCTTGGGGCAGAGCAGGCTACAGCATCTCTATAGCCTGGGAAATGGGGGACAGGGAGGTGGAGCACTTAAGGAAGAAAGGCCTCTGTCTGAACTTAAACAGGTCCCACGGGTTTGTAGAACAGCCCAAATCCCGCAGAGGACTAAGGTTCAATGGTGTGAAGAAAGGCAGGCCTGGTTTGAGGATTGCTTTTCTATATTTACGCCACTTCTTACTTTTTTTCTTGATGCTGCTGTTTCCTTTGCTGCTCTCTTACTTGCCCTTAGCTACTAGCTGGTGCTCTGCACACTGATGCCCCCCTACCCCCGATACTGGTCTAAGTGCTTTGCTTAGCCTTATCTCCCATAATACTCATACCGCCCTCACGGGGAAGGTACTCCTGTTATCTTTATTCTATCAAAGGAGAAGGAGAGCAGGTATAGGTCTAGCTGTTGCACATCTCGCAAATAAAGTGGCAGTCTGACTCTAGTGGCCTGCCTGTTCATCACTTTATTTTCTATTACTCCACCCTTTTCCTAAAATTCCTTACTCTCTTTATTAAAATTGAGGCTTAGAATGGCCCCAGATATCCATACTTACAAAATCAGCTGTTTATTTGGATAGCTTTAGTTTTTTCCTCTGTTCAGAAGTAGTTGTATTTAATTTAGAAAATACAAGTAAGCAAAAGAATGAAACAAAAATTGCTCAAAACCCCTCTGTCCAAGAGCAAACATTGTTACCGCCACTGCTATCTGTTCAACACATAAGAACCCATGCAGCCGATGCCCCCGGGCCTCTCTTGTACATAAGTCTTACAGATACAGAATGTTGCTAGATTCTTTCAAGTTTCAAGTCAGAGATTCAAACTGTTTTCTTCAATGAGTAGTGTAGAACCCCCTAGTGGATAGAGCTGTGGTGCCGGGTTACCTTAGGTAGCATACATTTATCCTGGGTTTGCTCAGACAGTCTTGGTTCAAGCCTGTTGATCCAGCATACTTATTAGCAGTATTCTTTTTCACTATAAAAATTTTCCAGTTTGGATAATAAGTCATATGATTATCTCGTTCAGAGGCCAGTGGCAAGCCAGTAGAGGACTGTCAAGTTAGTCAAAATAGATCCAAGAAGATAGAAGAAGAAGTGAGACTGCCATATGAAGATTCTCCTAATTATATTACTAACAAGGAAACGAATAATTTAAAAAATTCCGCCTAAATAACGTGAGTAGTGGAATAGAATTAATCATTATTTGGAGAGAACATGAGAGCAGGATAAGGAAATGCTCTTCCTTTTCAAGTATACTAGGATCTCTTTCAAAAGGATTGCTTGCTGGAACGAAAAAAAAAAAACGAACCCAGACAATTTTTCAAAGCTGATCTCCTACAGATTACGTTTTAGGCTACAATATATTAAAAATAGAAACAAATAATGAGAATGGAGTTAAAATGTGCCAAATGCATAAAAACTTAAAAAAAATATTTTGTAAAAGTGCCTAGATCAGGGAAGGAATCCAAAATATAATAACAAGAAAATGCAATGAAAATATAAATACAATATATTAAAAAAAATGGAATGTTGCCAAAATAGCACTTAGGAGAAAATTTATCACTCAAAATACCTCTGTTTGTATGGAAGAAAAAGGAAAAACAATGAACTAAGTCTCTACCTAAAGTGTTCAGGAAAAAGAATAAAGCAACATGCCAAAAGAAAGTAGGGAAAAAGGAAATGATAAGTAGAAATATGTGGGAACAATAATAGAAAGGGGATCCAATTCACAATAAAGCAAACGTTAAATAGTTAGGAATAAATTTGAGAGCTGAAAAGTTTGCGTAAACTACCAAGGTTTATTGGGAGAATACTGAAATAAGGGAGAGGCAAACTGTATTTCTGAATATGAAGATAATAAGATTCCAAGTATGTCAGATGTTCCCAACTTTCATTACAGCTTTGATGCAGTCTCAGTGAAAATATCAGCATGATTTCTTTTTGTAACCAGACCAAACAAATTTTCTAAGAATGCATCCAAGAGCATAAATAGGTCAGAATAGCAAAGATTTTTCTGAAAAGGAGAATTGAGGGTTATTAACTCCTATGTATTAAAGTCCAGAATAAAATGATAAGAATAAAAACAAGGTCTCCTTTTTTGTGGAAATAAAATAAAACGAATAAACTTTAAATATATTAGAAATCAAAATGTAAATATTTACGTTACAGAAAGAAAGAAAAAAATGACTATTGACTTGAACATTGGAGTGGTCACCCTGTAAGCAGAGAAGTGACAGAAAATATCAAAATAGAAAAGAGTCACAGGTTACACCATAATTTTTTGCTTCTGTACAAAGGTTGCAACTAAATTAAGAGAGTAAAGGCAGAAGCAGTTTCAGAAGAAGTGAAAACATTTTAAACCAGTCCTATATAAAGTATTCATTTAGCATTTTAAGAACATTTTCAGCAACATAGCAAATGATTAGAGGATATTTAAAAATAGTTGCTTAGTTCAACAGACATTTATTGAACTCCTAGGTTCTCAGGATACTTATAAAAATATTATCACTGCCCTCAAGGAGCTTGCAGCTGCTAACCACAGAAACATACGGCAAAGAAATGCAAATTAGAAGACTATTAAACCATTTTATCCCTACTTAACTGGTATAATTAAAGTTAAATATAAATCCTTAGTATAGACGATTTAAATAAAAACTCGTTCATTCACATTGCAGGTATCAATTCTTAAAATCTATGTACATTTTTGTGCTTTAAAAATTTTACCATAATCCATGGTAACTTTTGAAATATTCAGAAATTTATATAAGCAAAAACATCACTTATAACATCTAGAAATAACTATAGTTAATATTTTAATGTATATTCTTCTCAACTTTTTTCCATGCATATTTATTTGTTTACAAAAATAGGGTCATACAGTGATATTATTTGTAATCTCTGAGTATTTGCTTATATAGCTCTGTGTTTCCAAATTAATAATATACTTTCAAATTGTAAATTTCATTTATTTCAAATTCCATTGTAAAGATATGCCGTAATGTATTTGACTAGTCCATTGTATTGGCTTTCTGTTTCCAGTTTTTCACCCTTATCTAATTCATTCATTCAGTAAATAATTATTGCATTGATTGATGTCTCAGGTTCTGTGCACTGGTTGATAAGCATAGCAGATATGTTGCCTTTTTCCATGGGGCTTGTATTTGGTATTGCTTGTTGATCATGTTGTCCTCTTTGGGCTCCAACTTGTTGAGGCATGTCAACCTGGGGCCCACCTCCTACTGTTGTGGTATTCTACCTTCGACCTTCTACTACAACCATCTGTTAGACCTTGCTCCCTGCCTGATCTCTGCTGCACTCCTCTCCAAAGACAAAGAGAGAAAAATCTGACCCCACATTAGAACCACCTGTCCTTTTATCCCAACCTACGGCTGAATTCTATAAATTTGGATTGCTTCCTATCTTCAGGATACTGTTAAAACCAAATTCATCATGCTTAACTTCTTTTTATTCTTGCTCATTACCAAAAATGTGAATGCCTGTAGGCATCCAGATTCCTACATGTATTTCTCAAATGCTCAGTGATGCCTTTCTGTTAACTTTCTACTTCTCTGCATCCTCCCAAAATTTCTCGCAGTGCCCTACGAAATTCTCCTGTACTAAAACAGGTTTACTTACATCCACAAACATTTTTCCTTATTAAATCTTTATCTCCTCTTATAAGCTACACATTTTCTTCAATACCTAACTACCTTAAGGCTGGATGAGAAATCGGTGTTTGTAGGGTTATTACCACATATTACTTCACGTTTTCTTTTGTCTCTCCTCCCTGGCAGTTTTCTAATTTATTTAATTTGTATATTTGTGTTAGTAAGTGTTCTTCCCAAAATATGCTTTTTGTGTGCATCAATGATTAGTACAGGCACACTTTGTTTTATTGTACTTCACAGATATTGTGTTTTGCTTTTTTACAAATTGAAGGTTTGTGGCAGCCCTTTGTGAGCAAGTCTATCAGTGCCATTTTTCCAACAGCATTTGCTCGCTTTTTTTTGTGTGTCACATTTTGATAATTTTTGCAATATTTCAAAATGTCTTCTTCTTATATTTGTTATGGTGATCTGTGATCAATGATCTTTGATGTTACTATTGTGATTATTTTGGAGCACCATGTACTGCATGTAAAGAAGATGGCAAATAATAAACATTTTGTGTGTTCTGACTGCTCCACTGACCAGGTGTCCCCATCTCTCACCCTCTCTTTGGGCCTCCCTATTCCCTGACACAATAATATTGAAATTAGGCCAATTAATAACCCTACAGAAGGCCTCTAAGAGTTCAAGTGAAAGGACGAGTTGCATGTCTCTTACTTTAAATCAAAACAGAAATGATAAAGCTTAGTGAGGAAGGCATGCAGAAAGTTGAGATGGGATGAAAATCAGCCCTCTGGTGCCAAACAGTTAGCCAAGTTGTGAATGCAAAGGAAAAGTTTTTGAAGGAAATTAGAAGTGCTACTTCTGTGCAGTGAACATACAAATGATGAGAAAGCAATAAGGTTGTTTTAACCTTATCGCTGATGTGGAGAAAGTTATAGTGGTCTGGATGGATCAAACTAGCCACCACATTTCCTTAAGATAAAGCCTAATCCAGAACAAAGCCCTAATACTCTTCAAGTCTATGAAGGCTGAGAGAGATGAGGAAGCTGCAGAAGAAAAGTTTGAAGCCAGTAGAGGTTAGTTCATGAGGTTTAAGGAAAGAAGGTGTCTCCATAACATCAAAGTACGCAGTGAAGCAGCAAGTACTGATGTAGAAATCACAACAAGTTATCCAGGAGATCAAACTGAGATCATTTTATTGGAAGAAGATGCCATCTAGGACTTTTCATAGCTAGAGAGGAGAAGTCAATGCCTGGCTCTAAAGGTTCAAAGGACATGTTGACTCTCTTATGGGCTATACAGCTGGTGGACTTTAAGTTGAAGCCAATGCTCATTTACTGTTCTGAAAATCCTAGAGCCTTAAGGATTATGATAAATCAACTGTGCGTGTGCTTTGTAAGTGGAGCAACAAAGCCTGGCTGACAGCACATCTGTTTATAACATGGTTTACTGAATATTTTAAGCCCACTGTTGAGAACTACTGCTCAGAAAAAAAGATTCCTTTCAAAATATTACTGCTCATTGATAATGTGCCTGGTCAGCCAAGAGCTCTGATGGAGATGTGTAATGAGATTCATGTTGTTTCCATGCATATTAACATCCATTCTGCAGCCCATGGATCAAGGAGTCATGTCAACTTTCAAGTCTTAGTATTTAAGAAATACATTTTGTAAGCCTGTAGCTGCCATAGGTAGTGATTCCTCTAATGGATCTGGGCAAAGTCAATTGAACACCTTCTGGAGAGGATTCACCTTCTAGATGTCATTCAGAACATTCATGATTTGTGGAAGAAAAAGGTCAAAATACCAACATTAATAGGAAACTGAAACAAGTCAATTTCTACCTTCATGGGTGACTTTGAGGGGTTCAAAAAGTCATTAGAGGAAGTAACTACAGATGTGGTGGAAATAGCAAGAGACTTAGAAGTGGAGCCTGAAGATGTGACTGATTTGCTGTAGTCTCATGATAAACTTGAATAGATAAGGAGTTGCTTCTTCTGGAGCAAAGAACGTGGTTTCTTGAGATGGAACCTACTCCTGGTGAAGATGCTGTGAAGATTGTTAAGATGACAGTAAAGGGTTTAGAATATGGCATAAACAGTCGGGAAAGCAGCTGCAGGATTTGAGAGGATTGACTTCAATTTTGAAAGAAGTTCCAAAACGCTAAATGCTCTAATGTTCTAAATGTTCAGAAATGGTAAAATGCTATCAAACAGCATTTCATGCTACAGAGAAATTTTTTTTGTGAATGGAAGAGTCAATCGATGTGGCAAACTTCATTGTTGTCTCATTTTAAGAAACCACCACAGTCACCGAACCTTTGGCAACCATCAACACCAAGGCAAGACTTCCACCAGCAAAAAGATTAGGACTCACTGATGGCTCAGAAGATGGTTAGCATTTTTTAACCATAAAGTATTTTTTAATTGAAGTATGTACATTGTTTTAGACATAATTCTGTTGCATACTTAATGGATTATAGTAGAGTACAAAAATAACTTTTATATGTGCTGGGGAACCAGAATATTCACATGATTCACTTTTATTGTGATATTTGCTTTATTGTGGTGGTCTGGAGCCGGACCCGCAGTATCTCCGTGGTGTACCTGTGTATGAAAAGATATTGAACAGTGACGTCAGTACAATGGCAGAATAAGATGTCCCAGGCATTGTCCCTCCCCATAAACACACATAAAACAATGATATTTGAGCCAAAATACCTTTCTGAGACCTCCAGAGACCAGTTAAGCATTTGCAACAGCCAAGACAGCACAAAAACGAGAAAAACCACTTTGAAACAGGTAAGAAGAGCAGTTTCACTGTACCCATGCCACCCCTCCCCCAAGTAGGCATAGTTCAGTGCCAGGAGAGAGCCACTGCGCTTGAGATTTCTCCCTTGGGGGAAAGAGTGCGGTAAGCATGCATTTGATATCCTCTACCTTTTGGGATGCTGCCCAAGAAATCTACCTCTGTAACCTCACCCAGACTGCTGAGGCAACCGGCACTGAGAATGCCTGAGGACAGCAAAGAACAAAGAAAGGGGGTGGGCAGCTCCCTGTAGCTTGCCTGGCCCTGAGGGATTGAGAGAAGGTGCCCAATTCCCAGACTTCTCCTTCAGAAGACTGGGAGAAAAGTTGAACTTGCACCCAGCCTCCTGGCATTCCAGCCTGGCCCCTCAGTGAAAAGTGGTAGGTGGCTCTCTGCAGTACGGTGCTGCGGGATGGAGAGAAGGTGCATGATCTTGAGACTTCTCCCCCAGGAAGGAAAGAGAGAGTGGCATTGCACCCCACCTCCTGGCATCCCAGTCCGCTCCCCAACAAAAGAGGAGTGGGTGGATCTCGGCAGACTGCAGGGCTTTGCAGGACTGAGGGTAGGTGTACATCCTGAGGCTTCTGCTGCAGGGACAGGGAAGAAGGATGGAGCTCCCACCCAGCTTCACTGCATTTTAGTGCACTCCCCTAGGGAGTGATTGGCTTTCTGACGCCAGCATGATTCTGTGGGATAGAGAGAAGATGAGCAATCCTGAGATGTCTCTTACAAGAGGTAGGGAGAGAAGTGAATCTTGCTTCTGACAACATGGCATTTCAGTGTATTATTCTCGGGAAAAGGCCTGGGTGGCTCTGAGCAGCCAGCACAGCTGTGCACAATAGGGAAAGGCATACAACCCAGAATCTTTTCCTGAGAAAGGATGGGAAAAGGATAGAGTTTACACCCAATATCCTGGCATTTTAGGAATGAAAGAAAATATTTGCAAATCGTAGATCTGATAAGGGGATAATACCCAAAATATATAAAGAACTCATACAACTCAGTAACAACAACAACAAAAATGTAATCCAATTAAAAAGAAGAACTGAATAGACATGCTTCGAAAGAGGACATGCAAATGGCCAACATATAAATGAACAAGTGCTGAAATCACTAATCACCAAGGAAATGCAAATCAAACCACAATGAGATATCACTTCACACTTGTTAGAGTGGTTATTATTAAAAAGTCAAGAGATGAGAAGTTTTGGTGAGAATCTGGACAAAAGAGAACACTTGTCCACTATTGGTGGGAATGTAAATTGGTGCAGACACTGTGGAAAACAGTAAGGAGTTTCCTCAAAAAAATTAAAAATAGAACCACCACATGATCCAGCAATTTCACTTCTGGGTATATATCTGAAGGAAAAGAAATCACTATTTCTAAAAATTACCTGCACCCCAGTATTCATTGCAGCTTTGTTTTCAATAGTCAAGACATGAAAACAACCTAAGTGTCCCTCAAAAGATAAATGAATAAAGCAAATGTGTGTGTGTGTCTACATTACATATATACATTATATATATATATATGAATATTTCTCAGCCATAAAAAGAAGGAATTTCTGCCATTTGTGACAACACTGATGAACCTTGAAGGCATTATGCTAAGTAAAATAAGGCAACAAAGTCAAATACTGTATGATCTCACTTAGATGTAGAATCTTAAAAAGACTGAACAGATTAGTGGCTGCCAGAGAAGGGGTTAGGAAATGGGTGAAATGTGGGAAGATTGTCAAAAGGGACAAACTTTGAGTTTTAAATAAATAAGTTCTGGGGATTACAGCATGGTGACTAAAATGAGCAACAGTGTATCTTGCATTTGAAAGTTGCTACAAGAGTAAATCTTAAAGTTTTCATTACAAGAAGAGAAAGAAAGAAAGTGGTCAAATAGCAAATTTCTTTGTGGAGTACCTTTGAGGGAGAAATGCAGGTTCCATCATCTTATTCACAACTAGCATTTATAAAGATGCTGTAGCAAAATATTTGAACTACTATCTCTGGAGAAACTTCCCTATAGCAATGCTTCAGGCCAAATTCTAGCAGAATTGGCATTCCTGCTTGTCAGGAAGCCTTTTGTTTATTTTTTGTTTTTTTGGTCCAGATTAAGGATGGAGATGGGCAGTTGGATACTACTGGCTAGTTCAATTATCCTGTGATCAGCTTTGGCAAAACACACTTTCATAATAAGAAATGAATTCATGTTAACTTGAGTATGACTTCCTGTTCTCTGCATATTTATACGCAGGAATCTCAGAGGCCTGGAGTAGGAATGTGTGCCTGCCTGTGCACCCAAATGGCAGACATTCTTTAAATGTCTGTGGACCCTGACCCTTCCCTCTCTGTCTCCTACTCTTAAGCCACCCAATGCCCTAGTTGCTAGACTTGCCCTCTTCCAACTCTTCAGCCAAAACAGCACGCTAGTATCACAATTCTTCTTATAATTAAAGGTGCATACCAATCATCTTGCTAAAATGCAGATTTGGACACAGCAGGTCTGGTGTGGTACCTGAGATTCTGCCTTTCTGGTCAACTCCCAGATGATACCTTTTGCTAATGATCTACTGACCAAGCTTTGAGCAGCAAAGCTCTGCAGCAGGAGTCAGCAGATCTGTAAAGGGCCAGATAGTAAAATTTTAGATGTTATGGGGCGTAGTGTCTCTGTTGGACAGCATGTAAATTACTGGGTGTGGTTTAGCTCCAATAAAACTTTAAGTACCCTGAAATATGAATTTCATAGAATTTTCACATATTGGGAAACTGTCTTCTCCTTTTGATTTTCCCCTCTACCTTTTAAAAGTGCTAAAACCATTCTTACTCCAGGGCTACACAAAAGCAGTCCGTGGGCTGAATTTGGGTGGTGTGCGATAGTTTGTCAATCCTCCCTCTAAAGCAAAACTTTTAGAGGCACAGACCCAAGTATGGATCCCTGCTTAGCCATTTACTAACTCTTGCTCATCCCAGTTAATGTCCTCTAACCTACCTCCCCCCAAACCAATTCCTGCAAAATAGACAGAACCAATAAGATGGCAATAGTAAACCCTTCCGTATCAATAATTACTTATGCATAAATTGATTAAACTCTCCAATCAAAAAACATAGAATGGCTGGATAAGTAATAAAACAAGCCCCAACTATATGCTGTATAGAAGACATTCATTTTAGATTTAAGGACATAAAGGTCAAAAGTGAGGGAATGGAAAAAATTATATGCAAATGAAAAGAAAGAGGTAGCTATACTTAGATAAAATAGACTTTAATTTAAAAAAACTGTTGTAAGGGACAAAGCAAGACATTATGTAACGATAAAAGTATTAATTCATCAGGAAAATACAACAATTTACATATATATTCAACATTAGAACACCTAAATATAATGTAAGTATACCTCAGTAAAATTTTTTAAAGTTCAATTAGAAAAATACTATCGCCAATGAAGTTATGCAAAAATAAAAAAGTGCTCATTCAAACATTTAAATTTGTCAAATTAGGAAATGTATTTCTTAGAATTCAATTACAGATGTTTATGGTATGACAGTATTACCATACACAGTTGATGGGAACATCAGTTGGAACCATAGTTCCGGAAAAGGTTGACTATGTGCCTAGAGACACTTTCAAATTTTCTACTCTCTGATCCATCAACCTCATTTCTAAGAAACATTAAGAAAATAGTAATGTGGGAAAAAAATGCTTACAAGTATACTCAATTTAAGTGTTCAGTAAATATTAAATGTTAAATACAGTGTATGCATGAAATAAAATATAGTGTATTAAAAAGTGTATTATGTTAGATACTTCATTCTGTTCCTTATTCTTGTTTTCACTCAGTTCTGTGTTTATAAGGTCCTTCAATGTGGCTATGTGAACATGGAATCTGTTCCATCTTACTTTGCATAATGCTCCATAAGGATATATTTTCCATATTTGTACCTATTCTCTCTCCCAATGCTGAATGCCACATATTCTCCAACTACCTGCTAAATTAAATAATCTAGAAGTGAAAAGCCTTTATAAATTTCCTCTTAAGGAATTTCTTTAGGACTTTAGGATATAAAGAACTAGGAATTGATGGCTGAGCCATAAGGTATATAAATACTTAAATGGCTAAATACTGCTGATTGGCCATATTACTCTCTCTACTCTGCGAAAGTCTCTACGCCTGCACTTCCTTTCCACTTCATGCTTTATTCAGAGTTCTTCTTTTTGCAAACCTAAGAGACTTCAAATGTTATCTCATTGTAACTTGCATTTCAAGGACTGAGAATGAATCCGAACATCTTTTCCTAGGTTGTCAGCCTTTGGATTTCCTCTTTTTGAATTGTATCTTCATATTCTTGCCATTTTTTTGGAGTGATTCCATGATTTTTATTGATTCAGATAAATTTGCGGTGTATTTGAGACATTAATGTCTTGTATGCTTAGGATTTAAGAATATCTTCTCCAGTTTGTTCATCTTGTAATTAATTTTTTAATCATGTCTTTCACAGTATTCCTCATTTTTGATGTTATCAAGATACTTATTTTTTTCCTTTACAGTTTGTGTTTTTGAACTTTTGTTAAAAATTCTTTCTAATCTTTAAATCTGCATTGAATCCTAACTTTATTACTGTATCTTTCAGTGTATATTATCAATCCGTCTGGATTTCATCTTTTTATGTGATGTTAGGTAGCGATCTAGTTTTACTCTTCTCTGTATGTTGAACTTGTCTTTTAGCACCATGTGTGGTAGGCAGCATTTTGAATGGCCTCTAATGACCCCTGCTTCATGGTATTCACACCTTTGTGTAATCGCCTTCCATTAAGAGTGGGCTGGCTCTACCCGGTGACTTGCTTTTATCAACAGATTATGGCAAAAGTGATGGGATATCACTTGTGAGGTTGGGTTACAATAATGCTGTGACTTCTGTGTTTGCTCTCTCTTTTGCTTTTTCCTTCTTTCACTTTGGGGAAACAAGCTGCCATGTTGTGAACTACTCGTTGGAGAGGAGAGGGCTATATGACAAGGGAATAAAGTCTAGATCTAACCAACAGCCAGTGAGGGTTTGAGGACTGTCAACAGCCACATAAGAGAGCTTGGAAGTAGATCTGAGACCTGCCAACAGCCAAGGGGGTGAGCTTGGAAGTAGATTTTCCCCTCAGTGGAGTCTTAAGATGACCTTGACCCTGGCCAACACTTTATCTGTAGCCTTATGAGAGACTCTGACTGCAAGGACTCTGCCAAACTGGATTCCTAGTACAGAAATTGAGATAATAAATTTTTATTGTTTTAAGCCACTAATGTTAAGGTAGTTTGTTATTCAACAATAGACTTTTAATACACCATTGACCAAATCTAATTTGCCCTTTATTACATTGTGTATAACCTTATCATTGATTAATTTATTCTACTCTTTTAAAATTATTATAACTTTGCCGTATGCTCATATATAATAGAATGGATTTCTCTGATTTACTTTCTTTTTAAAAAAGAATTTGAAAATAATTAAAATTGAATAAAAATGAAAATACAGTATTTCCAAATTTGTACACTGCAGCTTATCTCGGCTTAGAGGGAAGTCTATATTTTTAAATGCCAATGTTAGAAAACAAGAAATTCAGTGACTAGTGATTCTCCCTTACAAAGGCAGAAAAAGAGGAGAAAATGTGCACAGGTGTATTCCAATAAAATGTTGCTTATTATTATTGAGAGTGAAATTTGAATTTTATACAATTTTGTGGTATGATGGAATATTATTCAACTTTTGTCTTTTTTTCAAATATTTAAAAATATAAAAGCCCTTTTTAGCTTATGGGTTATACAAAAACAGTGAGACAGTTTTGTCCACTGATTGTGGTTTGCCATCCCCTCTAAAAAGACTGACCACAGTGAAAAAGGGAAGGCCATATTATCAGGATCAGGAATGAAAGAGGGATGCTAACAGAGGTCTTAAAATGTTAAAAGAATAATGCGTACATATATTATTAAAGACTTTATATAATCAACTTTACAACTTAGTTGAACTGGCAAAAGTCTTCAGAAGATAAAAATGACAAAAACTGACAGTGGAAGAAATAAAATTTCAGAATACCTCTAATGTACTATTTTATTCATAATTAAAAACTTCCCTATAAATGAGTCTCAGACCCAGAGGGTTTTACTGGTGAATTCTGAAAAACATTTCAGAAAGAAATAATATCAATCCTATGTAAATTATTTCAGAAAATAGAGGAGTTGAGTACATTCCAGGGAGTGAGTTTTATGAGGACTACATCACACTGATATGATACCAAAACCACACAAAGATATTTCAAGAAAAGAAAATTATAAATTAATGTTCCTCTTAAACATATAGAAATCTAACAAAATAATTGCAAATCAAACCCAGCTATACATAAAAAAGCTAATATATTTTAAAAAAGCATTAGAGAAAAATCTATGTCTATTCTGGAGACAAATTTTTGGCAAGCTGACAATTGAAAGAAATTTTCTCAACCTTATAAAGGACATTGGTGGAAATTCTGTAGCTAGTATTATACTTAATGATGAAGGCTGAGTTTTCCCCCTAGGACTGGGAGCTAGGCAAAAATATCAGCCTTTCTCGTGGAGATCCTAGAAATGTCAATAAGTCAAGGATAAATAAAAGGCATATGGATTGAAAATGAAGAAATAAGACTAAAGTGCAAGCCAATTTTGACAGGATAATTTAAAAATATATATGTAAATGCAAATGTTCTAAAATAGACAAAACAATTTACAAAGGAGAACAAAGTTAGAGGACTTACAGAAGGGTTCTGGACACCAGTTACAATATGTGTGGGTGGTTCCCCCCGACAAAGCAGTTCTCTGAAATACCAGCTGGGTTTCCCACAGTTCAACTCAATTCTGACACTTTCTACCCGAAGACAGCGTCAGATTCCACAGATTAAGGGCTTAGTCCTACAACCTGCACGCTCCTAACCCAATTCAGACATCTTTTCAAAGTGTAGGTTGTTACCTGGGCTTCTGATGGTTAGGCTATAGATTGGAGGTTCCAACAACCCTCTCATCGGGTTCAATTAATTTGCTAGAGCTGCTCAGAGAACTCAGAGAAACCTTTTAGTTACTAGATTGCCAGTTTATTATGGAAAGATATTAACAGAGGAACAGCCAAATGGAAGGGATGCATAGCATTAGGTATGAGGAAAGGTTATGGAGCTTCCATGCCTTCTAGGAACACGCCACTCTCCCCAGTACTCCACATATTCACCAACCTGGAAGCTCTTCCAACCCTGTCCTTTGGGGGTTTTATGAAGGCTTTATTACATAGCATGATTGATGAAATCATTGGTCATTGGTGATTGAACTCAATCTCCAGCCCCTCTTCCCACCTAGAAGGTGGGTTTGTGTGTGGGGCAGAACAGAAAGTTCCAACCCTCTTGTCACATGCTTGGCTCCCCTGGCAACTAGCACCCCACATCTTAGACAACTTCTAAAAGTCACCTCATTAATATAAACTCAGTTATGGTTATAAAATATGGGCTTATGAATAACAAAACACCCATTTCACCTTTATGACTTAAGAACTGAGGACAAAAGAACAAATATTATAACAAAAATTTCTCCCTGCTGTTCTTCTAACTTGGGGCATTCCAAGGGTTTTAGGAGCTCCTTGCCGGAAACCGGGGAGGAAGACTAAATGAACACTTATTATTATAACTCACAATATTACGACTCGTGATACCTGATTTCAAGACATATTAATGCTACAATAATCAAAATAAATGTGGTACTGGTAAAAGAATAAATACAGATCAATTGAACAGAACAGAGTCCAAAGACAAATCCACACATGTACAGTAAATAGATTTTTGAGAGAAATGCTAAAGCAATTCAATGAGGAAAGGGAATTCTTTATTAAAAAAGTAGTTGTGGAACATGTGGATATTGATAAAAATAATCAACTTTACCGCTTACCTCATACCATCCACAAATATTAATTTGAATAGGAGCATAGGCCTAAATGTAAGCGTCAAAACTATAAAACTTCCGGAAAAAGAAAGAGGTCAAGCAGATATTTCTAATACAGAACTCAAAAAGCATAAACCATAAAGGACACAATGATAAACTGGATTTTATTTTTAAAAAATTTAAAAAATGGTCTTTGAAAGACATAATTACAGAAGTGAAAAGACAAGCCACAAAAGGAAAGAAAATATTCCTGATACACTTATCTGGCGAAAAACTTGTGTAAAGACTATGTGAAGAATTCTCAACACAAAACTAAAAAAACCAACCTAATAAAAACTAGGCAAAAAATTTAAATGAGCATTTCCCAAAAGAAGAAATGGCCAATAAGCATGTGAAAAATGCTGTTTCATTAGTCATTTGGAAAGTACAAATTAAAACCACAATCAAATACCAGTTAGGTATTATTAAGAGTTATAACTAAAAACTCTAACAATAGTAAGGTTGGTGAAGATATAGACAAACTGAAACTCTCATAAACTTTTGGTGGGAAAGGGAAAGGACACAAGCAATTTGGAAAACTAATAGTTTCCTTATAAACATATACATATCATACCTTCCTATAAGTCCAAAATAAAATCGTATGACCGCATAAAGACTTGTACATCAGTATTCACAGCAGCTTAATTCAAAATAGACCCCAAATGAAAAACACTCAGATGTCCATCACTATGTTAAGTGGATATCAAAATGATAGTTCTGTATCTAAGCAATGGAATACTATTCAGCAATAAAATATATATATGAGGCTATTTATACATACAACACATGTAAATCTCAACACACTATATAATTCCATTTACACAAAATTCTAGAAAATGTAAACTGATTTCAGTGACAGTAAGCAGAGTATTGTTATTCTGAAGTCCTGGGGTGAAGGAAGGAGTTGACTGAAAATGAGAGAATGCTTTTAGGAAAAGGCAATGTTCTGTATCTTGGCTGTGGTAATGGTTTTGTGAGAGTATATAATTTTCAAAATTCATTAAATGGTACTCTTTAAATGAGTTCAGCCTATTTTATAAAAATTATACAGCAATAGGTTAATTGAAAATAATGTTTGGGAAAAATTAAATGTCTAATAGTAGGGAAGTATAAAGATATTGTGGTATATTCAATTACATGTTTGGTTATTATTTGGCTATGAGAGGTGTTTCTGGGAAAATTTTATCCCTTCAAAATAAAAATATGTGGAATAATTCAACAAAATATAAAAAGGAAAATTTACTAATCTCTTACAGAAAAAATTCAGAAAGATCTAATAATAAATGTAAATAATATGATGGACTATTAAAATGGTTAATTATTGGTTAACTATTTCAATTTAATACTCAGGATACAATTTCAAGTGAGTAAACAAGTAGAACTTAAATATATATTATGTTTTCCACACATTTTCTCTATTACAATTCTGAGAACTCAATATGTTTTTATAAAAAAACTAGCATTAGTAATATTTCTCTCAATTGATACTTTTATATATTTTCAGTAGGAGAGTCAATTGGAAAGTTATTTTTAAAGACTTATCTATTCAAATAAAATAATATATCATGTTTTTTATCAAGCAATGACACTTTCCATAAATCTCTATAAATATGAATATCTTGAGGATAAATGTACATGGATATTTATTACAGCATTGCTTATAATGGTAAAATAGTTGGAATCAACCTGAATGTTCAAAAGGGAGTATTGACATGGTGGAAACATGTATTCAACTGCACTTGAATGTACTGCACTCATACTGTGAGATGTTATACTCATTAAAATGTGAGTTAATTCTACTTATGTGTGTGTGTATAATATAGAATGTATGAATAATGAGGATAAACTATACACAGTCAACTTAGTATTTGTGAATTCTCCTACTTGCTAAAATTTATTTATAACACCCTAATCAATACTCATGACATGCTCACATCATTTGTGGACATGTGCATGTGAAGATCAGTGAAAAATTTGAATTGCCCAAGGCACATATTCCTAGCTGACGTTGAATTAGAGGGTAGTTCTGCCTTCTTGTTTAAACTTACACTGTTAAAAGTGTCCTTTTTATGGTCTGTGTAGTGCCATGTTTTTTGTGTATTTGTGCTGTATATTGATTTCGCTGTTTAAATTGCCCCCACGTATAGTGCAGAAGTGCTGTGTAGGGTTCCCAGGGGCAAGAAGGTTGAAAGGTTGACATTTTATGGAGAAAGTCCTTGTGTTAGATAGGCTTTCGTCATGAGTTACAGTGCTGTTGTCTGTGAGTTCAGTGCTAATGAATCACTAACGTATATATTAAATAAGATGTGTTTAAATAGAAACAGACATAAGGCAAGGTTATATACTGACTGATGGATGAAAATTTTGTGGCTAGAGGCTTTAAGTAACCTAACCTGTATTTCACCTGGGACAATGATTCAGTATTAGCTAAAGCAACATTCAGGGTGACCTTATGGAATGTAACTGCCATGAATAATGAGGATCTACTATGTACATATTTCTGGAAGGTTGACAAAAGTGTATTTGTGAGAAAATCAAATACAATCAACTCCTTCTTTTATTTTCAGTAGAAATAATGCACAATCGCTGCCAATGTGTTTAAAAAATATATTTGTGCATATTTGTATTACCTAAGAAGAAAAGCATGGACAGCTATGCATCAAGATATTAATATAATTTGTGTCTGAGCATTGAGAATGGGGTAGGTGAGGAAAGATTGTTAACTTAAAAAAATGTCTATACCTCTGTGTAAATTTTCTCAGCACATATTACTTTTACTATAACATAGAGGAAATTAAAAGAAAATTACTTGCCCAAGGTCAGAGGACTAATAACTAAAAGCTATATGACTACTTTCTTTAGTCACTAATTAGCAATTCCCAGTCCAGGGTTTTTTTTCACTTTATCATGTTGTCATTAACATTAATACATGTGTTGATTGTATTGATATTTAATAAAATGAACAAAAATAATGATATGTTCTGATGTTCTGTAGATGATGTGTAGATGTGCCTATGAAAGGGAATTTTACGAGTCTTCAGTTATATATTCATTCATTGATTTTTTTCCCCTTTAGAGTTAAATATAAAATAATAATAACAGTATACCAAGGAGAATTTGAGGAGGGTAATGTGACATCATTATGCAGATTTCAAAAAATATCTTGTCCCTTTGTATAATAATTTGTAATGAATACCTCTCATTGAGTACTTATTAAATCAGCTACTTGACATATATAATTCCATAATACTTCAGTTGCTAATTTAAGCTTCATTTCCTCCTGAATTTTCTTCTATATCTGTTAATGGAGGAGACTTGCTCTTGTTCAGTGCCTCAGAGAGGAAGAGGGCAGAAGGCGGAAATAACTGAGCCTCATGTTCTGTAAGTCAAAGCTTTGAGGAAGATTTAGATACTCTCTTTGGACTGTGTCTTGGATCATGTCAGATAGTGTTCATTCTCTTTAATATCCCTTTTCCCCTTCTTCCTTAACAAGAGCTTCACTTTTAGTTCTAGATATTTCTGCCCTCAAAAATAACTATTTCCTAGCCTTCTTTGCAAACCAAATGTGGATATGGAAAGAAATTTTGTCTAAGATAAGGCAAGTTGTGTCATACACCAGATTTCGACATTTTCCTTCAAAGTAGGTCCATATGTATAATTTACCTCTATTTATTTCGCCTCTTCTGTCTTTCTGACACTTGGAATGTAACCATGATGGCTGGAGCAAGTGCAGCCATCTCAGACAATGAGATGATTTTGGTAATGGTGGCCATGGATGACAGGACAACATGATAGAAAGATTTGGTGTAGCAGATATACCTTTATCACTCCTGCGTAGCCCACTTCTGACTTTTGCATGAGATAGATTGTATGTATGTTTTATTTAGCCACTGTCATTTTGGGTTTATGTTATCTACAGCTTAGCCTATTCCTAATTGATACATGGTTGTGTGGGAGAGCAGGCACTTCTCACACAGACTACAGAGATATTTTATACAACTAGGAAGTCAAAGGGGAGCAGAAGGAATCTGCAGTCTTTCTTAAGTCAGTGAAGAATGTCTGCATCCTATACCTGTGTGGGTGAAATCTGACAAAGGAAACACTATAAACTGTGTATGTTTAATACTATGGTATAATTCTGGGAACAGTTGGTCAAATATTTTTAAATTTTCAAATCATAGTGTTTGGTCATTCTTTTCTCTTTTAACATAGTAACATCCACCCAGTGCCACCAACCTGCTGGGCGTTTTGCATAAATTATTTCATCTAATATTTATAAGAACTCTATAAGATAGGAATTATTATTGCTATAGAAAACTGAGGGTTAAAGAGTTTAAGTAACTTGACCAAGGTCTCATAGCTAGAAAAGTCATAGGCAAGCTAGCTTTCAAACACAGGTTTATCTCTTTCCAGGTATCCACTGTGGTTGAAAATGTGGAAACATTAATAAAAAACAAAATTACTTTAAAGGAAGATATTAAAATTCTAAGTCACTGAATTTCAAATACCTGATTGAAAAAATGATATAACATATCATTTTATATAGCATGTATATAATATGTATAAATATAAATAAATCACTTGGACCCCTAAAGAAGAAAAAGTATTTTGATATTCTCTGTGCATTTTAGCAATTCTAATATTTTACATGCATTTTAGCACGTGAGACTATTGTTTTGATAGTCTAATACCATTAGTACCAGGGGGAATAACACTGTACATAGTACTTAGACAGGTACCTGCTAGGAACATGTTCTGTAACATGACAGTATGTAGAAAGAATAAATATTTTATATCTTGATGCTTTAGAAATTAAAAAAATCTGACTAGATAACCCCATTTTTTTCAGTGTTAGCAGAAAATTAAATCTCTGTCATTCCTGTTGGTGGCTACTGTTCCTTTTCCAGGATTATTCAACAGTTCTGAGAGCTTTACCTAGTCCAGAAAATTTGGGAAAATATCTCTAGTTTTCTCTATATCTTGATGCCACTGTGATCCTCCTTGCCCATACCAGTGTGATCCATTCTGTGGAAGCAGTTCTGCTCCCACTTGTCCAAGCTCAGGCAGTAATTGTCTATTCCCAGCTCACAAAGCTGTTACCTCAGAGCTAACATATTCTTTTCAGATGTCATCATGTAGCAGGAATCTTACCTCCTAATTATGCCCAGGGTCACTGGCTTCTGCTAGTATGAGAACTCCTTTCTGTGACTACTGAGCCACTAGAATAAGTGTCCCAAGCTGGCAGCAGACATAGATTTTTTTTAAGCTGGACTCCTACTATATCCTCTGGTGGAAGAATCATTCCTCTGGAAACCCAGGGCTTCTAGCTTTAAAGAACCCAAGTTTGAGAAGATGGAAGGAACAACTCTGAATGGGATGAGTAAGATGGGTGAAGTTACCCCTAATTTCCCATCTTGGCTCATGAACTCATGCATTCTATCTAACAGGGCAGTGTGTCATGCAGTGGCCACTGGGTTATGCATCCTGAAGGATATTTCTTTACCAGTGCAGGGTGTTATTTCTGGGCTGATGTCTCATCCACAACTGTAAGAGTCTACTTCATCAGTCTTCCTGGCTCACCACTTATGAGTGGTGTTTAGTGTGTCTTCCCTCCAAATGCCATTTCCCTTAACTCACTCACATCCAGCATTCCTGTCTTGCTCCTTCAGATCTCTGACTAACCAGTCAAGTAATGAGGCACTGCCGGTGATTCTGTATGATTCTCTGTAAATCTTTACCATGGGATAATTTTATTTTTACAAAAAGCAGCTGATCAGGTACACAGTACGAAGCTCT
The DNA here is from genome assembly GCF_048564905.1 of Vicugna pacos. Lineage (NCBI taxonomy): Eukaryota > Metazoa > Chordata > Mammalia > Artiodactyla > Camelidae > Vicugna > Vicugna pacos. The sequence goes on from NC_132987.1 coordinate 79,639,543, forward strand.
GTGCCTTGATTTGTCTTTCAGGGTTACTCCTCACTGGGGCTGCAGCACAGTAGCAGTCATGTTTCAGCTTGGACTTGTACGTCAAACAGACTGACTCCATGAACCAAGCTTGAGTTTCTTCCTCCTCTGACAGGTGATCATAGAGAACTCTCTATGAAGCCATAGGTATAAGCTAAGGAGGAGATGTAGATATAAAAGTGGTAGGTGACGTGGAGGTCTGGACCACTTATTTTTGCAACTAACTTATTAGACCTGCTCAGGTGTAGTCCTGGGTGTACTATTTCTGTTTTAGGATGTATTTCTATTGCGCTCATGCCAATTTATGACTTTGTACAATTGGCAGTGCTTGGTTTATCATGGACTTCAGTGTAAAAGTTTCATCAACTAACAGCATGCCCATTCTGATTTCTCATTCAGAATTTGGAAAGCAATTATAAATCTGTGTAAAATAGACTTGGGTCAGGACTTCATTTATTATATAACGCTATATACTTCTACCCTAGTAGGTGGGTCATGATGGAGCTTTGATTCTTTGAAAATCCAACAGTCTTCCATGGGAAGGTTCCATAGGAAACTGGATGTTCTTCTTCATCCAGTTATATTTACTGTATAAATAGTAGAAGGACCTTTGGGGAGTGGCTGGGGAGTGTGTTGGGCTTGTCCTCCCCTGGTCTCCTTTAGGATTACAAGATGATTGCTGTGATTCCAGGCCTTAGACGCAGATGTTACATCAGCACATATGTCTTCATGTATTTCAGTAAAGAAACTTTCCTCTGAAGTCCCCAGCAGATGTTCCTTCATGTTTTCTTGGCCAAAATGGTATCAAATGCCCTTACTTAAACCAGTGATTGAAAGGGGAATGGGGTTTCATGATTGGCTTAGTCCAATCAAGATTTATCTCTGGAGTTGGGGACAGGGCCAGTTTGCCCTGAAATTTAAAAAAGAGGAAAAAAAGCTTTTTATCAACTCATCTAACTTTATTCAAGTCTTCTCATATATTATCCCTAAAACAACACCACAAATCACCAGCAGGTTTTTATATCATAAAACCACAAGATTTTTACCCTCTTGCACCAGTATGTGCTAGAATGCAGGATAATGAGTATTTCTGTGAAAAGAAAGAAAACAAAAATAAACCTGACCATTTTTAATGCTTGTTAATATGGAAACAAAATGATAAAATAATAATCTTCTGTATATTTGATGGATTGTTTATTGTGGTAAGCTTTTCTTATGCTGTTCCCACCAAGTGAGGCAATCTAGTTAAGAAAGTTAATTTATCTGAGTGGATCTGTTAGCATCATTTGACAGCAAAACAGTAACAAAAAGTGACTGTAAATTGCTCAGCATATGTTATTATTGATACCCTCTTCACATGCACACATGGACACACTCTACTGTAGGAAAGTAAATTTCTGTATGAGAGTAAGCTGACCTGAATGTGAGTTATTCTCACATGGACTTAGAAGATGAGATAGTAGACACAATAATAAAGTAACTCAGCATCCTTAATGCTGGTTGAGTGACTGTAGAGCTGTCAGGCGTCCTGAAGACCACGTTGCTCTCAGCCTCCTTAAAGTGAAGAGGACTCGGGCGTTGTTATAATTGTATTGTTTTAGCTTAAATCAGGTGCTAAGTGCATGAATTTGTTAGACAAAGAGTGCCACCAGAGATTAAGAAATGTTATATTTTAGAAATAATATATTCTGCCTTTGTGAATAGTGTAGAGTCTCATGACTGGGTCTTTGTAAACATTTTGTAAAGACATAAATAAACCGTTTGTGACTTCAGATTGCAACCATTTTGAAAGATCTGAAAACAGTTTCAGAAAGGAGCTGCCAAATTTACTGCAAGTCAGTACAAAAGGAAACAGTTGTCTCTCAAATACATTTCACAGAACTGTATAGTTAGCAGTCTTTTCAGGTATAAAATAATAGCCTGATGTTTTTGTCCATTTTATTTTGATGGCTGGTTATCTATGGAGCCAATGGAGAATCAAATAAAGCTTTGTGAAACTGAAGGGTTTTCAAACCTTCATCTACTGGATAACTGAAAATAATTAATTAATTAAGAAACAAAGTGATTTGAGAATTTTGGATAGTGGTTAGCTATTTTCCTTCTTGCTACAGGGTTTAAAAAACAACCTGTGAGTCCATATTTTTACAGATTTCTTTTGCATTATACAAAGTGATGTTATTATTGGACAAGCAAGTAAATTATTACATATATCACATGTAGGGCAAGAGTCTGCTTTTTCTCTTATATAATATATATCTGAATAAAATCCGGTAACAAATTTGATGTAGGCCTCAAAGTATCTGTATTACTTCAGACTACATCAATAAAATGAAATCTTCCTAGTTTTGTGCCGTGAATTTTTTTCAGATTATTGTTCATAAATTGATGGATGCTAAAATGAAAGTGGAATAGGTGTTCAAGATTTATTCTACTTTGCTTTCTTCACAAACAGTGGAAAATATGGCTTCTTAGCTTGAAGGGAAGGATACTTCACTCTAACTCCATATTGTGATATCTTTTCTTGGGGAATTTTGCCAGATCAAGGAGGTTTAAACTGATTTGTTTTAAGGGGTAGTATCCAACTGAGTTTCTGTAATACCCCATTTTTCCCCCTGTGAGAAGGAAAGAAGGATGATGAGAAGTGGATTATAAGCAAATTAGTTACCTTGAAAAACAAAAGACCATTCCTGTAATTTGGGAGTAGGCCATATCAGTACCAAGTAGCAACTATTCCCATGGGTCTTCTGAAATAGGAACTTAATATGCGGTTACCTTATGCATCATGACTGTGGTGTATCAGAATGACAAAGTGAGATGGAGGTTCTCGATGGGGTTAACTCCCAAGACAAGAAGATGAAGCAGTAAAGGACCAAAGGATTCATCAAAGGAAAGTGTGACGTTTTTCTTGGTGTCTGGTAAACTTTCTTCGCGCTCCCACCTTTGCCCTCCCCTGCTCCTACTCTACACTCTGCTGAAATAAAGCCATCCATCACTTTATGTGTGTCTGCTTCCCAAATCTAGTCAGAAGTGACCAAGATATCTTCTTTTTGTGAATCGCAGCACTATTAGTTTAGAAGAGCAGATGGGCAGCTCAGTTTGAACAAAATGTCAAGCTAACTGCAGATCTTAACCCTATCACCCCTGAGAATGACTAGTCTTAGACACAGCTGCTACAGTTACTCATCTGAAGTTAGACCAGGAACTCTTTGGATCTCAATTTTTGTAGTCAAATTTAAAGCAAAGGAAGACAATGATAGAAAAGTTACTTTGACTTAGTCTATTTGGCGTGAAACTCTGAATTGATTCTCTGTCTGCTTTACAGCTGCCTATGAATACCTTCCTGGCAAAGTTCCTGCATCTTCTTAAACTCTATGTCCAGACAACCATCATTTTTCACCACTAATTAACCCTCCTCTCCAAGTTCTATATTTGTGCCAACTACACTATTATCTTCCCTATTTCCTAAGTGAACTATTTTGGTGTTATTTCTTCTTTCAGATATGCATATTTTCCAAAAGCCTGGACAATCATCCTTTGCAAGAACTCTTAGATTTATACCTTCCTCCCCATTCTCATTGTTACCACTGAGATGTAGGCTTCTATCTCACGGGTACTAAACCCTTCTGCCTGGTGTTTGTCTCTAGTCCCTTTCTGTTTTATCACATTTGCTCATAGGATAGACACAGTATCTAGTATTAAATGATGTTAAAAGCTTGCGCAGCAAGAGAAATCCTGTTGGTTTTATTATCTGGATTTGTGAGAGATTATATGGTGACAATGAACAAGTTGGGGAACCCTATGTGCCCCAGTTTCTCTGTCTGTTCCCTGAGGTTAAAGATCTATCTCAAAGAATATCTATAAGAATTTTAAGGAATTTTCTTTAAAATATTTCTCATATGAGAAGCACTGCATGTGTTTGTTGTTTTATTGTTGTCTGTTATATAGCAAAAAATTCCACTCTTGTGCTGACTGATTAAAGTCTAGTAGTTTTCTGCCAACTATTGGATACAAATCCTTTAGTCTGATTTTATAGACTTTCTATTATATCATCTTTTTTAGCTTAATTAGTCTTAAATTTCCCCCTTAGCTACAGATAAACACTTAGCTACAGTCTCTGCTTTTCCCTAGAAACCAGTACCCAACCCCAACTTTGTGAATGTTGTCCCTTGTTTAGAAATTCAACCCCTTTCTTTTATAACTGGGCATTATCTCAACTACTTCACACAATGTTCTTGGATGAATCCACCCCATGGTGGTTCCTCTAGCATTCCACATCTTTAAAAAAATTAAACATGCAACTTGTACTCTAATTCTTTCCACTGATTTAGAGATTTCTGATAACATTGCTCTCTAGCTTTTGTATTTATACAGGTCTTCTCAAACAGGTTATAAGTTCCCTGAGGGCAGGAACCATGCCGCCTGCCTTCTTTTGTAATTCTGCAGGGCCTGGAATTGTAAAGGAGACAGTAAGTGATTAATAAACACTTGTCTAATTTAGTTAACTAATGGTTTGGAAGTTTTTTATGTAGATTCCTTTGTATATACATTCTTGGAAAGAGTCCAAGGCAAAGGGAAAATAAAATTCAGTTCACTTTGTCTTTGGCTTTTTGCAGCCTAAAATAGCTAATTGAAAATGAAATTCCCTATTTAAGAAACTGGCAAACTAAAGAGAACAGTGTCAAGAAAAGAAGATTCTAGAAGATATTTTCTTTAACTTTGTGAAAGGACCATTTTCCTTTTTCCCCTTATAGTTCTCAACCACTTGCCAATCCACTCTTTTCACTTTCATTCCCTCCTCTAACCAAACCCTACACAATTCTACATGAATTGTGGAATTCATGGGTTTGGAAACCATGTTTTTGGGTTTGGGTTCCTTCCCAACAACTTCCAAGCTCTTGCTACCTGTTCTCGCTTTTCCTGCAGCCAAGCTACATCGCCCCTTTCCTGTTCCTTGAACACACCATGTGCAGTTCTGTTTGCCTTGAATATTCTTCCTCTGACCCTTCTCTCTGCTTTTTCCTTATATTCTTCCAGCTAAACTCAGGGGTACCATTTCAGGGATCACCTCCATGACTACCCTGTTCAAGGAAAGACCTTCTTCTTTTCCCATCATCCTCTGTCATATGACTCTGTTTTTTTTCATTAGAGCCCTGACCACAGCCTGAAATCTTCACGTCTACAGTTTTGCTTTCTTGTTTATCACTGTCTTCCTTCACTGGAGGGTGTGTTCCTCAATGGCTGGGACCTTAGTTTCCATGCTTATCATTGTATTTCTTGTACTTTACAAGAGAACCTGATATACAGTGGGCACTCACATTATAACTAAATGAATAATGAGCTTATAATAGTAAGTTTAAGCTACAAATACATGAATTATCTATTGCCTTATAAAATAAATATTCCTAAAAGAGGTGTAGTGAGGTGGGGATATGAAATGTTGATCGTGTACATAGTTTCCACAGAGAGAAAAGGGGTCTGGAGTGAAGTTAGTCTCATATAATAACCCAATTACTTTGATAAAACAAGGTTTCATTTCTTCCCAGCTGTGAAAAGACTAATGGATCCTAGGTGTACGTGTTTTTCTCCCATGCATTTCCTGTCTATTGTGTAACAGATGAAATGAAGAGAATTATTTTAATAGCTGCTAATGTTTTCAAGCAAAAGTAAAACATGTCTTGCCCTCAGAGCTTGCCAGTGTTTCTGACTCACTCTGCCAGTTAGTGTAGAGAGGAAATAAAATTCACCTCTGCGACTTCTGCAGACTCTCATAGATATGGAAACAAAACAGTTTCTTAGTTTATACTGTAGGAATTTACATGATGACATTTAATGTATAAATGATGCATTCCTACTAATCTAGGGAGATGCGTATACTTCCTTCTTTGCTGTGTTTATCTCCTGCTGTCAGCTCTCCATTTCTCCCAGTACACAGTTCTCCAGCTCCAATAAAAAAAAAAAAGTCTGGTGTTTGTTCTTTTCTCCATGTCTTGGCTGATGTTATTTCCCTGGCCTACGTTTACCAATTTTATTTCAAGGTCTGGTCCAAGTCCTATGTTTTCTCTGAGTTGTTCTGTCCTAATCTTAACTTTTGTATTTTTTGCTTGTGTCCATAATCATGTGATGCCAAAAATTTCCCACTTAAAAAAAGAAGGTCTCTATGTGTTCCTCTTCTAATAAGGATTTAAAGGTTCTCTGGGGAAGAAACTATTCCCTCTAACTTTTTCAACCCCTCCAGCTCCTAGCACTGTCTGAACCCATCATGTGTGGATGCTCAGTAAATATTTGCCCAATGGAATTGGCTTGTAAGAGTTCATGGAGAGACTGGAAAACAGAAATCTACAGTGCACGGTAAAGCTCAATTAGGCTGGTGTTTCTAATCTTCTTGCCCACTAAATCTTTGAAGAAAGAGTCAGTGAAGTTATACAACTAACCTTTTTTTCCTTATAAAATCAAAGTGTCAATAAGAATGACCAAAGGATGATAATTTGTACTAGAAGAAGGGAACCTTTTAGCTATTAGATCAGTGAAATTATTCTCATTAATTGGCATCTCTAATTGTGCGACTTTCGCTTTCCATGGAGAAATATACACCCAGTTGAGGAGACACAGCAGGAGCTGAAGAGATCTTTGGCAATAGCATGTGTTAGAGAAACTCGGTTGTATGGATTAAAGCAGAAACCATAGTATGTGTCTATCTTGCTCAGTGTGTACACTTGAGAAACCCACATTCTTGTGCTTCTTTTTGTTCCCATTCTGGATGCTCAGGAAGACCTGTGTTTGTGCAGAGAATGAATTATTCAACCACTGGTTCCTTTTCAGCTCTCCCATATAGGGAAACATCATCTCATCAGATGAGGGTTCTAAATTTTGGTGATGGCAACTCTGCTCTACCTTCCTTTCTCTTGGTAAGCAGGAAGTTTCATGCTGCCACAGGGCTCTCCCTGAGCTGAGGTTTTCTGGCATAATATTTTTATTTCTCTACTTCTCATTTACCCAATTCAGTTTTTCTGGTGAGTTTTTTTAAACATATTTTTAATTTCTCTAATTCAATTTCATAAAACTTTTTTCCAAGTAGATGGAGCAAATGATGTTCCTTTTTTTAGAGATAGCCTATCATTATGAGCAAATACCTCATTCTTGATAATCAAAAGTACAATGAAAGGTTTTTTTTTCTTTTTCAAAAATCAGCATCCTTTCCCTGCTTCCATGCCCTAGACCGTGCACGACATGTTGCTTTCCCCTGAGAAGGTGTAACTGCAGTGAAGTCTCACAGCTACTCTGACCTTCAGAAGGAGGGAGGTGGTATGTAGCCTCCCATGTTCCTGTAGCACCTCACTAAGTCAGTGATTGCAACTGAAGGGGCACAATGAAAATATTAAGGCAACGCCAGTAAGGGAGATAGATTTCAGAGATGAGATTAAAAAAATGTGTTTGTAATACACTGCCTGAATCCAGTGGCTTAACTGGGCAAGACAGCAGGATACCTACTTCAGGTCTCTTGACAGGCAACCCTGAAGAGAGGGGTTCAGAGAGGGGTTCAGGCAGGGGAAGACTCCAGGCAGGGGAAGACTGATGAAATCTCACAACTCACGAGCAACTCCCATTCTACAGTATTGAATCAGTCCAAGAGAGACAAAAACTTCATCTCTGGGAGCAGAAACATCACAGTATCTTCATCTAACCTTATGTTTGCCCATTCAAAATCTCTTTTGCCTAATCTAAACCAGTCGAATATGGATAAATCTATTTCAGAAGAGGAAATGCCATATTGAGTCTCTTTAGAGTTGGAAAATCTATATTGAAATAAACATTATAATAAGTATTATTATGCTGATACAGAAGTAATTTATACAATATAGTGGACCATAAATGATTTCAGGCCAGTAAATTTTCTCAATCACCCAAATTATCTGTTTTCATTGCAGCTTTATATTTTAATCATTTGGGGAGGAAGTTATTCTAAAATGTATTTATATAATGATTTACCTTTCTAAACAGAGCATAATGTTCATTATATACTCATTTTATTAATGACCCAGAGTCATCAGAATGAGTAATAATTATTATTTGGTGCTATAATACAGAAGTATTATTTGTAGTCTGAAGTGAGCAAAACCTTTTCAGTGACTCATTAGTGCAGTACAGTGGGGAACTCAGTATTCTCATGGTGTGATGTGAGAGAATACCATTCAATAAGGAAGAAGTTGAAAGGTTAAATGATTAAAGCCTGGAGTTAATATTGAGGTGCAGACAACTTATAGATGTACTTGCCTCATGAGACCAAAACTCAATATTGCTCTGTTGATTCAAAGTGCTTCTGAGGTAGCTTCACATTTCCCCTTAAAATTAAAGTGAATGATTGCAAGTGGGCATAACTGTTACACAAACAACGTCCTCCCCCAGAAAGACGACTCCAGCCCTTCCATCGTTTTCCATCTTTGATTATGTCGAGATGCAGCATTCAGTGAAAATATTCTGCCCCTCTCAGAGTTGAGGTTATTTTTCACTTATTCTTGGAAAGTCCCCATATTGTTCATCAGCATCACTAAAGCTGTTTTGGTTGAATGTTAGTTGTGGGAATACTTTCAATTGTTCTTTAGCTCTGGTGTAGTTTTGGGTGATAAGCAGGCAGTTTCATGAAGGCTAATAAACAAATGTCTCTTGATGGAAAGGACGTTGCTTTGCTGGACTAATTCCCCTTCTCTCAGTAGAACTGGAAATTTTAAATAGTGGTGCACACCAGTGGAATTTGTTATGAACCTGATCCAACAAATTTGCTGCAGAAACCAAATTATTTCGAATTTTAACTGTTCAGGAAGTTTTTCTGACCCAATGTATTCATTCAGTGGAAAAGAACGTAGTATTCAGATCTCACCGCACTCATTCCAAATGAAGGAGCATTGCATCCTTTCCAGATTGCATTCCTATTTCCCTCTTTATACCTCTGATCTGATTTGCAATGTCAAGACCTTCCTGGAGAGCAAAACTGCTCTCGCTTTGTACTTAATGGGAGTTAATCTTAGGGAGACAAACAGAAGTAACAATTTGATCAGAGACAACTAAACCCAACAAATAATAGCTCCTAGCTCTTTATCACACTCCAAGTTGGTCTTTGCTAAGTATGTGGAATCCTGTGCATTTCTCTTTTCCCAAAAAGGCCTACTTTTCTAATAGCATTGCAAAGTGGCCTTGCGGAGGAATGTTCTGTGGCGCTAACTAGTAATAGCTTTTTCTCTGAACTCCAAGCCCTCTTAACTGAGAGACAGATAAAACCCTATCATCTACTTCATTTTCTCTAATTCTTTTTTCCTCTTGCCTCTAGGGAAAAAAAATTAGAAAATAGTTGGCAGCACATTAAGGACACAAAGCAGAGAAAAATGTAGGTTCCTGAAATGTTTAAGGGAGATGAAAATCATCTACTTTTGGAAACTGCCTAGCGGAATTTAGCTGGTGCATTAGTTATCCAAATTACCTCTTGCTTTTATCGCACAGACAATATACAGCTGAATTGTTAAATGATGTGCATTTTTTCCCCAAGAGCAAGATTGGACACTTAATCAGGTCAATAATTATTCACGCATTAGCACAGTCTTCTTCTTAAAGTGTAACGGTGACTCACTGGGGATATAGTCATTATTACTGATTAGCAGGAAATTATTTTTGCGCATCAGTGGTTCATGTGAAAACAGCTAAATTTATTATGCTGAGTTATTTAACAGTTGGACCATGTGAGAACTCTGGTGTTACTGTTCTGATTAAGTCTTTATACATTTACCAGTAGATAACTATGGAAAACCTATACTGCAGAGTTACTGTTACAGCTGAATTTTGCTATGAACCGTCCTGCTTTCTGAAGTTTCAGTACTCGCCTTAGTCATTCATAATGTACTTCCACGATAAAGTCCTCTATAGGTAAATTTATTTGAGAAAGGAATGGGAGCAAAAAGGTAAAGAATATAAAAAAGAGTAGAAGATAAAATATGAAGATAGAGAATAAGCATATCAAAGAGAGAAAAAAGTGAATAGGAAAGATGGAATGAGAGAGATACAATTTCACTCAATTGTTAATTGGATAATATTTGATGAAAGATCTGAAATTCCCCTTGGTTGGTACAATTAATTTTTACTATTGGAAATAAAAGACCAATCCTGCATTTCATTTCAATTACTTTTACATAGAAAATATTCCAAGAATATTATTAAAAAATTCTAAGATTATGCCGTAAATATATCAGCATATATTGCTAAAAGGTAAGGATTCCTTTTTAAACACAGCCATGATATTATCATATCTAAAAAAAATTAGAAATAACCCATTAATATTATCAGATATCAAGTCCACGTGCAATTTTCCCAGTTACATAATAGCTTGTTTACAATTGGTTTGTTTAAATCAGTATACAAGTAAGGTCAAAACATTGTATTTATTTTGATACAACTCTTTAGTATCTTTTCATCTTGAGGTTACCCTTCCTAATAATTTTTGTTCTTGCAATTTATTTGTTGAAAACGAGATTATTTGTATTGTTTGATCTGGTTTAGGCTTGATATTTTTGGCAAAAACACTTTATATGTGGTGTTGTATCTTCCATTGGGAGACATAATCTCTGGTTATCCCTCTTGAGATTATCAGTCAAGTAGTTTGTTAACTTCAGCATTGGTTTTATGTGGGAGAGACATGTTAAACACTTGGTTGTTTCTCTTTCGTTACTACTTTCTAAATAATGAATTAGTTATCAACCATCTTCCAAAGTGATTAATACATTTTTAAATATAATTTTGAACTTGTAGATTTTCACATATTTGCTTGTCATCAATCCATTGCACTTTTAATTTTTTTGATACGCAAGTTGTCCATCATTGGCATAAAGAGGCTTTTCAAATTGTCTCCTCCATCCTTTGGATATAACCCTGATAGTCTTTGATGGATTCCTTATAATCAGGTATGACCCAATATCCAGAATCATTTTCAACATTTCCTCTTCTAAACCTGGTGCTAGCCATTGCTCTGATGATTCCTGGTTCCTTTTAGTAGGAAATCATATGTTGAGATAAAAAAATGAAAGCTAGGGCTTTTTTATTTGTTGTTTGGTTGGTTTTAACCAATATTTCTAGGCTTTTTTCTGTTTTTAGTGGACAAGCTTGTAAATATTATTTTTTAAGAAAAAATAAACCATGTGTTCATAATAATATTTTCAATTTGAATTTACCATTATGGAGTTCCAGTTAATGCCACTGTTTTCATAATTACTTATTTGCTTTTTTACATTTAACATTTATAAACAGCTGCTTTAGGCAGTAATAGTTTTTTCCTTCAGCTCTTTTTTGTCTTTAAGATAAATTTCATTCTGGAGGAACAAACAAATCATTGTGTTTTTAATCATTTGAAATTATTTTTGTTTGGTAGTTAGGCCAGCAACTAAATATATGGTAAATTTGGTTTTGCTTCTGAATTTTGGGGATTGCAGTTGTTTCATTTTCAAATAATTTTACCTTATAATTATAAAATATTTGTATGGCTCAAACATGTACAAAGCAAGTATATTCAGAGAAGTCTAATCTCTGCCATTGGTCCTTCAAACATGTTCCTCTCTCCTCATAGGTAAACATTTTACTAATTTTATGGTTTATCTTCTCATTCTCCCTTTTGAAACTAAACAAATATTCATAAATGGATAAATGTTGGCATGACTTTCTTTTTTCACTTAATATTATACCCTGATGATTACTCTACAGCTGTCTATGGGGCTGTTTCTTCTTCTTTTAACAGCTGCATTGTATTCCATTGTGCAGATTTACTATAGTTTATTCAACCAGTTCTCCATTGATGAACATGTGTTTGCTTCCAATCTTTAGCTACTACAAATTGGCCTTTATTGAACAGCGTTATGCATAATTTTACCCATATTTTTGTCATTGTATTTGGAATAGAGTCTTAGAAGTGGGATTTCTGGTCAAAGAACAAATACATATGTTAAATTTGCTATACATTCTTTTCCACTATTTTGCAGTCTTACCTATAATGGATGAACATACTTTTATGCCACTGCTTCACCAACAGGGTATATTATCAACTTTTTGGAATTTTACTATATTGGTAAATAAAAAAACAGTATCTCAATACAGTTTAATTTGCATTCATCTTACTAAGGTGTTAATTTTTCATTTTTAATGGGTTTTTGACTTTATTTTTTGGTGGGCTATATGATCATATCTCAAGACTATTTTTATATACAATTATTGTCTTTTTGTGTTCTTTCTTTTTAAAAAAAAACAACTTAAAAATGTATTAGGAATTATGGCAGGTTGCAAAACTGACTGCACTCCTTCACTCCTTCGTGCATCCATTCTGTTTGCAATATTCTTTTTCAGTTCCTCCTATAAAGATTTGGATTCCATTCCTCCCAAGGTTAGGTGTGGAACATGTCTTGGCCAGTAGGATGTAGCAGAAGTGACCGTGTACCGTTTCAAGCTTAGGCCCCTAGAGACCTTGCATGCTTCTTTCATTTTCTTGGAACTCTGCCTAACTGCCATGTGAGCCAGTCCTGGTTACCCTTCTGAAGGAAGAGAGTCCATAAGGAGCAGGGATAAGCCATCTTTGCTAAGGCCTGGCAACACGAGTGAGCCCAGCAGAAACTAAAGACCCAAATAACCTGTCCAAAATTCCTCAGAATCAGGAGCTAAATTGCTTTTGTCTTAAACTTCTAAATTTTGGGATGTTCTATTATTCAGCTCATTGAAAGGTAATAGCTCTTTTTCCATGAAGTATTGCAAACATTTCCTCCAGTTTGTATATAGTCTTTATAAATGGGTACACAATTTAGGTTTTTTACTTTGCAATTTTACTTTAACTTTGCTGTGTACTTTTGCTTTACTTGTCTTTTCTGTTTTATTTTCTGCATGCAAACGTGGTTTTAAAGAGTAGCAATCATACTGCACTCCTCTGTTTATATTCTTCCTTTTTAATCTAATTATATCTCATAAACATTTTCATATGTTTCAATATTGTGTTTATAATTACAAATCCTTTTATGTCCTTACTGTAATTTACAAATGCTTTCTTTTTTTGTTGAACATTTATTTTATGTTTGTTGCTGTTATAGATAATGCTGTAATAAACAGCATTTTGCTTTATTGAGTTGTTTCTTTATGATAAATTGTCATATAGTTTTTCAAATAATATAATTTGTAATGCCACCAGCAGTAAGTACTGCACTCACCCTAGTTACAGATTTTTAATGTAAGTATGCCTTTTTCTCAAAGTAATTCTTGGAATTTCAAATTTTTTCATCATTTTCTTTGGTATTTAGCTAGGTTCCTAAATAACCTATTTTGCCTATCTTCCTAAATTTCAGGTTTTGTGTATTGACTTCCTACTGTGGAAGCTGAAGATTTAGTTCTGTTAAACCCCTTTCATATGCTGATGTTCCCCTCACAACTATGTGTCATTGCCTCTTCCTGCCTAACAAACCCACTTCTTAACATTTAAGTTGAATCATTATTTAGAATTTTAAATTGTTATGACTATGTGTATATTGTTTAATTCAGAGCCAAATGGAACACTGTTATTAAATTTTAGTGTGTGTACAACTTGTTTTTATTTTGTGGAATTAATTGCCCTATATTAATTGTTGTTATTTTGTTTTCTTATGATCCCTGGCTAAATTTTCCATGCTCTTTAACACTTCTCAGTCTCATTTTCCACTAAGCCAAAGTTGTCGAATAATCTATTCTATTTTTTGGAATCAGAATTTTAGCACCAGCACCATACTGTTGTGATTCCTGTAGCTTTGTAGTGTAGTCAGAAGTCGGGGAACATGCTTCCTTCGGCTCTGTTCTTCTTTCTCAAGGTTGTTTTGGCTATTTGGAGTCCTTTGTGTTTGCATATAAATTATAAAATGATTTATTCTAGTTCTCTGAAAAATGCCATTGATCTGAAATAATCTTATTTTGGTAGCGTATTGACTTGGAGTTGTAGGTTTACTATTTCTTTTATTTCTTTAAGGACAATAAAATTTTTTTTTTTTTACTGTTTATTTATTTATTTATTTATTTATTTTTATACTTTTTTTTTTACATTTTTTATTGATTCATACTCATTTTACAGTGTTGTGTCAAATTCCAGTGTTCAGCACAATTTTTCAGTCATTCATGGACATATACACACTCACTGTCACATTTTTTTCTCTGTGATTTATCATAACATTTTGTGTATATTTCTCTGTGCTATACAGTGTAATCTTGTTTATCTATTCTACAATTTTGAAATCCCAGTCTATCCCTTCCCACCCTCCCCCCCCCCCCCCCCCCCCGGTAACCACAAGTCTGTATTCTCTGCCATGATTCCTGTAGCTTTGTAGTGTAGTCAGAAGTCAGGGAGCATGCTTCCTTCGGCTCTGTTCTTCTTTCTCAAGGTTGTTTTGGCTATTTGGAGTCCTTTGTGTTTGCATATAAATTATAAAATGATTTATTCTAGTTCTCTGAAAAATGCCATTGATCTGAAATAATCTTATTTTGGTAGCGTATTGACTTGGAGTTGTAGGTTTACTATTTCTTTTATTTCTTTAAGGACAATAAAATATTTTTAAAAATTTAAATTTTGCTTCTTAAATTGCCTTGGTTGCTTTTTTTCCCTGTAAGTTTTCATTTTTATTTATATTAGAGACTTTCCATAATTGGCTGGTGGTCCTTGGCCTCCCATTTATATTAAGAGTGAGGTGCTAAGAGTTTACTGGAGCTCTGTTTTCTCAGGTGGGGCTGTTTATTGGTGTGAGAGCTCAGTTTTCTCCTTGTGTTTGAGGGGATCCCCTATTGTCAGTATTGGTGGGATTTTTTTTTTCCCTTTTGATCTGTTTTATTTTTTCTTCCATAGCCTGCCTGGAGATTTAGACCTGGATGTTAGTAGTCTAGGCACCAGGAGAGGGAAGGGGCTCATGAACTGAATATTTAGTCATTGAGTTATCACTTAAATTTCATTTTTAGTACCTTACTTACCTTTTCCCCTCACCTGTGCCTTACCTTCTTATGTGAGATGCTCTGTTATCCAACTTTCCAGAGGATAAACCCTTCATCTTTAGCACAGGTAAGAGAGAGATAATTACTGGGCTGTTTGGGATGAGAGAGGATATAGCAGTTCTTTTTAAAGACTCAGCCACTTATCCTGTTTTCTGCTCTACCTTGCACCTTCATAGAAGTAACTGATCCCTGCAATTTCTCAGGCTCCTGTGGTGTGAAACTGCTAGAGTCTGGTTTTTAATCCCCCTTCTCATCACGCACAAGCATCTTCCATTCAGGTCTCCTAAATCATGATGCCTATTTGACTTCCAGTTTCTAAAATTTAATTAACATCCCTACATTGCTCTAGCTTTCTTTGACTTTGTGAGTCTATCCTTTTTGAATTGCTACAGGTTTCGTGTGTGTGTGTGTGTGTGTGTGTGTGTATTTTAGATGGTATAGAAATAAATGCATATATTAAATTCACAACACTTGACCAGAAGATTCTAAGTAGATTTCTTTCATAAGCAAAAATCATATGCTAAAGAATCCTTCCATGGACAGATCAGATAATAAAGTCTTTAGTGGGAATGGAAATTCTGCATTATATTAATTCTCCCTGGACTTTTTCCTATATTTATTCTTCATAGATTGGCACTTAGTAGGATTGGTTTGTTCTAGAGTTGCATATTTTTCTGTTCTCCCTCTCTTACTGTACTCAGTATTAAAAATGTGTTGATACTATTTTATCCTACATGCCTCACCTTTAACTCTCTTTCCGTGGGTAAGATCAATATTATCTAAATATTATAAAACTTGTTGCTCACATTTCGAATTCTAATTCTGTGTTCTGTAACTTGGCTGAGTCCACTTATTGAATCTGTGCTCCTGAAGTTACTCTACTACAATATCTATTTTCAGAAATACCGCTTTTTCATCTCCCTTTGAAATTTTATTTCCTTTCTAACATAATTTATTTTAAGATAATAAATGTACTAAATATTTATATAATTGATGTTTTATTAATTATACACACAAGGTATTCTATCCCCGTATTTTCCTTTCTACCTAAAAACAAATTGTAAGAGCTTTGCAAGTGTGAAACATTGAAGACAGAGGGAGAGCAAGAGTGTGGAAAGAATAGGGAATGAGAACTTATCAGGCATAGAGATGCACAGAAAGAAAAACAGAAGAAAAATAACAAGGTGGTCATCATGGGTAGAATTACCCACTGATTTAAAATAACGATATTTGTTTTCATTTAACTATATCACATAGCATATAAAACTTGACTTTTTTTTTCCTTCTTTCAAGATGAACTGTTGGAAAATTATTGCTAAATGATATAGATTGGTACAAAGTCACTAGTGAAATCCAGAACTTCATACCTAACAGAGTGCTTTCTTAAAAAGTTAATATAAATGGGACCAGAAGACAGAATATATTGCAATATATTCTGTTCCTAAGGTCCATGGAACACAAGTAAAGCATTTGCCAAATGTCAAAATACCAAATAGGTTACTTGAAATGAAGAACTCCTTTCTGCAGACGTTTATACAATTTTATGCTAACATCCCTCTGCTTGTGAAGCTCTCTGGAGGGAAAAGAGTTCACAAAATTACCTATAGAAGTCTCTTTAATATACTTGTCATTAAAATTTTTTCAGTAAATTGTTTTGTTATGAAAAGCACTAAGTAAAATGCCTATCTATCCTACAATAGCTTTAAAATAAAACAAAACGAGTTATACAGGTAGAAGGAAAAACAAGCATATTCAAGGTATGCTTTTAAGTAAATAAAAGATGATTAAGTGCCTCCTGGCTTTGTTGCTGGTCCAGTATGACCATAAGCACTGTTATCTAGTTTGAGAATATCTGCTTGTTCTTGAGTGGATGACAGTAAATGAAAGAATGTCCTTTGTGTTTCCATTTGGAAACTTGTTCTATGACTTCACCTTCCACCCCTTTTGTTTTTGGACAAGCAAATCTATTTTCCTTCATATATTTTTTTGTTTGTCTAAGTCAAGAATCAAAACCCTAGATTCTTGAAGACAATAGGTTCATAAATCAACCAGGCTTGGGAAATGGATATTTTAACTTTCTACTTCTTTCCTTATAATATTTTTTTATTTTAATCCTGGTGGCACCTTGCCCCCGGTCACCAAATCATTTGCTTTATAGTGATTCAACTTAAGATACTATGTTTTCATTTTATACATATAAAAATTTCCAGAAAAGATATATAAAAGCATTCACACTTTTTAGGGTTTAATATTCTAAGAGAAAAAATAATGTACAGTGTTGTCCTCCATTTTCATTTGTCAAATATTTCCTTTACTCTTTATCTTTCCTAAATTCTATCAGTGCTTCCCCCCCCGCTTGCTGGGCTGTCTGCTCCAATATGAACAGGGATTCTATTTTAGCCCACTTGTATATCCCAAGCATTTAATAACCTATCTTTCACGTAGTAGTCACTCAGTAAGTAATCAATTATAAAATGCATGGGTCCTGCCCTTTCATAAATGACACATGATACTTGCTCTTTACTTTCCGTACTTTGTAATAGTGATATAACATTTTTAAATTACTGGAGTTGAAAGTGAAAAAAAAAAAAAGATTGCTGAGTTGCTTTTTCAACCAGAGTGATACATGTTCAGTGAGTAACAATAACAGGACTACCTTATTTCACAGATTTAAAAAATAATTTACCATCTCCCCCCCCACCACACACATTTTAACATGTCTGATATCTGATTAAAGAGCATGACTACAATTAGTTGAACTCCTATTGCATGTTAATGCACATGAAGTCTTATTTTTTTCTATTTTACAGATGAGGAAATTTAGGTCCAAAAGTTAAGCACCTCACCAGAGTTATGTATCTAGTAAATGGTAGTATCTGAGCTGTTATTGTTCTGGCCCAGAGATTGTGTTTTTTTTTTTTTTACGTAAATTAAAGATACATCTAGGCAACTGTACTCAATATCTTGTAGTAACCTATAATGAAAAATAATTTGAAAAGGAATCATTATGTATATGTATGCTGTACACTAGAAATTCACATATCATTGTAAACTGATGATGCGTCAATAAAAAAAGAAAAACAAAGATACATCTATTGACCATATGTGAAGTATACCTGGATGGAACTCTGAAGTTGTAGAAATAGAATCATATATGCTGGAGTTGGAAGAAAATTGAGAGAGCATCTATTCCAATTCCCTTATTTTGTAGATAAGAGAAGAATTCCAGTTAGGTTAAGTGCTCTAGCTAATAAATCTAGAAATTTGCAGACATAGAACTAGGCCAGAAATCATGCATACTTGTAGTAACAAATTCAAATACTATGGAAGTATATAAAGAAAACCCCAAATCTCACTATGCCCCATCCCAGACATATTCTACATTTCATAGACGATACATCCTCCAGTTTTCAAGTAGCACTCAAAAATAGGGTTCATGATGCAAGATCTATAAAGCTCATTCTTAAAATTATTTTGGAAGTCAAAAGGAACATATTAGTGCACACAGAATCTTCTGTTACCTTATTAAGGGAAGATGAATTGATGAAGAAAATGGAAGACTTTCAAAATATCTATTATGTACTAGGAACTCTTCATGCCTTAACTCATTTAACCTACATCACAAAGTTTTGAGATGAGAACTAGCTACCTTTGTTATTTTATGAACGAGGTAACAAGAATTTAGAGAGGTCTGGCAACTTACCAAAAGTGTAAGGATGGAACAGTTGAGGACTTGGGCTCTGTGGCAGTGAAGATTTGGGTCATTCAAACCCTGGTTAATTGAGGTTCTGGCTGATGGTAGAGGTGATAACTAATGGTCACTGGAAGAAGGAAGCCAAAGGTATTAGTTAAAGTCCCTATGCCAATTATAGAAATGAGGACTGTAGAAGCTTTGCATAATGTTATTTGTTTTCTCTATGTTTCTGTGTGTGTCTATGTGTGTATGCACTTGTTTGTATGCTATTTTTTTTATCTCTTGCCTTCTTCTCTTTGTGTCATACGTGTATTATTAGTAGCTAAATTTACAATTTAGCTTTTAGGGGATTCTTACTATTCAGTAGGACTCTTACTGAATTTGCCAGTGATGGATACAAAGACTTTTTGGACTGTCTCATTTTGGGGAAGGAATAAAATCTTTTTTAAGAAGCATAACTATACACTGTTATGTAGTGATATAAAGTCTTTTATTGTATGGGGGTTAACATGTGAGCAGCAGGAACATGTAGAAGTTAAGAGTCAAAGGCGCGGACTGTGCTCCTTAGCTATCTATTGCATATCAGCTCCAAATTAACCTTTTTGCTTGCTCTGTGAAAATGGATCTGAGCCCTTTGGTGACTGGCACAGTGTTAAGCTTTGTCAGTCTAGAGGCATGGAGAGAGGAATGCGGAAGGTAGGGCTTTGTTTTCTGGTTTTGGAGTGCTCGGTCAGCAGTCTCCCATAAGGGATGTCTTCTTCCTTGCTTGGCCTCTGCAGCTCCTAAAGTGTGCAGCTGCTTCGGCAGTCCCCCACCTGCAGTGCACGGCAGCCAGCAGCACCCAGTGGCCAGCAGCTTCCCCTTGGGTGGTTTCTGCAGCACCTCCCCATGAACAGCTTTCCCAAGCACATTACAGCACAGATTTCCAGCAAGTTCTGCCAGCTAGGTACCACAGCAAATGCTCTGCCATTTACCAGTCATGGCTGTGCCCTCTCCTTTAAGATCTGTTTCTTAGTCTGGAGGGACTTAAATCTGGAGGGATGGCGGGGAGGCATTCTTTAAGCTGTTCTACCTCAGTCCTAAGGACAGTGATTGCTTCTTGTATTCCTATACGTTTTAGAGTTCTCTTTACTTTTCACTAGCCAATACCTCCTTACTCCAGTCCCTCGTTGTAGTTAATAATTCACTCATTAATCTTTCCCTTTTCAAATTACTGTGTGGTTTCTCCTGATTAGACTCAAGACTGTCTGACCTCAGTGCCCATACTTTTAGACCATTACTGTGTGCTACCACTGCTCCTTACCATTAACAGGGGTAAGTTAAAGCTGTTAATGATGTGGCTTTGCATAACTTTTAAAGATAAACAGCTAATACTTCCAATTGTAGAATCGTAGAATTTGAGGATGGGGAAGGACATTAGAAATGATTTAATTCAGTCTTCTTTTATTGAGGTGTGGAAACTGAGGCCCAAACAACTTTAAGAATGCTGAGATCCCTGTTTTATCCATTTTTGTATCACCATTGCCTACCACAGAGCCAGTGTTCAATAAGTGTGAATTGAATTGAAGTAAGTGAATTAACATAGAAAATATTTATTGAGCACTATGCTTGTAGCTACAGATGGAGTGATGATTTAGACAGACATAATTTTTCTCCCTCAAGAGATCTTCAGACAAGTAGCAAATCTGAAATCAGAATTATAACTTTGGTTAAACCTAAACCCTCATGGTTGTGGCTGTAGTCACCAACCTGAATTGTGGATTGAAATCGGAAGCTGGTTTTCTTTGTGCACTCTTTATACTTGTGTCTAAATTTTCATAGGAAACAGGATCGTGTGGACATGATTAAATTTAAGTTAATTTAACTCTGATGTGGTTATTAGAACCTGCTATCTTCCAGAACAAGCTTTGTATAGTTACCTCTAAAAGCTCAGTTTCTAAAACACATGTTCATGGTTTTACTTTTTCTTTTATGGGGATATTATTTTTATGCAAGAATCCCAAACTCTTTTTAGATTTTAATTTAGCAGGAACTTTCTACTCCACTTCCTAGAATGATGGGTGACAGGAAATAAGGCCAACCTTGTGGGGTCAGATTGTGAAATACCTTGAATATTTAGCTTACGGGATTTTAATAACCTTGGCTGTTTTGGTTTACGAATTCTGAAAACCTTACGAAATTTAATAGATGTCTATGTTTAGCATATCTTCATGGAGATATTTCTCTGATAATATAGCTTGTGACAATCTAGACCATTTATATTGTTAATGTTAATTCACCACTCTCCCCTGTTTGCAAGAGATATTAGGACATATTTGAATCCATTAAGTTTATTTCAGAGGAATTTCAGTTGCATTTTAATCAAACATATATATTTTAAAAATTCTGGGCACAGAGTTAGAGGCATTATAATTTTGCCATCTTCATCAGTGGTTGTGCTCTCTCTGTAATTCATATGGATATCTTGCCTCTAATCGTTGGGGGAGAGTTAAGTAGCAGAACTTTTCAAAAAAACTTGGAATAAATCTCACCTTTTAAAGAATATAATTTCTACTAATTAATATATTTAAGATAGAGGATTATGTTTCGGATAAAAAGGTTTTTTTCTTATGTAAAATGCATTCGTGGATAGGCAGACTGAAGGAAATCAGTAAGTGGCTCCTGTAATTTCATTTCATTATTTGAAAATAAATTGAAAAGCTAAGAAAAGTGAACAAATAATATCTTTATCAAATAGTGGTTTTAATAGCTCTTGTTTCTGGTAATATCTTCTTGTGAAATTATAATTTTAATCATTCACTTTGTGTCCAGTATTATCTTTTTATTTACATTAATACTCATATCCATGACATAAATGTAATATAGGACATCATGAGTGTTTTGAAAAGTACCTCCTTTTCTGCTTTCCCTTTCTCTTCTGCCTTATATTTCTGTATCTGTCTTGATGATTCTCATTTCGTAAACTCAATTCCCCTCACACATACTCACTCCTTGCCTGTTTAGACCTTCTGCTGACCTCTAAAATTCATGGCAGACAAATTTTACACAAATACAAGAGAGGAAGGATTTGGTCCTTTGCTTTCATTGGTCCCTCCAAAGGTCATTTCTTTTATGGCAGTACTTTAAAAGTGCTCACTGTTTTTTTAAAAGCATGATTTAAAAGTACTATGCGTAAAGTGCTAAAAATAAAAATTCACTATATCTATATACATGGAGAATCACATGTACTGCCTTAATGTATTTTCTTCTAATTTTTGTCTATGCATTTTTGAGATATAATTAGGATTATACTTTATAAAAATTAGTACTTTGTAGCTTTTATTTTATATTCTATTAAAAAAAAATTTCCCACCAGTAAGTAATCTTCAAAGACCTGATTTTTAATAGCATGACATTTCATCATATAGAATAGTGACTTTTAGGTGCTAACGTAAAAGGATTTCCAAGTAATCATACAGTGATGGAGGTGGGCTGTCCCATAATGAACCACGGGAGCAGCTGGCATGTTGCGTGTACTCCGAGGAAGGCAGCAGACAGGGCCGCTGCCTGCTGCATTCCTTACTGGCAAGAACATGCCCCTCTTGTGTGACTGGCCTGGAGGGACCGCAAAGGGAGAGAGACAAACCGGCCTCACGGGATTGTTTCATTCCATGAAGAATGGAAGAGGCTGAAACTTGTCTTCCTCTCTAGCATGATAATTGCTAACTATGGAATCCGTAAAAGGAACAATGAAAATTTAAGGCGATTGTATAAATTTATGGAATATCCATCATTCAAAAGTAAATCAATACTATATTTTGATCTTAATGCACTAAGAACGATGCAATTCTTGGTTAAATTCTTTTCTTCAATTAACCCCTCTCCCAATTTTTACAATGAGGTGATAGCCACCAAAGTGACCTTCAAGTTGCCAATGTGTCTGAGTTACTGTAAATGGCCATTTAAGATGACAATTAAGCGTGACATCTCTTAAAAATGTTTAAGTTTCCATAAAATCTAAACTCTTCCTTTGAGTAGAAATGTTCACAGTAGCCAATCCGATGTTAAGTAGAGAGGGATTTTTCTAGGTTAGGGAGTTGTATTTTTCTCTCTAGTAATAACAGTGGGCTGCATTCTCTAACCGGGTTTATTGTTTTCAGTAACGTAATGATGTTGGCCAATAGGCATCAACATGGTATAGATCAGTGGAGGTTGGTGACTATTTTGAAGTCATCTATTTTGCATATTTTAATATGTCATAATAAAAAGATCTGTGACTAATATTTAGATTTGAAAAGCCTTTTTATATGAAAAGATTAGTGATTATTCTGGCCCTAGAGTGTACAAATACATAAGCTACTTTGAAAGTAAATGTTAAATGAAATGTTTACGTTATCTGTTCAGATGACAGAGCAATTTAATGGCTGTCATGCAACATATTTGAAATTATTGTTTTGAGACAATGCTCTATATTTATATAATGGTGATATTTCATCTTTAATAAATATTTGAGCTATTTGACTCCTGGTGAGCATCTTTTATTGAAATTTACCCAGATTTCTAAATGTAGCAGTTTTTTTTTTCTGAGGTTGCAGTCATACCTTGACTGTAATTTTGGCTTAAATTTTTTTGCATAATTATTTTGAAGTTGATGTAATGAAGAAAACAGCACATTTGTGTGGGAGAGAGACACAGAGAGAGAGAGGAAAAGAAGGCAGTATTTTAAAATAGAGTTTGATGGTTTACTAGGAAAAAAAACTTGCCCTTAAATGTTAACCAACTACAGTAACAACTTATGCAGGGTTTTAAAAATTACTATATGTTTATTCTTTATCGTTTGTATAGTGTGTAATAACTTTACCAGATGGACATATTTATTTGTTTTCTGCAAGATTCACTTTTGGGACCAATCATTTCACTGCAGCAGTGAATCTCTGTTTTTAAGGTATGTGGTCAGAGTAATACATTTTTAAAAATTTGCTTTCTAGCTGAGACTAATTGCAATCTTCAGTTAAAAGTGAAAAATAAAAATAAAAAAATAAGAAATACATTTTTGCTAGTTAGACTGCTGTGTGAAACTATAAACTTTAGAGCATGAGTGAATTTTCAGATCATGTCGTTCAATATTCTTCCTTTTACAGCTAAGGATACTTATGTCCGGAGAGGTGGCCTGACTTTCATAAAAGCTCCTTCAAGATATGGTTGGGAATGAGATATGAGGCCTTTGCAGTCTTGGGCAGTTCCTTGGCTGTAAAGATAAATTTGTTATCATTGTTTTGTTTATTGTAAGTCCTTGTGTATTTGTAGGTCCGTGCAACTAAGTGCTTTATCACAACACTTGCACTTAATATCTATTTCAAATAATATGCACGATCAACATGTACAAATATTTTCATTTTCTGTTAGGTAAATTTCTCTTTAAAATTGTAATTTAAAAAAAAAACCCAGAATATTTTCAAAACAGTGTCTTGTCAGTATCAGCATGAAGCAATAGGAAGATTTTGTTGAGCAGGTAGCATTACCTATGATTACAGCAAATAAGCAACTAGGAATGCTGATCAGGTCCTCTTCTAAACACGGCTTGAAATTTTTTAAACGACTTGGGTAAGTCCCTTAAGCCATTAGCACTTGTATTTCTTTATTGCAGAAAGGTGATAATAGCTGTCCTCTGGCTGTTAACCTTTAACCAATGTGTTGTGCACGCATCGATTTCTCTTTAATTGAAATATTTAGTTCCTTGATGAGTCTGTGTTCATGACTGGGCTGAATATTTTTAATGTCCTCCCAGTGGGGCTATAGAAAGACTGAAAAATAGTTGAAAATTAATTCTCAAATTGAAATTTTGATTATTGCTGTGAACTTTTCCTAAGAATCATTTGATCAAATGCAGCTAGCTGATGGGAAAGGTTACCCCTATAATGGAATTCTATGATTATCTACGTCAGTGGCTTTTAAACTGTGGTCCCCTGACCTGAAGCACCGTCACCTGGTCACTCACTAGAAAGCAAATGCTTGGGTCCTACCCGAGGTGTACTCAATCAGAAATTAGAGTTGAGGCCCAGCTCTCTGTGTTTTAATGAGCTCTATACAAAATTTCGATTTATGCTAAAGTTTGAGAACCACTATTCTAAATTAAAAGAAAGATAAATGAGATAAAGTCATGGAAGTCATACCATCTCAGACTTGACAACAGAATTTATGCTGTATTGGATATATATTTTGTATGTTCACTCAAGGAGACAAGAGACTTTGTATTAAGCCCACTTGAACTTCTTGTTCTAACTTTAGATTATCACTGAAAATGTTGAAAGAGGTCAGGAAAATTTTAAAGTTTTGATAGCCAAACATTAAGGTATTGAAAAAAGCAGAGGGAAGTCATTAAGGAAAATACAATTGCTGCTGAGATGTTGGTATCAGAAATCTAATAATTTGTTCAGTGTACAAATAAAAGCTAAGAAAGTACAGGGCATGCTACAAGATTTAGCCCATTTTTAAAAACTCTGATCATCTGAGAGTGCTACTCATGTTCAGCATTTGTTTTTATAAATAAAAGTGTGATTTGATACTAAAATAATGATAGTTTTGAGGTTTAATTTAGTTCGAGATTAAGGAAATCAAAGAAGCTAGAAGGTTTTGTTTCATTGCGAAAGATTTATAAAAAGTTTTATACTGGAAGTACATTTTTTTTGTAGTGGATATAAATTTTTTTCAGGGAAGAGAAATTATGAAATAGAGTTAATTTAGTGCTGGAGATGATTGTTTTGGTAATAGTGGAAGTTTGAACTATGTTGCTGATATTGGCATGGAGGAAGAAACGATACTGGCAAATATGTCCAAGGCTGGGTTTGAACATTGCTGGCTGTACACCAGTGGTTCTCAAAATGGTTGTTTTGTAGAGATCAAGGCAAGGTGGTGAGTTTGTCAGAATTACCTGGATATCTTATATTACACTATTTGTGTTCCTCAATATCTTACATTCTCCCAACATCCATTTCACAGGCCACCCATGCAGAACATAATTCTTAGATTATGTGAAATCTAAAATGAATTGGTCTTTAAGAATAAGTCTTAGTTATGTGTATTGTTACCTCATCTGTAATATTTGTGTAGCTATCCAGTGTAGGTGGAAATATTACATATCAGCTAAACTTTAGTGTCATGTGTTTCTATGAAAATAGAGGAAGAAGGGAAGCTTAATTATTGTACATGGATTTCATCATCTCTTTTGTAAACTGTGAGGATTTTTCTGTCTATAATGGATAATTTGTTTTTTCTCCAAATACTTCTACCTTTCTTTTCTTCTAAATAAAGCCGTAAAAAGTATTAAAAGTGAGACTGTAAGTATTGGGGAGGATGGAAGGCCTGTCTTGGCTAGTCAGTAGACCTTTGTGAGGAAGGTGCCTATAAATATGAAGTCACCTATTAATTGTTTAGAACCCTACTGCTGTCTCTAACCCTTTTGATTCATTATCATTAATGGAATGATGTAAGTTTGTTAATATCACTTTTTTCGAGGATGCTGATTTTTGTGAAAAATGTATGTCATCCCTATAGACTTCTGAAATGTGCAAAGCTGGTTACCTGAGAGGTGGAGAGCCTTCTTAATCTGACTTAGGTGAGCTGCTGTCAGTGCCCTTCAGTCTTGATTAACCCCTTCCTGGCCATCAGATCCATGGGCAGTTCTACCTGGTCTCTGCTTCAGCCCAGATTAGTGCTCTGGTCAGCCTCAATTCTTGTGTGATTCCCTTCTCTCCTGCTGACATTATCTTTCATCCATGGTCTCTGCTGCCCTCCTATCTGTGTCCTCACCTACTCTGTAAGGTCAAGTCTGATCAAGGCATTCTTTTAAAACCCCAACTGTTCCTGAAAACCTGCTAAAAGCAGAGATAACACTGAGACAAGGCATAGTCAATGGAGATGTAATAGATATATACCTTGAACTTAAGGAACACAATATACTTTCAGAAATAAAATTTATACCACACAGTGGCAGAACACAGGTCCTTCAGAAGAAATCAAGTCATCTGTTACGTGGTGCTCTTTTAGCATCCTTCTTAACATGTCAGTTTCTCATATACATGGCTGTGAGTACTTGATTAATGTCTCAAAAGTATATTTTATAAAGGCATGGTCTGTAGCTGTTTGGTTTGCTATGTGTGGACTCTGAGCTTAGTGCCTAACTCAAAAGTGCTTAAGAAATATGAACTGGAGGGGTTCCAAAGAAGGAAACATCACTGAGAAAGAGAGGAGCAAAGAACACTTTATCATGTGACATAAGGTGAGTCTGAATACAGGTGAATCTGAATACAGCTTAGAACTATTGGTAGGATATGGAACCATGGACAGTATATAGATAGAGAGGTGGTTGCCCTATAATCCCAGGGAGGGAAACAGCATGGACATAGGGAACAAGGTCAGTGTGTAAAGGATGTTCTGATTTAGCTTGAGGGAAGAGTTCCTGTGTGAAATAGTAGAAGAAGAGATTAAATGTGTGAGGTGGACAGATGATGGAAGACTTGGCTTAATGTCTGTTGAAACTGGTTTGACTTGGTTCAGGGAAACTTCTCTTCCCAGCTGTGGGATATCAGCCATGGTAGGGGTATTTATGCTGTAGAAATGGGCAAATGGTACAAATTAGGGCTCCCCCTCTTCCAATAAGCACCTACAGTGAATCGGTTGTTAAATATTTATAAGCAAATCACTTTGAGGATGTTAGGCCTCAAAGGTGGTATTTGATTCTAGATTCAGGGAGGAGGCAGCAAGATGAAACTGAAAATATTTGTAAGATTAAAAGCCACTACTTAGCCTGGCATACTGTGGAACTATTGCAATGAATAGAAACTGAAAGTACTAAAGCTAGTAATTTCGGTTAGAAGATAACATGGCACAATGGATGGTTTGGGAAGATTAGCTTTTTTCTGTCACTCTTTCACATTAATGTGTTGCCTTGATTTTTTTTTTTTCTTCTTCTTCTTAAGTTTCTTCAGGTCAGTGAAACTCCTCCCATTCTCAGAAAATCGTCTTGTTTTAGGATAACTTCAATCCTGTAGAAAACTGTGACACTGAAATTTTAAAATTTTATTTGCTTTTGTATTTTATGTCTATATTTTCCCTTATGAAAAAAGGAAAGGAAATGATTTCTTGTATAAATAATACATTATAAAAATTGGGTAATGTATAGAGTTATAAAAGAGAAAACACCCATAACATATATATAGCTATTGTTAAACTTTAAAAAAAAATTATTTTTCTAGGGATAATCCAATAGTTCCGATTTCCTTTCTTTCTTTCATTTTTCTTTGTAGTACTTACCACTGCCTAATAAAAATGCTTATTTTTTGGTTTATTCTTTCTCATCTTATAGAATATATCAAAACAATGTAAATTCACCTATGTTTTCCTCCTAATTTCAAAATTTTATTTTTTATCTTAATTTTTAAATCCACTTATGGATTAAATGAAATTTGAAATAAATTATGTGATTGATTTCAATATTTCTTTTTAAAAGTCTTCCTCAGCTGTTTCAACACCATTTGATGATTATTGCCTTGCAATGCCACTGTGTTCATAACCTGACTTTCCCTGTTCTACTTAGCTGTGTTCCTTATTTTACATTCATTTAATTACTCAATGAGTCATTCATCCAACAAATACTTACTAGGTATTGCTGTGTACTAGGCACTGTACTAGTTGAATGGTATTGGGACAGCTAGTTCCATTCCCAGTTAACTCACAGTCCTTTTTAAAACTATACTTAGTCCAGTCTAGCTTAGTCTAATGAATCAGATTCTTTTTAAGTTCTTGCCTGTGATTTATGTAGTGCAGTTGGAGATGAATGTGGTAATGGAATCCAAGGGGTAGACAAAGGGCAACATGGAGAGGACCCAAGAAGGGAAGAGTGAAAATTTTGATATGGGGCAAAGGCAAAAAAAATTATTTGCCGCTGACTTTAAAGCCTTACATCACCCTAAAAAGAAAAATCTATATTCAGATTCTGTGTGAGAGATAGAATTACCCTAAGTGACATATTTTTGTAAAAAATTTACTCTTTCAAAATTCATTCATTCACTTATTTGGGGGGAAAGTGAGAGAAGTATAGAACAAATTTTAGTATAATAAAAATTAAGTTAATTGTAAAGAAGTTTCTGGATTTCTGGATCTTACTAATTTGTCATTTAAAAAGTAATAGATATAGCACCATGGATGCAGTAACAGAAACACACAAAGGGAAGTTTCATCAAAGCCCAAAGAGAGACTGGACAGGTTTTTGAGAAGAGGACAAGTGAACTTGAACTGAGTCTTCAAATTTGAATATGAATTCTTCAGAAAGGGAAGTGGAGAATGGTCATGTGAGTTCAAAGATTTCTAGGCTGAGATATAAAGGATGAATTTCAGGAACGAAAAGAACTTGAGCAAAAGTTAAGAAAAAAAAACACAAACAAAAACACGTGTTGCTTGAAGAAGGGCCAATTGCTTGATGCATCTAAATAGTCCTGTTGTGTAAGTGGGGGGGAGAGGAGGCTAAAAATGCTGGCTTGAGCCATTTCTTAGAAGATTATGTGTGGAAGACTGTTGGCTACATGTGCAGTATCCATTGCCACCTATTTTCCTTACAAATGGGACCCTAATTTTTTCACAGCAGTGATATACCCAAGAAAATGTGTTTCCAAGACTTCTGGGGGTGGCCAGATTACACAATTTTCCATGTATTTTATTTAGTATTTATTGGTATCTGCTCTAAGCCAGGCACTGTTCTAGGCACTGGAGATACAGCAATAGAAAACAAACAGATAAATGAAATAGGGCAATCTCTAATCTGGATGAGCTTAATTCTAATGGGAAAAGGGGGAGCATTGAACACAACACCTTCACCCTGCCCCAAAAGGAAAATATGCAGTATGTTACGTGAGTACTATGAGGAGAAAACAAGTAAGAAGAGGGTTTTACTTTTAAGTAGTATGGTCATATAGAGCCCCATTATTGGAGCAAAAAATTAGAGGTAAGGAAGCACTTCTTGTTGACTTTTGGAAAGAGAGAATTCAAGGCAGAAGGAGCAGGAATTCCTGATACGTGGGTCAGCAATGTGCCTAGTGTGTTCAAGGAAAATCAAGAATAGTAGGAAAGTAGGGGAGAGTATAGCTCAGGGGTAGAATGCATGCTTAGCAAGCCAGAGGTCCTGTGTTCAATCCTGGGTACTTCTACTAAAAACAATAAGTAAATAAATAAGCCTAATTTCCTCCCCCTCCAAAAGATAAAGACAATTATGAGAGTTTGTCCTTAACTAGGGATAGGATGTTATGACTATTAATTGAGAAACGCAGATGGGAAAGATTTCTGAGAAACAGGGTTTTGCTGTTGTTGTTCTATTTTTCTTATTTGTTTTTCTAAGGTGTAGACATCAGGGACTTGGCTGGGACTCATAAAATTTGAGAGGCCTATTAACATAGAACTATCGAAGTGACTCTTGGATTTAGGCAGGGGAGAAATCTTGACTGGAGATACTTATTTGGGTCCTGTCAGCATAAAGACAGTTTTAAAGCACTGAGACATCAAAAGGTCATGAAAAGGATATGGATAGAGAGGAGAAAAGAAGAAGGGAGTCCCGGGGCTTTCTCTTGTAAAGAGCTTGAGTTGTGAAGGGAATTAGCAAAGGGGATTTAGAAGGAGCAGTGAGTGAGGTATGAAGAAAACCAAGAGGGTAGAATGCTCTGGATGTCAAGAAAATTTCAGAAAGGATAGAGTCAAAGGGGCTGTAAACCTGAGATTTTTAAAAACTCAGATGGAGAAATGACAGCATGTTTATTTGCTGACTGGAAATAATAAGAGACAGAGTGCAATACTCTTTGGTGGATGAAATAGACGGAGATCTTGTATACAAGAGAAAGTTTTGGAAAAATATCCAGTCGTGAAGCTGATAGGTGAGAAGGTGTGGTGATGGAAGCTTCTCAAAATTTTCAATGGCTTGCTTCAGGTTTCTCCAGGAAATATGAGCTGAATGTGCTGATGTGCATATATGGAAATACGGAGGCTTTGGTAGAGGAGAACGTATGAACTGGTAGTTGTTGGACAGTGGGGAAATGAATGAACTCGAAAAGATGGCGGGGAAGCAGGAAGGAAGGCTCCCTTCCACTCTTTCCTGCATGGATTAAGGATGCAGTGATGAAGGCACAGTAGCAATCTTGCAATCATAGCAGAAGTATTGTGAGGACAAAAGTTTCACGTGAGTAAATGAAAAAAACCTTCAATCTGTTCTGTAATTTTGGAGACATTCTACCTTTCTTTCACTTACTTCTAGACTTCATGGCATATGAGAAAAATGAAATGTCTATTTGGTTAATCCTGGGTAGTTAAGTCTCTGGATATGTGCTCCTGAAATCTGTCCTACCGCAAGTGTGGACTTATTTGTTAGATGAAGGAAGTCACTGAAGTTTTTGAATGGTATGACAGTTGGATTTTCCCCAAATATTATTACCTCTGTTCCTTGATAACACTGGTTTGGCTTAGAGTCAAAAGCATCATATAGAGTCTACTGATGCTTATGCCAGGAAGGAAAGTCTTTCAATCAATTTCAATCAATAACACCAATTGAAATATGGTGTTAATAGGTTGTTTTTTTTTTCCTGTTGTGAAAAATTATTAGATGAATACAGTGGTGTTAAAGATACCTGAGAATAAATTGCTGTAGGTCTTCAAATTTATAAAAGTAGACTTTAGTTTCCCATTGTGGATTTTGGATACCATGTCAATGTTCCCATGTAGACAACAGTAAGAATGAAGAATGGCCTTCAAAATATCATACAAGTTCTATTTTATCATTGAAAATCCTATGTTTATTTGGGGTTGGTCAATATGTAAGTCCTCTGTATAATCATTTCTTGTTAAATAACAAAAACAGATTTTAAAAATGAGGATTATTTTGGCACTATGTATAAGTTAGCAAGTAATAATCTCTTCATTAACTTTATTAAAATTCTGTCAGATATTCTTCAACTCAGGGTAACATCTGCACAGATATGTGTGATGGTATTCTAGGGGGTACCTAGAGAGTCAATTTATTTCATGGCAATACGTTAAAAATGCTTTTCTTTTTAGAATAACTACCAATTTATTAAGTGATAAAGTGCTAATTCTCATGATTTTGAAGATGCATGAAAATGACTAAATAATGGAGCTTTCTAAAGCTAAATCCATAGATGACTCTCTTATTTCATTAATTTGTTTACTTATATATTTTGATTTCTTACTTTGTGCCAGGGATTGGGCTAGGTGAAGAGAAAAAAGCAGCAGATAAGAAAGACAGACCTTGTCAACAGAGAGCAAACCTATTTTTATGAAAGAAAGGAAGAGAACTAAGTTAACTGAACACTTACTAAGTGCCAGTCACTGTGGACCATATATTCTGATATATATTTTATTGACATATATTATGTCAATTATTATTGACATATATTTTTCATACTCACTGCCCTCCAGTCTCATTGCTTAGTGCAGGGCCATGCAACTGGGGTCTTTCTAGTTAAAAATAGTTGAAGGGATTTAGAAATGAACATAAAATAGGAGCCTTTTGTTGAAAAGTCAACAATGCACTATAGCACTATATTTGAAATATATTCATGTAACCTGAATATTGTAGCACCTAGAAGTTTCAGTGTAATGAAACTTTATTCTAGATTTTGCTGTTAGCTATTATGCAAAGAACATTTTAGAAATTATTGCCGTTAAGAGAAAACTGGATGTAAGATTTAAATGGCAATGAGTTCTTTAAACTTCAGTAAGTCTTCATAATTTTTACAGGATAAATAATTTTTCTTTTTAAATTTAGAGGTTGATTACTTAGTTTCTGGACTATTCTGGCTTCATTAATGTCATTTTCTTTAACTTTCCTTTGCTTGACTTACAGAAATTTCTATTTCCTACCACTTTTTCTTCAGAAAGTCCTTCAAAAGTTTGATGAAGAAGGCAGTTGAAATTAATGATTTAATGAGGTATTTTGTTGATATCATGTTCCAAGTACCCAAATAATACCTATATGGAAGCTTGCTGTAGTTGCATAGGTTGTTGTTGTTGTTTTGGTCTTTTACTGAATCTCCTGGCTTTTGTATTGCTGTTCCTGCTTTAGTTGGTGTATTATGTTATGTGCATACTACGAAGAAAATCTGCTTACGGGGTAATACAAACCTTCATAGTGTAGGAAGATGGATGATTTTGTTCTCTCACCTTTCTTTTTCAGTAGCTTCAATTTTTTAACTTATTAGAATAGTATTAATTTTATTAACAAAAATTATATGATTAATTTTTTAAAATAACTCAAAATTGTAGAATAGATAAACAAGATTACTCTGTATAGCACAGGGAAATATACACAAAATGTTATGATAACTCACAGAGAAAAAAATGTGACAATGAGTGTGTATATGTCCATGAATGACTGAAAAATTGTGCTGAACACTGGAATTTGACACAACATTGTAAAATAAATCAATAAAAAATGTTAAAAAAATTTTAAAATAACTCTTGGAAAGGAATAATTAATATCTGCCTCTTTAATCCTTTGCTAAACCCACCTGGGCAATGAGCATACATTTCAGGCAATATCAGAGATTTTAAAAACAGTATCAGCATACCAGTTTAGTTATTATATCACTGAATTAACCATTATTTTGATGCTTAGTAGCTTTGACCTATGTGGTCTCACAGTTAAGTGACCCGGAGAATGGTTTTTCCTTCATGAAAGTCCATGACTTCAACTACAGAGGAAATGACATTTTCTAAACTAGACAGATGCTTGCCGAAAAAATATTTCCTAACCAATTGTTAGGTGGAGTGATGTGGGGGAAAACACCCAAAACACCAAAGAGTAGGTGATAGAGGATATCATTTGCACATGAATAGGTCAGAATTTCCATCAAAGCTTAGAAACCTGAGTGTTTTCCATGACACAGGAGTTCCTAAACAAGATCTTTATTTTCATTTAACAACCCATTGCTGACTTTTTTACATGAAAGACACGACTTTACTATAAAGAGGTAAAGTTCTCTGAAGAATTTTGAATTTGTTTCCATTTACTTTTTTGTAAAACAATTTGAAAAATATATTAAAATCCTGAAGTTTTATGGATTTATTGTTTAAAAGAAAATGTGTATCAATAAATGCAGCAATTAAAATTGTAGTGTGTCTTTAGTAAGATACATTTATCATTGGTAAGTTAATGTCATGAATTAGTAATTAATATTAAAGTTTGTATTGAGGTCACTGATAATGTTTCTATGAGTATATGAAATTCTATTTAGATTTTGTAGTTTGAAAATAATATCTATTATTTTCTAAATAACTAGGTACATATGTGTACATATATATTTTCATATTTTTTATAATAGAATATATAGGGACCCTTTTTTGAGAGCATCCCGAGAATTGTTTTAAGGCAAAATTTGCTTTGTAAGAAACGTGGAATAAATTTAGTCTATAATGACATGGAAATTTGGGGTAGAAGACCATTTTTTTAAATTAGGAAGTGGCATATAATATTCTGCATGTTGATTTCTTGGTCTATAAAATGGGCCTTGACAAGGAGGAGGGCTGGAGAGGGAACTGAATAATAGTACTTGAGTCTATTGTGTATTTTTTACAGGCTTATACATTTCTGAGGGATAGTTTTAACTGAGCATGAATTTATCCTTTTTTCATAGTTCTCTTGGTTTACAAATTGGTTATCTGACAGCTTCTTGCTCTCGTGAAATACACATTTTCCTTTCCAAATGGAAAGGCAGAGAGCTTGTTTTATTGATATAATTAAGATTGTTATTACTAAAATAAAAAACAAATTTTAAAGCATTGCCTATGTAATGTTCTAATAATTGGTAAATTTATAATTAAATTAAATTTAAACAAGCAGAGTAATTGATAAACACGATCTTTTTAAACAGCCATTTGTACTAATTGTTAAAGAGGTAGGATACTCTAAAAAAGGTTTGTATTTTCTCTTTGTCTTTGTTTTCTTTTGTAAAATAACTTGATAAAATGTATTCCTAGAGTTTGCAGTGGGGAGTGTATTTATTATTCAAAAGAAAACCTGTGTCAATAGATGCAGCAACTAAAAATCTTCAAGTGTTGTAAAAAAAATAAAATAAAAGAAGCCAAGATTACTAGAATCAATTTAGTAAATTAAAACTTTAGTCTAATAAGTGGGTCATATATTCCAGGGACTGCTTTGGCTGGTTTTTCTAATAGTGTTTTTCTAATAATGTCCAGACATAGAATCCAAAGATTCAAGGTGGACATGATCCTGGTGAGAGAATATTATTTGTTTCCCATGTTCCTGTGCTTGAATAAAATGAATGAGAGAGAATATAGAAAAGGGAGAACCAGAAAAGGGGGGAGAATACTATGAATGAATAAAGAAGAAAGATAAAGTTGGAATTTTATGGAAGAAGCAATTACATGGGTACACATAGTTATCATTAAATATCTAGAATTTAGTAAAATATTATTTTGAAAATACTTAACATTCAGAGATGATGATTCACTTACCTAAATTTATAATAATGGTCAAAATATGCTTTATTAAATATTTACCAATGCAGGGAAATGTGTTGTACAGAAGGCATTATATAAAATCTGGTGCAGCCATCTGAGAGGTCATAATTTGGGACTAGCAATGTCATTAGAAAAATGAATAATTATAGCTTAAACACAGAGTAGTGACACAGCAGTCAGTTATTAGAATTAAGAACTATAGGCATTGTGTTGGTGCAAAACCATATAGAATTTTGATGAAGACTGTGGACTCGGTCAGATTGCTTACACTTCAGATACAGGCCTCATCACTACAAGCTGTGTAATATTGCACAACTCTCTGGACCTCACTTCCTCATCTGAAAAGAAAGGATGATAGTAGTAGGACCCAAACTCACTGCATTTTTAAGAGGATTAAACTGTATGCATGTGTGTAGTCTTATATGAATATGTGATTGTATGATTATGTTATTGTGATGTGTGTAATTATGTATGTGATTATGTATAAGTAAGTGCTTGCATGTCTGATGTGATTGTGGACTGAATGTAATTGTGTATGTGAAGGTGTGCACATGGTTATGTGTACATGGATATATATGCATATGTAATTGCATATGTATGTGATTGTGTTCATATATACATGCATATGTGACTTGAAGTGTATGTGAAGTTCTTGGAGTGCTTGACACATAGTAGGTCCTCCATGGAAGTAAATTACAGCTGTAAATGATAATTACACTGAAAGGGAGGGAAGAAAAGGCAGAAGGACAGGGGACAGGTTGAAAACATTTTAAGTACAGACATTCTGAATGAAATTAGCATCCTTTGGTTTGTGTTTAGAAGGATGAAGACTAGTTAGGATGATTAATGGTGAGGGATTGATTTATAGCTGCAGAAAAGAAGACAGAGGGGCACAAGGTAACACCTCAGAGGGAGGTGAATGCTAGTCTCAGATGTAAGCAGTTCATAAATCAGTGAATGAGAAATTTATTTATATTGCTCTATAGAGTTTCCTTGATTTGATTCTAGGTCCTCTACTCTGAATTTCCTAATGTAATTTTTAAAAGGTAGAGTTTTTCTCCATTCTGATAATGTATCTCGATGGGTGTATATATTCATGTTCCAAAAACATGTAGGTTATATGGTCTTCGGGAAAAGTTTCTGAAATTTTTCAGCAGTGCGTTAGAGGTTTGTTGTTGTTGTTAGTGTTTCCTTCTATCACATTAAAATTTAGCTTATTTTAGGATTAAGATACTGTGAGCTTATTCTGCTGGCTTGTGAGCTTTAGAGTTAACCTTGGACAGTATTTATTAAATGTTTGCACAAGAAGAATTGATGTCACTAGGAGGATGGTAAATATACAAGTTAAATATACCAAGGGTGACACATGGTTGATGACTATCTTCTGTTTGCTGCTAACTTTTGAGTATTAAATATCATCTAGATTCCAGATGCAGAAGCATGTTCTGTCAACATGTAAAAATGCATTTCATTTTGCTTTTATTACACGAATTTCTCTTATTCTGTTCTAGTGCAAATTATAGAATATAGAGTAAATTCTCTCTTCCACAAAAAACTTATAAAAGGGTTCAAATATATTCAATAGGTCTATCGACAAAACAATTACTGAGGAAAAAGTTATAACAATAATAAACTTATATTTACTAGATTTTAAAATTCTCAAAACATTATAGTCATTGACCAACTAGCTCATGTATTAGTCTCTCATAGGTAGAATTATTTTCTTAATCTTTCAGTTGGAAGGAAACAGTTGTGATTATTTAAACATCTTTTTTAAATATTCTATTTTATTTTAATTTTGGGGGGTGGGTAACTAGGTTTGTTTATTTTTTTATTTTTTTTAGGAGATACTGGGGATTGAACCCAGGACCTTGTGCATGCTAAGCATGTGCTCTGCCACTTAAGCTATACCAATCCCCCTAAACATCTTTATTCTGAAGAACACAGACTATTTCTGAAAGTTACCTGAGCTCCATATCATTTTCATGAAATCTGGCAAATAGGAATCATTAATATTTTCATGTTACAGCTAGAGAACAGCAGTAAACTTGAGGAAGAGTGACTTACTCAAGGTTATACACACAGGGAATTGGTGGGAGAATTGGTGATTTGGGTTGGCAAGGTCAGTGACCATAAGAGTTGAAAAGACATTTTGCTTGAGGAGGTCACTGAGCGAAAAGCGTTCATTCAGATATGCTTACTGTAGCTTGTACCAAATTCTACTTTTATATTCCTTCATAATTTTTCCCAAACATGGAAAAATATTGCCTAGAGATTTCAGAACTATCTAACTGTTTCATAGAATTTTCTCCATTTTAACCTCCATACTCCTTGGATAACATACTCCCTAGTTGAATGTCAGACTCCAGAGGTATAAAGAGCATGAGAGGCAGCGCTTCCAGTGAGCGGGCTTACAATTCACTTAGAGAATGAGAAGGTGTATTTGAAAATGTAGCTCACATAATGGGATAGGATGTGCTAAGTACTAAATAAGTGGTAAAGCCTGTGACGGCCACTAGAATTTAGTAGTGAGAGATTAAAATAAATTGAGGTAATTAGGGGAAAGTTTCATAAAAATTTTAGAAATAAGTTGTTAAAGGAGACGTATGACATAGAGCAAAATTGACAAATAGATTTCAATTTAAGTGAGAATTCCATTTATTAGGTAATGGCTTCCCAGATCAATGTTAAAGATTATGAGACCAATCCAATCAATGTATCAAAATATTACTTTTATTGAAAGGAAAATTGATTTGCAGAGTATATCTCTTATTTGAGGCCAAAAGGGAAGAAGGGGGCAGGGCACAACCATTGAAGGCATGACAGGGCAACTGAGACAGGACAAACTGAGTAGAACCAAGAAGGCAGAAGATTCGACTTCCAGTAGACCTTGAGTTTCATGGCACACCCACAGGTGCTGTGACAGTTCCTAGGCAGACCATTAAAAGTTCCAAAAAGTGGGCGGGACCCCAATTCCTGGAAATCCCCACCCCTTCCCCAACATAATTAGAATAATCCTCCTGCTTGTTAGCATATGAAATTACCGAGCCCGTAAAAACTAACAACCTTGCAGGTTGTGGTCTTTCTGTCTCTTGCTTCTAAGACAGCTCGCACCCTGTCTCTGGAGTGTGTATCCACTCTTACTTTAAACTAAACACCCCCACACCTCTCGGTCTCTCTCCCTCTTGCCTTTTGAGATGGCCCACGTTCTGCCTATGGAGTGTGTTATCTCCTAAGTCACTTTCTCTTTTGAGTGAGACGGACCCCCACTCTGCCTAGGGAGTGTGTATCTCCCTAAATAAACTTGCTTTCCCATGCCTCACTTTTGAATTTTTTCCTATGTGAGGCAAGAACCTGTTCTCCAGCAACACTATGACTTTTCTCTTAAAAAATAAACCTTGAGACTTTCCTATAGAGAGATGTGAGTGGACAGAACAGATCCTTTTCTAGCCAGTTGCTTGTAGAGCCTCAGGATACTTCACAACCAATTGAGATGGGATAAAGAAATTCAGAGAAACAAGAGCAGACAAAGACTGTTCTACTTTCAATCTGGTAAACAGGGCAAGAACAGGGAAAGAGTGTGTTCCCTTCACAAGCAGTGAATTCCAGAGGGAGGGCAAGAGTCCACAGGCCTGGCCACGCATGAGCAGTGCCCTTCCCCGCAGCCTCACTAAGCCATTTCTTTGTTATGGGAAGAAGTACACAAAGGGGTTGGGAAAAACGACCAAATTTCTTCCTATTATTCTCAAGATGGTATATATAAAGATGGAAAATTTCCAGCATTTCTCTTGCTGTTTCATCAGCCTAGGTAAGAATTTAGAAAGAGGAATGAGTTCCACTATGTCTGCCATGGGCATGAGGTGAAGGGTTGGTGGCATATCTGCGGAATATTTTTTATCCCTAAAGATGACCATGAAGACACTGTAGTCAGAGATGATGGTGAGAGAGGAAGGCATGGAGGCAGGGTTAGGTGATTTGACCCAGATGTAATAGTAACTGTTTGGCTTTGATTATGAGGCCAGAACTGGGGGATGCTAGAGGATACTTAGATATGTTTTTATAATTTTCATCCCTCTCACAAAGGACTCACAACCTTTCTTATTCTTTGTTCTCATCTTTCTTTCGCATCGTGGAAAAAAAACACCAGGAATTGGACGCTTCTAGTTTTGTCAGGCAGAAGAAGCTGTTTCCATCATAAACCTTTTTTCTTTGGCTGATGAAGCTTATTCTGGGTGTTCAGGACAATTCTTTCTGCATAGCAGTTTCTGTGAGGTGGTCAGGTGTCTAGTGGTTTTTGAATGTAGAAATACAAGTTTGGGAACAGGGGTGAAAAGTCATGAAAGCTCACACCAAAATTATTTCAGTAATTCCCCTTGTCTTTTTATGTTATCTGTGTACTTCTTGGTATTATGATTGTTTGTTAAGCCACTGG
Source organism: Vicugna pacos (assembly GCF_048564905.1). NCBI lineage: Eukaryota > Metazoa > Chordata > Mammalia > Artiodactyla > Camelidae > Vicugna > Vicugna pacos. The sequence goes on from NC_132987.1 coordinate 79,679,217, forward strand.
CGTTTTGAGGGTACCTGATTGAATTTCTGAGTCATGATATGCTCTTAGTTACACACTGAGATATTTTCCCAGGGCAGTAAATCTGGGTCATTTCATCCAAGATTGTACCTAAGAGGATGTATACTTGCAATCACAGTCTTGGGATGATGGGCAGAGAGGTGTGGTAGTAACTGTTATCCTGTTATGTTTTTTGCAAGTTGATGCTGTTACATTATTATGACCTAGGTTCAAATTCTGAGTACAACACTGAAAAATCTGGAGACCTTAAGCACATCATCAAACCTCTGTAAGCCTCAATCTGCTCATATGTGCATTAGGGATAATGCTCTCTGCCTGGCCTACCTTGCAGAGTTTTATGAGGATAAAATATAACAATGGAAAATTAGAAAATGTTTACAAATATACATGACTTTTTATAACGTCTCTAAGACAATTAAAGTGGGCTATAAGATCATTTGTTACCTAATTTCTAATTTAAAATGCTCTTTCCTGTAGGAACTTTATTAAACTCCATTCTATATTTACTTCAAAAACATCCAAACACCCAGCCAGTGGGCCCTCTAGCAACACTGGCTGATGATAATTTGGATGCACTATTGCCTGCGATCTGGGCAAACATAGAATGTTAGAGAAAAATGCAAGCTTACAGGGGCCAGTCATCCTTAACTGTTAATAGATACAGGAGTGTTACAAAATTGGAGTTTGTTTTTAGTAGTTTACAGTTTCTTGTTTTAACTACAGAAAAATGTTTTGAGTTTTATGAACATTAATCTTAGTAAGAATTCTTTACTGGTGTTATATATCATTTGTTGATAGCCTTAGAGGATCGAATTTTATATAAGAAGTCACATGTTAGTGTGGAAATGGAAAATAGAGCTCATGTGTGTGTTTCATAGTGTACTTGTCATTATCAGTATTGGTGATATTGTGTCAGTGTATCAACTCCAGACTGCTTTCAGTATGAGCTGTGTATTCTTTTAAAGGCTAGCCTTTATTCACACCTTTATTTTTAGCAGATACTGTTTAATCTTGAAACATAAAAAACCATAACACAGTCATCATTCTTAAGTATAGCTTGAAAACACATTCTTAAGAAAATACTCACTCTTCCCCAAAGTATTCTTTGGACACTGAAACATTGACTTGGGAACAGATTGATAATTGGGATTGTGTTGCCCTCACAAATAATTGTTTTGGAACTAAATAAGATAATGCTGATTGTATTGTATAAACACAGCAGGCTCCTAAAGTCTGTTTTGTTTTGTATCAAAATATTTGTCTGTAACTTGACTAATAAATAATTTTTTAAGTGGTAATAGTTGATCAGTATAATAATCTGTCAAGCATATCTATTTTAAACATACACATACATATATACAAACACAAAACACATATATTCTGGGCACTTATGTAAAATGCTATGGTATAAAAATTTTGAAAAAGAAAGAAAACTGCAAAGACACAAATACTCTGTCCTTTGCCTCATTAAAGATTATGCCTTTGGAATTTGGGAAATGGATCTCAGACTTTCTTCTTTATCAGAAAATATAAAGAATAAGCATCTATTTTCCCTTAAACTCTGTTTCCTGTTAATTCTAACTCCTTCCTTTCCAGGTCCATTTCCCAATCAATATTGTAAATGGCAGTGGCTAATTCTTGACTTTCCTTACTCCCTGAAGACCAGTGCATAGATGACCTTATCACCTTTCTTCACTGGCTAGAGATTAGAGGAGCAAATGTATCAGACCGATGACTGTGTGACAGGGGACTCTATTTAGTACAACCTAGTTATTTTGTAGAAGCCATACAACTGGTAAAAGCTGCAAGGGTCATCACTACAGAGAACCACAGAGAACTCTGCTATATCCTGAAGGCAAAATGTTCAGACTTAAATGATGCAGCAATGGCAAAAAAAAAAAAAAAAAAAAAAAAAAAAAAAGAGCTGCTGGGTAGAATCTTTGCATCCTTCAGAGGCTGTAACAACCATGGATCCAACTCTGCCTTACTTATTACTGTATTGTTACAAGTATTCCTGAAAGTAATAAATGTTCTCAAATTGCAGCAATTGGCAGGATTTTATTATTATTTTTGACAAACTCATAAAGAGCAAAAGTAAACCCATATATTTTAGTGAGAAAGAAATTAGTCAAAGATAAAGACCTAATTTTTGTAGCTGGGTAGCAGAGAGAGAATCATCTAGTCTATAAAATCATTATGAAGTTTCTCCTCAACAAGGTGGTCCAGAAAGATTACTATAAAAGTAATTTTCTTGTGTTTTTTTTTTTTAAGGCAGAATTGTAACTCATCCTGGGAATTTAGAGCAATTGGTACAGAATAGTGTTGATATACAAAATAGTCAAAACATTAGCATTGCAAAGATTGGATTTATTAGTGATATATATTTTTTTAATTTAAATACCATTCCATATTAGCAGCATTCTTTACAAGGCTGGGTTCGTTCTCAGAAAACTATAACGTGTTTTGTCTTTCATTGAACTAGTGTTTGTGTTACCCCAAAAAGTAAAGACCCTGGTTCTTGTCTTACCCGAAAGACAAGTTTACAGTCAGGTGACGGTGCATTGTATAGTGAAAGATTTTAAAAGATTTATTTAAAAAAAGAAAAAGTACACCTCCAAGGACGGGAGGTGGGCTGATCCAGAGGAGGAAAAGCGGTGGTTTTTGTCTCCCTTTTCTCTTATACCCTCGCTTAGCGGTGGTTTCTTGATTGACAGCTCTTGTCCCTGGAATGCTTAGTCATGTTCAGTCCCTTTGTGCATGTCCTTACCCATGGTGTACACAAAAAAACCCAAGGGGGGCCTAAACTGCAATGTTAATTATAATACAATGAGCACTGGATCATGTCTGGTTAAGTCCTTTCCACTACCTCGTAGCTGTCAGGTTTTAACCTGCTTCCTGCTGACACTCATTTAGAAGTAAATCCCCTTTAGGCAGGAGGTGGGCATAACACCATCTTCTGGACCATCCTGCCTCCCCTCCACCTATCTGCCCGGAGCCCCCACTTATCTAACTACCTAACATTTGGTTTCCGCTTGGAAATATTTTTGTGTTACTCAATTTTTATCATTCAGTGATGATATTTAATCTACTTTGTATAAAATCACAAAATACTTGTAGTTTTATTATTGTCATTGTTAATATTATTACCAGAGCTTACAAGAAGATCTATCTGAAATCTGCATGAAACCTTATATATTAAATTTACTGAAAAATGGATTATTTAAGTTTTAGTGTTAATTCACTTAATACAGTAAGTTCAGAGATATATCACATTTTAATTCTGGGTAACACGTTTCTAAGACTGCTCAGGACAGAGTTTATTTCAAAAGCTGGGTAATTCAGTTGATTCACATGGATCCACATGAATCTATGGTTTACTCAAAGGTCACTGGACTCTTAAGAATACAAATGAGATACTCACAACATCACCAACACAGGAATATCTGAGCCAGACACATCGGGAATGTTATTCACTAACCATGATGTTAAAAGACTGTGATGTCATTTTAGGGCCAGACAAAAAAACAAAAAACAAAACACAAAAAACAAAAAACAAAAGAGCTGATTCATGCTGAAAAAAGAAAACCCTGAATAATAAGGCAATGGCTCCAAAGCAGTGACCAGGAAATTACTTTCTGAGTAAGATGCTCCAGGGCAAAAGTCTTTCTTTAACAAATATTGTTTAAGGCAGTGAAATCTGTTTTCCATCATTTCTTTCCTCCTAGGTGATTAAATGCAGAAGAAAAACCGTCATTTGATAGCCACAGAAGCTATCTACTGAAAGTATATTCAATCATCATAAACATTATTTTTACAGCAAGACTAGCAAAAGATACTATAGGGGAATCCCATAAAACATTTTTAAAAAGAAAAAAATGATGGTACCATATATTTTTATGAGGGTTTCAGAGTGATCTGTATGCAGCTGTTTCCTCCAAGTACTGCCTGAAATTGCAGGCTCTGGTTTTGGAGCCAGATGGTATCAAATTCAGTTCCCAAATGGGAGAGATTTCATAGGCTAAAGAAGAGATTCAGGGCTTGTTTTGTTTTGTGACTGAGGATGATTCCTGATTATGCTGTCTATATTTCTCATCTACAAAATGAGATAATCTATTGTAATGCAAACACTAAATAATTACCAGGCATTTCATTGCCCATACATTTTAAAGACAGAAAGAAACAGAAAAAGCTAACATGTTCTCAAATTGAAATTTTCTTCTGTTTCCTGTCTCCTCCTTTTGAAAATTGGACATATGTAATTCTGTAGGAAAAGACTTATCTCGTTTATTCTCTGAGGTTTACAAGTAGGAGCTGCAAGGTTTAGTTTGAAAGGACAGACCCAAACACTTAAGTTGTAGACAGGCCTTATCCAGCGAAAGCGTGAGGCATACAAAAGGGAAGTTGCCGATGGACGTGGTGGGACAAAACAGCTGACATCAGCCCTGGTGTGCGTGATTAAGGGATTCACTTATGCAGAGCTGGGATCCTTTATCTAGGCTGACTTAAGTAAGTATACAGTCGCCTAACGTTGACTCAATCCTCCTCACATTGTCCTTTGACTGCGACATATCTGCCTTGTCCTCTTTTGTCTTAGCCCTCTCTTTCTGGAACCCTTTCATCTCTCCTACTGTTTTGCAATCCAAGGGCAAGAGTTGCCTCTTTAATCCTCCAAACTTTTCCTTAAGGATATGGACTCCTGAAGCACAAAGCTAGAAAGAGACTCAAGATTTTTCCCCCCAGTTCTATCATATCACCTTCTTGAGATGATAAGTATAGATTTCCCAAATCCATTTTTCTCAACATTGGCTACACCAAAGAGTCCTCTGTGGGAACTTTTGAAAAATACTGGTGTGTGAGCCCCACTCCCAGAGATACAATGCAGACAAGAGTATTTTTAAAAAAAAAAACACTCTATTGTAGCCAGGTTTGAGAACATCTGGTTAAGTATTTGAAAGGGGAAAGGGAAAGATGAGAAAGGAAATGAAGGAGAAATAGTGAGGAACTATTAATGAATATTTTTTAAGTTATTTTGGGGATAATAGTTTTAAACTACAAATTGTGTTTGTATTGGTTGTTTCAAAAGATCAAGCATGTCTTCAAAAGGAACTTTATCACTACTCAGAGTATTCAGAAGGCTATGTTACAGATTTGGAAGATATTTAAAGGGTATTTTGAGTCCTAACAGTGTGGCTGGAATGTATGTGATGAATATGAATATAAATATATTGAAGGGAAGCTGTTGAGCTGGAATCCACAATTCTGGCTAGTTAGAAAGAACAATATTATAATATTAGTAATTTCAGTTCTTGTGTGGATACGAGACATTGTCCAAAAATCCCAAAGTAGCATTTTTTTTTGTGTGTAAAAATCTAAAATAGAATCAATGATAAATCTGTACTTTGTTAAAAGGGAGAAATGACAATTTTGCTTAACCGTCCTCATAGGCTCATTACACTGTGATTCTCATGGAAGCTTGGTCCCTGGAAATTTATCTGAAATACCCAAAACTTCATACATATTCTGACATAATAAATTTTCCTGACTCAGGTGACATTTCCCAAGCTTTATACGTTTGCCCAATGTTTTTCTCCCATGACGATTTCCTTAGGTTTTTTTTTGTTGTTGGTGGTGGTGTTCCTTTTCCACAGTTTTAGTTCCCCTGTTATTTGGATGATATTCAAATCTGCCATGGCTTCTTTATCCTCTTAAATGGTTTTTCATTTTCTACTGATTGTTGAATCATTGCAAAGGAAATTTATTTGTGATGCCATTTGAGGGCAGTCATCTCTGATTCCTTTTCATATGGGAAGCTTAAGAAAGTATATATTAGATTTTAATGGCTCCCATTCCTTATTTTTGATCTAGCTGTCAATGAGGACAATGTGAGAGGCAGATCATAACCCAGAAAAAAGTAATAAATAGGATGATATGCTATATTCTTAATTATGTCAAAGGAGCTCTGGGGTATTCCTGTTATATTTCAAAATATTTACGACAGAATTGTATTATAAATATTCTTCCAATATACTTAAAACTGAATGTTCAAGCACAAATAAGTACAATTAAATAATAAAATTCAAGCATTTAAAAAGAATTAAGTAACCGTCTCTTTTAATAAACATAACAAATACCCTGTATAATTTTAATAGTATGTTTTTCTCTTGAAAATGGGCTCAGCTACTGGAAAATACTGATAATGGACATAGTACTTTATTATCTGAATTTAATATAGAGAGAAGTAAATTTAAGAAAAAGCATTGAATGTGAACACTAGGCTACTGGACTGAGAGCTTTTCCCAAAACATTTAAATTATTTTTAATATAGTTTATCACTCTCCTCTCTCTCTATCCCCAAAGCCTGGCTACTATTGTATAGGGGAAAATATTTAGATTAGTTTCTAGAATTTTAGTTATACCCAAATGTATGTAATTAAAACAAGTTAATATGGACTTTAAAATTATACTGAAGTGTGTGTATGTATGTAATTACATCCCTGGTGACTAACACATCAAATAGCTTTTTAATAATAATAATAATAATAAGGATAATAATAATAAAGATAAAACTAACTCTTAGGAACGTAAGACCTTGATATTGCAGTATTCTTAAATGTAAGCTATATTTTTTTTTGAAGAGCAAGCCATTGTACAAAAGCATACTTGTATAAATGAAAAGTTAAGATGGGTTTATTTTTATAAATAAATGGACTTTTCATGTTTTATTTGTCTTGAAAACACCGCAACATATTTCCAGCACTATTATGACCAGAGGCTGTTTTGAAGTTACACTGTGCACACAGCCAGTGTGCTAGGCCAGGCTGGTATGCATACTATTTGCTCTTTGTATGAAGATTTTTTTCAGATGACTGAACCATTTTTGATTTCATAAGCACTGACCCGCACAATGAGGGTGTAGCCTTCCCTGCCCACCCTGGAATGTTTTTTTAAAGAGCTAGGGAAATGAGATAGCTAATTGTGAAATCTCCCATGGGTGTTTGGTTTTGTTTCCATCACAGAGGTGTACATTCTGAGGAGCTGGGCAATAATCTTATATGTCTTCAACAACTTGGACCAATTTTTCTTCTCTGTTTACTCAAAGGGATATGTGTTCCTCTGGGTTGTCCGTGAGCATTCTCTTTACTTTTGATTTTGCTGGAATAGTTCTCTGATCCTGTGGTCAGAGTCATTAACTTATGTTTCAGTTCTGCTGCACGTGGAAACTCACGTGGCATCTGGGGGCATTTGGAGAGCTAAATGGGAATGTCCCTAAGATTATTTAGCCAGAAGTGTGAGGTATTTTCCCTTCTTCAAAGAAATAATGAAAAGAATAATTATAAGATAGAGAAAACTTTTCAGAGCTAGGGACTGCAGAAACTTATCTATATTAAACTTGCTGATGACTGACCATAGTCAGCCCACTGGAGAGCCCTGGTCCAGCTGCAGGGGCAGATGTGTACTTCCTTGAACTTGCTTTAGCTGGACTCCTGTGAATGAATGAGCAATCTCTCTGAGAGAATTAAAGAGCTCCCCAGATGAAGTCCAGAACAAATGCCAGAAAGGCATCCTAAGGGAAACTGGAATAAGGAAAAACGTGAATTAAGGATAAGTTTGACATCTGTGTCAAAAGCAAATAAATCGTGTGTAAGAACAAAGGTTACTGGTAGGTAATCAGGAATGGTTTCAGCCTCAGTTATGTATTTAATTTGTGCAAGAAAAGGCACTTATATGAAAAACATATGTTTTTGAAGTAATGCCCATAATCATTCTGAGAGATGATCTAGTATAATTCTTTAGTTACAGATGAGGAAATATAAAACTATAGTGGTTAAGTGATTTTTTTTTTAAAGTCTGGGGGAGTCATTGCTTAAGCTTCCTGTTCCTGCAGACTGACTTAGACCATTTCAGAAAGCCACTTCCTCAATAATCCCAATTATTTTCTATGTACACTTAAATTATATTCTCCATTTTATTCTGAAAAATTATATTAACAAATTGCAAAGTATTTGATAATCGAATATTCGTTAAGTAAGCTAACTTACATTGAATTCTCATTTTGTTAAGGCAACATTGTCACAGGAGCTTTTGTTCCCTCTTCCCTTACTTCCTTTTTTTTTGAGATTTCACCAAGAATGAGCATTTTAGTAGTGCTCTTAACATGATAGGCTCCTGAAAAAGACCATGCCATGACCATTGTCCTGCTGAAATGCAGTGAAATAAAGTGTTCAAAAGGCTTTAATCTTTGCTTTTCGTTTCTTACAATCAGAATTCAGTCTTTCTGGAAATGACGCTTGTATTAGCTTACTAGGGCTGCGGTATCAAAGTACCACAAACTAGGTGGGGCATAACCAACAGAAATTTATTCTCACAGTTCTGGAGGCTAGAAATCTGAAATCAAGATAAAGGTGGAGTTAGTTCCTTCTGAGGGTTGTGTGAGAGAATTTGTTCTATGCCTCTCTCTGAACTGATGGCCACCGGGGCTCTTTACCTTGAAGATGACATCTTCCCTTTATGCATGTCTGTTTCTGTGCCCAAAGTTCCCCTTTTTAAAGGGGCATAGTCGTACTGGATTATGCCCACCCTAATGACTTCACCTTAACTTGGTCATCTGCAAAACCCTTATGTCCAAATAAGGTCACATTCAGAAATGCTGAGGGCTAGGACTTCGGTATATTTTGGGAGAGGGCTCAGTTCAATGTTCTAAACAGGATTAATGTAAACCTAGTGGTGAATTATACTCTCATGTCCATGGGACATTTCACTTGTCCGTTTCCATCAGTATTTCCACATTCTCAAGACCAGACCTATTACAAAAACTTCTTCCCTTATTTTATTTTATTTTAAAGTTTATTTATTTAATTAACTTATTGATGGGGGGGTAATTAGGATTATTTAGTATTTATTTATTCTTAGAAGATGTAGTGGGGATTGAACCCAGGACCTCAGGCATCCTAAGCATTAGCTCTGCCGCTTGAGCTATACCCTCCCCCCTACTTTTTCCCTCATTTTAATAGACTACCTCAAGCTACCATTTTTATTTTTATCTTGCTATATTTAAACTTCTTTAAAAAAAGACTCTTCTGTGTTTGTGATCTTCATTTCCACACCCCACATTCACCCCAGTCTGTTTTCACATTACAGCACACCAACGAAACAGCTCCTAGTAAGGTTAAAGATGATCTTCATTTTGCTAAATCCATTTGAGATTTTTTTCTTGCCTGTCCTCAATTCATTTGTCTTTACATGATCATTATTGGAAGATGCAATCTCCAATAGGCCCTAAACATCCTTATATGTCCTTCCTGGCTGTGCCAAGCAAACAAATTTCCTGACTATTCTCTATCATTTCTCCGGGTGCATTTCCAGCAAGCAACCCTGAGGAATAAGGTAACACTTTCCTCCAGATAATGAGCATGCTTATTTCCACCTTACCATAAAAGTGGTTAATCTTCCATGCTCAGTGTTCCTCTCCTGTAAGGCAACCCACTGCATCTGCAAACATCCACCATGGGCACTCCACATCACTCCACAGGACTTAGGACACATGGGGAACCAGCAAGAGCATCCTGCCACTATATTTACTGTGAATAATAAAGTCCTTCGTCTCTAGCTCAGGAGTATCGGGCCTTCTGCCAGCATTTATAAAGCAGTAACAGACTAACTTATTAGCTTGTACATAGAGAAAACTCCCAGACCCTCCCTAGTTCTTCATAATCATTTGACCTAAATGGACGTTCTACAAATGCTACCTGTCTGGCCCTGCCTTTCAGATTTCCTCTGCCAGCAGTTCCTTTCCTACTGGGTCATCAAATTCTGGAGTTCCTTAAAGCTCAGAAATAGGCCTTTTAAAATAGTCTTTCACTAGGAAATTTCAACACATCCACAGTTCTTGTCACCGTGGGGATGTCCAGATTTATTTCTTTAGCCCAGAGCTCTGCTCTATCAGTATATCAAATGACTGACTTGACGTATCACTTGGATAGTTTGAAGATATCACAAATTTGTGATATATATGACCAGATTCATGGTCTTTCTCTTCAAACCTGATCCTCTTTCTCTATCTGTTCTTGCAGTAAATGGCATCATCATTTATTCACTAGCCCAGGCTGTTTGTTCCTTTCTGTATCCTCATTCCTCCTACCTGATCTGTCATCAAGACCACTCGCTTTTGTCATCTCAATATCTACGGGATTTGTTTTTCTCTTCATTGATACTTTCACTCTGTTCTTAGCCACCATTATCTCTTAGGAGATCCCCCTAACTTGTCCCTCTGCATTTATTTTGTTCTCCCTCCAATCTATTCTTCAACTGAAGCCAGAGTGAATGATCACTTTAAAACCCACACTGAATCATGTCATCCTGCTTAAAGCCTTCATTGTACTTATGGTAAAAATCAGTTTACTCCTACTCATTCTTTTGATCACAGCTAATGTAAAGTTTTCTGTGACTTCCCAGTCAGATTTGGATCCTTTGGTACATGTTAAGATATAACCCTTTCCCTTTTCTTCAGAACATTTTGCAGATGGTATTTATATATCCTTAGTGTAATTAATTAATTTCTATGTCCTTTCTCAGAGAGTGAACTCCATGAGAATAAGGACCCACATTAGCTCACATTGCCTGTCTAGCAAAGACTACAGTGTTTGTCCCAAATTGGCACTCAGATATTTGAAAATGAACAAAAGAGAATGACCACTTTGAAGAAGCAACAATACATGTTTCCCAAAATATTTGTTGTGCTTCAGCTAACCACTCACCCAGAAGCGAATAGGATGTTTTAAAATTGTAATTCAAGTCATGTTAGACTTTACTTAAAACCCTTCATGACTTCCCAACACAATTAGAATGAATCCAAATTTCTTATCTTGGCTACAAAATTCTACATGACTTAACCCTTGGCCAACTCATATTTCTAGTACAGCTCTTTCTCTCACCTACCACAATAAGCTACACTGGATATTACTCCCTAATTTCTACCCAGAAGCCCATGTGCCAACCATTCCTCTTAATCCCCTCTGCTTCATTGTCTCCTTTTGTTATTTAGATCTCGGTTGGAATATCACTCAGGTTTCCTGTCCATCAAATCTTGACCGGAGACTCAGTCATTCTCTCCTCAGTACTTTCCACAATTTTGTATTTTCCCTATTTGTTTATCTATTTATTTGTAGTCCAAGTTCTATAACTCCTATACATATGCATGTGTGCACACATACAAACACATATAATTCACCCCACTAGAAAATGCCTTGCATATAGATTTTCTTGTTCATTGCTGTATCCTCAGGACTTATAAGAGTTCCAGGTCCACTACAGTCACAGATAAATAATTTTTGAATAAACTAACACATTTTTAAATTTAGGGGTCAGGAAATTTCCAGCAGTGCCATTAATGTTGCTTCTGATTACCAAATGTGAGAGTGATGATGATTTCTAAGATGGCTCAAGATAATTTTTTATAATTTGAAGTTTGTCTCCAAATCAGTAGGGAATCAGTCTAGGGAATCAGTAGGTCTATGATTTTTTCTGTTTTCTTCATTACTGATTTACCTTGAGAACAAGTTGTCTATTCCTCTTAGCAAAATAAATTGAGCAAAGATTTAAATTAATATGACAGAATGTGCTGATATTTAATTTGAGGTTAGTGTAAACACAGAGGAGCCAAAGGATCCCCTAACAGTCCTCTGATCCTGAAATACACCTTCCTTCTGTGCTCTCCCAGTATTCAGATCTGAAAGCAACAGGCTGTACAACCACAAACACCATAATATTGTCAGAAGTTGAACTTGTTTTAACCTCTTTACCTTTAAGGTGTGGATTAATACTTTCCTTTTCCATTTTCTCTAGTTGCCTAGAGGTACTAATTTAACAAGAGCAAGATAGCTCATCTGCCTCTCCATTGAATTGCACTGGCATCATAACTGTGCATTAAAGATTAAAATCTGTAAAACTCCTAAAGAGGAGGTGGAGACATAGTTAGAAAGAAGTTAGAAAAAAATTAGCATGTATTTGATACTTTCACAAACACTAGAGGAAGAAAATATCCTTCAAATGAAGCTTAGCACGCCTCCTTTTACTTGCTTCCACTAGGTGTATATTCCTTTACTGCTGACAACCTTTCTGAGATATGTTTTGGTCTTTCAGCGTTAGCCTTAGGCATAATTTTAAAATATTTGGAATTATTCTTATGGATGTTGTATTAGTGCTTCCCTTCATTTTGACATCTTCAATCCATTGTATCCAAAGGTCCAATATTCTAACTCCTCGTTTTGATCTTTCCTTATCTTACTCTGTAGCTTTCTCTTCCTTTTCCCTCCTTCTCCCCATCAATGGCTCTGTTTAATCTGATGAGCAAATTCAAACTAGTTCGGAAGAGCTAATTATTTATTGTATCACCCTATCAGGAAATGCATTTCTCTTTAAACCAGGGGCTATCCCTTCACTCAAAAATATGACTTTAATAATAATCAAGTATGAACAGTGCAGTTCAATTTGAATTAACCAAGACATATTAGGGATGATAAATCCAACAGTCTCACAGTCTTGTGGAAAGGAAGATGATGATTTAGCAAATACCTTTACTAAAAGTCTAATGATTTTCGAAACAGGCAGCCTCCAAAAGGGTATGAGACATATCATGATGATACATAATCAGGTTTGTCACTCAGACATGTGAGGTATAATCACAGGCCTGGTGGCCAGGTGGGAAGGAAATTAACACCCAAGTCCCTTTTTGAAATATCAGTGAGCTAAAAAGAAAACCAATAAGGATGCAGTCTTGAAGGTCAGTTGGGGACAGCTCTCATGGGTGGTTGTCAGAAGGGTTCCATGTTTCACAATTAGGTTCCTTTTCAGGAACCAGAATCCACAGGTGCTTGTTCTAATGTAGCTGGGATCTGGTATCTTGGAAAAGGAGAGCTCTGTGGAGAATGTCATTCACCAAAGGGTAGATACAGAAGGCTCTTACTTAAAACTTCAGATCCAAGATTCTTTAATAAGAATAAAAGTGTTCACTATTTTCTACCCCTCCTCTTGTATTTTCTGCTACAGCTCAAGCATAAATGGCCATGGAATGATTATATAGCAAAATCTCTACTAGCTAATAAGCGGCCTGGGTAAATTAAGTGAAATAAGGTTTGTTCAGTGTGGAGCATTCTGTGTGTCAATAGTAAGTGGCAGCAGTTACCAGAAGACAGTATTATTACTAGTAATAGTGTGATTCTCTGCAGCTGTGAGTTGGACAGTGGCAGTGAAGTGCTATTTTGGCTTTTAGAGACAATCAGCAACTGTATTTTTGTTAAATAAAGAATGGTCTTCTAGTTAACACTCAGTCTAGAAGATACTCTTTTCACCTAAAGCCGCGGAACTCGGTAGGACAGGGACTTATAGTAGGTAAGAGCAGAACCACTTGCACTGAAGAAGAGCCTGAAGGATAGAGGTGAGTGGTCTGGTTTGAAACAATATGGATTAGGGGTAAATAGGCAGTGTTTAATGTAGACTGGCTAACATACACACATTCAGTGCTGAATACACACACATATGCATGTAGATCTAATTACAGATACATAGATACAGGAATTCATTTAGTGGGTATATTGGGATCTCTGTCTCTGTAAGTTCCCTTTCATCTTATAATGCCTCTCCATGATGATTACTTTTCTCATTTTATATATAAGAAAATTGGGGCTTAAATGACTTCAATGAGTCCTAAAGCTGTAGATAGCTCTGTATTATTCTAAGGTTTTCTGATTCCAAAACTTGAATCATGGACTACTTTCAGAAATAAATCAGAAGATAGCGCAGGGTAGAACAGCAGAAAAGTGGGGATGGGTGCAGAGATAGGGTGCAGCAGCTTTGGTGTTAGACATTCCTGGGTTTGATCCCTGGGTACTGCCTGGGATATACTGGTCAAGATAATTAACTGTTTCTCACCTTGAGATATGGGGCTAATGACACTTCTTAACAGAGTGTTGTGAAGGTTCGATAAGATAAAGTATGCAAATTTCTTAGTAGAGAGTAGTAGGCTAGTTTGGTATATAAGAAGCTTGGCAGTTTCCACTCTGTCCTAACAAGTTAAAAGCCGAATGAACTGGAAAGTCAACAGCTCTTCTTAGATCTGTGAGGGAAATGAGGTCACAGGACAGACCACTGCCTACAAAACTGGAGAGACTGACAGGCAAATAAAAGAAAGTCAAAACCCACTGGAGCAGAAACCCACAAGTAGAAACATCAGTGGGAACCAGTCTAGGACTAGGAAAACCTGAACTGTAATTGAATTGCTGAAGGCTCAGTGTGGACCAGTCTGAAAGTTAAAAGCTTCAGGGGACCCTGTCAGAAAGAGCCCCCTCACATTTGTATGACTTTTATCTCCAGGAGCTCTACCAGGACCTGGGCCCTCACAGTGAATATATTAAAAAACAAACAAAAACAAATCCCCTCGTGCTTCTGGCAAAGGGAGGGGAAGAGGAACATTCTGAAACATGCCTGAGCATTCTGTTCTTAGCAAGGTCTGTCCTCAGGAGAAGCTACTTAATCAAAGCTTAAAGTGCTGCGGTTTTATCAGGACCTGGGGAAAGGAAAAACTCGACTCCAGCCTCTTGACGCATCTTGTCCCATCAAGGGGGCAATAAAAAAACTAAGAAGCGCTTGTGAGGTCCGTAGTCCAGAGACACAGACACTGCGGAACTGATACCTGATCACAGCACTACAGAAGGTCACCACCCACGCCTCCCACCACGTCACTGACGGTAGCAGTGCCTCTTTCTAGTGCATCATGTCCAGCTCTGGAGAAAATAGGACAAGACGTACTAAAAGGCAAAAAAGGCAGTTTTAAGAGACAAAGGAAGTATTGAAACCAGATTCTAATATGGCAGAGATATTGGAATTTTAAGGCTTGGAATTTAAAACAACTATGATTAATATTCTAAGGGCTCTAATGGAGAAAGTAACAGCATGCAGACGGGCAATGTAAGCAGAGAGATAAAAATTCTAGGAAAGAACCACAATGAAACGCTAGACATCAAGAACATTGTAACAGAAATGAAGGATGCCCTTGATGGGCTTATTACTTGTAAGCTGGACATAACTGAGGGAAGAAACTCTGAGCTGGAAGAAACCTCCAAAATTGAAAGGTAACCAGAAAACAGACTGAGAAAAACAAAATATCCAAAACCTGTGGGGTGACTACAAAAAGTGTAATATATATGTAACTGGGATCCCAGAAGGAGAAGGAAGAGAAGAAGGAAAAAGAAGTATTTGAAACAATAATGACTGAGAATTTCCCCAAATTAATATCAGATACCAAACCACAGATCCAAGAAGCTTAGAGAACACCAAGAAGGATAAATGCCAAAAAAAAAAAAAATAAGACCAAACAAACCAAAAAAACTACACCTAGGCATATCATAATTCAAACCAAAGAAAATTAAGGATGAAAAAGAGAAGTAGGCATTCAATGATTAAAAGAAAAGACCTAAACAATAGTATATAGTTTTCGTATATCTATTGACATATTAAATTGCATGTAGATAATGCCATAATGAAGCCAATTATGAGAAACTGATTATTTTGCTGTATTTATAATACTGCAAGGGAAAGTGGGCCGATCGTTGTCAGGGAGAGATGCAGAGACTGCTGGGCCCTCTAGACGTTTCCAGTCACCTTGGTGTTGCCCAGCACTTTTAATAAATTATTGCCTGAATGGGCCTTCTCCTTGGTTACCTTGCCAGATAATATGGACCCAAAGCAGACATTAGTGTCAGCATAAAGAGTATTCTTCACAGGGGTCTAAGGGAGAAATCACTCAAAATTGAAATGAAAAACATAGTATTTGTGTTCCAGTGGTTTAAATTCAAATCAAGTGCAAACTGTGGGAGACTGTTTTCTACTTAATGAGACATTGGCAAGGACTATTTCGGATAGCTCTGCCACCTCAACCTCCAACTCCACCTTTGGCCGGTATTTTCTACTTTGTATTAAAAAATAGCCAGGGCTATTTTAGGGAATTATTCTATGTCATGAGAGGGCAGAAGAGTCTCAGTTTATGGTCTTCGTACTTCCTGTCGTGTGACCCTTCTTCCTCTTTCACCAGAACATTTACCACAAAGATCTCCAAAAAGGTTCTTGTTCTCTCTGGCACCTAGTATAGCAGTCGGGGCGGGGGTGGGGGGGTCCATAAAATGTGGAAGCCTGTGGAAACCTGTCTAGGTTCCTTTTCTGACAGGAAACAGGGTTGAAGTCTCAACAAAAAGAGAAGGGAGGAGAATTCCACAAAACAAAGTGAACCCTTCCATTTAGAATCCATGATGATCCCACAACTTATTATTCCTTTAGATTGACCCTAGTGTTTCAGTAAAGCCTCTGAATTTTTGTTCATCTTTTCAGGGCCTCATATTTTATTAATGGGTGTAAATGCTTCATTTTTCCAAGTCATTATTTTTACATGTGGAAAAGCCCCATAAAAGTTTTCAGTAACAAAAATATCTTAGTTTTTTGTTTGTATTTTTCAACCTATAGATCCTGAAAAAAATGGACATTTTATCAAAAATATGAACAAAGGAAAATATCACAATACAACATAATAGGAGAGAAATTTGTACCCAAATTATCACTGTGCTGGATTAACTCACATAAGTTGAAGCATATTCCCTGGGTCAGGGACTAATAACTTCCCTAGTGTCCGGCATGGCATCAAAGAACAGGCTAATATTCAATAAATAATATTATCACTGGACTGGAGTCACTGCATGTGAGTGGAGGTGTCAAGGCCTATTTGCCTTCATTGTGCCTCCTTTTCAGGTCTTCACTGGAAATCTGGCTTTTCAAATTCCATCTTGTTCTGATGTTCTGGGACCAGGTGAGGTCTAAGTTCTATGTTTCCTTTCATGAGAAGGAATATTTAGGAAATGAATAGAATTTGGAACTTGGTTTCTTTCCATTTTAGTAGACATTTTATAAACAGATGATTTTTCCTGGATTTAGGGAAAAAGATGCCAGATGGTGAGAGTGAAAAAACAACATTCAAACTAAAATTACTACAATGATGGAGAAATAAAGGAAGAGCTCTCATACTAAAATGTTTTAAATTATCTGTTTTATCTATTTCTAGCATTGTCCACAGTGAACATTCTTAAGGATGTACATTTTAACTTTAGACTCTTAAGAAGTCATCACAAATAAAAAAATTAGTAAAAATACAGTAATATGTACCTTGACAGGATGCTTTCTTTTTTAAATTAAAAAAAATCTTTAATTTTTTAATTGAAGTATAGTCAGTTTACAATGTGTCAGTTTCTGGGATACAGCATAATGTTTCAGTCATACATAAACACACACATATTCTTTTTCATTATAAGTAACTACAAGGTGTTAAATATAGTTCCCTCTGCTATACAGAAGAAGCTTATTGTTTATCTGCTTTCTGTATAGTGGTTAGCATCTGCAGATCTCGAATTCCCAGTTTATCCCTTCCTATCCCCCCAACCCCCACTCCCCTGGTAACCATAAGTTTGTTTTCTGTGTCTGTGTCTCTGTTTCTATTTTGTAAATAAGTTCATTTGTGTCTTTTTTCTTAGGTTTCACATATAAATGAAATCGTATGGCATTTTTCTTTCTCTTTCTGGCTTACTTCGCTTAGAATGGCAACCTCCAGGTCCATTCATGCTGCAGCAAATGGCGTTATCTTACTCTTTCTGATGGCAGAATAGTATTGACAGGATGCTTTCTGAATTGAATTTTTAAGTTCCTAATTTCTGTTGTTTTTATGAAGAAGGGTGTGTTGTACATTCACTAAAAATAGCTGATTGGTCTTGACTGGGGATGGTGTAAGTTATTCTGAGTGGTAGAGGTAGGTCAAGACAGTGGTCAAGACTTCATTCCACAAGTATTTATAAGCATATTTTATGATCAAAGCACTCTCTTTAGCGATTTACTTTCAATAGGGACGGCAGGGGACTCCAGGGGCTGGATTTTGTTGGTGGCGAGGGAACAAATTTGTTGAACTCCCTTCGACATACATTTTTTAAAAGTAAAAATCTTTTGGCATCAGAGAGAACCATCCGTCAATCCAAAGACATGTACTTTTATAAGTTTAGTCACAATTCTGAATTTTCCATTCAAAACTTGATCTTTGAAAATGTTTGGTGATCCATCCTATGCATGTCTATGTCATGTCACCAAGTAGCTGTGTCAGAGGTTAAAGATGAACTCAAAATGTCTGGATGATACTGGCCTGTGCTTTCTCTTAGAGCATAAAATAAAAAAGAAATGGTGACTCTAAGTAATAGTTTCCTAAATTTGGAAGAGCATTGTGTGTGTGTTTGCACGTGAGTGTGATTATTCTGTTTCTGATTTTTAAACATGCTATAAATATTAGAACAAACTTTTAATCAATCCTGTGGTAGATTGTCTGCAATGATTTCCTCCACAATTCTCCTTACCCTTCTGCGTGTGCACCCTTGCAATGTGACTTAAACCACTTTTCCAGTCGAAAGATGGATCTCTTTCCCCACCTCTGGAACCTGAGCTCATCTATGACTTGCCTTGACCAGTTGAATGTGGCAGAAGAGACATTGTGCAATGTCTGAGCCTGGTTCCAGACAGACCTTGCAGCTTCTACCCTTGCCCTCTTGGAATGTTTCTACTGTCATGTGAAGTCTAGCCTACTGCAAGCTGAGAGGCCACAGGGAGTAGAGGTGAGCCCTCATAGTAGATGTGTTCAAGACCAACCAGCCAGCAGCAGCTGTTAGGAATGTGACTGAGGCCTTCTATGTCTTCTATGAGGCCAGCTGTGCCACCAGATGACTTCATCCATTTGAGTGACGCAAGAACAGCCCAGGAGAAGAACTGCCCAGGTGAGCCCCTAGTCCAGTAGAATTACCACTCAATAAAATGGTTATTGTTTGAAGCCATATTTTTGTGGTGATTTGTGACACAGCTATAGATAACTGAAATACATTGCTGTAGTTAATTTATCGAATCTCTTTCATGTGGTCCCTTGAGCAAAATCTTCCTTTGCTCTGTAGTTAACATTACTATCACCCTAGTGCATTATGCAGCAATATGGGTTGAGTACTCTCTGCAAGTGATGAGATTACACAGCCCTCATTTTCTTGGGCTTTATAAAAGGAAGTAAGCAGAAGAGTTTTTGTCCTTATACACTGACATAGCAATTCAACACTGTAGATTAATGGCACTTAAGAATCTGCAATTTATGTTTTACTCTGCACACATACATGGACATATTTACCAAAGACAACATTAGAAAGTCATGAAGAGAAGCAAAAGAATATCAGAGGGGAAATTCTGAAAGATGACCATGAGCCAGGAGAAAAGAAAGCTTGGTGTGCTAATGCAATTCTGGGTGATAAACAGTGTCAAGGAAAAAAAGAACTTGTTCTCAGGAAGACTAAGAGGCCGCAACGTTATTTGAAGTCTGTTAATAAGCTTTAAGCACTGCTGTGCATAATAAAAATTTTGTTGTGTTCATTGATGTTTGAACCATTGTTTCTAGAGTAAAGTGTCACCAAAATCCCAAACAAGTGTTTTCAACTTGAAAAAAAATTTTTCTTTTAATATATCTCTCTCAATGTTTATTATAGTCATTGAAGAGCTAGTTATGTATTTTAAATCATTTTAAATTCTTTTCTCTTTATTTTCTGATTCATTTTCTCCCACCTTCCTTCCTTCCTTTCCTTCTACTCTTTCAATTTATTTGCTCTTTGTTCTGAGAGGTATTTGAAGAGGGATAAGATATTGCAGTTAATCTGATTGTTAGTAAATAAATGTTTCTTTAGAAAGCAACTCAGCATGTTAAGTTAATTAAGTTAGAACAGAAAATGAGGGCCAGATACAATAATTATCATCTTTTTTTTTTTTGAAGAAGGGAGATAATTAGGTTTATTTATCGATTTACTTATTTTTTTTAATGGAGGTACTGGGGATTGAACCCAGGACCTCCTGCATGCTAGGCATATGCTCTACCACTGAGCTATACTCTCTGCCCTCAATAATTATCATCTGATATCAAAATCTAAAACACGGTCAAGATAGTTATTCAGAGGTTATAGGCCTGAATTAAAGAGAGATTATTTACAAAAGAAGAAATATCAGTGGTGCCATACTGATTCACCCCGACTGCTTCTGAAGCCAGCTTTTACCCCTCTTTCTTTTTTTGCTGATTCAGGCAGTTGTGAACACTTAAGTCAGAGAATTGATTCCAAAGTGGGAAATAAGTGTTGCTCTTAATCATATCAAACATTAATATCTTGCACTGCAAATAATTGCTGCTTTTCTAAATGACCCTTATTGGGACCCTCCAATTTGATACTTTGGCTCCTCTCTATGTGTGGCTAGGCCTCGTTGCCAAGCAACACGACACAGTATAAGAATTCAATTCTGAGATTTTAGTGGTGGATTAAAAAAACTCAATCTATAATTTAATATTAAATAACAAGTATGTATACATGATATCTTTAAATTTTAGAAAGTAGAATTTATTTCAGACAATCTAGAAAGTTTCCTAATCAAGATAACTTGTTCTCTTTCAAGTTACAAAAGACTTTAAAGTACATAGCATATGTCATCTTTTAAAAATTTAATGTCAGCATTACAAATAAATCCAATATTTTATAATTGTGCACCTTTTAGCTATATCCTATTGGCATTTTCATGGAGAGGGACACTCTTGCCAAACATCTGTGAAATGAAGGTGTGTGGAGATACAGTTCCCTATGGGTCTCGTATTTCTGCATGTCTTGCAAACAGAGGCGCTCACAGCCTTTTATCCAGACTCTCTTTTCAAGGATGCTTGCATAACAAATACTGGGAGGTAGAGAAGTGTCTCCCTCCAGAGCCAAAAGCAGATTTTGTTACACTTTTGAAAGGTAGACATAATTGTCCTTCCGGAGTGAAGAGCAAGCACGTTACCGCCTATTATAAAAGGTTCACGTTTTCTCTAGGCTTGGTGTCTTCCCGGTCATGCAATTCGCCATGTGTGCAAGTATCACCTGGCTCTCTGCACCATCCTGTGAGAAGTGGGGTTTGGGGAACCTGCATAAGAAAAAGCTAATCCTCTGGCTTTTGTTATTATTGCTGTGAGTAAAATCCTTTGTCTCTGACTTAGAAGTCTTGTGACTTCTCACAGACTCTGAAACTCGCCAGCTAATTCGTTAGCCTAAAAGTAGGGTAAATTCTCAGACCTTTCATTGTTCCTGACAGAAGGCACACTTTCACTGACAGCTAATGTTACGTGTATCCAACTAAAGGAAGCTTTAGGAAACTTCATTCTTAAAAAGTAAGAAACAAAAAGTACAAAAATATCAACTCTCAGTAGCAACATGGAATGTAGTTTCTAGGCAATGTAAGAATGTAAAATTTGTGCCTTAATTTTAATTGTATGAAATAATTTGTTCTCTTCTAAAGAAGTTTAACCTTGAGCCAGAAAAATTCTTTTGGGTAGGCACAACTTCCCAGAATCTTTAGTATCATTCCATTTAGGTATTTTTCTGCTTTGTCCAAATATATATCTCTGATCATGCCTCACTTAAGGAAAATCAAGTAACTAACATCTGATCTTAATGTTAATATATACTGTGATATTGTGATTTAAAATAAATATATGTTTGGTTTTCATTCCAGTTTCTGACACAGAGCTCCTAAAGCCTTTGGAATTTCCTCAGGGATGAGAGCAACAAAGATATCTTATGTTAATGAGGTGACTTTTGGAATGCTTACCTAAAAATAAAGAACAAACAACCTCCTCCCCCCACAAAACAGGGGCTGGTTGCCAGGGGAACCAATCCAGTGATTGGAGGGTTGGAACTTTCTATCCTCAACCACCAAAGCGGCTGGACATTGAGTTCAGTCCCCAATGGCCAATGATTTAATCAATCATGCCTATGTAATGAAGCCTTCATAAAAATCCAAAAGGATGGGGTTGGGAGAACGTCCTAGGAAGTAGGTGAACACATGGAGATTGGTGGAGAGGGGCTCCTAGAGGGCACAGAAACTCCACATCCTTTCCCCTTTTCTATGTGTCTCTTCATCTAGCTGTTGATTCATATCCTTTAATATCCTTTGCATTAAATTGGTAATCTAGTAAATGTCATTCCTGAGACCTGTGAACTGGTCTAACAAACTAATCCAACCCAAGGAGAGGGTTCTAGGAACTTCAGATTTATAACTAGTCAGGCAGAGGCACAGGTAACAACCTGGACTTGCAACTGGCATCTGAAGTGGAGGGGGCGGTCTTGTGGGACTGAGCGCTGACCTGTGGAACCTGATGCCGTCTCCAAGAAGACAGCGGCAGGATTCAGTTGAATTGTAGGAGAATTGTTTGGTGGCATGGGGAAACTCCCTCTCCCCCGTCACCTCCCATGGTGAAATTGGGTGCAGGACCCTTCTTAACACCACTGGTTCTCATTTTTTAATATGCATCAAAATTACCTGGAGGATGTTAAAGTCTTTTCCTAGAGTTTCCATTTCAGGTCAGAGACAGTCCCAAGTTTGTATTTTGACAAGTTCCCAGGTAATACTGATGTTTTTGATCTGGGGAACAAACTTTGAGTCACTGATACAGAATGACATTTGGAAAAGGTACAGCATATTTAATGAGCTATTATTTAGAATCGTACTGGCCTGGGTTGGATCCCAGCTCCACCATTTACTAGCTGTAGAACCTTGGAAAACATAGTTTCTCTCAGACTCGATTTCCTCATCTGCAAGATGGGACTGCTACTGCTAATACCTATCTCAAAGGGAGGTTCTAAGTATTAAATAAGCCATTTAAAGTGTTTTGCACAGTGCATGGCATTTAGTGGGTTTTCAACAAATGACAATTTCATTGTATTACTATATTCTAAAGTAACTTTTTTTTTCAATAAAGATTTATGAAAGAACTCTTTAAATGTTAAATCCTCATTCATTAAAATCGTAGTTAGGATGGTAATATCTTATATCTGTTGTATAAAAAAGATACAAATCTATTTTACTATAGAACTGGTTAAAAGTATTTTCATTAAATCAACATGTGATCTGCGAAGCATGTCATTCACTAGGAAAAGTTTTCCCAAACGTCATTAAAATGTCTCATATGTTTGTATACCACACCTTTTTTGGTTAGTGAGGCCTGCGTACATTCCTGTGAATGGTATCGTGTGCATACTTTTCTTGTTGTGGTTGTTTTCACGTAAAACTGGACATTACCTCATGATATCTATTGTAGCAGATTGCTTTGATTTTTAAAAAATTGCCATAAAGTCTGAGAAAGTCTATAAGGAGTTATAAGAAAATCATCAACTTCTAATTTGATGGTATTTTGTGAGGATTTTTTTCCTCTACTAAAAGCAAAGAAATACTCTTTTTTAGGGTGTCTAGAAAAAGGTAATCCCTAAGAAACACCATGTTCCTTTTTATAGAGAGGCTTCTTTAACATTTTTTTGAATATTTGTATATATGAATGTGTGCATGGATACACGTGCATAATTCTCCATTCACAATTAATAATAATGCACAGAGGCTTTTTAAAAGTCTACTTAATCCTTGTAAGCCAAAGTGTGGGCTAAAGATAGAAAGCATTAGCATCACTGGGGAAATTATTAGAAATTCAGAATCTTAGACCCCACTCCAGACATACTGAATTAAAATTTGAATTTTAACAAGATCCCTAGGTGATTCTTATGCACTTTAAAATTTGTAAACCACTGATTTAATAATGTCTCTGATGGTGTGACTTAATTCCTTTTATTCAACTGATATGTAGTTCTTTCTATTAGAGCAATGCATGGTTTGTGATGCAATAATAGAAAGAAATAAGTAGAACACATTCTTTTTTCCCATTAAGGAATTAGTGTTACCTAGCTGTATTAAAATTATATAACATTGGGTAAATGTCACCAATTATCCTCAAACTCACCCAGAAGTAGACATAAAATAGTTAAAAAGCAAATTCTTAACCTCTTACACTGCAGGGTGGGTTAAGCAGAGGGCTAAATGTTAGTCCCTGTAACTCCTAATGCCTGTTTTTCTACCCAATGGGAGAACTTGCTATTTTTCTCAACAAAAAAGTGAAGAGGTTAGAGCCTGGTGAGAACAAATCTGTGAAAGGAGGCAGTGGCCAGAAAACAGCATGCACTCAATTGCAGTGATGGAGCCCTGTGCCCACAGAGAGAGGCCATCCTCATGGTCATTGGTAACAGGTGAAGGCCTTTATCAGGGAGCCTTCCAAGATGGCAGACTTCATGCTACTGACAAGAACAAGGATCAAGAATTTCCTGCGACAGGTAATGAGAGTCTTGACACAAGCTTTAAATCGTTCCAGGGAGAATTACATGGGACATTTCCAAGAGAGAGATCAGATTATGGGTGACTAAGAAAGTCAGGCTGGCCTAGACCTGGGAAGTTCTCCAAGTCTTCCAGGAGATTTTCACTAGTTCCTAGCCAGGAGGAATTAGAAATTAGTGATAATAGTAACAGAAACTTTATGACTTAGAGTTTGGTTATAATTATTAAAACTGCATCCACAATGAGCTTTCAGTTCTTTTCCATAAAGTTTACAGATTAATTTTCTCTTTGGTATTGCTGGTAACAGCCGTAAGAGCTCGTGAGTCACACTGACAGCTGTAGTACCCAGAATGGTCACTATCAGGAATGTAATACCCTGTTTACCAGATTTGTTTATGGATATGGAAGGTGCGTCTTGCAGTGAATTTAGAAACAGTTCTGGTACAAAGTAATTCCTTTAAATTCCCCTCAGTTCACTTACCAACTTCACAAACTTTCCTTACATTCTCAGCTGTGGCTTAGCAGGAAGTCAGCAAGCTTAGTCTATTTTTCACTTTTTCTTTCCTTTCTGTTTTTGATTTCTTGTTGGTAATGACATTTCTGTATTTTTATAACATACAGTCAAATGTATGTCCTAGTCTATCTCCCTTATTCATCTTTTTGTTGAAGTTCTACAGTTAAGTATAATCAGCGCTCATTCTTGGACCTTAGGCTGAAGCTCCTTTGAGTCCCATCCAGGAACATCATATATCTGTGTGTTTATGAAGGATTCTCTTGTTATGTCTTTGCACATTTCAAACAGATTGACACCATTTTAGAAATATTTATTCTTATAGCTTAAATGTTATTCTTTACTCTTAAATTTAATTTTCATCTGTGGCATTTTTCTGGCTTAATTTTTTTCACTTCCTTCCACACTAACCTAAGTGTCCTAATTTTTTTCAGTTAATTTTCCTGTATTTCCCATGCATATTTTCTTTTTATGTTCAAATAACCCACATCATATTTACACATCCTATTTTATTTTACTGTTTTTAATTACATAGGCTAGCATTCACAGAAGTATTTTAGTAATATTGTTGATTCTCCCGTTTTTAAAAAAAAATCTCAGAAATTTTGGAGAAATTATGTTTTATTTTAAATAGTTTTCTCCTTACATTTTCACCTATTAAACTTAATGGAAATGTCTGATGAATTTATTTGATAAATTTGGGGTATGTATGGAAAATGAAATATTTGAATGTATTGACCTATGTATGTGCTGATTTGTTAACAGAGTAATAATATAATACTCTTGAATTCCTGGAATAAATCCTCTGTGGCCATGACATTTCCATGACTTCAGTGAGTTTAATTCACTCTTACTCGTAGGTGCAAGGTGTTCAGTATGCCACCCTAATCAACTCTATCTGCTCCCTGAAGCCCAGTACTTGGTACTGAAATAGAACCTGAGGTTGGTTGCTAATGCTCAACTATTTGATTCTCTGCAGAGTGACAGCCAGATCACCTTTATGGAGAGGGATTCTCTGTTTTAAGTTTATACGCAGGCTTCTTTCCTGCCGTCAGGGCTACTTTCTTTATTAGTTAAGTGAGCAAGTACTGGTGTGGCTAGGGGAAAGAGTTGGCTTATGCACCTTGCTGATTTGGTTATTAAGAGCATCACTCATGGCTGATGGCCTCTCAGTGATCACTCATCTGGGACCCAGAAGCCACCTTATTCATGAGTATTGGATAATGATATTCTAGAAGGCTTGGGATAAGAAAGGAACAAGACTGAAAGATGGGTGAGAAGGAGGTTTGGAGAAGATATACATGGTTAAACTTTTCAGAATAGCCAAGGATGTAAAATAATAGTTGTTAAATACCTTTTTCTTCCTAGACTAATGAGTTTTAAAAGCATAATCAATTTACATTCAAATTGCCCCTTTTAGTATATGGATGTATGTAAAGTTTATATACAGCTTCCTTATTTGTTCCAAATAGTTCTTTGTCTATATCCTGTAGGATTTTTATGTAAAACTCTCATTAATCTTCATCTGTATAGAATCTGTCATTTCCATTTTAATTACTTTTTTTTCTCCAGAGTTATCTGATTGGAAAGTTGATTTTTTAACTAAATGTTACTTGTAAATAGAATTCTAATGTTGCCTGCATTTTGTTCAAAGAATGTGGCATAACTATTTTCTACTTTGTGGAATTTATTGAGATTTTTGCTGTTCCATAGGACTGTAAAAACTATGTGTGAGAGCATATACATTAATTGTGTTACCCAAATTGTCTGTAGTATTAGTAATTTTTATCCCCTTTGTTTCATTGAATTCTGAATTTTCAGAGACGTGTATTAAAATCTCAAGTTGTATGTCAATTTTTAATTTGTTTCACCAGCTTTGCATATATTATTGCAGGTTATATCGTTTGATGTATATTGGGTCATGACAGTTTTTATTTTTAATTTTGCTTCACCTTCTATCCTATTTAAGGTTTTCTACCTTAATTCTACTTCATCTGATATTAGTAGTGTGGCAATCAATTTCTATCAGCTGGCATTGATCGTTAAATCTTTTGTACTTCTTTATTTTTAACCTTTCCTGTCATGTTTATCCCTTGTAAACAGTATACTGTGAAATTTTTTAAAAAAACAAAGCACTTTAATTTGAGAGTCTTTTAATATAAAATATGTTTCATTCATACTTTTGTTATTATGAATGTATTTGTATTTATGCTTGCTGTATTTTAATGATTTTCTATTTTACATTTTTTATTATTTCTCTTTTTTTCCTTCTTTTCTGTCTTTGAGCAATTTTTCTTTTTTTCCATTTTTCACATTGAGTTTTAAAAGTCTAAAATTTTCTGGTGATTGTCCTAAGATATTATATATTTATATGTAGTGAAAAGCTACATACTGAAAAGGATTTCAATTAGGTTTAAATGTTACTGAGTATCTGTCATGAACCAGTCGCTGTGTTCAATGTTCTCATAAAGCTCTGTGCTTCCAACACCACTGGTGAAAATCTGAGGTAATTTTAGGGACTATTCTGATATTTGCTATTTTAATAATTTAAATTTTAATATTTATTGGAAGTAGAGCTAGAACATAAAAATCATAATTTCATGTAGACTTTTGTTTATGATGAGGCTCAGCAGATAGAAATGAGTCAATCTAAAATTGATTAAAAATATTGAGTAATCGGTAAAGGAGTTATGGCTATACAAAAAAGTCTTGACGGTAAATGCAGATGTTCACATTATGTCTTTACAGTTACATTTTTTTTTTTTTATTTTGGAGATGAGAAAATTTGTGCTCAGTGGTTTCTCTGTGCCAGTCTCTGACCAAAGGTTTTGTAAATTATCAGTGAGCCAAAAAGAAGAAAATCTTTGCCCTCCTGGAGTCTATGTCTTAGTGGGGTAAGACAGATAACAGGCACAAAACATTATGAATAAATAAATTATTTAGTAATATAGTTTATTAGAAGATGACAAATGCTGTGGAAGAGAGAAATATAGTAGTTGCTAAAGGGGACTGAAAGTAGCAGGTCTGCTGTAGCTGGTGGTGAATTTTCAGGGGCAGTTGTGAATTTTCTTCACTATTTTATTTTAAAGGATTTTAAAACTTTGGCAATAGTTGTATGGAAAGTACATATACCCTTTACCCAGACCTAGAGTTACCAATTGTGAAATCTTTATGTCTAGTGTTCTGTGTCTCTCACATACTCTCTCCACATACATACACACACACATTTTAAAACCATTAAAGGCAATATACCCTTAGGTATTTAGCAAATTTAATTAATGCCAATCCACTGCTTGTCCAAGGAGTACTCCCAGATTGGCTGCTCCAGTGTTCCTTATGTGAGCTAAAAAATATAAGTAGTAGCTGGTGATCCTGGAGTAAATTGGGGCCGAGCAATTTATATTTTATTAAATTTCCTCCAAGAGATTCAGATGCATGGGTATGTTGAGGAACCAGTGGCTCAATTTAGGGTCAAAGAGCTTGTAAGGAAATGAAAAAAGCAGCAACAGACACAGGCCACCTGAGACAATAGTTTCCTGAAAGGCAAAGCTTGCCAAAGGGAGGAAATCCTTTTCTTATTTTCTGCTATAGTGAAAACTGAAACTGAAAATTCCGGCCTGCCGAGGTCCCAGGGGTTTTCAAAAAACGTTTAAGATTCTTGTTATTATGACTGATTTAATTTCTTTTGCGTAACCTTTAGGTATAACTCACTTGAAAAATAGGAAGTATTGCATTAGTATTTGTTAATTGAAGGCTTAAATTATAGAAAGAGTTCATTTTTTATGCTTTTATTTTTTTACCTAGGATATTGTATCTGAAAGTTCTTTTTATTTTTCTTCTATATATTCTTCAAGTAGAAGAAAGTGCAAAGATATTTAAGTTTCTTGCATATATCAATAACATCAAAAGCTGATGCATCTTTTTTTTTTTTTTATTTTAATGGGTTATGTGGTGACAAAGACTCTTTCCTTGACCTTACTCTACTCAAATTCCTCTGAGCCCTCTTTCTGACTGGGCCCCGATCTTTCTCTCTGTTCCTGGCCCACTTACTCTAGTTTTTTGAAGAATCCTGATGAGTCAGTTTAGGGAAGATCCTCTACCCTTGGTGTATAATCGCCCTGGCCTTACTGCAGCAAGACTCCTATTATGTATGTCATTAAGCAAAAAATTACCCTTACCTCTTTAGTAAATTTTTCATCCACTGACCCCCTTACCTGACTTCTTGACTACAAATCCCTGCTTTTCCTTATGGTATTTGGGGAGCTCAATGTCGCTCCCCTATGGTAAAACCCCACTGTAGCAGTGCCCCTGAATAAAGTCTGCCTCACTGTCTTTTAACAAATGTCATGAATAATTTTTCCTTTAACAGTTAGTGGCCAAAAAAAAAAAAGGAAACTATGTTCTTTCTAACTTGTAGACTGATAATCCACGTTAGCATTTTGAAAACCCTGAGGAATCCTGAAATTAATATTTAATCTAAATTTTCCAAAATTTATTTGGTTATTAAATCCTTTTGAAATGAAATGAACATATTTAACTTTTAATTATTTTCAATGTGGAGCAGAAAAATAGTTTAGAGCTGTACTGACAATTTAAGTATAGTCCTGGGATCAGAAGCAACATCATCTGAGCATTTGTTTGTAATGCAGGATCTCAGGCTCCACCTCACACCTTCAGAACCAGAATCTTCAGAACACGATTTCCTGGTAATTTATATACACACTGAATTTTAAAAACATTCATATATATGATGTAAAAGCTATTACAATATTCGTTGTATTGAATCTGCAGTGTATAAAAATGCTCTTTTGTTGTTAGCTAAATAAATCTTTATTCCTTGATTAAATACTAATGGATTAAAAGAAATGTGTCCCATAGATGTTATGAGTGGCATGGAAAAAATCCCATAGGTTTATAAGTCTCCCACAGACTGATGTTCAATGTAGATTAAGAAAAAAAAAAGGTAAACTCAGTCGGACACAGCTGTACTAAATGTTTTGTATGACATTGCTGTTTTGTTTTCAAATTTAATTTAAAATTTTATCGAGATAATATATGTCCACAGTTTAAACAAAGTCAGATAGGACTATTAGTCCTATAAAGAAAAATAGGACTCCTTTACCCTCTCTCCCTACTCTCAAATTCTGCTTTTCAGAGGATACTGCTGAATCATCTAAATCATTTTTTTCTGTAATTATATGTATATGTATACCAACTATATCTTGCTTTTTCAAACTTTGATATTATCTTTTGACTTTAAATTGACATTTAAGTTTTACTTTATTTGTATCACTCCTGACCATTTCCTGCAACCCCCTTACCCCATACTTCCAAGGCATATCACAATTTTTGTTAAATTAACATTCAGGGTTTACATTTATGACTATAACAATATTGTTCATTTCTTATCCATGGAATGTTCAACGATTACATTACGTTACTGCACATCTTTTTTATAGGGTTAATTCCCCCCTTTTTCATCATTTCTTTTTTTTTTATTAACCTATTACTTATTTATCCCAAATTCCTGAAAAAAAAACTGAAATGTGACTTGATACTCCAATATCACAAATATTCTCTCAGTTCCATCCATTTTCTGTTAGATTCCTCCTGAAGACTTCTGTCTAGCTCCTTTTGTCTGGATTATCTGTTCTCTGGACAGATGCGCAGATGTTTTTCTAGGAATGCATTTCACCACCATCTTGGAAATTCTAATCCCTGCCTTCTTCCTTTGGATCCTCTGTTTTCAAGCTAACTTTTAGTTTAGTTTAGTTTTTTTTTTTTCCTGCTAATTCTTTGTTCCTTGAAGCATCCTGTAACTTCCAGATGGATGAATCTAGTAGCTTGAGTTAGTGGTGGTACATTTTTTGAAAACTAGACCGTATTTCTGAACCATTATGATAATGTGACTTGATGTGAGTCTCTTTTCATTCCTTGTTCCAACAGGCATTTTGAATCGAAAAGATTATCTCCTTCTTGGGCATTCTGGGGAATTTCTTGAATTATGTCTTTCTTTAATTCTTTTCTCCATTTTCTCTATTTGTTCTTTCTGAAAATTGAATTATTTGCATGCTGAACCTCCCAGATTAATCCTTGATTTAATTATTCTTTCTATTTTTCTTTTTCCCTCTTTTCTTTTTCTTTACTTTTCCAGTGGTGTCTTCAGGTTTATCTAAAACTCTTCTATTCATTTTCTTTTTATTTTTGCCTTCACTATTTAAATTATTATAAGATATTTTATTCTTTTGTTATACATGTATGTATTGTATATATACATACAATAAAAGAATAAAATACACATTATATATTTTAAAAACAGCATTCCATATATATTTCATGGATATTATATTTTTTCTTATTTCTTTGCAGGTAATTTAAAGATTTTTATCTGCTAAGTTTTTATGCTACAATAGGTTTTTGATCTATTCCTTGTTTTATGTCAATTTCCTCCTGCTTTTATTCTTTTAAATTTTATCTCATTTATGTTTTTATGTTTCAGCCTAATTTTCAAAGCAATTTTAAGAGGTAGGAACTATTTTAAGCTTCACATTATAGATGGAGAAAATACCTTAAAATAAACTGCCCCACATGACTTAGCATCAGAGTAGTCCAGCCAAACTAAAACATGACTTCATACTTAGCTCTCTTACTCTTAAACTATGTTGACATTATCTTTTCTGCATTGATATTGATATTTGAGGATTGATTATTGTAGAAAAACTGTTGCTGAAAAATAAGCCTTTTGCATAATCAGAGAGAATAGTAAATACTGTTTATTGATTATTAAAAATTCTATAATCTTTCAAAGTTTTCCTAAGAGTTTAAACAAGATACATTTACAAATACGTATTTACATGATTGTATTATTTACAGTAGGTAGATAATTTACATATCCTAATTTTTAGTTAGAAGGTTATGTATGTGTGTCTTCTATAAAGAAAAATAACTGAGTGACTGGTAAGGTTTTCTCTCTTGTGTTTCTTCCCTGAGAGTTGACGTGTTCATGACAGGAAAAAAAAATATGTTGGTATGGTTTAGTGGTTGGAAACTCATAAATGCATAGTCTTTCAAGTTTGATTTATTAGGAACTACCAAAAACAAACACCCACCCTACCTGAGCAGTATACAAATTAGCCTACATTCTGAAGCATTTTGACTTTTTTTTTTTTTAAAGCTGAATGTAAACCTGAAGTAACTCTTATGTGTATACATCTTTCTCAGAGAATGTTCAGGAAACAGCAGCCCATGGAGAGTTGGCAGTGTTACATAAAAAGGGCCCACAGGCACTTGTGTAGATCCTGGCCACCAATCAACTTTATAGGTGGAAAAATTAAGATTCTGAAAATATCATGTGCATTGCTTGAAGTTATTCTGTAATACAATCCATCATTATTTTATCTTATGGGTAACCATGCCAGGTTAAGAACTCCAAAATTTTTGATGAGGAGAATCTAGAAATTAGTGAAATAAGTGAGATAGCAAGAATAGGTGGGAATGAATGAAGTTATGTGTACAGGGCTGAATACACAATTTGTGGGTCTTGATACAAAATGAAATTCAAAGTCACTTATTCAAAAAGCAGGAAAGAAAAAGTTCAGTTAAAATACAAAAATATGAAGCTTTTTGTTTAAAAAATTTATTGCTTATAAAATGTAATAGATATAGTAGAGATACATGAGTAATAACAAAAAGATCGCAGAATAAATTTAGTCCTATAGCTTATGATAATGAGATTATACATAATGATACTTTATTATGTGATATGTATTTATAACACTCTTACAATAGTCTTTTAGTGTTATATCTTGATTTTTCTGATCAGCTTTTCTAAACTTCATTAGGTCATCAAATTTGTATTTTTAGCAACTTCATTTTTAACCTATATAACTGAAAGTAGTTTCAGTCATAAATAACTATCAACTAAGTTTTGATAATTTTTATTTTTGAGAAGAATCTTTTTTGCAGCTACGACTGCTAGAGCTGGAATAACTTTCCAATAATTATTTTAAAATAAAAATTTTAGTATATCTAGAGCTGATGATTCTAGAGAAATAATTTTCCTAAAAATATTTAAACCTGTATAGGAATCAATTTCGCATAAGTCTAAATTTAATTTTAATTGCAGTTTGTATGATGGAATTTTAATGAATCTTTGACATTTCCTGTAACTTGTGGGTGTTACTCAAAAAAAACAAAAGTGACTTCATACTTTATTTATAATTTAAAAAAAACCTGTTTGTGCTTTCTATCATGATCTGCAATTATAAGAAAAGTTAATTAAAATTGTACTCCTTGTAAATAATTGGTTCATTTGAAGCTTCATACGAAAATAGTGTTCTTTTTCATCGAATGTGACTTATCTTTAAATTCAATTTCTATGCCTAGGGATATTTGCTTTGCAATGTTGCAGCAGTTTTCAAAACCTGAGTCTAACCCTTTGAAGAATTCTAATAGTTTGCTGATATGCTTTATTGCAGTGTTCTTGTGTACCCTTGTAATTTGTTACAATTTACTGACAAAGTTTACAGCATGAGCACAGGCAGATCTTGTCTCAGCACCCAGGCTGGAGAGTTAATATTTGTGATTTGTGCAGGTGTGTCAGGCAGGGCTTTGGGAAGGCACAGACAAGCTGGTGTCCTGTCTGCTACCATTGTTGCTGCTTCAGCAAACATTGCTGCTGCTGTTGCCACCAGTCTGCTGGGGCCCAGTGCAAGCTGCTCCCTTGGGGCCCAGTCCAAGCTGCTCCCTTGGGGCCCTGTGCTGCCATGGACTGGCCCAGACATGAACACATGTGGCCAGGTCACCTGCTTGGTGTGAGCTGCCACCATGCTCTCTGGCCTGAGCCTGTGCTTGCACGTAGCGTATCTCCTCTGCTCGCCTGCATGCTCCATTGTGCTGCTGGACTTCACTTACAACACAGGTTCAAAGTTAAAATTATGAAATTTTGAGACAGTGAGAGCAGAACATTGAACCAAAGGCAGGACCCTTGAAAGACTGCACAGGTTACATGTCCTGTTGCTGGCTCTGTCTCTGTGTGAAATTCATGTTATCTCCCTACAGTCTATGAAATCTTTGAGCTTTAATCTGAAGCCTCTGAGAATGCCTAGACCTCAGGGTTGAAACTGAAAACTATGGTATTCAAATTTCTCTCTATAAAGCACTGAAGTTCTATTTTTCACTATCTTGCAGGGCATTTTATCCTCCTGACAATAGTTAACTTAGGAGTTGTTTGTGGACCCTGAATACACCAGCATCACTGATGACGTGGAAGCCATGCTTGTCGAATTGTAAATGGTGACGCTTTCAGGGACCTACAGTTAGTGGCCGTTAGTGGCAAATGTTCATTTCTGAGAATCTGGTGACTGAATCTTTTTGATATTAATCTTATAAATTCTAGAAAATGATAACATTAAACAAGCCATCTATTTTAAACTTAAGACAGTGACTTCAATTGTTTAAAAGAGTTATATGTGCTTCTAAATCAGGGACAGGCTTTTGACAGAATCTACCTCCACCTTATGACCATGCTTTATAGACAGATATTTACATATTAATCTCTAAAGGAACTGATAAATTGGGTTCAATAGGTATTGTACCTCATGAAAATTAGATTTTAAAATGTAATTATATTAAATTAATTAATAAAATATCTTAATATATTATTTATAACTTAATAACTGATGGAAGTTTGTTGTGTTAGGTATGTGTGATTGAGAAGGATTGACTGCAGACATTGTGACATAACATTTTTCAATTAATTTTACCAGAATTGGTTAGCTGCTATTTTTCAAGTACATGAAAAGATAAATGAAACATGACTTCTGTTTTAAAGGAGCTTAAAACTCAGAAAAAAAAAACAAACCCTTGATTAAAAGTGATCACAAATTTACTATAACAAAGTGAACATTTCCTAAATCCAGCAAAATTTCATAACCAATATGTAATGTAATTTTCTGGCTCACTGTTATACTTACTCATGCTCTAAGCTGACTACAGCATTTAGCAAGTGCTCTATGAATGCTGTTATTATGCACAAGGATTTTTACATGTTATCTTGTGAGAAATCATGTCAACTCAACAAGATGCACGTTGTCTTCTCCATTTCATAGATGCAGAAATTAGGCCTGTGAGAGATTTACAAAACATTCTCAGGTAGTTTAGCAAGTAAGTTGTATAACTGAGAAATGAATTCAAAACCGAGTCTGTTTGACTGAAAAGTCCACTGGGCTGGCTTGTGCCTGTGGTATTTTCTTTGGCATGTAGCACTCTGAAGGTTCAGTCTAGAGCAGATTTTCTCAGCTGTGGACGACAGAGTATTTTTCTAAGGAAGCATTCTAGGGGGAAGGGGATAAGGGCAATAAACAGGAGAATGGAAGGGATTTGTGGTCAGATATATTTGGCTGCATTGTCTTCTTCCCACTGGAAATTATGAGATATATTAGCATGTTCAATGATCTAGGAGGCCTTACAATATAAAAAGTAAGTCAGTTGTGCTTGATCAGTTAGCACATATACCAAAAATTTGCAAAGAAATAGAATAATGTCATAGTCCTGGTATAGGCATGACACATAATTTTGCAGCACTACGTATTTCTGTGTCTTACCTATTCCAAGATAAATTAAAAAATATAAAAATCTGATAATTTTTTTTGAACTGCAACAGTATTTCTCACGTGATTTCTTTCCTTAGTACCAATTAGCATATTGTGGAAATATTGTTTCATCAAACAAGTTTTTGAGGAAAATGATGTGGAGCTTATAGCTCCAGAGAGATGATATATAGCTATTTAGAAGCATTAGCAACAGCATTATGGACTACAGAGAAAACATCTCACTCAGTTTCTCACAGTTAAGGCCTGGTTTGTTTGTTTGTTTTATTGTTATTGTTACTGTAGAGAGAAACATCTTATAATTCACAAATAAGTTAATGAAAACTATATTTAAAATAATCATCATGCAAATTTGGGAGGAGATTATTATTTTTACAGAAGGTGACTTTTGTTAACTGATCTAAGAAATTGTCATTGGAGTAGTGATGTAGCATAGCAGAACAATTGTAAAATGTGTAGGGGTGGCTGTGTGTAGGAGATCTGACCAAACGAAAAAGGGAGGGTAAAAATTGATTAAACAAAAGAAAAGAGAAAAGGAAAGCCAGGAAACTGCATTTAAATCAAAAGCGTCTGCATTCTAAGAAAAGGACAAATTACAATTAAAAGAGAGATGGAAAAATAAAACAAAAACAACAAGAGAAAAAAACCAGTTCCTGACATGAAAAAAAATATACAAAATAGTAAGAGAATGTTACTTGTTTTAATTCTCAAGTTGATTTTGTCTAGGCCTGCATTTTTAAAATCTACTTTTAAAAAGTCAACATTTTTCCTGAATGTGGGGAAAATGTCTTTGGTAATGTTTGGTATGTCTGCTGTGTTCCTTCACCTCGCTTGGTCTCCTGACTGATTATTTCATTAATCACCTTAAACTAGTAATTTATTTTGGAAAATCAGGGCACCAAAATAGTATAGTTCTTAATCCCAATTGAAAATTAATGCATAAAGATGATGACCTGTGGTTTCATTTTGACCTGGCAGTTACCTGTTTTTAGAAGGCTCAACCCAATGGAGTCTTAGTAACATAGGTCTTTCTTAACATCCCGGTAGTTGTCCTCTCAGCTCAGAATCAACAGGCTGAAGATTTGAAGGGCACGAGTAGGGAATGTTCTGAGACGCCCTCAGATTTAGTAAATAATTAATTTTTAAAAAGAGCACTTCTTTAGCAAGTAGTTCATGTATTTGCTTACAGAGCATCACGCTGGGCACCAGAAGGGTTATGATAGGGGCAGCGGGGCTTGAAAAATTTCTATTGCTTTGGTGCCCTGCAGCAATCCTTTGAATGGGACAGGTATTTTCAAAATAACACTTGCCTAAAAGAATCCATAGTCTTTGTAGGCGTATCAGCAGCTTGAAAACGTCCTGACTTGGGTTTCATTACTGGAAAAAAATCCAAATGAAACTTCTGTTAAGAGAATATAACCACAACAGGGGTCCTGATGTGGGTCTCTTTATAATAGAAATGAAGGTAGGCTGCATTTTAGGTCTCACTAATTTCCCAACATCTGTTTCTTATTCAGTTTCCTAGATCTAGGATTCTTTTCTGTAATGCGAAATGTATATTAACTTTGTAAAATAATCACGAAAAGGAATATTCCCATGTGTCTTTTATGTGGGGATGAAAACAAATATGGCAAATGGAACAGAAAAATTAATTTAAACAGCATTTTTGTTGTTTTATTGTAAGAGAAAGAATTTCAGTGATTAAATTTGAACATAGATGCCTATATACAAGCATTCGGAAAGTTACTAGCTCTAAATAAATATTTTCTTTAATCTTGAAAAATGACTAAATATGCATTTGAATTACATGGAGTATTTCCCTATTTTATCGTCACATTCCATTAGAGACATGTACTTGGATATTCCTAGTGTTCTTAGAATACTTAGATTAATATTTCTCCATGTATGGTTCAAGCATCTCTGAAACAGAATGAATCACCCAGTGTACTTCGGTTTTCATACTTTTTGAAATATAAATGCCTGGGTCCCTCCTAAGATTTATTAAATCAGGATCTAAATGGGGGTGGTGTTCTGGGAACTTTATTTTACAGTAGATTTTCATTTAGTTTGATGGGATAAGCTTTGACTATATCTGCCTTAATGTTGAAGCAGAAATAATTTCTTGTACGCTAACTCTGAAGTATTTTGTTCTCATGAAGGGTGTATGTATTTGTTTTCTCAGGCTGCCATAACGAAATACCAGAGCCTGGCTTAACGTAAATTTTTTTCTCATAGTTCTAGAGGCTGGAAAGCCTAAGATCAAGGTAGCAATAGGGTTCAGCTTCTTGTGAAGACTCTCTTTCTGGCTTGCAGACAGCCACCTTCTCACTGTTCTCACATGGCCTTTCTTTGGTGCACATGCAAGGAAAGAACGAAGGAGCTCCCTGGTATCTCTTCCTATATGGACACTAATCCTATTGAGTTAGGGCCCTACTCCTGATCTCATTTGACCTTGATTACTTTCTTAGAAAGACCATCTACAATACAGCTACACTGGGTGTTGGGGCTTCAACATATGAATTTTGGGGAGACCCAAACATTAAGTCAATAACAATATACAATATACTTTGTCAAATGTTTAATTTGTTCCTTAAAACTGCAAAAATGTAACAGTCAAAAGCATCAGTTCCATCCATAAAGACAGGAAAACTTGAAAGAAACTCTAGTTTTAAAAGTCCCTCCTTACCAGGACAAAAACTTTACAAATAGTTAAGGTGAATTTTGCATCTTAGAACAGAACTTGAGTTAATAATCTTTCAAATTTATATTCTGGATTGTTCTAAGCACAAAGGATAAGAAATTAAAAAAATGTCCAAAATAGTTTCAGATTTTAGCCAAACCAAAAGGGTGCATACCAGCATCCAGAGCTTAATCCTGTTATGGAGAGTGGAGGGGGAAGGTGATGTCTTGTAAAGGACAGCTGAAATTTGAGAAGCTGGAAGCTGGAGAAAAAGCTAGATAAATGTAGGAAACTCAAAAACTGGGGTTTCAGGGAAAAGAACAAGAGTTTACTCCTTGATGATGTACAGATAAGAGCTGAAGAAACACAGTCCTGGGTACTAGACAGATGTAGGTTTAATCTCTGTCTCTAGATGGATGAGGCTACATAACCTATCTGATATTTAAGTCCCATTGCAAAAAGAGATAATATGTTATCTTTTTATTAATGGTAAAACATTATCACAACTTATTGGCTTATGCAAATACCAATTCATCATTTCACAATCTCTGTGAATCAGGAATCTGGGCCCAACTTAGCAGTGTCCCTTGCTCAAGGTCATACAAGTCTGCAATTAAGGTCCTGGCTGGGCTGGATTCTCATCTGGAAGCTGACTGGAGATAGATATGATTCTAAGCTCACTGGGATTGGTAGCAGAATTGATTTCCTTGCATTTGTATGAATGAAGACCATGACTTTTTGCTGGCCAATAGGCTGTTGACTGTCCTCAGGTCCTGCAGTTCCTAGAGGCTGCCCACAAGTTCTTGCTACAAGGACCTCCTCCACATGGCTGTTTATTTCATCAAGTAAGCTAGGATCTACTCTAGCTCTATTCTACTAAAACAGAATCTTATATAACACAACTATAGGAGGAACATCTAACATAACCTTATTAAGAGTGACATCCCATCACTTTTGTTGCATTTTATTGGTGGAAAGCAAGTCAAAGATTTCGGCTGTACTTAGGGGGAGGGGATTATACAAGAGCATGACTCATTAGGGGTTACCTTTGGGTGTGTCTGCCACATATAGCAATACCCACCCTGCTCTTTGGGGATTGAAAGAGACTGTAGACATTAAGTTTTTGGTTTGTATATGTACTGCTTATATAGGAATCATTACTGTGTTCCACTCACATGCCTAACGGAGAAAGGTTCTTTTGAGGCAGTAACTGATCTTTTGACTCTGCCTCATCTCATAGACTCAATCCAGAGCAACCAGTGAGTAGACCATGCACGTCTTGACAGGTGTCACACTTGTTCTTTATGATGAGTTTATGTTGTTTCCTGGACTGACTCTCAGGGAAAAAAAAAAAAACTTTGAAGAGGGAAAAATGACAAAGTACTTCCTCTTTCTGCTTCTGACCTCCCCACTTAACATACACCTTGATAATATCTCTATATTTCTCTCTCCAGCACTCGGGGGAATTATGCCATTCTCCTTATACTCCAGGACCCTCTTAGGCATTTCCCTTGTGTGCACTCTCCTTAGAAAAAAAGGATATCAAATTAACAATAAACCTTGTCTCATTACTATACGGCTCCCTCCTCCTGGGCTTTGCACTTACATAGCTATAAAAAAGCTTAAACAAATTCAACATACTCCTTAATCGGCTGCCTCTTCCAGTAAGCACTAATAGCATCAGTACTTGTACACAGGTAAAGGCAAGCAAGGGGAGACTGAGGAAGCTCAGAAAGGTACCTTTTCCTAGTTGAACCTTCAGATGAGCATGCAGCCCAGCCAGCGCTGGACCGCAGCCTTGTGAGATTCTGTGCTGAGGGCCCAGATAAGTCATACCTGGACTTCTGAGCTATAGAAGCTATTTTCCTTGTGATGATATTTTAGGTATTGTGTGTAATCTATGAGGCAAAATTTTCAACATGAGGAGACCTGACAACGACTCCAAACAATAGAAAACTTCATCCTGTCTTTTTATTGTTCAACAGAGAGCTTATGTTTCAACATATAAAACAATTACATGACTTTAAATAAACTGTTTAGTGTCTAAGTTGACGTTCCTTACAAATGCACTTTTCTGGGAAAGGAACTAAAAATAATCACTCTTAGTGGAGTAATCAATGTTTTATTACCCTCTACAGCTTATAAGTCACTTTAAAATGTATTCTTTCCATCCTGATAGCATATATGAAAGATGTTTAATTAGTGGTTCTTTAGGAGAGGTCTGTGAATTTCTCTTAAGATACTTAAGATGGTCAGATGGCAAGTATAAACATACAAATAAAATAGTCTTATTTAAGGTATATTTTCCAGAAAAAATTAGGTTAAATGCATTTTAATCTATAGTTTAAATTAATTATGGTGGTTATGAGAATAAATATTCCATGACTATTTAGGTAGTGTTGGTAAGAAGATGTAGACATTGTTTGGTTTACTGACTTGGTTCTTATATTGGAAAGTTTAAGAAAAATTGAATTAGAATAAAGTTTTCAATGTCCCCTAAATTAAAAATATTCAGGGAATAGATGTTTAATTGGGCATATAGTGTTTTATTTCAGCACTTCAGGGACTGTAAAACACAAGTAGGTGGATTAAGCAGCTTTGGCGTGTTCAGATACCAACTAGTAGCCCTCGGCTACCTGCAGAAGATAACCTATCAAGCATGAAGTCTCTCTCATCAGATTGTGTTTCTGTGCATGACAGGCAGTCTTCAGGACCAGAGGGGAAATGGCTCAGTCCAGTCTTTTTTCGTGGCTTGAACTGGCCTCACTGAACTGAATCGATTGCTTGTAAAAATGGAAGTATCAGTTTGATAAAGATTAAGGCATTTTTCTCACCTTTACCACACCTTGGATTAAAAGGATGAAATGGGATGTAGTAAGGAGTATGGATGGTTGGACAGTGACTGGTACTGTATGGACAGCTGAGGGTCCCACTTCTTACTTTCTTCCCCTACCCCCATCTCTAAGCTGGAACCCTGTGTGTGACTAAAACTTAACAGTTCAATTTAAATGAAGCAAAAAAATAGGTAATACATAAACTTCAAATCAAGACTCAAGACTGGTTACATAATTTTCAAGACACATTGTAAAATGAAAATGTAGAGCCCTTTTTCCGAAAATTAACTAAAATTTTCAAGATGACAATAGCAGAGTATTAAAACAAGTGCAGAGCCCTTCCAAGGATTATCTCAGGTCTCACACTGTGAAGCTAGCCCTGCAAAGGTCACCCTGCAATCTCCCAAATATCAGCTGCAGATTTGTCCTTAGGGTAGAATAAACATGTACCTTCATTGCACTTTAGAGGGAAGATGGGATCCTGGGAAGCTTGGACAGTAAGACGTTGATGGTACCTATGAGCTGGTACCCAGAACACCTGAAGCTCTTATGTTGGCTCTGCTGTCCAGGCCATACATCAAATCTACATACACTGTTCTGTGCTTTCTTCTTTCTTTTACCATTTGATGCTTGTTTTACTCCAAATACACATGTATTAAAATACTGGCAGGCAAAATGAGTTTTTACCCTTTCTCTATTCTGTATCCTGTGTATGGCTCTGGACCTCCAGGGAAAACTCCTGTTTTTGTTTGTTTCTGGGAAGAGGCTACCTGATCACGTCTTTATGAAATGTAGTGTACTCATGAAAGCACCAGCTTTGGAGTCAGACTTGTATAGGTTTTACGACAGGTTCTTCCACTTCCCAGGTCTTTGATCTTTGGCAATCATCTATCTTTCCTGACTCCCTATTTCCTATTGTAAATGGCAATAAAAATATCTACTTCATAGGCCTATTTTGCATATGAGAGGA
The DNA here is from genome assembly GCF_048564905.1 of Vicugna pacos. Classification (NCBI taxonomy): domain Eukaryota; kingdom Metazoa; phylum Chordata; class Mammalia; order Artiodactyla; family Camelidae; genus Vicugna; species Vicugna pacos. Next base: position 79,721,113 of record NC_132987.1, read on the forward strand.
GATAGTATTTAGAAAGACAGCTGCCCAGCATATTATAAATACTAAAAAATTATGACATTCATTTCTGTATTATTATAATTTCAAATCATACTTTGCAGAAAATATCAATTACTTTTATCTTGACATGAAGAGTTTAAAATTCAGCATAGAATTAGAGAGAGCTTGGAGATTTTCTGGTTGAATAGCTCTTAAATTTGTTGGGATCCTAGACCTTTTTGAATTCTGATGCAAGGTGGTGGATCCTCTTTCTTCCCCAAAGTTGCACATGCACTCAGCATTCTGTTTCAGGAATTCTTTCACAACCTGATGCTCATCATTGGAACCTTCAAACGCAGGTTAAAAAGAGTGTATCAAATCTGATATTTAGTGTCCTATTCGCAGAACAGTGATGGGATTGGCCTCACAATGTCCAGCTTCCATTATTGGAAGCAACCCCCTTTCCTGAATATGGGTCTGTTTTTTTTCACTTTACCCCAGAAATGCTGAGCACAGCCTGGAAATTAATGTGATCATCAGATCAAAGAAAATTTGAAAATCAGATAAAAGAATACTTTTATTTCAAAGAATATCACTACACCTGCTTTCCTTTTGAATGCCTGTCTTCTGAGAGACCCCTCAGTGCTGCGAAGTTCTTTCTTTTAAGTGACTACATCTAATGTGCTGCTGCTCACAACACTAATGACTTCATACTCGGGCAGTCAAATAGAATAGTAGCTCAGATTTTGAAAAGTAACAGAGCTATGTGGGCTTTTTAATATGACCTTAGGGTTGTCACATTGATCTCTGTTTTGTTTTTCCTTTTTTTGGTTCATTCATTCTATTTATCTTTATTTATCCATTGCCTCCTTTCCTTTTCCTTCCTCTCACTTTAAGCTTTGGGCCTAGTTTGCAAATCATTTTTTAAAAGTAACCCACGGGTCTAGTTTCTACCTAATTCACAGCACTTGCATTTGACTCTTCAGGGTTTATTCCAGATTCTTTCCTCCTCCTTGGCTACTTCTGCTTTTTCTGATCACACAACAAACTTCTGGCAGCAGAGGATACACTTATACTTTCAAAGAGGCTGTGAAAATAAAGCAAGAAGCGATAGAAAGGCAGAGTTCTTCACGTCGCTTAGGCTCCTAGCCTGGTTTTCATTGTGTTCTTTGTCTGGTTTCCATTTGACCCACACAGATTCCTTCTCGTTCCTAAGCGCGCATTCCAGGGTTTATGTTCACGGCTGAGAGATGCATGTAGAGAGTATGCAAAGAGTAATTTCCAAAGAGTAACCCCAAAGAGGGCTGTCAGATTTCTCTTTATGGCTATTTTGGCTTCAAGTCATTTTTATATTTCTTCTAGCTCTAGATCAGGCTGATGTGGAGAGACAGGGTATTTTGATTGTTTCCACATTTCTTGCGATGATATCGCAAGGCAAAATCCAGGGGGAACTGAAGCGTCATCTGTCGTGTATGGCCAGGTTGAAGCTGTATGACATTTGAAGTGTAGGCGCAGGGAAAGTATCTGCCAACCTGGAAGTTTTTAATCCCCTTTTCGGAACACTTAGCAGAGTTGCCACGCTAGTCCCACAGTGCCAGCGCCCTGTCTGCTGCTGATGTGCAGTCTACTCTTGTTCATATTGGGTGTGATCACATGTGAACCTCAAAGACCTTTTCGAAGCTCAGCCTTCTGTGACTCCTGAATCATTAACTTTCACCCAGTCATCACATTTTACCTTCTGCCCACAGGTTTTGTTTAATAGGAAAGTAATTGACATGTGGCAGGTAAGACATGCTGTGTGGATAGAAAGAACCTTCAAGTTAAGTGCATATTTTTACAAGATCATAGAACTTTGACAGAACTGGCCAGGTTTTCATTCTTTAGCATGCTTGTATAATTTATCTATATTTATTTTGAAAAGTTGGATGTGAGCTTGCTTCAATTTTTGATCGCTTTTTTTCTTAGTAATGAAAAAGAAGAAATACTTCTTTTGTGAGAAGTGTCATCAGTGGGAAGAGGCAGTAATGGAAGCCTTGTTAGAGCTGACCTCAAGAGAAGGCAGAGCAGGATCTGATCTATGTTTTAGGAGTGGGTGGAGTAGCAAGTGGAAATCATTGTACTAATGTAAGTCCCAACAGCTTATCTTTTCACTGTTATAGATTCACTCCTTTGGTGTGGAAAGGTTTTAGCTTTCAAAAGTGCAGCTATTAAATTGCAGGTTATTTTTGAAAATATTAGGCAATATCTGTAAATCCCACAATTGAAAGCCAATTAGGCATCCAATCCTGTAAGAATAGGGCGTGGAATGAGTGTTAGAATGCTGTTAGAAGACAAAGTTGTTCTGAAAGTTGATGGTGCAGGAGGAAAAGTCATCTACTTCCTGGTTTGTTAAAATTAGACTCTACTCTTAACTGTGCTACTTCAGTCAGAGAAGGTGATGAGATGCACAGAACTGACCGACAGCTGTTTTTGCATTTAAATTACTGAAAAATGCTTGAAGGGAGTCTGACTGAGGCTGCTATTATTGGGTTTTAAATAAGTTAAAAAGTGAACAAAGTCCTCCCAGAGCCCTCTGCGGTGTACACAGCCCTTTCACAATCACAATTTTGTTTAATTTTTATCATTAGCCTGTAGACATGGCGAACACGTTACTTACGTTACCGTCTACAGAGGAATCATTGATTTTGCACAGAGCAAGTGTATGTGAGCATATGGTACTTTATAAGTACTTTGGAGAAGAAAGCTGCATTTCAGGAACTGAACTACAAATTGATAAAGCAATTTATCCACAGTTCCATCAGAGCTGTCCATGCAGAATGTGCATTTGTATCTTTATTAGCTTGAATTTACATTGCTTAAAATGTATGAATCATTTAGGCAACTTCATCACTGTGACTGTATTTAAGCATGCAATTAAAAAATTCTAATAATATTTAAAGTCATTTGCTGGGATGACTTTTCTATTATAAGTCAATAAGGGAGAAGGAAACATGACAATATATTATTGTTCAAATAAGGAAATAACACATATGGTATTTCTTTATGGCAGAGAATTCTTCATGCTTCCTTTATAATGTTGCTTCCAAATATATATCCCTGGACAGAAGAATAATCTTAATCTTACTTAAGCCTTAGGAGTATAAGGTACATCTATTTTTCTAAATCTGTTTTTGTTGGAACATGAGGAGAGAATGATGTAGTCATAATTGCAACATTTTCTGAATCAAAAATGTCATTATGTGACCTGACCTACGCGATTTTTAATTATTTAAAAAAATGACATTTATTGCAAAGATAGAAAACCTATATCACATTTAGCTTTATATTCATGAATCTCATTTATGAAAAAAATAAAATCACATGGAAAAAGAATATGAAGGACAAGTGACTGCTGTTGATTGGAGTAAAATTTTTAATTGTGACAGAATGAAGGAAGTTCATTTAGAAAAAATAATAAAGACAATCTAATATTACTCTCTTCCATATTGTTTTCTTGGAAATTAAAGCATTTTAGAAGATAATCATGTAGCACAGGATCCAAACTCCCACCAAAAGCACTCCATGAAATTTGATTATTCCTTTCAGATTTTCATGGTCGTATAGTGAATCTTCAGGTTTCACTAATGTTATTTATCTGATGGTGCCTAACTGATTAGCACCCAGTCCTCACCAGGTTTTGACTATTCCAAGCCAACAACTCTTGAAAGTCCAGAACACAAAATTCTTCTCAAAGCTTTATTTAAAATTCTATGCAGAAGATTAAATTGTTTTTCTGTGGGTTTTCAAGGATACTTGAAGGGTTCTGGTATTTGTGAACAAGGGGGTAAAATACGATTTAGACAAGGGCAGTAATAATAAGTCTTAACTTTTCATGAACTGACACTAAATAGGTTTGCATGTTTTTTTTAATAAACTAGGGACTTGGGAGAGTGTAAAGGTGAAAAATATTGTATAAATCTCTTATGTTAAGAGTGATTGTCAATGGGAAAAGCATCCTTCTGTTTTTCATCAAAAAGCATTCACTTTAGCTCTTGGAGGAGAGTTGAGAGATTAGTGGTGTCAGTGCAGTACTGGGCACTCCAGGAGGGGCCGTGTCTGGGAAACGTCTCAGGTGAAATTCAATGGCCTAGACATAAACTGGGTAAAGATCAATCATGGCTACCAGACTGTTTTTTTCTGTTGTTTCTAAGAACAGAGTGCTAGAGATGGTGTGTTGGTACAGGGAACAGAGTGCTTGAGATGGTATGTTGGTACAGGGAGGTCAGTGGTTTTAAGAGTCTATGGGAAAAGGGCTGTGAAGGGAAAAATTGGGAGTTCAAGATTTGCAGATAGTAACTACTATATATAAAATAAAAAATAAGTTTTTTCTGTATAGCACAGGAACTACATTCAATATCTTGTAGTAACTTATAATGAAAAAGAATATGAAAATGAATATATGTATGTATATGTATGAATGAAACTATGCTGTACACCAGAAATTGACACAAACTGTAAACTGACTATACTTCAACTAAAACAAAACAAAACAAAACAAAAAACAAAAACAGCTCTAAAAAAAGAATCTATGGCACTTAAAATTTAAAAGACTAGAGTTGAAGTCCAGGCTTTGTATCTCACAAATATGATCTAGAACAGTTCACTAAATCTCTCTGAACTTCAGTTTCATCTTTTCTAAAATTCATATCTTGCTATTCCAGGCAACTTATGTATGAGTTGTGCTGGAATCCAGGCACTCCAGGACTGGGAATATGTGTCAGTTATTTATTTTGGCATAACAAATCACCCCAAAATGTGTTGCTCTATAACAATACAATTTATTTCTCATGATTATGAGGGTTGACTGAGTGAATTTCCTGCAGGTCTGACCTACATCATTCCTGTCGCCTCTAGCTCCGGGATTGATGAGCGCGGAGCTCAGCTGAGCTGTTAGCCAGGGAGACTCAGTTTTCTTCCACAGAGCCTTCCTGTGGAGCTAGACTGGGCTCCCTCACTGCCTCCTGGGCTCCAGAAGTGTTCCAGTTGGGAGGATTTCAAGAATTAGAGAATGAATGCTACAAAGCTCCTAAAGGGGACGGCTGGACGTCCTACAGGGTCCCTGTCACCACATTTTACACACAAAGCAAGTCACAAGGCCAGCCCACCTTCACGAGGAGAAAAAGTCCGACCCACTACTGGATGAGAGGGGTGGTGAGGTCTCATTGTAGAAAGAATACAATATGGAAGATACTATTATGGTTATGTTTGGAAATAATCTACCAAAGGAGGCGAGTGCTAAAGCTGGGCCTTGGGCGTGGATGGTGCTGAGGTACTGACTGGCGATAGTAACCTCCCCTGCACAGGAAACCCAGTGATGCAACTTGCAACCTCCGAAGTCCATGCCCATGCAGGACAGAACGGATCTTGGCTGAATGTGGATTCTAGGAGGAAAACAACTTTGGGGTTAAAATCTAGCTCACGATTTCCTGACTATTTGCTTAAGTTCATCTGTGCCTCAACTTCCTTATCTATAAAATGAAGAGAATAACATTTTCTATCTCATAGAGTTATTTGGAAGATTGAATAAGCACCATATGTTAATGGCTTAGAATAGTGCCTAACAAACATAAAAACTTCAAAAGAAATGTTTATTATTATTATTATTAGCATCATCACCACCGCCATTATTATTATTGAAGTAGTCTAGATGCATTTGGGGTGGCTGGTGTGAAGTTAGCAAGACATTTCATTCACAGCCACCATTGGGAATTCAGGAAAAGTCCATTAGTTTCAAGAAATCGAGTTATGTTTTTCAGGGATCTTACCTGGGAGCACGTGAGGGGACACATAGTGAAAAGAAGCTGGCCTCTTGGGAGGAGATCTGACAGGAGGTAGGTCTCTGTCTATGTCTAGGGTGTAAGGTAGGACCCTGATTCTTGGGTCGTAAAGGGGAGAGAGCCAAGCAAACAGGAAGAAGTAATAGAGGGGAATTCAGTCATGTGCACACACTTGCGAATGGGGCCAACTTTTGGCTGCAGCTTTGTAAGGAAGAGGGTTTTTCCGAAACTAAAATCTCCATCAGTGTATAAATGAGTCTTGGGACACTGGGAAACCTGGATACCTTGGCCAAATCACTGAGTCTAAGATACATAACTTACTTCCAACCTCCAGTAAAATATAGTTTTACTTCCCACCACTGTTGATTGACTCAGGAACTGAAGTCAGTCTTGGTCTATAAGTGGAGATGGTGAGTGGATTCAGCCTTGGAAGCTAGGAAGATAGAGATAAATGCAGGGGCTGTGGCACAAGGCTGACACAATCTCACTGGATGGTTATGATGATCAAATGAAACTGGATATAAAAGAACTTAGTGAATTACTATCATCAGGCACATCTCCTGGGACAAATAATTAAAAAAAATGTAAATTTTCGAACTAAACACCCGAGGATAGAATCCATGGTGTTATGTGTGAAGGCTGAGGTCCGTGTCAGGCAGTCAGGCAGTAAGGCAGGCAGGAGAGCCCGAAGTGCAACAGTGGGTCAGGGCAGAGCTCAGGACTTAAGCAATTATGAAGGAAAAGGTGGCGAATGTATTGGGACTAGAAGATCAGAACCTGAATGCACGGGCGGATCCCTCACTATTGCGTGCAGTGGAAATGACAGCAAATCCCATGATGAGGTTGATAATCCCTCTGCCCTGGTTTTAAGCAGTCTTTCTGATGTGGATGGCTGAAGGCTCACAGGTGTGTGCTGAGCCCTGGAATAAATTCTGCAGGTGCTGGTGATTGCAGTAAAGGTCTAAGTCCCTTTAGAGAGTCCTCACTGTCTGAACAAATGAAATGATTTTGAATGCTTCTGCTTGCTACAGGGAAATTTATAAAAAGATGACATGATTTCATGCTCCTTTGGATAGCTTTCTGAAGAGACCTGGGCCAAGAAAATTATTCTCCAAAAGCCTGCTAAATTTTTATAATGGAAACAAATTTCTTTCTTAATATAAGTAACATTAATTCTATTTTAAATTTATGATGTGAGAGTTGAGGTTTTTAATCACCCTCTCTGTGATTTAACATTGGGGGCTCTTTGTGTAACCAGTAGCTGACGAAGATGTCACTGTTGTATTATTTTAAAATAGGAAGGTTTTAGAAACTGATATTTTGTTCATCGTGTCTCTTGTTTTATGTTGCATTGAGAATTAGTCAAGAATGTGGTGCCAAATTACTTACACCATAAGAAAACATGAAGTTATTTAAGAAAATGAATTTTGTGCAAAGGTGAAACTACAAAACAGTTGAGACTGTATCCAAAAGACTAATTTTCCTCCTTATTTGCTGTTCTCTGCTTCTCCTTAACTCAAGTACCAGGTGGATGATTCCTCTAACTTAAGCACTGCTAGCTAAACTCAAATAATACTTTAGAAGCGAGGTCAAAAGTTAACTAGTTACGTGAATCTTTCTCCTTAAAGTATCATTCAGATAAAAATCAGTTCTAATTTTGTAATTCTGCAGTATGTTCAGACTCATCTTTATACTTGCAGTATTTACATCAAAGTTGTTCCAAAAGTAAACTTTTAAAATAATTTTCCAACTTTCCACAATATCTTTAGGGGAGTCAGATATTTAACTCCTGAAGGTGTTGGGAGGCAGAAAAGTGAAATGCAAAACCACAGGCTGATGGGCAAGAAGCAGAAGTTAGTTAACGAGGTGGCGAGAGTGAACAGGGTAGGAGTTCAGAGGGATTCTGAAGGGAATCATTGAACTTTAATACGATGATGAAAAGACATCTTGACCGAGAAAAAAATGTTCATGAACAATTCTCCTGGGTTATGCAATAGAGTAAGTCTGTAAAAACTCTGGTACATTTCCACTGAATTAAAAATTATATTCTTTCCATCAGAATATTACTGGCCTAAAACAAGGGTATTTTTTCCCTCTGCCCCATGTTAGATTAGACCAAGTTTAAATTATGGAAAAATTATTTTTCAGATTTAATAACCTCCTACAAAAAACAATAAGCTATTTAAATGCTAAATTTCAAATCAGAACAGCCTTAACAAGATTTGTGTCTCCTGTAAACCACACTGCAATCAATAGAAAAACAAATTAATAAAGGTTAAGCCCTGTACCTTATTTCTTTAGAGGCACATAATTCAAGTGCTTTATCAAGTTATAAGAAAATATTTAAAAAACAAAAACAAAACCCTTCCTGCCTTTATGGTGTACAATCAAGATAAAATGTAGTTGTGGTATGTCTATATACCAGGTCAAAATATTATACTGAAATGAATGGTTTCTCTTGGCTTTATTTATCTTATTTTAGCAAGCACACTGTCCTCACTGTGTCAGGCTGTGGTTTTAGTGAGTGCTAATGTAACTCATTAAATTCTCATAATATCCATATGAAAGCGAACCTTTATTAGCTCCATTTTACAGATTAAGAAACTGAGGCATAGAAAGCTTAAGTAATTGCTGAAGTTCATGCAGCCCCAAAGTAGCAGAGCAAGTAGAGGAATTCTGGTATTTTGGCTTCAGAGTCTATGCTCTTAATCCATGATACTCTGATGCAGCTGCTCATAGAAAATGTGCTTTCATAGATAATATAACCAGAAAATGTCATTGATTAGATAGGAGTCCCAAATGCTAGAGGGAATCCCAACTACTCTTTGAATATTTTCATTTCTACGTTTATTTGCTACAGTCATTTTAAACCCAGAATTTCTTACCTTAAACTCATTATCTTCCCATCCAAATGTGTTCCTTCTAAATACCTATATTGGATGATGACTCACAAGTTATTCAGTACCTTAGGGAAAATCTAGGAGTTATTCTGGAACTCTGCCCAAGCTCACTGTCTATATCTAGTTACTCATCAGATTGTGCTCCTCCTAAATAGTCTCAAAACGAGCCTCTCCTCTTTATGCCTTTGCCACTTTTATTGCCACTTTTCAGGCTTTTTTCATCTTATGATGAAACAATTAAATTGTAATCTAAATGGTCTCCTTGTTTTTAAATTTCCTCCATTCTAGCCATCCTTTACTTTATTGCTTATGTGATTTTTAAAATATATTTATTTAATCTTCTTTCTCTTCCAGTTAAGGAACTTCACCCTCTTCCTCTTGCCTTGGTATAAAATATAAGGCTTTTTCTTATCTTCTGCTACTCCCCTAATATCAGACTTTATGATGTGCCAAATATCAAGTATCATGCAGTTTTTAGCCTCCTGTCTTTGCGCCCGCTATTCCCCTCTGCTTGGGACATTCTACTCACCACTTGTCCTCTTGGCAAACTCATATAAATGTCCAATAAATGTCCATCTGATGTGTCCAGCAAGCCTGCTGTACCTTGGAAGAATTAGTTATGCATTGATGCTACATCTGTGCCTTGTACAGCCTTCTGCTGCATTTACCACAACTTGCTGTAATTTTTTTTTTTAACATTCTGAGTTAGTCTCTCAGCTTCTACAGGGGACAGCAATTAATGCGAGGTCAATAAATGTCAGGGCAGGAAATTTATTATGAATCTCCATTTTAGCTCACTGTGAAAGGTTTTATGCTATCAGAAGATGTAGAAATTTGAGAAATGGTGCATTCTAACACACGATGACTGAAGAGGAAAGATGGTAAGATAAAATGGATTGGAAAAATAGGGAAGAATGTGGTTTTATTTAAGGTAGAGGAGGAATCAATATTTGAACTGAAGCCATTATGTCTTCTAAATTGTCAAGATGTTACTTTTAATATGTTTATATCTCATTCACTGGTGCTCTACGTGGGGCCATCTGGACGTTCTGCTATGGAATGTCTCTTGTTTGGATGTGTTCACACTCTGGTATGGCCCCAATAGTTAGGCGTTAAGTCAGCTGTGTCTCTTGTCTCAGAACATTGATTGTCACTCAACGTTTGTCTGTGTTCCTCTGCATGGTGCTATTTACCACCCAGAAAAATTCCTATCATTTGGCAAATAGAATTAATTTTTTATACGCACAATGTAAGAATGTAAGACTAAAGATATACAGAGACTCTCTAACAGGTTTTTGGTTTCCTTAAAAGCCATTTATTTTCTTGGTCAATGACTATCGTGTTTTCATAACCAAATCCTGACAGTTGGGTCCAGCAAAGAAATGGTTTTAATTAACTTCGTTGGGCAAAATAAAATTATTACAAAAATATAGGCAATTTTCAGATTATGCCACAGTTTATAATAAAAATGCTTAACTGTATTTCGTAGACTTCAAGGCTAGATGTGGCGTGTTGTTTAAGAGTGTTTGTATTGTGAGTCATAATGTATTTATCAGAATTCTGGAATATCATGGTTGATCTCCCTTTGAATGTAAGAAAGCTTGATTCCATTAATGTTAAATTTAAGCAATTTTTAAAAAAATCTTGTGATCCCCATTAACAGATGTTTCAAGGAGTTTTAGAACAAGAAAGGTGGGGGAAAATTCCTCAAATGGGAGGAATTGTTTTCTTGATAATTCTGTTTGATATCATTTTCTTTGCTTCTGAGGTATTAACATTTGTCCTGATAGTTAACACACATTTAATGCTGATTATTTTTGTTTTTTATTTTCTCTTCCATTGATCTACATAAAAGCTCATGCCAACACTTCATGGCTTAAAACAACAATCATTTATTTTTCTCATAAATCTTCAATTTGTTCAGGGTACAGCAAGCCAAATGGTCTCTGATCTACAATTTCTAGGATGGCTGAAACACCTATAATAGGGCTGGGCAGGCAGCTCTCCCTCCTTTCCTGGTTAGAATTTCTAAGGGATATTTCCTGTTGTTTTTTGTCCATAATGGTACTTTCAAGGTGCTCAGACTTCTTACATTGAAGTTCAGGGGTCTATGAATGAGTTTTCCTAGAAAGCAAGATCTTTTATGACTTGGCCTTGAAAATCTTGCAACTAAGTAATATCTTTTACCATATTTCATTGATTATAGTAAACCTCAATTCTTTGAAGGAGTGGTCTGCCCAGAGTGTAAATACCAGGGGCAGAGATGACTTGGAAATAATCTTGGAGCCAGGCTCACACATCCCTATGCCCTTCATCCCCTTCCTTCTTTTCTTCTCCTCCTCCTCCCTTTCTCCTTTTCCTCTTCATCCTCCTCTTGCCTTTCCCCTTTGGTGTTGTCATACACAGTAGAATTTTGAAAAATGTATATAGTGAAATAATCACCACTACAATCAAGACAATACTCAGAGCATTCCTATCTGTCTCTTTGTGGTCAAATTCATCTCCCGACTTCAGGGACCTGACAATTAGGAATCTGTTCTCTGTCCTTATAGTTTTCCCTTCTCCCGAATGTCATAGAAAAGGAATCATACAGTATCTAGCTATTTGAGATTGGCTTATTTCATTTAGCATAACTTGGGATTCACCTGCATTGTTGCATGTTTTAGTAGTTTGCTCTTATTTATTGCTGAGTAATATTCAATCATATGGATATAATTTTTATTGAAGTATAATTGACTTGTAACAGTGTATCATTTTCAAGGGTATAACATAATGATTCTATATTTTTATATATTATGAAGTGATCATCACTATGTCTAGTTACCATCTGTCACCATACAAAGTTACAACAATATTATTGACTATATTCCTATGCTGTATTTTATATCCCTGTGACTTATTGATTTTATAACTGGAAGTTTATACCTCTTAATCCCCTTCACCTATTTCACCAATTCCCCCAACATCAACCCCTGTGACAACCACTAATTCGTTTTCTCTATGAGTCTGCTTCTGTTTTATGTATGTTAATTTTTATTTTAGGTTCTGTGCATAATTAAAATCATACTGTGTTTGTATTCTTTTGTCTGACTTATTTCACTTAGCATAATAACTCCTAGGTCCATTCATGTTGCCCCAAATGACAAGATTTGAATTTTTTATGGCTAAGTAATATTCCTGTGTGTCTGTATGCGTCACAAATATGTGTGTGTGTGTGTGTGTGTGTGTGTATATATATATATATATATATTGAGAGAGAGAGAGATAGAGCCCATCTTCTCTATCCTTTCATCTATTGATGGACACTTAACGTTGCTTCTGTTTCTTGGCTATTGTTAATAATGCTGCAATGAACATTGGGGTACAAATATATTTTTCCAACATATATTTAGTCTTTTCTTTTTCTTTGGATAAATACCTAGGAGTGGAATTGTGGGATCATATGATAGTTCTAATTTTAATTTTTGAGGGATCTCTAGTCTGTTTTCTATAGTGGCTGTACCAATTTGCATTCCCACCAACAGTACACAAGGATTCACTTTTCTGCACATCCTCGCCAACACTTGTCATCTTTTGTCTTTTTCATGATAGTCATTTTGACAGATACAAGGAGATATCTCATTGTATGCTGGGGTAGCCTTGGAAGGCTGGCTAGAACACCGGGTACTTTTCAAACTGCTTCATCTATGCTGGTACTTGGAGCCTTTGTGTTTGTGCATCAACCCTTTACAGGTGGAGTCTTAGTTTCCTACAACCCTCCAGTTCTTCCAGGTGTAATCGATGCTGATTTTCAAAACCAAATGGTATAGTGACTCATCTTCCTGGGGCTGGTCTCTAGGGTGCCAGACGTGGGGTTCAGAGCTCTCACTTCTTAGGAAACACCTCATGTTTGTGACAGCCTGTCCTGCTTGTGGGTCACTGTGGTGGGGGTGTGGGTCCTGACTAGATTGCATCTCTATCCCTCCTTCCTGTCTCAATGCATTTTTTTCTTTGTATTTTTTTTAACATTTTTTATTGATTTATAATCATTTTACAATGTTGTGTCAAATTCCAGTGTTCAGCACAATTTTTCAGTCATTCATGGACATATACACACTCATTGTCACATTTTTTTCTCTGTGATTTATCATAACATTTTGTGTATATTTCCCTGTGCTATACAGTGTAATCTTATTTATCTATTCTACAATTTTGAAATCCCAGTCTATCCCTTCCCACCCTCCACCCCTCTGGTAACCACAAGTCTGTATTCTCTGTCCATGAGTCTATTTCTGTCCTGTATTTATGCTTTGTTTTTGTTTATTTGTTTGTTTTTGTTTTTGTTTTTTAGATTCCACATATGAGCGATCTCATATGGTATTTTTCTTTGTCTTTCTGGCTTACTTCACTTAGAATGACATTCTCTAGGAGCATCCATGTTGCTGCAAATGGCGTTATGTTGTCGGTTTTTATGGCTGAGTAGTATTCCATTGTATAAATATACCACTACTTCTTTATCCAGTCACCTGTTGATGGACATTTAGGCTGTTTCCATGTTTTGGCTATTGTAAATAGTGCTGCTATGAACATTGGGGTGCAGGTGTCATCCTGAAGTAGATTTCCTTCTGGATACAAGCCCAGGAGTGGGATTCCTGGGTCATATGGTAAGTCTATTCCTAGTCTTTTGAGGAATCTCCACACTGTTTTCCACAGTGGCTGCACCAAACTGCATTCCCACCAGCAGTGTAGGAGGGTTCCCCTTTCTCCACAGCCTCTCCAGCATTTGTCATTTGTGGATTTTTGAATGACGGCCATTCTGACTGGTGTGAGGTGATACCTCATTAAAGTTTTGATTTGCATTTCTCTGATAATTAGTGATATTGAGCATTTTTTCATGTGCTTTTTGATCATTTGTATGTCTTCCTTGGAGAATTGCTTGTTTAGGTCTTCTGCCCATTTTTGGATTGGGTTGTTTATTTTTTTCTTATTGAGTCGTATGAGCTGCTTATATATTCTGGAGATCAAGCCTTTGTCGGTTTCACTTGCAAAAATTTTCTCCCATTCCGTAGGTTTTCTTCTTGTTTTACTTCTTGTTTCCTTTGCTCTGCAGAAGCTTGTAAGTTTCATTAGGTCCCATTTGTTTATTCTTGCTTTTATTTCTTCTAGGAGAAAATTTTTTTTTTACATTTTTTTATTGATTCATAATCGTTTTACAGTGTTGTGTCAAATTCCAGTGTTCAGCACAATTTTTCAGTCATTCATGGACATATACACACTCATTGTCACATTTTTTTCTCTGTGATTTATCATAACATTTTGTGTATATTTCCCTGTGCTATACAGTGTAATCTTATTTATCTATTCTACAATTTTGAAATCCCAGTCTATCCCTTCCCACCCTCCACCCCCCCCCGGTAACCACAAGTCTGTATTCTCTGTCCATGAGTCTATTTCTGTCCTGTATTTATGCTTTGTTTTTGTTTGTTTGTTTGTTTTTGTTTTTTAGATTCCACATATGAGCGATCTCATATGGTATTTTTCTTTCTCTTTCTGGCTTACTTCACTTAGAATTTTCTTTGTATTTTTAATTGTGGAAGAGCTGTTCTGCTAGTCTTTGGGTCTTTTTCAGAGAGAGTTGTTTTATATGTAGTTGTATTTTTTGTTTGTTTGAGCTTAGGATCTTCCCACTTCACCATCTTAATTCCATCTTTGGATACAATTTTTTCACTCATTCACCAGTTGAAGAACATTTGGATGTGTTCCAGATCTTCTTGATTGTGAAAAAAGTTGCTGAAAGTGTGTTGTGTTAACAAATATCTAAAAATAAGAAAGTCTCTTTGGAACTGGGTGACAGGTAGAGGCTAGAAGAGTTTTAAGGTGCATGATAGAAAAAACCAAGATTTCCTTGGAGGGAGTGCTAGTAGAAATATGGATGTTAAAGGTGATTCTGGTGACAGCTTAGAAAGGAAACAGGTGAACTATAGAGAAAACCTCTGTTGTCTTAGAGAATACCTATATTATCAGCAATAGAATTTTGGTAGAAATATTAAAATATTTTTCTGGCAAGGTCTCAGAGAGAAATGAGAAACTATTGAAAACTGGAAAACTAGAGGAAAGGCAATCTTTTTAGTAAAGTGGCAAGGAACTTGGCTGAATTGTGTTTCAGTGTTTTTTGGAAAGTAGAAACTACATACAGCAAAATTGAATATTTACCTGAGGAAATTTCTAAGCAACATTTTGAAGGAGTGGGTTTGTTTCTTCTTACCATTTTTGTAAAATATGAGCAGAGAGAGATAAGTTGAAAACATTGTTAAATAGAAAGAAACCAGAACTTGAAAATTTAGAGTATTCTCAGCCTATCCACATTACAAAAAATGAGATAGTGTGTTCTGAAGAGAAGACTAAGAGTGTGGTTAAACAGTAGTTTGATTGGGAGGAAATCATTACTGTGACTCATGGATTTAATCAGCCATCTCAACCAAAGCCAGGAATGGAGATGGAATTATACCAGCAGAGACACTTTCAGTTTTAACTACAGGGAATAGAGAAAGGAAATTAAGTAAAGGGAGTCTGTCCACTGTCAGACTTCTTGGATTCTTCAGGACAAGATCAATGGAAGTATTCAGCTGCAAATATACTTTATCCTTCAAGAAAAGTGAATAATGACCTGAAACTTAATTCATAGATCATCAAGGTTGCCACTCTCACCACGGATACAGGGAGCAATGTTGATTCCTCTTCGGTTTCAGAGGGTAGAGCCCCCATCTCTGTTTCAGCTGGCCAGGAAGCCATCACGGAGGGCTGATGCACATGTTTACCACAGAGGGACAAGGGGGTGGGGATGCCCTAGTGAACCAAAGGAGTGATGGCAGTGATGCTGCTACTCCAGTGCCTTGGGAGGCATAGCATCAAACCAAAGACAGTTATCCTCAAGCCTTAAGATTTAATGAAATTCGACTTGCTAGGTTTGAACTTGCATAGAACCCGCCACCCCTTCTGATTCCTTTCTTTTGGAATTAAAACGTCTGTCTTATGCCTGTATTTCGGAAGCATAAGAGCTTGTCTGGTTTTACAGGTCTACAACTGCAGTGTAATTTTGCCTCGGGGTGAGTTGTACCTCTCTTCTCACCCATATCTGATTTGGATGAGACTATTAGTTAAATTACTGTTGCTTGTTGCTAGGTACTGGGATTACCTTTGGGTCAGGGTTTTCCTGTCTTTTTTTCCTAATTCAGCTTCATGCTTATGGGGGCCCTGTATATCATGGCTTTGGGAACATGATTTTCTCAGCATTCCAAGTCCTCATTTCAATGACTTTCAAACAGAGTCTTATATTTGTGTTTCATTTTGATGAAAGTTTCCTTCCCTTCAGCTAGCAACAAGAGATTACTATTTGATATCAATATCGGTTTCTGGGTCTGTGATGGTTTCTCACCATCTTGTTTTCCTGCTATCTTCTAGAGTAATGAATTTGTTTTTTATCTTTCCCCCAGCTGCACGGTCTTTGCCTGTGTTCTGTGTGTGACAGACTTTGCTGCTCTTCCATCAGTAGACTGAAATCTGCTGCTTCTTGGGAGAGAAAGATCTAGAGAAATATGCAGTGTTTAATTACAGCTTCCTCCCAGCCCCAGTTAATCTCTTCATTCTTGCATCACTTACTCTCGGCTCATGTCCTGCCCCAAATCTTTCTTGTCCCACTTGGTAGAGACCTATTGGAAAGTTATGCAAATCTGTGGAGACTTCCCTTTCATCCAGGACTGAGCTATTTCAAACTGAGAAACTTGCCTTCTCTTGGACTTCAGCAGTTAAATAAAATTTTGGCTACTTTTTCTCACCTGTTTAAATGGTGGTTTGTGTCTTTATTCTGTGCTCTGCCACAGACAGGGCAGTTTTTGTAGCTTGTTGCTCCTTAGAGAGGCTTGTCTCTCTTTGGAATTTACCTGTTTAACAGGGGCCTTATGACTTTTGCACCCTGATTGGTTCAAGAAATTGTGATTCTGTGTTTTTTCAGTTTTTATATTCGTTGTGGAGGTGGAAGTGACATTCTTTGCAGCTTTTTACATCTAAGCCAAGAGCTAGTTTTATTTCTCTTATTTCTTAACTTATTGGGTGCAGATTCATTTGCCAGAAGCTAAACCACATAGGGAAATTATGGAAATAATAAAGGTAAAGAATTTATTTCTTCAAATATTTTCTAACGTGATATAATAAAAACTTTTATTTAAGGAAGTCTACTATATACAGATATAAAATCATATTAATAATTATGACCACACAATTAGATAAGTGATAGTAGCTCTACATTATAGATAATTGCATTTATAGGCAGGTTAAATTATTTTCTTATAGCTGGTTGATGTTGGATCTTAAATCTGAATCCAGTGACAGAGCGAAAATTTCAGCTTACATCTTTGTAACTTGGAAGTGTGTGCTTTTTTCCTGCCATAAGACCACTGTGTTTCCAGAAACGGAAATGTGCGAACACGCTTCTGTTTATGCCAAAACATATATATGTACAGAGTGAGTGCTGGAGCCAAGAAGAAGTGGGAATTTCAGGGCGGCAGGATGTAGAGTGTACAGTATAATTTGGTGGGTATAAGACTGGAGATGAAGAATGGTACCAGATTGTGAAGAGCTTTGATGCCAAACTAAGGTTATAATAGGAAAACATTGGAAAATTTCAAGACAAAGGATGACAAAATCAATTTAATATTCAGCAGTATGTTGGTGGGATTGGTCGAAATGATGAATAGTCATGTTCATTGACTGGAGGACTGGGGAATTGATTACTAACAGTCCTTGGAATACTCCAGGTAAGCCCTAAGCTAAAGGAAATGCAGAGGCACTGAAGAGAGAGCTAAAGTTACATAGGCTTTTCTCAGGTAAAAATGTAGGCAACTTTTTGGATAATTCACTGAGACAAGAAGAAAGAGGGAATTATTAAAACTTGGGGATCATTTACAACATAAGGGCTAGGGTAACAGCATTAACTGAGAGAGCATATTTAGTATTCAGTGGTATCAAAATGAAGATAACTTGTAGATGGCATTGTGGGGTCAATAAAAGGCAGTAGAGATCTCTGAATATATTCATAGAATAGAATCAGCATATATTTATTGGTTGCCTATTAAGTGCAGGGAAACATTTCAAGGTAGTTTGAAAGATGAAAATCTGTTCCCCCTCCACAACTGTACCCACCAAGTATACAACTGAGTTGGGGAGTTGACAGGAACGTGTGATTAAAAGCAATACTGGGAAACAATAGAGATGATTTTCCAAGGCGGTGAATGATTAATTGCTTAATGATTTACAAGATTTAAAAGGAGAGAGGTTAATTAGCTGTGACCAGGAAGAAAAGTAATAGAAGGTAGAGGAAGTATATAGGATGTCAGCTCTCCTCAGGGGAAAAGCAAAGACAGGCACTAATTCTTGGGTTTTTTGGACTTTTTTCTGTGTGGTTGTGTAATGAAGATAGAATTTTAAAATGCTGGAAGTTTAAAACTGCCACTTTTAGGTTTGCTGACAGTTCCAGTGATTGGGGATAGAAATTGGACCCTGTATTTTTTTTTTTTCATTGACTAGGGAACTTGCTTCTCTCGTTTGCTCTTTTACTCATGCATATATAAAGCAAATATCTACCCTCTCCTTATAATGTAACCTTGAAGAAGAGAAGTAATCAAAATGCAGCTGCTTCCAACCAAATGTGTTCTGTTTAATGATAGAAGTTAGGTTTATCTTATGCAAAACTGTGTCCCTGCTGAGATAGAGAAATGAATTTTTTTCTTGAATCTGGATGTATGCTATCCCATGGCTGAAAACTATTATTTGTCCTTGGGAGATAGTGTTCTTTTATATCCAAACATTTACTTGCATTTATTGGAAGAACAGATCACTCCAGGAAGGATGTATGTATCTGATAGTGGCTTCATCCCATAATAGAAGAAAAGCTGTTAGCGGGACTGAGGCTGTCGCAGTCCAACTTGTGCTGCCTTATTATGTGCTCCCATATGCAGTGCTATTTAATATTTTAAAAGCCAGATACATATGATTGTCTTGATTCCCAGATCCTATCTTGTAGGTAGGAACGGGAATTTCCGTGTAAAAGAATTAGAAACTCCCTCTCTTGAGAACTGCTAAATTCTGGGGTAAGAAATGCTGAAGTCTTGGATTGGAGCAAAATTCCTTTTTGTCTCCCGGATGGAAGCAGAGTTGCACTGTGACACTAAAGTGGGAAGATAACTTTGGTAAAGTCTGAGCTGGTCTTTCCTGTGTCAGTTTACTGAGAGCTAGACTGGGACATAAACTATTCTCTCAGCTCACTTTTCTTCTTCCTTTAGTGAAATTATTTTGAAAATATTATGGCTTGATCCAGGGTATGCTTTGAGGAATGAAAAAACCCAGCTCATTAACAATGCTTACATTGTGTGAGTGAAGGAGCTTCAGGAAGGCACTTACTAGTAGCAGATTTGGGGAGCATCTGTGGTCCAAAATGAAAGTGATGAGCAGGAGGAATTTGAGGACCATATGTGCATGCTTTCTTGGCTCAGAAATTTAAAGGTTCTCAGAAATAGAGGGCAGAACTTAGTAAAAGAATGGGCTTCCTGAAGACTGTGTGATGTGGCCTCTATGACTGAGCACTGACGGAAAATCAGAAGTCAGCAACGTCTAGAATATGGTTACAGCAAAATGTAAAGCTTTATTATAATTGGCCAAAGGTTCAGGAAACTCTTTTGCCACCTAAGGGGCATTTTACACAAAACCGTATTGCAGTCAGTTTTTCTTACTCACAAGCATCTCTTAAAATGGAGTGTGCTCAATAAACCGTATGAGATTTTTTGTAATTATTAAGGCTCATGCAACCGAGCAATTAATTTCAGCTCACTTCCATTTTTAAAAATGAGAAGGCAGCACATAAAAACAGATTATGGAAATGAAACAAAATACTTGAATAAATTGAAATGTTGGAACCCAGTATTTTTCAGAACCTGAAGTATGTATTCTTCAGGTACTCAGGGGCTTTTGTAGATGAACCTGATACTAATATCGGTCTCAATGGGACCACTGCAGGTGTTTGCTTTAGTGCTTCAAGAGACCAGGTCTGTGTAGAACTGATTTAATTAATATTCTACATAAGAGTAAATAGCATTGGAAATGAAAGATTGGTGGAGGGTGGGGTGAATCACTGAATTGCTCTAACCCTCTGAATGGATCAAGTGTACAAGGATTATTATGGTGCTTGAAAGAGGTTCATCTCAGCCTTCCTTGTTTAGTGATAATTCAGGCTGCAGTGTTTTGATATGTATTATTCAGACGCTTTTTTATCTCTCCTGACTTACAGCCTGCTATCTGCCAGTGTCTAACCTAGAGCTCTTGTTTGTCAAGCAACCTCTTTGTAACTCAGTTTTCCTTGATTCAAAATGATGTAAATATGGCTTTACCGTGGCATTAAGAAATAATGAAACGGTATTCTTTCTATGCCACAAACTTGCTTCAACAGCAGGGAAATTCTTGACTATAAAGTTACCAATAGTCTTTTTCCCTCTTACATCAATTAATCAGACTATATGAAAACAAACATAAAATCAAAAAACGTTAAACTCATATTTTTATTATCCATTAACATTAGCAGATGTGTAGAAATGTATCTAAATTAAATGAATGTTTAAAAACCAAACACAGTATTAATTAATTAATTAACTAGTCAGTAAGTAATTAAGTAAGTAAATAAGTAAGTAACATTGAGTTGACTATTCTCCACGCGCTGTGTTGAGCCTTGGGGATATAATGGTAAACAAATGGTGATTGATCTTACAGTTTAATGGAAAAGACAAACATTGAACTAGAAATTAGAAGTGTAATGTGCTTGAAAAGTTGAAGTATAGGATAAAATGGAAACTTAACACAATAGGGTAAACCTAGTATGAGAGCTCATTTAAGGCTCCTCTGGTGAAAATGTAGAGTATTTGCAGGCAGAGAAGACATCATGGATAAAAGCCCTAAGATGAGAGGGGTGGGGATAGGAGTAATTTCAAGAACCTAAAATAAAAACAAACTTGTTGTATTTTTAGAAATAGAAGCATATAATATTTGCTACTATAATATTTGTTGCTATAAATATATATATTGAATTTTAATAAAATATTTATATATAATGTATTTATAGAGAGAGGATGTTGGAGAAAGAATTTATAAATGCAGAGGCTTCTATATGAGGGTAGGATGATTTTGGTCTTCATGTTATTTATTCATTTATCATTTATTCAGGAAGACATTGAAAAATTTTTTGAAGGTGAGTTACATAATCCAGTTTACATTTCAAACTATCTTTCTGGATACAATGTGAAAAAAATATTAGGAGTAAGAGACTCATCAGGAGAAATGACAGTGGCTCAGACTAACATGGCGGAAAGGGAAAGGAGAGAAAGAATTAGCAGGTGGACTTGAAAGGCCTTGATGATTGATTAGATGGCACGTGTGGGGAAAGCGAGATTCTATGAGGACTTCTCGATTTATTGTTTGTGTAAGTTGGCAGATAGTGGTGTTAATTACTAATATAGAAAACACTGAGATCAGATTTTGTGGTTGTTGGAATTTTTTAAAAATTATTTTTACTTTTTGAGAGGGTAATACATTTAGGGCCTTTAGTTATGTGTGTGGAGATAATGATTTTGAGTTTGTATAGATATTGCTCTGGAGTTGAGTGGGGAGGAATTAGCTTCAGGTACAGTTTTATGGGTTATTTGCTTAATAAATCGATTTGTTATGGGAAAATGTATAGAGTGATAAGATAAAAATGTCTAGGAGTGAACCTAAATGACACTAATATTTGGGTCCCCTGGGAAAGAAAATCTAGCACAGGAGACTGGGAATGAGAAGCCTGGAAGAACACCGCAAGAATAGCTCTGTTGAGAGAAGAAAGCTCTTTGAGAAGGTCAGGTAGTCGGTACATCAGAGCACTGACAAAATAATGCCATGTACAAATGCACACATTCCTAGTAAAACCACGCTAATTAGAACTATTGGTGGACATCAAGGTGGAGTGAATTGCTAACGATTCTCCTTTTCCATATTTACCCAGACTTTTTATATCTACATTTTTGGACACCCTGGACCCCTAGCATCCAATCGATAGCCATATCTACTTCCCCAATATCTATTGCATTTCTGCCCTCACTGTTACTTCACCATCTCCATACTAATCCAGAACTTTACTATGATTTTCTAAGACCTTCTCACCTAGTTCAGTTATGTCTCATCACCCTTTGCTTTAATGCATCCTGTGTACTAAAGGATTAGTTTTTCTAATTTGTAATTCTAATTTTACCACTGTCCTCATAAATCTTCAATGGCTCATTTTCTGCTCAATTTATGATGAATTTCTATATGACAGGGTATAAGGATACATAATAAATTATAAAGTTTTTTTTATTGAGGTGTAGTTGGTTTACAATGCTGTGTCAACTTCTGGTGTACAGCATAATGATTCAGATATTCTTTCCCTATTCTTTAAAATTATAAGCTATAAGATCTGTATTATAAGGTATTGAATATACTAACCCTTTGCTATACAGTTTAATTATAAAGTTTTCATCCCTCTCTTCTACCACGCTCTAAGAAAAGTGAGTTTTGCTTACTGAATGTCATTTGGAAGCTATTATTTCTTCAGTTTATACAATGATGGTTATGAGTAACAAAATAAAAATAAAAATAAAGACGCGAGAAATGTTAATCCCTCTATATGTGCCTGAATAAGAGAAGGCAGGATAAAGAGCTGATGTGTATGTTTGCTTTAGAAAGAGTGATTTGGAAAGTTGAAAAAAAGGAAGAAAGATATTTGAGGGATACTGTAGTGTATGTATGAATGGGAAATGAAAGAAAGAGGGAGAAGGGAAAGGAATTTTAGTTCCGTTTTTTTTTCAGTCAGATTCATTTTGATGTTCTTCAAGTGAGTTCAGTAAATATTTGAATTAATTTTTAATTAGGCAACTGTGAATATGTTAATCTGTAAATATGGCTGATGCTTTCTCTTCTAGCTTAAACCCCACCTTTTCCCCAGAAACCATAAATGGCAGCCACCTAGGAATTTCTGCTCACCTGATATGCCCAATGATTTCTCATACCCATATATTTGCTCTTGGTTTTCATCTCTGGAACATTTTCTCCCAACAGTTCTGTAGAATTCCTACTAGATTTTCAATGATATCAAAATTATATTCTCTCCATAAAAGATTTCTTTAAGTACACAGTTGCGTCTTATCTCCATTTTTCGGGCTAGCTCATGGAATTTGATTTTTTTTTTCTTGTGGACTTGACCTTACCCTGAACTGTATTACATAGTTGTTTTGTGTATGTGTAGTCTTAATCCTCCCTAACACATTAAGAACAGTAAGAAAAGAGACTATTTCTTAGTCTCATTTATATTTTCTGTCATGATTAGTACAATGACCTAAAAAATTCACTGTCATAAACAAATAAAAATATAAAATATGCCATGTTATAAGCAATTTAATACAAGATACTAACATTCATTAAAATTTTGCTAATACTACTTTAGTAATATTTTATAGGCTATCTTTAATTAACAGATAAAACAGATTTGACTGTATAGAAATCACATGCATAAATGAAAGTATACTGCCTATTAAGTTTATATCTATGTTCATATTCTGATAGAATACACAAAGTCTCTGATCAGAGAGAAGATAGTTTACTACTTAATGCTTAAGCAGAAGACAGAGTTGCATCTTTAAAAAAATTAAAAAAGAATGTTTTCAGGTTTTTTTGGGGGGTGGGTGGGTAATTAAGTTTATTTATTTTTAATGGAGGTACAGGGGATTGAACCCAGGATCTCATGCATACTAAGCACACACTCTTCCACTGAGCTGTACCTTCTTCCCCAACAGTTGCATCTTATATTGGTTCCCTGAGCCATAATACCCACAGATGACATGGCAAGATCTTTTCTATTACATTTTTTTAAATGGCATTGCTGGTGCAGGAGAATGCTGTTTTTAAAGTTAATCTTATATCTAGCAGTACTGATGAATTCTGTTGTTAGAAAATCTGAAGTTTGGTTTTCTATGTAGATGACTGCAGATTATAACAAGTTTGTGTATTTCTTTTCAAATATCATGCCACTTACTATTTTTTCTTATTTTTACTGTTTCTTTCACTTAGTTCTTTCAGTTTGATTTGAACTTTCATAGTGGGCATCCTTGACCAGTTTATGAATTTCAATTAATAGAAATGCTTCCAAAAATTGTAAGTGTTAACGACTGAGCCTGAGACTGTTTTCTGTACTTGGCTGTACTGGGAACAACATATAGAGAATTTTTGTCCTTGGGAAGCTTATCTTCTAGTAAAGGAGCCAAATAATAAATGATAAACCTAACAAATTACTACATTATGGGGTATGCTAGGGAATTATACATAAATTTTAAAAAGACAAATGTGGTACAGAAAGAAAAACTGGGAGTGGGGGCTGGGAGCAAGTGGCAGTATTAAATAAACTGGTAGGGTAGGCCTTATTAAGAATCTGAGATTTGAGCAAATATTTGAAGCAGATGAGGTGGCTGCTGCAGCAGAGAGTCAGGGGATGCATATTCAAGGACCCACTTGAGCACAGATGCTCAAGGTGTGTGCCTGGAACATAGGAGGATGGGTAAGATGGCCCATTTGCCTGGTAGGAGAAGAGCAGTAGAATTTCAGGCCATTAAGGTAAGAAGTGGGGTAGATCATGAGTGGGTGGGCCATTGTAAGAACTTACCTTTGCTCTAAGTGAGATGGGAAACCATGGGGAAAAATTGTGGTGAGAAATAAGATGATTTGCCATAAGCTTTAAGAGTCTCTCTTGCTGCTGTGTTGAGAGTAGACTGTAAGAGGTGAAGGCAGGAGTAGTTCGGAAGCTACAGAGTAGCCCGACAAAGGGATTCCTGCTAGGTTGGTAGCAGTGAATGTGGCTGGAAGTAGTCAGATTCCAGATGTAGTCTGAAGGAATAGCCAACAGAATTTGCTGATTGGTTTTATGTGTTATGTCAGAGAAGAATGAACCAAAGTTCTCTCTCTCTCTCTCTCTCTCTCTCTCTTTTTTTTTTTTGTATGAGTAACTGAAAAGTTGGGATTGACATCAACTGTGATGGTAAAGGCTGCTCATAGAGTAAGCCTCTGGCGTGAAGCTGGGGAGATCATGAGTTCAATTTTCTACCTGCTGAGTTTGGGGTATTTTAGATTTTAAAGTGGAGATGCCTAGTAGGCAAATGGATTTTGGAATTAGAATTGGGAGTGAGATCTAGCTATAATGCATAAATTAGGGAGTTTTCAGCATATAGACAGCATTTAAATCCACAGGCTAGATGAGATTACCAAAGGACTGAGCATGAGAGAGAAGAAAAGAGGACCTAGAAGTGAGCCCTACATTACTACAACAGTAAGTAATTGGGGAGACAAGGAAGAACCTAAAAAGGATAAAAAAAAAAACCCAATAAAGTAAGAAGGGAAAAGTGAAAGAGGTTAGAGTCTTGGAAACCAGGGGACAAAGATAATTTACCAAGGACTAGGAATATCTGCTGTACGAAATGTCGCAGATTGGGCAGATAAGACTGGGACTGAGAACTGACCTTAGAATATAGCTATGCAGAAGTCGTTAGTAACCTTAACAATGCAGTTTCATTGAGGTAACGGAGGTGAACAATTCCCCGAAGTGGATTTAAAAGCTAATAATAGAAGATGAATTTGAGCCATTAATATGGCAACGCTTACAAGAGTTTTGCTGCAAAGAGGAGAAAGAAATGGGAGAGTAGCTAGCAGGAATAGTGAAGTCAACAATTTGTATGGTGTTAGGAATTACCCAGCAGAAAGCACAAACTTGATGTAAAGTGGGTGGAGCCATGCTGGAGCTGTATCTCTAAATGGGTGAGAAGGTGTGGGTTCTAGCACGCCTACTAGATATCCAGGTACTCTCTGAGTGCCCTGCCTGTGTTGGCTCAATTTATCCTCATATATTCCTATGAGGTAGTTATTAATGTCCCCTTTTCCCCAAGGTCACAACTAGTTAGTGGTGGAGCTGGGGTGTGAACCCAAGCAGATTTCCTTCAGCTCCTGAACAGTTTAACTCTGACATCTGATTTCCTGTCCTGTAGGCAGGACTTCAGCCCCTGTTACCCTGTAGGAGCTGGTTTCCTGCCTGCCACTGCCTATTTCTGAACTGGAGCCCAGCGTGCCTGTACATGGTTCACTTTGACTCAGTGTAATTTTGTTATATTTCTTCTTGACAGAGATAGTTGTGATAGTTTTAAGCTGTGTTTTTCTTTTAGGATTTTGCTTTTGATATTTATTCATCATTGCTTTTTGCTTGGCATAGAAGGATATAACAATGAATTGACTTACTGTGCCCCAAAGCTATTTATTTAAGAAGAATCATAATGTCATTCACTAAACAATTTAGGAGATACTATTAATTCAATTCTAAATTTTTATTCCATGTATTTGAATTTGTTGGCGAACTCCCTTATATTCTCATCTTAGCTTGGAACATCTTCTATCATTTGTTTTATGCTTCCATATTTCCTTTTTTGTTTTTCACTTTTAATGTTTTGCTCCATTCTAACAAAATTTGCTTAACTTTTCTTATGGTTAATGTCAGCTTTTTAATCTTTAGAGAATGCCCTTTGTTTTCTGAGCTGACAATTTATGCTCCAACACCTTATTCAACATTTTGTTCAAGAAATAACTGTCTAGGAATTCTCCCTGGATTCACTCCCTATACCACTCACATCACGTCTTTCATTTTTATAGTAGACTGTTCTCTACTGACTGACAAATTGAATTGTAGCTATTCTCGAGGTATGTTCGGTTTTTTATATCCCATCAGTAAGTTTATTTTCTTAGAAGACTGTGATCTGGACTTCTGAATTTTTTAAAAAGCATATTCTTTCTTGGCAATGGTAATTGTGTTTTAGGTAATAATTTCTACTCAAAAATGTATGTTAATAACTTAATCTTTATCTGTAATGGGGAAGAAAATTATAACAGAAATCAAAATGAGAGGTGAAGTCTTTTCCTTATAAGGAAGTGGCAGATTCAAGGGGAAATTAAATACCTATTACTGCATAATTTCAGTTATTCATTCACTCATTCAACACATATTTTCCCCTGAGATCTAGGTTCTAGGCACTGTCCCAGGCACTGTTCTAACAACTTGAACATCATTGTTGAACAAAACAAATGTCAGCAGTGCCAGGTTGAAAAAGTGTGCTCTAGTCTTTACAATACAGATCTTGAATTCATAAGAGTCTACTTTCAAATATTAGCACAATGAACATTATAAGTAAAGTGTAATGGTGAGACTTTCTCAGCATTCCTGCCCCCCAGCCCCAGTAGAGGTAGAGGCAAACAACCAGTTCTCCCTCCTTAACAATGTTCCCTGAACCCTTCTCTCATCCCCCACTGCAGTGCATTCTGCCTGTATCAGTACAGGCCCTTGAGCATGTCTAAGTGTGTGGCCTCTCTCCTGGCTGACGGCCTTTGCCTGTTAGTACAGGCCTAGCCCAGCAATAGTCGAGTTTGCCAGGTATCACGGCAAGTCCTGGTGAATGGGAGGTCTTCTACGCCTTCCCTAACAGCAGACTTGTCTTCTATGAGAGAAGGTTCCACAATGTGGGCAGATTTTGTACCTGTCCTGCAGGAGCTGCTGGTCACTGACATGTGCTCGTGTGAGTCCGGAAGCATGACTGGTGCCTCCAGATGCTGCTGCTCCACTCCTACACCTATGCCAGCCCTCGATGGCAACGCCACCCAGGTGGCATTCACAGGTCTTCTGCTTGGCCCCCAGTTTTGTGTAAGGACCCCATGAGGGCCTGCGAAAAAGACCTGGGGGGTGGATGAAAATCCTCTTGTATCTGGGGCTCCCAAATATTCTACCTTTACACTAGCTCACATGGAGTCCTTATTAATTTGTCGAATTCCAGTTGTTTCCTTCTTGCTTTTATGGAGACCACCTTCTTCCTTTCTTCATGTCTTGCTCTACACAAAATGAAACCGTGTGCTCTACTCAGAAGGGCTTGTTTCCTTCTGAAATATAGTCCGTCAAGTTTCCTTGTGGCTTCAATTCTATAAAGGGCTTCAAAAATTATGATTTGATAAGTTATTAAGCTTTTCCTTGTTGTTAGTGTATTAGGCTCTAACTTAGCACCGAGTAATACAGCACTGATGTACAGAAAGCAAACAGGATACAGGGGGTACAGTCTCTTCAGCCAGTAATCACAATCTATGGCAAAGTGGCTGCCTGCTCGTGGCTGGCTGATGGTTCATTATTTAAAGGGAAAACCTTAGTTATAAATATTCATCATAATTCATGCATGTGCACAAACATAGGCACGTATACATCAACACAGTGCTCATCATTTCTACATCTCATGAACTTGGTGTTTTTTCCTTGTTTCTATTCTATTCTAACGTATTTATATAAAATGTTGATTTCTTTTCAGTAAATTGATTTCCCACCCACTAATTAATAAAATTATAGTTTGCAAAACATTGCCTTAAACTATATTTCTAGAAGTAAAATAACTGTTTCAAAAGTACACGTTTGTATTCTCTCTTTTAATAGACAGTTAAGAAGTGTAATAAAATGTGTTAAATTTTATTTAAAAAGAGATATTGTGGAAAACCGTTGCCTACCCAGCTGAAATGGTGACAAGAAGTACTTGAGGAAAAGAAGTAAATACACCAGAAGGTGCTGAGATCGATGCATAAACATAGAATGTCTATCTCTATCTGTCTATCCTTCTATCTGTAAAATAAAATAATTCATGCATATAACAATTAAAAACAAATAGAAGTGTTTAATATAAATAGTAAACTTCTCTCTTCTCTCTCCTCTTTCCCCATTTCACTCATCATGTTAATTACTGTAATGGCTTTCACGTTGTCTTGTGTGCCCTTCTTTAAATTTTGTGTGCAAGTTCAAGAAAAGGCATATACATTTTTTATACAGATAGTATCAACAACTTACTCTATTGTAAACTATTTTATAACATACCCTTTCCCCTCAGTTATTCCCTCGTAAAGACATTAAGCACTTATTTAACTTATGTTTTAAACTTCTGCCTAAAAAGAATTTTTAAAAATAAATCATGTAATCATTTTATTATTTACAGATATTTAGATTTTATTTTTCTGTTTCTAACTATTACACACAATGCCACAATCAATAATCTATCATATATATTAGGCCATATTTTAATTTCAATCTTTCCATCAGATAAATACTGAGTAATGGAATTACTAGAGTAAAAAAGCATATGTGTGTTAAATTTTGATATTGTTATACTCCCTTCCCAAAAGTCATTCCCGTTTATGTCCCCTCTGATTATATGTGAGAATGCCTCATTACGCAGATCTCCATCATATTCCTAGCAGTGCACGATCCTTGCTGAATCTCTTGTTTATATTTATTATTCTTTTAATGTTTGAGTTAGTTCTATTTAATAATATAGTGTGTTTATGAGAATGAGCGTATGTGTGGGCATATGTGTGCATGTGAGAGATTTTTCCACCAGTGTTTCATGGGAGACTGAGCTGGAATAGTCATATTTGCGATCACATTTTATTAACGTGGAAAACTTAAAATTTGAACAAATTTCAAAAATTTTAATTTTTTTCTATGATAAGTTTTTAGATATATGTTGCAACAGAAAAATCACCTTTAAAACTTAATAACTTGAAATAAAAACTTATTATTTCCAATAATTCTGGGCCGACTAGCATCAACAGGGTGGTTCTCCTAGTCTTTTTAGACGGCTATCTGTATTGTTGGGGGCAATTTAAACTTGTTGAAAGGAAATAATTAGGTACTTTTAAGGTATTAACATAGAAGACTAAAATAGGATAAAAATTGATGAGGAGAAAGGAAATTAATGGATATGAGTACTTTGGATACAAAACTTGATGACCAAATAAATATTTCAAAGTGATTATTTCCCCAAGTGATTGATTTTTGCTTACGTTAATACCAGTGAGTAACTGAATCTGCTCTTATTGACAACATGTTTTGTATAAGGTTCCCTTAGAACAGCCTGATGGCAATATTGATAAATGGTCATATTTCTTCTGTTTCCCACCCTAAGTGCCCCAATATAATTCTGCCTATTTAGTTATTATATATCACCTACCATCTTTGCTCCAAAGCACTTCATGGACAGAACACATTCAATCAAATGTAGGTTAGGAAATGCAGCTCTGTCAACTAAGCTGATTCTTGAATTTCTCTCTAGGGCACAACCTTAGAACACAACCTGAAGCAACATTTTGCTATTTAATTCATCAGCAGAAAAGTAGTTGTGCTGAGATGAAATAAAGTTAGAACTGCCTAGGTTAACATGGACATTCAGGTTTGATGGTAATCAGAGTTTGGGTTACTCAAATGCTCTTTTAAGTAAGGAAACATAGGACCAATGTTGCCAAATTCATGAATTATAATTGTAAACGTACATTCTGATACTATGGATGGAACTTACGCCTGTGGCTGCCGGGGAGAAAGAAGAGAGTCAACATTGGTACAGTAAGTTTTGATATCTCTTTGAGGGAACTCAAAGTTGGGGTATTTGGTATTTGAATCGATGCCCAGTCAGTGCTATTAACATCGCTTTTGGAATTGCATTGTTTTAGCTGGAGACTCTTCATGTCAGCTTCATCCTGAGCCCATTGCCCTGACTTCTGCTGTCATGACTTTCAAGTACTTTCATAACTCTGAAAATATTTACGTAGCTTTGCAGTTCCCTCACTTTGGGAGGGTGGAGCTGATTTTTTTAAATTAGTTTTTCCTGTGTCCAAATGTTCAGCACTGAATTTTAGTTGTGCAGAGGGGGTGGTTTTAATTCTTGGTATTGACTACAATCAGCATTGTTCTGCAATCTCTTCCTGTTTATTTGCCTCTCCCCTGCTAATAATAGACTTCAAAGCTGGCAATCAAATTATTAATTTAGTCACCACCTTAGCAGCATGCAGCAAAGAAAGAGCCAGCTGGTGTTCTACATTTCAAGAAAGAGATCTTGAAATAAAAGTCCTACTGTCTGATTGATATCTTGCTCTACCCCCATTTTGTACTTAGTTATAGACAAGGGGCTCTCCTGTATATGATTCTTCATCATAGACTGTGCATGCCTGCCTGAAGTAGAAGCCCACAAAAATACAGTGTAATGGCAACTTCAAAGAGAGGATTATATCCTATTCCCACTGAAACATAATATAAAAGAAAAAATATATATATATGTGTGGAAAGAGAGAGAAGGAGAGAAGGAGCAGCAGAGAGAGGGAGCGCATGCTGCTAAGATGGTAAGATTTTACACCCTGCTCTTTGAGAGTCTACTGGGTGAAACAGGAGCCATTTAAAACCTAATGCAAGTCCATTGTTTTCCTTTTTTTTTTCTTTTTGAATATGAGACTGCATGTTTGTAATCATACTGTCTGGCTCTGATTCCTTTCAGTTGTAGTTTTCCAGTTCAAGAGCTAGGATAAATTACGGAGTGCCAAAATAGGCCCTCTTTATTCTTAAAGGTTCAAGAGAGAAATCTGGATATGAACTAAAAACATTATGATGGACAACTTTTATGTCTACCTTACCCTTTGTTTATTGTTTAAATATCTTAATTTTTTTTTAATCTGTCTCCAATATATTCTCCTATGTAGGGTAATTAAATTACACTATTATGACCGATGACAAAATACTTCATTCTAGATACCTTATTCACTAGACCTTCTATTTTGATTCTGTCCAATATTAGTTCTACTTTTTAATTAAATTTCATGTTAAATGACTCTATCAGTTAGTTGAGATTAACAAAAACATGATGCATCATAGAATTTTGAAATTTAATAATTAAAACGTCTGGAAATATATATACATATATATATATATATATATATATATATATTTTAGATTCAAGAGAATCTAAAATCCCATTAGGAAACTTTCTTTTGTCTGACTAATGATGTATAAGAACAGTTAGTCATGGGTGGTGGTTCCTTTTGGAAGAAATCAATTACTGTCTCATCCACTCTTTCCCTGTGGGGATAGAATGAATGTCAATACAATTCCAGTTGGCACAAAACCTTGCAAAATGTTTCCCTTTCCTGGCTAACATTTGGAAACCTTTCAAGTGAAAGAAGGCACTAACTAATGTTTATGTAATTTCTTTCTCTCTTTTCCTCTTTCTTTCATGGGATCACAGAAGCAATGCAAATGACACTGGGTTAATATGATTCAGTTATTGTACTCTGCAATGTTTAATTTACCCTTATTGCAAGAATTTCAGAAATAGTTAAATTTTTTTCTTTTCTAAGCTGATTTAAAATCCAATAAGATAACTATAAAGTAAATTTAAAATTTTTAACTCATGTTGAAAAATTTGTCTCTAGCTCAAGGCGTTGGTGAAGAAAGGGAAACGAACCATTAATGTCTCTTAGTCTTTAATTACGGTATCAGCCAACAACCTGTCTTCCTCAAGCTTGGCCATAGGCTAAAGCTATAACCCTCTTGAATGTGAAAATCATAGATAATCTAGGGATCATGTTTTTGGCACAGGGCAACCTAAATCAATAGTGGGGAAGGGCATTAACGATTCTCTTACTTTGCACAGCGATTTGGGGTAGGGCCAATTCAAGCAAGCTATCACCTACTTATCCCTGGCCAAAAATATCTGTTCATTCTGAAGAAATTATGCTCCTCAAAAGCCATGAAGTTTCCCACTAAACTTTATGTGGTATTTAAAACCTATCCAAGTATTGGTAAGAGACCAAAAGAACTTTACATGTTTGTTAGATAATGAATGAGTAGAGGAGACTGCTGCGGCAAACAGAGGTACTGTTAGCTGGTTAACTGGAGACTAACTACACTGCTGAATAAAGTCATGCAAACTCAGTTATAATAAATCAGACTGCTCTGGGTCATCCATCAGCAACCTCTGGAGAATAAATCAATATTTGTAAGGTACATTCTAAGAAAAACTCATAAAAGATTTCTGGGGAGGAGAGGGAAGCTTCCATTGTTACATATGTTGGAAAGACTCTGTACATAACATATCTCCCTCTGCAGATTTGTAACGTATATCAAATGCATTTTAAAAAGTGTTCTTTCAATGGATACGTCTATGTCAGAGGGTGCACGAGATAACTCAGTGGGAGGTAGGAAGGAAACTTGAGAACATTTTTATTTATTTTTATAACATTTTAATTTCTTTTTATTTTGTTGTGTATTTTAAAATGTATATAACATTAACACAACAGTAAATTATTCAATTTACATGGGAATACATACACTTCTATTAGGAATATGTGCTCAAAGTTGTTATTGATGAAGTGTATAAAGAAAAAATTTCCATAATTCTTCATTAAAGGATCTTAGTACCCTTTTAGTAAAGCAATATTACTTTGAACTTATATCACCATAAGCGACTTTATGTATATGTATGCACTACTGATTATGATCCAATGAGACACACTTTGTGAGTCATGGTTTTAGAAGCCATATGCTTGCTTTTTTTTTTTTCTTTTCCCCAAACAGTGTACTTCCACTTACTATATCTGCTAATGGGGCACAATGACCTGGATTTTAGAATGTTTTGCAAATTCAGTTATTTCTGGAAAGTCTTGATCAGAGAAGGTAATATATATGTATAACTGAATTGCTTTGCTGTACACCTTAAACTAACACTGTAAATCAACTACAGTTCAATAAAAAAAAATAAGAATTAAAAAAAAGTTATCTCTGTCTTTCAACGCTGTTCACAATCCAAACAATCTTAAAAAAAAAATGATCTTTAAATAAAGACAATCGATGACCCTGTGTGGAAGATAAGCAAAAACATGAAAGATTCATGGAGAAACGTCTCCCGTTTAAGCTGCGCTAATGGGTTTGGATTTACAATGAGTAAGTCAACGTACTTGCACTTGGCCCAGTGATCTCTTTCAGCTCCTACGGGGGATCATTTTCACGACACACTAGTGCAAACACACAAAACCCTATGCTCAGGACCTACACTCCTCGCTGTGGGTTAATGGTCTGTGATTGCTTAATAATGTTACCTTAGACCTCATGTTTTGTAAGTGAAAGCCTATGAGATAACAGAACAGCAGCCAGGCCCTTGAAGTCTTGGTTTGTGCATAAACCTGTCTCTTACCCCCTCCCTGCCTCGTGGGAATGGGTTGTAGGTCTACTGTCTTTGACACCCCATAACCTGCCCAGTCTCCCCACCGGCACAAGGCTGTTGCTCTCTCTTGGAGGCAGTGCCTGGGACACGTGACATCCAGAGGGTGATCAGGCTGAAACCATGTATGGGCAGGAGGAAGCCCCAAACCCTTGATACGGTGCATCCCGAGGACTGAGGATGCATCCACGTATGCATAGGACTTTAGAAACCCTCGTATTGCCTGCTGTAGGCAGAGGAGATACCTGGCTTGACTTTTTCAGAGGTGCCTCCCCCACCTCCGGTCAGGGTGCAGCACGTCATTCCAGCAGCTGGCAGGAAAAGTTGCCCAGCCTTCTCTGAGTCACAAGCAGGGGCCCCCAGGTACAAGTACATGTTTGCAGTGGCCCCATGATTATCCCAGTTCCCAACGGAGCACTCCCCTTGCTGACTCCATGCCTGGCAGGGCCATCTTTTCTGCCTTCCAACCTTCCTGAGTCTAGTTTTCATTGCTTTTTCTAGTCATTTTGAGGCACACTCTGGGGATTAGTTGTGGTATACTTTTGATAATTCTCGAAATGAGTTAGTGCTTTTATATTTATGGTTCAAACTGGTATTGTATAATAAAAAATAAATGGTTAAATGCATGCTAATAATTTAATATTTTAATTTTTCTTTACTTAGAGCAACATTATATGACAAAGAAAAATATATACCGGCAAGATGAAAGAGAGAGACAGCAGAAGAAAAGGAGAGTTTATATTTAGTACTTTTAGTACTTTTCTTTCCTGCCTTGGCAATCAGGGTCCTTGCATTTTCGTTTTGCACTTGGCCACTGCAGTTTATGAGTCAAGCCCTGCCGACCCAAGATATCCCCGCTTCACCTCACCCCATGCCCTTCAGCTCACTGGACTGGAAAGTTGTGAGGACAGTCCTGCCACCTACCCCCTTGCATCCTGCACCCTTTAATTTTTTTAAATGAAGATTTAATTAAATTAACTTATTTTTTTGAAGTATAGTCAGTTATAAGGTGTCAACTTCTGGTGTACAGCATAGTGTCCCAGTCATGCACATAAATACATATATATTTACATATATTCATTTTCACCTTTACTTTTGTCCTTTTCAGGGACCTTGCCCTTGCATTAATCCTTTCTCTCACCTGAACCATGAAGTCTTCACATTTTCCACCTCTCCTGTATGATTCATACAAATATGCTTTGGTACCATGCCCAGTTAATTTTAACATATGCAAATAACAACAATCACATTCAAAACAAGAAAATCTCTTAACCTTACAACCCTGCCTTAGCTGCCTGTTCATTTCTCTGCTCTCTTTTGCAGCAAAAACTCTGGAGCTGTACACAATCACTACCTCCCTGTCTTCACTTCACATTCACTCATCTTCCCACTTCATTTCAGGTACTGTCAGTACACCACCACTGGATCGGCTTATTAAATTAGCAGATGACCCCTTAATGCCAAATTCAGTGCTTGCTTATCTAATCTCCATCATACTTGACCTTTCAGCAGCATTCAACATAGTTGACGACTCCTTTCTTCTTGGAATTCTTAGTTTCTGTGAATTCTCACTCGCCTCGAGATTCATCCACCTTGTTGGCTACTTGTGTCTTAATCTGCAGACTCCCTCTCCTCTGCCAAAACTTTAAATGTTGGAATGCATCTAAAACCATGTCTCTCTAATCTCTGTTCATTCTCTCTCCCCCCCACCCCTATAAATAGATAGATAGATAGATAGATAGATAGATAGATAGATGATAGATAGATAGATTCTCCAGTTAGCATCTCCAGATTATATATCCAACTGCCTCATCTCAGATGTTTAACAGACATTTCAGAATTAAAATGGGCAAAAACGGAATTCTTGCTCTTTCCAAATATGCTGTGATCTGTCTTTCTGAGCTCAGTAAATCATACCATCATCTAATCAGTTACTCAGCCACTTGGTTTGTCTTCTCTTTATCTTTCACATGCTGTCCATCAGTTAGTACCGCTTTCAAACCTATAAACCTAGTTCGAATCTGTTCTCTTTTCTTCTTCCTCTGACGTCACCATAGTCTAAGCTACCAATACCACCTACTGGCAAGACCCGTGACTAGTCATCTTCTTTACATTCTTGCCTGCTGCAAACCTTACAATGAGCTGAGTGGTTTTTTTTTAAAACGTAAATTACACTTTGTTAGTGTTCAACCATTAAAATGAGTACCTTGGCTTTATAAGATGACACATAATTTGGTACCTATGTTTCCAAGCTCATCCTGTATTATTTTCTCCAGCATATTCCAGGCACACTGGCCCCCTTCATCCTTCTCATAGGCCACAGAGCTCATTTTCTTGGGGGCAGACACTTTAGAGGATTGGCTGATACGTGAAACAGTACTTGAAATATGGTATTCAACAGATGTTAAATAAATAAATAAATACCTTATTAATCTTTCCATTTACCCATCTTTTTATTTGTTAAGTTTATTAAGCAGCTGCTATGTTATTATTTGAGGATAAATTTAATATTTTCATATTTAGGCAGTATCACCAAATCTCTATGAAACCCTTACTTTCGTATATAGTAGTTCCTGTTTTTAAAGTTGCTCATTTCATTCCCTGAAGCAGAAACACTTATTTGTTCCTTTAATGTTGTGGTTTGATTGTTTCCTTTAGACTATTAGTGTAATTGATTGGTAGAATCATGGTAGTGGGAAACCATATAGCTTAATGGAATTCTCGAGGACCAGGAATTAAAATCCATCCTGACTTTATGCTTCTATTATTCTTGACCCTGTGCACATCCTTATCTGGAGAATGATATTAGTATAATGTCTCTATCAGGCATGAGCAACTTTATGCAGCAGGGCATTATGTCGCTCTCGCCCACTTCCGGTAAAATGAGGGTGAAGGGCAAACATGAATAGGCTCGAAGCCCCGGAGCACTCACATTTTCATCTGCTCTTTTCCATTTTGGAGATTCCGATATTAAAACATTTCCCCTGTGTAAATTTGGATGCTCTCTGGAGGACCATTCAGTTACATTAATAAGATCACCAAGTTGTCTATTGATTGTCTGTTGATTAGGACCACCAAATGAGTAGGTAAAGGGCAGCAGAGTTTTTCGATACTTCAGAAGTTGATTGAGCTAAGTTATGCCTGACTGCTGAGCCTGGAGTGGGCAGGACTCTTTGTCTTTTTCTCTGCCAAGCATACATGACTAAATCCACTCATCTTCAAGTCAGTTTCCTCTGGGGAGTCTCTCCCGTTGCTCAAATCTCAAGTTCTCTTACCACAGGGCTTACTGTGCTGTACCAGCATTCACTGGTCTGTATCCTCCATTAAGCTGTCAACTCCATGAGGACAAGAACCTCAAATGCCGTGACTATGGCTATTTCCCTACTGAATTGAATTAATGAATGAATGGATAGATGAAATTTTTTTTAAAACCAACTTTATTGTGGTATAATTTCTGTACAGGAAACTACACATATTTCAGATGTACAATTTGATGAATTTTGAGAGCTGTATTTTGAATGAATGAATGAGTTGAGTCTTAATGCCATAGTTCATTATCATCTGGAAGGACAGCATGAAGGTGTACAGGAACCTACGGGAGATCTTTCATACTTGACCTCTTATTTGAATCAGATAAGGAGAATCTAAAAAAACACTGGAATGATATTTGTTCCATTATTTGCATCCTGTGTGAGGCAGTTTGCTCAGCTTTTACAAAGAGAAGAAAAAAGAAAATGCAAAAAAGAAATCTCATGATGAAATTGACTTTATGTCTTACTGTAGGTTTATTGGTTATAGTTTATAAAATTAAGCAAATAATACCTGTCTGAAAATAAGACTTGTCTTAAAACATACCTAGGTATGAAGTTAGTAAAATTAATAAAACATTAGCCACTCAGTTAGTGGTAGATATTATCATTATTTGCTTGTACTCCTTAGATAGCAATTTGCAAAAATTTCATAACAATACTAAATATTGAGACTTTTTAAATCCTTTTTTCAAGACTTAATCCATGCTTAAGATAAAGCAACAACCTTTGCAACAATATGTGGAATAAAGCAATAATCTTTAAAACAGTTCCAAAAATTATTAATTACCAAGTATTTGCATATCCAAATATCTTTTTGTAGGAGAGTTCTTTCTTTTTTTTAATACCAGACTTCTAAGTTTAAGTTTCAAGTACTTGAAGTTAGAATTTTTAGTTTCAACGGTAGCCAAAACTTCACTTTTTAAAATAGAATTAAGATGGTATTGTTCCTTCTAAAAATCACAAAGGTGTTTAAGTAACTTACTATAATAGATAATGGTTCGTTTTAACACCTGCCTGCCCTCTTGATTTTATCCTTGTAGTAAATATTATTTGCCATACTGATTACATGTCTTTTTCTAATCCCA
Organism: Vicugna pacos; assembly: GCF_048564905.1. Taxonomy (NCBI): domain Eukaryota; kingdom Metazoa; phylum Chordata; class Mammalia; order Artiodactyla; family Camelidae; genus Vicugna; species Vicugna pacos. Next base: position 79,759,382 of record NC_132987.1, read on the forward strand.
TCTCATTGCTTCCATCTCCTCAATTTGCAGACAGAGATTATGCTACATGAGGTAATATGTTTTGGAAAAAAACAAAAAGCTATTGCAGTCAACCCATATGTGGACCATTTTCCCCCCTTGGATTAGGTCTTTCATACTTACTTGAAATAATCATTATATTGGTGTAAACAGCAGATTTAAAAAGAGATTAGGCTTTTGTTTTGTGAATGGTTAAATGGTTATTGTGATTTTTAAAAATGGCTTTTCAGAGGTGAATCACTGGTTCAAACGTAGGTAGGGTAGAAATGCATGGAAGTTATTACCCTCTGAAAGTTCAGTGGTGAGTTTGGTCCAGTTTCTGGTTTTCCCATGGACTGGTGCCCAGCCTGACAGTACTGCTGATGGGAGCATCCCCTGAGAGGGAACGTGTGATTGGTCCCTGGGGTCCCGTACTAGAGAGCCATCCTAATTCAAAGATGAAGTGAAGTGCTGCTGAAGACCTTTCTTGTAACCTTTTGGTATTTTCATAATACATAACCTTGTCACTTCAGTCCAGATAGATGAAATAAATACTTCTGTACCAATAACATGCAAAGTACACAGAGGTTCGTAAATGTTAAAAGTACTATTCAGAAGATATTGACACAGGTTCCCCTTGGTTTTTTCTGCTTTGTTTTTAGGATGCTATAGTCTTCAACTGATTGTGGTTGTTTATAGGTATATAAAACCACCTTTACCCTGATATCTCTACACATAGGATAGGTTGAGCTGCAGCTGAATTTAATCAGGCAGAATTGATTTTTACTTGGACACTGATGTGCTAATGAAGGTTCTTAAAAATCTATCAGGGTCAAGTATTTCTTTGGCAAACCATACCAAATTGTATTTATCAAATTTGAGCAGAGACATTTGGGAATAACTCAATAAGATGCATGGTCCAGGGGAAATTAGAAGGCAAACAATTTAAAGAATTAACATCTTTATATAAGAATGAGCATCATTATTACTAAACATTTTCTGTGTGAGTTTAATTTACCAGGAATACCTGACACCACCCCCGCCTTCCCAACCCATTGCCCCTTTAAATAGTTGGTAATCATTTGTCAGATCTGTGTTCTAGCCCATCCATGCTTTAAGGGCTGGACTCATGATTCACGGCCCTGTGTGTGTATGTGTGTGTTTATGCATATGCGCGTGTGTTTACATGTGTATGTGCTTCTGTTTTGATACGATTGGCCGAGCTGATGATACTTGCAATGTCTTTGTTCAGATTGTGTGCGTATTGGAGTCCCTCGGGTGCCTTCTACAATATCTCAGAGTCAAACCATCGTTCCTGAGCTTGCTGACCTAATTACAAATCTTTACAAATATCTTTGCTTGTCTGTTTGGTAATTTGGTTTCTTCTGCTGTGTTTTTTACTTCCTCATGCTCCCCTAATTTTTCTCCAGTGTGCTCATCCATATTTGGCTGAAAACTCTTTATGCTTGAGGTTTGTTTTTCCCACTCTCTGAATGAGGTGGGGAGATTTGTCTCAAATTTGGAGAAAACCCATCTTGAGGTAGGAAAGGTTTAGCTTTATAGAGTATTATTTGGAACAATTATTGTTATAAAACAAAAGAGAAATTGTTTTCTGATAACTTTTTTTTGCCTTCTGTCTTCTTGCTCCTTCACTTAAAAAGTAGTATATATTAATTTTAGAAAAAATTAAACATAAAAAGTATAAAAAAGAAAGTAAAAATCACCCGTATGCTTAATTCCTAGTAAGAACTCCTATTAACTATCTGCTCTGCTGCCTTCTGATCTTTTCCCAGGAAATATGAGTGTCGGTCTGTATACATTTTAAAACATTTAAATAAAATGCATTTGAATATACAGGTACTTTTATATACATACTCATATATTTGTATCCTGGGATCATAGTGTATATATAGTATTTTTTAGCCTATTTTTTCTCTGTTATATTGTGAATAATTCCCAGGTCATTAAGCCCTTTTTAAAACTTTTATTTTTAAAAAACATCTTTACTACAAAATGAAACATATAGAAGCATGATAACTATGGACAAACTTAAAGAAACTCAGCAGTCACACCACCCAGAGGTATCTTTCATGCCTAACATTTTCTATTTCCTTCTAGACTTTCACATACGTATACAGACTATTTTAAAAATAAACACCAGTATTATACTTTACAATCCATTTTGTATCCATCTTTTAAATTCATATTGGATATTTTTGTCATTATAATTTTTTAATGTAAACATCATTTAAAATAATTGCATAATAATCCAGTCCTTCACTTTTAAACTATTTTGTCAGCCAAGTCGAAGCAACAATGATTAAATCTTCTATTTACTCACTGGCAAGAATATCATCTGGCAAATCGTAATTATTTGCTGCCCATTGTAAATTTAGTAAGGTCCAGAAGAAAAAGTAGAAGAAACTTTAAAATAGACCTTTGCATTTTTCACCCTTCTCTGTTTGGACTCGAGTGTTATATTATAAAATCTTACTGTCATTATTTGTATTGTAGTATTTATTCAGCCATAAAAGGATTAAATAGTTATGGATTAGCTGGTGATATCTATTATGTGTTGTGAGTTTTTTCTATAAAAAGAAGTCTTTCTTACAGAGATTTAGAGACAATAATATAAACAACCTCAGAGGTGATTGACAAATTGTTAACAACATATAATGTCGATTGTTTTTGGAGGAAAAAGAGCTGATAATGAAACCATAAGTTCTTATTTGAATTTTAGATTCAAGTGTTTCAAATGGGCTTGACCTATGAAGGCAGGTGGGAAGTGGTGGAGAAGAGTAGCTGGTAGGGGTGAGGCTGAGGGTGGGAACAACATAACAAGGTGGTGCAGTATCCTAGGAAGGTAAGAATGGGACATTGTTAACATCTATAAGATTTGACTCCTGAGAGCAGTTGAAGGAGGACTGGAGCCAGGTTTCATGGAAACTGAATCTTGTATTATTTTGCTGTCCTCCTTGAGAAAAAAGATTATGAATTTATGACAATAAATTTGGATGGGAGAGTGAAGGGGGTATTTAGAATGAGAAATCATAACAAGTTACAAATTATAAAATGCTAAGATATACCACAATCATAACAAAATCCAGAATAATATTCTAATATATTCATGAATGAAATTCCTGACAGACATCTATAATCATTTTTCCTACATTTCTGGCAGCATATTCTTTGATTGCTTTTTCATATGATAAGTATTTTGTAATATCATCTTCTACAAAGAATAGAAAGATAATTAAGTCTTTCCTCTAGCAAGGTTGATATGAAATTCTTCTTTGTTATTGATAGTTTAGAAAAGTGTCTTTCTGCTTCATAATTCATTTCTGATAATGTTATGCAATATTTCAAGATTGTTGTCAAATTTGAGAAAGCCTCTTTGAACGTCTCAAGTGTGAAGAGGGAATTTAGTTTCTTTTGTGCAATGGCTAATCTTAAGTACTCTCTGAATTCATAGCATTCATAAACCACTCTGTCATCACTGTCATTGATGCCCTTGACAGTGCACATGATGTTAACCTTCATTAATATGTTTTCATGTCAAGTCAGCAAGAAATTCAAATTATTTTCCAATGATTCATTTTTTCATTGCTTAGATCATTTGTTGCAATTCTGAGATCTATTTATTATTTCTATTTGAAATGCCTCTCTTTCATTTAATGACTGCTTTGGTATAATCTGAAAATTTTCTGTTGTTATAATTCACTTCCCAGAGTTAGAATAATTTTTATTTATTTATTTTTCCATTTCATTGAGAAAGAATATCTACACATGGTAAAATGCAAAGATCATAAATGGATAATTCAGAGCTTTGATGAACATACATCCATGTAACCAACATCTTAATTGAGACATAGATCATTTCCAGGAGTCCAAGTATTTTTCTTTTGTGCCTTTCCAGTCAGTCCTCACCTCCATGCCCTTCTAGGCAATTGTTTTCATTTCTAGCATGATGGATTCGTTTTGCCTGTTTTTGTATTTCATATAAATAATGCCAAACAATATCTTGTCTTTTGTTCATAGTTTCTTTTACTTAAAATAATGATCTCAAGAATCCTTCATGCTCTTACATGTAACAACAATTCTTTTTTTTAATTGATAAGTAGTGTTCCACTGTATATGACAGTTTATTTATCTGTCTTCTTTATGTAGGAATTTGAATTCTTTTCAGGTATAAGCTATTATGAATATATTTATCAAGTTGTTTCAACACTATTGAAAAGTCTTTCCCCAGTGAATAACCTTGTCTTTTAGATAATCAGTTGACTAGTCATTGAATTATTTGTCTATGCTTACACTAATTCCACTGTCTTGATTACTGTAGATCATACATAAAACTGCTATAAACTTTCTTATATATGTATTTTATGGATATATATTTTTAGTTTCTGTTTGATAGAGAGTGAAATTCCTCTGTAATAAGTTAGGTTTATGTTTAACTCTATAAGAAAATACTAAATAATATTTCAAAGGGGTTGTATAATTTTTCACTGTTTATCTTCATCATTTGCTGTTGTCAGTCTTATTTTTTCCATACTATTGAATAAATCTCCCTGGTTTTAATTTACATTTCTCTGATCCCTAATGATTTTTATTTCCCTTTGATTAATGATGTTGAATATTTTTATATACGTTTTTAAAATCATTTTCATTATTTTCTTTTATGAAGTTTCTGTTTAAATGTCTTATAAATTATTCTTGCTTCTTTACATTTTTGATACTGATTTGTGAGAGTTCTTTATATATTCTAGTACAAGTCCTTGGACATGTATTTTCCCCAGTTCCTTGATTACTTATTTTCTTAATGATGATTTTTGAAGGAAGCTTTTAATTTTGATGAAATCCAGTTTATCATTATTATCTCTTTGTGCTCTAAGAAATGTTTACTTATCACACCTCTTGCCTGCATTAGACACCTAATATATTATCTTGTGTTTTTTTGTACTTAATGGTTTCTGCTTTTAAGTTTAGGTCTATGATTCCTATTAATTTAATTTTGGTGTATGGAATAAAGTAAAAGTTCAACTTAATTTTATTCCAAAAGTTTTTAAAGGTATTAAAAATATTGTATTGAGAAATACTTATTTTTCCACAGAATAATTTGGTGCCTGTGTGAACCTGTTTCTGTAATCTCTGCTTTGTCCCACTGATCTGTTTGTTTGTCTTGCACCAGTTGTAACAGTTGCATACTGTCTTGATTGCTCATAGATTTATAGTAAGACTTTAAAGTAGAATGAATCCTTCAATTTTATAACTATGACTATCACTTTTTCTACAACAAACAAACAAACAAACAAAAAAGTGATGGCATATTTTTGGGATTGCAAATATCATTTGGAAGAGAATAGGAGAATTCACAGTTTAATAATACTGAATCTTTTGCTTCATAACCTGATTAATACCTACATTTATTTAGGTCTTCTTTTAACTATATTAGATGTGTTAGTTTTCATTTGGTATAAAATTGTTACACATTATTATTAAATTTATTCCTAAGTATTTCTGTCTTTATTGTAAATGATACTGTTTTAAATTTAATTTTACTTTTTGATATTTTGCTGGTATTATATAGACATACAAATGAATATTCTGTATTGACTTTACATCTGTCATCCTTGCCATATTAAATCATTAGTTCTACTAATATTTTGTTGATTTCTTATGATTTTCTGCTGAATGATGAAGTTACCTGTTAGTAAAGGGTGTTTTAGTAAAGGGTGTTTTACCTCTTCCTATTAAATGATAAAAATAAATAATAAATATGGTAAATATAAAAATAATAAGTGAAGTTAATGTTTTTACCTTGTTTCCTATTTTAGGGAAAAGCATGCAATATATTGTCATTAATTATGATGTCAACTGTAAATTTTACACAGATAGCATTTATCAAGTCAAAGAAATTCCCTTCTATTTCTAGTCAGCTGTGACCTTTTTTTTTAAGCTTTTCATTAATGAATGTTGAATTTGTCGATAATTTTTCTGCATTGATTGAGATTATCATCTAGTTTTCTCCTTTATTCTGTTGTAGTGTACTGGGTTGACTAGTGTCCTCCCAAATTCAAACCCATTTGGAACTTCAGGATGTGAGCTCATTTGGAAATGGGGCCTTCATAGATAAAATGGAATTAAAATGTGGTTATACTGGATTAGGGTAGGCCTTAATCTAAAGACTAGTATCCTTATAAGAGGAAAATTTAGACATAAAAACACAGGAAGGAGAATGTCATGTGAGAATGAAGCCAAATATTAATGTATGTACAAGCAAAGGCATGTCAACAATTGCCAACAATCACCAGAAGCTAGGAGTCAAGTGTGGGACAGATTGTCCCTTAGAATCTTCAGTATAACCAAGACAACTGACATCTTAATATTGGATTTATAACCTCTAGAAGAACTGAAAGGATTAGATTTCTGTTGTTTTAAGTCACTCAGCTTGCAGTACATTGTTACAACAACTCTAGGAAACAAATGCAGATTTTGGTATTAGCTTCCCATAATACCATTTCCCATTCCCTAGAAAGCAGACTCTGAGTTGGATATTTGTGTACAGGAGTTTTTTTTTTTTTTTTTTTTTTTTTTTTCCTGAATCAACACTTGAGGGAGACTAAAGGAAGCAGGACTGAACAGAGGAAGAAGTTGGGCTTTGATATAATCAAAACAAAAAGCCTTATCTGAACCCAGATGTAGTTCTGGAGTACAGTGACCTTTGGAATTGTCTCAAATTAGGGAAAGGAGGCTAATTACTGCATCAATTACTCACTTCCAGCAGTTCAGGGGAACGGATGCTTCAACCCAGAGGAGGCTGGGGAATCTGAGCAGTACCACAGCACCCACTATAGTCCATCCCTTTCACTGTTTAGATTCACCTTTTTTCTGGGAGCAGCTCCTTCAGGATTCTGGTCTACCTCTTTTCTTGGAAAGTGAACTGTTAGTGGCATAAATTAAAGCCTCTGAAGCTGCAGCTAGTATGAGACTAATAATGATATTCATGTTTCATGATTCATCTACTTTACTCTCCAGCCTAGATTTCTCTTATTCATGCTTAGATTATTCAGACCATAGCCCAGGAGAGATTTTAGCCCCTGGTCACTATTTCCTTCTCAGATTATGGCTATTGTATTTGTTCATATACCATTAAGTAGGGAAAATAAAAAAGACACCCAGTTGGATCACTTAGCTATAAAATATGCTATTTCCATCACCCATTGTGTAGCACCCCTACCTGCTCCTGATAGACAGGGTCAGTTACACTTGCCACATAGTGACTTCTTTTCTTTCATGCTAGTATCTCAGCATAGAGCCTAAAATGCTCAGCTGACAGCCATAGCTTAAAATTTGATAAAACTATTATTGTGTTTTCCTGAGGGAACCATTCTTCTTTTGGCTAGCAAGACCTCTAAACTCACAAAACCTAGAGCTGCAAAGTAGAAGTGCAAATGAGTTATTGAGCCCCAAATGGGTCACTAAGAGTGTTTGCAAGTGGGGCTATTTCTGATTCCAAACTCTGTCTTCCATCCCCTATGTACTGGCAATCCCACTCCATGAAAGAATCACTGACTTAGGGTAGACTCTATATCCTGGAGGATAGTATCTATCTTTGCAACATATTATCTTCAAGGTGTGCCTTTAAATTCTGGAGGATAGTACCTATCCTTGCAATATATCATCTTCAGCTGTGCCTTTAAATTTTATATCCTAGCTTAATAGACCAACAGCTTTGGGTGTTACAACATGTGATAGGATGAAGGGACACCATAGTCATATACCGACTTCTGAACTTCCTTTGCTGTAAAGTGTGTCTCCATTACTGATGCAATATTGTGTTGTATGGGATCCAATGCTGTTGGATCCAGTACTCTGAAAGTTCTCATGCAGTGGTCCTGTGGGTAGGATAGGCAAATCCATATGCAGAATATATATTAATTCTAGTAAAAATAAATCTCTGACCTTCCAGTATTGAAGGGATCCAGGAAAGACGACTTATTGTCAATTGGCCTACTTACTATCAATTAGTTGGGTTATTTCAAGGGATAATGGTATGTCAGTGACTTAGCAATGGTCTTCGTTGCTGGCAGGTTGAACATCAAGCTGCAACGGTATGTAGCTCAAACTTGGTGAGTGTGAGCTCGCAATGTTGGGCCCACGTATATATAGCTTCCGTACTTGTACCCATGTGCTCATTGTGCTAGCACTAGCCAAAGACAAAGGCTAACTGATGTTAACTGACCATGTGAAACCATTTGGTTGTTTTTGACCTGTCAGGGAAGGATATTCTTTGTGTGGCAATTAAAATGGCATAGGAAGTTCTTCACACTCTGTGCCTATTCCTATGGGTTTTACGCTAGTCTGTGGTAAGAGGATTATTTATTTAATGGTAAATAGCTTGTACCCTAAAATCTCTTATACTCCACCAATGCAGATTTTATATTAAAGGAACATATGATTGAAAAGAGCATCTGTGGGTTAGGTGTTCAGGTATATTCGAGGAACACTGGATGAGGCTGTGGTACCAACATTCCTAGTGAGATAACCACCACCCTGTCATCTACTTTGTCTTTTGGAGTCCCCAGAGTTTATATTTATGATGAATCTCACTCTGTGCCTGAGCCTCAAACAGGAAGAATCTAACATATAGTGTTATTTTGTTTTCCAATTATATAAAAAAGAATAATTATATATGGAGGGGATTAAAATGTTTCAAAGACTGTATTTGTTTTTACGCTTTTTGCTTTTAAGTTTGCTGTCAGATTGATCTTTCCATCCAAGTAAGTAGCACTAGCTAGTAGAAAGAGTATTCCCTGAGCTTGTGAATTGGGGAACAATTACCACTAAATGTAGCCAATATAAATATTATAAATTCAACCCAAAGCTACTTCCAACAAGAGGAATAGTGAATGTCCTCATTATGTCTTCATGTGTGTGTTTTCAGAGAACTAAGAACAGAAAATTTCATTTGTATAAATTGGAAAGGGTATTAGCTATAACTTTGAATTTATGTAACACCTTGCTACTGAATTCACACCCTGAGTATTCCAGAGATTAAGGGACTGAATAATGTTCAGAAAGTGGGCAAAGGAGGCCTATTTGCATAAACACTATTTCATCAAAGGTAGACTTTCCAAGTTTTCACTTCAGTCACAAGCTTAGCTCTTAGGAAAACCTCATTTGGTTCTTGTCCGACCAAACCTAGAGTCACTCTTCTAAGGCTGAGCCTCAGGTATGACATGCTGTACTATATCCAGACCCCCTTTATAATGTTATTATCTCCCCTACTGGTTTAATTTATGTATTTAATTTTAGTTTCCAGGGTGCAATATGGCTAATTACTTGAGAACTGCAGAATCTTACAAGTGAAATTTTTGCTTCTATAATTTGTCGCATATTAAGGATAATAATGTACATTTAATTTCCTCAAAAAAGATAATTATGCTAATAGAATTATTTGAATAAAAATTTGTACTTTGTGCTGGATTATGTTCTCTACCTACTAATTTATATTAATACAAGTCAGTAAGGAATTTTTAATAAGCCACTTCAATCCTGGGCAGGCAAGTCTGGGAATATCATACGTGCACCACCTCCCTCCCTTAACATCCTGGGGAGAAAGGGATGTCTTACGGTACTGGAGGGCCAGAATTCCTATTGGATAAAGAAGGTTCATGGGAAATATTAATGTGTAGAATCAGACAATTTGGGTGTGTGGAATTCGATGGAGGAAATTAACCAATTTGTAGACATCTGAAAGCAAAGCCAGCTTCCTGGATAAGAATTTTGTATTCATTATAAAAACCAACTTAGTGTTGTGTGAACATTTTGTGGAAAAAGGTCTTATCTCTGTTTCAATTGTTTAAGGAAGAGTGGCTTTTAAGGTCAAAATCAGATTCCTAATAGGTCCTACAGTACTATAGTAGAGAATGGAGTTGAGGGAGGGTGGAGATTAACATTAAGAACCAGATACTTTGGGAGTATTACTACCATTTTTATTCACTTATTCTACATGAGAATTATTATTTTTTAAAGTTCCATTACCTTTATTTAAAAAATAAAACTATTCATTTAGGGAAATAGACTTCTTAGTCATCATTAGATGTGGAGTGTAGCATTAATGTGCTTGATTGGAAGGCCAGTACTTGTCACTAGTCATTGGAGCGCTCATCCGCCAGAGGCAAGTTTGGTTGGATTTTATTGCTGTGTTATTAAGCAAATTTGGTTTGTGCTTATAAAACTATGCCAGTTTGTGCACTTACGTGAATACCATGGCTAGAGAATACGTAAATTTTCTCATACTTCTCTTTTTTGTTGTTGTGAATGCATTAAAATCCAGTGATTTGGTAAATGTGCATATTATGTGCACATGATGGGTTCACTGTGTGCCAGGTGCCTGTTACTTGTGATGAATGCTATGGTGGTAAAACCAGCCTGAATGCCTGCCTCCATGGAGTTATTAGACATGGATTATCACAAAATTAAATGGCTTTAAGTTGGAATTATTCATTCTTTTTTTCTGTCCACAAATGTAATAAGCTATTAGAGCAACATCCAAACAATACAAAGCTATAAATAATGAAAGCTTGCTATTAGGGCTATACTGGAAGGTCATGACTAAGAGCAGGGATTTGAGGTGTAGAGTCAAAAAGACTTGGGTCAAATCCTACCTTGGACATGTATTAGTTCTGTGTCCTTGGGCAAGTTGTGTCCATTCTCTAAGTCTTGCTTTCATCGTCTTATAACGGAGACAGTTAAAATAGCTACCTAATGAAATTGCTGTGGGAAAAAATATTATGTGTATATATATGGAATTAGCAATATCTAACACATAGTACACATTCAGTAATTAATAGCTTTTAAAATACAACAATTGATGAATCACCTTAGCAACTCATCTAGCAAATGTAACATACAAATGCATCTTTGCATTTTTAAACAAATTATGTACCTCAACACAATAGAAATATATTACCCAATTTGTGAAAAAAAAAAGCTCAAATCATTGCAAGAATTAACAAAGAAAATCCTCCACCATGGTTTACTTAATCTATACTGTAGACGATGCCTCTGTGGTTCTTCAAAAGCAGACAGTGTGACTGGTGACAGTAAAAGCCTCAGTTTTCTATAAATAGAAATAAACTGTAGAATCAGAATATTGCTCAAAAAGCCTTACTTTCCTGCTGAGAAAGCAGGGAGGTGGGAAATGAAGGATAACAAGACTTGATATTTTTTTCCCAATTATCTTTCTATAATTTAAAATTTGGAAGAAAAATATAATTTTCCTCAATGCCCTTTAGGCATTTGTTTAATTTCTTTCAATGTTTTTAAAGTTTTAAAGTTTTAAATTCACAAAAGATAAACCCAGGAAGAGTTGAAGTTCATCTATGTAAACACGCTATGAATTCTCGTGACAGTCTCGTATCACTTGCTTGTGCTATTAAAACGTTTGAAATTTGTTCTCCTGTTCATAGGAAAACTCCTCCCTTTTTCTCTTTGATGATATTTACTTTTTTATAATACAAGATTTCCGATAAAAATCAATGAGGACACGAAGTCAAAAGTTGAGACATTTTATGAAAAAAAAGACTCTTCAGATCCATTCTCAAAGAATGGCGTCAAAGTCATTGTTTCCTGATGTAGGGTTTGGTGCTTTTAGGTCAGCAATGTTGGCCTTTCATCCTGCAGGTTAAGAAATCTTTTTCATGAGTTTTGGGTTGTATAGCTCCGGACTGTGTGCCTATAAGTTATATTATAAATTAATACTATATTAATACTGACAAAAGTTGTTCTCATGCTTCTGGGCCTCTGTTCCTATAGTGAAAGCTAGTTATATTCTAGCTTACGGGAAATTCTGGGCTTTTGAGACTTTCTTTCTCTAATGAGCTCACAAGAGATGTTTCCTGTACTTTGGAAAATTACCTGTGTTTTATTAATTGTTCCTTTAAATTAGCCTACCTGAGGTTACTCTGTCCTTGGACAGTTAATTGTTCTTTCTCCGTGTTCCCATAACACTTTGTTCATGCCATTTTTGTAGCAGAACACATTGTCTTACAAGATCTGTTTACATTCTTTGTCTTCCCCACTCGACTTGGAACCAGTTGAGAGCAGAGGCCTAGTATCCTTTATTGTTAATAGAGTAGCCTCTAACTTGGTGAGGATCCTGACTAGACTTGGTACGTGGTAATGCCATGCAGTAAAACATATTCCTGCAAGTTTGCTATACTAGACATTCCTCATGAATCTGATTAAGGTTTTCATGATGATAGGATATGTTGGGATAGGTGGCAAGTAGAGAATTAGTATTTGTTGAATGCCTACTGTTTGTACTGTTTGTAGACTATCTTATTTAATCTCCACACTAACAGCTATGAAGTGGTAGCATCTACACCTACATTTTAACATCAGGAAGTTTTTACTCAATAGAGTTTAGAAATCTTCCCAGTTTCAGAAAGGTCCTAAGGAAGTAGGGCTTGAAATCGTACCTTTAGCCCTCCAAAGCCGTTATTATGCAATCTTCTGGCCAGACATAAAGGATCAGGCCAAGGTTAAGGGGAGGTTTAGAAACAGAACCAGGAGATTTTCTAAAAAGACAGGGCACATCATAATCACAAGGAAGTAGTTTTACCCATAGTATAGTGGAAGGAAAAAATAATTTTCTGTTTCAGGTCTTTCATGGCCATGTGTTCATTGATTGTTTATTGCTAACATCAAATATTATACTGGGATATGGAGATTAATAAGAAATTGTCCCTGATTTCAAAAGGCGTTTACTACCTTAGTGGAAGGAGATGGAAATTTAGTCAAATACATTTCCTGCTCTAGGCATCATAAGTATTTATGGCAACACAAGAGACAACATAAGAAGGTATTTAAAAGCATGAACATTGGCAATCAGATGGACTTGAATTCAAGTTCTGACCCTGTTATTCAAGTAACTAAGATCTTGGGCAAATTAAAAACACTTACATCAAATTCTTCAGTCATAAAATCAGGAAAATAACATGAATACACTCATGACTGTTTTGAAGATTAATTTAAATGTTGCATGTCTTTTCACATCAAAAGTGCTTATTATTATTAATTATTGTGTACAAGCTATACTAGGTAAACAAAGTTAAGTAGGTGCTTACTAGGTAGACAAAACAAGAAAGAACTTTCAGAAGCTGCAGCTTATGAGAAAATAAGAGGTCGTTTAGGTTTTCTTTAGTTTCTTTTTTTTTTTTAATAAACATTAGGAGCTTTTTAATAAATAGCATAGATTGAAATTATATAAGTTCTCTGAAGGCCAGAAGGCCAAGTCCCCTGCCAAGGAAATAAGAATGGATATGAAAACTTTCTCATATAACCAAGCCTCGTATGCATACATTTAGTTTGAAGTTGATGAAAAAAGTGAAAGATACTTCCACATCACCCATTTCTAGTTAAAATATTTGTAATCTCCCATGAATATAGTATTTGACTAAAATTGCCAGTAACTGTGTTGACAAGCAGTATTCAGTAGAGTTTTTTCATTTGCCCGGGAGAAATACAGAATAAACTAAATATTGCAAAAAAGAATAGAGAGTAAGTAGGTGGGAATGTATTTGTCCAGTTATATCATGGCATCAATGTGGCTGATTAGAATGTGTTCAAAAGAGCTGTGATAAATCAAATACATGCTTACTGAATCTATAGTCAGTTTCACTAAACACAAACTATTTTGTAGAATCCTTTAGATACATATTTAAAACCCAGTGCAAGGTCATATATTATCCACACTGATTTAAAGTTGAACTTGCATTGCGACCTAATGCTCTTCAAAAGGCACCAAAGGAGTTACAATGTTTGATCAAGCAAAGTAAATATTTGGAATTCTTTTTTAAGTCATAGAATCTGTCATTTGAAACAAGGTAATCTCAATCACTCCTACCTCTGTGATAGCAACTTAGTGCTTAGATCTGACTAATGTCTTCTCTAACCTTTTGTGAAGTGTCTGTAGGAAGATCAATCCATGGATTTCCCTTAGGAGTTAAGCCTATTGTCCAATTGTTCAAAGTATTAAAAAATCTTTTTTTCCCCCAAATGTAAGTTCAAAGGGACTTTTCTTTAGCTCTAGGGCACTGATCTCTTCCCTACTACATTTGGAGATTGTGAATAACTCCCTTACTTCATTTATATTTTTAACTTGAAGTGAGAGACTATGATCGAGTGTCTACTAGTCATTTTTTTGTGTGACTTCCTAGAGAGATATGGTGCCCTCTCAGTATTTCTCTGCTTTTTATCAATCAGCCCTTTTTGTCAGTTTGGCTACCTCTCCCCTCCAGGTTTTTCTTTCCCTTTCATTAACCTGCAGGGGTTTGATCTGTACCACAATATCCCTTCTGATTGTCATGCTAGGACTACTTGGCTCTTGCTATTCATCTGTCATGCAGCCCCTTTGTCACGTAGTCCTTGTATTGTATCTCCACCAGCTGCATGTTTTTCTTTCTCTGTAATGCTAATGATACTCCGGAGTTGGTTTAAGTGCCCACAGTCACATTCCAGAGCTACTCAGAATTATGTCTCTTCCTCAGGCGGAAATTCCATTTGACCTGAGAAGGAGAGTAGAGGTGATTTCATGCTTCTAAACTTGTTCCTAAGGTTTTATTGGGGCTACGTTTGGAGGACTAGCAGGCTTCATTAAACATTACTTAAAGGGGAAGACTTTTTTAAAGAGCAATAAATGATTCTTTCTGAATTCTGTCTTTCTTAGATTGTCATAAACTCTGAATTTAATAAATATTTATGCAACAATTTGTGAGCATATAGTATGTGCAGATCAGTGGGCCAAAGGCTGCAAGAATTAAAAATATTAGTAGAAAAGCTGTTTTTTTGTTTATTTTTTAGTTGTTTTCCTGAGGATGGAAATGTATTTGGGCTGATGGAGCCACATTCCTTCCCCTCATCAACTATGTAACCAATGCTGCAGATGTTTGAAAGGTACTATATACAATGGATAATAGACAATTTAAGGAGCTATGCCTGTTCAAGTCCTGAATTCATCACTTATTTGACTTGCTTAAATCTTTTGTTTCTCCTCTGTAAAACTGAATGTGATAATAATACCTGTCATCTCATGATATGGTTGAAAGGTTGAATGAGATCATCTATGTAAAACACTTAGTGCTTCCACAAAGGAAGTGCTCAGTAGTGGTCGCCATATTTATTTCATGCTCACAGGGGACATTTGCTATTTGGCTGCACAGAAATCATATATTCATCTTACGTGGAGGAAATCTCAAAATAAAAAACAGCACAGGGGCCAAAAAGTCTGGCCTGGAGTGGAAAGAAAGGGGAAATAATGTCTCTGCCCACCTCCAGAAGTTACAACATTGTCTCCTAGGATCGACACAAAAACACACAACGGGTTAAAGATGAGTCTTTGCACTCACAGTGGAGATTATGAAGCGGCAAAGTAGAATACTCTGCCTTAGTTGGGGGTTCTGTGGGATTATGGCTTTGTAGGGAGATGATTTCTTGGCTTCCCCAGACTCTCATCTGCCTCTTCAATTCTGGGAGACGTCTTAGTTTTGTCTGAGTTTCTGATCACTGCATGGAAGCTCTCAAAAAGCAGTCAGCTGGGGCAGTGATTGGGCTCATCTCATTGTTTTGTCTTTAAGGGATTGCTGTCCTTTATTGCCTAATGTCTAGTGTCTTGAGCGCCCTTTATTCTCATATATTTTATCTGTGCATTTTAGATGTTTAAGGTGGGAGGGTAAATCTGGTGCCTGTTACTTTCTTTTATACTGAAAGTGAAGATCTGTAATCCAATTTGAGTCAAGCACACAGATCCAAATACAGGAACTTTGATGGGACCAGGCTAGGTACTGATGCCCTTTGTTCCTGCTATACCCTGCAATATACTCACAAAAAAATGACATTTTTTGCATAAGAAAAGTTGGTTTCTGTTCTGTAACTCAGGAAATAAGTGGTTTTAAAACTGTTGAGTATGGCTTCAGTTGTGATTGTGGGGCTGTATTCCCCATGTAATTACTGGGGATCTAGAGGCAAATTTGATTTAACAAATATTTCTTTCCAAGTATTTATCTTGCATTCGGCTCTCCTTTGTTTGCTGAAGAGAGTCGCTAGATGATAATTATAACTGATATATGTATTACTAAACATCCTATTTATACCTTTTTCATAGTGATATGTTGCCTCTATAAAATTATGACATTATTTTGAACTATTGATGTTGGACATGAAAGGAGAACTTATATCATGGGTGCCATTGGGATTCTCAATGAATGAAGTGATAGATGACAAGAAGGAAAAAGAAGAGGGCTTCTCAGGACAAACATTTTTCAATACAATAGTGTTTGTTTCATTGAAAAACTATGGAAGGGACTTTCTTTTCTACACCTTCCAAGTATATCCACTTGGGAGGTTAAAATGTTCATATCTTATTTCAGGAGAGGATTCTTGAAAGATACTTTGATACTACCGTAATTGTTACCTAGGATCATAATGAGGCACAACTACTGATAAGAGAATCCTGGAACTTGCTCAAAAATCTGCAATGGCATCTTGTTTCTTAAAGAATTAAGTCCAAACTACTTGACCTGCAATACAAAGTCATCAAGATGCTGATCTTGGTGTTATACCTGGTGTGGAATTCTGACTCTTCCGTTCTCAGACTATGAGGATTTTCTTTATATATATATATATATATATATATATATATATATATATATATATATATATACACATACATACTTTTTTTAATTGAAGTATAATCAGTTTACAATGTTGTGTCAATTTCTGGTGTACAGCACAATACTTCAGTCATATAGGAACATGTATATATTCGTTATGATGTTCTTTTTCACCATAAGTTACTACAAGATATTGAATATGGTTCCCTGTGCTATGCAGTAAAAACTTGTTTATCTATTTTATATATATTAGTTAGTATCTGCAAATCTTGAACTCCCAATTTATCCCTTCCCATCCCCTTTCCCCACTGGTAACCATAAGTTTGTTTTCTATGTCTGTGAGCCTGTTTCTTAAAATAGAAACAGACTCATAGACAAACAAGGGTTTTCTTAATCACTCTGCCTGTCATGTACCTTTTCTGTTAAATGGAGATCATAAGATTATGGTCAAGATAACATAAGATAAATCTCAATAAATGACATCTATTATTACTTTCATTCTTATTTCAGAAAAATTATAAATTTTGCCAAAATGTCACTCCGGGATATGTCAAAGAATGCTTGCAAGTTCCTTACAAGGATACCTGCGGTATTCCTTGTAGTGTCAGGATTACAGAGCAAAACACGACTGTGATCTTTGTGTTCCTCACTTACTTCCTTTTCTTTTTTATTTCTCATATAGAAGTTCTGCCACACTCAAAAATATTTGCTCTGCTTTGCCTTTATTTATTTATCTCCTGCCCATTTCAGAGGTTCTTGGAACTTCGTTTCTCTAGAAGGCACTCTTTCCTCACAGCTCACCAAAACATAGCTATTTATTTCATCCAACTACTACCTAAAATTGTATATTTTAAAGAATTCTTCACTTACTACTCAAGTTTAAGTTTACCAACTCCTGCTATTTGAAACCGATTAAATAATAAAATTATCTCATCGTTCATCACTTTTAATGAATGGACTTTACTGACTTTTATTTGATGACTATTTGGTCTCCATATTTTAGCATTCTGATCAATTATTTGGTTTATTTTAATAACAAATATTTTTATAACTAAAATAAGAAATTACTAGAGAAGAATATCTGTATACAGTGCTATTTTAAAATAGGGTTGCAGCCCTTGGTGATTTTATTTTATTTAAGAAAAGCATTCTATTTTAAAAATTCCATTATGATTTCTTTCTGTGTCTACCTCTGTATCAGAAGATGAGTAACATTGGGAAAAAGGCTATGATGGAGCATATCCCCCTTATTTATTTAGCTATCTCTTTGTTCTTTATTTAAAGATGTATAGTTTGAAGGGAAACTGCATTTTGACTGAAAAATAATATAGAATGTCCATTGCTATTTCCCATTTTTTTGTTTTCGCTGAACCTCTATAGGGTAATATATCATTTATATATTCATAAGAATAAAATACGTATGTTTTTATGAGTCTAATCCAGCTCCTCCAAATAAATAAAGCAGCAACTAGCACAAGAACAAGAGAGCTGTCTGTCTAAAGGCTAACAGAAAGAAATGTAAAGAGTCAATGACTGTATACTCATGTCAAAACTAATACATATTTGAAAATCTGAAACCCTGCAGACTTGAAAGTGCGTGAAGTTGAATGTTTGACTGGCTTACATTTATTTTAGTTTCATCTTATGTGAATTAGGACTTTTCAAAACACAGTGTTTCCATACTCTATTTTGTATCATTTGATGAGGTGCCTTGGCTAAATCTATTAACCAGTATTCCTGACTAGCTCTCATCATGCATCTACAGAGACATGTGTTTATGGGCCACCAGCTATTTTACTGAATAATGATCATTTTTGAAAGGTTGTATTTAAATAGACATGTTTGGTGTCAGAAGGTACTATGACATTGCTCTTCAGAGTTCTCTGTCAAAAACTGAATATTACTGAACATCTGTAATGGTATTTAAGACGTTGGCCCAGATGCCAGGGCAGTATAAAACAAGACTGTTGCCTTTAGGAACTTGAAAAATCTAGTTGCAGAGATAATGGACACACATGTAAACAAGTGAAAAATGATTATTGTTATTGAATATCTACTATGTGCCAGCCACTATTCCAAGTATATAAGATATAATAATAAATAAAATAGGCAAATTTCATAGAATTATATTGAGTAGAAGATAATAATATTTTCAAGAAGAGTTTCACCAGTTATTTAGAAGTGAATTATGTGAATATCAACAAAAATGCGTGATTAAGAAATGCAGTATATGGACATACAAATATGTTAAATAAAACAGAATAAAATGCAGTCCTAGGACAGGTGCATTTAAAATCTGAGATTTTAATTATCTATAACTATTCTACGAGTGATTTGTCAACTTAAATAGACCTTAAATTTAGATAAGAGGAAACTGCATTGATATAAAACAAACAGTATTTTCTTTAAATGAAGGGACTGGCTTTTGAATGTTTAATTTGATCATAAAAAATCCATTCAGAGATTCTCTAAGTCCAGCAGCCTTACCCAGGAAGTATAGTGTATCAGATTTGGGACTCAAACTGATATTGGCAGATCGTTTAATCTTACAAAAGTTGCATTTCCTTATTTGTAAAATAGAGATAATAAGGATACCTACCATATAAAGTCATTGGGAATATTTAATGAGATAATGTAATTTGTCAGTTTTATATATTACATATAATGAGTTCTAATCTATGCATAAAATACCTATTAATATTATTAAGGTCTTCCATGTCTGTCTTGTAATTTGAAGATCTGAAGATCATTTTTATAATGTTCATTAAATCCACTCTAGGCCACATGGATCTGAAACATTGCTTCCAAGAGAAGAGTGTTAGGAAGAAATTGTTATTTAGTATATATGAAGTAAGAAAAACAGAATCTCATCAGTTAAAAGAATAATCATTAGGTCACATCCCTAATGGGTACTATTAATTGACCATCTTTTATGAACTAAGCATTTGTACTTAACTAATTCTGTGAGGTAATCACTACTGACCTTGGTTTAAAGATGAATAAACTGAGATTCAGAGTGCCTAGATAAATCGTCAAAGTCACAGTGCTGAAAATGAGAAAACTGATATTTCAACCTAGTTTTAACTAACTTCAAAGATCATACATAAAATTCTGAATTGGAAAGTGTGATGAATATGGAGATGCATTACCTTAGTCCTTCTGATGAACAGGGTGTTGTACCAGCTGCTCCTTAAAGGACCCTTCAGTGGTGGAACAGAGGAGTTTCCAGGGTGGCCCACATTCACTGACTGATGAGACAAAGATAATTCCACTCCAGACAACTCTGATGGGCTATTTCAGTCCTAAAACTTCTTGTGTGCTTGGTTGAAGTTCTCGGCCTGCCCATATTGTAGGCTGACTTTCTTCTCAGCCTGACCTTGATTCCTCCTCTACCCTTCCACAAGAATTGATTCCAGGAGTACTCCCTAAAATATCCTAACCACTCAGGTCAATCTCATGTTTGTTTCCTGGAGAACCCAGTGAGCAACACAGGTGGTCAATTAGAGAATGGTCTCTTGTACCCCTTGGACTACCTCTTAGTATCCCAGCTAACTTTAATTTTTATTATTTTGGAAGAGATGTAATGCTAAACGGTCAAATCGCATGAATAAAACCCTTCAGACTACTTTCTTTTGATAGATTTTGATCTGATAAAATGAGTGACAAACTGGCAATTCTGTACTTACAGTTAAAAATGAAATAAATTTTCTACTCTGGAATAGATAGCTTATAAAAAAGTCTCTTGATAACATATTTGCAAAGTGAACAGTACTTGTATGGTTTTAGTGTAATGGATGGACTTTTGGACTGTGGGTTGGAAAGGCTGAGTTTTTGCTTTGCCCATTTAGGCAACTAGCTGGATGACATAGGGCAACACGACCTTCTCTTAGCTCCTTATCTCCAAAAATAAAATGTTTTTGCCTGATTCTTTAGCTCCCTTCCAATTCCAAGAATATTTTGATTTTTTATTTCTGGTTGATCTTTAGAATTTTTTAGCAGTAAGCCTCTCTGCTTCCTCTAGTCTTTTTATGAAGTAGTTAATGAACTGTAAACAATTACTTAAAATCACTAGTAGAGGTTTAAAGGAACCCTGCAGTGAATCATTTATGGTGTAAATAATTACTTTCCTAATTTATGTGTTGGGTAAACTTAGATTTATCTATTGGAATATGTTATTAATTCTAAGAAAATTTGACCTTTGCTAGTAGGGTAGAGGTAGCTTTTAAAAACTGTCACTCCTTGGAATGCAATTTCAAAGGTGAAAAATGGCATCATAGTGAGGTTACATTTTTATCATTTTAACATTCCTCACCAATAAAAATTCTCCAGGTTTTCTA
This sequence comes from Vicugna pacos, assembly GCF_048564905.1. NCBI lineage: Eukaryota > Metazoa > Chordata > Mammalia > Artiodactyla > Camelidae > Vicugna > Vicugna pacos. The sequence continues at coordinate 79,780,392 of NC_132987.1, forward strand.
ACTGAGAATATTATTTCTTAGTAGCTAAGATCTTTAGAGTTTCTGAACTGTATTCAACAACAGTTAGTTGTACATGTCCTTAAAAATAGCCTTGACATCCTTAATACTCTCTGAGAACAAGGAGGTACACAGAGATTTGATTTTCACTGCTTTGGGAATAATGTACACTGTGCTTCATTTCTCCAAATAAGACTATGTAAAACTTATGTATTTTGCCAAGTTACATTGGAGGAAATATTTATTCTATCTACTAATCTGGGCTCAAGCTAAAATATCAAAACTGATGATGCATCATGAAACATAAAAGTTTAACCAAACAAAGAATGAACAGATAATGCAGAAGAGACACCTCTGAAGGAACCGTGCTATGTGTTATGGATTATATATAAATTCAAAATTTTTAAAATTACAGTTTCCAAGATGTCTCTTGAGCACAGTGGTAGAATATAAAAGTTATTGTTTGTCAAGTTATAGGTCATCTATCTAGCCTCCAAAATCAACTCAAATAGTCTCTGGACGTGACCACCTCATCTTCTTCAAGTTCCTAGATTATCCTCATCAATATTAATTGTTTCTCTTCTCCTCTCTCATGGAACTTTGTTCTGATGTCTGTTGCATGCAACTCCTTCTCTTTCTGTTACACGTAGTTGTTTATATATTCTCTTCCCTTACTAAATTATAAACTTTTGAGAGTAGAAGTTTATTCATCTCTGAATTCATGAAAAGCTAATTGTACAATGATGAGAGTAAGCACAAAATAGTATTAGTTGAAAAGTGGGTTAAATCTAGTCAGAAAAATATTTCCATATTTTGCATTAACTTTTTGTTTTTAACTGTGACCTTATAAAAACAAATCAAAAAGAACATAACACAACTTTGGTGATGGAACATTTATAGCAATGAAACTTGTTCTAAAGAATGAAGAATGTCTTAAAAGTTAGAACCCAAACTAAATACGAGCATGATGTTGGAGAAGGAGTAGGAAGCATAACTATTTTATGATAGTTGTTATTATCATGTTGTAGATGCTTTAATTCTTTATGTGTACATTTTAGAAACAAAAATCTCTAAAAGTGAAAAAAAATTTGAAAGCACAATGAAACTCTTTGGAATTTGGCATATTGATTCTGTGATTCATCTGGAAGGGTGAAGAGGCAGAAATAAAAACATACTATTCTTTTACCTGTTCATTGAACAAGCTAAATTAGGATAAAATTAAGAGTATCTCTTTACGCAATGATTTCAATAGCTTCTATATTTTCCTTTTCCATCCAATATCTTGTAGATCTCTTTCATCACCATTTGCAGAGCCAAAAACTGTCTCATTTATACATAATAAAGAATCTAGTCTCGTGCAAGTCAAAACTTTTACTCCTCTCCCAAGTCCACCTAGTCTTACCCCACCTTTGCTCAAAATGGTGAGAGGGATATTATCTGTTCTACTTTTGTCCGCTTTTGCTAGCCTGCTTCTGACTCCTCCAGGACTGGGCAGGATTAAGGAGTGTTAGTGGAAAAAGGCAATATTGGTGGTATTGGAATCTTGCAGTGGGCACCCTTTTTGTGGTAGGCGTCCATACAATGTATGTCTTGGGAGGTATTTTTGTTGACTCTTCTGAGAGCCCCCTTACTAGGTAGCCCATAGTGTGTCCTTTAGAAGAAGGTGACAGACTTCTTTATTAAATTTCTGTTATGCCCCTCAGCTCCTACTCTCAAATAGTGTTCACTAAAGAAATTTTATCTCCTGGGGTCCTCTTGCTTCAGCAGTCAGCCCTCTTAAGTAGGGTTATTGCAAGATTGCTTATAGCCTGTTAAAATTTATAGTATCTAATTATGACCTAAGAAAACTACACATTCTTGTTACAAAATGGAATGATATTTAATATAATATAAATTATTATGTGAAAAATATGCCCAAGATGATTTCAAACTTGTAATTAATGCATACAGATGTTTGCACACACTAGTAAAATCATTTACTTAATATATTAAAAATCTTTAACTCTGAGAGTACAAGTGGTTTTTATTTTCTCCTTTGTGATTTTCCACATTTTCCAAATTTTCTGTGATGAACATTTATTGCCTTGGTAAAGAGAACAAGAGCAAATGCCTTTTTAAAAATAGCATTTTAGAGGATTTTGAAGTGAAAAACAAAGGCTATTTTAAAAGTTTACAGTGTTGTCTGATCGAGGCAGCAACAACACCAGGAATGAAAAAGAACAGGTGATGCTAAATCATAGTTTAAAAGCAGTTTCTCTGGTGGGTGTAGTAGATTAAATGCAGTCTCCCCCATATTCCCATCTACCCAGAACCTTGGAATGTGACATTTGGAATAAAGATCTTTGTACATATAATTAAGGTAAGGAATTCTGAGATGAGATCATCCTGGATTCAAATGGGCCCTAAATTCAGTGGCTGAGGCCCCTCCAGAATAAAAGAGAGGTAGACATGGAGACACTGACAGAAGTCCTGTGAAGATGGAGGCTGACACTGGAGGTATCCAGCCCCATGCCAAGAAACACCAAGGGTCACTCACCCTCAACCTCCAGCAGCCAGGATATAGACAGTGAACAGACTCTCCCTCAGAGCCTCCAGAGGAAACGAACCTCACTGTGACATCTTGATTTTGGCCAGAACTGTGACAGAATAAATTTCTGCTGCTCTAAACCTTTAAATTTACAGAGATTTGTTACAGCAGGCTTAGGAAACTAATGTAGTGAATAAGAGCCAAGAGCACCTCCTTTGGATGATCAGTTTCTACTTTGGATTGACTTCACAACGTTTAATGTTATAATCAAGAATTTGATTTATGAACACTACAAAATATGGTGATCGAAAAATTAGGACTAAAAGAATTATAAAAAGGTTTGCTTTATGTTCTTTGTGCTGGCTATGCAGACATGAATAAGGGAGAAATTTAACATGTGAAAGAGGCTGTTCTCTGCTCTCTTACTATACCCTTGCATACTGTGTAGCACATGTTATGGATGCAGTGGGTGGCCTTTTTTGTTTTGTTTTGCTCACTGAATTTTTTTTTCTTTTCTTAAATCCAGAATGGCAAGCTATATTTTTTCAAGTGTTTTCTCAAAATGTGGATTGGACTCCATATGAAATATTTAAATCAGGGAGGTGCTTAAAAAAAAATCACTGCTTGCCACACTTCCAGTTTGGAAGCAGAGGGAGGTAATAAACACCTGTTACTTTTAGAGCATTTCAGTGTATTGGGTGGAATAACCAAGCACATTATGAGCCACGATGATTACTTCAAAGAGATTGTTCTCCAACAATCAAGAAATCCAGGGTCCATTGGGTAGCACAACCAGAGTTCTGCAGCTTGAAATACAGTTTGCATTGAGTGAGGGATGTGAAGAGGTGTAAGGCTGGTATTCAGGATGCAGTATATGAAACCCTGGGTCTCTGTTTGTTTCTTTGCCCTATCATTGCCCACTCTTAACTGAAAAAGAAGAAAAGAAAAGACAGTGTAAATGGAACTTGAATTTATTGCTGTGGTTTGAGATTAATGAGACTTTAGTAAGTTATTGATATTTATTTTATTATTGATATTCTTATTATGTTAATATTCCCTTTATTTTATTAATATTGGAATTATTTTAATGTATAATTTTTGCCTTGTTTGTTGCTAAAGAAGTTCTAAGTAACTTTACAAGATTAAAAAACAGTACTGTGAAGTTAAAAAGAAATCAGAAATCCTTTAAAAGAGAGTTCTTAACCCTGGGTTCATAGTTTTGATCTTTGAAATCCCTGAGAGTTTATGTTTCATTTTATGTGTATGTGCTCATTAATCTGGGGAGTGGCTTCATAACTTTGATCATGTTCTCAAAGTATTAGTAGGCCCAGAAATGTTAGGGATTGCTATTTTGAAAAGTGAAGGAAGAGCATCGTACCAATAACCCAGAATGGTTAGTTAACATTCATTGAGTATTGGATCTGGCTTTCAGAATTCTTATAGTCAAAGTAAAACACACACACAAAAACACAAAAGCCATATATAATTTTTTTTGTATAATAAAGAGGTACAATTTTGTTTGCAGGGATAGAATATTTTCTAATACTGAGTTTCAGGGGAAATCAATCATATGGCTGGTTCTACAATAAACGTAGCATAATTTAATGTCCAAATATCTTTGACAGCAGGATTGCAAAAGATATGAACATTTTAAATGGATGTTTCTAGTGAAATAGAAGGAAAGAAAAGCTGAAGACATAGTTTACATCTTAACTGTGAAGGCATGACTGTGTGTTGGGGCAGGGGGAGTAAGTAATACAGACCAGATGTGAGAATATAGGAATATAGCTTCAGCCCAGAGAAATGGGAGTTCAACGTATCTTTCAGATGCACTTTCTCAAATATCAGAGAGAGCATGTGGTGAATGTCAGTCATTGCGTCGTTGAATTCTTTGGCACTAGCCTAAAGAGAAATTGGTTAAGGAGGGATCATTTATTCTAAGAACTTGATATTAAAATGATAACATTTTTGGTTTGTGAAGAAGACCATATCATGATGAAGAGAACATCTAAATATGCATTGGTGTCAGTAATAGATGTACTCCAAAACAAGACCAGAAATTTCTCAGAAGTGAATGTTTTATCTCAAACGCTTGGACAATTACTCAGTGCAGATGTTAGAATTTAAATTCAGGCCTTACTAAGCTGCCTTAAACCATTTAAATCATCATTATGAGTCTATATGTTGTTTACTTTTCACAGAAGAAAATATTGGTGGGTCCACCAGTACATTTGTAATGATTTTATTTATATTATCGATTTAGACAATGGCAAATATCTAACAAATTAATATAGTTTTAGCATAGTTGTAGCAAGCTTTTCTTTTTCTGATGGTGTTTTATTAAGGCTGCATTTAGTTTTTAATAGTAAATACTTAAATAAAATTTTTTGGTAATGTAATGTATAGTATGGTGACTATAGTTAATAATACTGTATTATATATTTGAAATTTGTTTAGAGTGAATCTTAAATGTTTTTACCACACCAAAAAAAAAAAAAGTAACTATGTCAGGTGGTGGATGTAATTAGCCTGATTGTGGCAATCATTTCACAATGTATCTGCAAATCAAAACATCACTTGTATACTTTAAATATATACAATTTTTACTTGTCAATTATACCTCAACAAAGCTGGAAAAAAGATGTTGCACAAAATTACATATATGTAGTGTTCTGTCCAAATAAGTTTAAATGAATATTCATATATAAACATACATATATGCATCTATGCAAATAGGTAGATATTGAGTATTTATTTACAGGATCATATGGAACATACCATGTTTTATAATCCAGATCAAAGTTGTGCCTCACTATAAATGTCAAAGATAGAATTGTGAGGAAAAAAATAATTTAAAAAATCACTACATTGAGAATGCCAGTATGAGTTATAATTTTGCCCCATGTGGTTGGATAAGTTTTAGTCAATGTTTTACTCCGTCAATTTCAAAAGCAGTTGATTCAAATGTCCATAGGATAGTTAAATGATCTAGAACTGAAGAAAACTATATGAACCTGTAAAAATATTTCCAAATACACAGACAGTTTATTATTGCTATATGAACACACAGAGAAGAAATTGGAATGTATTTATCCCATCAGATGAAAACCTAAATATCATTACATGAGAACATCTAAGTGTTGTGCAGAGCACATGTAACAAAAATCAGAACACGTGCAAAGTATTACTACTCAAAAATTCATAAAACTGCAAACAGAAAGATCTTTCCCATCTCCATCTAACATCCTACACCCTGATGACTCCTAATAGCTGCAGGTAGTGTTTGAAAAACAGTATTTGCCTCTCTCAGCTGGCAGCCATGAAAACGTGCAGAAGTTCCAACTACTATTAAGTGTTCTTAATGACTTTGTCATCCACTGGTTACCATGGCATCAGAACCTTGAAGTGCATATGTACCTATTCTCACAGATTACTGTGATGGGATGAATGGATCCCGCGTGGACCCTGGCAGGGCGAGGGTTAAGCTGCCATCCCAAGCAGCCATATGCCCTGCTGATCCACTAAGAAGAGCGAGGGGATCATCAGGGACCATGGTAGAGTGCTGATGAGCCTAACTGGCAACAGATGCTAGATGCCTGGATGCTAAAGATAGAAGCCAGTAAAAGAGAAGGAAATGAAGGCTTGAAAGTACACGTTGTTCCAATTACACCTTTGTGCTGGTGAAAACCCGCAAATAACCCTCAAACAGTTGCTATAGAGGGACCGGTTGACAGTCAAAGGGTGATAACTTATCCTTTATATATTTTGATTCAGTCACAAAAAAGAAGTATATGGATTAGATAATGTTCAAGATTCCATTGGATTTCACATTCTGTGTGTTCACTCCTAATTTCATTCGTTCTTCTTAAAATTGGCCAGAATCTTGAAATTTAGATCTTGAACAATTTTTTGTTTGTTTGTTGGGAAGAAAGATTGATGTAATAGAAAAAGCCTGCTTGTTGGGATCAGAAAGACTAGCATTTTACTCTTCATTCTGTCTATTGCTGTGTATTTTGAGCAAGTTTCTTCAGTTTCTTCATTTATGAAACTGAGAGAATATTATCTAACTTGCAAGACAGTGGTGAAATCACCTAATGCTCATTGTACTCAATACGGCCAAAATTTCCATGAGCTTATCTGCAAATGTAAGGGAAATTTAAATATAAGTCAGAAAATCTATTCACATATTACACAAAGAAGATTCTTTACTGAGATGACTAAAAACATTATAATTTCTTTAATTATACCTCACTTCTTAGGATCTTTGATGATATATCCAATCTTTCATACCTATGCTTTAATTTTGTTCCTTTAATTTACATTTAAATCCACCTTTGACAAGCTTCAGTCTTTATGGTGGTCTGAAGCTTTTTAACACCTAATGATTTTCACATTTGGCATATCTGATGATTGCAATCATTATCTCAATTATATTAAGTTTCAGAGACATACCTTCTATCACTAGCACAGCACATCTTTACTGTTGTTTTATATTTGCTTAAAATATAATCCAACAAAATGCAAAGATGGCTGCTGGCACAAAGTTTTCTGCTAGCACAAAATTCTGAATTTTGTGTGCAGAAGACATAGGGATGAGAGTTATAACATAGGAAAGTTTGGACGGTATATAAACCAAACTTACAAACTTACGAATATCAAGTACCTATAAATATGGCATAGTCCTTAAATTGAGTCACTTTTTTGATAAGATTATTTTCCGGTTTTTTAAGTTGGAATTTTCAAGTAACTTTGAAGCATTTTACAATTCTTCATTTACCAGATTGTTGAAATGTTATGAGCTAGTGGAAAATCTGATGAGATTTACTACGTATTTACATGTTTCCTTTATTCTAAAATGTATGTCAAATCTTTAGTTTCTCTTAGGCTATCTTAATGCAGAGGTGAACAGAAGAATTTTAAATTTTTATTTTTTATTGGTAAGTTTTCAACTTAGAAACAAATAAGAAATAATAGAGAAAGTAAAAACAAGTAATCTAGAAACAATTCCTGTTAACATTTTGGTGTATAACTTTCCAAATTTTTTTTCTTTGTAATGATGCAGTAATTTATTGTGAAAGTACATGACTAAACAATATGGTCACATTTGTGAATTACGTGACACAGTTTGTCCATTGACAACATATTGTTTTTGAATCCTTTCAAAGAAGATACTGGTAATAGAGGACCATTGACTCAAGGTTAGGAACTCATCTTTTGCCTCTGTTGATTCTATTCAATAATCTATATACTCTTTGGACAAGCAATAATAATTTCTATAACTTCATAATAATGTTTCTAAAGCTTCAGAGTTAACAAATTCTTTTGCTAGTAATTGATCCAAATTTAGAAGTTTTTTAAGCACTAAAGATAACATCAACTGTCTTTCTTAGCTATCAGTATGGAATTAAAATTAGCTTCATACAGGCAAAAGTACATAGTCATGATTGCAAGAAATAAACAGCAGATTTCCCAAACCACAAATGTGTCCCATAATTTAGCATTTAGATGAGTTAATATTAAATGAATCAATCACAGATGGGGTCTTTCTCCTATTTGAAAGTATGTTTTGGTTAAAAACTTTAAAGTTGAAATATTTGGCAAGAAATTGGTTGTTATTTTATCAATCCAAACCATACAATCAGTTTGTGATGCTTGACAAAGACATAATTCTATCATCTCTAATGAGGTAGAATTTTTAAAAGTGGAGCTTTTGAGGTTGAAAAGGCAGCTGCTATGTATCTCTTAGGAATCTTTACTATGAATTCATTATAATGGATTACGATGAAATGACTGGATGAAAGCAGCAATCTGGCTTGCTGAGAAGCTCCCTCCTCCTGTAACCATCCCATGGAATTTAAACCACAGAGGACGGCTAATGTCACATTCAAGTGCAAATGTAAGTACTCCTGTGTGATGGCATTTGGTGACATCTAATGTTGGCTGTACCCCAGTATTTAGATTTTTAAAGGGGTGTGAACTGTGGCACTCATTTGCTTTTGCAGTGTCCCCTTCTCTTCCCATTATCTACGTGGTGAATATTTTGTAGGAATGACAACAGCTGAGGATAGGATTTTAGGTAGTACTTGGAATTGAACTAAGTATATGCCAGATTTAAAATACGGTTATTTTCAATTATGTGAAATCAACAGGATCATTATTTTAGCCTCTTCACGGACTGTTTAAGACATAATAATTTAGTTACTTAGGAAAAATTATGTATATGTATTTGCACTCAAATACATATAGAAGTACAATTATGTATATGCACTCAAATATCTTAAATACTTTAAGATCTTTCCACTTAAAATTCTTTTTTCATGGAAGAATTAAAAGCAAAATGAATCAAAAAAAGGAAGGAGTTTTCATGCTTTTCTGGTTAAATTGACATCTCCCTATTAAAATGTATTACAGAGTCCATGAATGTGTATGTTGTCTAATCACTTAGAAACACTTCTTTTGTAAAAGTGTAGTAGTGTAGGACAAAACATCAATTCTTGATTATTCAGTTCAATGGGGAAAAAAGAATATAGAATGCAAAACGTTGAAGTGTATTCCGTGATCTTTTAAAAATGCCATAGTCACACTATTTTTTCTTCTTTAGGTTGTATTCTTTCTTATTGTAACCCCTATACACACCAGTAACCCAGTGTCTTAAGGAAATCACATCGAAGAGGCAATTCATAACAGTAAAGAAAAAGTATCTTCACATTTTATTTGCATTTCTAGGAAAATTTTGTAAAATCTGTTTTTTCCTCTTCCTGTAGGTGAGTCAGTCTCTCATCCACTCCCTCAAAATCTGTCTCTGACCTGAGCCTACCCAGGTGTAGTTGTCTCTCTCCTCCATTTTTTTTTTACAGGTTTTTAAAATTTTGTTTTTCACTGAAGTGTAATTGATTAGTTGATTTACAATGGTGGTTCCAGGTGTACAAGGAAGTGATTCATTTATACATATACATACACACACACACACACACACATATATATATATATATATATATATATATATATATATATATTTTCAGATTCTTGTCATCATGTGTTATTACAAGAAGCTGAATATAGTCACCTGCCTCACTTTCCATCTGGCAATCAGTCTCAGCTCTTTCTAATGCAACTTCCCAAGTCCAAATCCATGTCTAGTGCTCGCTTCCCTCAGGCCAATCTTCCTGATAAGACTTGAGTGTATATGTGAGTGTGCACATAAGCACACATACACATAGAGAGGAAGTGTTGGTCACAGGCAATGATAAAACTTTCCTTAGCAGAGATTAAAGGGAATGAGGCTCTGAATATTCTTATCTGAATCATCTTCTCCATTTCAAAAAAATAAACTGGTAGGCATTTTTCAAAGAAATATAGGTAGGTAGGTAGATACCTAATATTTTGATCTAGTCTGTTTTCTCATGATTGTTTTTCTCCCTTTTTAAAAGTCTGGCATATTTAAGTTGAATTGAAAATCAAACTGCAAACTTCAGGTTTAATGAAAAGCAATGCCAAATAAACTGTGTAACAGATGCCTCTGCTCGACAATGATAGACATTCAAAAATATTTGTTGAATAAATGAAAAAGTGAATGAAGTCACATTCCCTCTCCATTTTTGAGATTAACTGCAATCCCTAATCTATTTCCTAATATCTTCCCATACATAGCCTATTATTCTTTTTACTTTTAGAGATGAGATCAAGGTGATCAAGAATGCCTGTTTGCATACATTTTCAGTGATTAAAGCAAGCATGTTCATATTTTGATGCTACTGTGTCAAATAGCTGTACAAAGATGTCTAACTATGTGAGTGTCAGTGCTAGCTTTGCCTCTGGCCTTTTAAATCATGCCAGTTCACCCATCCACCATGTCCAAAATTACCTTTGAGTAAAAGCTGCAGGTTAGATGAGATTCTAACCTTTTGTGGAATGACTCCTAGTCTTTACCATTTTCTCCCAACCTCTTAGTTAAAATATTTCACTGATTATCGGTGTTCTATCCTGAATGTGAATCCTGGATCCTCTTTTCTCAGATTTGGTGACTACATGAATTTCCTTGTGAGATTTTAGACTCTAAATTTTTGGAATAATTTTTGGATTCACCTGAACATTTGAACTTGAGGTCTTCTGTTGTCTACACTTGAGTTCCATTCTAATGCCACATAACTTCAAGTTAATTCCTGCCCTAGTATTCCAGAATTTATACAGATAGGAGTAGAGTAGGGAGAAATAAGGAAATAAACTCTGTATCCCTGGCAATAATAAAGGTTGGTTAAATGGCTAAAATTCACTCCAGATTATGTTCCAGGTAGAGGATACATATGAAGGCAAATGTGGGTTGAGTATACTTAGCTTTTTGTTGGCAAAATTGCTAATAGTGGTGATGTGCTTTTCAGCATGGAGATAAATCTGTATTGAGAAGAGATGTAATAATATTACTTTCCATTCTTTCATGCCAGCATAACAAACATAGGATTAAATGATTAACCAGAAAACAAATTGAGGACTGTCACACATAGCAGGGTTGTTTAATAGTGTGTGACTTAGAAGCTATCACAATAGTAATTTCTGATCAATGAGGAAGACTAAGTAATGTTACTTGCCTAGCAGCTTTAGTTTTCCAACCAAAAACTCCAGAGAATTCTAAAGCTTCCCTACCACCAAGCCCTTATGCCACAGCAGGCAACGTTCTGTAGCCATTCTTAAGAAAATGAACAGGTACAACATATATTTTCCAGTATTAAATTGAAGGGGATATTACTGTAGGATAGAATCTAAGACATTGCCGGTCTGTGTGCCATAGAATGTTAGCCTTGATAGCAGCTAGAAAATAGGAATTCAGTTAATAAAACTCTTAAGTTTAAAATATAATCTAAAAACATATAAAGAATAGATTCCTGGGCATTTACTGTGATTTACTGTGGGCTTCAAGTGTCTATATTCACCTGTTGGTGGCTACATTTTGGGTCCCCAAATATAAAAAGTTCTTTGTCACTTTCTTCATGATTAAAGGAATACTGAGTTTTTAGAATAGAGGTTTTCCTTCCACCCCAAGTAATTTCAGGAACCCTAAGTGCAATACTGCCTCACCTGCCCATCTGGGTGTGACTTGAAATAAAACATGCCCAGTGCCAGGGAAACCAGAAGCAGGTTCCTGTGCTTCAGTCACATATGTTTGTGATCGGCACTGCCGAGAAGTTGAAAGAACTTGCCTTCTTTGTTGCTCTTCCTTGAGGGCTTGCACAGGAGATGACTGGAGGCTCAGTGCGGCAGGTGGTCAGTGATGGATTTTTTCAGGCACTTTCACAGTCAGGTGTGTATTCTGCAGTCTCAGTTTCCCAGAAGTGCAGCTCCCAACCACAACATTGCTGTCTTCATGAGCCCATACCCAAGTGTTAGAGGGGTATAAACCTGCTGCATCCTTTGAGAGCTGGTGCTGGTAGAACTTAAATTCAGCCACCTTATCATTGTCACGATATGTCATCTGTGGACATGAAGGCCTGGCTTGTTCACAATTACTTTAATGAAGTGAGGGCAAGGCGTCAACTCTCAAAGTTTCTTAAGTGCTCCAAGTGTCACAGATACGAGTATGACGTGGCTGTTTCAACAACTTTTCCAACATCTTTTATAACAAAATAGTACTACCACTTTGCCCAAAGGTAGGTGGATTTTATGCTGGAGTTGGGCCACCATTCATAGTTAATCTCAGTCTTTGGCTTTGTTCTTAGGTTTTGTTACTGTATCCCTCCTTAGAATGATTTTTCTCTCAGCACACTGCAATTTATCCTCTGTCAGGGTATCCCAGTCTAGTAAACATATTGTGTATATGTCTGGACATCATTGTGGAAAGCTTTCAGGCCCCATATCCTCTGCCTACCCCTTCAGAAATCATCTGAGTTTTGATTTGATTTCAGTAAGTCAGTTCATCCCCTCAACATATTCATTGTTCACTATGTGCCCAGCAATGATGTAAGCATAGAGAATACAAGAAAGGGAAAAAAAAAAGAGAAATTAGTGAACTCACATAGCTTTTTTTCTACAGTGATTTAAAGTAAGCAAGTAAAAAATAACATCTCAGTTGGCAGTAAGTACTAAAGAGATAAATAAAACAAAGAAGTAGGACTATAGGTACGTCTGGGAGTAAGGATGATTTTCCATTTGACATGGAGGGATCAGAGATTGCCTGCATATGAAGGGCATGTTTGAGCCAAGATGTGAAGGAAATGAAGAAGTGAGCCATGATATCTGGGAGGAGACCAGGCAGTGTGCAAAAAGTGTACAGTCCTTCAGAAGGAAGCATCCTGGTTGGCTGGGGGAAGACCAGACTTAGGGCTGAGGTCTGAACTCCAGAGAGCAGCAACTTTTGTGTTCCTTCTCCAGCCCAGTCAAGACAACCATTTATAATGAAAGGAAAAGAATTGTTGACATGATCGATCTACTGCAAGTTAACATGGGGCATAGATGGGAATCGGCAGACCACAAAGAACCAAAATAAAGATAGAAAAGATGCTGAGACAAGAAGATAAAATATGTGTTTTGCCATATCTGGCTAAGGCTATAATTCCTTTGTGAGAAGTGATTAAATCATGCAGGAGCAACATGTATTTACATTTCAAAACACTGACCCAAGTTCTCTGCTCCATAAGCTGTGTATATAGTGCAGAGTGTAGCCATCTTAGAAGAATTAAATGGTTCTCAATTGATTTAGTGTTTTACTTACAAGTTTTATCAAAGATAGGAACTTTTAACAATGAAAAATCCAATTACAATTACATTCAAACTTTGCTGCTTTTAATAAATAACTAGAACAAAATAAAACCTGGCAACACTTTCAGATGCTGCTTTGAAAATTGTGCTATGTTTTGATGTGCCCAATTTAGAACACCTCTCTTGATGTAGAGCCATATTTATTCATTTAATATATATTTCATAGGCATCTATTGTGTGCAAGGCTCTGTAGCAGGTGCTAGGGATATAGCAGTGAACCAAACCACACCCCTCCACCCCATATGTGCTAGAGGGCAAGGCAGACACATGTCAGGTACTAAATTCCATAAAGAAAAGGCTAGGTAAATAGAGAATCTCCCTGGGAAAGTTCTTTGGGGAGGCATATTAATCAGAATATGCTGTTATAACAAATAAGCCTCCCAAATTTAGTGGCTTTAAAAACATGGGTTTTCTGCTCATGTTATACGTACATTGTGGGTTGGTGCTGGGCTCTGCTTCTTGAAATTATTCGGTGACCCAGACTAAAGAGTCAGGCGTCATCTTGCAAGTTGTTGGTTATTGTGCTAAAGGGAAAAGAGAGCCCTGGAGGGACTTGATCTAGAAAGAAGTATGACACATCTCTCTTCTGCCCAGAACCAATGTCGTGGCCCACCCAACCACAGGGTAGACAGAAAGTGGGCAGACCTAGGTATATGTTTTCAACAGTATTAATAACCACCAAGAAGGAATGTCAGACAAAGAACTTTTTTGAGAAAGTGACATTTGAGTTGAGTCCTGAAGGAAATGAGGGACAAAAGGAAGTGTGAAGAAGTTAGAGAATATTTGGTTTGCTCAAAAGGAATTAAGACTTTATCAAAATAAAAAATATAATTAATCAAATGTAAAAAAAAATGAAAAAGGCTACAGATGGGGAGAAAATAATCACAAATTATGTATCTGGTAAAGGACATACATCCTCAATATACAAAGAGCACTGACTTAAAAGTTAATAATAAGAAGACAACCCAGGTTTTTTAGAAATAGGGAAAAGATTTGAGACACTTCACCAAAGCAGATGTACGAATCATAACTAAACACATAAAAATATTTTAAACGTAACTAGTCATTAGAGAAATGTAAATTAAACTATAATGAGAGTACATATACACTAGAATGGCTAAGAAAATGACTGACAATACCAAGTGTTGATAGGCTGTGAAGAAACAAGATCCTCATAATGTTGCTGGTGGGAATGTAAAATGGTAAGTTGCTTTGGAAAACGGGTTGACAGTTTCTTAGACAGTTATACTTACTTATGACCCAGTAATTTCATTCCTAATTATTTTCCAAAGAAATATAAAAAACTATGTCAACAAAGATTTGCACATTAATAATCATATCAGTAATATTCATAACAGTCAAAAATTAGAGAAAATTCAAGTATCCATGATGTGGTGAATGGAAACACAAAATGGAAAGTGTAGCTATAAAATGGATTCTAGTCAGCAATTAAAAGGAATGAACTACTGTTGCCCGCTACATTATAGGTAGGCATTAAAAATGTTAGGCTAAATGAAAGAAGTCAGATGCAAAAGGTGATACATTGTATGTTTATATTTGCATTCAATTACCAGAAGCTACAGATGCAGAAAGTAAATCAGTGGTTTCTTGGAACTGTGAGTGGGTGTAGGAATTGACTGGAAGTGGGCACAAGATAACTTTTTTTGGAATAAAGAAAGTATTCTAAGTCTAGGCTGAGTTGGTAGTTGCACAATAGTATACATTTACTAAAATTGTGAAAATGTGTACTTAAAATGGGCAGATTTTGTGGTATGTGATGTATGCTTCAATAAAGCAGGTCAAAAAAAAAAAAAGAAAAAGAAAAATGAAACACTGAGGAGGCCAATGTAGCTTTTATAGTATGAAAATGGAAAAGAGCCATAGGGGATACAGTCAGAGGTGTAAGCCAGTGGCCTTATCATGTAATCATTGAAGTCCTGGGCATCAGAGTTAGGACTTCTTTATAAGTTTATGGGAAGTCAGTGGATGCTCTGAATATTAGAGTGACTGAAATAAATTTATGTTTTTAAAAGATGCTCTAATGTTGACTTTGTGTAGGAGGAAGGATTGAATAAGAAAATCAAAATGCTTTTACAGTAGTTTAGGCAAGAAATTATGGAAACTAGATCAGGAATGGTGCAGTGGAGGTGATGAAAGGTAACCTGGGATATGTTTAAAAAAGTAGAACTTCCTAGCTCATAGGTGTATTTGAGCCACTAGATTTTAGCATTTTTATTACCAAGTAATATGAGGAAATAACTTTATCCCATTCCTGACCCTCAGTCCAGTGCTGAACACAACTCTAAATCCATAGTTAAATTTCACCCTCAAGCTTTAGGATTAAAGGGAGGGGCTGCTGGTAAGAGGCAGATCAGGGAAGTTTGATGCACACACATTTTAATTATTAAAAACAAAGAGAAAAAAATCTTTGTTCTTTATGTAGCTATTTTTAAAATGTCAATAAAACTGCATTGAAATTGCCCTGTCAAATTTCTTGTATTCACCCTTTAATGTAAATGTATTCTTACTTAGGACTGCACACTGTTACCGCGTACCTTCATGATAGCCGTCCAAAACAGCTGAGCAGAATTAGGCGTGTGGACTTTAATTTTTATAATATATGATGTGTAATTTGGGTTTAACAGTATAGTACTCAAATAAATCGAATATACACTTTACAAATCTCTGAGTAAAATTTCCCTTCTCAAATTTGAAATATGAGTTTCTATTACAATGAAGCATTTTATTTTGGAGGAATAATTTCAGAGTAATTTTAAGTAATTAAACTATTGAATGGTAATTTTGAAAATTGTATGGAAGGAAATAGAGCAATTTATCTTTGCTTTTTATAGTTTGAACTTATGAAACTAAATATAAAATGTTTAAATTTTGAGGGAACAAATAATTTAGGAAGAAATAAGTTATAAAATTGGCTTCAAGT
This sequence comes from Vicugna pacos, assembly GCF_048564905.1. NCBI lineage: Eukaryota > Metazoa > Chordata > Mammalia > Artiodactyla > Camelidae > Vicugna > Vicugna pacos. The sequence continues at coordinate 79,796,606 of NC_132987.1, forward strand.
ATTTTCACATTAGAGTTTTTACGGTCTCTCCTATTCATGAAATTAAGATGATAGAAAAGTTTGTATTACTACCAATTATTGCAAGGAAGAAATTTTATTTAAAAGTTTTTTTCCAAAAACTTTAAACTGCAAACTCCACATCTAAATGTTCAGCTATTTGTTTTTGTCCTTGTAGTAAATGCTAGGTGATAATTTTATGACTATTCAGAGAGTCAGCTTTATTCTGACTGGAATATAGACTCGGATACCTGAAGCAAAATAATTGTCCCCATGTGATGATTCTGATTATTTTGATTTTCTCATAATTGGCTTGCTAATTTTCGGAATTTATCTAGCAAGACTAGTTTTGTAATTAAAAAAAAAAAAACCTCTCTGGAGTATCAGATAAACCACAACATCTTACAGGCAAAAGATAATAAAAGTTTGTTTCTTACTTATTTAAATACCAAGATAGTTGTTAGTGATTGTCTGAGCAGCTCTCTTCTAGTAACTGTTTTATTGAGCCAGGCTTTCATTGTGTCTACGCCATCTTTAACATGTGGCTTTCTTCTTGCTTATCTAAGCTGATGAGTTGTAAAGACTGTAGATGATGTTGCATGAGAGGCCTATCTGGGCCAGACTGAGAAAATGCGCATGTCAATACTTCCCTTTCCATAACTGATCAGGACTCACTCATTTGGTCACAAATAATGATAATTTGGTTGTTTGTCCAAAAGTAAAAGGAAACGAGTCGGCTGAACAGCCAGTAGTCATAAAGGAGGTATGCATCACCTTCAGGTATCTACAGAAAGAATCCACATTTTAAAATTACTCTGTTCAATCCTTATGTAATGTCTAGATCAGGATGGGATTCTTTCAACCTATCATTTTTTCCCCTTCTCTCCTTTAAAAAAAATAGCTTTATTGAGGTATAGTTCACATACTATAAAATTTACCTTTTTAAAGTACACAACTTAGTAGTTTTTAGTATATTCACACTGTTGTGCATCCAAAACCACTATCTAATTCCACAACAAATTTGTAAGTTTAGAAAGAGGCCCTGCACCCATTAGCAATCACTCTCCTCTTCCCTGTTCCCAGCTCCTGGAAACCACTGATTCACTTTTTGTCTGTATGGAATTGCATATTCAGAATATTTCATCTAAATGGACTCATATTATATGTGGCTTTTGTGTAAGGCTTCTTTTACTTACCATGGTTTCAAGTTTGATCCATGTTGTAGCATGTATCAGTACTAGGTTTCTTTTTGTAGCTGAATGAAATTCCACTGTATCAACATATCTCATTTGTGTATGTATCCATCACTTTATGAACAGCTTCCATTTTTGACTACTTTGAATAATGCTACTATGAACATCTGTGTACAAATTTTTGGGTAGACATATGTTTTCAGTTCTCTTGAGTGCATATCTAAGAGTGAAACCACTAGGTCGTATGATAACTCCATATTAAACTTGTAGAGTTTTATGGAAAACTGTAAACTGTTTTCCATAACTGTTGCAACATTTTGCATTCTCACCACCAATGTATGAGAGTTCCAATTTCTCATATTCTTCTCAACTACTTGTTACCATTCATCTTGTTATCATTAACCCTTTATCAGAGGGTGTAAAGGGACATCTCATTATGGTGTTTATTTCCATTTCCCTAATAACGAGTGATGTGCATATTCTGATGTCCTTGGTAGACATTTATATATCTCCTTTGAAGAAATGTCTAAATCCTCTGTATATTTTAACATTGGATTGTCTATTTTTTTACTGTTGAGTTTTAAGAGCTTTTTTCCAATATATTCTAGATATATCTCTTATCAGATATGATTTGTAAATATCTTCATCTGTTCTGTGGGTTGTCTTTTTTTTCTTTTTTATACAATTTAAAAAGTTATACTCCATTTACAGTTATTATAAAATATTGGCTATATTCTCTGTGTTGTACAATACATCCTTGTAGCCTAGCTTACATCCAACAGTTTGCATCTCCCACTCCCCCACCCCTATACTGCCCCCTCCCCCCACTGGTAACTGCTACTTTGTTCTCCATTTCTGTGAGTCTGCTTCTTTTTGTAATGTTCACTAGTTTGATGTATTTTTTCAGATTCCACATATAAGTGATATCATACAGTATTTGTCTTTCTCTGTCTGACTTACTTCTTTTTGATTTTCTTGATGGAGTCCTTTGGAACACAAACATTTTTAATTTTGGTAAAGTCCAATTTATCTAGGTTTTCTTTTTGTCACTTGTGATTTTTATGTCATATCCAAGAAACCATTTCCTAATCCAGGGTTGGTAACATTTAATGCAGTGTCTTCTAAGAGTTACATATTTTTAGCTCTTACATTTAGATACTGAATCTATTTTAAGTTAATTTTATGTATCATCTGAGGTCAGGTCAGCTTCATTGTTTTGCATGTGAATATCCATTTGTTGAAAAAAGTATGCCTCCCCTTTGGAAGGCCTGGCACCCTTTTTGAAAATCAACTTTATACAGTATTTTATAGTTTTTAGTATAGCTTTATATTTCTTTATAAAATTTATTTCTAAGAATTTTATTTTTGATGCTATTATAAATGAAATTGTTACTGTTAATTTTATTTTCAGAACATTCTTTGCTAGAATATGTAAATATAGTTGATATTTCTGTTTATTCTATGTTCTTCAACTTTGCCAATCTCATTAGTTCTAATTGTGTGTGTGTATGTATATGTGTGTGTATATTCCTTAGGATTTTCTATATGCAAGATTATGTAATTTACAAGTAGAGGCTGACTTCTACTTTTGCAAACTGATTGTCTTTTATTTCTTTTTGTTGCATAATTTCCTTGACTGGAACCACCAGAGCAATGCTGAACAGATGTGGTGAGAGCAAGCATCCTTGTCTTGAACCCAATGTTAGGGGAATGTGTATAGTTATTCACCATTAAATATGTTAACTGCGGTTTTTCTGTAGATGACATTTATTGGCTTGGGGAAGTTGCCTTCTATTCCTAGTTTGATGAGGTATTTTTCCCTATTTTTTGTTTTACTTGGTTTGATTGAAGACATAAGAAAAGTTCTGTGAAAACCACAGTTTGCTGAGCTCTGAAAGGAAGTTAAATTTTTGGTTCACCTTTTTAAAGAATATACATTTTAACACACAGTACTTTGCCTGCTGTGTGGCTGAGTCAACATTCCTATGGCAACACTGACTTTTTCAGTTACTCTGCCAACTTCTTTGCTTAATTCACAATGTCACAACATGCTAAGTACTGAGCTTTTTAAAAACTTTATCATGACACATAAAATAATTAACTAGAGAGTGGTGTTTCGAGATGGTGGTATAAGAAGACCCTGAACTCACCTATTCCCCCCACCCCCATGTGCAGGCCCCCTTGTGCAGATGTGCTGACCATGGGGCACAGCAAAAAACAAAGCAAAACAACAACAACAACAACAACAAAACAGTGGTTTTAAAGACACCTAGAATATATGTGAAAGAAATCCATTTACTATCCTTAGAGCATCTGCCAAATGGATGAAAAACTACTGGCACTCTCTCTGGGGTTGAAGGTGCTTAAGAGCACCATTTTTTGTGTTCCTCCTTCATTTTAATAGCAAGAGTGGGAACATGGTCTGGGTGCTCTAGCTGGCCTGAAAAAGTCTGCCCAAGTGCACCCCAGGCCCCTGGTCCACACCAGCCACAGCCATCCCTCCAAGGTGGCCCTGGTGCAGCATGCCCCAGGCTTCAGCCTGTACCCACCCCAGCTCCAGCTGGCCAGCCAAAGCTGCCTGGCACATGCAGTGTAGAAAAGAGATGTCCTGACACAAAGCCATGCCATGCCTTCAATACCAAGAGAGGTAGCTGTTTCACCTAATTAATAGAAACAAACACAAAGTATCAGACATAATGAGGAGACAGAGGAATATGTTCTGAACAAAAGAAAAAGCTAGGATCCTGGAAAAAAAAAAAAACTAGAAGTGGAGATAAGTAGTTTACCTGATAAAGAGTTCAAGTAATAGTCATGAGAATACTCACCAGACTCAGGAGAAGAATGGAGGAACACAATGAGAATATCAACAGAGAGTTAGAAAATATAAGAAAGAACGAATTAGAGCTGAAGCATATGATAGCTGAGAAACTGGAGGAAATCAACAGCAGATTAAATGATACAGAAGAACAGATCAGAGATCTGAAAGACAGAATAGTAGAAATTCTCATCAGGACAGCAAAAAAAAAAAAAAGTTTAACAAACTACTGAGATTATAGCAAGTATACTACCATTTATATTATAAGAGTCCCAGAAGGAGACAAGACAGAAAAAGGAGAAGAAAAATTATTTGAAGAAATAATGGCTAAAAACATCCCAAATCTGGGCAAGGAAATAAATATTGAGGTCCAGGAAGCATAGAGATTCCCAAACAAGTTGAACCTAAGAGCTCCACACAAAGACATATCAAAATTGAAATGGTAACATTTAAAGATGAAGGGAGAATTTTACAGATAGAAAGAGAAAAGCAAGCAGTCACACACAAGGAAATCCCATAAGACTATCAGGTGACTTTTCATTAGAAACTTTGTAGGGCAGAAGGGCGTGGCTTGCTATATTGAAATTGCTGAAAAGGAAAACTTACAACCAAGAATACTATACCCAGCAAGGTTATCATTCAGAGTTGAAGGAGAGATAGTTTCCCAGAGAAGTGAAAACCAAAGCACTTAATCATCACTAAACCAGCTTATGAGAAATGTTAAAGGGTCTTCTTTAAGCAAAAATGAAAAGGTGATAACCAGAAATAAGAAAATAAATGAAATAAAAAAACTCACTGATGAAGGCAAATAAGAATAAAGGCAATGAAACAGCAACTTAAAAAGCTAGTATGAAGGTTCAAAGATAAAAGTAGTAAAGTCAACCATGACTATAATAAGCATTTAAGAAATACAAAAGAGTTTTTGAATGCAAAATATCAAAAGCATAAAACTTGTGGGGGAGTAAAAATGTAGTACTTTTAGAATATCTTTAAAGGTAAGTGATTATTAGCTTAAAATAAGCTGAGATACACACACACACACACACACACACACATATGTTGATATGTATGAACCTCAGTTTGGACTATTTACCAGCCTCTTAAACAACAGATATAGTCAGGTGATTGGATGAAGTTGATTAAACAGTGTTTGCCACACAATCTCAGTAGATTCTGGAAAATAAGTTCAGCTTTGACCTAAAGAAGTCTGAAAATATAACAAAGAAATGTTTTATGGATGGAAAAAAGAGAAAATATCATATAACCATTGTTTTGTGGTAGGAAAGCAATAATTACAGTGCTTTTTGTTTCTTACAGTCTTTAGCTAATGAAAACGGAAAACCATGTAATTTATATAGCTATTCTTGCTGAGGTCACCTAGGGAACTGGACCAAATAATGGAAAATGGTTAAGTCCTGCTTTCGGAAATGACAGACTAAATCATTTCAGAAGAACTTCCTCTGCAGAAAACTAACAACCTAGACATAGTACAAAAAGCAACTACCTGGAAGTACCCGAGGTGGAGAGAAGCAGCTGGACTCTGGAGAGGAGCTCACACTGGCAGGAAGAATAGAAACAGGGAACTTGCAAGTGAGGAACAAAATCTGTGGCCAGCAGTGCTGCCCAATAAGGAATTCTAAAGGAAGTTCTTCAGGATGAAGGGAAATTACACTAGATTAAAAATTACTTTCTCAAAAAAGAATGAAGAGCATCAAAAATGGAAAATATCTGGGTCAGGGCTAGATTCATGGGCATAAGACCAATGCAGGTGCATAGATCCCCCTGTGCTCAAGTGGAGGCCCTATGGTTGGGATTTAATACTCTGTAGTCACTGTCTCGAAATCTTTGAATTTTTCTTTTGTATATGAATCTCATGGGACCGTGAAGCATGTCCTGGGTACTTGGAGCCTCAGCTCCCCTTGGTTGCACCCCCAACACCACTTCAGGATGAGTTTTTGGCTGCTTACTCCCCTACCAACACCCAGGAACCACTGCTATTATCTGCCCCCAGGTAAAGCCTGGCTGCTTGTGCAAGAAGGTGTGTGTGCCCTGTAGTCTGAGTTAGGTCGGGGGCTGGGCACCTGTGAAGGTTTCTGCACTCACCCTGTGAATATCGCCAAACCAGAGAAAACATAACATTAAATAGTAAATAAAAATCACCATGACAGTTTAGGAGAAAGAGATTGTGGTAAAAAGGAAAAATTTTTTTTCCTTCTGAAAAAACATACTTTCTGAAAATCATTTTCCCTTGGTTTTACAATTAAGTTGCTAGCCCTGATCTGGGTAAATGCAAAAGTTTATTTACATTTGCTTTGCTCCTCTTATCTTTTTTTTATAAAACACGTAAGTATTAATAAACTAAAATTATAGCATCGCCTTGTATAGTTTATGACGTGCAAAATACAGCTTGTAAAACAAAGAGAAAAATCTGAAATGAGACCAGAGCTGTTGCCCTGTATAATGGGCACGTGAAGAAAGGCATGCAGACTCTGATGGTGAGTGCACACTCACTTGGAGGAGCTGAAATGTGGGCTATCTATAAATTCTCCTCCCTATAAGTTCTAGACGGGATAATTGCAATCTTCACAATATGCACAAGAATGGTGGTTGGGGTGGACTTCGAGGGGCATTTCCTGGAAAACCTTACCATATTTCCAGCTGCAGAATCAGAACAGTGAAGCCAGAAAACCATGAATATCAGAAGGAGAATTGCAGAAGAGAAAGAGCTAGAGAAAAGAATTCCCGAATCGATCTATCCACATCTCTGACTGACACCCAGAACGTGCATGTGCAGAACAGACTCCAAGAAGCCCAATTAAGAAAAAACTGTCAGAACAAAACCCAGAACTGTTACACACTAAACAAATTATTTCAGTTCAAGTTCAGTCAAGAAAATTATCTCCTAAAACGAAACAAACAAAAATACTCAATGGAGCAAAACAAACTCCCAAATCATTACAATTTATCAATGATAATGTCCAGTATAAAGTTCGAAATTATCTGAGATAGGAATAACCACGAAAATGAAACACAATTTCAGGAGAAAAGGAAATCAATCTTCTTCTGGCCTTGAGGTGAACCAAATGTTTGAACTAGGAGACATAAGTTTTAAAGATGTTTTTATAACTATCATCAATGAAATAAAACAAAACATATTTCCAATACATGAAATATATCCAATGCATGAATAGATATTCAGTAGAGAAATCGAAACAATAAAAATAAATGAAATGGAAACTTTAGAACTAAAAAAATTCAATGTCCAAATAAAAAATTCAGTGGATGGACTTAGCTAAGTAGACATGAGAGAGAAAGAAATAAATAGAAATAAAATCACTACACATTTTCAAGGTGGAGAATAGATAGAAAAAATATGTTAAGAAAATGAACAGGGCTTCATGAACCTGTTAGGTGACACCAAATGATTAAATGAATGTTATAATTCAAATACTAGAGAGAAAAGGGAGAATGGGCAGAAAAAATATTTAAAGAAATAGTGGTTAAAATATTTCAAATTTGGTAAAAAGTCAGATACTTGTAGTATCTAAACTAAATGAAACTTCTAAACTAAATGAACAATAAGCAGAATGAACTCATAATTCCCATGCCCAGGTACATCACAAACTCTAGAAAGCCAAAGATAAGGAGCAAATCTTAAAAGTAGCAGGGGAAAAAAAAAGATAAAAAACATTCTGTGCAGGGGAACAGTGATTCGATTTGTGGCCAGCTTAACACCATGACCTTCTCTCTTCTCAAAAAAAAAAAAGAATGAAAAAATAAAAAATATCTTTAGAGTTCTGAATGAAAAAGATCTGTTAACCTAGAATTCTATACCTGGTTAAAATTTCTCTCAAGAATGAAAGTAAATTAGATAAATTTTCAGATAAAATAAAGTAAAATTTTGTAGCTAGCAGATCTGTAAGAACTGCTAAAGGAAGTCCTCTCAAGATGAGGGGAAATGATTACAGATGGAAACTGAAATATTTAGAGAGAATGAAGAAATGGTAAATGACTTTTTTTCTTTTTCTTCTAACTTTGCTATAAAACATAATTGCTAAAAATAAAATCATAGCATTGCCTTATGAGATTTATAACATGTAGTTGTATTACATAAAAACTGTAACAAATGAAGGAGTAGATACAGATATGTAAGTTGAAACATTTTTGTATTTTGCAATTTTATATGTAGTAATTATACTGTGTTCAAGATTATATATATATAGTATATACATGGCAACCACTATGAAAATAATGCACAAAATAATAGGCAAAAGGGCAACAGGAAAATTAGAATTAAAATAGAATTCTGAAAATATTTCAGTAATCTTGTAAAAAGTTAGGAAAGGAGAAATAGGAGAAAAAATATGAAACAAGTAGAAAACAAAAAGTAAAATGGTGGGCCTATATTATATTTAATTTTATTGGAGTAAACACTTCAATTGAAAGATAGAGACAATCTGGGGGAAAAAAATAAGGTGTAACTGTATGTTATCTCCAGGAGGTTTATTTTAAATATAAAAACACAGGTTGAAAATAAATGAAGGAGAAAAATATATCATGCAAATAGTAATCTTATGAAGGCTGGAGAGACTATATTAATATCAGAAAAATTAGATTTTAAGTATAATTTATTGGCAGGCATAGGAGGGAGAGCTTTTAATGACAATAACTCAATACAATAAGAAAATATAAAAATAATGAATGTGTACATTGCAATAATAAAGTTTCAAGATACACAGATCAGATTTCGACAGAATTAAGAGGAGGAAGAAACAATTCCAAAATCATAGTTGCTTTCTCAGCAATTGAAAGAACTAGTCAAAAAAAAAAAAATCAGAAAACACTACGGTCTCAACAGGTAATCACCCCTAGTGATCTAATTGATATTTATATTTTAAAAATGTACTATACAACAACAGAATACACATTCTCTTCAAGTGTGCATTCTATGTTACCCAAGATACAAATGTTCATCAACTCATTGAAATACTTTTCTAAAGTTTGAAGTTATACAGAAAATGTTTACTGACTGCAACAGTGGAATTTAACTAGAAACAATAATAAGAAGACAAGAAAAATGTCAAATATATGGAAACTAGCCATATATTTTTAAATAAAGGGTCAACAAAGAAATTAGAATTTAGATTTGGAAAGATCAGAAGTAGACAGTTATAAATTAGAATATTTTGAAATGAATAATAATGAAAATACAGTGTCAAACTTCGTGGGATAGAGATAAAGCAGTGCTTTGAAAGAAGTTAATGCTTTTAAATGCCATTGATAGAAAGAACAAACTCAAGTCAATGATTTAATCTTCTGCCTTTAGAAACCAGAAACAAAATATCAAGTGAAACCCAAAATGAACAGATGAAAGTAAAAACAAAAAAAGCAGAAATCAGTGAAATAGAAAACAGAAAACAATGGGGGGAAAGTCAATGAAACCAAATTCTGATTCTTTAAAATATCAGTATAATTCATAAACCTCTAGCCAAGTTGATTAAAAAGAGAGAGAGAAGACACAAATTACTAATATTAGAAAGGAAAGATGGAACATCACTATAGATTCTTCAAACTTTAAAATGATAAAAAAAATTATGAACAACTTTATGCTAATAAATTTGAAAACCTATATGAAGCATACATTTCTGGAAAGACAGAAATTAAGAATGGCCCAAGAATAAATATTAACTCAGAATGGAATCTTAAAGGTAAGAGTTAAACTTCAAGAAGAAAAAAACAGGGAAAATATTTATAATATTAAATTAGGCAAAGATTTCTTTAACAGGAAACAGAAATCACCCAGGAATGCAAGGCAGGAAGGAGAGAGAAATAAAGAAAAGGTAGGACAAATGCAAAGGAAACTATAACACAGTATATTTAAACCCAAGTATATTAGTAATTATATATCAGGGCATATCAGTGAGGTTAAAATTATAGGTATTAAAAAGGTAAAAATTCTGTGAATACTTAGACAATGCGTTTGTGTGTGTAGAAAATACAGAAGAATATAAGGATACATTATTAGAATTAATAATAGTTTTACAAAGTTCCTGGACATTAAGTCAATATACAAAAATTAACTAGTATATTTCTATGAGCCGCAGCAAACAGAAAATAAAATGTAAATATGTCATTTAAAAGCATAAACTATGACATACCTATAAATTATCCCAACCAAAGATATTCAAGATCTTTACACAGAAAATTAATTATTTTAATATGTTACTATAACATTATAGAGAATAATGAAACAAAAACCTAACCAAATGAAGAGATATGCCATATTCATAAATTTGAGAAATCAATCCTATAGAGAGATCAGTTATTCTAAACTTTGATCTATAATTTCAAAGCAATCCTAATTGCTTTGTGTATGTGAATGTGCATGTGAGTTTGTGTACATTTCTGTAGAACTGATAAGCTAATATTAACATTCACATAAAAATTCCAAAAGTAAGCAAGACATTCTTAAAGGAAAATAAGCAGGAGGTAGAACTTGCTGAATTCAAGACAGATTTCAAGACTTGTTTTAAAGTTACAATAATATAGACTGGTTCCAGATTACACAAATAGAGGAACACAAGACAATATTGATTTTAGATGTAGACCTGAAAAGTTTAGACACTTGCTGTATAATAAACAGGGGAAAGGGTAGTCTTTTCAACAAATGTGGAAAAATTATAAAATTCATTTTTTAAAAAGTGATATGTAGCTTCTACATCATCTCATATACAAAAATCAATTTCAGGTACACTGGAGATTGAATAACTTCAATCAGGTCATACTGGAAAACATGTTTATGTCCTCAGGATAAGGTTATTTCCTCATCAGGTGACAAAAACGAACTAACCATAAGGAAATGAATAGGCAAAGTTAGTTTATTCAAACTTCTTTTTGTAAACTGCAGGAGTGTGGGAAATGATATTTGAAACATGTATGTATAAATAACAAACAGTTCATATAAAGAGGATATAAAGAACTCCCACAAATTACAGGGAAAAATACATAGAAAACCTAATAAAGAAATGTGCAAGAGACTTGAACAAGCACTTCAGAAAAGATAATTTCTGAATGGAATATGTGAAAAAGTTTTTAACACAATAACTAATCAGGAAAATGAAAATTAAAAGTACCATGAAGTACTACTAGGCACCCTCTACAAGGGCCAATATTAAGACTGACCATACCAGAAATTGGAAAAATTCACGACTCAATGAGTCTCACACAGTGCTGGTAGGAGTGTAAATTTTTATAACCACTTTTATCATCTACCAGAAGTGAAGCTTATTTATACCTATAAGCCAACAATTTATTGCTCAGGATAGCACAACAGTAATATGCACACTTGGGTGGCTAGAGACATACAAGGATATTAATTGCAGAATTTTTTCTGTTAGCCACAAATTGGAAGCAATCTAAAAGTTCATTATCGTTGAAATGATTACATAAATTTTGTTCTATGTGATAATGACTGAAACACTATACTTAACATTGTGACAAATATCACAAACAAAATTGAGCAAAAGATGGCATATACACAAAAAATACATAATGTTTGGTATGATTTATAAAAACTCAAAAGACACATGAAATGGAGCAGCAGTGCTTGGAAATTTATAGGCATGTACACTTGGTGGTTAAAGACATGAGTAAAACACAGAAATGGTTATCATTAAAATCAGGATAGTGATTTACTTTGGGAGAAACGGAGTAATGTTTCTGAGGAGGCATGAGATAGGTTTATTGATGATGTTCTGTTTCTTGGCCAGGGTGACAGTGGCACAAGTAAAATAATCCTTTGAACTGTGTATCTAAATTTTATTCACTTTCCATATGAGTTATAATTCACAATCACATAGACTAACATATATATATATATATATATACACACACACACACATATATATATATATATATAGTGTATATATATAATTAAACCAAAATTTCAAAAATAGAGGTTTGATTGAAATAAGGAGACATTTATTTGGGTTTTGTTAGGACTGCAGACTTGGAGACAAAAATTCAAGAAGTACTTGAATTGTGTCCTGCCAAACTACAAAATGGGGGAGATTTACAAAGGCAAAAAATGGGCAAGGTTACCTAAATTGTCAAGAATTAGGATTGGAGATGGCAAGGAGTAAAGGTGCTCATTAAGCAATAGCTAGTTGAGGTCTGGAATGATTACACAGTTGCAAAGGGTGTGGGGGGAGGGCTTTAAAACTACAAGGTTGAGGCTAGCAGCTGCTAGCATCTGTTGTTTGAAAAACGACCGACTGGTAGTGATCCTTGAGTTTGATACAGTTCAGAGAGTATTCAGTTTACTCAACTTACTGATGCAGGAATGTGTCTGAAGTCACATCCACAGTGGTCCCCCGGCTCCATTTTGTATGCCTGAACCGTAGTTACTCCATTTTGATTTTTAAATGATTTAAAATATTGTCATCAGCTTCAACAGTTCAGAAGTCTGTATTCTATTAGAGTTGGGAAATAAATGGTAATTCTTTAAATCTGCTAAGGTATGTGGCAGTGTGACAAGAGAATGTTTGAAGCCAAGTGATAAATGTGAAACCACTTTTACCTGAAGTCTGGAGATGGAAAGGGAGAATTTTCATCACTAAAGATAAACTATGATTTTATATTAAAATAATCACACATATAGTATCAAATGCAAGGTTGCATAACTTTGAAAGCTAACTTTGGGTCTTAAATATTTTTCACTTTTAAGACAATTCTTATTTATCTTGTGCCACTTCAAGCTATATTCCTCCAGAATCCACCCAAAATATCCCAGCCATATTCCTCCACTGAACATACATACACACATACACATACACACACACACACACACACACACACACACACACACACACGCTCCTGGTTTGCCTGGAAATTTCTGGGGTTTACTGCTAGAAGTCACTGCTGAAAAATCCTCTGATCCCAGACAAACTGGGAAGGTTGGTGAGAGGTACTTCAGAAGCAAAGTTTTAAAAGCTCCTTCTTACACCACTGTTTAATGCTTTGAACATGAATGATTTTAAAGCAAGGAAAGCAAACTAATTTCAGAATCTAGGATTGCACTACGCCCACAAAATAATTTGAACTTAAATTATGTTATTTGAGGAATCAAACATGAACATTGTCTATTTTGCCCAAATGAAGTTTCTGCTCATGCTCAGGGGTGATGGCAAACCTTACCCAACAGCCTTCATTTACCTGATCTGAGGTGAGACGAGGCTGAGCTAATTTTAGGCAGAGGCAGGCCTGTGGCAAGGTTAAGAACTGACTGAATTTTGAAGGATTTCGAAGGATATATAACTGTGAAATAAAAGAGAAGAACAAGACATCTAAGAAAGGATGATAGACTAAGTTATTGGAAGAATATTATGTGATTTATGGCCAAAAATAAGGACTAGAATTAATGATTGTGGCATTAAAACTTTTAATATATAACATTTTTATATGAGATAAGATGAGAAAATTAAGTGTTAATGCACTACATTTTGAATCACTGACTCGTGTGAAGATATTTTATTCTGCTTTATTTCTAGCTACTTTAAAATTCATTTTTATCCTACTCATGTCTCTATATTACGTCCCTTCTACATTTTGACATATACCAGCATGGCCACGAAGAAAGTCATTTTGATTCGGAAATCTTAACTCTATTTCCTGCTTTTCTAAATTTGAACAGTCATAATTTAGTGTGTCTTTTTTATTGTAATGCAGAATAAAGACATTAATTCCCCGGAGACTGAAATGACTATGGAATTGGTAAGGCCCAGAATTTAGCAAAAAAAAAAGTTTTATTTTATATTAAATTGCTATATAAGGAACCTGTATCTCCTGAAAATATTGATGAATTCCTGTGAACTATATGTCCTTGTAGTTTACTTACATGTGTAAAAGTCAGTTTGCCTTTTGGTGAAACAAAACCAAACAAATGGAATTCTGTTTGAGAGATTGAGTCTGTTGAATCCACCATTAGGGCTGGTGAGCAAGTTCAGTCTGGAAACCAGCAGTGTGCAGGAGAGGTGGCCGGAGTGCCTGAGGTCTGCTGTGGAGTATGCTTAAAATCTGTGAAGACCTGTTTTATCCCCTTACTTTTCCAAGAAATTTCCATGAAATGTTTGGAGTTCTATGCTATTAAATCTCACCTTTTTCTATAGTGTTGCTTTCAGTCCAATAGCTAAGAATGTCATTTTAGATAGCAAGGATTTTACGAGGAGGCTTCCTGTATCTTTTTGTGACTTACTCTGGGAGCTTCCAAGACAGACAATCCACCCTGTTTTCAACCCAAAGGGACAGAAAGGTGGAAATATGATGTATAACACTCTCTGTTCTTTTTAGCTTAGAGGCAGGCTTTCTGGCCTTGTGTCCGTGGAAAGAGACAAATAAGACAAAGCCTGCTCTTACTCCTGTTCCAATGCCCTCTCATCTAAGATGACGGAAGAGTAAACTCTTGTTGGGTAGAGTCCCTACTTCCTTCACCAGGTCAGAAGTTTAAAGGAAAATCATTGTACGCAGTTTTTTAAACTGAGCATTTGCTTAAGAACAACCTGGCTGCTATTTTTGGTATTTATAATGAGGACGTTTTTAAAAATCTGTGGAGGAGTTTGAGAAATTGAAGTAAAGAAAGAAGCTTTTGAAAAAAAAGTCCTATTGTTTACTTTCCAGTATCATCACTATATTACAGTACAAAGAATAAAACAAAGAGTAAACATTTTCACTCTCTATTTGTTTGGAATATTGAGCATGGATTTCCCTGATTTCTACTGGCTTCCGGGAAATAGTTATTTTTCAATTTCAAAAGTTATAGGAAATATGTGGCAAAGGGAATGCTGTGAAGTGTAAAGAAGTATAAAGAACATTTGTGAGAAATTATTCTACTCCAGTTGTCTCAAGAGTAATGATTTTAGGTTTCAAAGTTGTCATGATAGGAAAAAATAGTAGTCAGGTAGAAACACTTAATTTATTGGTGTCTCTTCAATAGAACCTACTTACTTCTGATGATCTTTCCAGAATTAATTGAATCTTACACATTGGAGTGAACACAAAAACTGTCTTACATTGTTTATTTCCATTTGGAAGACTTCTGAGTAGATTAAGTCTTTTTTTTTTTTTTTACCTTTAATAATATTGTGACTTTATTTTTTTTAAAAGCACTTTAAGATTCATAGCAAAATGGAGGGAAAGGTACAGAGACTTCCCTTAGGGTTCACTTTCAGTGTTGTACATTCTGTGGGTTTGGACAGATGTATAATGACCTGTTTCCATTATTATGGTAACATTCAGAGTATTTTCATTGTCCTAAAAATCCTCTGTGTTCTACCTATTCATCCTTCCCCACCTCCCACCCCAACTGGATCTTCTTTAAGAGTTAATTTTGATTGTGTTGGAAGAGGTTAAAAAAAGTCTTTACTGGGACACTGACTCTATAAGAGGATAGGCACAGCAGTGTGGATCCCCATAAAATTTAACCCACGTAAGAGTCTTTCTGCAAACTCATAAGTAGAAAGACCTTTCATTCATTCAATCTCCACTATCCCTATGATTCCCAATGATCTATCTCCCATCTCTTCTGGATTTTTTTCATCTATTTATCAAATATAATAATATGCCCAAACCTACTTCTTTTTTTCCCCAGCCTTCTAAAATAACCTCTTTCTACAACCACATTCTACAAAGAAGATATTAGGAATAGAGTGTCAGTTAACTTTTTTTATCAGGTGTTATAACCAAATATTTTGTTAAGAGTCTGTCAAGTTGTTAGAAAAAGGAAGTAATGATCTACAACAATAAATAATTTTTTGAATCCTATAAAGATATTATTTCACTCAGGGGAACAGATGTCACATTTTCAGAAATTTTGATCATGAAAATACATTTTTAAATGGTAATTTATAAAAAGGTGAAATGCATATTTTTAATATCACCTTTCGGTGATGTTATTATGATTTTATCAGTTTGGTATTTACAAATGCAGCATATATATCCTGAATATTTATATAATAGTACTGACTAATATCACTGCAATTAATTTTTCAATAGGTCAAAATGAAAGGAAATAGAAAAATAAGTTATTGGAAAATTTCCCTCACTCACTGTCTCTGTTGAGACAAAATCAAAATCGTTTACAAAAGAAAGATTATCTTCGTCTCTCTATACCAAGTAGATGGAATACGACGGAGGAGGGAGGTTGTGTCATTTTTGCTTTACAAATGTATTTACTTGCTAAAATAATTATTCTACGTATGTAGACGTAATTAGTTGTTCACTGGTTTTTCTTGTAATAACAATTGCCCATTGAGCCTATGGTGTAATCCTGACTGTATACCCCAAAGCAAAATTTAAAATGACATCATAATTCTGCAGGTGACAGCAACGATTCATTTAGCCAAATACAATTACTTTATATTGGAGCTAACATTATTACCAAGTGACACTTTTTGAGCTTGAAATCACAAGAAAAGAATGATAATATAATAGGCATTTTGAAATGTTTTCAGCTCAAACACAACTTCATATGTTCCGTGTAACAGGAATGGTCTTTGTTACGATTTTTAAATAACTTCTGCATTTTATACTTTTAAAAGTAAGTATTTATACTGAAGAATGCATTCTTACATATTTTGCCATATAGTTGTTATCTATTTTAACATGGAAAAACAACCTGCTTTGACAAAATGATTGTATTTTATTATAACATCAGTAAGGGTCTAGGTGGATTGAAGCAGTGTGACATAAGAGTTAAGAGATGCCTTGTTGTAGTATAATTGACAGATTTTAAAAGCTGGAAAAGATTAGACAAGAACACAAATCTGGAGCCAGAGTAGTTGGATGGGAATCCTGGCTTCATCACTTCTGTCTGTATATGTTGGGATGAATTACCTGAGCTCTGAGACCCAGTTTGCTTAAATGTAAAAAATGGCTAATAATCTCTGCTTCACAGAGCTATATATAATGCTGAGAGACAGGAGCCATATCTGACTCATCAGAATTACTACATCAATGTTTAATTAATACAATCTAAAAAATTGGACTTTTCCAAACTAAAATCGATAAAAAAGAAAAAATTGGCATTCATAGCGATTTATAATAATTTTGCCATAATATAGATGACTCAATTTCATTTTTAATAATAGACAGCTATAATTGCATTGCTAGTGATTTTTTTAAGGAATTTCAATTTTTCATTTGCATCATGGCTTTTTCAATGTAGTCTTCTGTTTTGTTTATCTATGTTAGTAGACAAATATAAGGTAATTAGTAACTTTGTTCTTAATATTTAGATAGATTAAATAATGAAAAGTGAAGAATAATCATCTCATCCTCTAATCAACCACCAATGGCCAGATCTGTCAAGTTGGCTTTCAGCATATCAGGAACCTGAAGCAAAAATTTTAAATACCTTCCAATTTAACCAAGAACGCTTTTGGTATGAAAAATGTGATAATAAACACCTTTTCACATAATTTTTAAGACAGTGACATTATCCTTGCATACCTCTGATTACAAAATACACTTTGAGTTTTTCAATTAAAAAGGCACCAAGTATCAAAGATAATCTATTACCCTGGCTCGTCTTTGCATTTGCCAATTTTACCAAAGACTTCTGAGTACTTTTTGTTAATAGTAAAACTAAATGGGGTCATAAATGCATGACAGATGTTATTTGAAAAGTAATTTCTGAATTCTGAGTTTAAATTTGAGAAATAGAGAGATCTCTTGAGATAGTGTTTTAATATTACAGCTCTCTGTTTCTGCTTCTCTCTCTCTCTTCCTCTCTCTCTCTTTCCTGCACTCTCTCTCACACACACACATATACATAGTGTGTGTGTGTGTGTGTGTTTGTATGTGTGTGTGTAATAATTTGGTCTTAAAAATCCTTAGCTGATGACAGATTTGTAGGATGCCTCATGTATTATTGAGCAATTAATTGAATTATTTAATTTTTCTGGGTCACTTGAATAGAATTTAGATACATTAAACTATTGTGAGTTTCATTTGCTCTACTGTAATGGAGGCTCAGCACCAAATTAAATAGTGCCACCATTTGATAGATAATATTTTAGCCTAGTTTTTAGAAAATTTGAGCCAGAGCTTAGTTTTATACAACCTCAGTTGTGTTTCTTCCTTAGTAGTGACATACTGATTTTACTAGCCATTCAAAGCTACAGTCGATAGTTTTGCAACTCACATTAGCTGAGCTTCAATACAAACACATGGTCTCGACCTGCTTACTCTGTCCATTGCACTGAGTTCTTCTGAAGTGAACACATTAGATGATAACAGACAAGTCTCAAAGAATTAAGCTTCTGCAGAAACTGGAGGCTTAGGCTATGCTCATTATCCACTAGCTGGATTGTTGGCCTAAACTTTTTGGTTGAAGACACCAAAAATAGTATTACACTTTAATGTTTTTTCTAGAAACCTTTCTTCCATGCATTAAGATGATATAGTTATGTGTAAATAGTCATCTGCTAAGGGGATGGACAGATTTGGAAAGAATAGTGTAGTAAATATTCAAATGTACTTCCATGAAGGATGAGACTATCAGGACATTTATTTCTGAATGCTGTACATATTTTTAAAAATCATACAGAGTCTCAATCACTTAAAAAGACTCATAAAAATACAATATATGGAAAAAATGAAAACAACTTTGATCATTTTGAGTCTTTTAGTTAGGATTCAAACATTTGGAATTGCAGTGGTTTAGAGGTGATCTTTTTCATGGCATAAGATGTTAGATAAACACAGTGCTCTTCTTGGTTGTGTTTTCTTTGAAGTTATCTAAGTATGGAGTTACTGAAGGTAAACAAACAGTTACAGTGCCATAGTGTGTCAGTTTCAGGGTATTATGTGAGTCACTAGTGTGTGTATGCTCTTTGTGTTTGTGTGTATTTGTGCATGTGTAAGAGAGAGAAAGACAGAGAAGATAGAGAACTCTAGAGAAAGAGAATGAGAAAGTTCAAGGTTAACAAGAAAAGATTCTTCTGAGTATTTTTTTTTCAATATTGATACATGATTATGAGCTAAATACCACACTCCCTTGTTGTAACCCTTTGTCTTTTCTCTGTTCCAGGATCCCTTCCTGGGTACCATATTACATTTAATTATCTTGTCTCCTTAGGTTTCTTTCGGCTATGCCATTTTATCAGACTTCTCTTGTTTTTGATAATCTTGTTTGTGAGGAGTGCTCAAGAGTTGTGTTGCAAAATGTCCCTCAATTGGGATTTGTCTTATTTTTCCCCCTTATGATTATAGTGGGGTTCTGTGTTTTGGGGAGAAAAATCACAAACTTAAAATGCCATTCTCATCACATCTTATACAATCTACATGACTTCTTTCTATTAGTTTTAACTTTGGTCAACTGGATATAGTTACTTTCCCTCGTTTTTCACTCTTAGGAAGGAAGTCTCCATGTGTAGCCCACATTTAGGGTAGGAAGAGTTCTCTACCTCCTTTTGAGTGAAATACGTATATATAATTTTTTGGAACTTTTTCTGCTTATGAACTTTGTTTATTTTCTACCTTTATTTGTTTATTTAATCATTTACCTTGGTATGGGTTCTTGGAAATTTATTTTATACTTTAGATTATAATCTAATACACCATGTTGTTGCTAAAATTGCTCTAGTGTTAGACATTGGGAGCTTTCAGTTGGCTCCCTTTAACATGCATTGTAGTTTTCTTTACTTTTCCTCTCTTTTCTTATTTTCTTTCTTCTTTCCTTTCTTCCTTCCTTTATTCTTTCTTCCTTTTTTTTTCTTTTAGTGCTTTCTTATCTTCTGGCAATACAAGATGTTCCTGCCTCAACTTATATATTTCCTGCCCCATTCCTAAAATCAGTTATTTCTCCAAGGAGCAATAGTTTATTTCATTGGAGAACACTATTAGAAACCAAGGCCTAAGCACAAGGTATGGTCACTGTTACTGGAGTGTCATTCATTCTAGGCCCCCTCAGCTGACAGAGCAATGACATATGTTTTTGTATATACAACCCACATATTTATACATATATCTTTAAATATTTCTCAGTGTAACTACCTGTATCTATATTAAATGGTAAACACAAGTTCATACTGATGCTTCTGAGTCTCTTTCATTGCCACATGGATCATTCTAGATTTCTCTTCCTTATTTGTAACCTCCTACTCTAACAGTGAGAAACCTGGCCTCCATCACTGACTATTCATTTACTTAATTATTCATTAACAGTAGACATGTATACTTGTTTAAAATTAACCTGTACTCCCATGGGAAACAACTCTCTCTACCAGAGTGTAGTAGTACTTGTGTGCAGTTCCCTTGTCTTTAGTCTTACAGATTCTGCTGATTTCCATAGTTACTTAAGTCAACATCTTTTTTCTACCCCTTCCAGTGAGGTTGTCTCATACATATGTAGTATAGTTTGATTCTTCTGTCACATTCTGCATGCCATCCTGAAAAGTCTCCAGACCTCCCAAAGATTTTTTTTAACTTTGTGTATATTAAGATTTACATTTTTTGCTGTAAAGTTTCTTGGGTTTTAACAAGAGACAGTGTCATATATCTACCATTATAGTACCATTCACAATAGTTACAGGTCATTAAAAAATTCTGTTAAGTACTCCTCCTCCAGTTTCCTGAAAATCACTGCTCTATTTATTATCGCTAAAATCTTGCCTTTTCTAGGAGATCATATAAGTGCAATCATGTAGTATGTAGCCTTTTCAGACTGGCTTCTTTAGCAATATGCTTTTAAAATTTATTCATCAGGGTGTGACTTGATATCTCATTGCTTTTTTTTAATATAAACATTTTTTATTGAGTTATAGTCATTTTACAATTTGTGTCAAATTCTAGTGTAGAGCACAATTTTTCAGTTACATATGAACATGCATACATTCATTGTCACATTGCTTTTTAAATTTTTATTTTTTAGGGGGGGAGACAATTAGATTTTTATTTATTTATTTATTTATTTGTTTGTTTGTTTGTTTGTTTGTTTATTTATTTACCAGTACTTGAGATCGGACCTAGGACCTCTTGCATGCTAAGCACGCACTCTACCACTGAGCTATACTCTCCCCCTCATTGCTTTTTATCACTGAATCTATCCCATGTTATAAATGTACCACAATTTATCTATTCATTTATTGAAAGACATCTTCATTGTTTACAGTTTTATAGAACTATGAATAAAGCTGTTGTAAACATATAGGTGCAGATTTTTTGTGGACATAAGTTTTCACATCTGTCTACTTTCATCTGATAAAAAGAACATAGCTATTTGGTATATCGGACAAAGTGAGACAAGTATGCACTGTTGAATTAACTACAGCACCAATATTTCTAATGTATGATCATTTCATAAGTGGTTTATTAATGACTTCCAAAACACTTCAGTGTCTCCATAATATCTAATTTAAAAACTAAGTGATATATACAGTAATTTTTCCTAAGGAATAAAATGTGCTATGATCACCAATTGAAAAATACGTACATTTGAATAATTTGGGGCTTGACAATTATGTCAGAAACATGAGTTGATATTAAGAAATACTCTTGGCAGTATAATTGGTTTAATCAGAATAAAGCTTTAAGATGGGTTCCCTTTACCAATGAGCTTTTGAATATAAAATAATATATTTAGAAAAGTTCTTACCGAGGAACTTGAACTGTGAGAGAAATATACAACTGTATATTCTTCAATCATTTTTATCACTTAGACATGTCAAAAATTTGTTTTTCAGTATGATGTATAATATTACAAATACCAAAGTGAACACAATATGATCCCTGCCTGACACAGATTAGGTAATATCACAGACATGTCAACAGTCCCTTGACAATTTGGCAAGGACTGTAATAAAGGTAGGTAGGAGATGTTGGAAGAGAAATATTAAAAGGAACTTGTGTTGGAAGGAGCATTTAAGTACAGTTCATACTGTTTATGGGAAATAAAAAAGGTGTGAGGGGGTGAGTGACAAAGAATTCTAGACAAAAGGAACAATATTTTGAAATGAATGATTTATTTTGAGATTAATCATTTGATATGACGGTGTGGTGAGATTAGAAAAAATAGAATGAGCAGAGATAACTGAAAAGCCTTATACAGTATTATCAAGGGATATATTTTGATTTTTATCTTGTAGGCTATGGTGGAAAAATAAATGATATTTGTTTCTAAAATAGTGAATGTTTCACCAATTAGTTGAAATTCTGTGATATACCGTAAATAATTCATTTAATGTGTTGGATCATGTATTTTTGCCATTCTCTTTATTATTTTTGTTTGTACATGTGTTTTATGTTTTATTTTCCTTTGCCTCACTTCCTCTCATCTTACAAAATCCCTGGCCTCTCTTGGTCTCTGTTAAAGCTATGTCCAAGTTAAATTTTATATGGGAAGGACACTCTTTACATATAAAGAAACACTGTCTCTCGTTAGACAGACACCACATGTGTCACTCTTTCAGGAACCAACATCTTGATAAAGGAAGTACTTTGTGTCCAGAGTCCAAAGGTTCCATTAATACATGGACCTCACTCACGGAGCCACCACAGTCTTACATTAACTGACAACTCACCTGACTCTTCTGTTGTTCTTGGACCAGTTACATCTCGTCACAATGCGTATCTTTGTCACTGCAGATTAGGATCCGTGAAACCACAGTGACTTTCTTACGTTATAGGGAACACAGAGCGAGAGGTGAAAGAGAACCAGTCACCAAGTAAATAGTCACTGGTGTTTGTTGTCTCAAGAGATGGAAGTGCCTTCCGTGTATTCATGTCTTTAGCTTGGAGTTTCCCAGGGGAGGGAGTGGCTGCCTCCTTGCTGAGGAAACACTCCCTGGGCTTGGCCTGAGGTGAAGAGTGGTCTGAGGAGCTGTTCCAGGAACTCTGTTTGCTTTTTTAGTTAAAAAGTTCACAGCAGACAGAGAACATCAGCTGTAAGCTGTGCACTTCTTTCTTTCTTTTTTTTCTTTGAAAGGGCAAATCATAAAAGAGGGGGAAGGAAGAGATGAACAGAATAGTCACTGACATGAAGCCAATGTGGTTTTGATAAGGATTACTGGATTATGAGCACATTCATATCTGATGAAATACGCTTTGGGAAGAAGACTGCTTTGTTTTGTGGAGAGATAAATGTTTTTCATCTTTGAGTTATGAGTGTTAAATATGACTTCTAAAACTGCTGAGCTCTACATTTTGGACAATTTAAGCTCAACAACTTTTTTTCCTGGGGAAAAAAAAAATAAAACATGCCCCCAAACCCAAAAATGTGTGGGTAGCAACTGAGAACATAAATAATCTAACTTCAAAAAGTAAATTCCTTCTCACTCAGGACATTATTATTAATAATTGAAACTATGCAGCTCCCCTATGGGTGTTATTATAACTTACTTAGAAAGTACAAGTGAAATAGATGCTTGCACCCTACGAGTAAGGAAGAATAACTAAGGGTAAAGATTAAATTGATGCCTGAAGGGGCCAATGAGCAAAGTGTCCACTTCTGAGAGTCAGTGAACAAGAAACAATGGTACAAATGAGAAAAAAGTATTTATTTCTGACCCATAAAGGGATTACAAAAGCTATTCTGAAAAGACAGATGGTTTAACTTTTAACAACCTGCACCTCTAAGACAAGAGTGTTTGAGGATTCACTGACTGAGGTAGAATTACAGGGATAATATTTTCTCAGTAACAAATTGCAGTTGAACAAAGGAACTGGCAAGAGTAGACGCTTCAGGAGGGTATAGCTTTGTTCCAGAGCAGAAATGTTTGTATGTAGCCAGTTTGTGGAAACACACTCTGCTGGTATTCAAGTTTTTTTCTATTTGTCAGAAATGTCCAAGGATACACAGCGAGGACAAGATCTTCTTTCTTTCCTGCTGGGCTTATTTGGTACATAGTGAAATACTTTCAACACTCCAGTGTGGGTGGCGGTCAGGAGTGACCTCCTTCATAGTTTTCTTTCACAATCAGAAAGGAAAGTGATGTTAAGCTCGGTTGTCCAAAAGCATATGTTTTATGATAATACTTTGGAGGAAAAAAGAGCAGGACATACATATGCTACAGCAAGGAATGAAAATCACTGTTTCTTGAATGCTAAACAAAAATCATATTTACTGAGTAAAAATCAATCACAGTGGTAATCTTCAACCAACCACTTACCAGCTACTTGAATTTCCTGAAGTCATCTGAGCTGCTATTACACCTACAGTCTAAATTAACACTTAGGTCTTAAGTTTGGAGCTACTTGTAATGGGTTAAAACATATCATTTTTTAAAATTTGTTTTTCTTTAACATTTGCATGAACACTATTATTATAATAAAGAAAAGCTTAGGAAAAAGAAAAATAGACAAATCACCTATGATTTCACTACCCCATCCCAACAATCTTTATAGACATTTATCTTTTACATCTTAAAATTTAAGCCACTGATTTATTTTCCTTTGTACTTTGCCTCTCAGGCTCTTATATTGACCATAAAAATACACTGATATGTA
The DNA here is from genome assembly GCF_048564905.1 of Vicugna pacos. NCBI lineage: Eukaryota > Metazoa > Chordata > Mammalia > Artiodactyla > Camelidae > Vicugna > Vicugna pacos. The sequence continues at coordinate 79,821,110 of NC_132987.1, forward strand.
ACACTTGAGCATTTTTTTTTATTAATTTATAAAATTTTACTGTGATTTATCATAACATTTTGTGTATATTTCCCTGTGCTATACAGTGTAATCTTGTTTATCTATTTTTAATCACTCTCAGGCTCTTATATTGACCATAAAAATACACTGATATGTAACACTTGAGCATTTTTAATCATACAAAGTTGACACATTGTACATATGCATTGTTTTAAATGCAGATTTTTAATAGAAATTTTAATAGCTAAATTGGCTCTTCATTTGCTAAAGTAAGTCTATCATTTTAGTTATACAACTGCACTTAACTAACTAAATAAAATAAATTATCATGCCAGATGAAACCTTTTCCAAAACTAAGAATGAAAATAAAATTCTAGTTCTCTGTATACAGAATAATGACTCTACAATTAATGAATGCACACTACAGCATAATTACATCTAATTCGTTCAAATGGCAGTGTTACCCTATGAAAGCTAAAAACATCAAGTTAATTTTCCTTTTTTAAATTTATTAAAATTCTAAATATGTTTCCATCAATTTTGTAGCTTTTAAAAATCGCATGAGAGAATTTACTGTCTAGGATATCTGAGACTTTTTTTTTAAATTGCAAAACATTTAAAGTGTCATGTTTACCCAGAGCAAAGTGCACAGAATGAGGAAAGCAGAACATCTTTTGGATTTTTTAAGTGTTCAGAATGATATGCAAAATATTCATGAAGCATGGCTGTTTTATGTTCTCTAAGCACACAATCTAAACCATCTTTAGCAACTATAATGCAATCATAATCCAATTTTGAAAGTACATTTAATGAGGCCAATAGACAAATCTCAAAACTAAAGTGTTTCATTTGTGGTGTTCCTCCAAAGATATTCACATAGAGAGAGATTGGTGTCTATTATTTTACACCATTTTATTTTTTACCTTTGTCTTCCTCTTTATTTTCCTCATGTTCTTCCTTTACTTCCTGAGTTGCTTTTAGTTGCTCTCTTGGGACATTTGAAACTTTCTTTAAACTTCAATTGCAACACCTTTCATACAATTCTTAATTGCCTATCATACTATTTAAAGAGTGCGTCTAAACATTATTTAAATTGTTCCGCACTTGAGCACATGTTCCCTTCTCCTGATGGGTCTGTCTGGGTGTGTAGCATTGTCATGAGGCAGAGATTCTGAACTAACTAGAAAGAACTTTCGCCCTCTTTTAGCTGGACCGTGATGTGTCATATCCTGTCACGTCAGAGTTTATCAGCCTCAGCCATTTTACCAAAACTGAGTTTCTCGCCCCTCTTTGTTGTTGTTGTTGTTGTCGATGTTGTTGAAATCTATCTTATTTCTGACGATCTCATAGAAATTTTTGCTAAGCTAAAAGGAACTTTTATATTCCTTTTTGTTTTCCTCCTAGACTATCTCTAGAAAAAAAGCATTTCCAAACATCCTCTAGGTCTTTTTCAGATCACCTTTTGACATGAGTTCCTAATATTGTTCCCTAGTTTCTATTTGGCGTGTATATTCTTTTAATAACTGCGTAACAGCTCGGGTGGGATTAGCTTTCTCTATTTGTATTTATGTGTCTCTGTTTCTCTCCCTCTCTGCCTCTCTCTGTCTCTGTCTCTGCCTCTGTCTCTCTCTCACACACAGAGGTATGAACACACAGCCCACCTCCCATTAATAGCCAGTTATTTTACAGGTGTGGGGAAATACAACACTTGAGGAAAATAATATGTCTACTTTAAGGAAAATAATACTGGGTTTGGTAGCAGGACATTAAAAGAACAGAGCATGTCATTGCCACCATTCCATTTTGCATAACTGTTGTCTGTGTCACTGTTTAATGGTAAAACTAATTGTTTTACCCACCTCTTACATTCCTGTCTTGTGATGGAATATAGGCCAAATCATTAACATCTAAACGTTTCCATCTATTTTTGCACACATATCTTTTTGTTGCTTGCTAATTGATGCTATTTGATCATTGAAGCCATCATGACCAATAATCATGAAAAGATTTACATAAGATTTTTCTTTTAAAAAATTGCCGATAGTTTCTATTATATTTTTAACTATTACATTAAAGAAAAATAGCTTAACCCTATTGTCTGACTCAAACTGGATAGCTTCATATTTTAAACTCTTGACTAAAACTGTTCATAAGAATTGAATAAAATGTCTATATACATTGATTAAGTTAACCAATATATTAGAATCCGTATTAAAACATCTGAGAGTGTAACAAAGACCATGAGAATATTCCCATTCCAGGTTACAGTAAGCCATGTATATTTCTGACAGTGCTAATTGACAGATACACACTAAACACTGTGATCAACTCTGAACTCTCTTTTTTTCAATTAACAATCACTCTATCATTTTAGATCCTTTGTGATTTATGTGATGGCCTTCCCTTCTCCCTCCTCTGTCAGCAAACCCAAACCTCATTATTAGATTTTCTGATATAGTGATAAAACAAATCATATGTTTCACATACTTTTTATCTACAGATTTACTCAATATCAGCTCATTAAGTTAATAGATGTTAACTAGCATTCCATAAAAAGGAAATTCTTCTTATTTTATACTTTAATTATAGTTATAAATGATTAAATATGCTTTAATAAATATGCCTAATACTTAAAATGTAATTTCTGTTAATATTTTCACTGATTTAATTATTGTAACCTTTTACGTGCTATAAAATTATATTGATATCATATATAAAAATATCAATGGTGCTATCTAGTGCTAATCCTATTATAACTGCAGATTTGTGATAGAGTCCTTGGGATTTTCCTTCTGCTCTGAGATACTTGGTAATTCACTTAGCACAGATATATCACTTATATCCATAAAAAAAGGCATAACTCATAACTCTCCTTCAGTGAGCCTGATTTTGAACCTGAATCTTGTCATTTAAAGGCAATGATGCATTTTATATGTAACTCAAGAATAACAATTTCAGAATTTGTTGGTCAATCAGATATTACTTCTGTAAACTCTATGATAAAGTTTACAATGTATTTTAATTTTGCAATAAAATCTTGCAAGTATTATTAATCTTAGATCATTAAATAGAAGATTTGGTGTGACTCTGACGTCTCTTGCTAACGCATCATTTTTTCTTGCTAATTATTCTTTATTCCCCTCTGCTAATCTTCATCACATTTCTCTCTGGTAGTCTGTATGTTTGTTACAGTTAATTTTTGATGTCAGCCCTGTAGTTTTTAACAAGACTATATATGTATATGTATGTAGGTACATATACATATATATACTCTGAAGAATGGGTTTGAGCACGTATCACATCTCTTCTCATTTATTTCCATAAAAATGTTCCATGCAGTTAGGGTCCCAGGATAGAGCTCTTTGCAGGCCTGCCTCCGTCTGCCTCCTCCACTTGTCTTTTGAGAGCCTCCACTTTGAGAACTTTTGAAATTGTGGTCTTGATGTCTCTCAGTAAACAGAATTGCTAGAGATATTTTTTGAGTCTAAAAATCTCAGTATTATTGAGTCAAATCTATTTATACTCTGCTTCTACCAAGAGGGATTTGAAGCCTGAGCCCTCAAAGTGACCTTTCTCTGAAGAGCTATTCCCAGAACTGGAGGAACAAACATCTCTGTGGTAAGAGATGAGCCATGGCGGGGACCACTCGGGCTACTCAGAGGGAGCAATTTTGATAAGAAACACGATTTAGGGAGAAGTCCAGAGAAGATGAAATGCATATTCTTGTTTCATAAAAGTGGGGCTGAATGGGTTAATGGAGAATTTTTTAAAACACCCTAATAAAGTGGAATAGAAAAATGACCAAAACTAGCTTTTGTAATCCCAATCAAGCCACCATTATATGTTTACATTCCTCTGGAATATAGTAGAATTGTGCTGGATTTTTATGGATTAACTATTGGGAAAAAAAACCACTAAATTGAAATATGGAATACATGTGACTTGAATTAATGTGAGCAAGTAACTTAATCATGGGGCATGTTACTTTATTTTTGTGGCATAAATTGATTTTTCCATAAATGTCAAAAGTTGGAATGTAAGGACCCTAATATTCTTTTAAAATTTTAAATATAAATTCGGATGTTGTGAAATTTTTTCTTTTCTTCCAAGTGTAAGCTATCTCCTTTCGTCTATGGTTTATAGCACAGTGATGTTTGATTTCTTTTTCAATACTTCTAAGGGTGGTGCTGGTAAAATATGCATAATTATGTCAATAAAGAAGTTTTTTAACTCACCATATAGGAAAATTTAGTTTGCGTATGGTTAAGTTTTTTCATGCGCCAAGTTATACTCCATTTTTTTTTAATGGGAAAGCGATATATATGTAGAAAATGGGACTGGCCTTAAGCATAGGAAGATTTAACCTTAGCCTGCAGTTTCATCATTAGTGGTTCATTCCCCAGTGTTAAGAGATTACATATCCATTAAGACTCTGGTTAAACTATAGATACCTATGGGAGCTATTGAACATGAAATGATTAAAGTCTATAATAAATTAATTTACTAGAGTAACAAGCAGGTTCCTAAAGACCTGACTGTGGAATACATAGATTTTAATATGGCGTGATTCCTTGGGATATATCTGGTAGCAAGACTCGGCTACAGACCACCAGACACTGTAGGGGATATATATCAACAGAGAGGAGACTTGCATCAAGGGGAATTCAGTCACCACTTCCTGGTATTTGTACTTCCTTCTATTTATGTATCTGCTTCTCAATCACAACTGTCACAACTCCCATGATCTCACATTTGTATGAGAATATCTTAACTTGTCCTCTTCCTACTCTTGCTTCCCTTTGATACCCTTCCCTTTCCCGGCAATTCCCAGAATGCTTTTGCCCAAAGACAGACTTTATCATATTATTGTAGAGAATAAGTGAATTTCTTTTGTATGAATCCTTTTTTCTTTATTTAATTTTTTATTTTAGTACAATTTTAAAGGTTACTTTCCATTTACAGGTATTACAAAATATTGGCCATCTTCTCCGTGTTGTACAACACATCCTTGAGTCTATCTTACACCCAGTAGTTGGTACCTCACACCCCCCTACCCCTGGTAACCACTCTTTTGATCTGTACATCTGTGAGAAAAGACAGTGAACCTTCAAGAGCAGATCTTTTGTTTGTGTTATTTCATGTCTTTTTTTCCTTTATAACCAGTTTCTCATCTTGAACAAGGGGACTGGGAATTTCAGAGAATGAAAGACCTAAGCATCTCTGTCAATAACTGAAGAGAGTGCAGGATGCACCTCGGGAGCCAGAGCCTCAGTCATTGTGGCAATGAGGTTGAAACAGAGTGGGACCCTGTGGGGTCCTCCAGTGTACAAACTGTTTCTAGTTTGTAGGACATAAGCTTCATTCGGCCTCCTTGACCTTCCCTGAGTTCCCATGAATCTCTTAGTTTGGCAGAGAATCTTCATAGTCCAGCCGACCTCATTCTCGCTCTTGCCACACCTTCCCTCCATGCCAGCCATCTTGAATTACTTGAGTTTCCTCAAACAATGTCCTTCTTGCTGCCTCTGTGCTTTTTTTACATCTTATAGTTGCCTGAATTACTTTTCTTACCTTTCCTTTTCTGCCCCATGAACTCTTTACTAATTTTTGCAGTCACACCTAAAATATCTTCTCCTATATGAGGATTCCATGGATTAACCAAAATTCTTCCTTTGCCTCATTTCTTTATCTGTAGTATCTCTATTGCTTCATTGCCACACTTTACTGCAAATAATTGATTAAATATCTGTTCCTCGATGCCAGGGCTGGGTCATATTTGTCTTAACATTCTTAGTTCCTTGCATTATGTGGGCATATGGTGGAGACTTAATAATTCTTTGTCTGATACAAGTGATTTGGTTCTGAAACTAGTCTTTGTCTTTCAACTTTCAACAATAAGAAAACTTACACTTCTTAGTTTAATGCTAAGGAATAATTGATTAGGAATTCAAGTTCCTCACTTTATTATTTTCTTTAACACCCTGATCTTCAAAATATGATTAAAAATTCAGACACTTTAGAATATTTATAATTTTCTGAAATTGGCAATTAAACAAGTGTTAAATTGGTCCAGCTATGGGCCATAGACTGGTCCCTGGGAAACAAACTCTGAGGTGAGAATTTGCATGCAGAATATTTATTGGAGAACGCTGCTGGGAGCAGCTCCTGGGAGGAATAAGAGAAGCAGGATTCTGCAGAGAGACAACTTGAATTGTGCAATTGCACCAAAGGCCTTAGCCAATCTCAGGCTGAGTTCTAGAGTTTGTGAATGCTCAGAGATGTCTCAAACTGAGGCAAGGGGGCCAAGCCTCTGCATAGACCAGTCCTTTGATGTGGGATGTTCCTGAGAAGAAGGTAACCCCTGGCTGGGACAGCCCCCTTCCTCTAAGGGCAATTCCTAAAGATGTCTCAGATGTGATCTCTGAGCAGCCAACACTCCCAGCAGCTAAAGGAGTGAGGGCCTTGGTTGTGGAAGGCAAATCTGGGTGGTAAACCACAGCATCCCCTACTCTGCAGTTCTTGGAGGTTTTCTAATTAATGAATGTTTTGGTTAGTCTTTTACCTGGGCTGCAGTCTCAGGTGAGATTGATGATTTGGAAGGAAGGACTAACTGGTATTTAAAGCTCTTTCCATCCCCTCCCTCCCCGACAACGCAATTCTATGCGCTTCTTAATGTACCCTTCCCTTCTTCGTGCCTGTAGCCACTGGCTTTTATCTTCTTTTTATGAGCAGCAGCTTCACAAAAATAATTAGAAAAGGTAATCATTTAGAACCACACTAAAACAGAGAGCTCACAAATAAGTACAATTAAGCTATTGTGTTTATTTACAGGGCTGCTGTTAAGATAATTAAAGAGAGAAAGTAGTATTGTGTTTAGACAGAAACAGTGGGAGGAAGAGGTTGGGCTTGTAGAACAAATTAAGCCACAAGAATATGCTTTACTGAAAAATATGACTCTTATCAACATATGTTTTCACTTAACTGCACTAACTAAAGCCATTTTCAATGATGGTGACTCCTTCTGCCTCTTTATATCCATCACTATCTTGTTCTCACTGCAACATTTTTAATAAGCAGGCTCTGCTGGGTGGCGACTTAAGGAAAACATCGTGTGGAAGCCAAGGAGAACAACAAACTGAGGTGAAAGAAATCATCCGAAAGTGACTAAAATTATGAGCTGTGGATTATAATTTATTGCTAATGGTCCATTTGGGGCCTCAGGATTTTTTCACATGAAGGACCAGGGAGACATAAAAGGGAAAATTTCCCATATGAACACTCCTCTCTTTCAAGAGAAGGAGAAATAAGATTAAAGTCGAGTTTTATGATATTGTCATAGAAGCTGGGTTTTTTTTATGATTTGGTTTATTTATTTTGCTCTAGGCATTATTTGTTCCATTTAACCCTTCTTTTTTATTAGAAACACCACAATAGCTGCCCTAGCCTGTCAGCGCTGAACTCTGATTGGAGATCCCAGCAGATCTCGGTGTAATTTAGATATATGGTGCCTCCAAAGTTGTTGTTTCAAAAAGAAGTCTGCTTTTCTTTTCCCAAAATCATAACTTTCCATGACTGCCGAACTTTGTGTGTGTATGTGTATATGTAGTAATATAATTTAAGTGTCTCTGTATAGATAACTCTACGTTCACCCACCTTCACTGTCTCATGACCTTTCTCAGCAGAGAGTCATCTATAAAAGAAAATGCAGGTCAAACATTAAAAATGAAAGGCTTGAAAGGAAAAGTATGTCTCACACAAAAGAGCAAAAATAGAGAAATGCTTTGCATGACACATAGCAAAATGTCCTAATTTCTCCTTTCTTATCTGAGTCCCAAAAACCTCATTTGTCACTGGAACTGCTCCTCTCAAGTAACTGTCGGTACCCTTTTTCCAAAGTCTTCTCCATCCTAGCCTCTGCTGGGAGAAGTCTCCTCCCACTTCTCCATCGTAATGTGGGCTCTGTTCCATTCTGATGCACACATACCAAGGAATTCAACTTAGCCTCTCTCTTTTTGTTGCAACTCTGTCCATCAAACACTACACTAGAAGACAAAGAAGCTGCTAATGAAATCCACATTCCACCACAAATAGAGTGCTCCAAACAGGGTTTTGAATACCCAAATTTCATATCAGTATCTGTTACATATAATTCTGACTCTCATTAGCATTCTGTAGTTTTACACTGGTTAGACACCAAGTATAAAGGCCAGTACTTTAAGAATATATGCTAAAAAAAGATAGTATGTTAAGACATCTTACTGCTCGGCTACAGTAGGGTAATGTGATATTATATTTCCAGAAGGCACCCACATGAAAGAGAATTGCTGAGGATTCCGGATGATTTAGTTAATGTGGAAGAGACGGCCACAGTACTTTTCCATCTAAAACGATGGTCCCCACAATCAATTCTGCTTCCACTAGAACTGACTTTCCTGAGCTTATTAGTTTAGATGTATGTAAAATTCACAAAGCACTCATATCTTATATAATTCTTTCGACAATATTGGAGTAAACTTCGGCTATCTTTTTGTCTTAGCTAACTCCATTTTTCATTCTGTTTGAATAGATCTCATTTGTCTCTTCTCTTTGTCATAAAATTCATTTAACCTGTTTCTATCTCAGTGGCCCTTGCATAGTTATCCTCTCTCATAGATGGGAACAATGAAGCTCAAAAAAGTTAACAGGCACACAGATGAATACATATTAAAAAGCTAAGCAAAATTACCCAATCCATTCTTTTATCTCCAAATCTAGTACTGTGTTCATTACACCTCAGAATCCCATTCAAAAGGGCGTAACTGGGACTTAAGGTATGAGAAGAGGCTGTGGGTAAGTGTTCCACATAAAGAAAGTATAAATGTTGACAAAATTGGTATGGGCGGTGGGGATTCTGAATAAAGAGCCTCATCAAACCAACAAACCACATTTCCTGCATTTTTCCCTGTAGCAAGGATGGTCTTTGAGGTGTGGACTGCCTTTAAAAGAAGGTTTAGGTAACAGATTTATTTCTAACGCATCAAACACTTTGTATAAGGACAATTGGGTGGAGGGAAAGGGCTTATTTAATTCAATACTGCTGGTCTAGTTATGACTAGGAAATACATATGTTCTTATATTTCCTGCTTTGAGAACTGTGTCTAGTGACATGGCAGGAACTTTGGAGCCATATACATATACTATCAAATGCTTTTTGTATCTCAGAATTTTTGTATACCCAACGTCCTTTAAAATTTTACATCTGCTTGTAGCCAGGAAATGTATTTCAAGAAATATTTGTCTCCATTGCATCCCATTCCCTCAGTTCTCTGACGTTAGTTCTCCCTTCTTTCCGTGGTGCTTTTCCATGGGATGGGATCAAAAGCCTTTTCCTTTATTGCTCTTGGCATCTGAAAGAAGCTTCTTGCATTTCTCTGCATTGTTGACACTATCTCTTCTCTTTTTTTTTTCGTATAGTTCTTGAATGTCTCCTCTGTCTTGCCTAAAGCTCTCTTAATTTTCTTCTCCCTTTGTGGTCGTTTAACTGTGTAATTGTATTATTTAACTTTATGCATTATTCTGAGATTCTGTATATGTAAGTCACAGTGTGAATAAAGTGCTCCTTGAATTAGGTTTGTGGGTTCAATGGAAAGTTTTGCTTAAACAGTAGTTGCAGTAAGTTGGATTCTTTCCTGATACTTACCTTTGGCAATTTAAACCAATATGATACTGGAAAGGAAAAACTGCTTCTACACGGTCAACATAAGCTTTTTTACTTTTCATATAGAATTGATTCAGCATTAAACATGCTAACCATCCCCTCCCTATTTTAGTGAGTTCCCCTAAATACTGCAATATGTATTATGTTATTTGGAAACTGGTTGTTATTAAATTACATAAATAGGCACTATAACACCAACAAGTTTCAAACTTACTAAGCCATATAAAAACACTGATAAATATTCTTGTTTATTTTGGCTTTGCTTTTAGGGTAATCTTCTGTTGTAGATACTTAAGAGTTGCCTACTCATTATCTATTTCCTCTGGTCTCCCGACTAACAGAACCTCAATTTGAGACAGCAAGGTGACAGCAGTTAGGTATGCCAAAGGAACTTCTTCTGGTCAATGAGATAGAACCAGAAATTTCTGGGGAGAGGTGGTTGGAAAACATTTTAAAGGGGGTATAAAGTCATTTGACCTCTGCCTGTTGCAATTTGCCCTTTGACTTTTTCTATTCTTCATCATTCTCATTCTTCCTATGAGGAAAGGAAAACAATGCCTATAAATTCAGCAACTATGCTGTGAGCCTGAGGAAAACAGTCCCACACTAAGAATGGAAGAGCTCAGTCAGAGAAAAGTCCGAGTTGCTGGTGACGTTATGGATCTGTCATGCCAACTTTGGACTACCTACTACCTATGTGAAAATTTCTTGATAGATGAGAAAAATAATTCCTTGTTCTTTTAAGTGAACATAGCTCAGTTTCAGTTACAGAGTTACATTCAGTTATATCTGCATGTAAAACTTAATGATTATATTATCAGCATTGCAGTGGCTTAGGGGCTCCATTCTAGCTGCGCAACATGAAAGACAGATAATCTTACTGCGGAGGTTGTCCTGACCCTCCCTTTTGCATCTCTATAACCAGTCAGGTCTGGATTGAGTGCTCCTACTACGCTTCAGTGGTGCTACTGCTTACTTCTGTCAAACCTTTCATTGTACAGATTTATAGTTGCTTGTTTGACTTTCATCACTTCTTAGATCAGGTTGCCTGGGAAACAAACAATAAGACAGAGATTTGCTTGGAGGAAGTATATTGCAGTGTATCCTCCAGATCAACATTTAGTGGGGGACTAAGGAAGAGGGAATGAAAAAAGGGAAGATTAAATCTGTGATTTAATCACAACAAGGGCTTCGGACAAAACGAGGGGGAGGGGGCTGTGCTGCTGGGATAATTGGACAATTTTGAGGTAAGAGGACTGGAATATTGTATTAATCCATTTCCCTCATACAACCAATCTTTGGATATGGGCTTTTCTCAGGGAGGAAACAAGAATGTTAGCAAGGAGACTTTCTTTGGCTGAGGGCAATACTCAAAGGAACTTTCAGCTCATGGCCATCAGCTACTAACTCTTTAGCAGCTGGAGGAATGAGCACCACAGTCCTGGAAAGAGGATGTGCACTGTGGTAGACATGGAGAGGCTCTGCCCAAACTCCCTTTGAGGAAGCACTTGCTGTCCAACTGCTGGAATGTAGTCACCAGACAGTCATCACTGATCAGTCCCTTCAGGGACTGGCTCAGCTGCAAAGAGCTGCCTTCACCAAATTCTAGGGTGCTCCTTGAAGTGACATATCAATGGGGTGTAAAGCCTTATCCATTTTGGCCCTAAGCTTGAAAACTCCAGTGAGACGTTTTAGCTCCAGAGTCCCCCCGGGAGTTGACTGAGGCTGTGCAGGTCAACATCACAGCTTGACTTCTGCACTTGCTCAGTCCTGCTTCCTCCTCCTACCTCCCACCAGTGTTGGTCTTATGGGCAATCTCTAATAAATGTCCTGCACACTAAACTCTGTTTCAGAATGTGCTCTCTGGAGAGTGTACCTGCAAACTCACTTGGCTTTCAGGCTGAGAATCATTTTTGTACATCTCTTCCCAACTTCATGTTCAATTACCTTGGTAGCTTTAAATCAGCCATAATGAGAGTACTTACATTATAGCATCCACCATAGGCCAATGCTTGTGCTGGCTGGATCCACTTGCTTCACTTAATAATTTATGGAAATAACTCCTTCAGAATCCTGGTGATCTCTTTTATTGGAGAAATTTACAGAAAAAAAGTTAGTGGGGGGAGTAGCAGCCCCATTGCTGCAAATGATTTTGAGGTTGCAGTTGATTCTTTTTTTTTAATAGAAGTATAATTGACTTACAAGTTTATATTAATTTCAGGTGTACAACAGTGTGGTTCAATTTTTATGCATTACCAAATAATCACCATAAGTTTAGTTACTATCTGTCACCATACAAATTTGTTACAGTATTCCCAATGCTGTACATTACATCCCTATGACTTCTTTATTTTGTAACTGGAAATTTGTACCACTTAATTATTCCTACCTGTTTCACTCATCCCACCATCCCCTCCCATCTGGCAACCACCAGCTCTCTGCATCTATGAGTCTGCTTCTGTTTTGTGTGTGTGTTTGTGTGTTTGTTTGTTTTTTAGATACCACATATAAGTGAAATCATATGGTATTTGTCTTTCTCTGACTTATTTTACTTAGTGTAGTACTCTCTATTCCATCCACATTGTTGCAAATGACAAGATTTAGTTCTTTTTTATGGCTAATTATATACCACATCTTCTTTATTTATTCATCTATCAGTGGACACTTAGGTTGCTTCCATATCTTGACTATTGCAAATAATGCTTCAGTGAACATGGGGGTGCATATCTTTTGGAATTAGTATTCTTGTTTTACTTATATAAATAGCCAGGAGTAGAATTGATGGATAATATGACAGTTCTATTTTTAATTTTTTGAGGAAACTCCATACTATTTTTCATAGCAGCTGTACCAATTTATGTTCCCAAAAACAGTGCATGAGGGTTTCTATTTTTCCACATCCTCTCCAACACTTGTTATTTGTCTTGTTGTCTTTTTGATAATAGCCATTCTGACAAGAGTGAGATGACATCTCATTGTGCTTTTGATTTTCATTATCCTCATGATTAATGATGTTGGGCGTCTTTTCATGTCTGTTGGCTATCTCTATGTCTTCTTCAGAAAAATTGTCTATTCAAGTCCTCTGCCCTCTCATCAGTGTCTTATAGTTTTCCAAGTACAATTCTTTACCTCTTTGGTTAGATTTATTCCTAGGTATTTTATTCTTTTTGATGAAGTTGTAAATAGGCTTTTTTGCTTAATTTGTCTTTCTGATATTTTGTTGTTAGTGTATAGAAATGCAACAGATTTCTGCAAATTAATTTTGTATCCTACAACTTTACTGAATTCACTTATTACTACTAATAGTTTTTTGGTGGCATCTTTAGGATTTTCTACATAATAGTATTATGTCATCTGCAAACAAGGACAGTTTTGCTTCTTTCTTTCCAGTGTAGATTCCCTTTATTTGATTTATTCTTTTTTGTCTGATTGGTGTGGCTAGGGCTTAGAATATAAATTGAAAAACAGTGGAGACAGTGGTCATCTTTGACTTGTTCTTAATCTTAGAGGATATGATTTCAGCTTTTCACTCTGAGGTATGTGTGGGCTGTAGGTTTGTCACGTGTGGCCTTTATTATATTGAAATATGTTCCCTCTATACTCATTTTGTTGAGAGCTTTTATCACACATGGATGTTGAATTTTGTGAAAAGCTTTTTCTGCATCTATTGAGATGATCATATGATTTTTATTCTTCAGTTTGTTAACATAGTGAATCACACTGACTAATGAGCAAATATTGAACCATCCTTGCATCCCTGAGATAAATCCCACTTGATCATGGTGTATGGTCTTTATAATGTATTATTGAATTAAGTTTGTTAATATTTTTTGAGGATTTTTGCATCTAGACTCATCAGTGATAATTGACCTGTAATTTTCCTTTTTTTGTGGTGTTTTTGTATGGTTTTGGCATAAGGTTGATGCTAACCTCATAGAGTGAATTCAGAAGCATTCCTTCCTCTTCAATTTTTTGGAATAGTTTGAGGAGGATATGTATTAATTCTTTTTTAAATGTTTGGTAGAATTCTGCTATGAAGTCATCTTGTCCATCTTGTTGGGAGTGTTTTGATTACTGACTGAGTTTCATTACTGGTAATTGATTTGTTCATATTTTGTATTTCTCCCTGACTTAATCTTGAGAGACTTTATATTTCTAGAAATTTATTTATTTCTTCTAGGTTATCCATTTTATTGGTGTGTATTATTCATAGCAGCGTCTCATTTTTCTTTGTATTTCTGTGGTATCAGTTGTAACTTCTCTTTCATTTCTGTCCTTTGGGAGGAGTTCCCTCATTCAGACTCTTGGTGAGACTATGGTATAGCAGTAGTATATTATACTTTTGGGTCATACTCACATAGTAAGTTAATCCACTTAAGAACCAAGTTTGGCTATGTGTGTTTCTCCATCTGCAAGTGATAAAAATCTCCTCTTCCCACATATGACTATGGCTGGGAGTTAGGGAAGAGGTTTCAATAAAACAGAGATGGATGATATAGGGGATTAGGTCATGTACTTGTGCAGTTTACTTGGGACCTCTCATGTACCACTTCTGTGATACAGTGAATTGCTGTTAAACTTCTTATGACTTCAGATGTCTGACAGAACCTGACTATGGACAGGTAGTGCCGGACACATAGTTAATTGTTATCTCACAGTCAGGTGTTTTATATCAGGACCCAGTAGCAGACCATCCTCTCCATATGGAATGGCTTTGATACAGAACCTTAGGAGTCTAGGTTGTGTTTTCTACTACAGTTTGCCATCAATTCTGCACAGCAATTTTCGCATCACTGGTACTCCTGTACCACAGGATCTGCAGCAGCAGCACTGCTCACATTGTACCCTGATCCTGCTGCAGAACTTTTTTTCTCTGGTTTCCACTCAAAAGTGGCAGCCTTCTGTTTCACTTAGAAGTTGGGCTGGAGTAGTTTATTTCCAAGTTAGAATACACTGCCTGTAGAACCCAAATAGACATAATAGGCATTGTGCTTTTTCCTTAGCAACGGAAGGTACAAGTGGCAATAATTTGTCCTTTCCTTTTTTCCTGTGATACAGTAATGCTGGACTCCTAAAAATTGTACTTTCCTCCTTCAGTCAGTGGATCCTGGGTCCAAAAATTGGCTCAATATCAGAAACTTGTCAAGAAATTATGGCTTTTGGGGGAGGTGGTGGCCTTTACCCTCCTCCTCATCTATTACTGGTTTCTTTTATTTTATACATTAAGCATTATCCACTTTGATTACCTGTCTATCATGACCAGGGAGAACAGTGGTCTGTTACTTATCTCCACAGCTTTATTGGATCTGAATTCCCATGGGTACAAGCCCAAAGAGTTCATGATATTCCAGAGCTCCAGTGCTTTGAATGCATCATCCTCAATTCCAAATTTCAGAGTTCCACTCTTTTTCCACCAGGGCCATGAACTAAACATAGCATACCTGCTGGGGCAGGAACTTCAACTTTCCCTAGAGCTGTGCAACTCTTGTAAGTCCTCAGCTTTTTAGCCTTTGGTTGCAGGAGATAAGAGTTTTATTATGCTGTCAAAGAGGTACTTTGATTTTCACACTTTTCCTTCATTGGTTGATTCAATAATCTAAGGTTTTCAGTCTTTCTCAAGATATCCAGATTACTCAACAGAGCCACCAGGTTCTTATTAACTTCATAATTAATATTTTGTGCATCCTCTTAAAAGCCTGAGATATTGTACTTGCCAGTAAATTTCCTTCTATCAGTATCCCATCCTGGTTTATCACTTGTGAAAATTCTGACAACTGTACTCCTACAGCAATCGAAGGGCATTTATTGCTTCACTTACCCTAGTGATGACATCTTCATTGCCCTACAGCTGGCTCCAAAATCCCATTTTCTCAGTCCAACAGCCTCCTAGCATCAACGCTCTTAGTTTGTTTTCCACAAAACAGACTCTGAGATGGAAAATTTTGTGCGGGAATTGTATCACAGGAACCCTAGGGAGAAATATTCACTGGGAATAAGAGGTATGGGTCTTGCAGGTAAAGGGAGGAGTCACAGTGCAAATCAGTTGCATCACAGGCTTCAACCAAATTCCCAGGAAGCTCTGGAATTCCTGGGATGTTGCTTCACAGTTATTCCTTGAGGCAGGGGAGCCAGGATTTTATTCACTCATAGAAACTAGTCATTGGATATAGATTGCTTCTGGGGAAGAAGTATAATATATCAAACAGATCTCTTCAGCTATGGGAAATTCTCAGAGAGGGACCCAGCTGAGTGTCATCAACCCTCCCAGTAGCTGGGCGAATGAGCACCTTGTGCATGAAGGAAGGATCTGAGCACCATGTCTGGACTCTGAACTTCTTTCAGAGAATATGACTTATTAATCTTCACATACTTGGAGCCAAAGATGATGCCTGGCATTTAGTAGAAGACTGAGAATTCTGAATAAATATAATACTAGCAATAATGAACAGACGGGTACAGTTCTTTGTTAGTCAAAGATTTGAAATAATTATTTATCATTTTTATTTAAACAGAAGAAAATATGAAGAGTTATTCTTTTAAGTTTGAGATCATTAATAGAAAAACCTATTCACTTATTTTTCATCATCTCAACACTTGTTGAATGTTTTAATATGTGCTAGGCATTATGTAACACATTAAGGCAAATGATTTCTCTTAATGGAACATATATTTCAGCCCTCTCATTTTGTTAAAGAAAACAGCTAGCTTCCCTTTTCTTTTTTCTTAGCCTTGTTTGAAAAGGCAGCATGGAAACTGATGCTATCTCATGCCCTTTGAGTCTCCACTTGAATTATAATCTTCTCTGCTGTTATATGGCTAACATTTGTTGTATAGGGGAAAATAATGATAATTGTTGTAGTAGACACTCCCATTACACTTATGTGCTTAGAGACTTCATTCTATTTGGAACCAGACTAGAGATGGGAACAATGGCAATCTAAAATAGACAATCATCTAAATTAAAACTTTTTAATTGTAATTCCCCAACTGTGGCATGTGCTGATATAAGGATATATGCAATGTGTTTCTTCCTCAAAATGAAATTCCTCTTCATAAACCTTTTTCTACAAGTCACAATGAAACTACTGCAATGCTGGATATTTCTTCACTTGTGTTTGCTGCAAAGATCAGTGGCACATCGTTGTCTTAATTGACAATTGGCTAGAAATTATATGATGACTTTCATCAATCACCTTACTGTTTCTCACTGGTTTATCACACAGATTACCTAGATTAAAAGATATGCCATGCAACTATTCAAATATAGAAATTGTTTGAAAATATACTCTTTTTTTCACAATAGACTATTGAATCAGTAAACAGATTACCTGCTAACTTCCTAAAGTAGATGTTTCTTAGAGCAAAGCTGTGACCATCTCAACACATCTGTTTTACTAAACTTCTGTATCCTTCTCAAAGATGCTAAAAGAAGAATTACCAATTTGACCCTTTACAAATACCCAATCAAATCAAAAACATATGTATTTTAGGTGACATCAATACAGTAGGAAGCAAAATGGCTATTTCCTTTGACCAACATGTCTATGTTATATTGACAAAACCACTAGAGGAAGCATGTGCTCCAGGAGTGGGGAGTATTCAGGTCTGCAGTATACTCAATATGAATTTATTGCCTCATAAATTATTAATTTTCAAAAGTATTTCTATTACACATTAGTCTTTTGCATTATTTTTTCCCAATTCTCACCTATAATCTTATCCTGGAGTTGCCATTTTTCATTCTTTTAGTAATTTAAATAATTTGTATATAATTTAAATAACACTGTGTTTCTAGAAATGTATATAACATTTGGTTATTAAAGTATAAGAACTCTATATTATTATCAGAGATAATTCTGCTTTAGAGAAGACTAGGGTTTTGTTTTGCCTAAATTAATCACAGAAGTAGTTACATTAATTTGGTAAAAGAGTCTAATCCATTTGTATCTGATATCACAAGTTTGGCCAACCTTTTAAATTTATTGTTATTATTTTTTTTTACCAAAAATTAGCAACAAAAGAGAGTCTTAACAGTGGGTATTTAAAGTAGTTTTCTGTTGATTTCTATATAAATTATTGATCTAGTTCAGTGATTTTCTGGCATTGGTGTGCATGGGAGTTACCGAGAGATGTTGTTAAAATGCAGATTCTGTCAGGAGGTCAGACAGGGCCTGAGAACCTGCATTTCTAACAAGTTTTCAGAAGATGTCAATGCTGCTGATTTATGGAACACACTTTGGTAGCAAAGGTCTAGTTGATGTGTTCTCCCACTGACAAATTATAATTGTACAAATATAAACAACTTGCCTATGAGAAAGTAAGCCATTATAAAACATCATTCATGCCTAGTAAAGGAAAAAGAAACTAGGAAAATTGTTTCAGAAGATTGGATACAACATATGTTTGAAAAAAACATATAAGTTGAAAATAACATATGAGGAAAAATAACTCTAAGAGAAAATGATAGTTCAAAATTGGCAAAAGTTCTAGCCAACCTCTCTCATGTGAGCTCTGTCTTGAAATTGTTTTTATTTCTTGGAAATGGTGAGCACAGACTTCTTTACAGGTATCATTTTGACATTCTTTCTGAGATGCTTAGTGACAGCTAGAAGTATATCATGGAAACAGTGGGATGTGAAATAGGAGGAGATGGACTAAAGCTTTCTGCTTTGAGTATAAAAGAGAGACTGTTAATATTTGGACAAAGTTAGGTGAAATTGCTTTTCAAACTCTACTGCAAGTATACTCATCCCTGGGGAAATCACTACATTTCCATGTCTATCATTTTTAGTATTAAATATAGAAGTGTATTAAACATTCTCAAAAATTCCTTCCAACTTTAATAGCCTATGATGTTATGATTCTGGTATACATTCAAGGAACGATTTCATAGCCTACTTCCTGAACTCTCACAAAATTTTTTTCTTAGCCTGTTGAGACTGATGCCAGCCAACAGCAGCATATGGCAAAACATCTCCGATTCCTCTTTCCAATCTCTTTTCAAGCTCTAAAGCTACATTTTAGTTCTCCAATAAATAACCAATTCTCTTTATCCATCTTTTTTTCTTCCAACATCACCCGCCTAATGAATCCCAAATTGCTTGTTCTGACATGCCCAGCTAGATGTTACTATTTAAGGTCAATCTTAATTCTGACTTCTCAAGTTTACTCCTGAACTTCTAGAGATAATCATGAAACACAGACCATCTATTAGGGCTCCTTAGAATTAAACAATCATGACAATGAATATTTTAGGCTTGAAACAAATGCAACAAAGATAGTAATAATAATAACCTAATGTAAATTAAAAGTACTGATATAATTAAAAATTCCTGAACTTCATTACAAACCAGTAAATTAAGAAACCTTATAAAATGATGATTCAATTCCCAGACACAGGTACTTCCGGTTAATGCTTTAAAAATATGAAATTTATGTAATATAAGTGAATCTTAAAAGGCTGGTTCATACCTGAAGTTTCAGAAACCCATCATTATATAAAGTAAAGCAGCACTTGTGTAACTGAAAAAGAACCTGTCTTCCTGAGAGATATAGATACATTATAGAAACTCTGAATTAATGGAGGATGCAAACAAAGGAATATATTCAAGCTTCGCATTTAGGGATTAAATGAGCAAGCATGATGCTGTTGCTAATATAGTATACTAACAATTGGCTCTCAAATAAGCTGATCAATGAATTAAATTTCTACAGTAATTTTAATTTTGAGAATAACTTAAAATAAAAATAACACTGAACGCTTTGTAACAGGATGATTATAATAGGCTATAAATTCTACCCAAGATATCAATTAAGTTTATTTGATAAAGCTAATGCTGATACACTGACAATTATTGCTATGCTTTTAGTAAGTTTTCTTATTTATAAGTTATAAACTTTCACAATCCATAAGGCATTTGTGTTGTCTTTCAATAAAATTTAGGCGTTTTAAAATAAAGGTGAAAACTATAAATGTAAGCCACGTGAAGAAAGGGGTGGTATAGAGAAATAACCTTAATGTTTTTTAATGGTTCAATGGATAAAGAAATGTAATATATATACATATATAAAGATATGCATAAAAAGGAGGAAATCGTGTCAATTGTGACAACATAGATGAACCAGGACCTGGGAGGGCATTATGCTAAGTGAAATAAGCCAAATAGAGAAAGACAAATACTGGCTAGTATCACTTATATTTGGAGTAAAAAAAAAAGTTGAAGTTATAGAAAAAGAGATTAGAAAAGGGGGGTTGCCAGGGGCTGGGATGTGAGATTAATGGGGAGAGGTTGGTAAAGGGTGAAAACTTTCAGTTATGAGAAGAATAAGGTCTGAGGATATAATATATAATATAGTGACTATAGTTGATAATACCATATAGTATATTTGAAATTTGTTTAGAGAATAGAACTGAAGTGTTCTCTCATACATCCCCCGCAAAAAGTAGATATGTGAGGTGGTAGATGTGTTAATTAACTCAATGAGGGTAAATTCTTTCAAGTGTATATGTATATCAAATTATCATGTTGTACTCTTTGAATAGCTCACAGTTTTATATGTCTATTATACCACAATGAATCTGAGAAAAATCTGGAAAACTGTATCCAAGATAAATACACAACTAAGAGGTTATTTTTAAAATTGGCAATGATTGAAGGATAATAGAGAAGGATTAAAGGCATTAATTACACAACAGAGAAAGAATAAACAGAAATTGCTTAAAATGTAGTATAAAACTCTTGTTAGTCAGAGAATAAAGATTTTTTATTTCATTAAAAAATAAAAGATAAGGATTATGTTAAACAGTGATTTAAATATGAAATGATTACATAATCATTTCAGCTCCAAGCTTTCGGACACTAAAGTACCAATAAAACCAAATAGGTTGTAAGATCTCCTCTGATCACAGGGAGAATACTGATGCTTCAAGAGAAATAAATATTTTCCTGACAATAAAATAATGAATATTTATCATATAGTTTCCCTATAATGGTTATTGAGGAACATAATGGAAAGTTCTGAAGATGCTAGAACTTATAGCTTATAGCTGTTTTTTATACCTATCCTTAATAGATGCAAAAGCAATGGTTAAAAAATGAACTTATTTCTGGGAAGGTGGCAGAATAGGAAGCACTAGAAATCTTTCTCCCCACTTATATGACAGCCATACTGGCAGAATCTATCTGATGTAAATATTTTGAAACTCCAGAATCTGTTAAAGGCTTGCAATTCCCACGAAAGGGTGTGAATGATAAATTGTGGTTAATTTCAGTCAGTCTCAAGTTTTAGCACAGTAGCAACTACCTATTTACTGCATATCAGCCCCATGGCAGGCAGCTGTCAAGAGTTCCTAGAGTAGGTTACACACAGCTTGTGGGAGCCAGGATGGACAGAAAAGACCCTGTTCTCCAAATACCAGGTATCTCTTCTCTGATCACAGAGGTTTAGACAAAGAAGCAGCAACCATTGTTGTTCTGCTTCTCCAGTTGATGCAAGTCCATCTCCCTTGGGCTGAGGACTTATATTTAAGGGAATTTAAAGGGCCAGTGCCCTTTTATTCCCTTTCATCTTTCTCTTTTCCCTTTTTGAGAGTCAGGCAGTGAAGACTCTAACATTCAAAAGCAACTGCAAATACTGGTAAATTAGAAAGACACTGCACATACCCAGGGAAAAGTGCAGGTTTATGAAAAAACTAAGAAGATCTTAAGTTTACACTTCAGGAACAGAGACAGTACACAAAAATAAAAAAATGCAAAGCTTGGGGAAGGGGAGACTCTAATTTCCAGAATTACCACATTATTAGGTTCAAATATCCAATCCTCAACAACAACAACAAAAAAAACACATGAATACAAGAAAACAGGAAAGCATGACATATTGAAAGGAAGAAAAATAAACCAACAGAAATTATCTCAGAAAAAGACCCAATTGTGGATCTGCTAGACAAAGACATTAACAAAAGATTTTAATAGACAATTAAAGAACTAAAGGAAGACATAAAGAAAGTGAAGGAAATGTTTTATGAAAAAAGTTCAAGTGTACATTAAGAGATAGAAAGTCTAACAAGAAATCAGAAAGAAATTCTGGATCTGGAAAATATAGTAACAGGGAGAGAAGGTTTATCTCAGTGGTAGAGTGAAGTGCTTAGCATGCAAAATGTCCTACATTCAACCCCTGGTACCGCCATTAAAAAATAATGACACTAATAAATAAATGAACATAATTACCTCCCTCCCCTCTAATAAAGAGAAAACTATAGTACTAAAGGAAATTTCTCTACAGTGATTCAAAGGCAAATTTGAGCAGGCAAGTAGAAGAAACCAGTTATGAATTTGAAGATAGGACAATGGAAATGATCAAGTCTGAGGAACAGAAAGAATAAAAGATGGAAGAAAAGTGAACAGAGACTAAACTACCTATAGGATACCATCAAGTGGACCAGTATACACGTTGTGAGGATTCCAGAAAGAGAAGACAGAATATTTGAAGAGATAATGGCCAAAAACTTCCTGAATTTAATAGAAAGACATGTGTTGTTCTAGTCCTCTAATTTCTTATCTTCTGTCTAGTTTCTCTATCCATTGTTCAAAGCAGAGTATTGAAGTCTCCAACTATTACTATTATTGTAGACCACTTCACTTCTATCAATTTTTGATCCATATATTTTGATGATCTGCTATTAGGTGTGTAAATGTTTCCAATTATTATATATTCTTGCTGTGTTGAATATTTTATTAATATATAATGCTCTTCTTTGTTACTTGTAAACTTTTGATTTACAATCTATTTTGTCTGATATTAGTATAGCCCCTGTGCTCTCTTTTGGCTACTATTTGCATGGAATTTCTTTTTCCATTGTTTAACTTTCAACCTATTTGCTTCTTTAGGTCTAAAGTGAGTTTTTTTGTAGACAGTATGTATTTGGATTTTTTTTTGTAATTGTTTTTTGTTTGTTTAATTTTGTTCTTAATCCATTCTGCCAATCTCAGTCTCAGTCCTTTTTACTGGAGAGTTTAATCCATTTACATTTAAAGTAATTACTGATAAGAAGGAACTTACTTCTGTCTTTTTGCTATTTTTTTTACATGACTTTTGCTTTTTTATTCCTCATTTCCTCACTATTATCTTCTTTTGTGTTTAGTTTCTTTTTTATAGTGAAAAATTTAAATTCCTCTCTCATTTACTTATGTGTTTATTCTTTAGCTACTTTTTTGTGGTTACCATAGTAATCACATTAAACATTCAAAAGATATAACACTAATTTGAATTTATGTCAGCTTAACTTCAATGATAAATAAAAACCTTTGGTCCTTTTACAGCTCTATTCCCTTTCCTTTCAGTCTTTGCTGTCATAGAATTACATCTTTAAACATTGTGTGTCCTAAAACAAATTAATTATTTTAATTCATTAGTCTCTTTAATATTATAGAAAACAAAATGCAGAGTTGCAAACCAAAATGACAATGATATTAGCTTTTAAACTAAGAATTTTTAATATATTAACCTCTTAAATCATGTAGAAAACAACAACAAAAAGGATTTACACACCATTATTATAGTAATATTAGCCTTAATTGTCTATGTATTTACCTTTAATGAGGTCTTTATTTTTTCAGACTGCTTTCAGTTACTGTCTAGTATCCTTTCATTTCAACCTGTAGGACTCCTTTTAGCATTTCTTGTAAGACAGCTTTAGTGGTATTGAACTCCACTAATGATTGTTTATCTGGGAAAATCTTGATTCCTCCCTAACCTTTGAAGGACAGTTTATCTGAATATAGGATTTTTGGCTGACAGTTTTTTTTTCCCTTTTATCACTTTGAATATATCAGCCCACTGCCTTCTGGCCTCCAAAACTTTTGGTGAAAAATATGTTAAATATATTATTGAGGATCCCTTGTACATGATGAGTCGCTTCTCTCTTGCTGCTTTCAAAATTCTTTTGTCTTTGGCCTGGTATGTTGCATACCACATGCAAATAAGCTTAAGAATTTGCCTCATGAGAGAGCAATAAGTATGGAAGAGGTGTATCCATAGAAGGTATGAGAAAGCCTCAGAATCCCTAGCAATGTTACAGAGGACTTTGTCTCCCAATGTCACTTATAACTGGAACAGGTGACTTACTTCAAAGGTGAAGACAGAAACTTGGCAAGACATCAAAAACATAAAAACTCAAGGGAAAATGACACCACAGACAAATCACAGTAATAGTCCAGTAACCAACCACAAAGACATGGGATTCTATGATTTATCCAATAAAGAATTCAAAACTTCTGTTTTAAGAAAGCACAATAGGTTACAATAATACAAGAGACACAGTTCAACAAAATCAGGGAAACAATACATGAAAAACTAAGAATTTTAAAAAAGAGATGGAAATCATAAAAAGGAAGCAAACAGAAATTATGGAGCTGAAGAATACAATGCATAAAATGTAAAATGCAATAGACAGCATCAACAACAGAATGAATCACGTCAAATAAAGGGTCTGTGAATTAAGAGACAGGATCTTTAAAATTATCTAGACAGAAGAGAACAGAGGAAAAATAACTAAAACAGTGAACAAAACCAGTGTGATCTATGGGATTCCATCAAAAGAAACGATCTATGAATTATTGGAATCCCAGAAAGAAAAGAATGGGAGAGATGGACAGAAAGCTTATATAAAGAAACAATGTCAGAAAACTCCCCAAATCTGAGGAGATAATTGGATACTTAAGTTCATGAATCTTACAGATCACCAAACAAACTCACCTTAAAAGATATCTTCCAAGACTCGTTAGAATGAAACTGTCAAAAATCACAGAGGAAGTGAGAATCTTAAAAGCAGCAAGAAAAAAGAAGCTTGTAGCTTATAGGGGAATCCTCATAAGGCTATCACTGGATTTCTTAGTACCTTTGCAGATCACGAGAGATGGTATGTTGAAATAAAAAAAAAAATAAACTTAATATCACCAACCAAGTATACCATATTTTGCAAAGTTGTTCTTCAGAACTGAAGGAGAGATTATCACTTTCCCAGACCAAGAAGAGCTGCAAAAGTTTATCACCACTAGAACTACCTTATAAGAAATGCTGAAAATTATTCAAGCTGAAATAAAAGGGTGGCACTTATTAACATGGAAACATGGAAATATAAAACACACCAGTGAAAATAAATATATAGTCAAATACAGAATACTCTAATAGTATAATATGGTAGTGTATTAACCACATAGCTCTAGCATAAGGTATAAAGGAAAAAGTGTTAAAAATAACTAGCTACAATAATTTGCTAATGAATATATAATATAAAAAGGGAAACTGTGATCAAAAAATGTAAAATGGGGAGGAGTGGTAAAAAGATAGAGTTTTTCTATGCAATTAAATTAAGTTGTTATCAGTATAAAATAGACTATTATATCTATTAATTTGTAAGCCTTAGGGAAAACAAAACAAACAAACAAATAAAACATATAGAAGAGACACACAAATTGAAGATAAGGGAATCAAATTATACTACTAAGGAAAATCGTCAGTTCATAAAGTAAGACAGCACCATTGATGGGAACGTAAATTAGTATAGCCACTATACAGACAGTCATCAAAACATTAATAATAGAACTACAGTATGATCCAGCAATCCCACTTCTGTATATATATCCAAGAAAATAAAATCAGGATCTTGAAGAGATATCTCTACTGTCATATTCATGATGTTATTCACCATAGCCAAGCTATGGAAACAATCTAAGTGTCTGTCTATGAATTAATGGATAAAGAAAATGTGATATATATATATACTATGAATTATTTTTTAGTAGATAAAAGGAAATCTTGTCATTTGCAACAATATAAACAGACCTTGAAGGAATGCTATTAAGTGAAATTAGTCAGAGAATGATAAATACTGTGTGATATTACTTGCATATGAAATCTAAAAAAGCTGAACTCATAGAACAGAGAGCAGAATGGTGATTGTCAGGGGCTAGAGTTGGGGGAAATGAGACGGTGGTCAAAGGGTACAATTCTAGTTTTAAGGTAAATAAGTTATGGGGACCTGATGACAGCATGTTGACCACAGTTAACAATACTGTTTTATATACTTGAAAGCTGCCAAGAGAATACACCCTAAATGTTCTCACCACAAAAAAAGAATGGTAATTATGTTAAGCAATGGAGTTGTTAACTAACCCTACTGTGGTAATCATTTCAAAACATACGGGTATCAAATCATCATGGTGTATACCTTAAACTTATACAATGTTATATGTGAATGATAGCTCAATAAAACAAAAAAAGAAAAAGATCTCCAATCAGCAACTTAACTTTACAACTAAAGAACTAGAAAAGATGAGCAAACTAAAACCAAAGTTAGTAGAAGAAAAGAAACAATAAAAATTAGAGGAGAAAGATATAAAATAGAGAACAGAAAAAGAGTAAACATTTTTTAAAGAGTTGATTCTTTGTAAAGATCAACAAAATTGATAAACCTTCAGTTTGATAAACTAAGGAAAAAGGAAAGAAGGCTAAATTTCTATAATCAGAAGTTAAAGTGGGTACATTATTACTGATTCTACAGAAATAAAAATAAATTATAAGAGTTTTATGAATAATTGCTTTATCAGCAAATTTTACCAAATATTTAAAAAGAAACTAAAAGCTACTCTTCTGAAATCTTTTCAAACAACTAAGCAGGAGGAAACTCCCAAATTTATTTCATGAGGCTCGTATTATCCTTATAGTAAAGACAGAGACACTAACAAGACTACACTAAAAAGACTACATAGCAATATCCCTAATGAGCATCCATGGAAAACTTCTTAAAAAACACTAATCTGATTCAGCAGCATATTTGAAGGATTATACACTATGACTGAGTAGCACTTATTCCTGGAATGCAAGACTATTTCAACATATCAAAGTCAATCAATACAATATACCACACCAACAGAATATAGAGGGAAAAACCACATGGTCATATCAACTGATGCATAAAAAGCATTTGATAAAGTTCAACACACAGCATGATGAAAACATTTAGCAAACTAGAAATAGAAGGAAACTATCTCAACTTAATAAAAGCCATATATGAAAAACCCACATCATACAACATGCTCAATGGTAAAAGACTGAAAGTTTTTCCTCAAGGATGCCTGCTGTCTCTACTTCTAGCCAACATAGTACCGGAAGTCCTAGTCAGAGTAACTAGATAAGTAAAAGAAAGATCTCAAAATTGGAAAGAAAGAAGTAAAATGAACTGTATTCACAGACTATATAATCTTATATGTGGAAAACATTAAGCATCCAGAAGAAGGCTCTTAGAACTAATAAATGAATTCAGTAAACTTGCAGGATACAAAGCTAGCACACAAAACTCAATTGCATTTATATTCCATAATGATGAACAATTTAAAAAGGAAGTTAAGAAAACAATCCTATTTATATTAGCAAGAGTAGAATATTTAAGAATTAGCTTAACCAAGGAGGTGAAAGATTTGTACCAAAAAAATTACAGAACATTTTCAAAGAAATTAAAGAAGACATAAATAAATGGAAAGACATCTCATGTTCATACATTGAAAGATTTAATATTGCTAAGATATTACTACCCAAAATGATCTCCAGATTTAATTCAATTACTGCCAAAAATCCCAGTAAGATTTTGTGTGTGTGTGTAAATAAGAAAAACCTATCCTGAAATTCATGTGGAATCTCAAGTGACCCTGAATAGCCAAAATAATCCTGAAAAATAAGAATGAAATTGGAGGACTAACACTTCTTGATTTATTATACAAAGCTACAGTAATCAAAATTTTGTGTTTGGTATAAAGACAGACATATCAACCAATGGACTAGAATAGAGTCCAGAAACAAACTTTCATACATATGGTCAAATGATTTTTTGACCAGAGTCCCAAGACCATTCAATGGGGAAAGGACGGTCTTGGGTATCCACATGCAAAAGACTGGGTTGGATCCTGACCTAACACCATATACAGAAGTTAGCTCAAAATGGATGCATGACCTGAATCTATAAAACTGTTAGAACAAAACATAGGTGAAAAGCTTCATGACATTGTATTTGGCAATAATTTATTAGGTATGACACTAAAGACACAGGCAACAACAATAAAACAGACAAATTGTACTTCGTGACAATTAAAAAATTCTTGTGCATCAAAAGACACTATCAAAAGAGTAAAAAGGCAATCCACAGAATAGGGAAAAGTATTTGAAAATCATATCTGACAAGAGGTTAATATCCAAAATAGATACAAAACTCCTAAAACTCAACAACAAAAACAACAAAAAACCAGCAGATCAAAAAATGGGCAAAGGATTTCAATAGACATTTCTCCAAAGAAGATATAAGTGGCTAATGAGCACATGAAGAGTTGCTAGGCATTACTAATCATTAGGGAAATACAAATCAAAACTACAATGAGGTACCACTTCATACCTATTAGGATGGCTAATACCAAAAACAAACCAACCAACCAACCAACCAACCAACCAACCAACCAACAAAACCCCAGAAAATAACAATTGCTGACAAGAATGTGCAGAAATTAGAACTCTTTTGCACTGTTGGTGGGAATGTAAAATGGCACAGCTGCTGTAGAAAACAGTATGGTGAGTCCTGAAAAAATTAAAAATAGAATTACCATATAATCCAGCAATTCTACTTCTGACTGTATACTCAAAAGAATTGAAAAGGCCTCAAATATTGTGCACACATGTTCATAACAGCATTTTTCATCTCTACTGGATTCTTGGACAACATCCCCAGGCAATGATAAGCCTTATAGAGAGTCCCTGAGGCTTCTCTAAGCCGGAAAGACCTCCCCAAACCCTCTGACAGCCCCCCTACTTTATTCCTATGTGGAAACCAGCTCTTGAAAAGAGAGGGTGACATACCAGAAAATGACTGAGTTCAAACCTGAGTGAGATAACTGATAATCATGAACATGACAGAGTTTTCTATAAGTGGCTTGATTAAGTTTTCTGTATCAGGCAAAATAGAGGCTCAATGTAGACATTTTAGTTCAGTTGTGTAAAATAAGTACAAGTGACCCTTGAACAACATGGGTTTGAACAGCATGGGTCCACTTATAAGTCAGTATTTTTCAATAGTAAATACTACAGTATTACACAACCCTGGGTTAGCAGACCCTGAGGGCGAGGAGGAATGATTATAAATTATACTCGGATTAACCCTTGAGTTGTTCAAGGCTCAACTATTAAGTGGTTTCAGCACATTCGAGTCTGTGGTTTAGCAACTGTGTGCCCACCACAAGGACATGAAGGGAGAAATCACAAAGTAAAAATGGCTTGCTTGTTACTGGATTTGTTTGACCTCCTTTGGCACTAGTTCAAAAAGCAGACCTAACAGAAACGAGCCCTATCATCAGGAGATTTCTAAGCTAAAGATGAATTATCCTGGTCTTGTCCAGTTGGACCTGCATTGCTGTGTTAATACCAGCAAGGGGACAACACGACATCTGATTCTGTGGCATATTTCCTTCTACTTTATCACAGAAAAAGACAGATATTTGTTTTACCCAATGTTGTAATTGGAGACATTGAAACACAGAGCTGTAAGGACCTTCCCTTGTAATTTACAAATATAACATTAGAGCCCCTACAACTAACAAATGATTCATCCTGTTAAGCTCTGCTTCCTATTTGATCTTTTTCTAGTTTTAAAAAAAAGATTCTGGTTACTGTCAGGGTAATAATGGATTTCTACTGGGAGTTATCCACAGACTTGTAGAAAACATGCTAGTCATTTAGTCCAGGGCCAGTCCTAGGTAGATATTGGGACCAAAAAACACATCCTCTGTAATTTTCCACATTCATCTCAGCTTACCAAGGAAGAAATAGTCTTATTTAGAATGACTTTTAAAATAGCTGGGATATGTTGCTAGCCTGGGTTTCTCTAGATTAGAGAAAATGTGTCAGTTGAATTTTCAGCCACATAACTCTCTTCAATATGTCTGAAAGGTTGTTTAATATAGTTCTTTTCCATAACAAAAACAAACTTTTTTGAGAATATTTTAACTTGCACTGCTGAATGATAACTATGTAGAATTTACTGAACAATGAACTGAGTTTGGCTACAAACAGCATTCTACAAATAGCACTAAGAATTGGGCTGCTCTCAGTTTTTAATTCCTCTACTCCAGTGAATTGAAACTTAGTCTGATGAGCCTGAGGGGAATACCTCTGTTGTTACAATAGCCTTGTTCTCTTCTTTGCCTGATCATCTTTAGTTTCTCAGGTTAATGACTTCCTATTAGCCATGTCCACACCTATTATAGAAATTGTGAGACTTTTGTTCTACAGCTGCTCAAAATCCACATTTCAGTGCATTTGTATTCGTGTAAATCTAACTCTTATCGTTACTACTTATTAGGTACTCATTTTTCGTTACTGGAGATTTGCTGTTTTTCAGTGCTTTCTCACAGAAATGCTTGCTATAACTGCTCATGGTCTTAAGAAAGAAAGCATGTGTCAGTCGTGTTTTTTCATGGCTTGGCGGGGTCTGCGCCTTTACCTTCTGCATTGAATCTGTGGTCCTTGTTTCTGTGAGGGGCAACACTACCCATCAGATGTTTAGGCTGAAACTTAGAAGTCATTCCAGGATCTTTCCTTCTCTCTCTCTCTCCTCCACCAAATTAATTTTTGAGTTTTGTTGGTTCTACTTCTTGTATCTGCCTATTGTTTTCTACTTCTTGCCCTAATTCAGGTTCTCATCAATGCTTAGTTGAAATTTTGTTGTATTATTTTAACTTAATTCAGAGTGTCACCAGAGTGAACCTTCCAATGAGCAAATCTAACATCAGTACTCTCCTGCTCTGAGTAATTTGTAGTGCCCCATTGCCTCTTTGTTTATATTATGTCTCTTTGCAATTTAGACTCCAGCCACATTAAATTCCTTGATGGCTCCATGCTTGCTCAC
Source organism: Vicugna pacos (assembly GCF_048564905.1). Classification (NCBI taxonomy): domain Eukaryota; kingdom Metazoa; phylum Chordata; class Mammalia; order Artiodactyla; family Camelidae; genus Vicugna; species Vicugna pacos. The sequence goes on from NC_132987.1 coordinate 79,851,748, forward strand.
ATCTTCTTGCTTTTGCATAATGTTTTCATTGCCTGATCACAGCTCAAATTTATATGCTTAGCAAATTCCTACAGGTGATTTAGATTTTAGCTCAATTTACCTCTTTTGAGAAGCCTTCTCCACCTCCCCCAGGCAAACTAAGCTGCTGCTTTTTCTGTGCTGCCACTTCTACTCCCATCGGAGCAGTCATTATGTTTATTATGGGTTTGTTTCCTTTCTGACTCCCTCACAACATCCCAAGTTTACACTGATAATTGGAGCAATTAAGTAATTTGCCTAAGGCCACTTAGCTTGATAGTGATAGAGCAAAAATTGGAATATAGATGATCTGACTTTAAAAATCAGGGGTTTAACCCACTAGTCTGCCAACTACTGTCATTCATTATGGAAATTATTGGTTACAGAATGCCACTGATCTACTGTGTCAGGGTAGGTGAGCTAACATTTTTTCTGGCTTTGTCAGTATGACATGAGATTTTGAGTTGAAAAAGGCTTTCCTCCAGGCTGAAATCATGTAACTATTGTAAGGACATTTCTTGAGTTATCTCTATTAACTGATCTTTCTGACCGAAACATTTTGGTGTTTTCTGTTTGCCTATTGGTGGTCCTCTATGTTCAGGCTACATTAATGACCTCAAAACTCTTTCTTCTGCCAAAGATCTCCTCTCACTCTTCCCCTAACCCAAAAAGTATTCTAAGCTTCATTTCCATCAGTCTTACTCAAACCACACTGCCAACTTATTGTGAAAAGAATTTAGTGAACCTACAATGTCAGTTATCTATAATTTGCACTGTAATAGGAAATTCTCAGACATAAAAACTTTTAAGGTCCAGATGTTTGGGTCTCTTCTGAGACCCAATGACAGGTTGTGGGTTTTGAAAGGACATACTGTCTAGAACTTGTCTCAAATCACAATGATTAGATAAACTTCTCCCTGAATGAAGCTGATCCTGCTTAGAAATTACCTTTTAACCTTGAAAAACTTGCTACCAACATATAGCAATGAAAACATGAGATTTTCTTCCAGTAGTTTATTCCTCCTAAATATAGCTCATAGGTGTATGAGCGGCTCCCAATCTTAAATTTTCAAGTAAGTTGCTTCTACTCCACAGGCAAGAGGAAATAAAGACACTGCTGATGCAGACTACCCAATAGGAGCTCCTAAATTCACTTTACTTCTCTACAATTCACATCACTTCATTTAATTCCATTGTTTTAAAATTATCTGCTATGAACTCATCCTCCATTAAACACAGAGAACTAATGAAAAATTAATCATTTGATGTCTTTTTGCATTTCTTGTAAAGCCTAACACCATATTCTATAATCTAGTGGTTATTTGTAAACCTCAAATTTAACACAATGTTTTATCAATCTTTTGATTAATAGAGAGTATTTGCTTCACTTGCCCATTAAGCAGGTTTAAGATAGTAAAACCAAAGAGAAGAAATATTCTCTTCTTGCAATACTCAGAAATCTAGTACTGTAAAGGGGGACATAACACAACTTCTCAAACCCCGAAGCATGGATAAGAACTTAGAACAAAACTTACTTAAGTATTCTGGACCTATGAAACGTTTTCATGTTCATTGTGGTTTATGACAATACCATTCAAAGAAAACACTAATGACATTCCAATACTTTTTAATAGTTAACCTGAGAAAATGTAAAATATGGGTAACCTGTTTTTAAAATGTAAATTAGAAAAACTAAGCGTAAGTTATTGTTGGCATGGAGGTATTGTTGGCATTGCTTTGATTTTGGGTCATATGGAGCTGACAGTATGTAGATAAGTGGGGCAAGACAGAGAGAGAGCAAAAGTACAATTATTAAAGCAAGCCTCTTCCCCATGGGCTGCTTGAAATTGGTTGAAATTTTCTTTGTAATCTTTGCTATACCCATTAAGTTGAAACATTAACCTCTCTCTGGGAGATCAGAGAATGGAGCCAAATGGCCATATTTCATGATGCATATATCGATCTGGGAGAGGAGGTGTTGTGAGAGAAAAGAATGACATTTCCCTTCAGGTGGTAGTTCAGATTGAGAAGTCAGACCACTGCTGAAAGACTAGTTTTGATGCCATCAGGAGACTGCATACAACTGTTCTTTTGGTATACAACTACTCCTTTTTACTCAAGCACACACTGTAATTTTATGTCTTTGCAACTGTACTTTTTCCTTTCTCTAAAATGAGATAGCTGTGCTATCTACTTTAATTAATCCTCATATTCATGTTTTAAAACTCTGATTAAAAGCTGAATATGCAAAGATTTTTACTAATATATTTCTCATTACATTGTGCATGTTGTTTCCTTTATATAATAAAGCATAGGTTATTTGAGGGTTATGATTTTTTTTCCATCTTTGTATCTGAAGAAGGTGTTCTATAAATATTTATCTAATGAGTACATTCTAAGAGCTTGGACATATATTTGGTTCACTGAAAATTAGTTTCACCACTTCTAACAAAATGTTCAAATTACCTTTGTGTGACTTTGATCTAACTAATCTGAACAAGTTCTCTTGAAGTAAATATTCTATATTTATATTAAATGTTGCTTAATTTAATATAGCATTTCCTATTTCTTTCCTGTTTTCTTATTTTTTTTTCTTTGTTTCTATTTTCTTTGCTTTGTTTAAATATATTAGCAAAGGACCTGCTTAATTCAAACAGGTTATCAAAACCACTTTATCTAATGTTACTAGAAGCTGATTTTCTGCTCAACTTTGCATCATTCCAGGAGTTAAAATTTTAAAGAACTAGTTTTGATTGTGCAGGGAGGAAGGGGTGTGTGTGTGTGTGGTTTTTGTTTTTGTTTTATTTTATTTTTTTTGCATTAGTCACAGCAAACACAGTTTCTGACCTTCTAAAAGCTGTACTTATTTTTTATTTTGCAATTCACAACCTATACTGAAGTTTAACCATGACTCATATGTGCGTAAGTAAAATAATCTATTCCGTTCAGTAAAATCTCTCCTAAAATTTGCTCTGTGTTTCTCGGAGTGTTGTAAAATGCTGTTACTGAAGTTTCTAAAGAGAGAGACAGACAGAGAGACAGAGACCTTGAGGGCAACAGGGATACATACCCTAAACTTCTTTCTCAGCCTCCATGTTTCTTCTTGAATGCTGGTGACTGCTGGGTAAGAAACTAAAATCTTAAATTTGGTAGTTAGAACCTGCAAGAGAATGTGGTCACTTATTTATGAACCTAATGTTCTGAAATGGTTTGAAGTCCACAAAGTAGCAACAAATTTAGACCAATAAAAATGGGGCACATTATCTTCATTTAGCCAATATTTAGAGCATTTAATATAAGCCTAGCTTGGTAATTTTAGCATAGTTGTCTATTACTGCCAAGGCATCAGTGCAATATTTTCACTCCCCTGAAAGTCTACTCACCTAGAGCCCATCTGAAGCATTGATCTCTATGATAATGACAGCATCTACGTCCAAAGAGTGAGATATTCTCCATGATTATGCATTTTCTGATTTGATAAATTGCTTTATGTTCTTTGGTTGCTCAGCTGGTTGAATGAAAGCACATGGTGGTTCCACACTGGAGGCTCTGATGCAGCTGTGTGACTTGGCCTTTAAGGTCTAACTCCTGAAGGACACAGTTTCTGTAGGGTTGAGATCATATCTTTATTAGTCAACATATTATTTTTAGCACTTAGTGCAGTATGTTAAAAGGTAGAAAAATGAAGATGGGGGAAAAGTAATGTATTTCTTTTGTTTTATGGAACAATTACCTTAAGTGAGGAAAAGTTTTAAATATTCTTTTGTCTAACTTAATGCTTGGAACGATTCCATAAATTCAGTTTTATTATTCTTACAGATGAATATAATAGGTTTACCAAGACTGAGCAATTATCTAATGTTACACTGAAAATAATTGCCAGATAGAGGTTTTGAATCCAGATTTGTTTGACTTCCAAGGCCAGGCAATTAAGCCAATTTACTGTAGCATCTCTAGTGTTTTTCCACTGACTCTGGAAGTTGTATGTCCAAAAGTAATGAATTTTTCTTTTTCTTTTTCTGTTCTACTACCTCTTTCCTTTTTTCATTCAAATTTATACACATATTTTTTAAAAATTGAGATCTATGTAATTGACATGCAACATTATATAAGTTTCAGGCGTATGATATAACAATTGGATATTTGTATATACTGTGACATGACCATCACAATACGTCTAGTTAACATCTATCACCACACATAGTTACATATTTTTTTCTTGTAATGAGAACTGTTAAGATCTACTTTCTTAGCAAGTTTCAAATATACCATACACATATTGATGCATATAGCTTTGTTTATTTTACTAGCTGTACAGGATTCCATTATAGAATATACCACAGTTTACTTATAAAGTGTCATGTTGGTGAATATTTAGGTTGTTTACATGTTATTTTGCTAATAAAAATTAATGCTTCAGTGAATAATCTTGCATATATTTTCTTGTGTACTGTGCGAGAGTTTCAAAGAACATATATCCATACGTGAAATTTCTGGTCTTATGTATGTACACCTACTAGATATTATCACGTTACCCTCTAAAGGAATTGGAACAGTTTGTATCCAGTGAATGGTACTTAAAAGTTCACATTCTTTGTCAATATCTGAAATTATCAGATGTTACTTATCTTGCCAAACTGGTTAGCGCTGTATTTTCTGGTTGCTTTAACTTACATTTTGTTAGGGAATGTTGAACATACTTTCATTTGTTTATTGGTCATTAGAGTTTTCTTTTCTGTGAATTGTAAATTTGCCCACTTTTTTCTATTCATTTTCAAAAATTTAAATTGTATTTTTCATATAGTATGAGTACTAATTCTTTCCCTGTTATTTATTGTTAAAGCATTCTTTTCTAGCCTGTGTCTTGAGTTTTTAGTTATTTGACAGTAACTTTGGTTGCATGTATATATATGAGTAATATTTACATTTTATTTATTTTACAATCTGTGACATTTGTGTTTGACTTACGAAATCTCTTTTTACCCTGAAACCCTAAACATGTGAAATATTTTGTTCTAAATTTTTAAAAATTTGTCATTTCACTTTTGGGTCTTTTATACAAAAGTAGTTTATTTTTCTGTTTGCAATGAGGTGGATATTTGATTTTTTATATCTGAATACCCCATCGTCTCGCAGAACTTTCTAAACTAAATGAGCACTTTGGCCCTGACATAACTAGGCTTCCTCCAAGTGGCCTGTCTCCTTCTTCTTCCCTCTGCCCCGTCAACCTCTCCTCCAAACTCATGCAAGAAACATGGCCCTCAGACCCACACTTCAAGATAAGGGTTCTCTAGACTCATAACGGCATTTCTAAAATTGATAGTTTTCTTATTTTAGCCATGAGCAAAGGGCTATCAGCCCTGAAGAAAGATATCAGACCTCCCATCTGAGATGCAGTTCCTCGTAGGTAATAGGAAAAGTCACTATCTCTCTAAGGATCGGCTTCTTAATCCTTAAATGTGTCAACTGAGCTGCTTGAGCTTTACTTTCTATTTGCTCTTCTTGGTCAATGAAGTTCAAGGATCTGAGGAGACCAGAGTCTTTGCTATGGAATATCCTCATCTAATTAAAACTTTCCAAAACCACACACACATGAATTCTGAAACCCTGTGAAGGTGTAAGTTTATGTGGTGTCCCAAATCTCTTTTCCCCATTTTCCCTCTCGTTCTTTTAGGGCATTTTTTCCCCTTTATGGAAGTAGTAGTTTTTAGGAATGACTGGAACAAAATCACCTGGGGAGCTTTTTAAAATTTCTGTTGCCTGGTCTACATCCACCAAAACTAAACTTGAACTGTAAGGTGAGAGGAGGAGGGGTATAAAAAAAAAAATTAGCCAGCTAATTCTGATGCACAGAGAACCTTGAAAAGCATTGATTTACAAGGTTCTGCTTTTTTTATGTGCTCTGTGTTGGTCTTCTGAAAAATTAGAAAACATAAAGATGCTGAGCTAATTTGCAGCATGAATCCTTCCTCCCCCCAGCCGAGTGATTCACTGTTTATGAATCATCACATTTGGTTCAACAACTACTCTTTTCTCTGCGTTTACACTAAGTAGTCCAATTCTGTGTTTCTGTCTCTTCTGCTTCTCCTTGCTATTATCTTTCATGTCTCCTGTTAAATCAAGACAGCAGTTTCTTTTGATTTCCTTTAAAAAAAAAGACTTTGTGATTAATATACTGTTTTGTCACTGCACAAATGTTTGAATGTTTGCATGCTATAAAGGAGGAAAAATTTCCCTCTACTCTTCTGAGTCTTAGCTGAGACCCCTGTGACAAAAGACAGATGAATAAAAGAAAAACAGAAGTTTACTAACATATAATTCCTCATGTTTACATGGGAGACACCAGGGATAAATGATTAACTCCTTGAGGTGGCTTGGAATTCAGGATTAAATACCATCTTAATAGGAAGAGTTGAGGGGGGATGTCGGTCTCTTGACGAAGAGTAAGTAAGTTTTAGGAAAGATGAATGGGAGCTTAGAAGAACTGATGCGAGATATAATGGTTTGTGATTCAGTTTGTCCTGGATTGGTGTCGACTTCCAGTCTCCTCTCCTATGATAAGAGTCAATCTTCCTTGGCTGATGAAGCCCCGTGGGGAGAGGATTCATGACAACTGAGTTCATTTAGAGCATCTATCTTTAAGCAAATAAGGGGAGTCCAGAGAAAGCCTTTCCCCGCATTGCTGTTTTTCAGGAGTCAATAGCTCAAAATAATCAATGTAACCAAGCAGCATATTTTGGGGTAGCATGTTCTGCTGGTCTTCAGCACTAACAACACACATACTTGTAATTCTCACTTTTGAAACACCACTTTTTAACACACTAAGCTTCCATACTCATACTCTTCCATTTTGTAAAATACTCTGCAGAAATACGATGTTTGTGCACTATTAGCAACTGTCAAGTGATTTTCAGTTTTCTTTTATTTGAGGAATAATAAGAGGAAACAATTATTTTCAAAAATCAAATCTGGCATAGATTGGAGAGGAGGCCGCTTGTTTTTCTCTTCATCAGTTTTCTGCTTTAGCCTTTCAGTGATTGTTTAAGAGATGGTCCTCCCAAGAGAGGAAGAGTTCACTTTGTAGAGTAATCAGGCATCAGAAGAATCTGAGCTCAATGTTAAGGCCTGAGTGCTTCTAGGGTCACAGGAAGTGCCAAATATGCCCAGGGACAGAGCTGAGCCAGGCGCAGAAGCCCCAGTAGAATGAGGAAACAATGAGAGGTAAATTGTTTCCCATATCTGATGTGAGAATGAATGCCTTATTTTTTAATACGACCTCTTTAGATCAGAGGGAAACCTCATCGTTGGTTGCAGTGGTACGTGGACTGCCGTGTTTGTTCATCCGGCTCTCTCTGGTAAGGGTAATGATGCACAAAATGATTTCACAGCTCCTGATCTTTAATTCTAATTCCTGACTCACCAGTGGCTCTTTTTCATTGCCTTTTGTTTGAAACTGGCCAAAAGTAATACGCAGGGAAAAATCCAACTGGAAAAGGACACAGGGTTTACGGGTTGGATGAGGCGCCTTCTCTGTGGGTTTGACTGCCCTCCTTCCCTCCATGGCTCTTCCACCAGAAACTTGGCAGGTGGGTGGGGATTTCTCCTCTTGTGATCTGCCTCACGCAGACCGTCTGCGAGGCTCTTCCTGCTGCGCAGTCAGACGTATCAGCAAAGACAATGGCCTAACAGATGCCGGTATTCAGCCTGGACCAGCCTGTGTTGATTCTATGCTTATGAGTCTGAGCTAGTCACAGCCAGCTGGCTGCTGTTTGCCTTGACTGAGCTGTGGAAACACATGACTGCAGTGGCCCCTGGTGTACATAGACACCCAGGTGCTGGCTGTCGTCACGATCCCTCCCGTAGCAAGAGGAGTATTTTTAGATGACTTAATGTTTTACTTTGCTTTTGTTTTTTGTCTTGGAAAAAGCGCAGAGAGGGGATATTAAGGACTCAGTTTATAAGACAGATATATTCAAAAGAATCCCTGGCATTTGACTTTGTGGAAGTCAAATAGAGTAAGAGCCTAAAGTTTAACTTTGTTTGCCTATTAGTTTCCTCTTAATAGTGGTGAGAAGCCAGTACAGATTTTAAAAGCCCCATAAGCAAGCTTCCTCTAAGGCACAGCAGACGCAACGCTTCCTGGGCAGCCAGGTGTCGCGCTGGCTAGCGCTTCAATATTCGCAATCTACTCCTTTATTGGTCCCGGGAGCGAAGTGTTTTGAACTGGCCAGAAGCACTGGGGGCTTGCTGTGACCTGCTCCCCTTCAGAGCTAGAAGCTGCCTGAATGCTTTAGGCATGGTCCTAACATGAGTGAAGGAAGATGGGGAATCCTTTACCGGGCTGCAATTTAGCTCTTCTGGTCTAGCTGATATTTTTGCCTTAATTTAGAAAAAATACTTACACTATTTTTTTTAATTTAAGCTTTTAAATAGTCTACCTGGCCTGTAATATAATCTCCTCCTTCACCCCACTGTCTGCCATTAGCAATTTTTTAAATATCTTCCTTCCCCTAAACTGCTTACCCATCCTTCCTTTTACCCCTTTATATTGAATAAATAATAGTATTTTCTAAGGGAAGTGTACGTAACTAATTATTCTTTTCATACTCATGCTCCTGTGAAATCATACTGAAGAGGAGATTGGAGTGGCTGAACATTTGACTTGTTTGTTAGACTTGCTCGTAGATTGCTGTTAGATATACCCTAGCAGATGGAATAATATTTGTTTTCAGTTTCAATTTAGGAAAAATGTGAGGTAGACATTATTAAAGTATTGTAAATGTCCTTGCTCGACAGTTTAATGAATGATTCAGATAAAGATATAGTTGTGCTTACCAAATTTGTGTGCATCCTATAAATATAAAAAAGAGCAAATGTATTATACTTGATGTCAGAATTCAGATTTGAGAATAGGTCAACAGACTAGGTTATAATAGGCTCAAAATAATAATTAATAACCCGGTAAATGTGAAATTCAGAAGAATCAATTTTTTAAATTTCAGTATTGAAACAGTCTGGATTGAGAGAATTTTAGAATAAAGACAATAAACATATGGTAAAAGTGTCCCACTTACCATTCCTTTGACCAAGGAAACATTATTAATTGTCAGCACACTTTCCCCTGGAGCCAGGATTAAATTTTAGATCTAGCTCAAAAAAATGACTAAATTGATTATAATTGGCATCAGAGTTACAACATACAGGTTTTGGATTTGGGGCCCAGTCCTAGTTCCACCTGTACGGGGAACCTGAGCCACGTGACTTTAGTAAACTGGTTTCCCCTCTCTGGTCTTCAGTTATTACTTCAATTGTAAAAATGGCATTTGGACCATTTGATTTCTAAAGTCTTTTCTAACTCTGATAGTCTGTTATTCTATCATTTTATAAGTGAATCAAAATGCAAAAACATGATGTTCTAGATTTAAGATAACCAATAAATTGAATTAGATCAAAGGAAACAAGATTTCTAATATGAAGTGATAACAAGCATACATAATTGGGTTCTCATATAATTTCCTAAATGTTATTTTTGAAGAATGATATTAATAAGCTGGAGTTATGAAGCTAGATGGTGAAGTATTTGGAAAAACTTTTTGGGGAGAAACTAGATATGCTTCATCCCACACCAAAAAAAAGAAAAAGAAAAAGAAAAAAACTTGGGCATGAGCAGTGCTTTCTCATTATGAATAACTATTAAGTAAAAGAGACACTAAATTTCTTCCTTTGAAAATATAAATGGTACCAGAGTTCTAGGCAGGAAGGTTTGATTCAATCCACAGACTAATTTTCTGTATTAAAAACTGTCCAACGAAGAACTGGGTGAACTTTTAAGCTCCAAAGCTACACTGCTCATAATGGCTAAAGATCTTGGAGACTCAAGTATGAGTCAGTCTGTCTGACTTCAGGCTCTGTCTGAAGTGCTTTACTCATTTTAAAGCCCTTCTTGACCCAATGAGGTGGGGTACGGTTGTGATCTCTGTTTTTAAAATGAGGAAATGGTGGGGCAGAGAAATTGAGTAATTTGTCCAATATTGCAAAAGCAGTTTTAGTAACGTTTCCAAGGTTGTCCAGGGAGGCAAAGGCAGAACTTACCACAAAGCCTCTGTCCAGAGCTCGTTGTTAACCACTCTTCCATACCCTCCCCACTAAAAGTGGGTATCAGCTTGATTCTCGTATTCCAGAGATATTGAAGAAGAAGGTGGGAAACGGAAATGTACAATGTGTAAGGCCCCTTCCCAGCCTGCAATTAATACTGACTTGAAAGTGCTCGTATTTTACCTTTTCGGTTCATGCAAATGTAAAGATTTGAAAGACTATTTTAAACTATATGTTTGGTGTTACTTTCCTGATGTTATACTTTAGTTTTACTGGTAGAGTTTCTGGAAATAGTTCAAAAATATAAATAGTGGCAATGTTACTGTCTGGGTAAAATTATGTAATTTTTTAATGTATTTTCTCCAGTTTTATAACTTTTGGTAATCTTAACTAGGAAATTCAAGCTTAGGAAGGTGTTAAATATAGACATAAATGTGGAATAAAGATTCTTTAAGAAGTCACTGCCTTCTCTAAGTCTGACATAAAATACCCTTTCCATAAAAATATGCACCTGTGTTATTCAGTGGCACTTCTGTCAGTCACAGTAAATGTTACTAAAATGCATGCTTACTTCTTCATTGCTTATACTCAGAAACTGAAGTACCTATGAGTGACCCATAAAGCTCATGGGAAAGCAAACTAAGGAAGACGTGAAGAATCTGGAGAAAATAAAACAGAAAATAAAAAGCCTCGGCCTGCTGTTTTCCCATGTGAAAGTATAGCCCATCACTCTCTTTAAATACATCGTCCTTCACAAGGTCCTCTGAACTGTCTGGGACATTCGTGATCAAGCAACGCAAGGCTTAGCAAAGCTTCCTGGGAGCGTCTGGCTTTCACACAGGCTCTGTCCAAGGAAAGGAATCGTATTTACTGATTCCCCACTCTAGGTCTTTCAGAACTATACGCATTTTATTTTCTTTTGTTGTTTTTTCTTTTATATAAAGTCACATTAATGACTCAATGGTTTTACGGTCATTATAGCTACAGTTCAGTGAGTGATGACAGAGACTTACATCCTGTAACCTGATTGAGTCTGTCACTCATGGTGCTCTCATTCTGTCTTCAACCCTTGGGTACCTCCAGGGTCATCAGTCAGTCTCAGTGACCTCTGTGGACGAAGCTAGGACTCAGAGCATCATTCATCAAACTGATTCATCAGTTGCTACCTAGAGACACAAGAGTAGTTCTGTGGCATCTTGCCAATAGAAGTCAGGCCCGTGTTATGCTATGTTATTTATTTGTTTTTTTAAATAGTGCCCTCACTTTGTGGTTGGCTTTCAGTCTTTGTTTTTTTATTTTCTAACTTGTCATGGGCAGGCTGTCTTAATTTTTCTATCTACCTACTTATCTACCTATTTTATAATTTTACATGTCCATCCAAGTGCCTCTTGCTCACAAATTAAAATGTATTATTTATTCTTTTTTATTATGCACACTCTACCAGCATTTCCTCTCCTAACAACTGATCAATAAAAGGCGAAGGATGTGTGGTTTCTCCTCAGTCAAAATAACATTAAGCTTGGTTAATGTATGAGTTTTGATGATAACATTGGCCTGCACGACTGCTGAGAGAAATGAGTGGTGGAAGCAATCAACAAGAACGCTGTCTGAGTGGAAGTAGTATCACCACTTCATAAAGAAAGAAATGTTTATTATCAGAAAAAAATAGCTAAAATGATTGAGTTTTCTCTAAGAGATTCATGACTTATATACTAAAGTTAGTTACATACTAAAATCCTTGAAGTCAAGGATTATGTATTTGTAGCTGAGTAGCCTTGCACAGTTATAGTTACCTAGTAAGTGCTCATTAAATCAATAAAATGAATGAATAAATAAATAAATGAGTCATGATACAGTATAAAAAGTCATAGCATGGCTATTGTTATGCCCAGTTGGTATATTCCATAAAGTATTGTATCTGAAGAATAATAGAACCAGTCAGGAAAAAGCCATGTGATTTTAATACATGCTTCTGATGCCATATTATAAACATGTTTTACCATATTTTAGAATAAAAATGAATCTGTTTACCATCTTGTTATACAAGTGTATTTACACATTAAGAAAATGGAAAAGAAGTCATTTTAACATGTACCCTTAGCTGGGTATGTTGTGTGATTTACTCATTTTTGTTCCTAAGTGTCTCATAAATGTCATGGGACGCACTAGGCTAGTTGGCCTTTCATTTCATTTGAGCAGTAAGTATTTAGTAATTTTAGAGTATAAGTTTTTCCAATGGACAGAATGAAAGTGATGTATATATAATGGTTGAGAATCCTAGACACATAGAATTATGGGAATTCAGATTTTTATTAAATCTTGGTATCTGTCATGTCCAAATCCTTCAATTGTTAGGTGAGTAAGGTGAGTTTCCCATGCATTCAATACAATGCTGGAGAGCTACAGAGCGAGACTCCAGCAGAACTTTATTTTCCTGGAACTGAGATTGTTATTACTATTTTTAATTAGCTTTGTTCTTCCCACAGAAATTCCACTGTTTGTTACAAGTTCATTTCGAAAGACTGTGTTAGGTTTTGTTTTTTCAAATTTGTTTGTTTGTTTTTTTTGGTTGGTTTGTTCACATGTTTATTTTTACATCAGCCAGGAAGAACTTGCATTGGTCAAAAGTAGCCAGTATGTTTGAGTCTAGTTACTCTTGACTTGGGTGATAGACAGTAGCATGTCAGTCCCATGTTGTAGTAAATCTGCTAAGGTTTTGTATCTCTGTTGCTCCTTTAAAGTACATTTTATTAGCATCCAGTTTGCTGCTAACATCAAGGTTTCCCCTCCAATCCATGTTTGTATGAAGGTGCTAATTACTCCTTACATATCAAATCTGAAAACTGAATTTTCGACAGCTAATTGGGAGATGATGGAATAAAAGCTAATCTGTGGCTGGACTGGCAGATGTCTTAACTGTCCGTTAACTATTCTATTTCACCCTTTTGATTCCATTAGGCAACCAAAACCAGTCACTGATACTTGCTCTGAGCTCATTCTAGAAGTTTCAGAGCCCTAAGCAAAAGTGAAAATGATGAGTTGCTTGCAAAGAAATGAGAACCCATGGGGACTATTTGATTTATTTCCCTAGTGTGTGGAAGAACAAATGCTTAAGTATATTAAATCTTTTTACTCCCTAATATTCTTTAAAAATTTGGGGGATTATAATGCTCAGTTATTTAAAAGTAACTCTGCTTCTTTTTATGTGTTTACATATTTGTGTCTAACAGGGTTTTTGGTTTGTTTGCTTTTTTTTAACCAATCTTAACCTCATTTCTTGAACAGATTTCTTCTCTCAATTTTAGTATTATTTCTGCTACGTCATCTTTAATTTTTCTACTTTCAGTTCTTTGATGAGACAGATTAGATATGCTTCACCTTTTCTTACTACTCATTTAAATTATAGAATTGGTACCTACCATCTCTTGAGACCATATCCTCTAGGATCCAAGAGCTAGAATTTCAACAGCAGGATCTAATTTGGAATCTGTTGTAAGAGCCCACTGGGGTTGCCAAACTTTTATACAGACCAAAATAGGTAATATTTTTGTCTGGAAAATAGTGACGTTTACTTTAGGTTAGTAGTTGTATTCTCCAACTTACATTCATTGGGAAAACTGGGAGGGAATATGAAGATTAAACTAAAATATCTATGTGGGATTTGCATTTAAGGATCAAGAATTGAGCCCTAACAGAAAGTACACACACACACACACACACACACACACACACACGTTCTGTTGGCTTCAAAAGATTTCCAGGGTTTTTTTCTTTATTACACCTACTTCACTTTATTTCCTTTTGGCGTTTCCTCAATTCTATTCTCATTCTCTGAATCTTGTCTCCAACAAACTGTAGGTATCTGGGCATGGAATCACTTTCATAATGGTTGAAGGAGAGATAAAATATAAAACGCATATTATTTTAACAAATATAGTCAAAGTTGCTCACAAGGACTAAATAGTGCACATTCAACCTGAAAAGTTGGAGCTGCTGGAAGATTTTTTTAAAAACTGAAGTGGAAGTATACTAAAATATAAAGCATTTAGAGGAAAGAAGAAAGAAGTCTTATAATAGCGTCATAGAGGTCATTAGCAAGTAAGTCAGAAATCAATTCAGTTCAAACCCAGAATTTTGCTAAATGTAGGTTGGTCAGATGTTACATCAAGTCTTTCTGTTCTTCAAAGAGAACTTGTAAAAAGTGTTATTTATTGTATAGTAACTTTACATAAACGTCTCAGAGGGGAAAAATTGCAAACCATACAATACCAGTGAAGTTAGTACAGCTTCACTAATTAATACTTTGTCATAAATCTGGATGCTATCAAGATGAATCCTAGTTTTAGATCAAGAAGAGTGAGGATTAATACTGCTTCTCTGGCTGTGGGATTTGAGGTGTATGTGGGATTCACCAGGTGCATAGAAGCAGGTTTCACTGCACTTGATTTTCCAATTAGCCAAGCCATTGAAACTATGGCAAGAATGTTTCCCTTGTTTATTGTTTCTTTTTTTCCCCCTCTTTTTTGGAGTTTATTTTTTCTAGCCTCTTTGCATTTGTCCAATATACTTTAGCCTCCACTCCCACTCAAAATTTTGAAATATTTTGGATAATTTGAGGGAAGTCCTGGAACCAAGGTTGAAAGCAGAACAAAAATAGTGTGTTTTTGAGCTAGGTGTTGATTTTGGCACTGACTTATAATAAGTTACTCCGTCTTCTAGTCCTAGATAAGTTTGGAAAGGTATTCAAACAAAACATCAGTAATAGCTGTTGTATACATACTGCATTTGAGCTGACTATAAAAATATTTGATATTTGTTGAATTTTTCTTCAGGTCATCTCATTAGAGTTCTATTCTTTTAGGTTTTGCTTACATTCTCCGGGTATTAGACTATTACTTGCCTTTGCTTAATCCTATTCAATTTGAGAAGCTATACATTTTACAAGTTTACAGTTATTTCCCTTCCCAGTCCTTTGGCTGTTTTTGCTACATCATCACAAGGCCTTTGTTCATTTAAATACACATTTCTATTGGAATGCATTTTATTATTGGCAGTATTCATGTACCATCATCCTGCATAAAAGAGCCCATTCCTGGAATCTATGAGGCTAAAGATGCTAAAGAAGCAGGCCAAGATGCTGCCCATTTGATGTACTTTGAACAGAGCCAGAAAAATCCAGCTGCTTTTCAAAATGTCACCCAGTACCTACATGGCCATAGTCAAAAAAATTTAAAGCCACTTGGAATCTCATATACATTTGCACAAATAAATGTAAAAAATATAGAAAACAAGAAGTACATAAAACATGCATCAAACATTAAAAAGAGATACTGTTTTAAATACAAAGTACTTATTCAAGTTATGAAAACATCATGATACCACAAGGGAAGTGGACCTATACCAGGAGTGGATAATTGATTTTAAAAAATTCAAGGTAGAAAACAAACATCTGGTAACATGAACAGGTTCTCAACTAATTAAAGACTTGCAAATTAAAACATTGAAAAGGTACATTTAAAACCTATTACATTA
This sequence comes from Vicugna pacos, assembly GCF_048564905.1. Classification (NCBI taxonomy): domain Eukaryota; kingdom Metazoa; phylum Chordata; class Mammalia; order Artiodactyla; family Camelidae; genus Vicugna; species Vicugna pacos. Next base: position 79,867,393 of record NC_132987.1, read on the forward strand.
ACGAACATAATACCCAATGTTAATGAGATTGGGGTAAGACTGGTACATTCATACATTAACTGGTAGCATTGTAAAGTGGTGCAAAGCTTTTGAAAAGCAGAATCATCATTCTGAAGACCTTGAAAATTGTTTCTATCCATTGATTCCTTAAACACAGTTTTAAATTAATCAAAAATACAAAAGCCAAGCAAAACTTCACATCTCTAAGATGCTATTTACAGCATTTTGAAAATTATTGAAACACTGGGAAATGATTTAATAACCCCAAATCTTACATCTTAATATTAAGTAAGAAAAGAAAAACAAGCAGAGTTCAAAATTATATGAACATTATGTGTATATATGGTCAAAGATGAGAGAACAGCACAAATTACAAAAGCAACTGTTGGCTTATTGTGTTGAGATTATTATTTAGTTGGTTTTATTTTCAAATTTACTGTAAACTTGTAAAATGTATAGCTTTTCAAATTGAATAGGATTAAGCAAAGGCAAGTAATAGTTTTGTTTTAATAATTGTGTAAAAAGAGAAAAAATTTTATAACATAAAATCTTATTAAAATTGCAGCTCTCCTAGGAGATATAAGTTTAGCAGGGACATGTCAACAACAAGCTAGCTGGCTTTTAGAAAGGAGAAAGGAGAATAGTTTAGGAAAAGGATAAGTTTCAGAAAGAGAAAAAAACGATTGATGAAAACTGATAGTGAAGCAAATTCGGACCTTTTCTATTTTGAAACTTGACCTACAACTGAGTAAAGTCAAGGTTCTAATGATCTTCATTACAGTCTAAAAGTGAATGAAAATCACCTTGTTAATAGTTGTTTGAGTTAGCTTTATTTCACTTACTAAGTGTTGATGTTTTCATATCTGTCTTCTTTTATCTGTATTGATTTGTACCTTTTTCCTCCAAGTTATTCTCTTAGGTTATTTCAATATCAAAGAATGAATTTATGAATTTTAAATATATAAGTACTACATATAAATATTTTAAGCATGCTACTTTATATTTTAAATATCCTTTTATGATTTTATATACATTTATTTCTTCATTTACTGAATATCCTGTGATAAATGTATTTTCGTTGCCGTCTGAATATCTAGCCTTCCTTTCCAATGTGAATTAGGTTTTCTTTCCATTTATTCATTCACATCACTTTAAATCAGGAATAAGTCAAGGTGACAGTTTGGATGAGTCCCAGATGTTTCAGGAAGTACATATTCATATTTTTGTTAATATCTTTAATACTAGAAAAATTTTTGGTATCCTTACATTATGATTGATCTGTATAAGAATGTAAAAATTCAATAATCTCAAGTAAGGTATTATCTGAAATAAAGGTTTAAGAATGTCCGCATGGAAGGTAAAAGTCCTTCTTCCATAGTTATGACCTTTGTAATCACCATGGCAATTTTTACTAGCATACCTGTGAAATATTTCATGCATGTGAAGTCTTTTTCAGATGATTTCTTAGAACAAAATTTTTTAGGCATTAATCTTTGTTTTCTATGTATGTGTTTGCAAACCTTCTCCATAACAGCAAATATGTCTTTCACGATCATGAATGAAAGCACACATTTCTTACTTTCAAATACATCTTTTAATAATAGATATGATTCATAAAATCCCAGTGAAGCCAGAACAGGTTATTCCTCTTGAGACAGGAGCTTAGCACTATTAGGAATTAGGTTTTATCCATTATCTAAAAATGGCAGCACAGCCTATTCAAAATAATGTTTAGATAATTCCAAATATATAAAAATATCTAAATAACTCCAAATATGATAAAGGAACATACCATTTGCCAATCAGAATGCTAGAACACAGACACAGTTTAGTCTTATTTTAAAGGGAGGAAAAAAAGAACTCTCTACAATGGTTAGTACATACAACCTTTTAGGAAAACAGATAATTCCGTACCTTCCTTCCAGAAAAAAAAAAAGGTACACAGTGACTCTATCTTAAAAACCAGTCTTTCTTTATCTCTCTCTTTCAATCTCTCTTTCTCTCTCTCCACACACACACACACCCACCCACACACTACTTTTAAAATTTGAGAGGGGAGGGTATATAGCTCAAGTGGCAGAGTGCATGTTTAGTATGCATGAGGTTCTGAGTTCAATGCCTGATATGTCCTCTTAAAAAAAAAGACATAATTACCTCCCCCCACAGAAATAATTAATTAAAAAAATTAAAAATTAAAAATTAATTTAATTTGTTATTACTGAGGAAATCAGATTCCATATATTCTGTCTTGTATTTTTATGTTCACCAAATTTTTACATCTTGTAGATGTCAAGATCAGTTTCTGGTATCTTCAGAATCAAACAGAATTTGCACTGGACATTTGTTAAAAACAGAAAGTCAGATTATATTTGAGCTATTGCAGTAGAAGAGAGAGACTTCAGTATAGAACTAAGCTCAACTTCTAAAATGGCAAGAATCGCTAGGATTTATGGTCAGTGCACAGAGTGAGGGAGGTAGTAATCAAGAGGAACTTGATTAGGTAACAAGATGGAGGTTTCTGTATAAATTGGGCTCACTAGGCCAAGGCCAGTAAAGAACAGGGCTCAGAAGAGCCTGCCTCAAGTTTGGTCAAGAAGGGAGTCCTTGTCCTCAGGTAGCCATCATGACAGTCTGTGTTTTGGGTTACTATCTTAACACTAGATATTCGCTGGCTGTTAGAACTAGACAGGGTCTCAAAGATCAACTCTTACTGCACAGATGGTAACACCGAGTCCCACAGGTGCTAAGCAGTCTGCACATGCCAGTAGGTGGGAGAGCCCCACTGGATACAGGTTTCCGGAGTACAAGCCAAGAAACCTATTTTTTTTTTTTTGACATTCTTTCTTACCTAAGGTGGTAGTAATTATCCATTTTCCTGTTTAACCAACCAACTTTTCCTTTAACCAAGCGCTTCATGAGTAGAGTTATGTAGATGCCATCTAAAGTCAATAAACCAAATTTGTCTATGTTCATCCCCCAACTACCCACAATCAAATTGTGTAGAATAGTGAGGCGATTTCTAAGCACAAACACAAGTGTTAAGTGAGTTAAAGGAATGCATGAGTGAGAGTGAATGGCTTTCTCCCAAACTGTTCCAAGACATAAAAAAAATACACTTATTCTTTAATGAATTATTCTTTTAGTTTTTATACACATCTCCTCATAATCCTGAAAGAGGTTCACTTTTAATCTGACAATAATTTCTATATTGTGAACTTTACTGCCCATTATCATTTTAAATAAAAAAACTTCTTTTCAAAGATTCCCTTTACCAAAGATATTGTTGCTTTACCCACATGAAGTATGTTGACCTAACATATTTCTGGATTTTTTTTCTCATCTCTTAAGTCATTATGTATATTTTTCTCACTTGAGATTTTCCACTTTTCAGAAACACTGCCCTCTCATTTCATATCTTTCGTCTTACGGTCCTACAGCTTTCATTTTTCTTGCCACCACAAGCCTGATAAGAAAAAAAGAAGGGTTGACATACACACGCACACATACACACACTCACACAAATTTATTTATGTTTGGTCAATGACTCATACTCTGTTTAAGAGCCTGGCATCTGAACTCCAATTCAATGCTTGACCAATTTATTTGCTTTGATTAGAAAGCTTAATGTTTCTATGCCTCGACTATTCATATCTAAAATGGAGATGATAATAAATTCTACCTCATAGAATTTGAAGGAGGATACAGTAAGTTATCTCCTGAGAAGTGCTTCGATTAGAGCCCAGCACATAGTAAGTTACCCAAGAAGTGATATGTTTGTATTAAACACTCAGTGAATTATCTATTCATATTGGGAATTATTTTCTATTATACTTGCATAAATACTTTACAAAATTAGTACTAGTAAAACTGTTTCACTAAAAACTTTGAAGCAATGTTGTTACAACTTCAAATTCATACTGTTCTCATCCTTTATTCTAACTCTGAAAGCCATCCGTCTGTCTCCTGTGGACTTTCTATCATACTTCTCACAATGGCTGTTTTAATACTTTCTGAGAATTCTCATGCTATCCAAACACACCAGCATCTTCTTTACTCTCAGAGAATGACCTTGTTTCCCATCTCACTGTTATTAAGTTCACCTTTCTCTTTGAATAGTTTTCTACATCAATATTTTCTTCACCTACTTACTTCCCTCTTGTTTCATGAGAAAATTTTCCCCTGCTCTTGCAAGTCCAACTACTTTGTGCACCAACCTTCTTTAACCTCTCTATTTCCAGTCTCCTCCAGTCTTTGAGACATCTGTGGTCTGTGTTTACATCTTTACACTCTTCTTGTTGACTGAGTTTTTCTTGTTTATTGATGAGTTTTCAGGTTCCCCTTGTCCTGAGCTTACTCTTTCTTCCACACCACCCTTCTTTTCCCCTTCTATTTCTCAGCGCCATCTTTTCCTGCTCCCCTACCTAACTGAAACAGCTCTCTCAGAACAAATGAGGGTTGAGGAACAAACTCTCTCAATTCCCATGCTTTTTGTTTTTAGCATTTTTTATTGAATTATAATCATTTTACAATATTGTGTCAAATTCCACTGTAGAACACAATTTTTCAGTTATACATGAACATATATATATTCATTGTCACATTTTTTTCTCTGTGAGCTACCATAAGATCTTGTATATATTTACCTGTGCTATACAGTATAATCTTGTTTGTCTATTCTACAAGTTTGAAATCCCAGACTATCCCTTCCCACCCCTTGCCCCCTTGACAACCACAAGTTTGTATTCTATGTCTATGAGTCTAATTCCCATGCTTCTTAATGTTAATAGCACAACATTTTCCTCTATTTTTTATTATAGTCAGTTTACAATGTTGCGTCAATTTCTGGTGTGCAGCATAATGTTTCAATCATACATATACATACATATATTCATTTTCATATTCTTTTTCATTAAGGTTACTACAAGACATTCACTATAGTTCCCTGTGTTATACAGAAGAAAATTGTTTTTTTAATCTGTTTTATATATAGCAGTTAGTATCTGCCAATCTTGAACTCCCAATTTATCGCTTCCCACCCTTTTTCCTTCTGGTCACCATGAGTTTATTTTCTATGTCTCTGAGTCTGTTTCTGTTTGTAAATAAGTTGATGTGTGTCTTTTTATTTTAGATTCCATATATGAGTGGTATTGTATGGTATTTCTCTTTATCTTTCTGGCTTCCTTCACTAACAATGACGATCTCTAGTTCCATCCATGTTGCAAATGGCATTAATAGCGCAATATTTTAATCTTCCTTTTTTCTTCTTTCAAAACCCATTTGTTGAAAATCAGCTAGATACCATTTTCTAATCAGGAGGGTACAGATATCTATAACAAAAGATCCCTGCTGCTCAGGAATTCCCTATCTAGTAGGTGAGATATGCAATTAATTTCAGTGTAGTACAAGGAGAGAGTGATCATTTTGCTGAAAGAGACACGAGTAAGATTATTTTATTTCTGTGATGCAATGGACTTTATACCTTTCATTTCAAGATTTTTATTTGGGAGTTGTGGTAGATGACTGCCCTTTCTTTTGGCAGCAGGTGCAGTATGATGATGGCTTATTGTCTTAGAATGTGTTTATCTGCTCTGCACAATGACTGTTGATTGCATGGGGCTCTGAGGTGAAGGATACCTTTGGGAATCCACATACTTGGATATATCCAAAGCTACATGCGTGTCTTAGGATTTATTATTGTGTGTGTTAATATGTGTTCACACAGGAAACATATATTTACATTTTCACCCAAACCAGGGGCAAGTTTATTGGGAGGAACACAGGCTGAAGACGAAAGAGATTGCATTTCTAATCCTGACCCTGGAGATCATTAGCTGAACTAAAGGAAATCTCTTAATTAGTCTGGGCTTCAATATGCTCATCAAAATAAATTGTCTCAGTCCTTGAAAAATTTATTTTCTTTGTTTACATTTATGTCCTAGATGATCTCATCCAATCGTGTGGATTTAAATATCAAATTGCACTGACAACTTTCAAAGGTTTGACTCTAACACAGAACTTTCTCCCCCTGAAATCCAGTTCTTTGTATTTAACCTACTCCTGATCATTGCCTCCAACTGAACATCTGTTAGAATTTCAAGCTCTTAATATCCAATAGTGGACTCTCGATTACACTAAAGTCCTTCCCCATCTTGGTAAATGGCAACTCTAGACTGTCTGAAGCAATGTATGTCTGCTCCAAACCTGACTTGTTCCTTACACTAACTTGGAAAATTATTTATCTATGTCTCGTGGACTTCCTATCACAACACATGGCAACTGCAACTTTTCAGCTTTAAATTCAGAATACTTGGAGTTATCCTTAACACCTTATATTCTGTCACCCCTCATATCTGATCTGAGAGCACTAGTTTTTGGATCTATTTTTAAAATAAATCCAAAATTTTTCCACTTGTTACCGTTTGCTAAAACCAAAGGCTAAGCTGCTATCATCTCTCATCAGAGCTCCTGCAATAAAACTCTCCCTGGTTCCTTTAATTCTACTCTTGCACTCCTCATCAACCACTTTTTACACAAAACACCTAGAGTAATCTTTTAAAAATGTAGGTACTATCATATCATTCTGCCACATTTAGAATCCAGTTGCATTTATAATAAAACCCTAAATCCTCATCACAACCTACAAGGCTAAATAAACTGAAAGTTGACCATCTCTACAATTTATCTTCAATCATTCCTTCCCTCATTCACTTACACTGGTGCCCTTGCTATCCCGAATACATACCACATATATTCCCTGCCCGCCTGAGAATATTTGCCATTTTTTTCCCCATCAAGCATATTCTTCCCCAGGTTATTACTTGGCTCTTTCAAATCTCCACTTAGACTATGCTCAAATGGCACTCCCATTAAGAAAACTTACCCAACACCCCCTGGGACTATAGCACCTTATTCTACTCTATTTTTCCTTATAACATTTAAATCTATCTATCTAGATATGTACATGCATATATATAATATAAATTCAAACTTTTTTTCTTGAACTGTTTATACCCACACTGACATTTAAGCATTATGAGAACGAGAACATTATCTGTTTAGTTTCCTGCCAAGGCAGGCACATACTAGCACTTGGCATTAGTAAATATTTTAAAAACTCACTATCCATGAAATCAGAAAAGCCTTCACAAGACAGGTAGTCTTATATATGAAAGTTGTGTTTACTAGATAGAAAGACAGGAGGGACACTATAAAAGGAAGGAATAGCAGGCAATCGTGTGCCTATATTTAGTTCTGCATTTAATTTGGAATAAGAGTGAACAATGATATTGTGGCAAGAAATACGTAGACCAAAATGCATACATTATTACTGGATTTCCTTTAACTTCTATGGAGACCATAGCCATGGGAAGAATGCCCTGGGTTTAAGTATAACATTGCTTCAAAGACCTTCCTAATTTGTCTTCTACTCCAAATGATAACCGAGACAATCTTCTTCCAGGCGTACAACAGAGAGTCTTTTCCATCATAAAAATGTTTTAGGAGAAGTGTATATACATGTGGTGAGGTAGAGTCACACTTAGCCACCTCAGCATGTCAAAGCTCCATTAACAGTTATCAGCAATGAACAACATGATGTCTCACATTTACGGAGCACACTATAGTCTTCAAAATGTGCTCATGTTCTTTATCTAATTTTGTATCCCAGCAATCTGTGACTGAGCATCACAAGTGCTACTACTCTGACTAGGTTGGTTAGGGGCAGAACCATGTGTGTGCGTGTGTGTATGTGTGTGTGTTTCAGGAGAAAGTAGTGGATAAATGAATTCATTAATAAGGCATAACAAAAATGTGAAGGAAGTTATGAGATACTGTTAGAATGCAGATGGACCACAGGCATTAGGCTGACGTGATCCTAGAAAAGCTTAAAAGGAAGCTTAACCAGAATTGCCTTTGAAGATGTTTGCTTAGCAGGGCTTTCTGGTTAAGATGAGAAATGGGTGGGAAATTCATATTGTTTTCTATCATGGCTAACATTTCCTAATTAGGAATTCTGAGGGAACTTTTATCACCCAAATAAGTGAGAACATATGCTTTACTGTAAGATATCTAATCAGAAATAGCAGTGATGTCGGACTCCTGTTAAAGCTTTGAGGAAAGTCTGGAGTCAACATGGTCCACTCTAGTGCTCAGGATGGACTGGTGTCAAGGGATACTTAAACACTGATTGTAAAATGGTTGAAGATATGAGAAAAAGATAATTTATTCAGTTATTGACAATAAATATTATAATAGCTGAAATTTGTTGAGCGTTTGCTATACGGCAGACACTATGCCAGGAATATTATAAACACTTTCTTACCTAACTCTATCAACCTGTAAGGTAGGCATTATTACTTTCCCATTTAAAGTAAACTCAAGACTTAGAAAGATTAAGCAACCTGCCCAAGGTCACAGACGTGTTTTGTTACTGACCTGGAATTCAAACGAAGGTCAGAATACATAGAAAATCAAACCTCTTGACTGTGACCTAACTTGATGACCTCTGTGGTAGGTAGAATAATGCCTTCTCTTCCCCAAAGAAATCCATGTCCTAATCCCCAGAATATTTATTTTCTCACGGTTCCGAAGGCTCGAAGTTCAATAGCAAGGTGTCAGCAGGTCTGATTTCCGCACAGGCTTCTCCTTGGCTTGCAGACAGCCGCCTTCTTCCTAGTAACGCTCCCTCCTCTGCCTGTGCTCAGCCCGAGAGAAGTGACAGTAGGACAAGCGCTGTATTGGTTAATAGCAAGTGGTTCCTCCACAAATAAAGCCTTGATTTGTGGCATTTGCCCTCTTCTGTGGTTTAAGTTCCCCACCCTGGCTAGTTTCTATCTGTAAATACGATGTCACTGAAACCGGAGCTGGGGAGAGAGGAGCATAACTGGGTCTCCCAAGCCTGTTAGCTGGTCTCAGCGCACCTCCCGTGGTACTATTAAAACTAGGCACAGAGGCACATTTACTGAGACACTAACGCCAGCATCAGGGTCCCTCATTGCCAGGAGCTTGGATTCAGCTCTAGCAACATGGTCACTTGACCACTGGTTTTCATAAATTTTGCAAATGATATTTTAACCACAATCAGCATAGCTGCTTATTTCCATTCTGACTTCCTGTTACCACACTTGCCTTCCAGTTAAGTGGCTTTTATGTGACCATGGGCACGTTAGGATCCAGCCACGGAGAAGTTGAGTTGAGGATACTTGCATTGGGTTTCATGGAATATATCGATGTTCTCACTCACTTCCATGCATAGTTAATGTACTGCTGGCTACCCAGGTGTAGAAATGGCTCCCAGCAATCCCCCTGCTGCCCAGTGCGTAAACTCATCTGGCACCATTCCACAGAGGTGCAGAGCCACACATCATATTGTGACTTCAGTGTTTTCATGCTGTGACTGGCACCAAAAATATATGGGTAGTGGAAGAAGAAGCAAAGCTTATAATATACAGACTCAGAAGCTGGTCGGTGGAAAATTCTTCCACGTCTGACAGCTCATAAAACAAATCTGATAGAAGGTTCCCCAAAATAAAATTATCTTAAAAATTTAATACAGATATGAAGCTAAAGAAACTTTCTAAAATAAAAAGAATGAATCTTTTTTTGCTAAATCAAGATAAAAACTGATATATATTATTATGAGAAAATGACATCATAATATTATTGAAATGTGAAAGTAATCAAAGAGCATATTGCCCAAAAAAGTAAGGAACGAATATTACATATGTGTTTCAGGAAGGTAATTGATACAAATATAGTAGAGTTTTTTTGTGAGGAGGAAGAGTTGTGATGTGAGCAGTATTTAAACATTTCTAGAGATGTACAAGATCTTATGCTTTCTTTTTTCCTCCTGGATAAATATTCATTTTTAGTGTGATTTGCATTTCAGTGTCCATTTCCTTAGGGAAGTCTCCCTAAACTAAGCTTTAGACCCTGTAAAACTGCATGTTCTACTGCCTGTGACAGAAGAGGAAACCATAACATCATGGGGCCTCCCCATGTTTAATCCAGACGCAAGAGATGATTACTTCCACTAGTACATTTTAAAGGAACAGTGGGAAACAAAAGACATTTGGTTTGATTATGTCACAAATCAAACTTGTTCGAGACTGTTATTCTCTGAGCGTCTTCTCACGGAGGATTTGAATCGGGTCTCCTAGGCTTAGTGGCATGAGGTTCTACTGCAAACCTAATTCATGAAAAAATACACCGAGTGCCTACTGAAACTGCCCCTCCTGAGTTATCTCTGCTCTCCCTTCCAGATATGTTCTATATAATTTTAACAACTTTGGAAAATGAAACAGAGAAGTGTGTTATTAAAAACACACACACACACACACAACTAGGCTGTATGTGGAATCTGACAGATGACTCCTTTTTTTTTTAAGTCCCTTACTTGTTACAGTTAGATGGAGTTAACATGATCTCCAGGTAATTTCCGTCATAAAGAAAAGTAAAAGGTTGTCTCATCACTCAAGCAAAAATTCATTTATTGTGATGCAAGGATTTTCAAAAACAGGCATAGTTTCCCATTTTGTATGGAAAGGGCATACTTTGTAAACCTTTATAATACCACCTGAAAATGTTTGTCTTTTCAAATGGATACTTCTTGCTACAGGACTGGGGAGGAGAAATCACACTTAACATTAGTCTGTTGTACATACCTTTGGCAATATTAATAGTAGCAATGAAAAGGCTTTCTGTATCTCAGCAGTATGTCAGCCATACTAAGAAAGATTGAGGATTGGCTGTGGAATTTCACTTATAAGATGAAAATTAGGCCACTGGATATTTTTGAGGTTTTGACTAAAACATACCCTATTTTGACTACATGTATTTGCACAGTAAGCTTATTAATTTGTCAAGATGAGAAAAGAATGTTAAGCATTAAGTGATGTAAAAGGTTTTATTTTTCTTCCAAGACAAATTTATTGGTTTTTCTTACTATTATCAATGATGCTAGGGATCTCTCTTTGAAGAGAAAAGAACGTGTTTTGCAATAATACACCAAATACACTAAGTTGTGTTAGTGCTCTTATTTTGTATTACCTAACTTAAAGTTTAGGTCTACAAGAGAAACGTTTTTTAAATCTTTATTAAACATCCGTCCTCTTGAAATTTGTTTGTAAACAATATTTATTCACAAACATATTTAAAGAGTGTTTAGGACAAACAGGCTTTGGAGTGAGGGGTAACTAGATTGAATTCCTTGACTCTGCTCTTTCTCCAAGTCATGTAACCTCTTCGAGCTAACATTTTAACATCTGGAAATGGTAACTTCCCTCGTCTGTTATTGTCGGGATTAAATAACATAAAATATGGAAAATGTTAGGAGTAGCTATCATGTAGTAAGCACTAATTACATAATAGCTATTATTACTCTTCTCACTTTATTGATCTCTTCTCAATTTTTTAAAAATAAAAATTTATATACATTTTTGGGGAACTATTTGGATGATTTAATATTAAATGAAAAATGTGCACTTCAAAGTGCCTATTAAAATTTAAATCATTTTCTATAACTACTTTAAAAAATCTATGAAAACACTATTTCACATTTCTCTTCAAAAACACTATTATGTTTGAATTCAGGTTCCCAAATTCTCCCCTAACAAGCTTCCTTCAGTTTTTACTTGGTGGAGACTTGTTTGAAATTGCTATTTTAAGAGAGATTATCTCAAACTTATTTATGAAACAGAAAGAGACTCACAGACATAGAAAACAAACTTATGACTACTGGGGGTGGGCAGGGGAAGGAGGGATAAATTAGGAGTTGGGGACTGGCAGATACAAACTACTATGTACAAAATAGATAAACAACAATGTCCTACTGTATAGCACAGGGAACTATATTCAATGGCTTGTAGTAACCTGTAATGAAAAAGAATATGAAAAGGAATATATATATATATTTGTATAACTGAGTCAATATGCTGTACATCAGAAACTAATACAGCATTGTATTACATCAATATAGTACATCAACTATACTTCAATTTAAAAACTGGAGGAAAAAAGAAAGATTGTCTATAGCAGAGAGTTCAGGTTAAACTCAAACTTCCATTTGGAAAAAGGAAAGGTAACATGTGAGTGAACTTAAATCACGTGACATATACATGGTGAGAAAAGATAAAATTGTGAAGTTATCTTTACATTTGGCACAAAGGTCAGTGGTAGGACAAGAATTCCTTGTTTCTGCCTCCTGCTGAAACCATTCCTATCCTGTGGAAACCATTCCTATCCTGTGGCATATTGTGGAAATTAATGGATTTTTAGTTGTGAACTAAACTCTCTGGGCTAAAGGAAAAAGGAGACAGAGGAAGAGCAGAGGGACATATTAAAAATTCAGCATTTTAAGTGGACAAATGGAACTTCATTTACTGTAAGAGAGAATTAAGATTCTGTAAAGTGATCCCTAAGTATCAGATTTTCTCTGTGATTTAGACAAAGGTAAATGAACATTCTTTGTGTGTAAAACACTACTGAAAAAGTACTAAATCACTCCAAATGTGACTGCGGAGATTGATATTGAAGTAATCTTATTTTGCTTTTGGAAAACACATGAAATGTTTAAGAGTCAGTGATATAGCCATGTCTACAATTTTGTTAATGAATATGTGTTTTTTATATAGTTTTTTTTTTAAGTGAATAAGGCTTTACTCTCTATACTCTGCTTTCTAGTTACAGTTTTAACAGTGTTTTGTGTTTTGGTTAGTTAGAATGATTTTTTATTGTTAGCTGGATAGTTCTACCTTCCTTTTCCAGTAGAATTTGGTCGTTTGATATACAAGAAAATGGATACAGAGATTATATCAAGGTCACTTCACTGATTAGAGAAGGTGAAACTCCAGGCTCTATGTGTGGTTCATTAGGCTACTCTCTTAACCAGACCACTGACAGACTGAATGTCCATGGTTTATTTTCTTTACAGTTCATAAATTATTAAGTATTGTTGCAACCACTCATCTGGATTTGCATTCCATGCTCTGAATAAGATGATAACAGAATGTTGATCTGCCAGCGAATAGTTACTGCTGAAAGGCTTTTGAGATTTCAAAAGATTTAGAAAATGTGTCTTTAAAATTAAGATGAATGTTTTCAGACCTTTACAAAATGTGGACTCTTGATTCTTGCATGTTAGTAAGATAAAGTTAAATGGTATCTACAAAAAACGGCAGATCAAATTATAGGTGCTTTGACTTTGTGAGAGAAATTACATTTCAGAGGAATTTGTTTAAAACAGAATCATTTATTATAGATTTCTCAAGAATCAGAAATTGCTTAAAAAGAAAAAAAAATCAACTACCAGCAAAGCCTTTCATTTTAAAGTCATAACAAGATTATTATATTTTTCTGTTTCTCTCTGAATTATAATTAAGAACCAAAGGTGACCACTGAAGGCAGTAAGCACCAAAAATCCTAAGTTCAGAGAGGTTGCAGCAGTGGAGTCAAATGCTCTTCTGTTTTCTTTTGGGCTCAAGAGGCACCAGAAATTGTCTTCAACCCTCAACATCACCCCAAACTCAAATCAGTAGGAAAGGGGAACCGAAGAGGTAGGAGACTGAAGCCTTGGAGGCTTGCATAATTCAAGGTGACCGAACAAGGACGACCTCAAGAGACATTTCTGTTTGGCCAGCAGACTTCCTGACCTGCTCCATGTTAGTTAAACAGAAGAAAAGGACTAGAAAAGAGTTAGTGGAGTCAAGAGTGAAGGAAGTTACACTCCTCCTCACACTTCCATTTAAAATTGGGTAAAGTCAAATAAACACTGAGAAAGACAGCTGGGCTCTGCCATCTTAATTTTTCACCCAAGAAGGATACGCACTGCCAGAAGGTACCCCAGCAACAGGAAGTGGTGGGGGGAGCTCTTCCACATCAGGAAACTGCAGTTGGAAGGCCCTTTTCCATCCTCTCCAGAGAATCTGCACATATACTCAGCAGGAGAGTTAGGGCTTGGGTGGCTGCCACACATAGTCATTTCTCTTTGTGTGAATGTCCTGAAGTGCACTGCCAGTTCCAAAAAAATGACTTTTATGTTGTGGTCTAAATTGGCACCTTGTCAGTAGGAGCCAAAGCAGCAGAAGTGTTAGAAGAGAGACGTTTGAGATCTCACTGATCATCACACTAAGAGAGCCACAGTCTAGTAATGGATTACAGCTGAAAGAACTATAAGAGGCTTTTTCAGAGGAGAAGAGCTTAGGAAACCTACAGTCATCAAGAGGGGAGAAAAAAGCAAGTACACTAGAGGAATTTGAAGACTTTGGAAGGCAGCTGTCCTCCTCACTACACCACCAATGAAGACTTTTGTACCTGTAGTGAGAGCAAACATTAAACACCACCCAACTCCTAGCCAGATTAACATAAATCCTCACACTAAAAGCCCTTTTATCTCAATTTTTATTACTGAAAACAAGATACTTGGTAAGATGTTTAGTTGCTCTCAATTGTACATAGATTGAATCGCATAATTCCCTTGTGTTGTAATGACTCCTTTCCCATGTCTCTCTCTCTCTCTCTCTCTCTCTCTCTCTCTCTCACACATACAAACACACACACACACTGAATTCAGCTAAATTTGAGGGTCATGTGATGAGGAAATGGACTCTAAATTTAAACCTTGGTAAAATGAGTGACAGTTAGAGACTATGTTTATTAACTAGCACTTTGGTGAGCCAAAGAAAGGCCAGGTGAGAATTAGGCTACAGAACAGACTAAGAAGCCAACTAAGGCAACTGTAATGTAAGTCAGAGCAGGCCCGTATTAGACACTGGCAAAGACCTAAAGATAAAGGCAAAGAAAGTAGAGACAATCAAGATTTTCTCAGGAGATATGGCAGAGTTGTCAGGAAAAAAGCTAATGAAACAGTGCCTCCCACTTTTACTCAACCAGAAAATCTTGTTGTGGTTACCTGTAAGGTTTCTCTTGAGGAAATATGGCTTAATTGCTTTTTAAAATACTAAAAAATAATAACTGAATTAGTGAAAGATGCAGGTATAGGCAGCCTTCCAATTTCTGAGGAAATATGTCTTAATAACATTTTAATTCTGTTTCATTAAATGAATACATATATGTATATGTATGAGACATTATGCTGTACACCAGAAATGACACACTGAAACTGATGCATTGTAACTGATTATACTTCAGGAAGATGATAGATAGATAGATAGATAGATAAACAGATACTCTTTTTCAGAGTTAACTGGGGTTACCATAATGATAGAAGTCTCGAAATTAGTTGAGAGCTCTTTTCTTCATCTTATGCTCATTTATTTGCTCTCTCAAATGTCTTCCCCTTACTTCTTTGTTTGTTCTGGATTTCCTCAGACACAGTTGGCAGATACTTGAATTTAAGAGGGTGGAGAAGATGAAGCAGAGCATGTTGGTCTTTCTTATCCTCATCATTAACCTAGAGATTGCAAATTCAAAGGATGATGCCCTTTGTGAATGGGCTTAGCAAAAAACAGTAGTGAGTGGTGGTGTCAAAGTCACCAAAATTTGATTTTTTAATTAATGTCAATATGCCAACTAAATAAGATATCTGAGTATTAAATATGTCACTGAATTCCCATTGTAGAAAATACACTCTATGGAGAGTTTACCTTCATTAGGCCAAGGACAAGATTATGACTCGAGGAAGGTACTTTATTGGAACACCTGAACAAATTCAAGCTACCCTATAAGGAAAATGATGTTAACATGTTATTATAGGAGGTAGTGGTGAGAAGGAAAGGGTCAAGATGATGACTGCTTGCTAATGTCAAAGCATCACTGGCAAAATGTAAATTGCTAAAGTTTGAGACCAAAAGGCCAATGAAAGTCCAGGTAGGAGAGGCAGAAGGTTTGGTCAGTCCTGGGAAGTTTCAACAGCTTGATGTCAAAGTGGCCTTGGGATCAAGACATAGAATATGAGTCCTGATTTATAGCCTTATAGGTCAGAGGAAGGCTGTAGACAAAACTCAGGCTAGTAGAGAATGCATATTTTGAGGAAGAAATTTGTTCAGAGACGGTTTAGGCAAAAAATCAACAAGATCCTAACTAGAAAGACAGGTAAACAGTGAGATCAATATGGAGGAATTTTAAGTGATAGGACAAAATATAGCCCTGATTTTGTCTTTTGTGGTCCTTTTTCACATTGTCAGAGGCCCAAGGAGAATTTGCTATAATGCTTCAAAATCATGGAACAAAATTATTGCTCAGAGACCATGTTAGCAACCAATTGGCTTAAGGCAGTGATACATATCATTGCGTTTTCTGGCATTAATTTGGCTAATGTGAATTCCCACTATGACCACAAACTTGTAGCTACCTGTTGTCTTGGAGGAACAAAAAATGGCAGCAAACTATGTAGGAAAATTTCTGGAATTTTCAGTCAAAAAGGAGTTGGTGGGGATGTACTTGGAGTGGAAGGTATTGGCCAGGGAGTTAAATTTGTTTTAGGGCTGTCGTTTCACAAATAATAGTTTTCTTTGATCTCGTTTGATCTTGGATTAAGTGTAAAATACTGTCCCTTAGCATAAGTTTCCATCCAAATTGGGAATTCTACTTTTCGCTACTTCCATGAAAGTATAATGCAGAGCAGAATAACATCCATAAATGGAAATTGGGCTCTGTGGACAGATTATCACTATGTGTATCTAGGTTTTAATAGCAGTAATATAATTTCTATTATTGGGAACTGTGTAGAATTCAGTGAGCTTATAAGAAGCGAATCTTTTACTAGTAGTAGCAATATGTGCTATTACTATTCTTGCACTATTTGGTATTATTGGTCATTCTGAATTTTAGTTGTTTTCTAGAAATGGCAGAGGGAATTGATCTTGATTGACATTCCTTGAGCCAGAAATACCACTGGAACATTACTAAAAGACATCATCAAACATTATTATTATGAGATGTTGTACATCCCATTATAGTATGCTGCCACATATCCTAATAGTGTCAATCAATTTCTATAAAGACTCAACTTGTGATCTGATGGGTGAATGCATTAAAATATACGATATCCTTTTAGCTTCTCTCCTGGGCATACTGTGTGATTAAGACTGGGTACTTCATGACTCCTCTTAGTCCAGATTTTATAATTTGCACTTTCTAGGTGGAGAGACTGAGTCTGTCTGAAGTAAGCCTATTTAGTGGTGGTTTTCTGTGTGAGTCTAGATCTAGTCATATTCTTGGGATGAGTGTACTTAGCTGCAGGCCTGTCAGCGGGAGTGTGGCTATTTAATTACCAACTCAGCTGTACTCTCTCACTAGATGTAGTGACAATAACTCTCTAAGTCCAGTGTCTTTCAATTTTCTTTTTCTTTATATATTCTCTTGCAATTTTCTTTATATGTATGTATATATTATGTATTTATGTACACACAAATGTATTTATGTACATGAATATATACATAAGCATATACATGCATGTGTGTGTATAGAGGAGGCCAAGGTTGATTGACTAGAGTACTAACTAATAAAATGTAATATGATATTACCTATTCTAAGTATTACTAATTTTTGGTAATTTGGATTTAAGAACTTATCGATTTTTTAAAATAAGTAACATGATGAAGAATTGAGATTTAACTGGACTGGAGAAAATGAATTCTATAATATACAAAAGTTGCTTGTTATGCCCTTAAAAAGGGATTTGGATTTACAAGTTATGATAACCTTAGATAATTCTCTCCTGCTGATCATCAAGGAGCTCTCCTTTCCCCCTCCCCAGCTTTTCACATGCAACAGAACAATAAAGTTGTAAGATATTTAAAATGTACAACATGATGACTTGATATACTTATATACTGTGAAAGGACTTCCCCTTGTTTAGTTAACTAACTCACCCATCACCTCACTTTACCTTTTTTTAAATAAGAAAATTTAAGTTCTTTTTTCTTAGTAAATTTCAATTATACAATACCGTGTTGTCAACAATAGTCACTGGGTTATATACTAGACCCTCAGACATTATTCATCTTATAAATGAAAATTTGTACTCTTTTACTAACCTCTCCCTATTCCCAACCCCTGACTTCTAATGAACCCAATTTTTTACTTTGTTTTATGAGTTCAACTTTTTTTTTTTAGATTCCATATATAAACGGAATACCATGTGTTATTTGTCTTTGTCTGTCTGGCTTATTTCAATTAGCATTATGTCCTACAGGTTCACTTATGTCGTCACAAATGACAGGATTGCCTTCTTTTTACAATACTGAATAGTGCTACTTTTGTGTGTATAGACCAAAGACCTTTCTAAAACACAAACAAAACAATAAATTTACTTCAATTCTATAGAGCAAGTCCTCAGTAACCCCTAAAATAGATGTAGCTTTTAAAAAATAGAAGAAATACATTGTAATTTATTAATGTGATCTATGCATATGTAAGTATATTTGGGATTTCTGGTCTCTCTCTTACAACTTTTAGTTTTACTTCTTTTTAAAGTACTCTCTTGGGTAATAGAATAAGTTTCTCTAATCATCTCTGTATTCTGTATTTTTATGCAAATTATAAGAAATAATTTTTTATTTGAATGAAAGAAAATTTTCATTGAAAAATAGAAGTGTAAAATAATGCCACATTGTTCTTCCAATCTAAAACAAAGTCAAATGTCTGGAAGAAGAAATGGAGAGAAGAATATATAATATAAAAAAAATCGAATCTTAGTACACTATCGCTTTTACTTCTATCATTCATTTCGTTAATTCCAATAGTTCTCCTATATCAAAAACCGTAACTTATCTTCAATTAGTGTATAGTAATACATATTAGAATCTATACCATATCTACTGCTTTTCTTTTTAGCAATTCTTCACTACATAGAAAATACTTTTACTTTAAGCATTACAGTAAGATGATACATGTTGTTATAAAAGAAACTATAATGGGGATAGGAGAAAAATATTATTACAAATGACTTAAAGGCAAGTTATCCAGTCAGCAGATGGCTACCAACAATTCCTTCAATCTCTCATCAAGACACAGAAGGTATTTTCCCTCTTTTAAATCATTGCTGGTTGGTCCTATGACTTGTTTTGACCAAGTGAATGAGGCAACAGTGATATTGTGTGAGGTCTGGTGCGTGGCTCTTCCTTAACAGGCTTAGCGGCTTCCATTTTCATTCTTTTGGAATCTAGCCACAAAGTGAAAAAGCTGTAGGCAAGATTATTGAGTGATGAGAGCGAATAAACCCCAGCCAGTCTGCAGGCATTCCAGATACAGAGGAGGTGCCATGAGTGTGAATGAAACCATCTTGAATGTGTGCTCCCAATCATGCTCCCAGCAGAAGGGAGCCAAAAAGTGCTTTGTTTCCTCAGCCAACACCCTGTGGCACAGAAAAAAAGCTAAGTCAGCCAACTCAAAAAATTATAAGAAGTAATGAGAAATAGTAAATCATTGCTATTTTATGCCACTAGATTTTGGATTCATTTGTTACATGGGAATCCAGAACTGAAACATGATTTCTTTGAGAATATACATTACTATCAAATATAAATTTTTGAGCTAAATAATTTTTGTTACAAGTAAAAAGGACCAAGCTACCCCATCTAAACACTCATGAATTAAAAATAAAGATAGTTTAATTATAAGAGAATTTGGGGTGACCAGTAGTTGTATCTGTAAGAGTACTTTCAGCTGCAAGTACAAAATTCCTTACTGATACTTGCTGAAAGCAATAAAGACATTAATCATGCCCAAATCTAGACACAGATAACCCAATACTAATAGATGCTTAATAGTGTCTTCAAGCAGCTAGGTTCTTTTCATCCTTCTGTGTATTTTCCTCAGCAAGTTACTCTCTGTATCATGGGGGTAAGATGACTTATCTCAGATTCAGGCATTACATTCATGTTCAAGGCAAGAAAGGTGATGCCATCTGCAGGCTTCTTTTTAATAGAAAGTAAATTTTCTTAGAAGCAACTCTAATCAAGTAGTAGTCATGTACTATGTATGTTCTATTTGTCAGAATGGGCTCACATGGCCATAATGGCCACAATAGGAAGCTGGTAAATTCCGTATCTGGCAAAGGAATAAAGATTGTCATAACAACTTAGACTAGTTTTGCTTTGTCATATGTAGAAGGACATCAATGTGATTCTGAACAACACTGGATTCTACCAATAAGAAATAAAGGATGATGGGTAAGCAACCAAAAAGATCTGGCATGTTGAATGAATTCATTCATACTAGGACCCTATTATTCTGAGTTTAGAGAAAATGTTTTGCTCTGTTTTCTTTTTAAATCTGTGACAGCAATTGCTTACAAAAACCCTGGCAACAGCGACCATAATCTTTTAAAGTCAATTAAAGGAAATTCCTTCTTATTCTTAATTTGTTGAGAGGTACTCTAAAAATTATAAATGATATTGAAATGTGACTAATTCTTTTTCTTTACCTATTAAAATTATCTTCATGAATCACATTCACTGATTTTTTTTTTAAACTGAGGAAGTAATTTTGCATTCCTGGGATGAATCCAATTCTGTCATGATGCATTATCCTTTTTATTTTTTAAAGTATTTCTTTTGCTAAAATTTGTTTAGGATTTTTGTGTTTATTTTTACAAATAAACCTCTAATTTTCCGATTTTTTTAATCCCCTTTTCAGATTTTGGGACTCAGGTTATTCTAACATCATAAAATAATTTGAGGAATATTCTCAATTTGTTTTTCCCCCAATTTTTGTATCTGATTAGATTTATTCATTCCTTGATGTTATTCCTGGTTTGCACTGAAGCAATCATTTTTAGTCAGGTCTATTGTGATATAATTTATGTCCTATAAAGTTGACCCATTGTAGGTATAGTTTGATGATTTAGACAAACACGTACTAACTGTATGTTTGTGGTAATTACAACCACAATCAAGATATAGAATAATTTTGTCAACCTCAAAGTACCACTTTTTGGCAATTGCCTATTATCCTACTCTGAGCCCCCTGGCAACCAATGATCTGATTTCTATTCTTATATTTTTGCTTTCTTCAGAGTATCCAAAATTATACCTGGAATTCTAAGATTTACCCTATATTCTTATCCTATCCATCCCTGAGCTAAGATAAAATAAATTTTCTTCAGTGTTTCTAAGTATTTCCTCATACAATCTATGCCTATGTGGTAGGTAACTTCCAACATGGCCCCCAAAGAGCCTCACCTCCTGCTATGAATGCCCTAGAGCAACACACTCCCTTTGAACGTAAGATAGACTTACTGACTCACTTCTAACTAACAGAATATGGCATCTGTGATAGGATTTCACTTCCAATATTAAGTTAGAAAAAGACTGGCTTCCATCTTGGTGCCTTCTCTTGCTCTCTCTCTCAGATTGCTCACTTTGGGGAAGCCAGCTACCATGAACTGATGCATCTATGTGGAAAGTACTACATAAGTGAGCTTGGAAGCAGATCTTCTGAGACCTGCCAAAAGCTATATGAGTGAACTTGGAGAGAGATCTTCCCCAGCTGAGCCTAGAGATGATTACAGACACCTTGATTATGGATTTGTAAGAGTTCTTAAACCAGGACAATCCAGATGAGTCAATCCCATAATCCTGACCCAGAGAAACAGTGAGAAAATAATGTTTATTGTTTATAGCTGCTTAAGGTGTCTTAGTTTCCTATGGCTGCTGTAACAGGTAATCACAAACTGGGTAGCATAAAAGAGAAGAAATGTGTTCTTTAACAGATCTGGAGTCTAGAAATCCAAAAACAATTTCAGCGAGTCAAAATCAAGGTATCAGCCAAGCCACACTTCCTCTGGAGACTATAAAGGAGAATCTGGTACATGCTGCTCTGTTGACTGGCCTGTCACTACATCAGTCCAATCTCTGCCTCCTTCTTCAGATTGCTTTGCTCTCTGATTTCTCTCTGCATCTCTTTTTAAGGACACTTGTGATAGGATTTAGGACCAACCTGGATAATCCAGATTAATCTCCTTATTCAAAATTCTTTTTTTTTACCCTTTAGTAAATGTCTTTTTATTATTCTATTGATGTGGGAAATGCAAAATATGTATGAGGCACTTTGGCTGCACATTAAAGTACAAGGATTGCTTTGAGGAAAAGCACTAGTGTAATTGTTTTTTTTAAATTAAAGTATAGTTGATTTACAATTTTGTGTTAGTTTCTGTTGCACAGCATTGTGATTTAGTTATACATATACAGTTATTGAATGTAATTCCCCGTGCTATACAGTAGGACCTTGTTGTTTATCTATTTTTTATATAGTAGTTTGTATCTGCTAATCCCAAAGTTCCAATTTATCCCTCCTCCCTTTCCCCTTTAGTAACCATAAATTTGTTTTCTATGTTTGTGAGTCTATTTCTGTTTCATAAATAAGTTCATTTGAAAGACAAATATCATATGATTTCATATTCACTTACATGTGAAATCTAGAAAACGACTCAAAATTCTTAATTTAATCACACCCATAAAAACTTTATCGTATAAAGTAACATCCACAGGTTCTAGAGACAATGATCCAATGTCTTTGGGCCTCTGAATAGGGAAATTTGTTATGTAATAATAGATAGATAATACACTACACAGGGTAATTTTATGCAGTAATAGGTAATTAACACACTCACCTTTATTGCAGAGTTACATCTTCATGGGTTTTTGACTCTCAAAGTCTCTTTTAGTCTTATGTCTTGTTGCTTGAGGTCTAGAAACATTTGCCGTTTCTGATTCTTCTGTGCCACAATTTATTAAAAACTCTTATTTCCTTTTATTTTGGCTGGCAAAATAAAAAAATTCTTATTTGACGTCATATCTGTCTTGTAAT
Organism: Vicugna pacos; assembly: GCF_048564905.1. NCBI lineage: Eukaryota > Metazoa > Chordata > Mammalia > Artiodactyla > Camelidae > Vicugna > Vicugna pacos. The sequence continues at coordinate 79,890,160 of NC_132987.1, forward strand.
ACATTACCAAAATCAGAATCCAGCGTATACTGTTGCACTGACTCTGTCTAATCACTTTACTTAGAGCAGCAGACTCAGAAGACACATGGTTTGCCTTCCAAATTATCGTAGGTCACATGTCTCCCAGTGTTTTGCCATCTATTTCATGGTTCCTCATTTTTTTGGTCTTTAATAAGAATTCATCACCATCCAATGCTGAATTACTAAAATAATATTTTATGTTTATATATATGCATGTAGATATATAAAATGATGTACTGTAGCACACTACTTCTGATACCAATTTCTGTATTAGATATAATAACACTAGTGTTTGTAACTCTGAAATCTCAGTGAGTTAACAAAACATACTTTCATTTCTTTTTCATGTAAAGCTTCCAACACTTACATTCTTGATTAGGAAGAGACTCTTTTTTAAACAATGATTCAAGATTCCAGGCATTTTTTTTATATTAGGGCTATAGTATCTTTGCACAGGGCTTCCATTTCTCTGTACTTACCACCATGAAGGTGATATGGGAATGAGAATGGAGAATTATTTATAAGAGGTGTTTATAACACACGCTTGGAAGAAACACACATCATTTCTGCTCACATTCCATTGAATAACATAGCCTCCGTGGTTACATATGCTGCATGTACTTTTTTGCTTCAACTGAAATCAAGTCTGGGAAAGTGGACTTCACCTCTTTTCTCAAAAAGAAGAAGACAGGAGTTTGGTGATGACTGCTAGGTCCTCTGTATGGTACCCTTTTCTGAAATTTGTTAAAACTTGTTTTATGGCTCTGAACATGGTCAATTTTCATGAAAACTTTCCTGTATGCTTGAAAATTGTATTTATGACAGTTTTTATTTGATCATTATTTTTTATTATGTTACTTTAAACTGCCATGTCTTTAATGAGTTTTTCTCTTACTTATCAATAATTTGGTGAGCAAAAGTGTGATAAAATCTCTTATAATGATGACAGATTTATAAAATTTTTAAATTATATGTTTCAATTTATTATATGCTTTGAAGCTGTTTTATTGAGTGTTTATAAATTTACAATTTTTAATCCTGTCCTTATGAATTAAACATTTTATTAACATAGAAAACTCTATCTATAGTAAATTTTTCCCCTAAATCCAATTTTTTCTGATATTAGCATACATACATCAATTTTCTTTTGTTTGTATTTGCCTGGTATAACTTTCTCTTACCCTCATTTTATATTCTTATACACTGAATACAGCTAACTCTTTTTAAAACACTCCTGAGTAATCTTTACCTTTTAAGTAGGAAATTTTTCTTTTTATATTTAATATTATCACAGATAGATTTATGTCTATTGCTCATCGTATTTTGTCCCTTTTATTTGTTGCATATTATATAGATTTTTTTCTTCCTTATTGCCTTATTTTACATTGAGTTTGTTGTCTCTTTCACTCACTCTTTTTTTTTATATATCTCCTAGGTTGGAAATTATATATTCTAGTTATTTCCTTTTATTAGTCTCCCTAGAATTTACTATGATTAAGTTAATATTTACTTTACTCTCCTCCTAAGCAAGAACGTTACAATGTTCTAATTATCCTCTTCTCAGATCATATTGCTGACTATGATTTCAGTTTACTCTCTCTTGATTCTCTTAAAAGCACAAAGTAAACAGTTAATTATTCTGAGAATCTTCTGGTCTCTGGTGAATTTTGCTTGTTGTTTTTGTTTTTCCTTACTCAGTGATGTGTTAAAGTATGTCCAAGTTTTATGTGGGTGGAGAGTTCTCCTCTTTTACTTAAATCCTATGATTTGCTTCTATTCTCCTTGCTAAGAGGCCATGAAAGCCCCTAATGTATTTAGGCTGCCAGGGTCGAGCAGATGTCTTCAGTGATAATGTATTTCCAGGGCTCGCTAACTCATTGGTACTCACTTTCCAACACTTACCAGAATAGGTAATTTTTTTCCTTTATCTCCAGCCTGGCTGTTTCTATAAAGAAGTTAGTGTGCTGACATCATTTGCCATTTTAAAAGTTTAATGTTTCGTGAATTAAACTGAAATATTTGAAAAGCTTAAATATTTTCATCGATGAGGTTTTTGTTTTCCAGAATTGTTCCATATTGAATTATATTTTCAAGATCAAATGTAAAATACATTTTTAAAAGTTTAAGGTAATATACACTGCTTTAGGTTTATTCCTTAAGTTGTTTGCAGTATAAACAGTGTGTATATAACAGTAATTAGCAATAATCAATTTTTCCTATACAATACGAGTTTTTAAACTATAATCTGTAGTCCTCAGAGAGGTGAAAGGCAGTGAATCATGTCACAGAGTGACATGCTAGGGACAGAAGTTTGGGTATAAGCCTTCTTGTCCTATTCTTCCTCAACCCAAGTAGCTCAACTTTTTCCTATTTTACATACTAGAATGCCAAGCAATATTTCATTTGAATAAAGGGCTACATCAGTTTAGAAACGGCTTGAAAATTAGTGCTGAAAATCCCCATATATTCTTCTAGTGTTTTCAACTATGGGGGAACCATAGTTATTTTGCTTGAGAGTACTTTGGTTTGTCTAGTTAATTAGATTCCTTCTGGAACAACATTTATTCATTCATCCATCTTGATTTCAGATAATTAGGAGCTAATTCAGAGTCTACAATATAGTTATTATATGATATATCAAATACAAGTATATATATATATATATATATATATATATATTATGGATTATAAGATTTATTGGTAAGGAGTTTTGTTCATATACTAGTTTAGATTACAAGACCTGAACAGTCCTGAATGCAGCATTAAAGTGTAGATGGTTTGGGAAGCAGAAAATCCTCAAAATTTCTTATTACCTGAAAAGTGTATGGTGATCATGAGTCCTTGTCAGCCTGTATGTGTAGTGCACAGTGCTTATATAGGCTTGAGAGTTGAACTGAAAGAGACAAGAAGGGGGTCAGAAAAACAGTGAAATTTGAAAGAAGATTGACTCTTTTGGCTGTTAACTAAATTGGCATAAGATAATGCTGGAGCTTGAAGCAGAAATTACAGTTTGAAATACGGTTATTAAATAACTTTGGTATGATGTATGACCACATTAAATGGCTAATTCCTGACACTATATTAAACATCTCTGGGAAGGACAGTAATAATATATTTGAAAAAGAGATGGCATACTGTCAGAGATCATGGGGAGGGAACATTTCTTAAAATTACATAAAATTTCCACCAAGATGACAGAAAACATTTTTCTGCAAATATTTCTTTTGATCACTGAAATGCATCAGAATATAACAAGCTATCTGTGTTTTTCACCTGCTGCAGATGGCAAAAAGGGTCTGGTTGCCAAAGGGGTAATCTCTTGAGAGGACTGAAAAATAAATGATCTATTCTAAGATGACAGAGACCTGTTTTCTTACCAGCTGTCCAGTTTAGATATGAAATTCTAGGAGGAATTCCCACAAGCAATTTTGTATGTTGCAAGTTTATTAGAGAGGGACATTGTATGTCTTAATGGCCACTTCCAAAGAGAGTGATAACAATATTTAGTTTTGTCAGCATCTGATTGTTTAAAAATTAAGTGCTTGATTCTCTGTGCAGAGTTAGCCCACTGACTCCAGACTGGCAGTTATCTTATAAAAAGAAACATTTTAGTACAAGGATATTTTCTATACACAGACCTAAAGGTAGGAGAGATGATTTCTATCATTCCACAGATTTGACAAATCTAGTTCTATAATTAGATCATAATTTATGTCATCAGTTGGGAAATTTTAGGCAATTAAAATCAGATTTTATACTTCCTTTAATACTACCTAAAAGTGTGGTTTGGAATAGACTTAAAATCTATTTGCTCTCTAATGGAAAAACAGATGATAGCAGATCTCATTTGCCACTGATGAATGGGAGGATAGAAAGTAGATTACCTGTAAGAAAAGATACCAATGAAACGTCATCGTTCAGAATTAGTTCTTTGATTAAATTTTGTTTTGAGGCCAACGTGTTTCATTTTAAAAATGCACATTCTGGATTATTTGCCATTGAATCAGTAAGAGTTTCCCCCTATTATTTACATTAATCTTTTTATTCTTAAAATCATTTCCTTACATATTTAATTACCTATTTCTAGCTCCTGATAGTAAAGTGAAGATGTCTCCTACTCCCTCAAAGTTATTATAGAAATTATATAGAATTGGTGTTACTTAATAACTATAAAATTTTTTCAACTATAAAAGTGTTAGAGTATAAGAAAATTTGCCATAGAAAATTTTGAGTGATTTCAGCAATACTAACAGCAGAAAGAATGTGAATGGGGAAGAAATCAGAACAAATAATGGCTCAAGCCACTGGAGATGAATGAGGCTCTTCTCAAGTGAATTTCTAAGTCAAGAATCAACAAACAAAGCAGGATGTGGAGGGTGAAGGGGAGAGGCACCAGATTAATTCATGAAGGAGCCATATTAAAATAACTTGGCTCTTAAGAAAATAACAAAAAAATTGGCTCTTAGGACAACTTTTGTTTTACTCTGTAAATAGAACACCAACTCTTGCCCACAGCACAGATCTTGAGAACTGTTGTTAAACAAATCAATAGATACATATTCAGAGGAAATTAGAAAGGGTGTTTGTCCTAATAGTGTTGTGAACAGAGTGAGGTGTCAACCGTACCTCTTCACTAGAAAAGAAGAAAAAAATATGGTGGGATAAGGGAGGCAATTTGGTAGAGCAGTAAAATACACTGAATTGCTTCACCTTTCCAGAGTAAAGCCCCATTTGTTTGGCAGGTGTAGTCTATTCATCTGTCTGCTCTCTCTCCTTTTTGTTCTCACTTGCCAACTCTACCTATTGAAATATCAGTTCTAGTTGTAAATGAATGGTTCACACTCCCTTTCAAGAGTGAGGTTTGTTTGAAAAGCATTCCTGTAACCTATCTAATGTTATCCTTTGCCAGCTACCTCTTCTAACATAACCCTTTGTTAATAAATACAACTCAACAACCAAGGACACAGCCTTTTAGTAAAACCGTTAGCGTGAAGGAGAAGGCCCAAGATGAATAAAGAGACCAACTCTAGGGGAAAACATAATGTGCCTGTACACATTAAAACAATTTCCAAATAGTGTTCTCAGAATCACTGGCTAGGTATCTCCTGCAGGAAACTAAAACTGTCTCATATGGAAAGGGTGTGAGGGACATGCGGAGGACTGCTGAGATGTCCTTATCTTCATAGTCACCTGCATTGTCCCAGTCAAAGGCCATCCTAGAGGAGACAAAATCCAGCCTACCTCCAGACAGGCATAAACATATCAAAGGATTTAGACAAGATTAGCAAAACAACTTCCTCAACTTTTAACTGACTACAGACAGGTGAATGAGTTTAGCCAATACCAGAAGAATGGCTGATCTACACTATATTTTATTAAATGGTTATTGTTTTAAACCTTCGAATTGGAGGTGGTTTGTTATGAAGCACTACTGGAGCAATTGATAACTTAAACTGATAATACGGTTTTTAATTACAAAAATCAACCAACATGACCTTAATTTAATGAGCTAAGTTTAAAAAGCATGATTTGATCAACTAAAATTATAATTAAATTATGATGCAGGCAATGATAGGCACTGTAGTTCTTAAACTCATGTTATATAATGAAATAATTTCTAAGAGGTATGATTAGAAAAAGGTATAGAATGTTGAGTACAACCATTTGGGTTTTGTAAAAGGTTACTCATATTTGTAAATATTTATATTTACATATATATGAGCTTGTATGTGTATATAAAAGTTCTAGAGGTATATTCACAAAAATGTTGCAAGATTGCACCTTGGGAAAGGGTGGAGGGACCTTGGGGGAGAGGGAGAATTATACTACACTTCTTACAAATTATATTTTTAATATTTGAAAGTTTTATTATTAGCCGAGCATGCATTCTTTTTTCAATTAAAAACAACAGATCTATAACATAAATGGTATTCATAGAATTTAAAATTAATTGTAATTGAATGCATAAGCATACCATAAGTGTAATCTATAAATAAGTGTAATAAGTTCTTGAACTGTTTCTGTGTAAAGGCAACATATGTGGAACAGCTTGGGTTACAAGTAAAAAGACAGTGAAGTGAGGTACGGGCAGCTCTAAAGGCTCAATGCCTGTATTTTTTAAATGAATTTAGTAGACAAGTTGTTATAAACTTTCTTTTGTAGTGGTACACTCTCTATAAATGCAGTTTTATGGAGAATCCAAATATCAAAAGAATAAAATCAATTCAAAACATTGGGGTGATGTGGTCTCACCACTGAGTCCACTTGGTCTCTCCTTTGACCACCTCCCACCCCAGCCCTCTCCTCTGAAGGACATGGGTGGATCGTTGGCCTCTTCTGAAACAGCTGTTATGTCAAATGTGTCTTCTTCACTCTTAGTAACCCTCAGTTCGTTTTCTTAGCAGGTTATTCACAGTGTCACATTATTTACAAAGTAACCCATTTTCATATGTTTTTTAAAAAAAAATCATCCCTGTGGAAATGAGATGTAACTGTGTATAAATTGGTAAAAGAAGAATTGTCTTTGAAACATGAAATGAATGGTTACTATGCCAGCTTCATCCTCACCTATACCTCATGGTGCTCTAATTTTCAGCCATAACTCTCTCCACAGGATAAAGCATTCACAAGAGCGAGTTAATCATCTATTCCAAGTCCCAATTAATGCTCCAGGAACATTGAGGAAAAAGAATCTGCTGGCAGCAAGTTTTGACCAACTCCAAGACCCTCATTTAGAAACTTTCACTTTTTCCCCCTCATTAATATACAGTTTCTTTTAAAATACGTCACTTAACAGGCAGTCATAATTATAGTTTTTATATTGAAACTGATTATATAGGTAATGAATCTGCTGTAAAACAATTTAACTGCACAGAGGTACACACAGAAAAACGTACAAGATTCCTGATTTTTCATGTAGCTTCCAAAATCTGATTCAACCACCCAGATGTAGCCACAATTTATGTGCAAGATATTTTCTTTGCGTACACAAATATACACATTTAATCCGTCAGGATCACTGTGTGTGCACATGTAGGTACACATATGTCTGTATACCTATATCTATATGTTATATAAACATATGTTTATTTCTGGAACCTACATTTTTCACTTATGAATATAATGTGGGCATTCTGAATAATGAAATACGCAACTGAGGAGTAAATGCTTTTTCTGTTTCTATTGAAATTAATGTATGGTTTTGCTCCCTTATCTGTCGAAATGGGGAAATACATTCACTGGTTTTAGAATTTTGGACCAGCTCTACATTTCCAGAAATTAACCCCATCTGATCATGATATACTTACCTTTATCTGTGTTTTGCTGGATTTGATTTGCTAATATTTTATTGAGGATTTTGACATACTCATTCCATAGGGTTTTGGGACTGTAGTTTACTTTTCTTACAGTCTTCTTATTTTTTGATTTTGATATCACAGCATTTTGCATCACTGGGGGAGTGGGGATGCGTTCTCTTTTTAATTTTGTCAGGGTTTCTATAAAACTGGTATTATTTCTTCTTTAAATATTTGTTAGACTTTGCCAGAGAAGTCATATAGGCCTAGAGTTTTGCTGCTGCTATTGTAAGGTTTTTAACTTTTAATTTGGTATCTTTAAATATATAGAACTATTTATATTACACACACACATTCATTTCATCTATTTCATATAACTTTTTGGTAACAATCTTTTATTAAATTTTGTAGCATTCTTTTGTTCAAACTAAACGTCTATAGACATATAGTTACATCCTCTCTTTCATGACTGATGTTAGTAATTTGTGTCTGCTCTCTTTTTTCTTGGTTATCCTGACTGGAGTTTTGTCAATTTTCCCATGCTTTTTCTCTATCTTTGGTTTCCAGGTGTTTGCATAAGAGCTTTTTAGGTGCATTTTTTGGGCAGAGTATTTATTTTCCTCAGATTCTCTGAGAGTTTTAGATCTGTGATTTGATATTTTTCATTACTTTTAGAAATTGTGTTTTTTCACTTTAAATATTTCTTTTGCCCCATTATCTCTTCTTACGGGATCCCAAATACACGTATGTGAGCTTGTGTGAATATTCTGTTCCTTATTTTAACTCATTTTTCCCTTGTGTTTCAGTTTGGGGAATTTCTATTAACCTAATTTCACTGACTATTTCCTAGACTGTGTTGACTCTAATGATGGACTCATTTAAAGGTCTCTCTCTCTTGCATTTCCACTTGATTATTTTTTATAGTTTCCATCTTTCTGCTAAATCCTTCATTTGTTCAACTTCTCCACTTCTCCAGGGTTATTAACTTAGGTATTTTAAATCATAGATATTTTAAAATCCCTGATGGATAGTTCCAATAGTTGGGTTGTATCTAAGTGCCTACAGTTCCCAGGGGTTCTATACTTTCAGTGATAGCTGACACTAAACCTTTAGAAGTTTATTAATAAAACTCATCTGCAAAGCAGAAACAAACTTGCAGACATAGTAAATGATCTTATGGTTACCAGGGGAAAGAGGATGGGAAGAGATAAATTTGGGAGTTTGAGATTTGCAAATATTAACCACTGTATATAAAATTAGATAAAAAAAATTTCTTCTGTGTAGCACAGGGAACTATATTCAATATCTTGTAATAACCTTTAATGAAAAAAATATGAAACAAATATATGTATGTGTATGCATGACTGGGACATTATGCTGTACACCAGAAATTGACACATTGTAACTGACTATATGTCAATTAATTTTTTTTTTTCTTACTGTTTCGACAGTCCTGTATTTTATATTGTCTCTTGGTCTGCCCCAGATAACCTAGTGCATGGGACCATATCTCTCCTTGACAGTTTCTACTTCTCTTTAGATTTCAGGCTAGTTGACTGCCCTGTGAACTCAGCTCTCTGACCAGGTTCAGGAAAAGATACGGATTTGTAAATCACCAAGCTCTTTTGTCGTTGCTGAGATGGGAGCAGCAACATTTCCTATTTTCTACATCCTTTAAAAAAAAAAACTGGAACTCTTAGTTACTGATTTTTAATTATCAAATTTTTTGCCTTTGTTCCTTGACTTAACAACTTTAAGCAGTAACTAGAAATATTCATTGAGTAAATGAATCTATTTACATTATATTTTACCCCTTCTAACTGGAATAAATCTCTCTAGTTATTCTGATGATTGACATTACCTTAAACAACCTTTAAGTTTCTATTTCTTAATTTATAAATTGTAGACAAATTCTACTTCTCAGTATGAATGTTGGAAATTTAGAGCACTTTTACTCTCCCATGAATTATAGGTTTATAATATTCTTTTTTTAGATTGAGGTGTAATTGACATATAACATTGTGGTGGTTTTAGATGTACAGCATACTGATTTTTTAATGTGTAAATATTGCAAAATGATCACCATAAGAATTTTAGTTAACATCCATACCCACACATAGTTATATTTTTTTTCTTGTGATGAGAACTTTATGATCTACTGCTAGTAATTTTCAAATATACAACAGAGTATTGTTTATTCACGATGCTTCACATTACATCCACAGGACTTTTTTTATCTTATAACTGGAAATTTGTACCTTATGATCACTTCACCCATTTTGCCCACCCTTAACTCTCCACCTCTGGCAACCATCAGTCTGTGTTCTGTATCTGAGTCCCTCTTTTTTTTTTAGGTTCCACATATAAATGAGGTCATATAGTATTTGCTTTTCTCTATCTGACTTCCTTCACTTAGCATAATGCCCTCAAAGTCCACCCATGTTACAGCAAATGGCAGGATTTCCTTCTTTTTATGGCTGAATAATATTCCCTTGTATATACATAGCACACTTCTTTATCTATTCATCCATTGATGGGCCCTTATTTTTTTCATGTCTTGGCTATTGGAAATAATGCTGCAATGAACATGGGGAGGAAGTGCAATATCTTTTTGAGATAGTGACTTTTTCTCCTTCAAAAAAATACCCAGAAGTAGAATTGCTGGATCATATGGTAGTTCTACTTGTAAACTTTTGAAGAATCTCCTTACTATTTTCCATAATGGCTGCACAAGTTTCCATGTACATCATTGTAATGTTCTAATTTTTGGTTTTTGTGAAGTAGTTATTTTTATATTTAAAAAAACTTAGCATGCATTGAGTCTACAGAATTATGAAAGGTGAAAAATATTAGATTTATTCTTTATTTCTGCTTGCTCCTCCAAAATATTGATAGTTTATTTTAAATTTGCAAGCATTTCAATAGTTACACTCAATTTGTCCACATTTTTTTAAAGATAGTTCCTAAATATGTAACCCAGTGCATTGATCTTATGATACTAATTTGTTAATACCACTGAACCAAGAAATAATACTATACCCAATCTGTGCACACCTGATTTTGTGCACAACAATGAAGATGAGCATAGAGGCCAGTTGCTTTTCAGACCACCGAGTGGAAGTTTCACCTGAGTGTCTATTTTCACACATCCGTGTCAGTCTGAATTGCAATTAAGGGGGAAGACTACCCATCTGTATATGAAACACTAAGCATTTGAAGAGTACTCAAGAAGTTGAAATGTACAACGCTTATGCCTTTTCCCTGCATAGCCAGCTAGTGCTGAAAATAGCTATTGATTGATGCAGCTCTACTGCTCGTATTTTTTGGAAATATGTATAAATCAGACCATTCTAGTAGGAATGACACTGCATATACAACATTAGTTTCCTGTGTCACAAAGTATCTGATATTTGTACGCTATTTTTATTTTGCTTTGGGTTGTAAGTTACTTTAATTCAGTTTTGTGATTTATATGAATCAAGCTTTAATTCTTATAGCTCTCTGAACATAATAAAGGCACACAGTTCCCCAGACAGTGCCTCTACATTCACTCATTGTAGACTTGATTGGAAATCTTTTAGAAGAGATTCAATCTGAAGTGTTAAAATTCTTAAGACATAAATGGTATATTCTATACCTAAAATTCAAAGTCCAAAAGAAATTGCAATATCTGAACTGACACTGAAAATTGAGCGGCCTTGGTGAAACAGGGATTGCTACCAGCTTCATAACTAGTGAGTGGATGCACATGCTGGGGGGTTTAGTTCACCATCCCAAAATGATGATCCAGGAAGTCATCCTCACACATTGACAAACTATTGAAGGTAGTGTGCAAGGATATAAGGTACACTTGAACGGATGGTCTTGAGAATCCGATGTCCCTTTAGGTTTGCATTGCTGCTGTGAAGAGTATTTTCTAAAATTCTAACAATGAATATAGATTGCTTTCGGGATTATGTTAAATAAGTGAATAGAAAAGTACATAAATTAGTTACATTTATAATATTAAATCTGATTTTAAATATTTTCTCCATAGGTCACTTTCAGTCCTGCTGTCCTTTTTTTCCTTCTATTTTGAACCATCTCCCAATTCATATGTCTTATAAAGGTACACCAAAATTGCCTCTTCTAAGAAATGTTAACTTTGATTTGAGGTAAGATATAGATTGGGAAAGCAAATTAATTATAATAGTTTTGACCATGCCCATTCTCATAGGTTCACATAAGGGGATCAATTATATTAAAGAAACAATTGTAAAATACCATATTCCCTCCTCTTATGCTTGTGTTTTCCTTTATTAACCGTTGTGAAGAATTCCATTAGTTCCTTCTTTCATAGTATTTTCTTTCCATATGATTTTTCCTTGTACTGACATTGTATTTTTTTTTTCTTTCCTCCGAGAACTATTTTTATGCCTTCTTTCTGGTTATGCAGCTTGGGTTACACAATCCCACTTCAAGAACTGCTTGACCCCTCACTTCACTGTATGAGTTGGTGTGGTTTTTTCTGGCTCTTCTTTTGTACCTTCAGCTCTCCAAAGCGGCTATTTTCTGTTACTTGATTTCTGAGTTACGTTTCTCAGCCTGTATCAGAAACTCGGCTTCGATCTCTAGTTGACTTCCACTGCTTTTTCTTTCGGCTCTTCCCCCTTTGCTTATATTAATGTCTTCCTTTTCCATTCCCTTTTTTCCCCTCATAGTGAGACTTCACACAAAGACGTGCTCGAAAATAAACACGCTCGGTCTCACTTGCTCTGTGAGAGCTGTCTTCCTCCTGCTGTTTCTCGCTGTACCTCTTGTTTATTTCCAGCTACTTTACATTGTGCCTCTTATCTCTCCTCATCACAGCAGAAAATCCATTTTCTTTATTTTTCATTTGTACTCTTAAGACCTCTCTTGTTTCCTTTGTCTTTTAGAGCCCCCAAAGATTCCCCTGCAGGTGATATGAACTGAAAAATTAATTTTGTTTTGATTTACCCCTTGAGCCAATGGAACAGGTCACACTTTGCTCAGCTTCAAGGAATGTTCTGGGGAAGCTTGAATAGCTATATTCTTTTCATCACAAAGGTTATACCCATTTTCAATTTTGGAAGAAGAACTGAGAGTTAGCTTAAATAAATGTTGAGAACACTGACTTTAGGCCCAGATCTCATTTGGACTCCTAATTCTAGGGAACTTTATCTTTTCTCAGCCTGCATTTTTTTTTTATTTGTAACAGTATTAGTACATATGATAACTTGTAGTGTGTGTGTGTGTGTGTGTGTGTGTGAATTTAATGGTATTTATCAACTTTCCTGAGCGCTTGGTACAGTAATGATAACTAAATGTTCTAATTAGTAATTATTACTTTTGATACGTAATTGCTCTTGTATCATAGACTCTTCCAGGTTAAACATCACATTAAGATGATGTCCTAGGCCTCATATTGAGAATTATTTGGGAAAATTTTGTAAGTGTTAGTCTTTCTCCTCATTCTGTGCAAAGTTACCCATAAAGTAGATACTTACCTTTCCCTTGCCATAGCTCTATTTTATAATTCTCTTACCTAGACCAAGTCTGCAAACTGTGTGATAATTTACCCACCTCTATTCATTTATTCCAATTTAACTAGTTCACAATCTCTCCTGTGTCCACTGTGTTATTTTTAAAAAGAAACCAGAATTTCTGATTTTGACCTAGTAAGTTGAATCTTGTCAATATTGAGCCGGTTCTTTTCTCACTGATAAAATTTTTTATTTGACTCTTGTTGTTTTTTTATTTATATCTTTCATTAAGCCCCTATGCAATTGAACTATTTGACTAGCAACTTCAGATTTATTTAAACTGAATATTTATGACCCAAGACATTGTTTCTTTCTGACAGGATGTGCTAATATTTATAAAAACAACCCTGGTAACTTCTTTTACAAGAGTCTTTGGGCACCTTTTCTCCCCTCAACAGGGGTTAATATTGTTCACTTTATTCTATTCCTATTTGCAGATCTCAGCCCCTATGGCTTTTTTTTTTTTGCTATCTTTTTAAAAAAAATTTTTTTTAATTGAAATGTAGTCAGTTACAATGTGTCAGTTTCTGGTGTACAGCACAATGTTTCAGCCATGCATATACATACATTTATTCTTTTACATATTCTCTTTCATTAAAAGTTATTACAAGATATTGAATATAGTTCCCTGCACTATACAGAAGAAATTTGTTTTTTAATTTATTTTTTATATAGTGGCTAATATTTGCAATTCTCAAACTCCCAAATTTATTCCTTCCCACACCTTTTCCCCTGGTTACCATAAGAGTGTTTACTGTGTCTGCTAATCTGTTTCTGTTTTGTAGATGAATTCATTAGTGTCCTCTTTTTTCTTTTTTTAGATTTCACATATAAGTGATATCATATGGTATTTTTCTTTCTCTTTCTGGCTTACTTCACTTAGAATGATGATCTCTAGGTCCATCCATGTTACTGCTAATGGTGTTATTTTATTCTTTTTTATGGCTGAGTAGTATTCCATTGTATAAATATACCACAACTGCTTTATCCAGTCATCTGTGGACAGACATTTAGGTCGCTTCCATGTCTTGGCTATTGTAAATAATGCTGCTATGAACATTGGGATGCATGTATCTTTTTGAATTAAGGTTTGCTCCGGATATATGCCCAGAAGTGGGATTGCTGGATCACATGGTAAGTCTATTTTTAGTCTTTTGAGGAATCTCCAGACTGTTTTCCATAACAGCTGCACCAAACTACGTTCTCACCAGGAGTATAGGAGGGTTCCCTTTTCTCCACACCCTTTCCAGCATTTATTGTTTGTGGCCTTTTGAATGATGGCCATTCTGACTAGTGTGAGGTGACACTTCATGATAGTTTTGATTTATATTTCTCTGATAACCAGGCAGAAACAACCTTTGCTTTGCAGTTCCCTGTGGCCTTTTAAGAGAAACCTGGCAAAAGGAGCATCTTTTTTCTTTCTTTTTCTTTCTTCTTACTCTGTAATTTTTTTCCCCTACTTCCCATTTTTTTCCATTCTCCATTATTTTGACTTTTTTCCTTTTTCAATTATAGATAAAGAGTGATCCTTTCCCTACCCTTTGTTCAGATGAGCAGGGAAATTTTGGACTCCACCTATCTTGTATACCATTGCTCTCCTCCTGATGTTCTTCTGGAAGCTTTCTTTCTATCAGGTTTTATCATGACTTACACCTCCATCATGATTTAACTGCAATGCCTTGCATTGCTGTCCCCCACTTCCCTCCTCATCACCACTTGTCCTTCTTGGCTTTTCTCAGGATCTACCACCTCTGACAGAGAATGCTTCTTAGGATTCACTGCAGTTTTTTTGTTGTTTTTTTTTAAGATACTTTGTGTAAAAGGTTATGCCACTCCCCAGAGTGGCATTCAGGAAAGCTCTTTTACAGAGATTTTATAACTTGATTTTAACTTTTATATAGTTATACTTTCCAGCCTTGTGCTTTAATTAACTTTTCAAAAAAAATAGCATATTCCACCTGACCTGGACATTTCAGATCATTGTTTACTACTTTTCTTTAAGATAAAGTGAAACATTGAGATCCTTTTCTGGTATGAGCAGGTTTAATGCTTCTAGAACTTGGATTATGCTTCCACCAAGGGTAGTTCAAAGACACAGTAATAATTCAAATAGTTTATTTTTATTTATATATATTATGATATGTTTAATATTAGGAACAGAATAGCTGGCTTCTTGTCTTGACTTGAGTATAAGAATATTTAAAAAAGGATAGTCTTAGATTTTCATGACTTAAAAATCTTATTTAAAAACACCTTTATAAGAGTTACAGGTTTAAGCAACACCAGCAAAGCTTTTCAACTCAGTAGCCCAGGTTTCCTAGAACACTTGTGCCTATCAGTTTCACGCAGAGCCAGCATTGTGCTGGAGACACTCTCCATAGTCTTTCTTCTCTCTGATTTAAAGGCTGATCATATTCTTTGGTAAGGTTTTCTCAAAACACTGTGCACAGAGTCCCTAAGGATGTGGCTTATAACAAAGTTTTCTGGTGTGACATCCCCCCCCCCCCACACAAGGCTGATAGTTGAGAATCCATTCACAGGACAGCATGGGAAAGCACAAGCCTTTCAAAAAGTCACAAAGTACTTTTGCAATGTGGCAAATTGCAAGCCACAGGAGACGATGGCAGCCAAAGGAGAATCTCTCCTTTGCAAGATTTAGGAGGGAAGCCAAGGGCTTTAAGATGCAGAATCATTTTTTTTTTCCTTCCTTCACAGTAAAGAAACTATAATGAGTGTTTCCACAGTCATTGCTGAGACATGGTTGAAAGAACCAGATTGGCAGATTTAAAGGGTAGTTTACCTCCAAAAATCCTGGTAAGATATTTTCCCTGGGTTTTTCACCTCACTGCTTTTGCTAAGTGCCAGATGTGGAGTCTCTATGGTAACAACCGGATGATACAATCTGGCTGTGAGAGAAAGGGTGTGCGTTTCTCTGCATGCAAGTGAGCATTAAACAGTTTAACGATAAGCTCCTGGAAGACCCCAAGCAAATAAGGTGAAGCCAAGCAAGTGCTTTAGTGGAACAAAGTTGGGGTTTCCCGATTACTGAAGGAGGAAGCAACTATAAAAGGAAGAGAGGATGAAAAAGATAGATGACTGTTGCAAGTAACATTTAGCATCTAAGATGATAGGTTCCCAATAAATTTTTGATGATATTGAAGAATGAAGGAGATGAATAAAACCATTCCCACCACAGCTAAAGAAGGCAGTTTGCAGAGAACACTTTGGGGAATGCATCCCACTGAAAAGAGCTTCTGAAAAGACATTAACAGATTTTCTTTCCCTACGTTTGCTATTTCACAGGTATAAGAAGTAGGAATTGTAATAGAGCTAGAAGAAGAGAAATGATTGATGAAATGTGTTTAATCAACTATTTCTCCTGCTTTAAAGACTGATCATTAAGCAGTTTCAGACAGAAAGAAAGATAATTTTCTTTAATTAATATTTTGGCTCTGAATAAAGAAAGTGAGCAGTCTGCTATTGTCTAGCATGAATCGACGTATATAAAAGCAGATAAAACACAATCATGACAATAAAAGGAGAATAAACATCTTAGTAGGGTAAGAATGGAGATTTTTCTCAGTCATGACTAATGGTTTTCACTGAAGCCCAAGGAAGAGTGATTTGTAGTTAATAAGAATTACACTATAGTGATGTGCATATTTTTAATATTTTTTTACATATTTAGGCTTATCTTCAATGGTTATAAAACACTGCTCATTTCTGAGTGTGTTCAATTATTTAGAACTAAACTTAAAATTATTTTTATAAAATTGTGATTTGAAAGTGAGTAATGATTACACAATAAGATGAGAGTTACCTGAACAAAAAGAATCTAACTGACAATTTTATTCAACATATTTTGGGGGAAGATAATCTCAATTCCACTTCTTGGTGTCTGAAAAAATCTAATTTCCATTTGGACAGGCCAACCAACATGCATTATATTTCCAGAGATTTTGTGTTCGAGAGTTGGGCTAATTTATTACTGGATTATACTTACATTTGAGGAAAAATATACCACTAACCACAATTGCATGGCGTCCGGTTTGTAACCTGGACAATCTTGTGCCTTCCTGTTACTTTTTTTTTCTGCAAATCAACATTGAGTTATTTTCTGTTAAATATTTTTCAAATGTTTCTGTTTTAGATTTTGTTAGCCAGTAGTTGGAATCATGGCACATTTTTAAAAAGTCTTTTCCTGTCAATAAAGCATCTCCAACAATTCTTTAGTTTTTATTCCTTTCCAGCTGTGCCTACAGACAGACTGTACTTGCAATGGTGCTTTGCGTAGAGGTGGGGCTCCATTAAATAGTTCTGGCCTTTAGTATGTGAGCGGAAGTCATGTGTGTCATTTCCAAGCCTGGTCCCCAGAACCTCTGGCACAATCCTCCATGGCCCCTCATTTCCCTTGTCTGCCAGCTGGAGGTAGAGATCTAGTCGAGAGCACCAAGTCTCTATATCTGTGGTCGGCATTTTGTTTTTTTGAAGAGGCTGAACAGTCAATTATTTGCATGTCATATTATTTTTTTATAGTTGTTAAAAATACAGAAACCACTCTTTGCCCACATGCCATATGGACACAGGGTTGAGGCCAAAACTGTTCCACAGGTCCTAGCCTCCTGACTCCTTCTCAGGAAAATGGTGGAGGAACTACATGACTTCATGGGGAAGCACCCTTCTCGTTTCTTTCTTCAGCCCACAGGGGGCTAGGATGCAAGCATTAAGCTTCTGAGATTTGAACGTTGTTTGTTGTATCTGTTTCTCTGGCCTAATATATTCTCTTTGATCTAGTGCTTAATCCTGCTATGTTCTAACTGAAAACTGAGCTGTGGTATTTTTCCCAGTTACCTTTTGAATTTGCTGTTCAATAGACTTCAGATTTTTTTAAACATTTTTATTGAGTTGTAGTCATTTTACAATGTTGTGTATCGTGCACTTTGAATCCCATTTCCTATTGTAGTTGATCACTCTGTTTACATTTAACACTTTTAATCTTACCTTGTATCCATCCAGAGTCTTAATCATTGAATACTTCCTGGTTATCCTCCTATTTGACAGCATCTTTCCAGGACTCGGGTACCCGAACTGTCCGTAGCAGTAGAGAGCTGGTAGAAGGTTGTTATCAAGTAACGTGATCCTGCCATTTGTGATCACCAAGCACTTCAGTGCTTCCCCTAAGTAGCCGTATCACTCTAACCTGCAAAACGTTTGTTGATTTCCTCTTTCAAAATGAACAACGAAGCTCTGCCAACCCAGGACCTTGCACTGAGTAAGCTAAAGGTAAACAGGTGGCTGTCATGTTAGAGGCTGGCCTCTTCAGGTACTTTAGAGAATTCAGGTGTTTGGATTAGTAAGCTAGACAAGACTTTCAGTGTATTTCATGAGTGATGGCATATGACTCACAGATATAAAAAAAACTGCACTCTAAACAATACAAAAATTTAAGAGCAAAAAAGAAGTTTGGCATGAAAATCATATGTTTTTTTTGTTGCTGCTGTAATGAATTACCACAAATTTTGTGACTTTAAACAAGACAAGTTTATTATCTCACAGTTTCCACGGGTCAGGAGTCTGGGTGTTAATTAGTTGGTTCCTCTGGTCACATCTCACAGGCTGAAATCAAACTGCTGGCTGGGGCTGCCATCCTCCTGTGAGGCCTGGGGGCCTTTTTCAAGCCCGTTGGTTGTTAGTAGGATTCAGTCCTTGTGGTTGTAAGGCTAAAGGTCCCTGTTTTCTTGATGGCTGCCAACTCAGGATCACGGTCAGCTTCTAGAGGCCGCCCCCATCAGCAGTTCACAAAGGAGCTGCCCGGGTTTTCCTCCAGAGTTAGCAGGGGTGAGGGTTCCTGACTTCTGCTGCTGTGTCTGCTCTGCCTCTAGCTGGAGAAACTTTGCTGCTTTTAAAAAAGTGCTCGTGTCATAGAGGGGGCCCACTTGGATAATCTCAGCTAATCTCCCTATTTTAAAGTCTGTAATCTCAGTCACATCTGCAAGGTCACTCCTTTTTCTTGTCAGGTAAGATAACATATTCATTGGTTCCAGGAATTAGGATGAGGAGTTTTTTTGGTGGGGAGGGGGTTGGGGGGTGGCAGGGATGCAACACTGTATACCGACCGGAGTAGAGCTTCAGGAGAAACACGTAATTCTAAATACATTTTAAGGGCATAAATTTTGTCAATTCCTGTACTATTTCTTCATAAAACACTTAGGAAACTTTCTAAAACAAGATAAAAAGTACAACTGTGGCATGACATATTACAAATCAGAGATCATGATTTAGATAACAGTTCCCATCAATTGCCCTTATGTTGAAAAAATAAGTTAAGACTGTTTTATTTCTTAATTTTTTCATCCTGTCAGGAAAATTTTTGAAAGACTCTGGAATGGGGAAAAAAAAATTAATGTGTGTCCTGTCTGGTTCACCTGTATCTTTGACTGAGTTTGTAGATTGTAGGACACTGATCATCATGCAAATCATTCTCGTATATAGAAATGTAAATTAGTTGTGTCCAGTGAAACGCAAGTGATTATTGCCCTGTGGATAGACCCATTTTGCATCTACTTGCAATTTCATTTCATAATTCATTATTCTCTCTTTTTAATGTGTGGTTCTTAGAATTCTCCTCTGAATTGCTTGCAACATATTACCGTTCCCACATTAATTGATGAGTTGGATAAAATCTTTGACACGTGTTTTTCCTGCATTTGTATAATGGTCAAGATTTTATTCTTAAAAAAAAAATTAACCCTTAACAACTTTCAGAATGGAGACAACCATTCTTCCTTCGTTTCTTACCATCTACCTCAAGGCTATTCTTCAGTTGGAAGTTATTCACAAAGAATCTCCCATTGGGAGATTCCCCTATTTGGTGTCAGATAGACCCCAGCTCACACCAGAAGGCTGAAAGGTCAAGGTCAGTGCTCTCCAGTGGAAAGATAATGGAAGCCACTAGTGTGAGCTACTTATGCAACTTTAGGTTTTCTAGTACCAACATTTAAACAAGTAAAAAGAAACAGGTGACATTAATTTTAATAACCTGCTTTCTTTAACCCAATATATACAAAATATCTTCATTTCAACAGATAATCAGTATAATAGTTATTAATGAGTTACTTTACATTTTTATACTAATTCTTCAAAATCAAGTGTGTATTTTACACTTACAACACATCCCAGTTCAAACTACCCACATTTAATTGTTCAATAGCCACATATGGCTATTAGCCTGCATATTGGACTGTTGCAGCTCTAGAGATGCCTTGAATTCTATTTATTTTCAAGACAGTTCTCCTAGGCCCTAAAGAATTTTTGAGGTCTCAACATACTACTCATAAATTCCTTTTTAAAAAACTGTGATGGCCCTAATATTTTTGTTACTTACAAAAACATCTGATTGATATTCTATTAACATAATATGAATTATTTTTATTTACATAGTGGTTTTAATTTATAAAGTGCCTTCCTACCTATTAGTTTGACTAAATCTTAACCACATTAGGAATAGATTATTTTATCCTCAATTCTTACAGAGAAATTAAAGATGTCCGAGACCTCAAAGATAGTATTAGAGCTAACACCCAGAACCTAGACGTTTTTATTGTTGTATATATTTGTCAAGATAAGTTACCTCCAGTGCCTTGGTAATAACCTCATAAGCTATGCTTCAGTAATAAACAAACTCCCAAATCCCGATGAATTATCACATTCAATTTTTATTTTTCATCCATTTCACAGATTAGTGTGAGGAGGGTGCCTCTCATCAGGGCTCTCCTCCAAAGTTTGTGTTAGTGGTCTAAACCTCTTCCATCCTGAAACAGTGCCATCAAGATATCCTTGTTTCCCATGGGAATAAGAGAGCAAGGACAGGGATCACCTGCTCTGAACTGCTTCATTCTTACTGATGTCCCATTGGTTTAAGAGTTAGTCGCATAGTCCAACCAGGGTTCATGCCACTGGAGAATTTAGAACAAGACAGCGTATTTGGCCTGTAATAATAGCCTCAGGCACATTGAGCAATGGCCAACACAGTGATTCAGGATAACTTACTTCACTTTTGAAAAAACAAAAGATTGTGTCTCCTTTCAAATATAAAGTGTCCAAAATAAAATTTGCCGCCTTCTATTTCCTGTTTTCCGGCTCGTCCATTTTGTCTAGTGGCATAATGATTTTCTCTGATTCTTTTTCATTCTTTGTATTTTGTTGGCTTTCATATCCATTGTATTGCCACATGCTACATAATCTGACAATGTAATTTTTCACCTAACATTCTTTTTTGTTTCACTCATACAATTAGTATCCTATTTCAAAGCTCATAATTCATCTGAATCATTCAATAGACTCTGACTAATATTTTCTGAATTTAGCGTGTCCCCATTCTTTACTTGAATCCTAGCTTTGCCAATGATGAATTATATAATCTTGGGCAAGTTTCTCAACTTATTTGTGCTGCAGTTTTCTTATATGTAAAACTTCAAAAATTATAGAAATATTTTAATAGAATTAATAGGAGGATTACATGAGTTAAGTAAAGTACTTAAAAGAATGTTATGCTACATACTGAAATATTAACTCATTATTCCTAGTCCATCAGTGCTTCTTATATTGAAGTCTTCATTATAACCCAGCATTGTGTTATAATATCAATCTTATAAAACTCTTAGATTGGCATTTGAGGCCTTCCACAATAATATCCCAAACCATTGTTAAAGGATTCTATACCAGTATCTCCATCCAAACAGAACCATTCATTATTTTTCAAACACTACTTCTGAATATCTTCTCTTATAATCATGATCTTCTACTTGGAGCAAGTTTCTCCTTCATTTCTCTCAAAAAAGTGCATCTGTTTATTCTACTCTAACAATGAAGGGTTTCCTGATCCTGAAAAGGGAGGAGGAAAGGGGTAGAGAGGTGGCAAAAGAAGAGAACATAAAAATAAATGAACAACCTTCATCATTTTAGGGGGAAGTGTTTCATCTTCCTACACAATCCCTGCGGCTAACCTCTTGCATTAGTCAGGGTTCTCCAGAGAAACAGAGCCAATAGGATTAACTGATTGATTTAAAGGAATTGGCTCACATGATATGGAGGCAGAGAAGTCACAAGATCTGTTGTTAGCAAGCTGGAGACCTAGGAGAGCCGATGTATATGATAACCCAAGTCTGAAGACCTAAACATGGGGAGAACGGATAGTGTAAATTCCTGTTTCAAAATCATCAGGCTCAAACCCAAGAGCTGATGTTTCAGTCTAAAGTCTTAAGGGCCAGAAAAAACCAATATCCCACATCAGCTTTTCAGTCAGGAGGAGTTCTTTTACTTAGACTTTTTGTTCTATGCAGGTTTACAGTTGACTGGATGAGGCCCACCCAAAATAGGGAGAGCAAGCTACTCTACTTGTTCTGCTGATTCAAAAGTTCAACGCATTCAGAAATGCCCTCATGACACACCCAGAATAGTATTTCACCAGATGTCTGGGTCTCCCACGGTCCTTTCAAATTGACACATAAAATAAGCTCTCATACCTCTCCACTTATTATTGCTTTCAAAGTTTTTAAAGTCATATAATTATGTCTCTAAATATTAGTGCTATATTATCATCCCGTCTGCAAATTGTTGAAGAAAAAGATCACATCTCATTTTAATTTTCTTCCCTTCAAGAACTTGTACAATGATGTGCAGCCTAGAGTTTCTCAATAAGCACCTGACCAACAGACCTTGAACTTGATCATACGACACAGAGGGAGGTAGAACCTAACACCAATTACCAAGTGACAAAGCTTCCTAGCAGCAGCTAATTTTAATCTCATAAATAGCTCCCAGTGACCCAAATCAAATAGTCAGTGAGACAGCACACATTAACCAATTCTGCTGTGGCACACAGACCAAGATTCTATACAGTCAATCAAATGCTGCAAATTTAATGTCAGGAAACAAATGGATAGCCAATGTTTACATAAAACCTATATTTTCAATAAAATTTAGGAGTTGTGGAAAGCCTGCAACAAATTCTACCCCATGTGCAGATCATCAAAAAAAAAAATTTTACTCCCTACTTTCTGAAATATTTTAAAAGTAGAATTTTGTTTATATTTTAATTTTCTTGCCACAAATTTGTGAAGACTGCTAATCTTCTGTTACTTCTTGCAAATTAAAATCAGTAGAAATGTTTAAATGATGTCCTTTTATAACTGATAAATGTGTGTTTTTTTCTCATTTTATGATGTTTACAGAGATGAATTTACGTTTGCTTTAATTATTGATTAAATAATTATTCATTTTAACTTCTTGGAATTGCTTAAGTTTTTCCAATTATGATACTTCCTTAAACACACACACATCTATATATACATATACAAAAAACTCTTTGTATTTTTAATTTTTAAAATAATATTTGATAAGTATTTTAATTATTATTTTGTTAGTTATGGTTAATATTAAGCAAACAGAATATTCCTCAGAAATTATGTTGCTATCTATGACAAATTAGGTATCAGTCTGTAAATATTATAGCATATATATGTGTATATACGCACACATATGTATCTTCGAGAGTTTGATAAACAAGTGATAAATCAATTAGGAGTCTCTTCATATTAGTAGATTAAGAATTATAGTCTCTTCATAACGAACAACATAGTTCTGCCGAAAGATCGGCCTCTGTCTCTGATGAGCCGAATTGAAACTCATAGATGGGGCCTTAAGGACTGAAGAAAGAGAGACATCTTTATTACTTTGCCGGGCAAAGGTGACTCAGAGCAGGCTGGTGTCCTCAGAACTGCACCCGTCTTGGGGATTGGGTAGGGTAATTATATAGCCGTAGCTTAAACATTAAGCATCGATAATAATGAACAAAATTATGACAAAATAATTCTTCTCGTAAGTCTCAGAGAGGTGTCATGGCATCTCCAGGTACCAGTTCTATAGAGGCTAATGGTTGTCACGCTTTCGATCTCTTTATCTTGTAAGCGCCCACAGTGTGGTCTTCTTCGTCATTCAGGCTATTTTGTAAGGTTACAGTCCCGTGACCTTCTCCCTGGAGAACGACTCAGAGACCAAGTTTGATTATTGCTTTCGATTACTGGAATAAAGCAGAGACAGTAAAATTAATAGCTTTATTTTAACAATGGGCCTGGAGCTGTGAACAGCAACCGGTCAGTCAGGTTAGTTGGCCAGTTTAAGAGCAAGCATAAGAATAAGCAATCTGTTAGGCTAAATGCAGCCTTTTTATTAATTCTCCTTCAATAGTATACATTGTGAAGTTGGTGTGGAGTTTTCTTTTTTTATAGGAGTCGAGCTAAATACATGCTTGACCTTAACCAGCTTTAAAAGTCTGTCCCCCTGAGAATTAAAATACAATTAGCCAGAAAAAAATGTTAAAACAAAACAAAACAAAAAATACTACGTCATGGTCAGCTAATGTTTCTCCAGGAAACTCAGCTTGTTGTAATGATTAATATGTTTAGACTATATAAAATACACATATGCAAATATTTAAATTATCTATATGACTTTAATTTTTCCATTTTAGAATGATTAGTACATTTTCTAACACAGGCCTGAAGATGCAAAACAAAGAAAAGAAAATATGGCATTAATTTCTGTTTCAAACTATGGTTTTATTTTCCACCAGGATTCTGCAATTTTTTCCTTAATATCCTACTATCCAAACCAGTTTACCATTTAGATGCTGTTATTGGATTAGAAAATACATATTTACATATCCATATATTTTAATCATCCAGTCTGAGGCTGACAATATAAACAGGAGAAGTCTTTATGTATAGTTGTAACTCTATTATGATATGGCTTTGATTTTATAATTTCATGCTCTGATTTAGACTATTGTCTAAAATATATTTTATTTGCATTCTCAGTTTTAACTCTACTGAAGTTTTTGATAATACCAGCAGAATTCTGCACTGAAACTTCTAATGCAATTAGTATACAGAGGCTGTGAATTATTTATACAGATGACTTTTAAGTGGAGGCCAACATTAATTTGACTAGGTCACTGGCTTTGGAGAGCTGAGAGCCATGTAAATAGCTGGGAAGCCAATGGCTTTTAATTAGCAGACTGAAGCCTACAGTTTCTGAATAATATATATTTACTTCAAAAAATAAGTTATTTATTGCTAATGAAAATGATCTTTGTTTTATATCTTCATTAGTCAGTTTACATCATGTTTCATAACATGTATTTCATATAATTTTCTGACCAGTTATTGCTAAATGCCAAAACTCTTTATGTGCTAAATTATGCTAAATATGTACATACTGCTGGTTCATCTTCTGTTTTGTAGATGAAAGTGAGCCTTTGCAAGAATTATATATCAATTCAGCCTTCTTACCCCCTCATCACCATATACAGTTAACAAATCTGAGCTAATTTCGTAAACTCTGGATGGATTTTTCATTGATTTTTCAAGCTCCATATCCTCAAAGTAAGACTCCTTGTGTTTAACTAAGTTACGGATTCAAGTTTTAGACTATCTGAGGTCTCTGCACAGGAAATACTTTCCGTTATAGACAATTTCAGGTTGCTTCTCTGAGTTCACTTCACCTTGCAAGATGGATTTAACTGTGGAATTAGATGTAATGCTTTTTGTTAAATAACACACTGATCTCTTTGTTAAAACAGCTCACCTGCTTTGGTTATTTAAATTCTCTTCTTTTTCCTGCATGTAAATGTACTCATTTGTAAGTCTCTTTTTATTTACTTTTTTGCTCATGCTGGCATTTTTATACTCTGAGTACTGTGCTCTCTCTAAACTACAAGGTGGTTTTTTTTTTCCCTGTAATTAATTGAACATATGCATTATGTAGGAGTCCCAGTTTTCATCTGGCCCAGGAAACAGTTTAGGCAACAACATGATTTGTTTCAACTCTAAGTTTATTAGTGGACAAAAGCCAACTCATTTCTCACACTTCATAGACTTGCTTGGCATTTTATGCAGCATTCAGTTTAAGCAAATAGAACTGTGGGTACACTTGAAACACATCAAATCTGGTTCACTTAAGAGCCACAGTGCAGGACTGAAACGCTCTGGGAAGCTGCTCAATTTTCTGCTCTTTCCCTCTGGAGGGTTTCAAAACAAGTGTCCCCAAAATGTGCCACTTGGGCACGTGGGCGATTTTTAATTGAAAGTAATTAAGACCCAGCAGACTCATGAAAGTCTTTTACCTCTTCTTTACCTGCCTGAAAGAATTTAGACAGAAGGCTTGGTCTAGGAAGAGAACTAGCATCAGAGGTAACTACAAAGACTCCAGGCTGTGTGGTAAACTGGGGGGAACTCGGCTGGGCCCAGAGGTCAGATTCCTCTCTGTGCCCCATTGTCTTTGCCTGGCATGGTAAACATTCATTCCTCAAATGTTTGTTCTTCCCATCTTCTTGTGTACTGTCTGTCTCCCTGTTGGTGAAGTCTCAGACCTTTATCGTTTCTCCTTAGCTCAGGATGGCATATAAGCCTCAGTTGTCCAATTGCCTGTGGGTCTCATAGTCCTATGAATCCTCCATATGTACAAAATTAAATTAGTTTTTCCCCTGTTAATTCTTCCTGTGTTATTTTGATTATTAAACCAGCCAAGTAGAGTAAATAGTTTTTCTCCTCGATATTTTAGAAAAGCAGAGTATTGATTCCAGATAACAGGCAATTAATTAATTATGGCAATTTATTTCTTTCACATTTTCTTTGCTTAACCACACTAAAACATAACTCTAAATTTGACCCTATCTTCAGGGTCTTTATATAACATATATATCTCATTTATTTTTCCACACATCTATTTTACTGGCCAAAGGAGAGACCTAGGTTTGGAATCTCCTTTTAACTCCCGAGTAACTCTGGGAAGCTGATCAAGAACTGTCCCACTGTGCCATCAGTTAAAGTCTGTGCCTGTCTGACAAGTCAGAGCAGCCTTCAGTGAACTTTCCAATATTTGTGATCACAAAGGTTAGAGAAAACCAAGTGCCTGACAAATTTAAGGCATTCTTCTCACTGCATACTTTTGTAGCATAGGAATTATTAAACTTCTTTATAAATAAAGTTGTCCACCTAGTTTTAATTTTTTTCTTTCTCAAACTATAAATAGGTGCAGCCCAATTCAGGTCTATCTCATGGTGAGTCCTGCTATTGGGTGAACAGTTATAATGAAATTACATTGGATTACTATGCAGATGCACGCATATCTTGATGTGTTTTGTCTTTCATTTTTAGACTGAAGTCAATTCTACTTTAGTGTCAGTACATTCTGGGGAGAAGGGGATACCCTACTGTGATTTCAGCATAATAAAGTCTGATTGAAGTGTCAATGATTCAGCTGTGTTTTGTATTACAGAGTTAAAAATGGGCTTTCATTTAAACAAAAGGGTTCAGAATAGATGGGGGTGTCAGGACAATAGGGCACTGCGGAACAATTTAACTATGTGGCATACGCCATTGAAAAATAAAAAAGAATTTATTAACTTGACCCTGACCATGACTGGCGCTGTGTGACCTCTCTCACACTTCAGAAACAAGATCTTTACAAGCAACACAACTTTTGGAACACATATTACTTTTTATTTTCTTGGATATTATTGCTAATGATGTGATATTGTTTAACCAAATTGTTTCAAATTTTTAGGAAAGGGAATACTAAATATAAAAAAGCCTAGAGATTTTATTATTCAAGCATTTAAAATCATTTTCTTTTTGGGAAGTTAGAGGCAGGTGTGGGAAAAGAGCTTCTAAATACAATGATAGCAGTCTTGATAGTGAAGTGGGATATCTTTGCAGAATATAGATAGTTTCATTCAAATTCTTATTATGGCTGTGGATTTAATAATTACAATAATAAAATAATTTTGAGATTATAATAGGAATCTAGATCACACCTTTCTTTTAAAATATTATACATATAAATATAAATTGGCAGTCAATATAGTTCATAATTAAGAGTCAAAAAGCAAGAGCATAATCTTACCTTTGCAGATAACTAATGGGCCAAACTTAGTCAAACTCTGGCATTCTGAACCTACATCTGTTAAAATAAAGAGTTGGGCCAGGTCTCTAGTCCTCTACTTCAATGCTTCTACCCTCTTCTGATTCAAAAATCAACACTCTAGACTTGAGTTTTCTCACTTGCAAAATCAGTAGCTGTACATTGTTGATAAGGTGATGTACATAAAACCCTAAGCAGAGTGCCAACATAGTGTCAGTGCACAGTGTATGCCAGTTGCTGCCATCATTATTATCAGAGTTGCCATTGTGGTTGTCATTGTCAGTCATCATCATCATCGTCCTCATCACAATGGTCATCATCTTCAAGTGTAAATATTATGGGTGATTGGTATTTTCTTTTTATATTTTTCTATATATTTCAGAATTCTGTATACTTATTCTTTATTAATGTTATCATTGAGACTGAGGGAAGGGGGCAGGGCACAACCACTGAAGGAATGACACAGCCATTGAGGACAGGACAAACTGGTTACAACCAAGCTGGTGGAATATTCGACTTCCAGTAGACCTTGAGCCTAATGGTGCACCCACAGACACCATGACAGGTCCTAGCTGACCATAAAAGTTCCAAAAGTGGGCAAAGGGCCAATTCCTGGAAATCCCTGCCCCTTCCCCAAAGTAGCTAGAATAATCCTTCTATTTATTAGCATATGAAATTACCGAGCCTATAAAAACTAACAACTCAGCCCCTCATGATCGCTCTCTCTCTTGCATTCTGAGACATCATGCACTCTGTCTATGGCATGTGTATCTATTTTTACTAAACACCCCCACACTTCTCAGTCTCCCTCTTGCATTCTGAGATGGCTCAAATTCTGCCATGGAGTAGATATCACTTAAGCCGCTCTCCCTTCTGAGTGAGATGGCCCCCACTCTGTCTAGGAAGTGTGTAGATCTCTCTAAATAAACATGCTTTCACTTTGCTATGCCTTCCTCTTGAATTCTTTCCTATGCAAGGCAAGAACCTCTTCTCCAGCAACATCTTGTCACATACTTATTATAGGTTCATAGAAGAGGTATTGACTTTTGTCATCTGATTCGAAACACATGACAAAGTTGGCAGAATTCGCTAGAATGGATCAGGTTATACTCCACTTCTTTCCTTTAAAAATGTTACTCATTAGACTGTAAGTAGAGACAAGTTGTCACTAAAATTCAAGCACAACAATTTGTCTTACTTATGAAATATATCCACTAGACAAGGGATAAGGAAATATAGTGCATTTTTATCTTTTTTCTGCAAAAGTTTGACAAAATCTTTGGTACCTTTCCACGTGGCTACTTCTGTCTGTCAGCAAGGGCACTGCCAAGGAGGAAAACACTTTCCTCTGCCATCTTTGGTTCAATATTTGGAGTCCTGAAAATTAAACTGACAAAAGACAGATAAATAAAAGAAAAGCCAAATTTTCATCAAGTCCTTTTATTAACATACATAGGGAAGGTCACAGACAAATGTGATTCCAGGAAGTGATTAGACACTGGGGCTTATATACCTTCTTAATAGGGGAAGTAAAGGGGGGAAAGACACTTCTGGGAAAGTGAAAGGTGTTTTAACATGGGAAGAGGTGAGGAAGCAGAGAAACTTAGGGGAAAACAAATAACTTTCAGGAAAGACAAATGGGCCTTTAAGATAATAGAAGGAGAACTTGAGAGTTTTGGGGCAATGTCTGTTTACGTGTGGGGCTGACAGCTTCCTGCCAGTGGTAAGAATCAATCTCCCCTGGCTGCCAAACCCCAGGAAAGGGGGTTTATGACAATTGAGTTTTTTGGGGATAGAGGCTCTGCTTTTAAGGAAGATAAGGGAGTTCAGAAAAAAAAAAATCTATTCTCAAATGCCTTTAACACAAAGTAATTTTTATACCACAGTGGACTATCCCTGACCCCTGCAGCACTGTTCATTTCATGATGTGTGAGGAAAGTTTTGAAATATATTGGATGCTCCCTCTGAATAAACAACTTACTCAGATCAATATATATATATATATATATATATACATATATATATGTATATATATATATATATATATATATATATATATTCACTTTACTAGGTGGCATTGCTTTAAAAATATACCCAATGGATATTGTGGTTGTACAGAGTCTGGAAAGTTGCTGTTGGCTCATAAAGAGTGACAGAGAGAACTGCCTATTAGTGGATCTTCAATCCTTATCCTCTCTGGAACCTCCTTGTTTAAGTGGAATCACTCCCCAAATGTTTCATAGAGATAATAGTTGTGTGATCCTGGTGTTTGCAGATGGAAACAGTAATTTTATTTATTTCACACTTGAAGAAATTAAGATTTTTAACACTGTTCCTCACTTGATTTACACTTTTAGATCAACTTGGTGCATATCTAATAGATCTGCATTCAGTTGATGCATTAACATTTTTACATCTGTAACTCAATTTAAATCTTAAATGACTTAGTGCCACATTGAGGCATTTTCTTCCCAGCAGCTGTGCTATCAGGAAGAGATTTAAGAATTCTTTTATGTAATCAACCCATGTTCACTGTAAAAACTAAACAGAAAATTCATATAAGCAAAAAGAAAGATGGAAAACTTTAGATAAATATATGAACAAGAGATAACACTGTTAAAACTTTTATGTTCTTCTAGACATGCAACACAAATGTATATAAATTATTTTATGAAACAAGGAGGGGACTACTCTTCATACTGTTTTGTAATTTGCCTTTCTCCCTGAGAATTGTGTCCTGAATATTCTTCTTTTTCAAGTATTGCCTTTGTCCCCTTATAAAATTGAAACATACTTTAAAAAACTGTAGCCTATCCTCAGATATTCAGATTGTGTCACTATTTCAGTAATAAAAGCATTTTACTTTGACCATCCTTTTCATGTATATTTATACACATATCCTGTTAGATATATATCCTATTCAGAATACATCCTTAGAAATATGTTTCAAAGTTTACAAATATTTTTAAGTAACCACAATTTTGCAAATTATAATCTTTACTTTTAATAAGTGACTTTTTTTCTATTTGCTGTTAATGAATGAATAATCACCCTCTGCCCTCCTTGTCTTTGCCCCCATGATAGTCCCATGTTCTTGCTTCCCTGATTTGAATTTTTTGGTGTTTTTCTTTTTCCTTTATTTAGTGCTTTTAATTTATGTTTCTGACTCTCTGTTGAATTGGCAAACAATAGATCAAATATGAAAAATAATGTAAGTGACAGTCTGATGTTGCTTAAGTGCAAACGAATAATAATGCCTTTTAACTTAAAACTGTAAAACTCACATAAATGATGAATGGAAAGTAACTTGGGAATAAAAATATAGGCCTATGAAACTGTGGAGAGACACAAACGTTTAAGATAATAAAGAATTCTATTTTTTAGTACTCCTCTTTCTTAACCTCACATCAACTTATGAAAACTACTCAGCCTCAGTCCCACATTTGACTGCCTGTGAAGTGTACTGTTTTTAATATCTCCTGTTGCCTAAGGATTTATATAGGAAAGACTTTCAAAATTTTATGAACAGTGAATAGAGTAAGAATGTTTTTCACCATTTACAAAAGTAACTATACAAAAGTAACTTGTCAACCTATTTGAAATTAGTTCATTTTATGCTGATATTTTATACAATGAAAGTTATTACTAAGAATAAAGAAAGTAGAGGTACAAGTTTGTGGAATCTCAGCTAGATTATATAAAATAATCCATGTTTCAGAGTTCAGGTGGGTGGTTGTCACAAAATGATCTGACGTATGTCACTCTTTAATAGAGCTGTTGAGAAGATTACAGAAAGATTATGTTAATCAAAAGCATAGTTCTCTTAAAATGAATAACACTGTTTGATACAGAGATCATTAAACTTCTTCAGTTTTTTTATTGGAAAAGCCTTCTTTTGTATTCCCAGGTCCACACATCTATTAGTTAAAACTGGAATGGACCTGAGGCTTCCCTGATAGCACCAGGATTCTTTGTTTCCATTGCACTTAGTATATTCCTCGGGTAAAGCCCTTTGCCACACCGGAATGTTATTGATCATTTTAAATAGCTTTCTTCTCTTCTAACTTTTGAGCAGCGTAACTCTCATTCATTCTTGTGTCCCTCAGCATAATAAAGTCTATTATTTGTACATTGAAAAATGTCCAGATCAGGTACTGCTTTGTCACCCAAAAGCTCACCTAGGTATCACCCATTGGCTCCAGCTCAGTGATTTAGACACTTAACATATCACCCAGGTGAAGCCAGTAGAGACATTGACAAGCAAGCTGTTAGGCAGAGTGGGGAAGGTTTTTTCTTTGTAGATTCATTAATGTAGTATAGGAGTCATCCTGACAATTTAAAAATTGTATTTTTCCTTTTGCAGTGCATACATTCTTATAAAAACAAGGTTTCATTAAAAAAATTTGTTTGTGAAATGAAATAACTTATAAAAACCAGAATTAGTTATGGATTCCTCAGTGTCACATGTGCATCTCGCCTTTCACACATTACATTTGTTTTTGTTGATGTTAATAGTGGAGTAACTCCTGATAGGCTTTGGTGGGAATAGTTTTTTGAGCGTTTATGTATGAATAATATTATTATTTGTTAGCAATCATTATTAAGTAGTAATGAGTAAGTACGTGGCACAGACTTGTTTTGATGGCCTCTCTTGCATTACCTCCCGTGTTATAACAGTTCCGTGAGTAGCTGCAGTGGCTGATGAGATTACTGTCCCGCTGCGGATATCTGCGCCTACACAGGGGGAATGGCTGGCTCTAGCCTTCCCGTGGCATTTCTCATTTCCACTGCTCACTCTCGTTGGAAGGAATGTAGAGGAAATAAAAGATAATAAACATTGAGTAACTTAATTCTTATATTTCTAAAGATTCAAAAATATTATTTTTACTTGAGGGTTTCATCTTTTCTATCAATAAAAATTAGAACATATTATTTTCTTTCCTTTTAACTTCAAATATGTTTTTTTAAAAACATGAATCATTATTACTATACTTGTAACTCTTCCTGGGGGTCACACCAATTGCTGAAATTACATTCTAAAAAAGGTATTTTTGCTATTTTAAATGATTATTGTTGAAGTTAATTTAGCTTGAAAAGGAAAAATCTGGTGACAATCTAATATACTCACAGCTTTTGTTCTTCTGTCATTCTCTCTGCATGTGCCCTGCTCCTGATTATAATTTAGAGGTAAGTTTTTGCTGTCACATAGGCTGAACTAGAATGACATTTCGTTTTCTTAAGATATGCACACCCTGGAGATGGTTGGTTAATTATAATGTGAAAGCTGAAGCAAGAGGTGAGATCATGTGACATGAAAATCAAACACTATTATGTGCCCACAATTTCAAAGGCTCACTTGTGATTCTGGAAAGCCATGGGGACGTCTGAGAGAGACAAGAACATAGAAGTCTGCTCTACAGGGATGGTCACCTGGCCCAGAGAAACTGTGTACTGTTAACTTCCCAAGAGTATCTTTCTATAAAAACAATTTTAACAAAGTGGTTATTTTTGGAATAAGAGTTGAGGAAAATAGGTTTTAGGAGGGCTACAAGGAGATATAAACTGACTCTTTACTGTTTTACTCCTTAAAAAATGAATATGAAAATTTTAAGATTTAAAAGATAGTAATGTTGGATAAATATTATGGACATTGGTCTCTATGCGTCTGAATGTATTTGAACTCATCAAATACAAACTAAATTAAAATAATGTGTTAAATGGAGAAGTGCAAAGGCAATTTCTCATTCTACCATCCTAAAATTTCAAGAAGACAAAACTCTTTCAGATAACTAAAAGTAATTGGGAAACGTGACCTGAAAATAAGGGTAAATAAAATTAGTATTGATTTACTGCAGTAGGCTAGATAATAGTCTTCACAAAATTTTGAGTGTTTATGTAAGTAGCAGATCTCTTTTTGTGTGAGGAAGTAGTGAACATGAGGAAATAATTTGTATTGTAATTATCAACTCAAGCTATCACTTAAAATCTCAGTCTTAAAGATGAAGGCTTAAAATTTGACTTGATCAAGAATACAACTAAAATATCAAACATTAGCATATGTCATATTAAAAAGAACATATAAGATATTATCTCAAACTTTGAAACTATTTTGATGCTTTGCCATCTGGAAAAATGTTTACAGCTTTAATTGTCACAGCGTGAGATAGCTAAAATTGAAACAGAAAAAGTCTAAGAAAGGTTGCAAAAACAATGCAGAAAAACAGAATAGGGTGAGATGTTGCGTGAGGATTTTTCAGTCGTGCAGGGCAAACTCTGGGAGAAGGTGTGCGGTTACTATCCAAAAAAGTGTGGACACTTAGCCAAGCCTAGCATGATTTACAAGTGGACACCCTTTGTTGCTTGTGAGAGGTTAACTTGTCCCTCACAAAACAGATAACATTTTCTAAGAGTAGGGTGACATAAAACTACAGATGGATTGAAAGAAGTTTAGAAAAAATCATTAGTCATTTATCCATGATGACTAACTGGGAGAAATGTGGCTGTTGAGGGGAAGAAAATCATTATTTCTCTCCTATCCTACCTCTCCTCTCTTTGACCAAACTTTAGGCAGGCTCCTCTGAACTCTCTTTTCAACCAGGTTTCATCCTTGGGCCTGGCCTTTGGCCTGCCTAGTGTAGTTATAACAGAAAGCCTGCTAAGTCAGTTTAGCGAGCATCCCGCCCACCCACTGACATCTGATGACCCTGGCCTGCCTTCAGCAACAATCCTGTTAGGTCAGTTTAGCAAGAAACTGCCTACCCTTGATGTCTTTCTCCTCTTAGAATTTTCCATCCCCTGACCCCCTCGCTCTTCTGGCTGATGGAAAATCCCCGGCTGTCTGCTGTACTTGGAGTGGGGCCTGACCTGATCTCCCTTCCCTATTGCGATAATCTTGACACCTATTGTGACAGTCCTGATAAAGTTTTTCTTACTGTTTTAACAAGTGTCAGAATACATTTTTTTCTTTAATACCTGTCTGTTCTTTCCTCTGCTAAAGACAGAATGCTGGGGTCAAATCCAGCATAGGAATTCTCATGATCTTTTAAACATGGTGTGGATAGGAATAAGATTAAATTTACACTTGTGTCTTGAGTGGCTCACATATGAAAGGCCCTATTTGTACTGATCACTTAGGAATATATATATATAATATATATATATTATATATATATAACTTTAAAAGCTTATGGGCAAAATAAGAAAATAATGTACACACAAAACAAGAATAAAAGCACAAGGGAGCAGTCACATTGAATCACTAGTGGTAGATTTCATGAAGAACTGGAGGAATTAATAGGGTAATAAAAGGGACAGATGGAGTGGATTTCACAAAGAGTAACTTTACAATGATTCAAAATGCAGAGGTTTAGGTAGTAAATTTCATTAAGGTGGTGCTGATAATATATACAAGAGAGGCCCTCCCAGCAGAAGACACTGAATGAGAAAAGTTCCTCTGTCTTAAAGAGTGGATTTG
The DNA here is from genome assembly GCF_048564905.1 of Vicugna pacos. Classification (NCBI taxonomy): domain Eukaryota; kingdom Metazoa; phylum Chordata; class Mammalia; order Artiodactyla; family Camelidae; genus Vicugna; species Vicugna pacos. Next base: position 79,925,475 of record NC_132987.1, read on the forward strand.
AGCACAGTAGATACGGTGTAAATCTCTGCCACTTACCATATAAGCTTATTTAAAAATTCTACCTCTCTGCATCTCAGTTTCCTCATTCATAATAAAAACTAGAATATTTTACAAGCCTATTTCTGTGACTAAAAAAATATGATAATGAATGCAAAGTGCTTTGTTAATTGTAAAGCATTATTATGCAACTATAAAGGATTATTGCTTAATTCTCAATGCATTGGGGAGTACTGAAGAATTTTGAGATGCTAAAAAATATAATCATAATCTCATTTTAGAAATATTTACTGGGCAAAGTTACAGGGAGATAACATGAAAGCAACAAGTCTGTTGCAGTGGTTCCAGTGAGAGACAAGGAGAATTAAAACACAGCGATAGGCAGTTAAGAGACAACTTGTGTTGAATTTTAGCAACTGGTTAGAAATGGGGGGAAAAAAAGGGAGAAAACAAAGATGACTCCAGAGTTCCAACTTTGATGAGAATGGTATCATTAACAGAAGAAAAAAATCATGAGAGAAAGAGTTCAGAAGAAAGACAATGAGCTTGACTTTGAAAAGATAGGTTTAAGGATTCCAGTGAGATATTCAGGCAAAAATGCCCAGCAGGAATTGAAAATATAGCATAGCTGAGGGATCTGGGAAAGAGATAAAGATCTGGAAATCAATTATTAGTCATTTACTAATCACTGGTTAGTATCAGTTGATACAATAGAAATGAATATAGATGGTGGTAAAAAATGATGGTGAATGAATCACACTATGGTGATGTTGATAAAATTCTAATTGGTAACATCTACTTTTGAGATTAGAAATGTCATCTGTTGAGAGTGAGAGTTTATGGATTATATTGAGATACAGATTATCTACTGAGAATGCCAGATCATATCAGTTAATTAAATACTGGTTGTAATATTAGAAAACAGCTGTATGAGGCCATCTAGTTTCTTCTGGAAATCCCTGTTCTTTTAGGAAAGTGTCCCATCCTGTCAGTTCAGGCTGCTATAATAAAGAGATGTGGTGGCTTGCACAGCAGAAATTATTTCTCACAGGTCTGGAGAATGGAAAGTCCAAGATCAGCATAGTCAAGTCCTGGTGATAATTTACTTCCTGGTTAGCAGGTGGCTGTCTTCTTGCCGTGTCCTCACATGGCAGAGAACAGAGAGAGCTCTAGTCCCTCTTCTTATGAGGACAATAATCCCATCGTAGGGGCTCCACCATTATGACTTCATCTAACCCTAATTACCTCTCAAAGGCCATGTTTTAATCCTTTTCATCTGGGGTTAGAGTTTCAATGAATACATTTTAGGGAGACACAAACATATCCCCACTTGTAGGGTTACCATTCAAAGAGCATAGTTCTATCGCTTCTTGGCCTTTTGGCTAAGATCATGTGCAAAGAGCATAGTTCTATAACCATAAGGGGAAAGGTCTTTCCAGGCTTGCCAATGGTGGTAGGCAGGAAAACTTTCCCTCAAAAATACCCATGTTCTTATCCCTGGAGACTAAAAATATATTGCATTACATAATAAAAAAGATATCCATCGCACGTGTGATTAAGTTAATGATCTTTAGATGGGGAGATTATCTTGGACTAAAGGGGTTGACCCAGTGTAGTCATAAGACTCTTTATAAGAGAGAGGCAGTAGAGTCAGCCAGAGAAGGAGATGATGGATGCTATGATTTTGGCTTTGAAATAAAAGAAGGGGCCAGGAGCCAAAGAAAGCAAGCAGGCATTGGAAAAGGGATGGAAATAGATTCTCCTTTATAGCCTCTAGAAGAAATGCTGGACTCTTTAACATGTTGATTTGAGTCCAGTAGTACCATTTCAGGCTTCTGTTCTCCAGAACTTAGGAGGATAATTTTATATTGTTTTAAACTCCTAAGAGAGTGGTATTTGAGGTAGTAACTATGAAACAAATATACTTATCAACATACTTGGCCCTCCTTTTCAGAGAAATTATTTCAGGCCAGCTAATCATAAATTATTTCTCTTCTTTGGTGATTCAAACAAGAACAATAGTCCCACTGGTTGATATGAATACTGGAAAACATAATTGACGTGTGATAGATCTCTATTTGGGTATCTACTAAAAAGGACCCATAAAACTCAAATCAAAAGAGATCATCTCTGTCATCATACAGAGAGTGTGTGCCTAAAAATAGCACAGAGCTAAACATAATCAAGAAATTGGGAAAACAAAGCAAACAATAGATTCCTGATGTCTTTGGCTGATCAAGGATTCCACTATAACAACTTCAAAAATCCATGAGCCAATATTTTCTTTAAATAAAATTTGAGTTGAATTTATTAAGTTGACTGAAAAACCCTAGACCAATACACAGGATAAAAGACATACTATGACTCAAAATGGAAAGAGTGGAGCTGGAATTAATTGGCACAAAGCATATTAAGAAATTGTAAAATTTGCTGGCATATTGAAGCTCCTGAAATTGATGTTACAGAATAGGAGAAAGAAAAATGTAGAAAACAAGTGTTAAATGGTTGAATTAAGTAGGAATGAGCTTAAAAATTGGTAGGTAGAGAAAAGTAGAAGAGAATATTAGAAATAATTGGTATGACTTATGATAAAGAATTATGAGAGACATCTAGAAACAGTATTATGGGCAGGCATAAGTGTGACCCCCTTGACTAACAGAACATAGGAGGAAGCTAATGAGAATAGCTCTGCATTGGAAGAATCAGTGTTGCTCAATGAAGAGAACTGGGGGATAATGGAATTATAAAATTTAAGCAACCCATATACTTCAGAAATTTTATTTTATTTTATTATTTTTGGGGTTTGAATTTTTTACTATTTTTAAATTTTATTTTTATACAATTTTGAAAAGTTACTTTCCACTTATAGTTATTTCAAAATATTGGCTATTTTCCTTGTATTGTATAATACATCCCTGAGCCTATCTTATACCCAATAGTTTGTACCTCTCAAACCCCCTCCTCCCAACTGGTAAGCACTAGTTTATTCTCTGTATTGTGAGTCTGCTTCTTTTTTGTTATGGTCACCAGTTGTAGTTTTTAGATTCTGTATATAAATGATGCCATACAGTATCTGTCTTTTTCTGTCTGACTTATTTCACTTAGCGTAATGCTCTCCAAGTCCACCCATGTTGCTGCAAATGGCAAACTTTTGTTCCTTTTTATGGCTGAGAAGTAAAGTATTCCATTTTGTGTGTGTGTGTGTGTGTGTGTGTGTGTATCACATCTTCTTTATCCATTCATCTGTTGATGGACACTAAAAGAAACCATCAACAAAAATAAAAGACAACCTACTGAATGGGAGAAAATATTTGCAAATTGTATGACTGATAAGGGATTACTATCCAACATATATAAACAGCTCACACATGTCAACATCAATAAAACAACCCAGTTAAAAAATGGACAGAAGAGCTGAATAGACATTTTTCCAAAGAGAAAATGCAGATGGTCAACAGGCACATATAAAGATGCTTGCCGGGATGCTCAACTTTGTTAATCATCAAAGAAATGCAAATCAAAACCACAGTGAGATATATCCTCACACCTATCAGAATGGCTGTCATTAAAAAGAACACAAATAACAAATTTTGGCAGGAATGTGGAGAATAGGAAACCCTTGCACACTGTTGGTGGGAATGCAAATTGGTGCAGCCATTATGAAAAGCAGTAGGAGGTTTCTCAAAAAACTAAAAACAGAACTACCACATGACCTAGCAATTCCACTCCTGGGTATATATCCAAAAAAAACCACAAACACTAATTTGAAAAGATACATGAACCCCAATGTTCATAGCAACATTATTTACAACTGCCAAGACATGGAGACAACCTAAGTGCCCATGAACAGAAATTTTAGATTTGTGATTTTTAAAAATGTTTTAGTTCTCTAACCAAAATTTAAAGTGTAACTGGTAAGAGAAAATTTCACCTGAATGGAAGGATCCCATGGTACTCAACTGAGCCAGAGTTTTCTAATGCATAGGAAATTGATTCTTTTCCGAACTGGTAGTCGGTGATAGAAGAGAAGAAGTAAGAGGTAGAGGAAGGGAAGTGAAGTGGGGGGAAGAGAAGAAGGAATGGCTTTAGGAAAAGGATCAAAAGCACAGTTAGCAGTAGAAGTGTAGTAAGCCAGAAAGAGAAAGAAAAGTATCATATATCACTCATATGTGGAATCAAGAAAAGACATAAGTGAACTTATGTTCAAAGCAGAATCAGACTCACAGATACAGAAAACAAGCTTACAGTTACAGGAGGCAAAGAGGATAGGGAGGAATACATTGGGAGTTTAGGATTTGCAGACACTAACTATTATATATATATAACAAATAAATGACAAGTTCATACTGTATAGCACAGGGAACTATATTCAATATTTTGTAATTGCCTATAGTTAAAAAGAATATGAAAATAAATACATATATGTATGTGTATGACTGAAACATTATGCTGTACACCAGAAATTGACACAACACTGTAAACTGACTATACTTCAGTTTAAAAAAGCAAAAACAAAAACAAGAAAACTCAATAGTGGTCGATTGTCTCCTGTTACTACTGCCTTCACTTTATTCCCAACCACTCTGCTCTTTTTCCAGCAGAAGCAATTTAATTTTCACAGAACATAGATTCCCTACAACAACGCTTTTGGATAATGGCATTTACTCACAGAGCACTCAGAGAACATTTGTTGATGAAAACGATGTTTGTTTTTCAATTATTACCATTCTAATGAGCAGTGAGACGGATTAAAGGTGAGAAAAGAAGCGTTCTGGATTACTCATGTGGGGATAACTAGGAGCTGAATCAAAAGTAGAGCAAAAAGTTGCTTTACTGTCTCTCTTTCTTACTCTGTAGTGGGCTCAGATGCCAGAGGATGCGGTGAATTGTGTTAGTCAAGCATAAACCCTATTCCTTCTCAAGTTTAATTCCAGAGTATAAAGTAACACTTCTCTGAATATGACTTCTCTCAAAGAAGCAGAAATGTTCAACTGTGTAAGAGCAGGACTTCATCCAAGATAAGCAATCCTGTATAAAGTTTTAAAAATGGCTGTGAAAAGCAGTGGTACCCATGCTACTTGTGTGTAAAATATTTAAATAAGTTTGCATGTTGTTGGGGCTCCAGATCTGAAATTTGGCAGTCCCCTGTGTTTCATGCTGAACTATTCTGAGGTTTCCTGCAACTTGGGCAGAGCAAGGAGAATGTCACCACTATCATCTGGGTTAAAGTTAAGGAAATATGCTTATAGATTGCAGCTCCAGTTGTTTTGTAAAGCCTTTAAAAAATATTACCTGCAGAAAATTGTTTTTCTATTGTAAAAAAAAAAAAGCCCTCACCTTTCCTCCTAATGTTTTCCATTTTTCTGTCTAATGAGGATCTTAAGTTTCTAACAGCAGTTTCATCTAAATGCTTCTAGCTGACTTTGCCTTTTATTAAACAGAATGCTTAGTTAGTCAGCAATGGAAGAAAAGCGCTAAGATTTCACAAGTTTGTTGACCTAAGTTTACAGAGAAATGCATGTAGAAATTTTAAAAGTAAGGAAAAAGCAGGAAAGTTGTTTGCATTTTAATACACATACAACTAAACATTTGTCATGCTTCCTTACAAAACCTCCAACCTGTCACAGCTAAAGCCCACTTCCCCCATCTTTCTGTTACCTTTTTTTTCCTCACACAAAGTTTTTGGACAAAAGTCAACCTTATTGTAATTATTCCTTCAGGTGGGCAAAATAATTGTGAAGCATTAGATGAATCACAAGTTAGGGAAAATTGTGTCAATTTTTCCAGTGGAAAAAATTTTTTTTCTCTCCCCATCCACACATATATACTACCCTACCCTCAACATCCATCATCAGTGAGGCATATTTGGTACAATCGAGGAATCAACATGGACACATTATTATCAACCGAAGTCCATAGTTTACATTAGGGTTCACTCTTGATGTTATAAATTCTGTGGGCTTTGACAAATCCATAATGACATGTAGCCACTATAGTATCATACAGAATAATTTCATTGCCCTAAAAATCCCTTGTGCTCCATCTATTCATTCCTCCCTCCCTCCCTCCCTCTCCCAAACCCCTGGAAACCATGATCTTTGTATTGTTTCTGTAGCTGTGCCTTTTCCAGAATGTCATTTGGTTGGAATCATACAGTTTATAGCCTTTTTACACTGGCTTCTTTCATTTAGTAATATGTCTTTTAAGTTTCTTCCATGTCTTTCATGGTTTGATAGATCCTTTTTTTTTACTGCACATGTATTTTTTAATTTATATATACGTACTGTTCATTGTTTCCAAGAATGTTTAGAGCTTTAGCTTTTTAAACTTACATAGTTATCAAAGGAATAAATCCAACCAAAAATAAGAATTAATTCAAAAAAGATACATACACCCTGCTATTAACAGCAACATTATTTATAATTGCCAAACTATGGAAGCATCCTAAGTGCACTTCAACAGTTGAATAGATAATAAAGATGCAGCATACACACACACACACACACACACATATGTATGTATGTATGTATGTATATGCTGCATCTTTATTATATATATATATAATATATATATATAATGGAATACAACTCACCCATAAAAAAGAAATGAGAATTAATCATGTTGTCCAGTGATAAAGGACAAGCCTCAGAAGGTCATGCTTGATCTGCTCCCAGGCTAGCTGGGGCTCACAGTGTCCTCCTGGGCCATCGGTATGCAGAACTAGGAGCCCCTCCACTTCATTCACAGGCTTTTTTTGTTTCCTCCACCTGGCTGCATGTTAATGAAGAAGGTTTGCAGTGTCATCTGCTGGTGGCAAATCCTAGGATATATCTACCAGCATTCAGAATGGGAGGGTTAACTTGTACTGAGTTAGGGGCCCTCTAATTAGGAGAACACAACTAAAAGCTTATCAAAATGTATTTCTTTGAGTTAAATTGTGATGTCTTGAAATGTATATATAATGGGTAACTTGATGGGGTAAATTACCAGTCTGTTTTGCATTTGATCATTAGTCATTTATTACTGTATAGAAAGATCGGTAATATTATCACAGAATCATGTATACTAATAGCTCAATTATAAGAATAATAATTATATGTAAATTCAGGGGTGATGCATATTAAAAGATTTTCCATAATTATTTTAAATTGAGAAAGAATGATATTTCTTTGTGATTCTAACAGAAATTTGCTTCAAGTAAAATACGCTTTTGATGTGACAGAGTTTATAGGAAACTTTTTTTAAAATTTAGGTATAATTGACACATAACATTATATTAGTTTCAGGTGTACAATGTAATGTTTTGATATTTCTGTATATTATGAAATCATCACCACAATAAATCTAGTTAACATCCATCACCATACAGTTACAATTTTTTTTCATTATCAGAAGAACTTCTAAGATCTACTCTCTTAGCAGCTTTCAAATATACAGTACAGTAGTATTGACTATTGTCATCATGTTGTACACTACATCCCCATGACTTATTTATCTTATCACTAGGAGTTTATGCATTTTGACCCCCTACACTCAATTTTGCCCAGCCCCACCCCACTGCCTCTGGCAATCACTAAACTGTCCACCGTAACTATGATGTAGGACACATTTTCAGCAACTTTTAAGATTACAGGCTATCTTGTTCAAGGTATTATATCCACATATTTTATATGCATATTTATTGCCTGTCCTCATAAGCAGCTATGTGGTCTGGAAATTCTTGGCAGTGGAAATTAAAAATAAAATAAAATATGTTTTTTTTTCCACTTCCATCTCTGATGTTTTTCATACTTGCTCTCTTCTACTTTTGATTGTTTCTTTGATAGCAGATTTCAGAATAACTTTCATGTGGGTATTTTAGTTTTAGCTTTAGCTAAGACAGAGTAAAATGAATAAATAATGATCTAGCTTAGATATGGATCATGGCTTCAACAACAGTAAGATCTATGGCTTCTTTGTCCAAATTTTGCAGTATATATTTTTAATGTAATTTTCACAAAGGCAATGTAACCTGTAAAATACTAGATATTTATTGAGTGTCTAATATATGTTAGGCAATGTGTAGACAATGAACGTATAGTTATAATAGATGCAACAGAAAGAACTTGTTCCTTTTCAGCAAAACATTCTTTCCAACATTTGAGACATTTGAGAAGCACAATATGTTTATTAGGATAAAGGATATTATTCTAAAAAGAAATTGTCTGAATAAGACAGATCATAATGTACCAGCAATAGACTGGTACACCAGAAGTTATTGATGGAGCAGCCGCTAACAAAAGAGATAATAAAAACCATTGGAAAAGATTAGTTCAGTTGCCAAAATCAAATTGAGTAGGGCTGAGAAGAAGGAAAAACCTAATAATATGTTCCATTATGGTTTAAATTCCCCTCAAAACATGCCGCATGTGATTTGCAGATAAACCAAAGGAAGGAATAAAATTATTATGTGTCATTACGTAAAAGAATGAAAAAGAGACTAGATTGGAAAGACTGTTCTGCCCTAGCATCAGACCTGGTGTACACAGGAGTCTATTTAGATGGGGGATTCAGGAAATTCAAGAGAGGTTTAGACCTTGATTTTATAATTTAAAACCAAAATCAAGACCAATCTGAAACTATCTCAGAATATGAGCAGAAAATTGTTGCACATTTTTTTCTATCAGTTTGTTAGTTGGTGAACTTTTTACTACTTTCAGATGTTCAAACTTTAGGTCCCATGTCTGTGCTCACAAAATGTTCCTATGCCCATAAAAAAGGTAATTTCATGCCTAAATGGAAATATCTGCCTGCATTTTGCATATAGAATATTCATTTACATAAGCAAATTCATGTTTTGAGGAAACACACTTTGTGAGTTCAACTTAGGTATCAATGGATAAAAAATTTCCCGAGTATCAGGTCTGGTTGAATGACTTCAGCCAAACCTATTGTTAGTTAGCCACTCACCCTCTGTAAATAAGTTCGTTTGTCCTTTTTTTTTTTTGGATTCCACATATAGGTGATGTCATACAGTATTTTTCTTTCTCTTTCTGGCTTACTTCACTTAGAATGATCATCTCCAGGTCCATCCATGTGGCTGCAAATGGCATTATTCTATTCTTTTTTTATGGCTGAGTAACATTCCATTGTATAAATATACCACAGCTTCTTTATCAAGTTATCTGTCAATGGATGTTTAGGTTGTTTCCATGTCTTGGCTATTGCAAAGTACTGCTGTGAACATTGGGATGCATGTATCTTTTCAAATTAGAGCTCCCTCTGGATATATGCCCAGGAGTAGGATTGCTGGATCATATGGTAAGCCTATTTTTAGTCTTTTGAGGAATCTCCATACTGTTTTCCATAATGGCTGCACCAAACTACGTTCCCACCAACAGTGTTCTGGGATCCCTTTTCTCTGCACCTTCTCCAGCATTTATCGTTTGTGGACTTTCGAATGATGGACATTCGGACTGGTGTGAGGTGATACCTCATTGTAGTTTTGATTTTCATTTCTCAGATAATTAGTGATATAGAGCATTTATCATGTGCCTACTGGACATTTATATGTCTTCATTATAGAATTGTTTGTTTAGGTCTTCTGCCCATTTTTGGATTGGGTTGCTTGTTTTTTTTCTTATTAAGTTGTATGAGCTGTTTATATATTCTGGAAATTAAGCCTTTGTCAGTTTAGTCTTTTGCAAATATTTTCTCCCATTCCATAGGTTGTCTTTTTGTTTTGCTTATGGTTTCCTCTGCTGTGCAAAACTTATAAGTTTAGTGAGGTACCATTTGTTTATTTTTGCTTTTATTTCTATTGCCTGGGTAGACTGCCCTAGGAGAACATTGATAAGATTTATGTTAGATAATGTTTTGCCTATGTTTTCTTCTAATAGGTTTATAGTGTCTTGTCTTATGTTTAAGGCTTTAAGCCATTTTGAGTTTATTTTTGTGTATGGTGTGAGGGTGTATTCTAACTTGATTGATTTACATGCAGCTGTCCGTTATCCCAACACCATTTGCTGAAGAGACTGTCTTTACTCCATTGTATGTTCTTGTCTCCTTTGTCAAAGATTAATTGACCAAAAATATGTGAGCTTATTTCTGGGCTCTCTATTCTGTTCCATTGATCCATATGTCTGTTTTTGTACCAATATCATGCTGTTTTGTTTACTGTAGCTCTGTAGTATTGTCTGAAATCTGGGAGGGTTAATCCTCCAGCTTCATTCTTTTTCTTCAGTAATGCTTTGACAATTCTGGGTCTTTTGTGATTCCATATAAATTTTAGGATTATTTGTTCTAGTTCTGTGAAAAATGTCCTGGGTAATTTGATAGGGATTGCATTAAATCTTTAGATTGCTTTGGGTAGTCTGGCCATTTTAACAATATTAATTCTTTCAATCCAAGAACATGGGATATCTTTCCATTTCTTTAAGTCATCTTTAATTTCCTTAGTCAATGTTTTGTAGTTCTCCACATATAAGTCTTTTACTTCCTTGGTCAGATTTATTCCTAAGTATTTTATTGTTTTGGATGCAATTTTAAAAGGAATTGTTTCTTTACTCTCCTTTTCTTATATTTCATTGTTAGCATAAAGAAATACAACTGATTTCTGTGTGTTAATCTTTTATCCTGCTAACTTACTGAATTCTTTTATCAGCTCCAGTAGTTTTGGTGTGGAGCCTTTAGGGTTTTCTATATATAGTATCAGGTCATCCACAAATAATGACAGTTACCTCTTCTCTTCCAATTTGGATCCTTTATTTCTTTCTCTTATCTAATTGTGAGTATTATGCTGGCTGTAGGTTTGTCATAAATAGCTTTAATTATGTTGAGATATATTCCCTCCATACCCACTTTGGTTGGAGTTTTTATCATAAATGGGTGTTGAATTTTATCAAGAGCTTTTTTGCATCTGTTGAGACAATCATGTGATTTTTGTCCTTTCTCTTGTTGATGTGGTCTGTCATGTTGATTGATTTGCGTATGTTGAATCATCCTTGTGTCCCTGGGATGAACCCAACTTGATCATGGTGTATAATCAACCAATATCATTAATGAACATAGATGCAAAAATCCTCAACAAAATATTAGCGAATAGAATCCAACAACACATAAAAAAGACCATACACCTGTTGTGATATTGTAAACTGAAGAACATGACCTTTAGGCAAAAAACTTTCCTCAAAGGATGAGAATTCCCATTTTAAAGAGATGTGTTTACTAAACTGTTAAATACAAAGTTAAGAAAATGAGTCAGAATATTAAATCTATAAGAAACCTTGGCCTTTACTTTGTCTAATCCTTTTGCTTTGCACAGACTAACTGATGCTTAGAGAACAACATTTTCCTGTATATTTCCCTTTATCATATTCTCTTTGGAAGATAAAATCTATAGGAAAGGAAGAATCTTCCCTCAACCCTCTTAAGGTCCCTGCCTGGTTCTGAAAATTAAACTGACAAAGATTAACAGGGAAAAAGCACACTGATTTATTTAATCTAAGTTTTAAGTGACACAGGAGCCCTCATAGGGAAATGAAGAGAAACAGCTAGACTTCAGGGTTTTATGTGAGGTTTGATGGAGAGTACACAGTTGTGGAGAAATATGATAGATTAAGAAGTATGAGGTAATTATGGTAAAGTAGGGGAAACTCAACAAGGCCTGTTTGTTAGGAGTTGCTCAGCATCACTTTGTCTTCAGAGATAAGGACGTTCCTTTCCTCTGAGTATAGGGAGGGTACCTCTTCCTTGAGTTTTATGGCCTGTTTCAGGGAAGAAGGGTGGGGTTAGGGGAAGTCTGAGTGACTTCCTGTTTCTGTCATTTTCTCTAATTCCTTTAGCTTAAGATATTCAATATGCCAAGATGCCTTATTTTGTGGTAGCATGTCCTGAACCCTATAACATCAAAGTGAAGACTCTGTTATAATGGAAAAAGTTGTTTATTATATTACCAAGTGTGTGTGTGTTGGGGGGGTGGAGCAAAGTACCTGAGACAAGTGGGTGATCTAAGAGATGGGAAGGTGACCACGTCTCAGAATCAAGAACTTTGAAATTATTGTTTCCTTCTTATGGAACCACAGTTTGGTCAGTTTCTGGGACAAAATCCAATTCCATCTTGATTTTGTACAAGTAAGTTCAATAATTTCAATAACAAGAACTTTGATTTTCTAATAGCTCCACCCCCCTTTTTAAGGTTTATGATGACTAGAAGATTATATTGGAAAAGTCACAGACAATGAACCTAAGATGAGATTTTAGCTGTGTGTGTGTGTGTGTGTGTGTGTGCGCGCGCGCGCGCACGCACGCGCATTGTCTGTATATAATCCTATTGTAGAAATATCATTTCCTTAGACTGTAGAATATTTCTGGGTATTTCTGAAATATTATTCTAGATGGAAATTCAGATTTAGTTGGCTAGATGGTGATATATTCTTAGATATTTCTGCTAGTTTTTGTACTTTTTTATAGAGGCCATCTTAGACTCTGTGAACATTGTTTGCTTTAAAATTTTATTTGTCTTTTCAACCATGTCCTTAATGTTGGTTTGACCATTCTTTTTGTAGTTTGCCCAATTTCAGACTTGGAAAAAATATAATAACCTAAACTTTAATTCAAAAAATTTGTGAAAATGTTCACATACCCCTACTGCCTAAAAAAATCCCTAAAATCCATTAACTAAATTATGACCTATTTACACTTACCTTCATCAGGTTATCTTGGTGTTCTTGACTAAAACTGCTTAGCTACCTACTGATGGCATCCTATCAGTAACAAACGGATCCTTCCCTAAAAGGGAGTCATCTTTGCATGTTTATTCCCCAGCAAACACCTGTCCACCTGTCCTCCATGTGACATCCAAGGGCTCATCTCGAGTGCCCTTAATAGTCACATGTGGTGAGTGAATTAATTGTTATTTTCATATCAATACTAGTTTTTCATATGTTTATAAAAAGTTTTATTATCCATATTACCAGCTCAAGGGACCTCAAGACATATTAGTTCCCTCCTCATTCCTAAAATAGATGTACAGAAAATTTTAAAATTTTTTTCTTGGGCGTTCTAAGAAAGTGCTGCAAAGGAGTATATCTAAATAGGATAAGTTAGCTGGGAACCAGGCGCTCCAGCCATTCCCTTTGCAAAATGACAAACTGAAAGAATCTGGCTGTTGATCAGGCAAAGCTAGTCTGCTACAGTCGAGGCAGTGGGTGGGACTCAAGAGGTCAGCTAGCCTGTGGGCATGGGCTCAGCCACCTGCGAGTTCCAAAGCACATCAGCAATGAACCTCAGCAATAGGTCCATCCACTGCTACTTTGATGCTAAGCTTGGTTGTGTGACTCGAGGCACAGTGAGCCTTTTTTCCCTCCGTGAGTATTGGTTTCGGGAAGTAGGACACCCTTCCCAGTTCCTCTCCTCTCCTTTTGATCCGCACACAGGGGTTGATGCCTAGCTCAGAACATTTTCAAGTGCACTATCCTTCATTGTGTCTTCTCCATGGAAGCCCGAGGCATCAAAGAGAAGATTGTTATAATGAAAAAAGTTGTTTAAAGGGATAAAAGCACCTGAGACCAGTGGGTGATTAAAGAGTTGGGAAGGAGGGCACTTCTCAGGACCAAGAACACTGAAATAATTGCTCCATGTTATGGACCCACAGTTTAATAAGTTTTTGCGTTAACACTGAATTTTATTTTGGAGAACTTGCAGTAGCAAGAACTATGGTTTTCCAATAAAATCACCTTCTTTCTCTTTTCTTTTTAAAAAATTTATGGTGTTTAGGGAGGATAGATTGGTAAGTTGCAGATAATCTATTTCCTTTGTTCCCCTCTACTCTACTCTCATCTTGTCTTCTTTCTTCTTTCATCACATTCTTGCTCTATCTTTATGGTCAAGGGGAATGACCTCCTTTCTGAGCGCTTAAGTTTTCTAACCCCATGTATACCCTTCCTTTTGTGGCCGTTGATTAGGTTCTTATCTTGTCGAAGAAAGAATTCAGAGATGAGACACAGAGGTTAAGAAAGTAAAGTAAGGGTTTATTAAGTGATAGTACACTCTCAAGGGGAGAGCAGGCAGGCTCAGGTGAACGGCTGTGTTGAATTTCTTTGGTAAGTTGGTTACAAAGGGTGTAAAATGAATGGGTGGAATATTCATTGGGGAAGGAAGGGTTTGGGGTCGTGTTCCCTGATTTTCATCCCACCTCCACCTTCCGAAAGGGAGGAGGGATTTTTGCCCTTATTTAGTCTGGATCAGAAGTGTCATGGTGTTGGTGCATGATGGGTACTTCTAATCTGAAAGGCTAATTTTATTGTAATGAGGGCATAATGAGCAAGAGGTTACATTCAGACACTGGAGACTGCTATCTTTTCCCACCTTTTTTTTGTCGGCCTGCAGGACAATTGTCACTCCAAAATGTGTGATTTCTTAGCCCAGACTTTCCTCCTTTTCTTCCTCTGCCTAGGGACCCCTGGTGTTTCCATGATGTATAGATTCCTGCATTGGCCCATGCCCCTCTCCTTCTTTACCCAGTTCCTGCCATTTGGCCTGCGTCCCCCTTTCTCTGCTCATATCTAGCTATCTGCCTGCTCTAACACTTTTACCTCCTCTGTAAAATGCTCTTCACTCTCTTCTTTCACAAAATACTTCATGGCTCATTAGATCCAGGCTCTAAACAACCAAATAATCTTATTCCTTTAGAAATTTCATATCTCTTCCCTAGATGACAAAAAGAACTTCCAACCCGAATACTTGTAATACAGCAAAAACAAACGAACGAACAAAAACAGAAAGGAAGGGGGGAAAATTCTCATTTAAGAAAATTGACGGTTTACATCTTTCTACACTCAGAGACCAGATCTCTTGCTCTCTGAGTTTAAATGTATGCTATCTCTTTAGGAATTTTCTTCTATTTAAAGGCTAGAATCCTGCTCTGATCTCTCACTAGTTAGTACATTACTTTTCTGGCCTCTACTCTGTTCAGGCCTATTTATGAAGTTCTCTTATCTGAAGGGATCTTAGTGGTACTCTCCTTGTTACTACTCCTTTTACAATAAAAAAATAATCTTTTCTATTTTTTTAGAAGACAGTGATCCAGTCTTTACACCAGCAGTCCTATTTAAGACATTGCCATTGTGATGCAGAAACCTGTTACCTCTTTCACTAGTGACCAAGGACAGACAGCTTGTTAAGAGTATCTTCCTGTTGCCCTATTACTGTTAGATTAGGAAAACTTTGCACTTGTTTTGTGTTAACCTTACCTATTGCACTGTATTATTTTTAAGTGCAATTCATCAGAATAGCATGCTGTTCTCACTTCCAAATAAACTCCTCTTCCTCTTCCCCGGCCCCCCACATGCAAAAGCAGACTCAGAAACACACATCTGTTCTGTCTGTGCTGACCTCAAGGCCGTAACCACAGGGACTTCCTTCATCTGGTGACAAAAAGAAAGAAAAAGCTTCCTGAGGCCTGAATTTGCAAGCCTACACTTAAAAGGTGACATTAATGCCATCAAAAGAAAGATACTTTCTTATAGAAGGATCAGAGTGCAAGATATATCATCAGATGAAATTGGGCCCTCGAGGGCTCTTCGTAGCTCATAATTATTGATTGGAATGGCAAATGGAGTAATTTGTAGGCAGCTAGCCTGTGACACATTGTAATGAAGGAACCATATGTAGAAGTATGTGGAATTAACAGGAGCAGTGTTACTCCTCCAGTGTTTTAGATGAAAAACCCACGCAGTTTTGAGACTTCAGAGTTGCTATTTCAAAGACTCTAAGAGCATCTGTTAGGT
Organism: Vicugna pacos; assembly: GCF_048564905.1. Taxonomy (NCBI): domain Eukaryota; kingdom Metazoa; phylum Chordata; class Mammalia; order Artiodactyla; family Camelidae; genus Vicugna; species Vicugna pacos. Next base: position 79,941,239 of record NC_132987.1, read on the forward strand.
ATCGCATGATCTAATCTCTAACACAGCGCACGCAGTCAGCTTTTCAGCATGTCACACCAGTACTAAGGAGCCAGAAAATGAGCAGGCAGGTCACTTTTCACCTCATTAGCGCAGCAGGAGGGGCCTCTGGAAAACAAGATGCCAGCAGAAGCCAGGGGCTTGCTGATATCTTTTTTGAATAACAGAAAAAGGACCCAGCTGTGTACTCCTTCTAACTCTGTACTTCTTTTCTTTCCCATGTAACCCCTTCCCTTTTTTCTGACCTTTCATTGGTTTGACCCCTGGAGTGTTCATAATTGAACCCCAAATTGTCTGTGGAATATATAATTTATTCCTGTTCTTCCTGATGGTAGATCTTGGTTTTAATACAATTCTATTCAATATAATATGGATACACAGTCTTTAATGTCCTTGACAAGATTGAAATTCAGGATCCTTTGGACACAAACATAGACGATAATGGGAAAGCAGGTATCATTTCTTTCTCCGAGCTGCTTCTTGCATAGATAAAATTATTGAAGTTCACTTTCTGTTCTGAAATTTGTTTTCTATTTCTTCATCTTTCCTTTCCTTTATCAATCTTATACTCATGATAAGATCAATCTTATCCTTCATCAACCTCAATTCCTGGGTGACTACAGCCATCAGGTCCCTTCTGCCAACCCACAATGGACAAAATATATATAATTTCTTTTTTTTAAGCCATTCAAATTTGTGACTATTTGTTACACAGCATAATGTAGCTGATTCTGAATAATCAAAGAGCTAAGATGTATTGGGCAAGGGCATTGTACCAGGCAGTGTGCCAAGAACTTTATAATCACTATCTTGATTTCATAACAATGGTGCGTGGAAGGCCCTACTCTCATCTCCATTTCAGTGTGAGGAAACTAGGATGTAAGGTATTTAATATTTTCACACCTTGCTTGCATCATTCCAAAATCCTTTTGTATCGGTTCCTCTTCCAGCCACTGTGGCAGAAACCAATTCCAAGTGTACGTCTCACTTCTTGCCTCCAGGCTTCTCCTGCTCCACTGTATGGGGCAAACACAGCTCTGCTTTGTGCAAGCACTACCCAGACCCACGTAACCAGGGTGTGGACCAATGAAGTCTGGTGGTGTTAATGCCGGTGCATCTATTCCTGTCACACAGGCCAGGAGACAATGGAAAGTATGCCCCTGATCCCAACTTTTCCCCTGATGCAGGTAGTTCTGAGGCACATTTTGTAAGATTCCTCATAAGATCCTAAAGTCAGCATTCAATTTAAGAAGACATTTTTGAACTGGCTTTTTTCCATTCCCTTTTCCTCCCACTGTCCTGCATGTCCTTTCCCTCAGATCTGACAACTAGGCAAAGTACTGGCACTAACCCTTGGCCTCAGACTCTACTCTGAGTAGAACCAAGAATAAGACAGTAACTAGCCCAAGGACACAAGGCTTCTGTGCAAATCTAGAAGCAATGAAGGCTAAAGGCAGAAACCACACCCCTAATCACCATTAGGCATTGCCTTCCTATATGTTGTCACAATTTTCGGGTTTTTTTTTTTTTTTTTTTGGTGCCATGACAAGTCCATTAAGCAACTGGCTCCTCTTTGGCACTTGGTATTTTGTCAAATAATGACTTTTTTCTGTGTTCTATTAACATGTATCATTCTTTCTTTCTTTTTTTTCCCTTGAATGAACATTTATTTACTTTTTACAAAAAGTTTTCCATATTTTAACCTTTGAAAAAACAAATGTTTGTCTATATTTTAGGCTTCAAATTTCCATTTTTAATGTTTCCGATATAACAGTATATTATGCATACACTCTTCTAAAGGTTTCCTATTGGGACTTTTACATATGAATTTTTATAGCACTCTATCTGTAGAGATGAACATATTATAGTATAGAAAAACAAGAGTGAGAATTTGCACCATCCCCATATTTTAGAGCATGAAAGCCCCTATACGTAATTTAGCATTTTTTGATGATCATGTTAAAAGAAGTAAATTGTAATAGTCATAATTTTATATTGTTTGATCTATTATATATAATAGATCAAAAATATTATTTCAACAAATAATCAAGATAAATGATTATTATTGATTTTGACTTTTTTTATACTAAGTCTGGGAAATCAGTTGTGGCCTTTACACTTAACTACACACAGCTATTTGGTCTGGCCACATCTCAGATCCCTTGGAGCCACCCGTAGGCAGTGACCACCATGTGGGCCAGGGCAGCCAGCTCTAGAGCTTCCTATATTTGCTTGTAACTTAATAATCTTCCAGTCACAGATATTTTACCTGTTATATAGGGGGATTTTTTTTCTAACTCCCTAAATATGTTTGATCATTTGCAGAAACATTTTTCATGTCACTTTTTCAGAACTTGATTTTCTCTGCTTCATTTATTATAATAAAAACCTGTCGTGGACTTTTTATCAAATGTATATTCAATTGTTGAACAACTTAAGGGCCAAGTCACAAGACAAATACATCAGACGATGCATATTCAGGGTTTAATCTTAGGATAGTCTGATTTGAAACATATTCCAGAAATATACTATGTTCATAAGCTGAAATCATTTATGTTACTTAATGCCCCGAGCATTAACTTACTAAGACAGTCTAATATCTTGGAAGGGGTAATAATATGGCCAATAAAGTATTCATAGAACAGCTCAATTTGAGGAATTACTTTATCAACTTTTTAAATCTTTTCTGCATCATAGAGTATTTACCTGTAACATGGAGATAATGTAGTACCTGCTTCATAGCAACACGGCAATAATTAATTAGCTAATACCTAGAGCCACTTAGAACTATGCCTGGTACCTAAATAAGCCTTCAGTAAATGTTAGCTACCGTTATTATTACAATTATTGTTTTATCAGAATTTTTTTTTCCTAAAGGGAAAATGACTGTGGAAATCCAACTATTTTGAGTAATATTGTAACTGTTATTAATAGTATTACCATTTTGAATATTGAGTATTGCAGGCATAATTTGTGTAAAAAAAAGACTGCATAGAAGCATATATATAAGTTCATATACACTGAAGTATAAATTATACCTTTTTTCTCTATCAGAAAAATATAAGGTGAAATGATAAGGTAGCAAAAAGTAAATAATTCACAGTTTTCAATCTTTTTCCAATTCCCTGTAAAGGAAAACATTTTCAACATTCTGATCCCAGTTTAATTTTTATTTTAATACACTATAACTTCCCTATCAAACTTGAGTATATTTGGGTAATTTCAACTACTTACCTACCCTGGGCAGGTCTGTCAGAGAATGCTTATATTCTGGCAACTTTTCAGAAAAAAAATTCATGGCTGCTCATTGAGTTGATGTTATAATGGAATTTATCTAGTTAGGCTCATAGATCACGTGTGATTTTATGTGTTCATAAATATCAGTGTGTCTTGTAAGGCAGTGGTGAATAGAGGGCAGAGGGAGTGGTATAACTGCCAAGTGTATGAACTGTAGATTATCAGCACTCACCAGAAAAGTAGTAACTTTTCTTAAAAGGCGGTAAAGACCTAGACCTTGACACATCGTTTGATAGAATAGTTCAGCGATTTGTTGGCCTCACATTTTTTTACTATTTCTGATTGCATAGTTAGTGGATAGGATAAAAGTTGGCAAGCTGGGAAAATGGAGCTTTTATGGTGTGCAGGAGACAGGATTTAATGCCACTGCAAGTAAATGGATAGTTGCTCTTGTGCAGTTTACGTACCACAAAGAAAGCAATCATTCTGACACTGGGTGGAAGATAGCTTAAACTGGGAAGTTGCTCAGAGCATCCATTATTCAGTATTTTGGAGGATGCATTCTTTTGTCCAAACCCATCACTCTTCTTGTAATTATTCCAAATGCTGTACAAACGTCTCCTAGAATCAACCCACTGCGAAGCATCACATTGAACGGATAAGAGCAGAATTCCCTGGAGTTTGGAGGATTCTCCAAGGGTGCCCACTGGCTCCTCACCAAGAGTTTTAAGCTAAAAGGTTCTGAAGTAGGATTTTCTCCTTGTCAAGATTTCTCTTGTGGTAATACTTTGAGCACTTTTTCATTCCCTTTACCTCACTTTTCCCCCTCGTCCACACTGCAGGACAGTATTCAGTTTTTTCTGGCTGTGAATGGGAAAGTGTTAGGTTGCAGTAAATACACCTGGGGCTGAAATAGGAAGGAGGATCTGACACTTAAAAAAGATCAAATCAAGCAAAACTTACTTCCTGTAAGTCAGCTGTCAAGACTGTAAACATCATGTATGAATAAAGGTAGTATAGAGAATGTCCAAATGTGGGGTTTTTCCCCTAATTTCACAAGGATACTGAATGGCTAATATATGATTTAGCAATTTGAGCTAATAGATCACAACAGTTTGTTGAAAGACATACTTCCTCTTTTGCCTACTCACCCCACAGTCAAGGGTAATGGTTCACTGTATATTTTTATTGTTAAGAAGAGACCTAATTATTGCTATTGACTGAAAATCTCCTGACAGACTGTCTTATGAGAGACTCTACACCACTTAAAAATTAATCATGTAGCCTGCATATCAGCATGTTTACTAGTTTATAATCAATTTGATTTTGCAGCAGTGCCAAGTAATAATATAAAATGTTTTTCTACAGAGGATCCAGATGTACAGAGGGCACCAAAAATGTATTGTCAGCTTGAACCAGATGTACTAGAGAAAGTCATTTGCAGAACTGGGAGTAGGCTGATACCCAGGGGGTCTGACACCAACTCACATTTCTCCCCAAGAACCTTTGTTTCATTTCACAAAGTCACCCCACATTTTTTGTAAGTTAAAATAGATCAAATAGAGCATCAAATTATATTACAGAGTAGAGTTTGAGTAGACCTCCTACCAAAAAGATACAAAGGAAAGGAAAGGAAGGAAAAGAAAAGCAAAGCAAAGAGAAAAGAAACTAAGCAAATAGAAATAAAACATTTGGCAACTGCCCAAGCTAAGTCATCTTACACCATGCACCAGAGACAGTGAACTGCTAGAGGAAGATAGGAGGGTATGAAGTTTTAATAGTCAAGAGATTTAAATACCTTATTCTCTCCATTATCTGAGATGATGGCATGTGGAAAAGAGAAGTTTATGTAATGGGTCTCACAAATGATTAAAATCTCCTTTGGCAAAATACAGTGTGACACAGACTATGGATTTGATTACCTTTTGGTTTCTGTTAATTGTTTGTTTGGCTGATTTTGTTTCAGGACAGGATTTCACCTTGCTTTTGTTACTGGTTTCTAAATGATGGGTTGAGGATCTCGAAAATTCTATGAATAATTCCCCACATTAAATGGGTCTCTGAAGGAACCCAGGGAAGACTTCTGAATATCTGAGAACAAATAAGAGCCCATTATAAAGAAGAACCCATTGTTCTTAGCCAATGAACTGAGTTCCAGGATTCTGGAAATACAGTGGAAGTTCCTCCATTTCTGTAGCTTTGAACTACTCTAAAAAATGGTGTGAGGGATTGGATTCTGACCCTCAAAACAATGGCATAATAATCTTCCTAGAATGAGTATGGTGAGCTCTTTCTAATCATATGTAAAGATTAGTCTGAATTCTTTATTAATGATTGAAACCACCAGTGAAAAAATAATTTATCTGTATTTCCCCATATGTAAAATTTTAGGAAGGAAAATTCATTTCAAACTAATTGACATTTACCTGTAACTGTTGCATCCCTGTGTGGTCAAATCCTTATATTCCTCCATTTTACTTTGGGACCTCTTAAATTAGATGACTCCTGGAAAATATTATTGTTCAATACTTGTAAGAGTCTTATTTTTTAAAAGCTGATACGTCATGTACTGTATTCATAGAAAGTCAAATGTTCTGTGTAGTAGGGAAAGTGAGTAAATATACTCTAAATATGCAGAATATAATCCTGAGCTTGAGACTGTCTAGGGCAAGCTACTGTAGGTTAAAAGTCAGTTAAGGGCTGGGAGCATATCATGTTTATATTGTCTCTTAAAACCATCTCAGTAGCTAGCATGTAATTGGGAATCTATATAAGGTTACTTACTTGCAATAATAAGATCAACAATAAGACACTTCTTGTGGTGTTGGAACGTCAGACCAAGGAGCAAAGAGCAGTATTGAGTGATGTGGAACAGACAACAGTTTAAAATATAGTCAGTGAGAATTGGAATCTGCGTCTGTGAAGTCTCGAGGCTGCTAGTGGATCTCTGCCTCTGGGTTAAGATTCAGGAGGTGAAATCCAGTCCAGAGTAGAGATGGATTTGCTAACAAGAGAAAAACAATTTTTGTCCTAAAAGTTTGAGACTGGTTAACAAAATAGAGAGATGAAGAAGATGCCTCGTTATCACCTTCAGAGACCAAAACTCAACCTGAATTCCTGGCAAGGCTGCTGGAGGTGGAGATCACAGAGTTGAGCCAGGGAGCTCTTCATTGCTCCTTGCCATGGTTTACCCTCCACAAGGGGGTGTAGGGCACAAATGCAGAACTGGAAGAAGAAGCCTCGCAGTACTTCTTTCTCTGTTGTCTTCAATGATGTGGAACTCTCTCCTACAGTTTAAATAATTCTTCCAAACATACAGACAATGCTTATGTCTCTGTTACAGAGTGTGATGTCAAAAGCATTTCACAATTGTGTCTGATAGAGTGTAAGTCATTCTCATAAGTGTCCAATATCTCAGAATTAAAAAGTATGAAAGTTTATGCTATAAAACCAACCTTCTAACAACTTTCAAATATGCAATACAGTGTTATGAACTATGAGTGGTGACGGACATTTAAGGATACTTATTGTGAAGATCATTTCTCAAATACAGATGACTTCTGGCTTCCAATGGTTCAACTTGAAATTTTTTGACTTTAAGATGGTAAAGAAAGCAATACACATTCAGTAGCAACCACACAATGAATTTGGAATTTTGATCTTTTCTCAGGCTAGTGAGTGAGCTGCAGCCCCTGGTAGTCACATGATAAATCATGAGAGTAAACAACCAATGTACTTATAACCATTCTGTACCCAGACAACCGTTCGGTGTTTCACTTTCAGTACAGTAGTCAATAAATTACATGGGGTGCTCAATACTTTATTATAAAATAGGCTTTGTGTTAGATGAGTTTGCCCAACTGTAGGCTAGTGTAAGTGTGCTAAGCATGTTTAAGTTAGGCTAGGTTAAGCTGTGGTGTTTGGTAAGTTAAGTATATTATTAAATGTATTTTCGACTTATATTTTCAATTTGCAATGGGTTTTTCACAACATAACCCCATCACAAGTCAAGGAAGATCTATATATACAAATATTGAATCATTATAGTGTACACCTGAAACTAATATCATGTTCTACATCAATTATATCTCAATTAAAAAGAAAACCCAAAAGAAAACACATTACACAAACTTCTAAATGATATGAAAATCAGGTATCAATTTTCAAAGACATTTTGATGCCTATCTATGTCTGGTCTTGCTCAATGAATGAATTTAGGGTTTTTTATCCGTAAGATGGAGAACATAACTGCACTTCACGGTGTGGCTGTGAGAATTCAATGTAAATAAAGCACACCTCCCGAGCATCTGTTATAAAACAAGCACTCGATAAATACTCACTGTGAATAATCTCAAGGTACTATACATTTTATATTATCTGTAATATTCTGTTTTACAATTCACAATATATTGGTAATGACATTAAAATGAGAGTTGTGATTTATTTGGAGATTATTCTTATTTTACTAAATGATCTTTCATTGAAGACCTGAAAGGAAGCAGGCCAAATTACTAGAAAATAAGTTCATTACAAGACCAGCTTGTTGAACTGTAAAGAGCCTTTTTGAAGATTTAATTTAAGGGTTTAGCTGCCTTCCAGCTGTTTAAGGCAGCTCCTTTGCAGAACAGCTGGATTTAGCATCTCAAGGCTCTCGGGCGCCTGGAATTCCCATCTACTCATCAATGGTGGGCTTTCCCTGCAAGGCATCTCCTGTCTTCATTTTTGTGAAACTGTTTCTGTCCCGCCAGTTTCCTCTCCCTTGTCTCTGCCAGTACTATCTCTACCCTTGTCTTGCGTCTCTCTCTCTGTCTAAACTCCTGCTCCTGCCTTTTCAGCCCACCCTTCCCCAGCCCCTGTCTGCCTGGGTTTCTGATGGTCATTCAGCTGCAGCAGATTTTCATAAGCTGACCATTCTGCACATCTAGCTTTTGGTGAACTGACTTTCATAAAGCAGCAAATTGAGAAATACTTTGAAAATTTCCATGCTAAAGAATCACAGTAGTCCTTTTTTATTGAAGAGTGTATTTACCCGACTCAGTTTTCAACAACTTTTCTATTCACCACAGGTCTTTAATTACTATCAATCTTTTCTTATGTATACAATTCTGGAAGGTTTTTTTTCCCTTTTCTTTTTAGTTCCTCGAGAAATAATTTTCTCGGGACAAGTAACAAACATGATTAGAGAGTCTGTATGCTTTCTTACAGTCTTGTGTGTGTGTGTGCATGCGTGTGCGTGCGTGTGTGTGTGTTTTAACACGTATTGGGGCATTGATTCTCTCTTGGCAAGGTTAGTTTCTGCCCTTAAAAAATCTAAAGATCACTTTTCTGACAGTAAACTACAATAAGGGGTTCTTATTCTCTACTTTTCTCTTTTTCCTTTTCTTCTCCTTCTCTGTCTCTTCTTCCTCCTTTCCCTTCCTGCTCTGAACAGAAGAACATATCCCCTCTCACTGTTCTTATTTTGTATTAGTCTAAGCTCGTGATGACCTTGATTCTCTGACACTGCCCTTAACACTGAAATGATATGGAAATCAGATATCAATTTTCAAAGACATTTTAATGCATGTCTATGTCTGGTCTCACTCGATTAATGAATTTAGGGTTTTTATCTGTAGTTTATGTTAAGTAAAATAATGTCCTTGTTCTTAGACATATGCTGAAATATTTAGAATTGAAAATGCTAAAGATTTCAGTATTTGTATATGTGTGTATGTATGTGTGTGTTGAGAGGCACAGCAAGACAGAAAGATAGAGAATAAATGTAGCAAGTGTTTAAAATTGAAGAGTCATTACGTGTTGAAAAGTACCTAGAGATACTTTTGAAAATATTCCTTTATTTCATTGAATAAAATCTTTAAAATCTGAGTTATTTTTAGAGCTGCCTTTGTAGCCATCTCAATCTTTTTTATAAACTTCTCTTTTGTCATATTTTTCAAACAGATAATATGCATTTGTTTTTGAGAAAAAAGTTACAAAAAGAAAAAAATATGATACCATATGAAAAAAATACCTCAATCTCACCAAAGATAGCGACACAATACATTAGCAAATTTTCTTCCATCTGTTTATACACATATGTTATATGCGTCTTATGTATATATTATACACAGATTTTCTTTTTAAAATAGAAAGGAGCTTGTACTGATTTGTTAACCTTTTTAATTCTTCTTTTATATTGCAACATTTTTCACACATTAAATATAATTACACTACATATATTTTAATGGCCACATGATATTTTCCTGGAGGCACCATAATTCCATTAACCAAGTCTTTACTTTTGCCACTTAGGCTATTTTTAACTTGTCATAATTATAAACAATGCTACCATGAATTTATTTGTACTTGCCTCTTAAGGTATTCGTAATTCCTTGTAATTAATTCTTTAGATGGAACTTCCACGCTCATGTGTAAACTGAAAAAAAGGTGCATTATTAAAACCTTATACAAGGATTTGCCATGTTTTCTTCCAGAAAGATTTTATAGGTGTAACAATTTCACTGAACCTCTTTAATAATGGGTATTATAGTGGCATTAACTGCTGCTTTGTTTTTATTACTGGTGAAATTGAATTTTTCTATATTAAATGAGAAATAATATTGATTTTCAAATTAAATTTCTATTCATTTCCATAGGCTAGTTTTCTTTCTGGATGTTTATCTTTTCAGATTGATTAGTAAGGGCCTTTAAATATCTTTAAGTTGTCTTTGGTATGCCCTTTGTTTTTCTGTTTTTAAATTTTATGTGTGATGATTTAAATTTTAGTGTAGTAAAATATATCAATGATTTCTCTTTGATTACATATTTTCTTTTTTCTACCAGTTTCATAAATTAGTTTTCCAAACACTTCTGAATATTTTATACTTATAGAAAAACTGAAAAAACAGTGCAATGAACACTTAAACATCTTTCACCTAGACTCTTCAATTTTAAACATTTGCTACATTTATTCTCTATCTTTCTGTCTTCCCGTGCCTCTCAACACACATACACACACACATATACACATACTGAAGTTTTTAGCATTTTCAATTCTAAATATTTCAGTATATAACTAAGAACAAGCATATTCTTTTACATAACATAATACCATTATTGTAGCCAAGAGTTGAACAATGCTAAAGCAATATAAACGATATTTAGTTTATATTCCAATTACTTTATTTAGCCCACAAATTTTCTTTATGCTTAAAATTTTTTTTTTTAATTTTCTATCCATGAGATAATCGAGGGTCATGTTACGTTGGGTTGTGATATCTTTTCACTCCTTTTTGTTCTTAGACTGTAACCCCTAAGTGTGCAGTTTGGATTCAGTTCTCACTAGTTTCTGTTTACTTTTTCTCTTCATATTTGCATTTTTCCCACCTTAAATTTTATTTTTAACGTATATAAAATATTTACATGTTTTAAAAGTCAAAATTCTAAGTATTTTCTTAGTGCCCTCATTCCCAGACCTATTCGTTCTCCCCTTTTTCCACTTTCCCCATTGATGGAACATTTTCAGCAGTTTCTGGTTTATCCTTCATGAATTTCTTTTTGCAAACCGGAGGGTGCAGGTGACCACACACACACACTCACCTGAGCCTCACCCAAGACTAGCTAAATTGGAACTTCTGGAGAAGGGGTCCATGAATTCTTTTTTTTTTTTTTAATTGTCTCAGATTATTCTCATTTGCAGCCAAGGCAGAAAAAAATTATTTTAAAGATTTTCAGATCTGCCCTTTACTATAAAGCCTGGTACCCACCGCTGCCTTCTTCGTAAGCTTCCCACAGCTTCCACTTCAGCAAATGTTCTTCCTTCTTGGCAGAATTCCATCCAGGGCAGCAGTTTTCTGATCTCTTCTGAGCCTCACAATGATGAAACTGTCAAGAAAAGTCAAGAATGTATTCAAGTCAGAACTTTCAGTTGACTGAGACAGCCATCTGCGTTGGTTGTGGGTTTCATCAGTGTGAATTTATTAAAGGAAAGAATGTTTGAATAAATGTATGAATGGGTGCAAGCTGAATTAATCAACGAATAAGCAGTTTTCTTTTATGCTTTGTGAGTCAATCATGCATTTTCTCCAACTCTCTAAGTAACTTTCTGTAAATGTCTGCAGTGATGTCAGTTCTGCTCATTGAGTCTATTTCGCTCTCCCACAAGATCTTACAGGACATTCTGCTATTAACTGTGTGACATTGGACAGTATCACTGAACGCCAAGCTTCATCTTCTATTAAGTGGAACATAATGATGATACCATCACAGGACTCTTCTGATTATGTATATAAAATGTATATAAAGTCCTTTACAAATCTTAAGGTGATATAAACATAAATTAGCTACTGTGATACCATTGAGCAACAATGGTCGAAGCTGAAATGACGCATTTACTTCTTTGTATAAACCATAGCTGCCCGCCTTCTGTTCCTAATGCTCTGTGAATTGGTAGGTAGAGATCTAAGACCATTGATAATTATTTTTTGGTTATCATTAGAATTTTCTTACTTTACATCATAATGTTCTGATTTGCAGCATTTCAATTGATTTTCTTGGAAATGATTATAATGTTTCAAGCTGAGAATTATAACTTGAAATGATGAACAGCTAATGATGTTATCTTTTTAAAATCTGTTTTTATGTAAAAGTCCCCCAGTAGGAATAAAGGAGTAGAAAAAATAGCAGAAAATTAAGGATATGCACAAAAATATATTTTGATCTTTCTGTCATCTGAATCAAAATTAGTAAATGAGGTTAGGTAATAAAAGCATTAGATCAATCAACAAAAATGTTACTATGATATAAACAGTGGCTAAGCAAGAGGAGAATTTGTAGGTCCTCAGACACATCACTTTTTCTTTCTTTCTTTTTTTTTTTTTTTTTTTGCTGCTAATTCTCTTTCTCTCAACCAGCCAACCAGTAGTTCCTTTTCAGAGATGAGCTCAAGGCCTGAAGTTTAAGTATGAAGTCTATGCTCCCTTCTTTTGCATTTTCTTTTTCTAAACTATTCAGGGAAACTCCTGAAGAGTCAGAGAAATTCACAGCTTATAAAAAATAAGAATTTGAAGCTTATGAAAATACCTAAAAGTAACAGCCCATGTTCACATGCCAGAAAAAAAATAATAATTTTCATTAGTATGACCCTAATGCAAGTTCTACAGATGACCATGATTAGTTCAGATTCTGAGTTGAAAAAAACAAAAACAAAAACAAAAACCTCAAGTCAAGACTGACTTCATAGCCATGTGATCTGGCCTTGCAGTCAGAAGAAACTATACTTGGTTTAATTCTCTGCTATCACCGTACTAAAATTCTAAACGTTTTTAACAAGGGACCCACAAATTATGTAGCTGGTCTTGTCCAAAATCAATTATTCAGACACCTTTTTAAGCAAGGCAAAGTGAAGATTAAGGAATCAATGCTATGCAAATGCCAGCATCAGTGAGGGATGAAGAATCTACAGAGCACCAGTAGATGCGAAACAGCCAAAAAACTCATTAGTAAGCACGTAGGACCATCCCCACTCACAGATGTTTCCTCATTCCACAAATTCACAAGGTGTTGTAAAGGAGTTGCTTCCTCTTCATGACGCCTACAGAGAGGAAGGCAGCTGGCCAAAGGGACTCAAAACTTGAGAATTCCATGTTCATTTAGTTGAGATTTAAATGAGAAAGGGAGAGACAAAGAGAGAGAGAGAATAAGAATGGCCTCACTTCCCCGCAAATATTCAACAGTCATCATGGAAAAATGACATATTTGTGTCATCACGAAAAAGCTCACTTTAAGGTAAAGTAACTCTTAGGATAACAATTGGTTTCGTTGCATGAGAGTGCAATAATAGCTAATATGGGGAGGTCTTCCTCCCTGCGCCAGGCGTTAAGTGCTGTGTATGTATTAACTCATTTAATCCTCACAAAATCGTCTCATGTAGACACCAGTTATTATTCCCTAGTTTGGAGAAAAAGGAGGTAAGGCACAGAAAGGTGAAAGAACCTGGCAAAACTACGGTCAGTGTCAGAAGCAGGTTTCTACCCTGAGGACTGATGATAGCCAGGCTTTGAGCAGAGCCCTCTTTATCGCCTCTCTAGCAAAAGCAAGCTTTGGCCAGAAAATCATGAAACTTTTGTCTTGAGATCCAGGGAGCTAATTCAACATTTTCAAGTAATAAATATCAAATCCTTGATTTCTGGGTATTGTGTCTTTAAAAAGACTTTCTTGGGAGAAAATATCTTGTCTTGGAACAAACATGGATTTTGATTTGTTTTATTAGGCCCAGCCCAGGAAACACACTTTTCGAGGTGGGAACAGTCATCGCCTAATGGTTTTCACAGATTCCTTTTTCTCAGCTCACTAGTCTCCAGATTGAGGAAAAACATGCATGGCAAAGGTGATAATATTAGCTTAGACTTCTAGACTGCCTTGGCCTCTCTCCTCTGCCAATAAACAGACTTTCGTCTCTGGGGCTGTCAGACGAGCAGCTTCACAGATGCTAAACCTCCTGCAAATTAAGCACACATAGGAAAAAAAATCACAGTAACAGCAAATGCCACCCTGCTAATGGTTTCAGTAGAGACATTAGTGAATTAAATGGGTGTGGGAAACTAAATCTCTGAATTTTGCTTTTATCCACGTTCTATCATTTAATTAGCTTTCATATGCACCACGGTGGACTTTTCCTTTAAATCAGCTGAGAAGATGGTTCTTTGTTTTCTTCTTGAGAATGACAGACCGTGTGGGTGTCTGGTTGGCAACTCAGAGCTGACCTCTGCCCCAGCCAACTTCTGCAATTAGGTGATGGATAATTCAGCATATTTTTATACCTGTCAAGCTGGCTTTATACCAACATCTGCCTTGACAATTCAGAGAGAGATCAGTGCATGTTTTCTCGGGTTCATGTGCAAATGGGAAATTTAAGTGGTACAGGTTAATTGTGCAACTAAGCGGCCAGGTGTAACTGGCTTCTCTATGCACCCGTCACCGCCACTTCCTCTGGCTGGTGGGCTTGTTTTATTCTTTCTTTGTTCCTTGTCAGTTGATGTACAGCACCGTCTCTAATTGTAGAAATTGATTCATCTGTAGCAGGTGAGTGAGAACACCTAACAGTGGGCAAAATAATTAAAATAGGGTATCTGAGGTGAAAACATGTGGCTCTGTCAGCTGTGTCTGGTAAAGCGTCTACATCTGAAATTTCTTGTTTCTTTGAAGCCTTACACTCTAAAAAAAAAAAAATACTGTGTTCATCTCATGTGTTTCCAATATTTGAAATAAGTCTGAGAACACCCTTGTAAGCAAAACAGTGTGATATTGAAAATCAATATATTTCTTTTTGTCCAAAATTCTTCTAGAAAGTTGCTTGAAATTAGTAGGTTCACCACTGTAAGTTGTGTCATTGAATTTTTGGTATGATATATGCTGTTTAGAGTTTTTAATGGAGGTGAAATGAAATATTAACACAGCTTGATATGAGGCATCTGGAAGTCCCAAGTGACAACATTTTAGTTCTCCTGTACCTCATTAATAATGCGTGTTCACCATTTTTATTTTGTTTATTGTGGGAGGTTCAGTTAGATAATACTTTAGGGTTTTTTCCAGTTGTAGAATTCCATGGCAAACTGGTCAGTCAATGAAGCAATGGGTAATGCGAATCACATAAATATGCTTGTTAAAAATGTAGACTTCATGCTGCTCCTCCAGATAGTCTGTTTAAAAAGGTTTATGGAACAGCCATGATATCTGCACTTTCATATATATCCAGGAACTAGTAATTCAGGTCCTCTGCAAATCTCACTTTGAGAAACATTGCCACAAAGTTATTTAAGATGCCTATGACTTTTCCTTGGTCTTTTATTGCTCCTTAGTATTGTCATAAGCGACTAAGTCTTGTGAAGCATCAAGAAATTTGAGAGCACAGCAGTTGGCACTGGATCTAGAAACATGCCTAATAGCTGGAGGACGCTACTGAGAGGTTACAACTAGGTCTGAGTGGGCGGATGTTCACAGAC
Source organism: Vicugna pacos (assembly GCF_048564905.1). Taxonomy (NCBI): domain Eukaryota; kingdom Metazoa; phylum Chordata; class Mammalia; order Artiodactyla; family Camelidae; genus Vicugna; species Vicugna pacos. Next base: position 79,956,475 of record NC_132987.1, read on the forward strand.
AAAACTGTGTAAATGGAAGCAGCAGAAATAAAGTGCTAGGTGGGTGGGGCTAGCTCAGTGGTAGAGCGCATGCTTAGCATGCACAAGGTCCTGGGTTCAATCCCCAGTACTGCCATTTAAAAAAATAAATAAATAAAGTGCTAAAAGAATGGTACATACGGACGTGTCACAAGAGTTTAGTGGGAGATTGGCCACTTAGGGTTTCAGATGTTGGGGAAGGCTTCCCAGAATAAGTGATACTTCATCTTTGAATGAATAGCTGGACAGAAGGGAAAATGAAACCTCAGACCAAGAAAAGGCACTAACAGATGAATAGAGTTGAGGATGCATATTGAGTATTTGCAGGGGAACGAAAGAACAATCTTGTTAGAGGTCTATGGATGCAAGGAGTAAAGACCAACTAAAAATAGAAAAAGAAAAGGAAAACTGACGTCTGCAGGTCTTCAGCACCCAAGATGCCGGCTTTCTCTATCTCGGAGATCATGTAGACAGAAGAGGTCTCCTCTGCTGTCAGTGGATTTTTATCAAACTGCTCTTTCTTTCTTTCTGTTCTTCCCTGTCACTATGATGAGGGCCAGCTCAGTCCCCACCTTACAGTACCTCATGCATACCTGTGTGGGGTGAAATGAAACACCCCATCCAGACGGCAGATTCTTGATGAATAATATAGGCATAATTCTTCATGCTCAAGTAAATTTAGAATTTCTATGTGCGTGTATGTGTGTGATGTATAATTTAACCAAGAATGAGGACACAAATTTTGTTGGAATAACAACAGTAAAGTTCTTAAGGATTATAATGAAGAATTCCACGTTCCTGTTCTGCATATAAGGTGCATGGAAGTTGCCACTCGGTTCTAACAACAAGTTAAATGTTGAAGCATTTCATCTTGGATCCATAAAGGGAGAGGAGGATACAGGGCATACCTCTGTCCGCAAGATTTTAGAGACAGACATGCAGATACAGGCAGTAGCAGGTTATCAGACCAGAGACTCGGGAACAGAAACCACTGTGGGAACATTACCTGGGTGGAAAACCTGAACGTTAATTGATAAATTGCTGGAGACTCAGTGTGGACAAATCTTGAAGGTTAAAAACTCCAGAGACACCCAGTCATAGGGAGATCCCCACAATATTGTGACATTTACCTCCAGGAACTAGACCAGATTCCCACGGTAAATACCGGCGAACAATCCCCCTGTGCTTCCAGCAGGGGGATGGGGAAAGGCCTCCTTTTGAAATTACCCAGAGCATTCTGTTATTCTTAACAAGGTTCAACAATAAGAAAACTAATAAGAAAAAAATGGGTCAAAGACACCTCACCAAAGAAGATATTGTATGAAATTAATAAACTGAAGCCTCAGTTAGAGTCAGAAGACCAGAGGGGGAGGCTCTTAAGCCTTGCAGTGATAGCACAGCAGAAAAGGAGGAAGAGTTCTCGTCTTTCCTGACAATGACTCAGCCAATGAAAAGCCATGGACTCTGTTCACTATAGTCCTCCCAACTTCCTGCCTATAACAGCGTTCTCTTTTTCTTGCTGTGAAGGGACTTGCGCATGGCTTGCCACGGCTGCAGACCTTGAATTTCAATTCACCGCTAATCTAAAGTAAATTGATCTCTGCTGGAGGGGTATCTAGCAGTCTATTTAATAGTTTCAGGTCAACAATAAACAAATGGCAAATGGGCACATGAAAAAATGCTCCCCGTCATATGTCATCAAAGAAATGCAAATTAAAAGAATAGTGAGATACCACTGCACACCTAATAGAACAGCCAAAATTTGGAACTCTGATAACACCAAATGCTGGCGAGCATGTGGAATAACAGGACCTCTCATACATTGCTGGTAGGAATGCAAAATGTCTAGCTACTTTGGAAGACAGTTTGACAGTTTCCTACAAAACTAAACAGACTGTTACTGTATGATCCAGTAATTGTGCTCCTTTGTATTTACACAAAGGAATTGAAAGCTCATGTCCACATAAAAACCTGCACATGAGTGTTTATAGCAGCTTTATTCATAATGGCTGAATCCTGGAAATAACCAAGATGTAGGTGAATGGATAAATAAACTGTGGTAAATCCAGATAATGGAATATTATTCAGTGCTAAAAATAAATGAACTATCAAGCCATGAAAAATCATGGAGGAAATTTATATGCATATTATTGAGTAAAAGAATCCAATAGGGCTACATACTATATGATCCCAGCGACATGATTTTCTGGAAAAGACAAAACTGTGGAGACAATAGAAAAATCTTTGTGAAAATGGAGAAGGAGTTGGGGTACGTGGGCAGAAGACAAAGGATGTTTAGGGCAGTGAAAATACTCTATATGATATTATAACGATGGATGTACATTATATAGTTGTCTAAACCCACAGAACATACACCAAGAGAGAGCTGTATGTGAACTAGGCACGTTGTGTGATTGTGAAGTCAGTGAAGGTTCAACCTTTTAAAAAATGTACCATTCTTGTGATTAATGTTGATATTGAGGGAGGCTATGCAGGTCTGGGGACATGAGGTCCATGGAAAATCTCTGTACATTACTCTTTATTTTGTCATAAACCTAAAAATGCTTTAAAAATAGTAAAAAGGAAAAAAAGAACTCTGATCAAAGGCCAATAAGAGGATATACAATTTCTTATATTTAGAGTTATATGAATGATTTTTTAGAAAGAAATTAATCTATCTCAGTAACAGATGTGTTTGATATGATTTTAAAGATCCTACGAAGAGTCAGCCACTGCCTGCAGTACCTCTTGTTTCATCTTCTTTCTCCCTTAAGTCAACTGTCACTGTTCTCCCCTATTCTTATCCCTTTCAGCCTCTTTTTTTTTTTTTAGAGGATCAGTGGCTAGGCTTCTGAGAAAAGTATACAGAGGCCCCTCCAGATAAAATTTCCACAGATGGTTTCACAGCTGGAGTGGTGGGTGGGGTCGAGGAACAACAGTGCAGAGTATGCCTGTTTCACAGCAAAGGCTATGTGCAAGAAAAGTACCCTGAAATGTATGTAGCTGAAGAATATTTATGCAGGAAGAAATAAGGATGCTCAATTAAATTTAATTAGCAAACATTTTATCAAATATATACTACTCACAAGGCACTGAGGCAATCACTTTGAAACCTTCCAATGGTTTTATATTTTCTTGCACTCACTCTTCTCTTCAAAATTAGTTGAAATTTTCTTCTTTACAGCATATAAAAGGAAGGTAATATCTCCACTGAGAAGGGCTTTGGATCATTAACTAATTTGTGTTTATCCTGTAGGCAAAGGTGAGCCATTGAAGGATTTTGAACACAGAGGACACTGAGGCAAAAAAAAAAAAAAAAAACCAAGACAAAACAAAACCCACTGTGCTGAATATGTGATCTTATTGACAGGCATCCAGACTGGAAGCTCCAACCAATTGGACTGGAATTGTGAAGCTTGAGGGTTGACTGGGATTTTTAAAATGGAAAACAAGCATAGACTTGATTGGAACTAGGTGCTGGAATGATTTGTTCTTGGTGTTTGGCCGCATGTCAGGCAGAAAGATATCAGACAGAATCAAGACCTGAGTGCCCAAGCAATAGGTCATTCTTTTAAAAGTATTTCCACATTATATTGGGCTCTCTGTTTTTTCTTTATCAGCTGTTATCAGAACATCTATATACTTTCCTTTATCTCTAAAGTCCATGGTCAATATTTTCCTGTGAACATCTTTCTCCAAGTCTTTTCTACTAAACTGAAAATTCATTTCTCTTCAAGGGACTTCTTGCCCTAACAGAAGAACTTTTTTTTACAAAGGTATTTAAAATTTAAATTTTAAATAATTCTCCTTTACTTAGGATCTCTCCATCACTTGAAGTTACCCAAATTCTTTCTATCTTGTAGTCCAGGTGTCTTTAATAAGACAAGGTATTTAAACCAGTTAAATCATTCTCCAACCATGTTTATGTGAAAAATATCTTCAACTCATGTTATTATTCATCTGACAATTTTTAAGGCTCTTTCCACCAAAACTTTGCCCTTTTCTGAAACTGTGAGGATACATGAGAAATAAACATCCCCTTTTAACCAAAAATAGGACAAGAAAATTGTCACTGTGCTGGTACAGAGTTGCCCACCTTCTAGTCTCCTGTGCCTTGAAATAACAACCATTCACCCACGGGCCATAAAGCGTTGACTGATGTCTTTCCATTAGACAGTGTGACCCTGGAAGTGTTTATTTAAACAAGGGAGGAACTTAAAAAAGCAAAAAGAATGTTTAATGACTTGTTTGAAGAAGCCAAAAAAGGCACTATTCATGGGTCAAAGATAGAGAGTGCAAGATTCTTGTGCGGTGTAGAGTCAGTTAAGGAGGAGGCAACTCACATTTAAGAGTCTGTTCCACGCCAGGGTTCACTGGGTGGTTCACTTACTAGGCTGTCTCATCTAACTCTCAGGGACACCTTCAAAATACTGGTTTTTATCATGGCTTAACAGATTACCTGTTTTTCTCTGGTTTAGTATTAGGATAAAGAAAAGGGCTAGTATTCCCCATATGCATTCTGTTCCAATACTTAAATATTTACTGTGTTCCCATATCCCCATGAATCATACACAGCCGAAATATAGTTCTCTATACAGTTTTCTTATATTCTTCCTAAAAACTTCTTAAAGACTAAAGATTCTATTTTTAAAGTTATTATGGTTAAAAGAGAAAACAAGGCAGATGGCAATGGACAGGTGCATCTCAGACATTTATTTGTGTTCTGCAGATGCTATCTAGAAAAAGAGGTTCTATGAGAAATCTTCAATAAAAGTCTGTATTAAATAGTATTAAACAAGTGAAACTTGGAGCTATTGATGCAATAACGTGTGTTGTGAATCTTCAAGGAGACAGAGTGGAGAATTTAACAAAGTTACATAAGAGATGTCCCATATCACCCAGGAAGAATCCACTGGTATATGGCACAGAGAATACTCCCATCATCGACTTTGATGAGCGAATGTTTTCTCACGTACAAATGTACAGTAATGTATTTAGCTAATCTTTCGTTGCAGGATATTTAGCTTATTTCCAAGGTGTTGATATTTTGCATATCTCTACATGTACATTAGACATTTTAATGTGAATGTATGTGTGTTTGTGTGTGCTGTGTCTGAATGTATCTTTCCTTACTTTTCTGTAATTTCATTACTATAAATCTCTAAAAGTGGTATTTCTGGGACAAAGGGCATGTATTGTTTTAATATATTGCAAAATTGACTTCAGGAAATACTATTGCAATTTTTTTAACATTTTTTATTTATTTATAATCATTTTACAATGTTGTGTCAAATTCCAGTGTTCAGCACAATTTTTCAGTCATTCATGGACATATACACACTCATTGTCACATTTTTTTCTCTGTGATTTATCATAACATTTTGTGTATATTTCCCTGTGCTATACAGTGTAATCTTGTTTATCTATTCTACAATTTTGAAATCCCAGTCTATCCCTTCCCACCGTCTACCCCCCTGGTAACCACAAGTCTGTATTCTCTGTCCATGAGTCTTTAGATTCCACATATGAGCGATCTCATATGGTATTTTTCTTTCTCTTTCTGGCTTACTTCACTTAGAATGACATTCTCTAGGATCATCCATGTTGCTGCAAATGGTGTTATGTTGTCGGTTTTTATGGCTGAGTAGTATTCCATTGTATAAATATACCACTTCTTTATCCAGTCACCTGTTGATGGACATTTAGGCTGTTTCCATGTTTTGGCTATTGTAAATAGTGCTGCTATGAACATTGGAGTGCAGGTGTCATCCTGAAGTAGATTTCCTTCTGGATACAAGCCCAGGAGTGGGATTCCTGGGTCACATGGTAAGTCTATTCCTAGTCTTTTGAGGAATCTCCACACTGTTTTCCATAGTGGCTGCACCAAACTGCATTCCCACCAGCAGTGTAGGAGGGTTCCCCTTTCTCCACAGCCTCTCCAGCATTTGTCATTTGTGGATTTTTGAATGACGGCCATTCTGACTGGTGTGAGGTGATACCTCATTGTAGTTTCGATTTGCATTTCTCTGCTAATTAGTGATATTGAGCATTTTTTCATGTGCTTTTTGATCATTTGTATGTCTTCCTTGGAGAATTGCTTGTTTAGGTCTTCTGCCCATTTTTGGATTGGGTTGTTTATTTTTTTCTTATTGAGTCGTATGAGCTGCTTATATATTTTGGAGATCAAGCCTTTGTCGGTTTCACCTGCAAAAATTTTCTCCCATTCCGGAGGTTTTCTTCTTGTTTTATTTCTGGTTTCCTTTGCTCTGCAGAAGCTTGTAAGTTTCATTAGGTCCCATTTGTTTATTCTTGCTTTTATTTCTTCTAGGAGAAAATTTTTGAAATGTATGTCAGATAATGTTTTGCCTATGTTTTCCTCTAGGAGGTTTATTGTATCTTGTCTTATGTTTAAGTCTTTAATCCATTTTGAGTTGATTTTTGTATATGGTGTAAGGGTGTGTTCTAGCTTCATTGTTTTACATGCTGCTGTCCAGTTTTCCCAACACCATTTGCTGAAGAGACTGTCTTTATTCCATTGTATATTCTTGCCTCCTTTGTCGAAGATGAGTTGACCAAAAGTTTGTGGGTTCATTTCTGGGCTCTCTATTCTGTTCCATTGGTCCATATGTCTGTTTTGGTACCAATACCATGCTGTCTTGATGACTGTGGCTCTATAGTATTGTCTGAAGTCTGGGAGAGTTATTCCTCCAGCCTCTTTCTTTCTCTTCAGTAATGCTTTAGCAATTCTAGGTCTTTGATGGTTCCATATAAATTTTATTATGATTTGTTCTAGTTCTGTGAAATATGTCCTGGGTAATTGGATAGGGATTGCATTAAATCTGTAGATTGCCTTGGGCAGTGTGACCATTTTAACAATATTGATTCTTCCAATCCAAGAGCATGGAATATCTTTCCATTTTTTAAAGTCTTCTTTAATTTCCTTCATCAATGGTTTATAGTTTTCTGTGTATAATTCTTTCACCTCCTTGGTTAGATGTATTCCCAGATATTTTATTACTTTAGGGGCTATTTTAAAGGGGATTGTTTCTTTACTTTCTTTTTCTGTTGATTTATCGTTAGTGTAAAGAAATGCAACTGATTTTTGAACATTAATTTTGTAACTACTATTGCAATTTTTACTTCAACTAGGAGTACATGAGCAGCCCCTCAAATACCCATCACCTCTTCCTATTCTATTTCTCTAGTTTTTATAACTTTATGTAATTTGTTAATTTAAGCAATACATATTTTTATTAATTGATAATATATTTTGTATATCACTTTATATTTAATTATATATACTTTATATATTATAATATATTATTTAATATGTACTATATAAGAACATGTGTAAGTTATTATCCCAAAAAGAAATCTGAATAGCAAATAGGTATGGAAAAGATTTCCATCTCAACAACTTTCGTAGGTAAAAAAATTAAAATAATATATATTTAACAATAATATAACAATTATATATAGTGATATAGAACCTAGATTTATTATTATTATTGATGTATCATATCTTATTATATGTTATATACATAAAGCATAATATACTCTAACTTTGATATATACTTTAAAATATAAAATATATATACAATATATTTAATATATAAAGTATATAATTATATTTTATAATAAATATGTTATAAGTTACTTTTTATATGTTCTTTTAATTTTCTTATCTATGAAAATTGGTGAGATGGAAATCTTTTCTATACTTATCTGCCACTCAGATTTCTTCCTGGGATAATAACCTATACATGTTCTTATATTTTTTTATAAGAAACTCTGCCTTTGAAAAAAATGACTTGTAAGTATCTTTATAAATTAAGGATATTTAAATTTAAAATTTTTTTTATTGGAGTATAGTCAGTTACAGTGTGTCAATTTCTGGTATGCAGCATAGTGTCCCAGTCATGCATATATATACATACATTTATTTTCATATTATTTTTCATTAAAGATTATTATAAGATATTGAATAGAGTTCCCTGTGCTATACAGAAGAAACTTCTTTTTTAAAATCTATTTATATATATAATGGCTAACATTTGCAAATCTCAAACTCCCAAATGTATCTCTTCCCACCTCCTTTCCCCCGGTAACCATAAGATTGTTTACTATGTCTGCGAGTCTGATATTAGTCATGTAGTCATTGTTATTGTTGCATGTATTTTTCAGAGTTTATTTTTTCCCTTCTCAGGCCTATCAAACATAATGTACCAACTCAGGTCAGAGCATCATTTATATAATTCTTCAATGAGCAAAATCTACTTTTTCATGTGACCAAGAAATTTGTTTTGAGTTTACCAAAGACATATCACAGTGAACAGTATCCCAATCTACAGGCTCAAAAGGTAATCAATTTCAAATTAATTTCTGTGTTCTTATACTGCAGTCTCATTGTTGCTGGAGTGAAGCTAAACATCCTGGATCAACACTGTAAAAACACCAAACGTTTATATAGAACTGTATGTTTTCAACACTTAGACAAACATTATCTCAGGCATTATAGCAATGATGCACATATACAGTGAATGGCCATTGATAATCTAGCTCTCATTCTCCTCTTCCATCCTTTTTTAACATGCTCACAATTTTCCATTTCTTGAAAACTTATGCCCTTTCCAGTCTTTAAGTCAGTGCTCCCTCTGTTAGGAATGCATGATATCTCAAACCATATAAATATGAATAGTTAATTCCTATTCTGTTTCAAATGTCACCTCGCTCTAGCTCTGCCCGGATTTTCTTAAGTGATTACCCTACTTTAAATTTGTAGCACAATTTACCTCTCCATTATAACATTAGAATATTGTGACTGTTTACTCCCTTACTCCATTGTAAATTCCTTGAGTGCTGAGAAATTGACCATTTGTGCCTCTCATTGTATCCCAGGGACTACACACTGAGCCTAACACAGGGTAAACATTCAAAAATATTTGTGGAAGAATGAATATGTGCCTTATCATTATACTAATTTTACAGATAGACATTAGGACTCATCAAAGCAAATGTCTTTCTAATTAATGATTATACAATCAGTAACTAGGGCACCTGAGACTTAAATAGCTGCACAGTGGTTCTGAGTTCTATGTCTTTCTCACTTTATAGACCTCCTGATATTTTCCATTACCTGCTATTTTTTTCCAATCTTTCTTTCTCTTTGTCAAACTTCAATATGGTCAGTTATGGAATGGAGTGAAAGGTGTCATTACTGAGAGTCCAAGGTCAAACATGAGGGAAAAATGTTGGATTAAGTCACCAATCCTTCCAAAAAGAAGCAACAAACTATTTTTTAGAATGTTTTCTATCAAACCCCTAAATCCTCAAATTTGTTTTTTGTTTGTTTATTTATTTAGCCAAGGTGTAAGAGTTGGATTAAATTTTATTAGAAATACATTTGCTTCAGTTTTTCATTATTCTCTGGAGCCAACTCTCTATGGCATAGTGGTCTCTTCCTCCCAACTTCCCTCCCTTCCTTCCTCCTTCCCTCTCTTCCTTCCTTTTTCTTTCTTTCTTTCTTGCTTTCTCTCTCTCTCTCTCTCCTCTTCTTCACATCTAATAATTATTTTATGCATTACATAAACTTATTTTCTGTATCTTTCCATTTGGAAATATAGAACCTAGCATATCATATTTTATACTTTATTAATGCTAGAAATGTACTTGCAACGAACTTGACAATGTCCTATTAAGGAAAAATGCATATATAAATAAACAACAAGTTTATATCGTATAGCACAGGGAACTATATTCATTATCTTGGAGAAACCTATAATGAAAAAGAATATAAGAAGGAATAAATATATGTATGTATATACATGACTGATACACTATGCTGTACACCAGAAATGGATACAACACTATAAACTGACTATACTTCAATAAAAAAATAATAAATTCAGTAGGGCTGAGAGAGATGGTAAAATAAGGACAGAAAAAAGTAGTTTACTAAGATGAAAAATGATTGGGGTAATCTGATTTAGGTATAGTATCTGACCCCAAAGTTCACGTGCCCAGCTGTACTATGGAGGCTGATATTAAAGTCTCTGACCTGGGATATGACTTTAATCAGTGGTGGCTTCATGTTGGAGGAGTTCATGATAATAGAAGCCATTTATGTGGCATCTGTCTTTTTATATCAAGCTATGGGAGCAGCAAACATGCAGGTAAGGGGAAGTAGCAAGAAATAAGGATTCCATACATACAGGCTTTATTTTGGCCATTAACTTAGGGATTAGATGTTGGAAGGAATGAACTTATAACAAAGGACACGTTAGTGCATTACTTTTGGCTAACTGAGCAATAAGGGCTTGTCCTCAACAGCAAGAGAGCAGCAGGCAGGGCTGGGATCCCTGAATCCAGAATGAAGGATTTCACTCATTTCTTCTCTCTTCAGTCGAACACTGAAGGAAAGGGAAAGCCCTAGGGCATTGTAAACATCCCACTGAATGTTTCATTCTTTAAAAGCTGATATTTCCTCTCATTGGAAAGCCCTGAGAAATGTCATCAGAAGCTAAGAGAAGAAAGAAGAAAGGCAATGATTTCAAAAGTTTAATAAACAGAATCCAAATAGAACCAATGCAGGGAAACTTTATTTAAATATTTATTTAGTTGTTTGTTTTACTTACTCATTTTTTAAAGAATTGAGACCAGACTGGAAATTGGAAACTGCCAAGGATCGGTGTATTGTAGATGCTACAGAAGCCTCGCTTCATTGGTCTCCACACACCCAAAGAACTGTGCTCTGGGTGGATGAAAAGTATAGTAACTTTAGAGAAGTATGTTTTTCATTTTAGAAATCCATTATTAAACTACACTATCAAGAATAGCGAACAGTACTCATCATTCCAGAGTATTTCTGTCTCCTTTACTGACCTCTGTAACATTTGCCTCACTTCTGAGTGCATTTTTGTGTTTGTATCAGAGGTAACTATCTTTAATTTTTCAATTCGGCTTTGCTGCACAGAGAGATATAAGATACAGGACACTGTCTTGATACTGCTTCCTAACACATACTGTCCTGGCACGACACGGCAGCTAAATCCTGTCACCCAAGATTCTTCTACCCATTTACTGTACAGTTAGTGGCATTCATATAGAAAAAGAAGATTATTAAGTGTTTATAACTTTCAGAATATAAACACACTCAAGATTTCAAGATTCAGAAAGATGAGCTGTGCTCCCAGACTCTTGAGAATACGGCGTATCTGACCATCAGAATTATGAAGTTAGTCTCTGTGTTTCAACTTCATTCTATAAAGTGAGAGCAGTAAGTAAAATTTTGGTAAGTGTTACAGCTTACTATCCATGGGGTTATTGGAAATTCTCAGAAGAGTTGTGACCCACACTTCGACAAGAGAGATTAGGGGAGCACAGCGCCATCCATGGCTGTGGAGGATCTGCGTTTACATGTATTCACAGGATTATTCAATCTCCTTAGAATGCTCCCAGCCTGCTGTCTGACACTTACCTCTCACTTTCCTTTCCCGATCGTCCTTGCTCAGGATTCTGATGATGCTGGGTTCCCTGCCACCAACATGAGACTAGAAGAGAGAAATATGTGACACTAAAGTGTCAATGACCCCGCGTGTTTGCCAGTGAGGGACTGTTTCATTTGAAGGAGTATGACAAGAGAGGGCACTGCTCTGCGCTACAAGATTAGCCTGGAGTGGGAGACTTGCAGTCTCACTGGCACCAGGTGGGAAAGGTCCTTCTCAGCAAGGAGTTTGCTCTGCTCTGCGCTAAAAGTACTACATAGTATTGATCACTATGGCTGACAGTAAGGCGGGTGCTGATACGAAGCCAGCTGCCTTATTAAGAATAAGAGCGTTTGTGTTTCAGAAATTGATTTGGCACATTGTAGATAGCAAATAAACTGATCCACTACATGTTGAAAATATGATGTCATTGAAAACACAATTTGATACACTCTTTAAAAATAATTTTTCTTCTGAGGTTTTCACTTCTGACTTCAGGTATTATGCGAATCACTGAATTTTGAAGTCAGAAGTCAAGCTATAACTTTTAGAGTTCCCTTAGACCAACATGATAGTAAGCAATTTTGTTTTGGCATTGCTGCGATTGATCAAGTCAACAACTTAGTCTTGTTGCAAATGGGATTTACCCCTGGGTAATTAATCCCCCCAGGGCTGTTAGTCTTCATTATTGGCCAAAATAATTGCTAAACAAAGATGAGCAATCTAGGGCCTGTTGTGCCATCGAACCTTTGAGGGTTCTAAATATACCAATGCCCCTCCCTACTTTTCATTTACTGCCTGGGAGAGGCAGTTGTCCGAAGTGGAATATTTAATAGTCTGCCCACCAGGCATAAGAAAAAATATTTGAAATAAATAACTCCATCAGGGGAAAGGCTGGTAAGCGGATATAGTGTATGTGGATTTATGCCTGTGGCAGCAGGAACTAAACACAATTTTTGGTATTTTTAGAGGAGCATGGCCCATTAAATGAGCTCAGCTGGTCAAAACTTCATGCCTTACCAAACTGGTGGGATTTGAATCATGTCTTAGACTCTGATTACTTTTCAATACTTAGAACTGAATACTATTCAGAGGTACTTTGCCATGAGCAACCCATAAATATGCATGCTCCCAGATGAAACTTACAGAGAAGGAATAACATCAGACAGATGATTGTGCATAAACTTCAGGGCAGACCAAGTGGCCATGAATATCTGGCTTAAACAGAACATTATCACTGTTCGACAGCTACCTAGTCAGCTGGTAAAGAGGATGCAATTGATCAGTGTCTTGTGTCCCCATTTATCCTGCTCCCCATTGATCAGGTGGAGTAGTCTTCTATATTTCATGAACCTAGGGATATAAATTATGTACCGTAAGAAACTTGGGAGTAGCAGGCAGTCTAAGGGAACAATCAGATTGAGGACATCAGTTATTCAACATAAGCAAACTTATTCCCATGACGACAGACAGTTGATTTGTTCCTCATACTGAGGACTGAGTATCCGGTGAAAGGGAAAACCAACCAGTTGTCTCAAGTATTCAGTTATCTCTGTATTCTACTGGCTCCAAACATCATTTATACTCTCATCACATGAAAACCCCACCTCCTCGCTCAGACCTGGGAAGCAGTGTTCCTTTATGGTAGGTATCACATTGTAGGGGGCCCCACACTGTCCCACCTCTGGTCAGCCCCTCCCATGTAATGTGGACTTTGTGGAGCTGAGAGAATGCCTTCACTCAAAGCCTGAGCACACGCCTTCAAACTACGCTCCAGGTTTCGTGTGACATTTTTGCTCAAAGAGCTCTGAGTAAATTTCTAGGACATATGCATTCCCTTCACCAGCTGTGTTTTCCCAAAAATATTATGTTAGTGATGGAGAAAAACAAAGGTGAAATATTCAAGTTAATGGGGATTATAGGAAAAGGATGCAAAAATAAAAATATTTACGGAAAGGAGGGGGCAGTTTCACAGATGCAGGGAATTTGATTTATATATTAAGAATTTGAAATGAAAGAATGCAAATAAAGCATATGCAATCATTTTAAGAAATGTTCTAAATGTCTAGGAGAACCAATCATTTACACACAAACTCATGGGATCACCTTCATTATCATCAACAACTTAAATGCAAATACCCCCAAATCTGACTAGATTCAATCATCTCCTCTTTGCAAATAGGTATGAAATGAAAGATACTGTTGTGTAATTATCAAGAGAAAATATTGTAAGTAAATAAATTACAAGTAATTATTTTTGGAAACAAACAAACAAAAAATAGTGGCCCAAGACGTCTATATTTTAAACCCAGGAGTCTATGAATATGTTACTCTACATGAAAAAAAGAATTTTACAGATGTGATTAAGATTATGGATTTAAGATGGGGAGATTATCGTGGCCCAGTATAATCACATGAGTTTTCAACAGCAGAGAACTTTTCTAGGCTATGGTCAGAGATGTTAAACAGAAGGAGGGCCATGGCTAACATTAATGATGGGGTAAAGGGCTCCAAAACAAGGAATACAACAACCTCTAGAAATGGGAGAATGCAAAAAAATTATTCTCTCTTACAGACTCCAGAAACGAATGTGGCAAACACTTCAATGTTAGCCTCCTGAGACCTGCATCAGACTTCTAACCTACAGAAATGTAAGACAATAAATGTGAATTGTTTGAAACCCTTAAATCTGTGACAATTTACGATGCAGCAATAGAAAATCAGTAACTGTATCAAGAAGTTATCACTCATCAGCAAAGGGGACAGTGAAAACATTTTTGGACATTCTTTGTCTTAGAAACTACTGCAAAAACCACAGGACAAAGTGCTTAATCCAATCAAAGAAAGATGAATATAAATAGAGAATAATTATAATAGCTGCCATTTGTTAAGTGTTATTTATGATGTGCCAGGCATATGATGAATGTTTCAGATACATTAGTTTATATAATATAAAAACATCCCTAAGAGGCAGTTGTTTTTAATCTCATTTTATACATAAAGGAATTTAATCTCAGAGACCGAAGGTCACACAACTAGTAATTAGAGAACATACAATGTCAATCTGCATCTGTCTGACAGACATCCTTACTCATAGTGTATGTCTCTCTCAAGATTGGGGAAGAAACTAGGAGGACTCGTGATGAGCCATGAAACTAATTAAACACAAATCAAAAATATTGAGGCAGATGTATAAATTTGAAATTATAATAATGATAAGCATTTGGTTCAATTTTCTAAATTAAATTCTTTATTATTATAGCAGTATGAAAAAGATGGAAGAAAGTAAATTACAACATTTTCTTATACTGAAATATATAACTATAACTAATTATATTTCATATATAATGGTAAAGGCAATCAATTTCATTTTAATGTTGGTAATTAGAGCAAAATAATATTAATTAGTTATCAATTAAATTAATGTTAATTATAATAAATATAATTATTATATTTCATTTCAAAATATCATCTGGTTATCAAATTCTGATATAGACTTTCCCAATTTATCACTTAATGCAACACGTTTACCATAATCAGCAAAAGAAATGACAGGGACCTATACAGAGCAGAAATCAGAACACCATGACAAATACATGCTCAAACATCTCCATTATAACAACGGATATAATTTGTTCCTTCTGTGGGACAGAACGAAATGAACTCCATGGACACATCCGAATTTCTACTTAAACCCCAAAGAGAATCAACTCAACTGGAGAATAAAAATCTCACAGCTAAAGTCCCTACTTAGTCAACATTCAAAAATATATTTTCTCCCACACCAAAAGCATTCTTCAACTCTAAGCAAATATGTGCAAAGAAGAAGATCTAAAATAAAATGACCTTCAGAGATCTTGGATAAATTATTTAAGTTGTAGTCTGAGTAGGAGAAACACGACAAGCTACCCTGCCCTCGGCCAGGCTGCCCCTCTGTGCCAGAGACCGAGAGGGGCTGGCTGTGTCCGCAGGTGGATAGAGTGTGTATCTCCTGCTTTTGTACAAAACTGACAAAATTTACTCAACGTCTGGACTTTTATTTCATATTTCCCTAAATGCCTGTGACCGTGTATCAGACAAAGTCACTTAAACTTCGTATTCAAATAAAAATAATCAAACGAACAAGCAAAACCAAAAACAACCTGCACGGGATTCGGATTTGCGTTGTTGCAAACATGGTTCAAAACAAAGACCTGAATTTATAAAAAATTTTGTGCTGAACAGCATGGCACCGAGATACATAAACAGGTATTTGAGATTTTACTGAAATGCTCTTAGCCTTACCAGATCAGAAATTCAAACATCAAAATAAAGGACAAAATGGATGTTAAAATAACTGAAAATATTCATTTGTTTTACAATGAAGCTATTACAATAATGATTATGTAATAGGAATAGAGAAAATGTAATTAATTTCTGGGAGAAAAAAGGTAAAAGAAAAGGAACATAGCTAGAAGTTGAAAAATATAAAAAAGGGAACATAAAATTATTTCTGTGTATATTTCAGAAAAGGTGGCTTGAAAATAAAATACTGATTTTTAAGGTCATCTTTTATTCACAGAATAAATTCTTCTACAGACTGGAATCTGTTTCTTGATATTACATGATCATCTTTTGATATATTTTCTATTCTTTTTGGAATAATGTAGTTTAACTGTTATACCTGTATAATAAGTTTTACTTCCAATTCTCAATTACTCTTCTTCTTTTCAGAATTTTCTTTGCAATTATTAACCTTCTTATATCCCCAGAGGTATTTTGGAATGATTCTGTCAAATTAAGACAAAACAAACAAATGAAACACTGAGATTATATAAATAGTATCAATTAGTTTGAAGACAAATGACACAGTATTTTTAGTCTTCTCATTTATTCAAAATTTCACTTTTAGTAAAATCTGGTTATATTGTAATATATATTATATATATTATACCTACCATAAGTTATATATTAACTATATTGGACCGGTATATACCACAAACACACAATAAATGTTATATTTACTATAGATTGTAAGTTACATTTAGCTATATTCATTCTTGTTAGGTGTAGTTATAAATAGTCTTATGTTTTGGTTACTATTATGAATAGAATAGGGTTTTTTATCTTTTCTTTTTTAAGTAGTTCAAATAACATAATATAAATGAATAATTAGCATATTTCTATTTAGCTTTGCTGCTCTCAACAGAGCATACCCTTTATAAACCCAAGAATAATTGGTACACAATGACAAAAGACTAAAAATATTTTAAAAATCTCAGAGAATTCTGGAAAACAAAATTTTGCAGGCATATTTCTTCAGAAGAATGAAGTAAAATTTTAGATTATCCACAGAAGTATAAAAAATAAATAGTCCAGACTTCTAGACTATTTATTTAAATGAATATGCCAATATTTTGAAGATATTTAAATTTAAATAGCTGTTTTAGGTAAAAAATTTAAAAAATTAAAAAATAGCTGTTTTATGGATAAATTCTCCTTTATTTGTTTATACCTTTGTTTATACAAATTTTTATAGTAAACATGGATTCCTTTTTCTGTACAAAGATAATACGTTCATAATTGAATTTATGTGGTAAATGTTTTACTGTGACATTAACAATAGTACAAATGTTTTCTTTGTGGTAACCATGTACAGGTTTCTTTGACATATTCAATTCAAATAAAAATTGTTCATAAAAAATATAATTTTAAGTGATTTGACTGGCATTACAAAATGTACTTTCAAATTCTTTTCTTTAAATTTCTGAATTTCAGTAAAATTAGTTACTGTTACCTGAGTCACATTATTTTCTTAAGGTTTACTATGCACAAAACATTGGCCTTGCCACTGTGCAAGAGATTAAAATGCTGTATAACTCATAGTCCTTATTCTTCAGGATTACACAATAATGTATGAACTTCAAATTAACAAAAATATAAATTAAACATCTCTTTTTAGTTACTGGCTACAAATGACAAAGTTAGCAGAGTACAATTGTTTGTTACTCATTAAAAATTCAAAACTCAACTAGCTTTTAGAATGAGGTGGAATAAATAATAAAGAATTTATAACATTTAAGAGAAAATTTATATTATACTTAGGGAAAAATATTAGTTAAGGAAAGGTTAGAATCATCAACACAGACCAGTTGGTGCAGGAGTTTGGTGCAAGTCTTAATGGTTAAGAGTATTGATTAGAATCTTATGGATTCTGCAGAAATTAAATCCTGGCCATGCCACTTACTAGCTGTGGTGAGCAAGTTACTTCATCTGTCTTTGCTTCACCGTCATCATCTGTATAATGGGAATGATGAGACTAATAGTATTTATCATAAGATTGTTTTGAGTCTTATGAGTTAATATTTTTAAAGTAATTAGAATAGTGATTGGCAAAATGTGTATTGTATTACTATTATTTTTTACTGATACAATTGTGATGGTAGAGTATACCAAGAAGTAACTTTGAGTTCTCCAGTAAGATTCTGGGAGCATCCTGAACGCACACGCTGTACAGCGTTAGCTCCCACAGCTATGATGTTTGTTGAGTGGGAGTCTGGGTTAGGGCAATTGTTTGGTAGGTGTAGACCCTTTAGGACAGACTATAAGTGTCTTGTATTTTTTAGAAGTAGGTTTTTTGAAACAAACCAAAAAACTGGATTGTATGCACTGTTGTAGAAAATAGAACAATACAATAAATCTGAAACCAAATGAATCTCAAATGTTATTCCAGATTCAGCTAAAGCAGATGCTGAAACATTGAGAAAAGCCCTCTTGAGAGTCAGTTTTGCACTTAGAAACAAAGAAAAGTATCAAGCAAACTCAGCATTAGAGGGAATATGTAGACTGGTTTTACTGTAATGATTTTATAAATAATAGTTCTAAATATAAATGGAGATTTTACAGATCATTTTAGAAAATATAGTCTGTGGTGAACAATAGATAATGACCTTTGATTTGGTTGTTTTTTTAAGTGAACAATTCCTAAAGAAACTGTATCAGTAAATTAGAATGGATAAAAGCAGCACAATGGGAAAATAAAAATACTTTTCTCCTTTTCCAAGGGAAGAAAACTTGAAAGAAAATTTTGAAATAAATATCTCAAGGATTTGTAACCCTCACCCCCAGCACAGAGATTCTGATGGGATAAATCCAGGGTGGGGCCAGGGTTTCCTATATTTCAGCAAGCATCTGGGTATGCTGATCAGATGGTGCATAGACCGCACTTTGAGAAACACTGTCCAAGTAACCATGTGCGCTCTGTGTTCCAGAAGCGAGAAGCCTTTGTTGGAGTCAGCTGGGCCCATGATCAAGTAGAGAGAAGCAGGAAAAGGGCCAAAAAGATAGAAAAGAAAAGTATGAAATACAGAAAATATTTATTTCAAGCAGTTACTTTGCAATACTACCCACAGGAAATTCTTTTGATTTGCCTATGATATAATAATTGAGATGGACTGGAAAAACGCACAAGAAAAGCACCCAAACTGGAAATTACTTAAATGTCTAATGAAAAAGGCATGGCTTAGTGAACTAATGAAAACCATGTCATTGTGGAAATTATGAAGGAACATGAGTAGTGTTTATTGATATGTTATTTGAATAATATTTGAAAAGAATTGAATTTATCAATAAGTATGCAAGTACACACAGATTAAATAGAAAGTAAAAAAACTGTTGTGGAAGTGGAGTTATAGACAATATTTTTATTTTTAGAAAATTATTTTTAATGATATGTAATTCTTTCAACAATACATCGTTTTGATTAATAATCTATCTTAAATAGGCATGTGTCATTTGCCGCATCTATTGTCGCCTGTTTTCAAACACAAAGAATTGAAGTGTAATCAGTTTATAATGTTGTGTCAATTTCTAGTGTACAGCACAGTGCTTCAGTCATACATGAATATACATATATCTGTTTTCATATTCTTTTTCACCATAAGCTACTACAAGATACCAAATATAATTCCCTGTGCTATACAGTATGAACTTGTTTATCTATTTTATATATACCAGTCAGTATCTGCAAATCTCGAACTCCCAATTTATCCCTTCCCACCCCCTTTCCCGCTGGTAACCATAAGTTTGTTTTCTATGTCTGTGAGTCTGTTTCTGTTTTGAAAATAAGTTTGTTTGTTTGTTTTAGATTCCACATATGAGTGATATCATATGGTATACCATTCATCCCAGGGACAAAAAGAATTTTTAAAATATACATAGTCTGAAAAAATTTAACCCATAATTGGTTGCCTACATATTTCTGAGTGAATACTCTTCAGATATTTATGCGAATATACAATTGTGATTTAGAGAATGTGGTAACTACAATATACACACACATATACACACACAAACACACAATTTTGTGTTTATGTGTGCTGCATATATTTCTATTAAACAACCTGAAATGCTGAATACTAGAAGTTCTGTGTTGTTCCTTTGAGCATAAGTTAGATGAATGATTTATAAAGTAGAAGAAGAGATAAATTTTGTGTTTTATGTCTTCTCCAAGAAATTTTTCTAAGTAGTAGATTAAAGCACTTGAAGAATGTTTGAAAACATGTTTTTAAAGACCATTCAGCCGACTTTCTCTTTTAAAAACAAGAGTTTATATTGTCATATTTATCCCTTTTAAAAGTTTTTTTCCTAGGAGTGTGAAGACCACATTTGGAAAGGTCAAGGCATAGGGACTGGGCTGAAAATGAGTTCAGTTGCAAAAGAATCTAAGTTTCAGTCAAGAACTATAATTACAGGGCAAAAAAAAGCCCATCTTGAGCACAAAACATTACTATATTGATCTCCTAAACTCATTAAATACATAAGTTTCAATTCATGTACCCAAGCAACATATTAGAAATTTTGGTAATTTAAAAGGATTATGTATCTAAATGTGGAAGACATGGAGGAAGGAGTCATTGATCTTAGTAATGTTCCCAGAGAAGAGGCCATGAGACGTTTCAGTGCCAGACAACTATGATTACATCTTCCTTCTTCATATCTGGAGAAAGCAACAGTTAGATGGATAGCCTCCAGATTCTACTACCATGATTGAAGTCCATTTTTGGGGGGGAGGGGGACAGGGGTAGGGAAGAATAAATCAGTACTGTTTGGTCATTGTGCTTTGTACTTTTGGAATGCAATTTTATAGCTGTGTTAAGCCGACATTTTTAAATGTTCCTCCAAAGATATCCAGCTCTAATCCCTAGAACCTAAAATATGACATCATGTTCGTGATTGTTGTTAAATGGCATGATGTACTTTAAAGTAAGGAGACTGTCCTGGATTATCTATGTGAGCCCTATGTAGTCACATCAGCCTTTGAAAACAGAGAGCTTTCTTGGCTGGGAGCAGAAGGAAATGTCAGAGAGAGACGATGTCTGAGGACTCAACATACCTTTGCTTGTTAGAGGTGGGAATCATAGGAGAAGAAGTGCAAGTGGCCTTGAGGAGGAGAGAGAGGCCCCTGACAACCAGCCAGGATCAGCGATCTCAGGCCAACCACTGCAAGGAACTTGAGTCTGTCAAATACTTGAATTGACTTGGAAACAGATTCTTTCCAGAACTTCTAAATAAGAGCCCTGCCTGGCCCAGCTGAACTCACTTAAAATGACCTACCGGCTTGTGAGGCAATGAATAGGTAGTGGTGTAAGTTTGTGGTAATTTACAACACCACAATTGAAAATCAAAACATAGCTTGAAAGATTTATTTTCATTGTGATTAATTTTCATGTCATACATATATGTTATATATCGAAGACAAGAGAGTAGTAAAATTGGGTAATTAGCACTGTTCAAGTGGACTGAGGTTCCGTATTTATGTCCGAGTCTACCAAACCCCAGCTCCTTTTAACTCCTTTCTCCCTGGCCTGTGCCTATAGTCTATACACACTCTTTCCTGTCTGCCCTGTAGGTGTGACTCCAGTGTATTCTGTTACCATTGCTAGAATATTTACTTCTACACAGGATATTAAAACATGCTTTAAGTAAATCAGTTATTGTATATTTATCCCTATGTTTACAGGGTAAGATACGCTTTTTTTTAATGAAGGGGATTAGTTGTGTATTTTTGTTATGCATATATGTGGTAACTAGTCAAAAAAATAGCTTAGTGTATCAGAGCAATAACCAGAAATCCGCATCCCTGAGCTTGAGTGCTTTTCTCTATTTCTCTGTCTTCACTTACTCGTGTACCCTGTCACCAACACCACTACCGAAAAACAGAAACCAAAACCAAGGAGATTGAGAGAGAAAGAGAGAGAGAGAGAGAGGACCTGGCACAAAATAGATGTTTAATAAGTATTGTTTTTTATTTATTTTATTTGCTGTCTTTAAATTTCTCACAGCACTTAGGATTGTGCTCTGAATATAACTGATGCAATTACGTATTTTAAGAACATACTTAGGAATCACGTACTTGGTCTATAAATTCAAATTGTCCTCATTTAGGTTTTCATTGATTTGGTTTCAATATAATTTCAAAAAATGGGATAGACTGCTAGCAGATAAAGGAATAATAACAAATCAGACTTCTACGACAAATTCAGAGCATGTAAAACATGAGTCTACTTCGACCACACCGTCTTGTCTGTTCTAGGAAAGGCCACATTCACTTCTTTGTCCAAAAGCCCTACGAAAGCAATCATTTCCTAGTCCTTGTTGTTTTTCTTTTCTCAGCCACCGTCTGCAGCATCTCGGCTGTTCTGTTTCTGTGGGACCCCCTCAGCGTGGGCGGCTCCAGCACATAATTGCTGTTATTAATTACTACAAGTATGGCTGAGGTTTTAGGGTTCACTAAGGCATCACAGAGGGTGGCAGTGACTTATCTGTGACCTCAGATGCCTTCAGACACTGTTGATCTTGATTGCTGTGCTTTATTATCTTCTGCTGAACTCTGGAACTCCCATTTTTCTCAAAGTAAGTAGGGTCTCTGTGTGTGGGATTGGGGAAAGGGTTATAGGAAATGCTAAATATGAGTGAAGTTAAATGGATCTGTGTCCTGAACCTAGAAAAATAACCACCTTTGACCCAAGACACTCCCTTTCAATTCTAGCTTACCCTGTCAGATTCAGTTTTCACTTCATAAAGGATTTTTTTCAAATATAATTTATGCATTTTTTAACAATCTATATTTCCATGGAGTATGCAGATATGTTGGTACATTAGTAAATGACTAAATGCTAATCATGGCCATGAGATTTCAGGGCTTATGGTTAAAGGTATACGCATTTAGTTATTTTGTATATTTTAAAGTAGTTAAGGAAATTTTATTTTGGTGAAAACAGAGAAATTTCATAGAATGACTAGTTCTTACTCAATCATGACACTAACATATACATCTGAAATGTTCATAAAAATGTTCTAAGATAACTCTTAAGACTAACTAGGGGTACGCCCCTTTAAATAAAATTTTATGGATTAAACATGTGTTAGTACTTAAACAAGTAAAAATTTGCTTTCAGAGCAAACTGTCTGCTATATTAAAATTTAAGTTCTCCTCAGTACAAGTTTTTGGTTTCTCAAATAGCATCTTTATAACTATGTGAAAAGTTTTCTGGTTTTTGTTTTCTGTTCTGTTTTTTAACAGAGATCTGGAAATATAGTTCCTTTCTGTTTTTCCATCCCCCTGGTACCCTCACATGCAACTTTTTACTGTAACATGTTTAACTTGCCAAACACTATTTTAATGCATCACACAATAAATTACTATTACACTGTGCACCTTTGAACACTTGCCACATTCCAATTAAAGCATACATCTCTGTTCCTCTGGCCACCCAAGAAGGTGTGATACATTTTGATTTTTTCATTCATTCTATGTCATGAAACATTTTCATCCAGAAAGCCTTCATTATGAAGAAACTTTTTTTCCCTACCAAATATGAGGAAATACCTTTCAATTCCAAATTTCCTATAATTCAGCTGAATAAAAAGATTTGGACACTTAAATAGCTTTTAAAAATTGTAGACTATCTCTCTATTCAGCATTTTAAAACAAACCTCAGCTTTTCAATAAAAATGAGGAAGAATCCCATCTTTCTTTTTCTTCTGGCCAGTTTCCAAAGTTGGCTCTTATTTCTTTATTGAATATGTTGATATCTATAGCCTGTTAAATACTAGTAACAACCCCAGGTCTGTGATGGGACTATGGGCCTTTTTCACAGCATGTATACTGAACACTAATATGCATAAATTAGTACACAGTATGCATATACTATTAGATGAAATTGAATTCATTCACAGGGATTCAATACAAAATTACTGTCCAATTTTGAAGTCAACCAAATCCTATGTCATGAGGACGAATTCTCCTTCCAAAACCTTGTATAAAATGACCTTTAATCATATAACTTTTAACATTTGCTCTCAATTTCCTCTTCCTTTAACTGAGGCAGACACAAAAGCTGCTCTGAAATCTGGCTGTTGGGAGAGACAGTAGCTGTCATTGTCCCTGTATGAGTTGGGTATCTGAAAAGGGTAATGCCTGTATTTGAAACTTTAATGTTTCTTTTTGAATTTTGGTCCCTTGGGTACTACTCATTTCACAGTAAAATGATCTGTCAATGCAGTTTGAGTATATTGTATATATTTCTAGCTTATTTTAGAATTGATAAAATGGAATCAAATTATTTTGGTGAATTTCTTTTCTGTTTGTTTTAATGATAACGATCCTCCATCACCCTATTTTATAAGGTGAAAAGATACTTGGAGCATTTACAGCACAGACCATAGCTCCTGATTTTCCAGTCTATTACTTGGTCTTGGACACTTAAAGCTAGTGGTACACGGTAAATTGACTGCTTCGTGCCATCGGCTTCTGAATCTGGACAGCTAAGGTATAATCCCCCCTCCCACCTGATGGGACAATAGCGCCCTTAAAGGATGATGAGGACTGGAAGAGCACTAGTCTATCATATATTGACCCCTGTTGAAAATGTTAATTGGTGAATAGAAAGTAAAATTTCGGTTTGGTTAATGAAAATTGTCAGGTCCTGGAATAGAGAAGCTCATCTTCAGACATAATATGTATACATCCTGTTTCACCTCCTAATGTATATATTCTTTGGGAGGGGGGGAGCATGTAATTAGGTTTATTTATTTATTTATTTTAGAGGAGGTCCTGGGGATTGAACTCAAGATCTCCTGCATGCTAAGCATGTGCTTTACCACTTGAGCTACACCCTTCCACCTTTCATCTTCTAATAAATGTATCCTTTAAGACTCCTGCCCCAACCAACCTCCAGTGTCCCCCAATGCTTGGATGACTTTTCTAAGTGGAATTTTCTCACACATACACACATCTCCTTATTCATCCAACATTCATTTCTGTACTCTCTCACAACACAGCCTAGTAATTGATTATGCCTGTTTCCCTCACATATGATATGATTTCGTGCTCTCCCATTCTATAAATTTTCATAATTTTATTAATATTCTTGAGTTCAAGACTTCAGTTATAAACATGTTTGCCAACTCTATCAGTTTACTGGGGCTGATGTGACAGATTACCACAAACTGGATAACTTAAAACAGAACTGTATTCTCTGCCAGTTCCCGAGGCCAGGAACCTGACCTCGAGGTGTCCGCCCACAGGGCCCTGCTCCCTCCAGAGCCTCTAGTCTGGATTCTGTCCTTCCGCTTCTGTTGTCTGTCGGCTGCAGGACTCCATCCTCTGCTTTTCTAGTCACACGGCCTCCTTCTCTTCTGTCTGCCAGACCTCCCCTGTGTCTCTTGTAAAGACACTTGTCCTTAAATTTAAGCCCATCTTGGTAACCCAGGATGACCTCATCTCTAAAATCCTTAACTTAATTCCATCTAAAAAGACCCCCCTTTTTTTTCCCAATTAAGGTAACTAGTCCTAGGGATTTGACTTGTATATCCTTTTTTTGGGGGGGAGGGCACTTTTTTGCCTACAACACCAACATGGTCCTTATACCAGATTATTGAGTGTTTCTCCCCAATTCCTACCAAAAAAAAAAAAAAGTAACTGGAAACTGCCTTTGTCTTTTTTAAAAGGGAACGCACTAAACTTCAAATCTTTTCACAGGGAGGGCTCGCCTATCTAATGAAAATAGGAAATAGTCTTCGTACATTTCAGAAGCAAAGACTGGAAATCTGGGTCAATACCTACGGAACTAGCTATCAGTGACGTCCTCTCCATGTATGTATGTAAATCATTTGAAATAAACTAGGACTTCTATAACAAAGTTCAACTATTGCTCTGAACGCAAAGTGATTTTTCTATTTCACATATCTGAATCCTTAGTGATAAGTAATGCCATATTAATGAGTGAAAAGGATAACATGTAAACAGAAATTAGAACAGTTTCCAATAAGCAGAGAATGCCAGGGTTGCTTGGGAGTCTCAAATACTTCCTCCAAATAAAGGTGTAAGTCCGCTGTATGAGTAGTCGATGCTCATATGTTGCTGACTAACAGCACATTTCCTGATGCTGTATCAGGTTTTATATCTGAATTTAAAATATATGATTGTTTTACACTTTAGTTTAATAACTCTCAGAAGGAGTATGGTGTTCATTAATAGCTGTAATTTGGAGATACCATTTTTGCTTAGGTTAATGTAATATTTCATCCCATCTTAAGCTTCCAAGCTCTTAATTACAATAAGCAATATAGTGAAGATAAAATGAGCCTCCATCCTGGAAACAATGTGCATTGGTAATTTTTTTGAAGAGAAAGAACATAAATAATGGCTTAAATATTACATATGTGTTCTCCCAAGGAAAAAATTGTCAAAAATCTTTTTGCCTTATAATTTTTTTCCCCAGAGACTATTATTCTACTCTGATACCATGACTTTTTGTTTTTCCACTTTGAATACACATGTGTCTGTGTGTGTGTGTGTGTGTGTGTGTGAGAGAGAGAGAGAGAGAGAGAGAGAGAGATACATATATATCAACTGGACTTCTTTAAACATATGTATTAATAGCACTTATCTATTGAATAACATAATGGATACAATCTTGTTTTCTTTTTTTAGGATAACACATTCCCTTTTATTTAACAACCTTCCCATAGTCAAAGATTAATAATGGTGACTGATTACTCTCCCTGGTCACTGGAATGCACCAAAGTGTATCTTGCTGTAAGACATGTCTCTCCCAGTACTGATGGAATGAGAGCAATATGAGTTTTAAAAAGTAATAATAATAACTTGGTTGAATTGGGGGAAATAGACAGTTAACAACTATAAATTTCTTTCTGAGTCATTCTTACATATTTCAGAAGCATAGGAGACACTCAAGACGACTGCCGTGTGAACAAATAATAATTCTATCATTGTCCATCGCTTGCTTTTATAAAGGTCTTCTGAGAAAATTGAGACTATATGTGAACTTCTCAGCAAAGTGTTGCTTTGGCTTTTTAACCAAATATTCTCAATTAAATATTAGATGATAGTGAGACTAGCACTCCAGTGTTCAAATTATTCATCAAATCACTCTTTTAATATATAAAGTTTTCATCTGCAGGAAATTGTTTTCCATCTTTGGAGTGATGCACATGTTAACTTTAATGACTGACTTAGGAAACAATCTTCTTGAAGTCACTGTGGAGATCATCTCATCAGGCATCATATCAACTCTTATTTGATAAAGACTATTCTTGTCCCTCTGAAAATGACCAATCAAATCAAAGAAATGGTGTCTGATCTCATGTTTATTTTAAGGAATAACAATGAGGTGAGAAGTGGACTTGAGTATTTACGTTTAAATTTTAAATATGTATTATTCCATTGAGTCCCCCAGATCAGAGGCTGTCTCTGCTTAAGGACACTTGCTTCAGACATTACTGATCTGGTGCAGATTATTCTTTCTGGAGAGCTGAATGATTCGAGTTTCATGCCACTCGAGTAATCATTCCGACTCACGAGCTAATAGTGTTAACAGCATCATGCCCATGGTCAACTTAATACTCATACTCTGCCTGGTTCAATGGGTTAATACTCTTATGGCTATATCATATTCAGGTTTACAATCCTTTATAATCTTTAACCTGAGAAAAACTATTAACTATGTTTAGGAAGACACAGAATATTGAAAGTAACTGAGTAAATCCTCACAGCTGCATGAAACAATATTTGCATATGTGTAAGTATGTCTCTTTGAACCATCAATTTTTGCATAAAAGCTATTAGAAACTCTCCAGCTCTGATGAGGCTCTGATTGAGTTTGGTTTCTTCTGCAGTTCTCACAGGTTTCTTGGAGGCATTTTGCATATCAGCACATTTTCTCAGTATTTGCTGAGACTCATACGCGCTTTTGCTATCATTACTCCAGAAAGATCACCTCCGTTCTTGCTGTTAGGCTTCTTCTATTTCTGCCATTAAAATCTTTGTATTTTTGAAGCTGTATGGCTTGAGCGCCTTCCCGTTCTCTCTTGTACTCTAACAGAGGTAAGTTTAGTGTAAAGAACATGAGATTCAGTGGGGAAGGGATAGCTCTAGTGGTTGGCATGCTTGTCATGCATGAGGTCCTGGGTTCAATCCCCAGTACCTCCTCCAAAAATAAATAATAAACCTAATTACCTTTCCCCATTCCCCCCAAAAGAGAACATGAGATTCAGAACCTACTGACTGTGTCAAGCTGGTTGCTGTTTTTCCTCTGAGACTTGGACTAACTCTACTGAGCCTCGGTTTCCTAATCTCTGGACTGTATCTTGTAATATCCACCGTGCAGCTTCCCCACAATGACCAGGATTAGAGATAATACATCCGAAAACCTACAACTTACTGAAGCCGTTGTTATTCATGTGACAGGTTATAAACGGATAACCTATTTTAACAGGAAAACAACTATTCAGATCCCCTTTGTGTTCTAAGGTGTGCTTGAAGGATGAAACATAAATACTTCATTTTATCACCTGGGAATACTTGACTAATTTCCTCTGTGCTCTTATTTTACTGGGCTGTAATGTTTAATTTGAAAATGAAAAAGAGAACTACTGTTTGAAGAAAATAAGATACAGGGTATTTGTTGGACGTTGAGGAAGAATGAGCTATGAAAAAATAACAAATTTTTGTGAGAGCAACTACAGGGAGACTCAGGCAGAGAAGAACAAACAAAGGCGCTTTAGAGGTCTGGGAACTCATTTTATTTCCCAGCAAGAGTTGGGTGTTTTGACCTAGAGAAGGAGCACTGTGAGAGAACTTATTTGAATGTCCTGGAATGTCCTCCATGGGAGTGGAGTTCCCCAGCTTCACTCAGGCATGAACCTCTCACCCCTATGTCGTGGCTCAGCTCAGTGGATCCTCAGGTGGATGCTGAGAGCCCCCGGATACCCAGGCTCCACGTTACCTCTAGCTGAGCAGTACAAATAGCAGATGCCCTTGTAACTAGGGTGTTTCTGTGAGTCTGTCCGGTGTCAACTATTGAGGAAGGGTGAGCTGTGCGAACAACTCTCCCTTAGCTGTCTAAAAGGGAGCTGAACGCCTAGCAGGGTTGTAATAGGTGAAGTCTTGCACCTTTTAATTGAACAAGCTCGAAGTCCCTAAGTGGAAGTAAAATGATTGATTAGCAACACTCTAAGGACACTTGTAATAGTCACAACCCACATTTCCACTTACAACGCTATTTTCTCTTAATTTTCCAAGGATAGAAGTGCTCCCCTACCAGGCCCCTCTCTCGTTGTGTGGGCACAGGCTTAAACTGCTGGAATTCCTATTTTATTCCTTTATTCCCCCCTATTTTATTCTTTAGGTTACTCTCATGGTTACACAGCAAAGAATTGCTGGCCTCATTGTTTCAACATGTTGACTTTGTTGACATTTGAAATTTGTTGGAAATTAATCACTAGGCAGTCATAATTTATGCAGGACACCAAGCATAGATCAGGATACATAATGGATGATCAATAAAAATGTGCCTGCACCCTAGTGACCAATTCTGATCTCATCTTGATTTTGTAATTTGGGGTTCTTAATGATGCAATAATTTCCAATTAGCATACCAGTCTGAGTTCAACCTCAGGGTAAGGACATAAAACTCATACTTACATTTTTTTTTTCAGCCTGTGATCATTAAATAAAAGCATTTTAATTTTGTTTCTGCTAACTTCTTGTGAGTGACAGGAATGTCCTATTAAATCAGGCTTTGGTCTTCCCCCAGTGGGTTTACTGCAATACTAAGATACTTGCAGTCTCTTCATACCTGTGTTGATAGCATCAGGATGCTGTAACTGAAGAGAACCTGGGAAATGACTTCCACTTCTTATGCAAGATGTGGCAACATCTATTCAATTTTGTAATTGTTCCTTTATGTAGCACTCATGCTGTCAGACTTAGCCCACATGCTGTTATGTGTTTCTACATTCATGTTTGTTCTTTTTTTCAAACAAGCTGCTAAACAGTCGTCCTTCTTAGGAAAAATAAAGCCTCTGCTAAGAGAAAGTATTTGTGTGTTTGGAGTTTCAACATCTGCATTCAAACACAGACCATGCTTCTTACTTTAAAACTGAAATTGATGTTGACAGCTCATTTTTTTCTACTGGTAGCAGGTAAAGTGCCAGTTTTGTGGTACTAATTTTAGAGAACTAAATTTGTTTGAAATTAGTTAAACTAAAGAACATAAATGTCAATGAGAGAAAACGTATTGTTTGGTCCTCAGAGTTGGATACAGTTTGCACTAGTGACAGAGGCCCCCGTTCTAAGGTAATTCTGGGAGAGTTAACATCTTGAGAAACAAAATGTCCAAATATGAATTAAAAGTAGTAACTCTTCTTATGTTTATAGTTGTTTGTTATTAGGAGAATTTTGCCAAAGACAAAAATACTTTCATCTCTAAATGCTACCTCATTTTATTTTAACCCACATTGACTTTTTTCCTTTGCAATTTACTTAAATCTTTAACCTCTTTGAAAATAGTAGACAAATAGGAAAGAGATCACCAGATGTGATCATGAGTTTTATCAGTGATAATATATTTCACCTGTATCCAAACCTGACCGAGAGAGATTTTCAGATTTCTAAGAGTTGTTCATCTTTGTCCCTGTACACACTGCTCCTAGTTCATTTGAGTTCAAGCTTAATTTCTAATATTTTAATGAAGTTTGTGCCAAAATGCTGAGTGGGACACAAATACACTATTTGATTTAATATAATTTTAACCAGCATTCACTGAGTGTCTACTGGGAGACAATAATGGTCTCTTCTCTCATGGAACTTAAACTCTTATTGGGTAATAAATATTTTATGATAAAATTATTTCCAAAAATTATATGAGAAAGTGCCAAAATGTATGGGAAAAATGTATAGGAAATCACAGTAAGCATATCAGCTTTTAGGACTTAGGGAATTTTTTTTGTAGGAGTTGGAAACGTAGTTGTATTTTGAAAACAAATATAATTTAATAGAGTAGAGGAAAAAGAGGGCATTCCAAGAAAAGTTATTGATGTGAATAAAGGGGCAACGAAGCAAAATATATTCACAGGACAATAAAAGATAGCATCCAGATGTACACAGTTGAAAGAAGATTGAGCGATAAATTAGACGGGATTGTGAGTACAGAGTGGCTGCTCTTAATTCACGGTGTCATAGAAGTATCGCTTCAAACCTGATCCTATCTTTCCAAAATTAATTTTATTTACATAATATAAATGTAATAATTAATTAAAATTGCATGTATATTTATACACACATTCATATAGATGCATATACATGCACACTTACATATACACACACTCTAAACAACACCTCTCTGACTATCACCTCCTCACCATACAGACCTGCTCCCTACAGGCAGCCGCTCTGAATTATTTTGTCTGTTTCTTTTGATATTTATATACACTTTTCTGATGAACATGTAATTTTTTTCAATTTATCTAGTTTAAAATCAGCCATGGGCTTTCTATTCACAGGCACAAATTTATGACTATATTCACGTTAGTCATTGCTGATCCCAGTGATAGACTGACTCTTTCCTCTTCTGTATGTTTTTCCTGAAGTTAATATTTCCTCATCAAAAGAAAATAATTCTGAATTTTCTTCCCATTCTCTCCAACAACCTTTCAAAACAAATTTCCACACAAACCTGTCATTAACTACTTCCCCTCCAGAGACCTCCCCTCCTGGATTGTTTAGGTGGATTGTTTGCTTTTTTGGCCTTTTTAGCTACTTTCATTTTTGGACTTCCCTCCACCACTCCCAGGTGTAGGATTGTGTTGTCTGAAATCTAATGTGTATCAACCAGGATATGCTAATTACTAAAATAAACCACCCAATGTTTTTTCAGTAGCTTCACATAGTAAAATGTCTGTTTCACACTCACTTCTTGTGTGACTTGGGCAGGTGTGAGGGCTCAGCTCCAGAGTCCTGCTGAAACCCTTCGCTCCATTGTGTGGCTCTGCAGACATCTAGATTCCTCCACAGCATCTTCTGTCTAATAATCCAAAAAAGAGAGTAAGTGTGGAGAAACCACAAGAGGAGTGAGGGCCAGACCTGGAGTGGCACGTACCACTTCTGCCTACACCCATGGGCCAGGACGTGGTCCCATGGCCTCAGCAAACTGTACCCCAGAGGCTCAAAAATGCCCTTCTGTACGTTCAGAACAAAAATGAGTCTGTTTTGGGGTACACCTTCTATTGTCTCTGCCAAACCATCTCTTTATTTTTGTTTTCATTTTGATGGAATAGTTTCCTCAGCTGATACCAAGAAAAGAGTGTATTTAGTGACACATTTATTGGGACCTTGTTAGTTGGAAGTATTGTTTTCTTACTTGATTGACAATTTGGCTGGGTATCGATATTGATACTTTGTTTTAGATGTCTAATGACATTTAGCAGGTGGTATTGCTCTTTACAGCCCCAAGCCTTTTTGGATAGTTAATCCTTTCAACAGGGCTGCACTCTTTGTTTTGCTTTTTCCATAAATCTCCCAAAGCCCATGCTTCTTATTTTTATCACTGGTGTTAAGGATTTTGCAACAATGGGCTTTGGTGTGAGCTTTTGTCATTCATTGTAACAGAAAATCAGAAAGCCCTTTCTGTTTAGAGCTTCAACCCTTTAGTTCAAGGAAATATTTAGGAATGTATTTTTAAAATTTCTTTCTACTTCATTTTTTTATGGAACTCTTATTAAAAAGATAGAATGATCCTATAAGTTTCTTGCTCTTTCTATACTATTGTTCATATTTTCAGTTCAACTACTTGATTTTCTTGACTTTATCTTTTAATTACTCTAATAATATTTCATTTTGACTATTTTATTCTACATTGTCTTTTATTTCCTTTTTGAAATTTAAATAATTTTGACCATATATTGCATTTGCCTTATTCAGAAGTCTAAACTCCTCAGGAAGTGAAATGATACACACAGATAGTTCTTTCCTCCATCCTGCCTTTTCCACCCTGTTCTCCTCCGCCCACCCCATATGCAGTCAGCATTTTCATTCCATTGCTACTTCTTGGGGGAAAAAATATGTTTGTGTTTCTGTATGTGTAGATATTTCAAGAAAGGATCCTTATTATCCCACATTCTACTTAACATTAGTTTTTATATGTAATGTTCTATACCTTAATTTTTCTTTTTACTGTAATCTGTAGATCTCACAATATTAATACAAGGAGATCACTTTTCATTCTTTATTATGGATGCACAGTACTCCATGTATGTCAGAGTTTCCATCTTCAGCATTATTGTTATTTTGTAAAACATCATTACTTATTATGAGAGGATTCCTGTGCAATGTTAAGAGTTTAGCAGCCTGGCCTGTACTGACTAGAGGCCAGCAGCAACACTTCACCCTGTGTTGTGACATCCAAAAAGTCCCCTAACATTGCAAAATGTCCCCTAAGGGGTAAAATCACCCCTTGTTGAGAAGCACTCATGTAGATTACCATGCTTTTGTTGTTGTGGCCATTGTTGATTTCAACAGTACCCCTGTTATTGAACAATTGTTATTCTCTTAACTTTTGCTGTTACAAATAATACCATCATGAATAATCTTGAAAAATAGATGCCTTTATACTTGAACAGGTAAAATAGGTTCTTGGAAGTGAGTTGTAAGCCAGCTATTAAGTTTTTTTAGTTGGAAGACCTATCCATATCTGCGCTGGGAGTCAGTTGGTACTCCTTGAGTTCCTACTGACATCCAATTCAAATTTAGAATTCCTGAACTTCTACTTAATTTAAAAGCAATTTTTCTTCTTTGTATCTCTGTTCTCTTAAACTGAAAATTTTGGCTCCTATCAACATTAACACTTATATACTATATTTGTTCAATCATATACATATATAAATTCAGTGATATATATTCAATCATATATTCATATTTAAATTATATATAAATATACATTCATATATAGCTAAATTCCTATATAAGTATTCATATATAAAAATCACATATAAATTTATATACACACACATATAAATCTCTGTGTTGTTATGCCACCAATTTGCTACTCAGTGTTTTTGTTTCATTTTGTTTTAAGGATTTTTTTTTAATTTAATGCTTTTTGTATTTATATAAAATATGTGATTCCAAAGTTGACCCTGCAAATTAGGTATATATATCAAGAATTTAACTTATTTGTCCATTCTGTTTTCTCCATCCTTTCTGCTAGTCATTTTTGTTAGTTTTGTTTTATTTTTCTATTTTTTAAATAAAATAAATGTGTATGCACTTTTATTCCCTCCTATCTTGTGTCATACTATTCACATTTCTTTTTCCTCTGCTTTTTATCACTAATTATATATATGAGAAATTATTCCATAGCAGTTTATAAAAAATAGCCTTCTTCCTTTTTGACAGATGTTTAGCACTCCATCGTGTAGTTATACCAGAAGTCACTCCTACAGTTCAGAAGGGAGTAAAGACGGAAATGTGTGCTCAGTCTGCCCTCTTTATCTGAATATGTCATATTGGCTTCAGCTTAGGTTGTAATTCTTTGCTTTAGTAGCTGCCAAAGTATATTGGATATCCTTG
Source organism: Vicugna pacos (assembly GCF_048564905.1). Lineage (NCBI taxonomy): Eukaryota > Metazoa > Chordata > Mammalia > Artiodactyla > Camelidae > Vicugna > Vicugna pacos. The sequence continues at coordinate 79,990,888 of NC_132987.1, forward strand.
GAGACAAGTTTGGACATACAGTTTTATTCCTAAGTAAAGATCATTTTAAACAGTACTAACATAATTTAAAATGGCAATAAACCTAATCTGAATTAAAGAGTGAAATAAAAAATAAATGATTTCACTCAGGGCTTTTGTGACCTAGGAGTATAAGAACAGGGAGAACTGTATCAGTCTGTCTGTGCTTAAATTGTGCCTAACTGACATGTGTGAAGGAGCAGAGGCTCTCCACACACGGTGGGAGTAATGAGAAGAATGACATGCATTTACTAATGTGTTTACTATATTTAAAGGAAAGAGTTGATCAGTTTGGTTAATTACTAATACATTCCATTAATGAAGTTCAATTTGAGAATCAAATTGGTTAATTAGAACTCTAATTGTAAGGATAAATAGTATCCTTCAACAATGTCTAGTTTAATTGAGTCAATATTTGTAACAAATATGATAGACAAATTGGTGGTATTGAAAATCTCCCTTTAAACTGAAAAAGCATGAGATTACTTCTGGCCATTCCATATTCATTACTGAATCAAAAAGAAATTCAGATCTCACACTAAAATCTTTACTAAATAATGTAGACTTGCCACTATAGGTTTTATTTTGAGTGACAATAATGACGGCATTATCACTGCTCTTTTTTCTCCTCTCTTTCTAACATTTCATATCACATGGCACTTGTACAAACCACTCTTCTCTCTCTTTCCATAAATTCCTCACCTTCAGGCTATTCTGCCTTATAAGTGCAAAATTCTCTAACCCTCTCTGCTTAAACAGGCCCTTGAAAAGTGTTGAATGCTTCCAGTTCTAAATGTGCTTTTTGTTTGTTTTGTTGTAGTTACAAGAAACAGTATCATTGGAATGCTAGTGAGGTTCAGTGAGAAAAATATGTATCTATGTTAAGTAAAGAAAAGAAGACTTATTTACTTAAAGTGCAAATGAGAAATCTTGTATCAGTATTAATGCTGCATAAAATACAAGGATGTATAATATTTTAATATAAATTATTTTCAATCAATAAGCAGTGATCCAATAGGAAAATATATAAAGAATATAAGCAATTCACAATGGAAGAAACTTAAAGGTCTGATAAACCTTTAAATCAAAAAGCACTAAGTTTCACAAGTTATCAGAGATGAAAATTAAAACATGAGATCTTGTTTTTTAACAAAATATTTAAGTAATGAAAACTATGATAGTAAGTGTGTGAGACTTTGAGGACATGAGGCTTTTTTTCTCATATATTGCTAGTGGGATTGTATTATAGCAAAATAATTCTGCTGTGATATTTGGAAGAATGTTGCAAAGTCTTAAAAGTTGTACTCCTTTTCAGCAAATGATCCTCCTTGTTAGAATCTATCAAAAAGAAATAATAATGGATGCCTAAGTAGATAGATAAACAGAAAAATATAATTTTATTATGCCCAACCATTAAAACAGCCCCAAATGATCCCCACCTGTTTGTATTCATGCCCCTCTGAACCATTCCACTTGAGTATGGGCTGGATATAGTGACTTACTTCTAATGAGTAGAATACTGCAAAAGTGATGGCATGAAATTAGGTGCTGGAAAACTGTGACCTCTATCTTGCACACACTTTCTCTGACTCTTCTCACTGTATGGCTTGGATGACAAGCTAGCAGGCTTTGAGCTGCCCTAGGAAGAGACCCACATGCTAAGGAACTGAAGGTGGCTTTCAATCAATCGGCAGCAAAAAACTGAAGCCTTAAGTACAGCAACTCATGAGGAATGGAGTCCTGCCAACAACCACTGAAAGAGCTTGAAATTGAATCCTACTCTGATTGAACCTTGATATGACTATGGCCCTTGATCAGCCTTGTATGGGATTCAGCTAGCCCTACCCAGATTTCTGATCCACAGACACCATGAGATAATAAACGTGGGTTGCCTAAAGCTGCTAAATTCTGGAGTAATTCCATATGCAGCAGTAGATAACGAATAAATGTGCAAAAATGGATCTCGCTATATAGGTGAGTGAAGAAACATGATTTAAGTAATAACAAGATAAAGCATAATCCACGTTTAGGCATAAATACAACCATGCCCACACATAAACGTGTGTGTTAAAAAAACCGGGAGAATATCAATCAAATGATAAATATTATTTCTAAGCTATGAGATAATAGGCTATTTAAAAATGATTTCCCTAGGTGTTACTATATATTTCAAATATTTTAATAGTAAATTATTTTAAATTCTGATATCTAAGGGAGAAAAGAAACAAATCAAAGTTGTAAGCAGAACAAAACACGTTTCGAGTCCACCTTGGTGCTTTGCACATAGTTGGAGATCAGTAAGTCTTGGATAGAATGTTTGCAAATTTCCAGAAGTTTCTCAAGACCAAAGAAACTTTACATATTTTCTTATAATACAGATAGTCAAAACCCTGTTTTGGGTTTATTTTTTTCTTTTTTAGTATTTGTTCTTTAAATTTTGTCAACGTGTATTAATGCACTAAAGAAACAGTTGTGTTTAAATCCAGGCAACAGTAAGAGTCACTAGATAACCCAGAGAGTACCTTACTATGATTTACAAAACTGAAGAGCACATTATTCTAAGAAGGAAATGATCCCTGCAAAAGCTGAAGATAAAACTGTGATGGAAGTCCGGCAGAGAGCAAAGGCGTCAGGAGGGCGCCTGCAGAAAGGGCATTTACTGAAGCTGAAGAGCTTAATATGCCAAACCAATTTCATGTTTTAGTTGCATTCAGCTTCTCTAAAGGTCTGTATTATGAATCACTGGTGCACTGTAGACATGCTAGCTCGAGACTGAACAAGAGACAACATACCCTGGAGCAGACACTTAACTTGGACTATCCATCTTTTTAATATGCCTAATAACGGGGTAGTCAGACATAATGAATTACACAGTTTTATGTATTTGAGGAACCATAGACTGGTTTGACTGTGCACAACTTTCTTTTCCTTAGATTATTTTTTTTTTCATTCCTTAACCCTGGTAAATCTGAATGTGAGATGCCTGGAAGATATGCTTATAAAAACAAAGAAAAATTGTCTGCATACGCTATTAAAATAGAAATAGCAAGCATTCTTTCCTTTGATACTTCTAACTCAAAACCATGAATTTGAAATTGTTTACCTAAATATTGAGAATAAAGGAAGTCAGTACAGTTTAGGGATTAAATCTTTGGTTGTCAGAGTTAAAAGACCTGGCCTAGAGTTGCTTTTCAGTTTTAACACACCCTATCTGGGGAAATTTTGGCAAGTTACTTATTTTCTTGGAAACTTCATTTCTTCAGCTGTAAAATTAGTTTAATAATTAGTACTTGCCTAATGGATTTTCAATGAGATAGTGCATTTAAAACCTTTTACACAGTAATGAGCACTCAAGACACATATGTGGACATCTATCTAGTTTCCTATTTCTCTATCTACATAGATTCTCATTGTTGCAGCAAATTCATTTAGTTTAACAAATGTTTACTGAGCACCCACTCAGTGCTCAGCACCAAGTCACAAGTTAAAAATACCTCTTTCTGCCTAATTTTACCTACTTCCTAAGTATATAGCATAACCTGTCTCTATAGATTATTATTTTTTTGTTTCCATTTCAAAGGTTCTTTTTATAAGATGCATTTCTGAGTTGATTTGTTGGTGGGGGGTCCTTGGCTTTCATTTTGCATTCCAGCTCTGCTCTCAGGGCATCAATTAAGTTAAATTGCCAAATTTCTTCCCTCGGGAAGAACATAGAGCATTTAAAATATATATTTTCTATAATGTTTATGTGTTTCTGTGCTACCAAAGCACACTGATTAAGTGATTGCCAACGGCAATTTCTGTGGCACCTCAGTTTTTCTTTTAGATCTTCTTATGAAAAATACTAAGTAAATTGGGGGAAAATTCACAAAAATACCTGCAATTCCTCACTGTCTACCAAAAAAGGCACTATTCACTTTGTGACTGGGAAAACCCCTGAAATTCCACACAGCTGCCAAATCCAGAGTGTTTGTTTCAAAACAGGAAGAAAATACACCTCCCCAAAGCACACACTCAGAGACGCTCCACCTGATCAGTCAGTGAGCAGAAGGGATCGTTTTTCGGACAAGCACTACCTCTTGTGAAGAAGTTTTGTAAGAACTTTATTCTTTTGATCTCAGCCATGAATAAAACAGAGATCTGAGTTTGATATCATCTCACATATATGAGAATAATGGCTATTTTGCACATCAGTGCAAACCTTTTCTACTTTTACAAAAAAAAAAAAAAAGAAAGAAAGAAAAAGAAAAGAAGGCCGAAGTACACCCTGTACTATCTCTAAAGCTAAATATAAGACCAGGATATGGGAGAAATTCCTAAAAGTCTTTGCCTTCTTGAAATAGCAGGATGTTAGGGTCGTGTGGTAGGACTCAGATCAGGCTTCCAATCTGAGCTCTGCTGTTAACTTGCTTTAAAAATTTTGCTATCTACTTATCTATTCTTTATTTTCCTTATCTGTAAAATAATAAGATGGGGCAGGAAGATCTATGTTCCCCTCTGATCCTGTCCTCTGATTCCCCCCACCACTGTGTTTATCCGTAACTGTAATGTATGTCTCAGTTTTTGTTTTGGAAGAGAGTGATAATTACTGTGAGGCCACCAGAATGACCAACATTCTATTTTATTAGGCATCCTGAGTTCAGAAATGGCCCTTTGGTAACAATCATATTTACAAAATTTGCAGCTACAGGAAATATCTTTGCATGCAGTGGAAGGACCCAACGCATCTCAAAATAATGGGAATAATAACAATAATAATAATTGACTTACCAACTGCCAAACTGTGTAAAGGCCTTAGACTAATTGATTCCACAGCTTAATGTGGACAAAGGAGAAACTACTTAATTTGTCACTAGAGCTTGTTTATTTCATCAGCTAGTCAATCAGAAAAACACTTTCTATAGTATTTTAAAAGTTATTTTTGTATTTCCTATTCTTACTAATATTGTATTTGCTGATTTATGTCATACAAATCAAGAGATGCTAGTGTGCTTTCAAGCCACATCTTTCATCACCACATGCAATCCCCCTTCCAAGCCATTCGTAGCTCTTAAGCCCCTTTTATGGAGAAATTTTGGAGCCATGACAGATTCCATGGTATTTATATTTCAAGGCTGAAATAGAGCTTATGATAGTTGGCAAACAACAGCCATGGGTAATAGGAGGTATTGTGGGCCCTGGAGCTCTTTTGCAGACCTTTCCACACTTAGCATGATGCTAACACAAACAATCTTTCTGCCCTGCAAATGTCTTTTTCCAGTGAGTTAGTTTTGCATAATTGCAAATGATTTGAATCTCAGAAGCAAAGTTCCAGAGCTATAGTTTTGGTGATTATTTGAAAGAACATTTGGGCACAGCATATTCTGGTAAATTCATGCTCATATGGTCCTCTGATTTTTTTTTCCCCAACGTCATTACCTCATTGCTAATTATAACTACTGCCCTTTAAACTCTTATCACTCTAAGTACTGTTCTCTGTGTACCATCTCTTGCTATGGCTGTAAATCCCAAGCAGAATCTGAAAAACAAACAAACAAAAAAACCCTCCAAAATAAAACAAAAAAACAAACAAACCAAAAAAAAAAAAAAAAAAAAGAGAGAGAGAAAAAACCACAGCAACCCAAAACACAAAAGCTCAGTTGAGCAGAAGATATCAGCGTGCAAAGCTGGATAAGGCAATTAAATAAGATAAGGACTTCCAGTGTTACTACAGAGCCTTACACACAGACCTAAGCATTTCCGTATGTGGTCACTGGAGTATAATAATAAAAGACAGATTCTGGATTTGTGCAGTGGCCTGGTGCCTAACACTTCCTGGATCATACACGACTTCTGCCATCAATTTATTATTTATCTGAGTCTGTCATTTATTCTTTTTCTGTGCTCTTTAGGCAGGTGCAACACCACAATCTTATTAAGGCTTGAGAAATAACTTGAGATTCTGAGAAGAAAAATAAGCAGCAAGTTCTAAGCACCTTAACTTCCCCACAATTGTGCACTTTATTCTCATATGCTTTGCAGAGTAAACACCTGGGAAAGTGCCTTTTGCTCGTAAAATGATTTCTCATCTGGCTCAGACACTTCATGTGTGGTCAGATAAAAGGAGTGAACTAATTCTTTGAAGTCAGAGGACGTAACCTAGAATCAGACTCGAGAGAGTTCAAATGCAGTATATGTTTTCCATTATCTTTTGAGTGAAGAGGCCAGGCAGATTTTCTTGATGATATAAGCTCCCACCAGGAATTAGGCATTCACTCCAACTGCATGTCTCTCACTTGCTTCCCTCTTTCGCTTTTAGGATATTTTGCAATAAAGCTATGATAGCTGAAAATAAACTGGGCATTATTAGGGCAGAAAAGGGGACTCAAATAAACATTTGCCTTTCCAAAGAAATAGAACTTTAGATTCTTTTTTCGAGAACTCCCCCTCCAATAAATTTTCCATCAGCAAGCCACTAAATATTTCATGCTATCCTAGCCGAATGCCCCTTTTCCTTAAAGAGCTGTGACTTGGCCACAGAGAGGAGTGGAATGGGATGTGTTTGTGAGTGTGTGTTTGGCAGGAGATGGGGGAGCATGGACTACATAGGTCATTCAATTATCATTCTAGAAAATTAGAATTTTCAGAAAATTACTAATCCATGATAATAAGTGGTGTCTCATGGGTCTCTCACATAAATCAATAATGCATCAGAGTGTAGCTAGTTTCCAATACAGCTGACTAAAAATGAAAAACAAATTGAAAAGAAAATCTCTTGTTGGAATGTGAAAGAAGGAAAAAAACTTTCAGATATCCAGGAAATACCATCACTAACATAAAACATGAATCTTTCTTTCTCTTTAAAGAATCACAATTCTCTTGTTGCCTGTAGCTCCTTACAATACTGTCATTGCAGGAAGTTTTTATAAACCTAGTCTTAATGGGTCTTGTCTGTCACTCTGTATCTGCCTGCCTCAGTGTTTCTCTCCCCTTTCTTCACATTCCAATAAACTTGCCATTTCCATTTTTTACATATTTGAATGGAACATTACTTTCAGTGGAATCTTAAGCAGGGGTTTCTAGTTTTCAGTCCTGGCATTTGTCCCACGAGGAATATTTCCCTGAGGGCTTGTGCTTTTGCTGAATGGGGGTGGGGACAGTTCTTTCTCTAAGCCATCTTGTTCTCTGGGCAGTTCTACCAGGGCACGTTGCCCATCCCTTTCGTCTACAGAGCAGTGAGCTTGGGTAGCTGCCACTTCGGGTTTCTCCCAAAGAACCATTTTCCCAGAGGAGGCAGAGCCTGGGAAAGAAGCAAGGGCAGGATTCCCTTTAGTTCCTAAGTCATGAGCTTTTCTCCTTTTTTTTTTAGTAGAAGAAGAAACCCTGCCAACCTGCCACCTTCTTCCTTCTTTCTACCCTCATTTTCAAACACTTCTAAATATAGCAAAGATCCCATTCCCTGGCAGAGAAAAATAAGGGACCTTTTTCAGTTCCACAAAGAATGAGGCAATGTTGGTGTGACGATTTTACTGTGACTGTGAAATAATAGCCGTTTCTTCTCCAAAACGCTACCTGGCATAGGTTTGCAACTCCAGGCAACAAACAGGTGAGGGAAGATGGACGTGGCAAGCAATACTAATTCCATGCACTAAATACTTCCTTATCTTTGCCTCTTCATTTTCTGTGACTCTATATAACTAGACATTTTTATGTAATTTTAAGTAATATGCATACATTGCCACATGTTTAACCAAACAAGAAAACATAGAAAATACCTATTTAAAGCTCTGTCCTCACATCTTTGCTTTCACAGTCTCATTCCTTCCAGGCACGTGTTGATAAATGTTTACGATATTTTTTTCTAGACTTTTTCAATACATATGAACACACATGTACAAAAATGTAGAAAAATGGAAACATCGATATTATACCATAAACATTATTTATTTGAGCTTTCTTTTTTCTTTTTTTAAACCTAATAATACATCTAGGAGATTTTCAAAAGTACTCATATACCTATATGTTCTTAATTTTTTTTAATGTGTATGGGTAAGGAGTATACTGAACCCCCCCATTCCCTTGCTTTATTTATATTATAGCAATTTCTATTACCTTTCCCCATGAATTAAATTACCCACGTATTTTTATAAATTTGATCGTTCCTATAATTTGCGCAAGTTTCCAGAAATTCTTGTTAAATGCTATTATTTGCTGTTAAGCTAACTCTGAAGCTACAGAGGAGTCTACATCTGGTTTGTTTAAAAAGAGAAAACATAAACTATAAATTTTCTGAATAATTTTAGAGATTTCTGTAGGGTATGTTAGTAATGTGAGAAATGCTTAGGGAAGACCAAGTACTTGAAGTGGGAATGGATCTGCCTTCTTCGTGTAAATATATTCTTGTTGTAGAACAGTCTTAAGAAATGTCAATTAATAACCTATAAACATTGTTTCCTTAATTTATTCTTTTTCACTTTTAGCAACATTTTCCCATATAAACATGGATAAATTATGCATTCAAAAATATTTATTAAATTCCTAAAGAGGCCTAAGCATAATGCTAGATGTAGGCCATGCAAAATAATTAAATTTCACTTCTGAGTTTCACAGTCTAGTGGGGAGACAAATATTTGAAAATTACTTTTGAAAGTTATAAATATAAAACAATAAAGATGTCCTAGGAAATTCTAGTTCAGTAAACATTATAATACAAACCTGGAGATGCCATGAATTTTGGTGAATTTTAAAGCCGTACTTAGTAACACCTAAAATTTGTGAGAAACTCATGTGGAGACACAGGGTGGCCAGATGTGTCATTGTGAGAACTTTGTGGACTGAGAGATATGCCTAGATGCCTAGAGCAGAAAATGGCCAGGGCCCAACACAGGGGATGGACAAAGGGAGGTCTTTGTAATTAAAAAAAAAAAAATCCCCATTGATCTTGCAGAGATCATTATCAGCTCTTTTCCTGATTATCAAGATAAGAGCAGTACCAATCTAAGGCGGCCTCGGGATAAAGTCATACCCAGGTGGCCCTGGAAGCTGTTCTAAATGAAGAGCAATGGCAACAATAGGTACAGTTACAGTCCTACTCCTTAGTCCCGGAACCACTCCCACTTCATACGCTGAGCAAATGCCACAGAGAGAATGTCCTCCTGTTAGTGTCTGCAAGCTGAGCGAGCCAGCAGGGGGCACTTGATGATGGAGTGCAGGGAACAGGAATAAAACTAGCAGCACTAAACCTGTCCTCATCCGTAAGGACACAAACTAAGACCTAGACTTCCATCAACATCCTTTATCATAGACATTAATAAACAAGTAATCTAACATCACAGATGTGTATGTGATCTAATAAGGTAACTCTACCCATCTTGGAGCATAGGTTAAAAAAGAGAAAAAAAAAAGGGAAGAGAAAAAAATGAAACAAGGAAGGAAGGAATCTACAAATACAACTGAAAATGAAAGAAAAACATTGCTATTTTATAAAATGCATTTTACTAAAAAATACTAGAAAGATAAAGGACATTGGAAACATAAAGTATGAACAAGAAATAATGAAGAGGAATAAAATGAAAATAGCAACACCCAGATGTAACTGTTGAAATAACTCACTGGATGAACTGAATAACAAATATAAACAAAATATAACAAAAACGAAAATAAATAAACAGAAATAAAGAACATAGAAAAGAATGAACTACAAATTGGGTTAAGAAATAATAGGAAGGGAAATAAGACATAATATTGAAGTTGTTAAGGAATATGGAAAATAAGAGTAGAATTTTCAATATCAACCGTCATGAATCTCAAGAGGAAAGAAAAGAAAAATCAGGGAAAAGAATGCATTTGAAAAAATAAAATATATCAAACAAGATTTTTGTCAGAAAGAAGTATACAAGATCTTAGATTCAAAGTATACACAGAATTCTGTACAGGATATATAAGAAAATGACTCATACCTAGACCCAATGTAGCAATAACTTAAAGATGTCAAATTAGAGAAATATTTAAAAACTTCAAGATAGAAAAAAAAATCAAATTTGTTACAAAAGAGCAACAATCATACTGCCACTGGTCTTATAAATAGTATTGTTGGATGTGGGAAAACAATGGCATAGTATGTCCAAAATACTTAAGAAAATAACTATAAAGCTAGAACTTTATATCCAAATAACTTATTAAAACTGAAGGATGAGATGAAATATTTCCAAGCATATCAGGTTTCAGAGAGTATCCCAGGTAGATTTTCTTTGAAAGAGATACAGAGGATACACTCCAGCAAGAAGCCAGATGAAACCAGGAGGGAGAAATGAGACATGCAAGGTAAGTGTGAGGTGGAGTGGTTATTGTTAGATGAGCAGTCACTAATAATTCAGAATTAAAACCCAAAATAAATCGACACAAAGGTCTATTAGAAAAGGGATGACCAGAAGGATGTAAGAGTGCAATTAGTTTTTCAAATATTTATAAGCTTTAGATATTCTTAAGGGAAAATAAGCTATGAGTAGTTAATAATAAATTAAGGATAAGTATGAACTTTAATGTATATTAAAACCAAAAGAGGTAAAATTATTCAAAAGAAAGTTTCAGAGAAGGAAACAAAACAAAAGGAAATAAAATTATAGAAATAAACCTTAATTTAACAGTTTATACTCTAAATATAATGGGTTAAGTTCAATCAGCAAAAATACAAAACAAAATGCTACATAATGATATATTTAATAGATATATTCAAAACAGAAAACAACTGAAAGATAGACAACAAATGGATGTTTAACACATAAATATGAACCAAGAGAAAGCTTGGATAGCTCTTTCAAAGAATTTAAAGTAAAGAATATAATGAGACAAAGGGTCATTAAATACTGGTTAATAAATAAGAGATTTTAAAATATAAAACACTGTTAACACATACTTCTCAGCACTGTCTTATAAAGCTGCAATTCTCAAAACTATGGGGAAACTGCATTTTTAAATTTTAATATATACTACTGATAAAATGGTCAAAAATAGAGGTATCTATAGAAGTTCTGAATTACATAAATAGTACATTTAAATAGCTATATATAGATTTTACATTTAATAACATTTTTGTATTATCAAAAATCAACCATATACTAGTCTTAAAATGAAGCTTCTATCAATTCTGAACCAAAAAAAAAATTATAAAAAGTATTTTTGACTACAGAACAATGAGATGAGAAATCAACAACAAAATGAAAGCTGAAAGTGTCCTACATGTCTAGAATTTTTTTTAATTAAATAGATGTTGGACCAAATGATGATTTTAGGAGACTTCTGCCTCCAAGTCAGATGGAGTAATTTGGAACAGTCTGGCTTCCAAATGAAAATAACTAGGAAAAACCTAAATAAAATACAAAGAATAATTTTTAAGCATCAAAGAAATGCTGCAGCAACCAGGACTAAGGGGTGGAAGTCTAAGAGAGAAAGGAAACACCAAATGAGAGCAACTCCAGGAGCCATTCTCCCTTCAAGTCACTGGCAAACTCGCAAAAAGCTCTGAAGCTAAAGAAGACAAACAGAAAGAAAACTATGTGTTGATATATTATAAAAGTAATGAAAAAAGAAAAATCTTAAAACCATATGAACAAAAAGACTGCAAAATATGAAATCAACAATGGATACTATTACTGTTATTATATATATCATAAACAGTTACAAAATATAATAAAAGATTAGACTTGGATGGGTGGGTATAGCTCAGTGGTAGAGCGCATGCTTAGCATGCACAAGGTCCTGGGTTAAATACCCAGGACCGCCATGTAGATAGATAGGTAGATAGGTAGACAGATAGATAAATGATAAGCCATCATTAAAGTAACAGTAAAAAAGAAAAAATGTCTGAATATAAACTTAGCAAGAAATTAGCAAGACTGTAAGAGTAAAACTTTAAAAAACGATAGAAAATCACAAAATTGCAAAATGAAAAGAAATGTTAGTGGCTTGGAACACTGATTATAAAGATATCTATCTGTTCTTTCTAAGTTGTTATACCAATTAAAGAAATCCAAAAGTTAAGTTTGATTTAAAATCCATGTGAAAAAATAAACAGAAGCAGCCAAGAAACCCCTGAAAAATACACAAATAATGCAGGATTTGTACTACCAGTTATTAAAAATTATCATAAAGTCTCTATATGGTGTGTTTTGGCACATAATGAACAGAAGGCCAATGGAACAAAACAGAAAATCCACAAATCAACCCCAAGTTAATATAACAGTTCTATTGTTTTTCTATGTTCTCTATCATTGGCTCCTGCACTATTATACATTTCTTTCTTCTCCTTATTTTATTTGATCTTCTATTTTTTGTTTCTCAAGGTGGAAGCTGAAATCACTGACTGGATACATGTCTTCTTTCCCACTACAGTCATTTGATGGCATAAATTCCCCTCTACATACTGCTTTATCAGTACCCTCCAATTCTGATATGGTTTGTTATTTTCATTTAGTTCAAAATAATTTCTGATTTCCACTCTGATTTCTTCTTTGACTTATGGGTGATTTAGAACTACATTTGTTTTCAAATTACTTGGGGATTTTCCAAATTTTTTTTCTATTATTAAATTTTAATTTAAATTTAATTTGGGGTCAGAGAACATACTTTGTATAACTTGAATTAACTTGAATCCTTTTTAAATTATCAAGATTTATTTTAGGCCCTGAATATGGTTTGTCTGTGTGAGTGATCCCTGTACAGTTTGAAAATAGTGTATATTCTGTTTAGTGGAGTATTCCTACAACTTCCAGTTAATAGGTTGATAGTATGAGTATCACTTTTCTAGAGCTGCCATAAGAAGAGTAGCACAGATAGGGGCTTAAACAACTAAAAATATGTTTTTGTACTATTCTGGACAAGATGTCAGCAGGTTGGCTTCTTCTGGCTTATAAATGGTTGTCTCCTTCCTGTTGCTTCACATGATCATCTGTGCATGTCTGTGTCCTAGTCTCTTCTTACAAAAGCATCAGTCATTATTAGATTAGGACCCACTCTAATTCCTCATTTTAATTGAATAACCTCCTTAATGACCCTATCTCCAAATACAATCACATTCTGAGGATCAGGCGGGGGAGGGTTCAAACTTTAACATGTGAATTTGGGGGGGATACAATGCAGTCTATAACAATATGGTACAAGTATTCTATATTTTTTCTAATTTTTGCCTACCTATTCAGCTAATCACTGCAGGAGGGGTGTTGAAGTCACCAGCTATAATTATGGTTTTGTCCATTTCTTACTAAAGTTCTTTTAGTTTTTGCTTCATATATTTTGAGTCTTTGTTATGAAGTATATAGTTATAATTTTTGTCTTCTTGATGAATCTACCCCTTTATCATTATGAAATGACCCTTTTCATTATTGATAAAATTTTTTGTGTAAAAATTTTGTGCTTGATTTGAATATAGCTACTTCAGATTTTGGTTTTTTTTTCAATTGGTATGGATTTCTTATAGGAAGTATAACAATTTCCCATACTTTTTGTAGATAATATATTATCTTTAAGAATCTTTTAAATTCTAACACTTGATCAGAATTTCTATGAAACATATAATTTATTTTGCATTTCAAATCTTATACACATACACATATGTATATAGATACACATACATTTAAAATAAACATTATATAGTCAAATATTAAATCTGTATTGTATACAAAGTCAGCTCACTAGCATTTTCTCTGACAATTTTAAGCCAGCTGTGAACCACCCAAGTTCCAATTATGACACTTTAAGAAACAGTGAATTTTGCCAGGGTTACAATGGACATTTTGGTTGTGATATTTTCAATTTCAGCCTTTAGTTAAGAAAGTCCTCCTAATGATATTTTCAGAGTTCAAATGAAGAATTATCCTGGTAATACACTACATTACCTTAGAGCTAACACATTGTTGATGAATATGAGCAATCATTAGGAAATTTTTCAGAATATGGAATTTGATTCTTCTATACTCATTCAAATCAGATTTGTAAGCAGTAAGGTTTGAAATTTTTAACAATATCAAGAATTACTTTAAGATATATATTTTAATGAATATTAAGAATTATTTGGTTATAACTCTACTTATCTAATTTAATTATTCATCACTCTTATTAAAAACTAATATTTTCTAGAGTCTCTTTTCAAGTAATCTTTTATATTAAAGTATACTAAAGATACAGAAAATTGCACTCATTGATTGTGTGAATGGTAATTAATTTTCCAAAGTGAACATACATGTGTAATCACCAAGGAGGGAGCATTACCAGCACCCAGAATCTTCTTATAACTCATCTCAACCACTACATTCTTCTGAATTACTTCTCTATGTATTAGTCATGTTAGTTTTATTCTGCAGAAATGCATGCAAGTAAGGTCAAATAGTATGTTTATTTAGTATCTGGTTTCCTTTGCTCAAAATTTTGGTCTGGAGATTCACCCATATTGTTAAATATAGCTGTAGTTTGTTAATTTTCATTGCTGCATAGCATTTTCATGAATATATAATTCATTTATTCACAATACTATTGGTGGGCGTTTAATTCCAGATTTGGGGTATTACGTACTAGGCTGCTATTAACATCCTTGTACCTGTTTTCTTGGAGCACATACGTTTGTATTTCTAGAGGTAGAATTACTGGATCACAGAGAATGTGTATGTGTAATTAGTAGATAATGCTTCTGTGAAATTATACCCTACGCGTAGTATATGAGAGATACAGTTGCTGCAAATATTGACCAAAACCATATTTTTATTCCTTTTCACTTAAATCATTTTGGTTACTATGCATTGATATCTCATTTTTTTAAATTTTTTAAATTTCTGTGATGATTCAATGAGCTGGAACACTTTTAAAAACATTTCTTGATCATTTGGAAACCCCCTTTTTTTTTTTGAGGTACTTACTTAAATCTCTTTTAGTTTAGTTTAAACTTCTTTATTTTTCCATTATGCTGTTTATCTGTTTCTAACTGATTTCTGTCTTTATATACTCCTTTTCATTTTTATGTATTATAAATATCTTCCTCCTCACTGTAGGCTGGCATTTCTCTTAACTATTACAGAAAATTCTTAATATTAATGTTGTCTAATTTATCCGTCTTTTCCTTTGTGGCTTGTGATATCTGTGCTCTGTTTAAGAGTTTTTTTCTCTAAAACAAAAGTCATGATTTTCTTCTGTTATCTTTTATTAGATATCATAGACTTTACTAGTCTGTTTTATATTTAGATTTTATGTTAATTAAATCACTTAAACACAGACATTTATTTTCTCAGTGTTCTGAGGGCTAGAAGTTTGAGCTCAAGAGGTAGACAGGGTTGGTTCCTTTTGAGGACAGTGAGGAGGAATCTGTTCGATGCCTCTCTAGAGCTTCTGGTGGTTTTCTGGCAATTTTTGGCATTCCTGGGCATGTAGAACCATGCCTCTGATCTCTGCCTTCATCTTCACATGGTGTTTCCTCTGTGTGCAGATCAGTGTCTAAACTTCTTTTCAAAATGACCTCCATCATATTAGATTAGGGCCTACCCTACTCCCCCATGACCTCCTCTTAACTAATTACGTCTGCAATGACTCTATGTCCAAATAAGGTCAAAATGTGAGGTACTGCAAGTTAGACATCAGCACATTAAGTCTGAGGGGATACAGTTCAACCTACTGATTTAAGGTCATCTGTAATTGCTTTTGGTGAATGGTGTAAGGTATCACTTTTCTTCCCAATGGATAAACCAACACTATTTATTGATAAGCATTGTTTAAACCACTTTGCTGTCAGTGCTGGCTTATTCATAAATTAAGTCTATATATGCCTGGGTTTGTTCCTGGAGACATGTTCAAGGACCACTGGAGGACTCAGTATTTTTAAGATAACCTCCAAATTGATCAATCACAATAAAAAATTCAATAGTTTTTTTTTTGGTGAAAATTGATGAGTTGGATCTAAAATACGTACACACACACATCCACAGGGATACAAATATCTAGGAGAATCCTGAAAAGGAAAAAAGTAGGAGGATTTACCAAGGTAGAAGTTTAAACTAACTGTATTAAGATGGGCTAAGATTAGCACGATGATAGACAAAGGGACTTTTGTACCCCTTCCTAGGTGGCTTGTTATTTTATGCTCTGAGAAAGAATTTTATGTTAAAAATTTTATTTGCTAATTTGTTGCTTTTATATGGAGTTGCAGGTGTTGACCTGGCATCCAGCTGCTATTCAAATTCACTTATTAACCCTAGTAACTTTTCTGTAAGTTATTTTAGATATTCTACAAGCACTATTATGTCATCTGCAAAAATGACAGTTTAATTCCTTCTTTCCATGCCTTGTACATCTCAATTGCTTTTCTTGCCTATTACCCTGGACAGGACTCCAGGGCAATGTTGAAGAGCAGCGGCAACATCATCCCTGTCTCATTTCTAATTTCAGGGCAAACACTTGATTAATCATCATTAAGGATGATGTTGGCAGTGGATTTGTTATAGATACCATTTACCGATTCCTGGATATTTGTGTTAGTTTCCTCTTGATACGTAACAAATTCGCAGAAACATAATAGCTTAAAATAACACCTATTTATTAACTCAGAGTTCTGTAGGTCAGGAGTTACTGGGTTTTCTGCTCAGGTTATCACAAGGTTGAAATCAAGGTGTCAGCCAAGCGAACTTTCATCTGGAGGCTCTAGAAGGGAAAAAAAAAAATCTGCTCTGAAACTTATTCTTGTGTTGTCAGAATCTAGCCCTTCCCGGCTGTCAGCTGGGGGCAATTCTCAGCTCCTGGAGGCCACTTGCATTCCTTGCCATATTGTACCCTCCATCTTTCAGCCAGCATCTGGATAGCATGCCAAATCTTTGTACTTTGAATTTCTGCCTTTCTTAGTCGCTGACCTCTCAATCCAGATTTAAGGGTTCATGTGATTTGGTGAGGCTAACACAGATAACTTCCGCATTTTAGGCTCAACTGATTTGTGGCATTGATTACATCTGCAAAATCCCTTTTCCCACCTAAAGTTCCAAAATCATGGGGGTGACTTATATTCACAGGTTCAGTTCACATTCTGGAGGAAGAGATTATAGAAGAGTGAGAATCATTTTAGCATTCTGCTTTAATTTCCTCAAGTGCTTAATGTTTGCCTAATGACATAATCATATTACATTTCCTCTTTTTTTCTAAACTTCATGTGGTGAATTATATAGACTTTTTTTTTACTAGTAAGCCAAATTGACATTCCTAGAATAGACACACCTCATTTGAGATTTATTATTCTCTTTGTATCCTGATGGATTTAATTTGATAAGATGTTTGGAATTTTTTTCATCTTGAAAACATAGTAATAATCTTTCCTGAGTATAATTTGTTAAGTTTGGGTATTAATATATGCTGGCTTCATAGAATGTGTTGGGAAGCTGTTTCTTCCTTTTCTATTCCTAGAATATTTTGTACAGATTAGTGATATTCTTTTATGATTTTTAAAAAATTAACCAATAAGTTCTTTTTAATAAGTATAGTTTATTTAATAGGTATATAATTGTTCAGATTTTCTACTTTTTCTTGTGCTTTTTCAAAAAAATTCATTTTATCTAATTTTTGAAATTATCAAGTTTTTTATAATATCCTTATGTTATCTATGCAATGCTTATACAATCTATAGAAATGCCCATTTTTCACTCTTGATCTTAGAATCTTGTTCCTTTTTATCTTGATCAGATAAAAAATAAACTTGTTTTTTATTTTCTCTATTATATTTGTTTTACATTTTAAGAATTTCTCTTGTTTTAATTTTTTTTGTTCTACTTTCATTTTAATTTTCTGTTCTTTAACTTACTGATTTGTATGCTAAGATGATCATTTTTAGGCACAAACAAAATGTTTTAAAATGAGAATCACAATCATAATCAAGTTTTAGAAAAATGACATAAATCCAAAGCCTGAACTCCTTTTGACAGATGCTTCAGTTTTACTGTGTATCCCACTCTGTGCTCTGGCTTTGCACTCGTGGACTGCTCTCCCAGGTCCAGATCCACAGGCTTCCTTGAGAAAAAGTTTAACAGGATCTCTGACCCATATGTATTCTTGATACCTCTCATCAAGTTTATTTTCATATTCTATAGATTTTTTTCCTTCAAATTAAATTTCATTCCCATTACCATAACTCCAACTTTGAATTCTTCATTCTACACAAATTCCTTCTGATTCAACAAATTTTATTCCTTCTCTTGATCATAGAATTAATTCATCTTCCTCAAACACCACTTTTATGTTACATATTTGACTGAAACAATAAAATTAATCTGTGCTTATTCTTGTTTCAATTAGTTTTTGCTTTTTTTCATTCCTAATGTAAATTTTCCTTATTAAGCTAATGATGTCTATTTCTTTAGTAGGATCATTTCTAACTACTTCATCCCTGTGCTCCATCTTGCTTGCTTTTCTTTGTAAACAGAGAGTATTTATTTTAGTTTCCTTTCAGAGTCAAGTAAAAACTAAACACATAATTTGTTTCACAACAAAATATATTTATTGATTACATTTTAAAAATCACTGCATTCGTTAGTTAAGCTGTCATGAGAACAATTGGGATAATATAATTTCTAATTTAAAAATCAAAATTTGCAGATATGGTTTGGCTTTGGAAGAAAACCTTAGAGAAACTGCAAACTTTTTAGGACTTCAGAAAGTTCTGGAGCTTCACTATAAGCAAATCATTTTAGGTTTAGAGTCATCTTATGGTGACGGAGTGGAAAAATACATATAAAAAGTTAGGTTTTCATGCCTTCTCCATTTTACCTTCTTACAGAATCAGACACTCCAAGGAATGAGCAATTAGTTATCACAAAAATTCAAACTGACAATTGACTACACTCTTTCCAGAGATAAGATTAAAAGGCATCGAGAGGGTCTCTCCCTTATTTTAGATGAAAAGGAAAATATGACTTTTGTCCTCATTCAGAATTATACCACTTTCTATATGAACAGTATGAATACCCTGTGCTATGGGCTTTCTTTCTTCACTTTTGAAGCCAAAAGAAGAAAATAAATGTCTTCCCATTTAGAAATAATCTAAATATAGAAGACTCAAATATTACCTTGATTTAAGAATCTGTGTTATATTTACTGACAACTGGATTGTTAATTTAATTTTTAAAAGATTAAAAAAATAGATGAAAAAAATCTAAAGTTGTTTAGTGGTATTATGTTTGGACTGTTTGGTAACCTTTAATATTAATATTAAAAGGTGTCTTTTTTTCCATGAGAAAAAAGAGTGGCTGTTTTTAACACTAGCAAATATTCACATATTTTTATTGGCAGATAGTTGAATGTTTTCCCACTTCAATATGCCTAATGAATGCATTGTATATAAAATAGATTTTGAAGTGAAGTGTGAGGAATAATTGATTATTAAATGCCTAAGGATGGAGAGGCAAAAAACGATGTATTCCTAAAACGTGAGGGAAGCTTGCATATGAAATGTGGAAAACTGGGGGCTGTGAGTTAGATATCTGGATTAAAGAGGCAATGTAACATTATACAATGAGCAATGATTCTGAAAGCACACACACCATATACAGGCCAATTGAGGTTAGGAAAGTCAATTAAAAACCGGATCTCAGTTTTTTCATCTGGAAAATGGTGATACTATTATCCAGCCCATAGTGTAAATGTTATTTTAATAATCAGGCTTTATTTTATTTTTTTTCCTCAGTTCCACAGCTTAATCAATAGATTATAGAGGTTTCAGTGTATAGACATACTAAATAGAACCACAGAAAGTTAAGGAAGTCCTTTGGCTTGAAAATGACCAAAAGTAAATAAAGTAGTCAGGGAGGAAATACCAAGCAGAGACTGAGGCAGACTGGACAAAGAAAGTTTAAGTGAGGCAACTGCGCTAAGAGAAATAATAGAGCAGGAGTCCGAATAGACCGGAATGCAGGGGAAATAGATGTTAGGCAAAATTTTTACCAAGGAAGAGAATAAACGATTAAATGAATGCGTAAATGATGGAAAGCAGACTGCACCCAAGGAAACAAGGTAATAGTCAGTGAAAAATAATTCTATTAATTCCTACTACTTTTTGAATTTGATGAGGCAAATTAGGATTTTCATGGGCCACTCGCATTAGAATTACTCTCTGTCTCCTTCTCAGGTCAATGTTGTTATATCGGGTATTTGATTAGTCCATCTGCATACTCTTCACTTCTTTTATGTGTTCATTTACTCTGTAAATATTTTAAATATCTATTTTATGTTGTGTATTGTAGCCTTAAAAGAGATAATAATCTTGCCCTCATTAAGGGGTGTCAGTCAATAAACATAATCAATATATGAAGCTTTTATGCATGTTGGAAAGTGATTTGATTTGGTCTTTGGAGAAGAATAAACCAAGGGTGTATCAAAGGAGCTTAAGCTATAAATAGTTTAGTCAAGGACCACCTCACTAAGGGGGTAAACAATTTTTTTGAGTACTTGTAGGAGTTAGTCATGCAGATATATAGAAAAGGATTCCAGAAAGAGAGATTAATAAAATAGGTAGAGGACCCCAGGACTGGGCTCTAAAATCAAAAACCATAAAACTACTAGAAGAAAACACAGACAGTACACTCTTTAACATTGGTCTTAGCAACATTTTTGGGGGTATGGTTCTTTAAACAAAGGAAACAGAAGCAAAAATAAAATAAATGAACCACATTGAACTAAGAAGCTTTTTCACAGCAAAAGAAACCATCAACAAAATAAAAACCAGCCTACTGAGTGGGAGAAAATATTTGCAAATGATATATCCAATAAAAGGTTTATATTCAAAATACACACAAAGCTCATAGAATTAACATTAAAAAAAACCTATTCAAAAATGAGCAGAGGCTGTGCATACACATTTTCCAAAGAAGACATACGGATGACCAACAGGCCCATGAAAAGATGCTCAGCATTACTAATCATCAGGGAAATGCAAATCAAAACCACAATGAGATACCACCTCACATCTATCAGAATGGCTATCATCAAAAGACAACAAATAACAGTGTTGTCCAGAATGTGGAGAATAGGAAACACTTGTGCACTGTTGGTGAGATTATAAATTGATGCAGCCACTATGGAAAACAGTATGGAGTTTTTTCAAAAAATTAAAACTAGGACTGCCATATGATCCTGGAATTTTACTTCTAGTTTTTACCAGAAGAAAACAAAAAGACTCATTTGAAAAAATACATGTGCTTTAATGTCCATTGTAATATTATTTACAATAGCCAAGTTATGGAAGCAATCTAAGTGTCCATTGACAGACAAACAGCTAATAAAGATATGGTATACATATTCAATGGAATATTACTCAGCCATAAAAAAATCTTGTCTTTTTTGACAACATGGATGGATCTAGAGGGTATTATGCTAAGTGAAATAAATCAGACAGAGAAGACAAATACAGCATGACTTCTCTTATATCTGGAATCTAAAAAACAAAACAACATATACAACAAAACAAAAACAAACTCATAGATACAGGGAACAAATGGGTGGTTGCCAGAAGGAGGACAGCATCAGAGTGGGCAAAATAAATGCAGAGCATTAAAAGGTACAAACCTGTAGTTATAAAATAAATAAACTACAAGGATGTAATATACAGCATAAGGAATATGGTCAATAATCTTGTAATGACTTTGTATGAGAACAGATGGTTGCTAGACTTATTGAGGTGATCATTTCATAATGTATGCAAATGTCAAATCATTATGTAGTACACCTGAAACTAACATAATGTTATATGTCAACTATATTTCAGTTTAAAAAAAGAAATTAGGTAGAATGAGATAAGGTCAGAAAAATACTAAGAGAGTAAATAGTGTAGAATCTTATAGGCCATTGTAAGGACTTTGCCATTTATTTTCAGTTAGATAAAACATTGTAGGATTATGAGCAGAGGAGAGCATGATATAATAAATGTTTTAAAAAGATTAGTTTCATTGCTGGGTTAAAAATAGATTCCAGATGGAGGAAAGGACAGAAACAGAGAAACAATTTAAAAGACTATTGCAATAATCCATGGAAGAGATAATGTGGTTTGGTCCAAAGTTATAGCAGTGAAGTACTGACAAGGGATCAGAATATATTCTGAATATGAAACCCACAAGATTTCTTGACAGATTGGATGTCAGATGTGAGAATAAGTTGAATCAATGATGACTCTTAGGTGTTTTTTGTTTTGTTTTGTTTTGCCTAAGGAGCAGGAAGACTAGAGTTGATAAGGGTTCAGTTTTGGAGATACTAAATCTGAGATTCAATTTGAGATGTATATTAAATACCCAAAGATGATATTGAGTTAGCAGTGGAATAAACAAGCCTGAGGTTTTGGGTAGTGATCTGGGATACAGATATGAATTAGGGCATTATAAGTTTTAAATAATATCATCAAAGGAGTGAGTATAAATAGAGAAGAGATCTGAGGACTGAGCCTTGGGACATGTTAGTGTTAAGAGGTTGAGAGGAAAGTAAAAACCAGCAAACGAGACAGGAAGGCTTATCAGTGAGGTTAACGTAAGAGGGAAACCAAGCAGTTGTGGTTTCCTGGAATTCAAATGAAAAATGAGTTTCCAGGAGTAGAAAGTGATCAATTCTGCCACTGCAGATGGGGTATGTAACATGAGAACTGAGAATTGACCAGTAGATTTAGAAAACTGGAGTCATAAGTGATCTCAACAAAGAGCTTCAATGGAGTTTTGTAGACAAAAGTCTGATTGCAGTAGGGTTGCACTTTTAAAAGTTTGGCCTGCCTTCCTATCTTTAGAGTTTTAGATAAATTTTAAGTAAGGTAAGGGAGAGGCTACAGTGAGAAATATTTGTTTATTTCCTTTGAAAGCTATTATTATAAAGGGATGATATCTCGCTGTCATTTAGTGTCCCCGAATGCAGTTTTCAAATAGTTATCTATTACTACCGCAGGTTTTTGAGGGAAATATGTGAATGTGATACTTTAGGAAAAATAAAATCTGTTTATTATGATAAGGATGCTGCTTCATTTTTGTTTATTTGTTTTTTTTTGACTCCATCTTCAATAAAATCTCTTGATGATCTAGGGAGGAAGCTTGGCGGTATAAGCAAAATACTTGCCTTGTGCTAAGTAAACTAGTTTTCAAATGTAAGGAAAGCAGCCTCTTTGACATTCTGTAATTGGTTTAATGTAAATGGTGACAGTAGGTAATACTAGGAAAAGCATACAAAGGAAAAATTGATGCAAATTGAGTTTCTTCCTAAGGCAATAGAAGTCCATGTAAATGTATTTATCCTGTTGCCCACCCAGATTCTTATCAAGTTATGTTAGGGCTTTATGGGAAGCGGGACAGAGGAAGATTTTTTTGTTGAAATGATAAAGATCCAAGACCCCATCTGATTGCATCAAACCACTAAGGAGCTAGAACTTCTAGAATATTGACCCTAAAATCCAAAATTTCAAAAGACTGGATCCCATGAAAAAGTGTCAGAGCACATCTCTGTGGAAGCATGAGGTTTTAACTGACACTTAAGCTTCGGTTTAATTCAGTACATGTCCTTGATGATGATTCTCTATATCAGTCTCACTAACTCTCGGGGCCTGAAACGGGGATTCAGGATGATGGCTAGTCTAGAGGTGACTAACTTCTCCAGTGTCCAGCAAATGTGTATGAATCAAGGAAAACTTATTAATACTGTTTACCTGTAGTTCAGGGTTAGCTCTGTTCCCTTCTCTCACTTTCGATCATTTGAAGTCCCTCCACACCCCTTCCCTGGTCCAGATCTGGTGTTCTCTCAGGGTTCACTCAGCCTCAGATTGCTTCATTTCTCAGTACCTTTCTCCGTTCTGAAGGCCCAACAGACTCACAGCCATCCCCCTCTGTTCCCCCACTTCCCCAAATGCTAATCTCATATAGCTTCTTTATAGTTCTCTAATAGGTACAAATACACTTAGAATTCTGGTTCCTCTTCTTAAAGGACCAATTAGGGAGTAGATGTCTTTAGTTTTTGTTTGTGGATTTTCTAACTTGTACTAAGATGTTGACAGACTAAGTTAGCCATAAGAATAACCACAGATGTAGTCAGCTTTATGCTACAGTCTTGTTACTAAAAACTGGGCACAGGCAATCTTCTGATAAATTGAAAAACATTTTCTATGAATACATATTGTCAAGTTTTGATCTGATTACAATGACTGTGCTATTTTGGCAAAATTTGCCAGTAAAATATTAACAGAGGCATTCAATTCACTGAATTATAAAACCTTAGTGGTGTAAGGTTCTTTATGTGTCATCACCGTTGAGGAAAAATACGGGTCAGAGATGTAAATGACTTGAGGAAGTTTCCTTAACCAGTTCTGACATCTTTCAATAGTTGGTTCAGTATTCTTTCGCGTGGCTCAGGTATGCAGGCTCTTGCCCAGGCTTACAGAAATAGAAGTACTTTACCTCACTGGAGGAATGCTTAACATTTTAAAACATTTAATTCATTTCGTTAGAATCAGTTTTAATCATTTTTCTTCCAGGTCAAATACCTTTCCTGGGCATCTTTTTATGTATTGTCAGTATAAGTGATGACCTTACTGTAGAAACGTAGTGCCAGGCAGTTGCAAAAACTTAAGGATGTGCTATTTCTTTCATAGTGTAAGATGGAAGCTAAGTTGACCTAGCAAAACTTCTCTAGTTTTAGCAAATAAGAGCTTTCTTTTTCTCCTCTGTGCCTGCTTGAATTACAAATGATTCCTTGAAGCATCTGTTTTCACTAAATTTGACAGCCAGGAAGGAAGGTTCACAATTTCAGCAGCTGTTATTTGTTTTCTTCCTTTACTGAGATGAGCAGCAAGACCACAGTGTCTAGAGAGTTGTTTGATTACTCAGCAGGACAGTAGAAGCTGAAGCAGAAAGATGATAGAAAGTATGAGAAGGGAGGGGGAGGCACGACATGAGCGAACATCAAAAAAGGATGGTTTGATAAGCAGGATCCCAAAATAAAGTTTACTGTAATGACATGGTGACCAGAGAGATTACTGATGCACAGAGCTAAAATCAAGGACTGATTCAAGCATGTATATTACTGTATATAGTATACAAACTGAGTTCTAGAAACCATTATTTCCAAAGCAGATTTTTACCTTATTGGACCTGAGGTTGACAAACATTCTTGTACCTTTTTTTTTTAAACAACTGTTAATAAATTCCAAGCAGGACAGTGTTTTTTTTTTTTTTCAAATGGCTTCAAAACAGCATATTTACTTGGCTTAACAAGTGATTGAGAGACAAGTTTGGAATCCAGGATGTGAAGAACCAGTCCAGAGGCAGAGAAACACGTATGGAGCTGAGTTGAGCAGACTTAGAAAAGATGCAGAGAAAAGCAGGGTACCAAAGTCAGCATCAAGAAAATGAAAGCAGGTAAGTCTGCTAGAAAAAATAGAACCCCAAACCGCCCAGCGTTCTCAGAGGAAACCACATGGATAACATTCAGTAAAGGGCGAGGGACTAATGGCCTTCTCCTCAGGAGCAGAGAGCCTGAGCATGGAATCACAGAATTTGTTTCTCGGCAGCAACCCAACTCGTGAGACAGGGATAAGCAGTCTATCTCTGTGTGGATTAGAAGAGAAATTTAAAGAGTGCAAGACAGGGAAAGAAGGTCCAATAATCCAAATGGAAAAATTGTGAGAAAGACAGTCTCTCCTGAAGATGTAACAGAGAATGTTGAGACATTTTCATAAGCAACAACATTATTAAAATCATAGTTAATATAAAGAACCCTATTTTAAAACAACTATAAAAAAACAACTGATGATTGTCTGCCAATTGCAGAAGTAGAAAATGTTGAACCAGAGTTTAAAGGAAATGGAAAGGTAACTTTTTCTCATCAACTAACATTGTGAAGATGCTAAAACAAAGCATATTCTGCATGATCCTTTTAAGTGGAAATTTAATTTTAGCTAAGTGGATTTTTTTCAACTATCTTTTTATTCAACCTTTAAAACAAAGTATTTTCTTTTAAAAAAGAAATCTCTATTTTATCTTCAGTGCGGGTCACAGTGACCTTAAATGATTTATTCTTTGGAGAACAAAAGAGTGCTTAATGCCATGTATGGATATTTGTAGAAGTTTGCTAATGTTTTATAGGAGGCCTTGATAACAAGATTGAAAGCAGTTTTAAAATTGAGTTTTTGCTAATGAGAACAGTGCTGTGCACATTTTGATGGGCAGAGAAACATGGCCTGAGCTTTATCAGACTTTTCTATGTTTGCTTGACATAATTCAATTTATTGGTAAATTAGATTGATAAGCTTAGAGAAACATTTTCCTTTCCCCTTTAAATTTTGATTATTTTGATTAAATATATTGTTCAAAGACCATCCTGATTTTATAGGAATACAAATAAAATAGAGGTGATGTTTTTAATTAGTGAAAAAGTAAGAGAAATGTAATGCTGACAAAATAAATAGGTGAACAGAAATTCTAATAGGGTTTATGTTGTGGGGACAGTTATGTTTCAATTCAGAGAGATTTGTTTCAAGACAGAACAATGGATATTGGTTTACTAATATAACATGTCAAAATCTATGTAAGGTTACTGGGAACCTAGGAAATACTTGACGTCAAGTTTTGGGAAAGGTATGTCCTACCCAGCGGCAGATATAAATTTTTTTTTAATAAATTTTGTAAAATGTTCAGCTTATGGAGCATCTTCCAGGAAAGACAAATTCAATGAGTTTATGGTCATTTCAAAATAAATTTTCAGATATACTTATATTTGAAGGATATACAAGAACAACTTGAGTGGTTATTTCTGATAATAAGATTATAGGTGATTCTTTTCTTTGTGTTACTCTTTATTTCTATTTTTTCTATACTGTTCTTGCATTGCTTTTGTATTAAAAGTATAACATTACATTTTTTCCTAAACTGGTCACCTATTTGGTCCATCTAAACCTGAAAAACTAGAGTCACTATTGAATCACAGTAACTCAAAATTCACTGGTTAAACTTTTAGTATGGTGTTAGTTATATTAGTTTAGTTTACACTAAGATAACAAATAATCTTAAAATTTCAGTGGCTTAAAACAGGAAATGTTTATTTCCCAAGCATAAGACCTTATTCACTATTGTACCTAAAATGATGGCACACAGTAGCATCTCAATAAACTTGTGTTGAATAAATAAAACACATACATGTGTTCCTCCATTCCCTGTCCCACCCCCAGATTGCCCTCCTCCAGTTGATTGGCTCAGGCTTCCAGGATGCTTAGATATTACTCCACACACACACCACTCTGTTCCCTGTGACCTGGGAGAACCATGGAGAATTGTGTACTGGTTCTGTAACTTTTCCTCCTAGAAGTAGCACATATGACCTCTGCTTACATATCATTGCTCAAAATTAGTGGCAGGATATAACTCAAAGAACAAGTGCCTGGAAGGAGAAGAGAACGAGAATTCTTGTGGGCACATTAGTCATTTTCACCACAATTAACCTTTGTAAATTAAAAAAATATATGATCAAATGAGCATCAGTGCTAAAGTTTAGTGGCTCAATGAGAAATTAAAAATTAATGTAACTTGGCCAGTTGTAGCAATAGGGCATATATAACCAGCCAATAATTGTATAAATAACAAAGGTGATTCATTCATCAAAAAAGTTCAATGTTATATTGAAGAATTATAAATAAAAACCAATTAGTCAGGAATTCCTGTGTAAATAAGAGGAATGGTTGCTTCAGAACTTTCTAAGATTAACTCAAGTTTATTTATAATGTGGACAATGGCAATTCTATTTTACCTCTGAATTTACACAAAAGTGCTCCTTTAAAAGGTATCAGTTGTCCTGGGCTTGACGAAGTCATGCCTCCAGGTGAGGAAAAAACTGCAGGATGCTACACTATGTGTTCCTTCAGTCTGTAATAGTAGGTCCCTGCAATGGAAGTTACAGAAGATTGGAGTAAAACAGGTGTACATCAAGTATCCTGACAGACCTCACCAAGCCTTTGCCTGTCGGGGAAGATCTGCTAAATTTATATGTCTTAGTTTGCCAGTGAATATATGACTAGATTTTTTTCTGAAACCACAGTGGAAGTCTGAGATTTGTGGAATATTGGAGAATATTCTAAACTTGAAGAAGAGGTAAATTTCCCCTACATTTCAACTTGTTTTCAATGTGATCCTGCTGTGATTTCCACTTTACTACCATATTGTTAGATATTTACTAACATGCCTATATATAATATATTCTGCAATCACATAATCATTATGTCTTATACAAATGGAAATGGAAAATAAAGCAGCAGGATACCTTAATATAGGAGCAAGAATTAGTGTTTGTAAAGAACAGTAGAGAGTTCTAGAAACTCTCTCCAGCTGAAACTGCTTACATACTCCCAACCGCTTAGAAACATACACATACCCCCACACCACCACCACTTCTATATGTGTCACAAAATTCTATAAGTCTTCATCAAGAAAAGAAATCTAGATATCCTATGTAGAATATAATTAATCAATACTAAAAACATTTTTATTTTATGTGTTATAGTAGTTCAGAGAATTTGTATTATATGTATGCCTCTCCTATGAATTTAAATTGTAAGAAAATTTGTTACTTGTTTTATATTTCATTTTTGGGTGGCCACTGTATTTGTCATAAATCTTAAGGCCGTAGAATATTGGTGCTAGAAGAATCCACTGTTTACATGTTGAAAAACAGAAGATTAATATCAACACAATTGAATGGATCCCTTTAAAAGAAAGACAAGTAATTCTACATATAAAATAGATAAACAACAAGTTTCTTCTGTATAGCACAGGGAACTATATTCAATATCTTATAGTAACCTATAATAAAAAAGAATATGAAAAAGAATATATGTATGTATACGTATGACTAGAACATTATGCTGTTCACCAGAAACTGACACAACATTGTAAACTGACTATACTTCTATTAAAAAAGTATTCTATCTGAATAGTGTGATGACCTATACAATATATTCTTAATTTTGATTGATTATTAACTGGTGACTTATGGCTTGCAATATATAAAGATATAAGTCATTTACTTAAAGTTTGGGATTTTAAAATACCCAACTGGGAGTAAGGAAGTTTTATATATTTATTTTTTTAAGAAAATTTAAAGCTGGTAACTAAGCATTTAGAAGATGGGTAATGTGGGGCTGAGAACATATAAACCAATGTGCTTCTTTTTCTTTATCTCTAAGTCTATTTTGTTGTATATTAAAATATCCACACACAAAAAATAAATAAATAAATAAATAAATAAAATAAATAAATAAAATATGGCGCACAAGCATATTCAAGTTTGTTGTTTTTATAATACTTGCATTACCTTTTACTATTTAACTGTCTTATGTTTAAAGACATATAGTTATTATGCTCTTAGAAACACCATATAGTTATATTTTGGTTTTTATCAGCTGTCCATTAACTAGTGGTTTAGAACATTTACTTTTTTTTTTTCGAAAGATGACACATTTAATCAAGGTAATTATTATTGGTGACCATTTGAAAATACATTTAAAAAAATGGCTTGGCCCACCAGATGGTATTTCCACACAAATAGCTGGATCTTTAAGAAATACCCTTTACAAAGTAAACTTGAGGTTGGATCTCAGCAGGAGTAGATCATCTTCCTTATTCTTTTTTTTTTTTTTTTGACTATTTACATTTAATGTAACTATTGATATACTGGGTTGTTTTTTATCTGTCCAATCTATTCTTTACTCCTTTGTTTATCCTTTTCTGCTCCTTTTAAAAATTTGCAATTGAGGAATTATTTTATCACTTCTATTATCTTTTTATTTGTGCTTCCTTCTGATAGTTTCTTTAGAGATTACAGAATACATTTTAATTTATGACAATCTGCTTCAAAAATTGTCCAAATCTAACAAAGAATGACAGAATGTTAAAAAATATCTATTTATCTCTGATTACTGTCATGTATTATGCTTCTACATGTTCAATAAACCCACAGTATGCTATTATTATTTTTATTAATTTTATTTTAAATAGTCAATAAACTTTAAAAGAGCTTAAATAAAATAATATCCAATAAATAACTTACAATATGAATATATTTAAAAATATTCCATATGTTTTCTAACCTTTATTGTTTATGAAAAGTCAGCCATTATTCTTAGTGCTACAGACTCATATGTTATTAATTCATCTCCGTCCCATCATCAGCTTTTAGATTGTTTCTTTATGCTTGATTTTCAGCACGTTAACAATGGTATGCATAGATGTGATTTTATTCCTATTCTTAAATGCAATTTTATTCTGCATAGGGTTCACTAAAGTTCTTAGAAGTGTGGGTTGATGTCTTCCACCAATTTTAGAAAATTATCTCTTCAAGTTTTTCCTCTGCTTTATTCTCTTTCCTCACTCCTTTTATGACTAAAATTACACGTATGTTCTATCGTTTGATATTGTCCCACAGATCTCGAATACTCTATTTCATTTTTTTCACACTTTTTTGAATTATATTTTTCAGTTTGGATCATTTCTGTTGGGCCATCCTCAGTTCACACATTAGTTTGTCATCCATGTCTAGTCAGCTAATCCATAAAATAAATTCTTAATTTCTTATATTGCATTTTTAATTTATAACATGCTATAATTTGAGTCTTTTTAATAGATTTTTTCTTGCCATTGAAAATTCCCATCTATTCTCAGATATTTTCCATTTTTCGTCCACTGTCATCAGTTATTTTCTTTTTTTAAATTGAAGTATAGTTGATGTACAATATTATATGTTACAATATTACATAAGTTCACAATTTTTAAAGATTATACTCTATTTATAGTTATTATAAAATATTGGCTATATTCCATGTGTTTTCCAATATATCCTTGTAGCTTATTTTATACTTAATAGTTTGTATTTCTCACTCCCCACTTCCCTGTCCCCACAGGTAACCACTAGTTTGTTCTCTGTATCTGTGAATCTACTTTTTTGTTATATTCACTAATTTGTTGTATATTTTAGATTCCACATGTAAGTGACATTGTACGGTACTTATCTTTCTCTGTCCGACTTATTTCACTTAGCAAAGTGCCCTCCAAATCCATCATCATAGTTATTTTCCAAGTCCCTTCTGGCTCTTTGTACATCTGGCCCATCTCCTAGTTTAGTTTTTTTTTGATGGTTTTCTTTCTTGAGTCACATTTCTTTTCCATGTGTCCTATAACATTTGATTGTATTTTAAATATTAAGTGTAAAAAGACAAATAGATTGAAATAAGTTATATTTTCTCCTAGAAAAGGGTACATCTTTCTCTCTTTCTCTCAGGCCTCTAGGGTGAGGAAGAGAATCTTATTCTGTAATTAGCCAGGTCTGGCTTTTGTTATTTATTTAACGCGAATCATTCACTACTGTATTCAAGTCATTTTACCATTGGATTAAGATCTTAGGACTTTGGACTTGAGTCTGGGAAGACATATAAAAATCTCTTTATGCTTTATACTTTATAGCCCAGCTACAAGCATTCAGGATCGTGGGAGTTCCTACTCTGCCTTCCAGTCTGGCTGCCAGTTTTGGGGGCTGGAGGCCGGTGAGGAGTTCTCTGTGCTCTCTGGATCTGCCACAATGGTCCGTCTCTCAGAAGATCTCTTCACCTCTGCTGCCCTTTCCTCAGACTTGGAGTGGAGATAGGCTAAGGCAAGGGCCTCGGATGCCTCGGAGAGCTTTTTCTATGGTCTCTTGCTCTGCACACAGATCTCAAGTTCGATACACTGATGCCTCAAGGGGCTCTCTCTAAGTGATCTATCCGCTAGTACTCAGTGAGATCCTAGAAAGCTTCACATGGTTAAAATCAGATCCTTGCCCGATCCTTAGTCCTTAGCACCCCAGCCTCCGTTGACGGCATCTCTCTGTCCTGCTCTGCTGTCACGCTGCTGCAAGAAAACTTAGTAATAGCTCACGGGAAAGAGTTGGAATGGTGGGTGTAGACTGTCTTTGTTGATGAAGTTTCTTGGAATTTTAAAACATCACATGGCCTTTAAAAATTCTCATTTTTTTCTTAGCCTCATCTATGATAATTTTCTCTTCCTCTCATTGCTTCACCAAGGATAAAGGTGAGCAGGTCTTTTCTAGTGGGGGAATTATAACATTTTGAATTTTAGTTCATTCAGTTTTCTTTTTCCTCAACTTCCTGTTGGATTTTAATAAAATTATAGGTTTCTATTTTATCTGACTTTGTTAGGTTGGAATTAACACCCTTGGCAACTATTTCTATATCCTAAACTGAAAGTGAAATTTAATCTAACTCTTTAAAAATTGTGTTTATCATTATTGTCTCTCTTTATTGTACTAATTTATTAGGTTGTGAAGTTAATCTCACAATGAGGTGACTGCATATTTCTGTGTCCTATTTTTTTTTAATTTTAAAAAATGTCAAAAAAGTTGCTGCATGATATGTGCCTAGAAATGGACACACATGTACACTTAATATTTTAATAAGTATTGAACACATAAAGCACTCTCCATCATTTAGTTATAACAGACTCTATTGGCAAAAAAAAAAGAAATGAAAGAACTAAGTGATTAAATTTAGAAGGCTATTTAAATGGTCTTACACTGAATTTTAGGTAATTTCTACCTAAATTTCTCCTACTTTGGTAGAAAATCCACAAATACTTACCTTAATTAATTATTGATTTATAATGATTTCTTCTCACCTGGTCTTCAAACATCTATTATTATAACACAATTCTCAATTAGAAAATGCCATGTGCTTTTCTCTTTTCCAGAGCATTTATTATCTTGTTCTAAGTGAAAATTACTATTTGATCTGACACAGATGAACCCTTGTAGCTAGCAATCCTTCACCTAATATTTTCTAAGACAGACATGAGTCTTAACCCCTCCAGAGATTTTTCTATTTCTTTTGCTTTCTGCTAAGTGACCCAATCAATTCTTTCCTTATTTCACAATATTTTTTATTTACTGAGGATCATCTCTTTTTGTCCTGGCATTTCTCCTTATACTGTCATCTCACTAGCTAACAATCTGTCAAGAACAGCATTTTTCCAGTTTGTTGAAGTTACTACTTCATGAAAGGAGTTCCGAAGGGTAACTGATTTTATTTCACAGTAATACAACGTGGAGGGAGGGTTGTTTTTGGATTCTCTTGGTGGCCTAGAAGTAAAACTTATCTACTTAATTAATTTTTAAAACTGATGGAATTGAACCATGAATCTAATTTTAATTCATATTCAAAAACTGTTTCACCTTTATTACATATAACTTCTTATGTTAAAAGAATAACATGAAAAGTAGTGTCAAAGAAACATTTATTTTTGAATTCTACACCATTCTTACAAAAAGATAGTACTAGCATGGAAGGACTCTCTATCTCTGTCTCTATCTCTCTTCTAAGCTAGAAACATCACTAAAACTTCCTTCAGGATGTTAACTATTACTCTTATTTCAAAGTCACAAATCTTGAAGCTTCTATCTCAATTTAAAACTAGGTATTTTGTGATAGCAATCTCATTGTACCCAACTTTGTTTCCAGAGTCTTGGGAGCCATGTTGTTTTGGGGAGATAAACTTAACCATCAAGCTTTTCAAAATCATAACCATTGGCTCATAAACTATTTTACTGAACAAATAGCCCTGAAATCCTCACAAACATAAACAACTGTGTCTGCACTTTACATTCTATTCTGAACATTTCAAACCTCCAAGCTTGTAAGCCTTTAGGTTTTTGTTCCAAAGGGATCATAAAATTGCATATTGTAGAGAGAGAGGAAAGGCGTAGGTAATTTCAGCAGCAGGACAGTTGATAGCATTATTTTCATGACATTACTTTAGAGAGAGGGAAGAGGGCTGGCCATTGCATATTGAATGATTTGAAAATGCAGAACTAAGAGATGAATAGAAAGCAAAGGCTGCCTGCAAATTCTCTGAAGTAGCTCACAGCAACAGAACATAATGATGTCTATGCCAAATTAGTTGTACCTCCAAGCAAGAAAGGTTTATTAATATTACTGTATGAGTTTCCTCAGGTATCTTCATATGCAATGTATTTTAACAATAAAAGAGCGCCTCAGCCCTGGTGTATTTGGTTAACACCTTCTATACGAGCACTAATGTGCTCTCTTCTTTAAGCATAGTTTGTTTCAAATAGAGATCTTGTATTTGGTAAACGCCCAGAAGTGGATGTCATTGTTCAAAGTGTTTAAAAATGCTCTATGTGGCTGGGTAATATTTTAAAATATGAACTTGCATGCTTTTATTCTCTCTATATTTTGACATTTTCCCCCTCAGGAAAGATATCTGACAGGGTGTTGAGAATACAAGAAGCAAGTCCAAAAGTATTGGTTAAAACCCTGAAATTGTTACTACTCTCCTATACATAAAACACATGCCATCCTCAAAATCTAAGCTCTTAGTAAAAATTTTATGGCTGATTGAGAAGACAGAAGTGACATAGGATGTGTGGAAGAATTTAGCATGAACACTCAGAGAGCCCCAACCTCACCTTTGACCTATGCCTTTTCTCTGCCTTGGTACTGCTTAGGATTCTAAATCTCTGGTGAGACCCAAGAAAGGGAAAGAAAGATCAAGAATGACTATGATTGCAGTCCTATGGATTGCGTGGTCAGATGTAAAATGGATTACTGAGAAGAAATAATTGTTTCTCATATACCTGACTTTATTGAATAAGATTCAAAAATTCTGTGCATAATTGGGTGCATGATATGCCAATGAGTTGCTCAAAGAATTAATTTCTGATCACAGTGCTTTTGTTGTTTCAGTGAAATAAGTCCTTACTGTGCTTCAGGCAATTAAGTGGTCATTACCTTCAGATGCTGACTTGGGCTTCAGTATTGAGCCAGCTTCCCTTTCAATAATCCAATCTTCTCAAAGTAGAAAGAACATTGAGAAATAAATGCTTTCAAACTGAGTCATGCTTCAAAGTGTCCTATTGTCTATGTGCAACTATAACTGCATACGTTTCATATGAATGACAGACCAAATCAATCTATTAATTGTTTGACCAGTCTTGGAAATAGCTATATATGGCACTTTAAATTTTGAATAGGCTTTCCCCATATATTCATGAGTTTGTGAAGGTAAAAAGATTAGGAGAAGGGGAGGAGGTCCACATTCAAAGAAGTGTCAGTCAAGGACAATGCTAAAGAGGTGAAGCATCTCTTAAATTTAATATACTCGTTTTCCTAATCAGTTTCCCGAAGCTCCTTTTATATCCCTGAGAAGGGAAAAATTGGATTTCATTGTCATGTGTACTCTGGTGGTTTTGATATTTAACCTTTTCCTTATACAACTATCAATCCCATAATTCTCTCATTATACTTTATGGGTAGCTTTTCAAATTTTGTAACTTAGAAGTATATTTATGTGTAAAATTTTTATATGTAAAAACAACTTTCTTCATTTATAAGGGACTTTATATATGTAAATAACTCTCTCTTTATACACATTATATATAGATATAGGAATTTCATCTTCCTTTGTACAAATTGACCACAAATATTATCTTTATGTATCAGGGTGTTTAAAAAGCACAATTTTATATTTCAGTAATGGTGAAATCTTAAATGAGTCACCTTAGACTTAGAAATCTGAATCTCAGACTTATCTCTGTATGATTAGCTAATACAGATATAGCACTTGAAAAGTAACTTTAAGACCTGTTAAATGTCATCTAAATGTTTACTATTATCATTTTATTATTTTTTACCTTTGTATTTTGAAATAAGTTTAGGTTCACAAAAGACTTGCAAAAGTAGTTCACAGGATTTTCGTGCACCATTTACCAAACTCCCCCTAATGTTTGCATCTTAAAAACTGGGATAGAAGTATTGAAACCAAGAGCGATACTATCACCAGTGGAAAAGCAATGACATTTGGTGCTAAAGCCAAGCACAAGTCATCTCATCCCTGCTCACTGACTATGTAACTGTACAAATATCTTTGCTCTATTGTAGGTCCAAGTCCCTCATCTTCAGATTAGAAACTGGAGTGCCACTGCTTTATTTTCCTGGGCCTAAAATAGATAATAGTGACAAAGCAATAAGCTCTTCAGAGAACCATCATCATGAATGACCCTGTTTTCTAAAAGTTAGGTAAAGGACGGTAGGAGAAGCCAGACATAATTGAATAGCTCCTATTTAGCCTCTTGTAACTACATATTAAGCTATTTTAGATAATTGTGAACTGGCTGTATTTACTAACGTATGAATTGAATACCAATTATGGGGCAGACTGGGGATACAAAAAAGAAAACACAGACTCTTCCATCTTAATGGGACTATAGCTAGCGAACTGTCAAAGGATTTCTCAAGATTGATGTGTGTGCAGAGTCAACTGTGATCTTCTAGAAGGATGATAGGTAGAGAAGGAAGTAAACCCATGTGCATTTTGCCGACATGGAAACAGTATGCAAAAAGGTAAGTGCTTTCCAATATTCACATTTTGAATGGGAAGTCTAGCTTCTTCAACAAGCATCCTACCTGGAAATTTGTTAACTTAGGCTTCTGATAAAGTTATTTTATGTACATCTAATAGCTTTGGGCTGTATTTTACATCAGCAATCCTTTTAGAGAGACATTATTGAAAATAATAATCCAAGGCTTGCTTATGTGGACTAAGGTAATAAATCAAGATGACAACAATTGAAGCGTATACTGAAATTTATTAAAATAGTACTATATACAAGATTATAGAGAAAATTTCATTAAAAGTAAATAGTAAAATTTGTTGCGAAAAATGGTGAGTGATCAACCAGAATGATAGCCGACTAAGCCTGGATTGTTAAATGCATACTTAGATCTGAAAGCATTTTATGTCACATTTTAAACTCTCTGTCCTCTATGCATCTGTATGTGTGTGTATGTATCTGTCTATCTACTTATCATCTAATTGGGATGGTGGATGTAAGGGAGAAGCAAATTAAGAGAGAAATTCATGTATCAT
This sequence comes from Vicugna pacos, assembly GCF_048564905.1. Taxonomy (NCBI): domain Eukaryota; kingdom Metazoa; phylum Chordata; class Mammalia; order Artiodactyla; family Camelidae; genus Vicugna; species Vicugna pacos. The sequence continues at coordinate 80,027,832 of NC_132987.1, forward strand.
TTCCTTGCAAGTTTTCTTTCTCATTGTTTGAATAATCCTCCTGAGGGTAATGCTTTTCATATTAGTCAGCTTGGGCTGCTGTAACAATACCATAGACTGAGTGGCTTAAACAACAGAAACTTACTTTTCCATAGTTCTGGAGGCCGAAAGTTCAAGTTCAGGATGTCAGGATGATTGGATTCTGGTAAGATCTCTCTTCCTGGTTTGCAAAGGACTGCCTTCTCCTTGTGTCCTCATGTGGCAGAGAGAGAGAGAGAGTGAGCAGGTGAGCCATCTGGTGTCTCCTCTTATAAGGGCCCTAATCCCATAGTAAGGGCCCATTCTCATGACCTAATCTAAACTTAACTATCTCCAAACACCATGACACTGAGGTGTATGGCTTCAACAAATAAATTTTGGAGAGACACAATTCAACCCATGGGACTTTTCTACCTGGGCTGGATTATAAATTGTAAAACATGTAAAGGTATATGGTGAGACTTGAGGCTGCTATCTGTATGAGTATGATTAGGATGGGTGTGTGGCAAATTGTTATTAAGACCAGGCTATGATATTCAATACTATGTGTTATATAAGAAAAGTTTGCTTCTATAGCATGTCAAAGCAAAACAAGTTAAAGCCATAATAGGATTGAAGAAAGACCTAACCCTTGGGTGCAATCAATTGCTGATACAACAAATCATTTAAAACATCTTAGGCAAGGGGAAATGTGATTTTAATTTGTAACTACTATCAGAATAAAAAAATAAAATTGATATTGGAATTTTAGAATTTAAGGCATAGAACACTAATGACATATTAACACAGATTAAAAAATAGCACATTGATCATTCTGCTTTCAAAAAATAAATACAAAGCTAAATTACATCTGGAAGATAGTTATAAACGGGACTACGACAACTAAAATGAAACACAGCAGTCACAGAAAGAGACAATAAACCACAAACAACCTTGGAAACAATCAAATTTTTATAGTTATGTTATCAGTTAGTGAAAGTCAACTAGTTATATTTTCAGGGTGTTTTGAGAGCTTTTAACCTTATCTCCCATTTTTGAAGGTTGGAAGGAATTGGTCAAATACAATGGCAATAGTTGCTAATTTGAGTAAAACAGCACACAGTTCGCTGAAGGAGAATACTCTATCCGCTGCAAGGAATCTTGGAAACTTTGTTATGTAAAAGAGTTGAAAAGGCAGCGTTACAGAATTTTCATTTTTTTGCTTTTTTTTTTCCATTTCAATTAATTATCTAGGAGCACAATCGACTTAGCAGGCTTCCTTTAGAAATTTCTTCTCAACTGCACTTCACTACAAAGCAGGCAGTTTAACTAGATGGTTTTATTAGGACGCAATTAACACATGGAGCCCAAAAAAGCATCTACACCATCTTTTTATTTAGCTCAAGTGAAGAAGCATCACATAAGGCTTCCACAGCAAGGTTCTGATAGTCAGCGGAGTGATGACAGCCCATGTCCTTTGATGAAAAGAAGTTGTAGTATAAAGAGACATATTTAAAATCCTTATGTCTGAATATGAATAAATTTGGTAATAGAAAAATCCCCAATCCATCCCTTTCAAAAACAGATCTAAAAAAAGCTTTGAGCCTTTTATCCAAAGTTTTAGGGGTAAAAATAAGGGCAAAGGACTTTGTGAGTTTTCACAAAATAATTCTCCAAATAGATTTGCATTACTAAGAATCACATTTTAGGTCCAAATGAGAATATGTCTGTGGGATACTTACTCTGATTTTGCTTTGTCTGAGGTTTGAATTTATCATTCTGAAAAATCCAGAATTTGGTATAACCATTAAAATTAATTAGATGAGGATAAACAGGGTGGCTGTCTATGCAATTTTGTTAATGCACATATAACGCTTAGACAGTACATTCTTTATCAGCTTTTTAAAAAAGCTTGCTTTGGTAAAATAAGTTCTTTGTTTATTAAAGGCATATTATTGTGTTCATTCTCCATGGAGTAGCGAAAGGGAATGGAAATAAATTCAGTGGGTATCATTGATAAATTTTGGTGGAGACCACAAAAATGTGGTAGACTAAATAATGTTCACTATCCACTGATTTATGTGGAAAATTCTGACTCCCAGTTACATTATCTGTTAGAAGCACTACAAAGACAGCCTCATTTGAAAATTTTGCAAAACAGTTTATTCTTGAATATACAATCATTGGGTAAAATTTGTGAATTATTTGGAGCCTCTTGTCTTGTTTTTACCATTATTCTAATTTTGAGAACAGTAACTATTGAATGCTTACAATTTCCATGCTTTGTGTTATGCAGTTTATGTGAATCATTTTGCTTGATTAAGCAAACCTACAGACTAGGGAATGCCATTATACTCAGTCCAAAAATGATAAATGGGTTTAGAAAGAGTATAACTGATGTGAGCCCAATGTTGTGTCTGATGCAGATTTCACACACACACGCACACGCACACACACACAGTGTGTATGTTCCGAAACATCAACTGGGCAGAAGAGAGTAACTGGTCTTCAGTGATAATCGTGTGGCAGGTTATTCATCTATTATCCTCCCCCATTTTCTCCTTCAGTACTTCTCAGCTCTTCCTTCTTCACCATACCTTCCAAAGATATAAATAATCCCTCCTAAGGTATAAAGGTTACTGTCAGTGCTGTCCAATATGTGTCAATATGATAATAAATTCACAGCTATGAGGACCACGTGTTTCTTTCTTCCTGACAATGAAAAGCAAAAAGCCATAAATATTCACCTAGTGAACATGAACCAGCATTATGGAAACATCATTTATTCAGTCAAAAATATTAATTTGGGCTACGGATAATGGTAGACTCTAGAAATAATGCAAAGAACAGGACAAACACGCTCCCTACACTCACAGAGCCCACTACTTTTATAAAACTGGAATGAACACCTGCAATTACACGTGTAGTGTAACAAAAAGGGAAGGAAGCGATGCTCTGGGAGAGAAGAAACACAAGGCAGCTAAGATTCTTGGGGAAGACACGGAGTATTTCCCTGAAAAATATGGGACTGAAATTGAAAATTTAACAATAAGAAAGTCTTTTGAGAGGAAAATGTTGAAGGGAGAGTGCTCCAAGCAGGAAAAATAGCTTGTGCGGTCAATGGAGGAGGTACTGAAAGAACACAGGGGAGCTGCAGCCTAGGCAGCCACAGGAGAACGCAGCTTCAGAGGAAGGGAGGAACGAAGCAATGCCTTTTCTTTATAACTATGGCAAATACTTTGAGAATGGGAGTCCACTGAAAGATTTTAAGTGGTGATGGCCGCAGAAGAGTTAGGAGGTTATTGCCATAGTCCAGGAAGGAAAGGTGGTGGTTTGAACTATGGTAGCACAATATTGATGGAAGCAGTAGAAGGCAGAAGAGATATGAATAGATTATTGAAGATGAAAAGAGGGAGCCAGTGAGGGCCACTCCTAGGATTCTGGCTAAAGTGGGTGGGTGGACTTGGACTGCGCTGGCACTTTTTTAGTGTAGAGATGTTGGGGGAGGAGCAGTTTTGAGGAAGAGGCAATAGGTTCACTTTATGAAATGGGTTTGAGGTGTTTACATGACATAGAAGTAAAGATAGAAGTAGGAAGTTGGCTATAGTAGTCTGGAGATCAACCAATGTATAATTTCTGTATGGATTTAGCGATTATCAGTATTTTGATGAAAATTGAAAAAATTACAAAATGGTCAGTTTCTCTGGGTTTACAGTGAAAAGAGCAGAATGCCTTGCTAAGTGCATAGAGGAGGTTTAGTATTTAAGTGTTGTTTGGAGGAGGAGTTTTCTTTAAAGGAGATCAAGAAGAAGTGAAAAAAGATAAACAAGAAAGCCAGGAGTATGTGGTTCTATAAAGCTAAAGTCAGAGAGTGTTTAAGTAATTTTCAATGTCTAATGATGCACTGAAAGGCCAAATGATACAAGGACTGGTCACTACTCAATGGAGTTAGTAATGGGGAGTCATTCACTTCGTTCAGTGATAATCTCTCATCATTTTCTAAGTGCATGACATAGTTTTAGTGGAATTAATATGATTACTTTCAGCTTCAATTTCAATTACAATTTTATCTAAATTTGTTAGAATGAGATTCCGCAGCTCTCAGGCATATAGCCATGGCAACAAGCAATTGGTTAAACACTTGAAGCCTACCAGTTCATGCAGTTTCCTTATATTGTCTGTGAAACAAGACAGACGATACAGCTAAACAAAACCTATTACTTTATGTGTATCTGCTAATCTATAATATGTCCTTTGGTAAATCTCATGTGATTTTTCACACTACATTTAAGCACCTTCTGTTTGGTATTTCTTGGGTTTAAAAGAGTTATATTATGTACACATTGACCTTCTAAGAAGATATCCCTACAGCCCAAATAATCTTCAGCATTCAAAAAATATTCTAATGATAATGTAGATGTGATAGGCAGTTGACAAGGCACTTTATTTATCGTGGCTAGTGTCTACTTGTGTGGTGAAGGTACTTTCTGGAACTTCTCAAATTTCCCCTTCCTAAGAGGAGCCCTAACTGACTTAGCATAGGAATCAGAAGGCTGTTCTGACCGGATTCTTCCCAGAATGAGATGAAATCTGAAATCAGCACTGGGTTCGAATAACCCCAAGGAATGACTCTAGGGCAGATCTCCTGGAAGGTCTGACAGGACCATTGCCATCAGTTTCAGATGCAGCCTTTGATGGTTTGGATGAGTGTTATAAAAAGTGTCTATTTTTGCTTATTTTTGAGGCACACAAGCATACTTTATAAGCTGATAAACAACCATCGTTTAGACATTGACTTTTTAAATTTGTATGTTAGGAAAAAAACTGCTTTCTTCTCCATTAGCAGTGGCTCTCCATGCTGGCTGTGCTCGGGAATCACTGGGGGCCGGTGTAAAATAGTCAGCTATCCAGAGGCCGTCTCTGGCAAGTGTAGCCACTAGAGTAAGGCCCAGGACTCTGCATTTTTAAATGTTTCACATAAATTTCAAATGCATGTTTCTGGCTGGGAATCACAGGAATGCTATCAAAGCACTTGACTAATATCACTGATGGCCGTTGGTGGCTGTATCAGTGGCAGAAGTGCTTAGCAATAATGATCTTTTTACACATTGCAAGTCTGCAGAGAAATACTTCCAGTGCTGAAAATACAAGTAACTTTTGGCTGTAAAAATGGCTCAGTCCTATTCCTTGGAGGCAAGATAATAAATCTCTATGAATTTGTCCCTGAGGAAAAATTTTCATTTTCAGAACACTTTGCCATTTTTATAATGGGAGAAAGAGCTGTAAAATGCTTGTGGCAAAACAGCAGTTCAGAGCTCCACTTACTTCTTTTGAACCAAAGTGGATGGTGTCAGTGAAAACTGTCCTTTTCCTTCAGTAACCAAAGAAGATATGATATTTTCATACTTTTCTCCATTAAGTTCAGTGAAGACATTTTTATCAGCTTCGGGAAAGAGAAGCATACACAGTCTTAATATACCTGTGTATCCATTAATCATCTTAATAGGAGAATAACAAAAGTTTACATTTAGAGAGAAAGTTCATGGTCTTTTTGACTTTTCATTAAGGCTGTTGGATACAAATCCTTTCTTGTGCACATGCCCAGGTAACCTCAATTAATTTCATTCTAAGAGATAACGTCTACACCATTAATAGGTGTGCTTGTAACTGAGAACAAGTCATTTAAACGTCAGCTCGGCTTATTCCTTTGGAAAACAAAGATATTTGGTGGTATTTTCAAATTGTGTGTGATGTTTAGCACATTCACGATTCAACAAACTAAAGCTCCCAGGCCAGATATGCTGGCCTCGTACTTTTTGGAAATGAAGTTTCATTGAAATGGTGCCATGCTCATCCATTTGCGTGCTGTCTGCAGCTGCATCTGTATTACAACACTACAGTGCCGTGCTTGTGACAGGGACTCAGTGGCCCACAAATCCTAAAATACTTCCTGTATGGGCATTCATAGAAAACGGCTTCTGATGCTTGTCTTAGACTGTTGTATCACTACATCGAGTAGAAATTTAACTTTAACCATAATGGATTGAATGGTTCACATATCCAGAGATAGGTGAGTCCTTAAATGAATATTTTGTGTGTCATAGTGATATGATCCAGGACCAAGGAAGTGGTTTTTAATATCTCTGCACATGGTTGCAAGATGACTTTGATTACTCAAGGCAGCTTATTCAGAACTTACAATATACAGTTACAAAGAAAACTATTTTATTTTTGATGAGGATGGGGTGAGGGTCTTTCTACTAGGGAGAAAAACTTTTCCTAGAAGCCTCTAGCAGACTTAGTTTTGGTTCCACTGGCTGTGATTTAGTCACATGAATATTCCGACATAAAACACAAGGGAAAAACAGAATTACCGAAACTGGCTTAGGGACTGGGAGAGAATCATCTGTATACAATTGGCCTCGGTCAGCAAGAAGTTAGGGATAGAGGTGGGTCAGGTATCCAACGGTGTCTACCAGTGGGCCTGAAAGCACTTAGAGAGATCAGTATTTGGACCTCTGCTCTCATATTTCCTATCTATATAACGAGCGACAGTAAATTTATGTGCCAAATGGTGACAGCGTCAACATCCTTAGCCTGTCTGTGTGAAGTGGAAATGTGATAACGTGTTATGTTCCTAGCAGATGGCCTCAACTTTCCGACTTCCCCTTTGGATGAATGGCGTGAGCATGAAGGCACTATCCAATTTTTTCACCTAGTCCTCAAATTATCCCTGTGACTTTAGGAGCTGACTTCAGTTGAGTTTCTATGAGTGATGTACAGATTCAGTCACACGGGATGGTGAGTTATTAGGAGGCTGGACTGCCTCTGTACTCTTGCATACACAGGACCACGCTTGCATTCATTTCACAGAGTGCTCTCTGAGAGATTGCAAGTCATATGCCTTCTACACCGCATATAAAGTAAAACTTCTCTGGAGTCATCTAACCTTCAAACTATGAGCCTACCTCAGCCAAAGGATTTTCTTTTAGTAATGAAAAGGTAGGCAAATGAGTCATATGCATAGATATATACACATATATATATACACACATATATATTTCTTATAAAATGAATGGTCTAAATATTTACAGCTTCTAATTCTTTTTGTAAGTAAATCATAAAACCATGATTTTATTCAAGAATGAATTTCAGACCATCCAAGATACTATCCTGGTTTCTTCTTTGTCAAGATATATTTTATTTATTTTTATATTTACATTGTATTCACTGAGGGAAGAAAGGGAATCTTACTAACAAATGAATTTAAGATTATAAGGATTTTCTCTTTGACTCTGACATAATTTTGTGGATTAATTTTCATGAATGGTTTGTGTTACAATTAAGAGTCTGACCAAAATCAGCAGCAGCAGAAAGTACGTTGTAACCAAAACAATGATTTTATATATGGCTGATATATGATGGTATTAAGATCATTCCAAACATTTTGTCTAAGAATCCAGAAACTTTCACAGATGCACAAATATTTTCAGCAGGAGTGTAATGCAAACTATGTTTCTAAATCTGGTATCTATCTGATGTTTACATATAATTTTAGAAAGTGACTTAGATAGAAATGCCATGTAATTGGACCTTGGTGTTTGGTGTACACAATGTTTCCTCTAGATCTAGACTACTCAAAGTCTAAGGGGTGGAATACAATGTTTTCATGATATGTCATATAATAATTTCTATGCACAGAAATATAACTTTATATTTATATAATATCCTTTAGATGCACACACACACACACAGACAGAGCGCTTTTATCTGGTTTGGCTGAATGTTTTGTGATTAATGGATCAATCACTAAAAGCCATGATAGGTCTATTAAATTAAGTCTGCCTATATGCATTTATTAAGAGAGACTATAGCATGCTAATTAAGAGTAAGGATTCTGAACTTTGAAGATAAATTCACATCTACTTATTAGTTGTGCAGTCTCCTTAACTTCAGTTCATTTATCTGTAAAGTTGGATATAGAAGCCACCACATAGAGCTGTAAAGGTTGAATGTACATAGAAAGCACCTAGAATGATACCTAGCATAGAGTAGGTGCTCAGTAAAAATAAGTAGGTACCACTCTTGTTAATATTATCACTATCATATTCTTATAACTCCATGATGGAGAAGCAAAGAATAAAACAAGCACCAATGGGAATTCAAGGTGCTAGAGGTAATAAAATGTTTATTTAAAATCCATAAAAGCATAAAAATAAATCAAAACCATTAAAATATAAACAAGATAGGCAAAGAAGAAAGTAAAAAAAATCATTTCATTAAATATAGGTATATATAAATATATAATGAAGTACTGATATCATATATATATAACCAGTACATTATTATACAAGTACATATATATATATGCTGAAAACACAAAGATGGGTTTAAAGGCAAAATAGATACAGCTGTGGAGAGAATTTCCCCGAACACAGCACAAAGGGACAATGACAAGTAAAGAGGTGAGGTTGAGAGGCATGAGGAATAAAAGAGGATGGTCTAACAGATCTCCAGTAAGCTTTCCATAATAAGGAAACAGAGAGAGTGGAAGTAATGTAGTGAAGAGAAATAATTAGAAATAAAGACTGGGAAAATGAATAAATGAAAGACTGAAATAATAAAATAGAGTGAATTTTCATATTCAATAACTGTACCAAATAGTATATAAATAAAAGTTAATTTGGGGTTAAATAGATACACATTACTATATATGAAATAGATAAACAGTAAGTTTCTACCATATAGCACAGGGAACTATATTTAATTTTTTGTAATAACATATAATGGAAAAGAATCTGAAAAAAAGTACTTAAATGTATAACTGAATCACTTTGCTGTACACTGGAAACTAACATTGTATATCAACTACATTTAAATAAAAAATAAAGTTAAAAAATACAAATTGATAATTATATAGTGTCATGAAATATCATTTAATATAATTTTCACTTTCTGACATAATGGCTGATAGACTAAATATAAGATAATCTCACTATATACTAAAAAATAGTTAATACAAATGGGATAGTTTATAGGACTTAAATAACATAGTAAGTATCAATATAAATACATTTTAAAAACATACTGTTGAATTTTTTGTCAAGTATCAAAGGGTTCATCCAGTGTTGACTCCATTCACATAAATTTAAAACTGTGCAAAATAACTGTTTATAAATAGAAACAAAAAATAAAAGAGAAACCTCACTTCATTTTTATTCGTACAGTTTAGGGAAATATGAGGCAAAGTTTAAAACCATATTTGGAAATAATATGCACTGGATTCAGTAGGGCTTAAAGGGATATGAGATTTAAGCTATATCTCAAATATTGTATGCCTTTGAAAAATAATAAAAAAGGGAACTGAAGCCAATACAGCAAAACATTAACATCAGTTTATTGGTAGTGGTTGGTGCATAAAGATATGCTACTGTCTTTTCTGTGCATTTAAAATATTTCAAAAAAAGATTTTTTAATCACTGAGCCCTAATGAGATTTAGATTTTAGAAAAGACAATTCTTAAGAAAAAAATCTTATTTGGAATCTTCATTAAGTAGATGGTTGTTAACACAGACCTTTGGGAACAGGAAAAAAAAATATTTTTTCCCCCAAAATCCAAATAAGCTGAACTACAAGGAATGTACCTTATCGCTCAGAAAATTAGGGAGCTATATCAGTCTTGCCAGGAACTGAAACTATGGTTCCAGAAAGTCTAAGAATTTCAGTGCTGATACATATTCTATCAAGGGTCATTTCAAGAGACATTTATAAACCAGATGCTCCAAATTCAACCGTTAGCAGCACAGTTACAAAAATGATTTAATGTAGAGGATCTATAAATAGTTTTTCCTAAAAATTAAAAATGTCTTTACTGAGAATATAAATGTTAAAGCTGAAACAATGAAAACCAATTCACACAAACTGAGTAAACCCAAATCACAAATGTTCTTTCTCCATGCTTGAAGGCAGGCATGTGTTTCTTTAAGAAAAGGAAAGATTATTCGAGCTACTGTAATGTATGCAACGATTTCACTATATTTTCTGTTTGCAACGTAGTTAAGGTTCAATGATAAAAGCAATTTTATAGGGGTAAGGGTTGTGTAGAATATGAGATCTTACCAGTGAATCAGGTCCCCTATGTTTTCAGTCCTCTGTGCCACTCTTATGCTGACACAGCAGAAGCTTCCTAAAAGCAGGAGGAGTGAGCACTGCGCTTGCAGCGGTGTCATCTTTCAGTCATGATGTTAGGCTATAGTCCCTTCTGCTTGATTCTGGTGACTGATGGAAGGAGCTAATCAAATTTTAAAAATCATTACAGTGAATGACATCTTTCAGCATTACACTGAAGACAGTCTGTTTCTTAGTGACATGATAAGGCTAGAAAATGGGAATTAGCTCTCTGTCTTTACAGTGGTTTCCTTTCTTTAATTTCTTTTTTAAAATTATGCACACACATATATACTCATTTTAGAAAAATTGTGATATACTTATGAATATCTCTGTCTACACCTGAATCTATTTCCAAAAGCTACAATCTCACTACTCAGAAATAACCATTATTAACATGTTACTCATATACATATTCATACATATTATTCCTAAAACATAAAAGCTCATATTCTCCAAACAGTTTTGTGCTTTTTTTTTATTTTTGGTCTAACAACACAGGGAAAATGTCTTTCCAAGCAAATGCAGATTTATCCATTTCTGATAGGTTAATTACTACCAGTTAAAGTTATTTCCATTGTATTTTAAGGTCTGGGGGTCTGAGCATTCTTGTACAAATACTCCTGAAAGGGAAACAAATATGGAATTGCAGATCCTACAAAAGGAGCCTATAAAGAAACAAAGCCTGGCACTCCAAATTAGAACTTCTTTCCCTGGCTTCGAAGAGCTGATCTTGAAACTGAGCAGGACACTGAAGAGGCCTTCCCTGGGCGGAACCCTCCCCCCACCAACTACTCCCTGCCCCATGGCCTTCTTTTCTTTGTTTAAAAACAAACAAACAGACAGACAAACAGCCTCCTAGGCCTTTCCAGAGTTCCAAAGAGCAAATTTAATCAGAGAAATAAGAAAATGCAGAAATAAGGGGAAATAGTCAAGCAAGACAAAATAATAGTAGTTAAGTCATCAAACAAAGTCAAGGACCTTTAGTTCTTCCTCAAGGGCTAGAGACAGTATCCTGAGCCATATCCTTGTGTTGTTTTGCAGCTGCCAAACCACACCCCACCCCAGGCAGATGAAGCTAACTGCATGATGACTATAAACACACAGCCCAGAGGTTGGCTGGAGCCTGAGCACTGATAATGCTGACCCCTGTGACTCATGTGATTACCTCACTACCAGTCAGAGGATTGTGCATGAGCTGATCACATACCCTGCGACCCTCTCCCTTCCTCACTTTGTTTTTAAAAACCCTTCCCTGAAAGTCATCAGAGTTCAGATCTTTAAACAGAAGCCGCCCATTCTCCTTGCTTGGCCCCACATTTTGTTTCTTAACAAAAAGCTGTATTTTCCTTCACGACAACCTGGTGTCAGTAGACTGGCTTTACTGTGCGTGGGTGAGCAGACTCCAGCTTGGTTCGGTAACAATCGGAAAGCCAAATGTCAGTCATCTTTTTTAAAAAAACGTTACTCCAAGCCCTTATTCCTGGACAAATTTCAAGCAAAAGGGTACCAGTTCTGAATGAGTAAGGCAACACTGTACTGCTGTATTCTCAGTAGCCTACGGCTGCATGCCAATTTGAAGAATTGGGGTCTTTAAATAAAAAGATGGTAATGATGATCATCGTCATTATGACATACTGATATGCAGTGTAAAACACTGAGCCTGGGTTAACAGACTGTGAATTTAGTGGATCTTAGTATTGAAATGGATTTCACTCAAATATATAAACTTATTGCCTCCTTTTGAGAGTCTTATTTGAGGTTAATAAATAATAAAATCAAAAGATCACACTTTAAATGTAGTTGGCTATTTATGGATATGAACATTTGTGAAAAATATACTTATTTTTAAAGCTATTCTTAAAAAAGCTACTTTTCCAGCATGTTACTAGTATAGGGTCATGTGAATAGTTGCAAAGCTGAGGAACTGCAAAATGGTATATTATAGGAATAAAAATTAGTGCTAAGCATTTTCTACTAACTCTTGCCAATTTATAGATGATATCAATTCAGCCACCTATCTGTAATAGATAATATTTTATTTTCTGTATGTATCTTTTCATTGCAAAATAAAGACTTCCTGACATTATTAGATTGTTATAAAAGTTGGCATTTGTCTTAAGCAAGATCTACTGAAGTGAGATGTAAATGTAGTTGAAGAGGGTTTCGTGTTTTAATGATTACTTTTTTAAAATAAATAGGTAAATTGGAAGCAGCTAATATTACAAGCTGCTTTTCCCCCTGTTACTGAAGCCATAGAAAAGTGATGTAAGGAACAGGGGCTGTTGGGAAAAGCTGAGAGAGAGAATATTCTTCACTTGAGTAGGAACCACTGTCCAGACCAACAGAGTGTTCTGCACAGTATTACACTTATGTACCATATTACCAATTACAACAGATGGTATAATTGGAAGGACAAAATAATCATTAATTACAAAGCACTCTTCCCCAGGCTTTCAGAAGTAAAATATACACGGTAGGAAGTATGCTTATGCAGTTCCATCCAGTATTCATGAAGATCAGCTACTCTCAACCTAAACTGAATGACATGACAGAGTATTAACCCTGTAGTTATAAAGCAGACCTACTACAAATCCCTTTCTCACCAAAGGATTGAAATAATTCTTACAAAACTAGGTGATCAGAATCAATAAATTTGCAAATGGTTGCTACTGGCTTAATGTTTATAGCCTTAAAATGAGACCTGTGTAACATTATGGCATTTAAACAAAATGTTAATGTTTCCTTTTTATGCCAGAAATGTTTCCTAAGACCTGCTATGTGCTAGGTACAAATCTAAAGTGTTGGGGACACAATAGTAAGCAAGAAAGACACAGACCCTATTCTCTTGGAGCTAGCAGTGAAGAGAGGGATAAAATAATAAAAAGAACAAGGAAATAAATACAAATGCAATTAATGCTACAAAAAAGGAAGAATGAAGTAAGAAAAAATGAAGGAAAGAATGCTACATAATATGTAGTCAAAGAATCTTTTCCTGGATGGCAGGAATGATCTGAGTTAGATACAAATGGAAAGAAACTAGGCATATGGTTATCTGGGAACATATATTTCATGCAAATAACATGGGCTTGTACTATCCTTGAGGTGAGAGTGAGTGAGGCTAATCTGAGATTTAAAAAAAAAAAAAAAGCAGCTGGTGTGACCAGAGATGAGGCTGGAGTGGTCAGGAGGACCAGGACCTGCAAAGCCTACACACAACAGATGGGCTCAGATTCTATTTTCAGGGAAACAAGAAGCCATTTGAGGATGTTAAGTAGAAGAGAGTAATATAATCTGATTCATGTTTTGACCACATCACACTGGCTGTGAAGAGATGAAAAGGTGGCTCAGACGAGTGTGACAACGGTGGAAGCAGAGAAAGGAGCACAGATGATGGATACACTGAGAGGACTGGACCAATGTGAATGAGAGGCAAAGAGCAACCAAAGATGACTCCCAGCGTCGTGTCTTGAGAAACCTGGGAGATGAAGGTGCTGTTTTCTGAGACAGGGAAACCTAAGAGTAGAAGTAAATTAGAAAGATAGTACATCAAAACTCTGTTTTGTATATTTGGTTTGAAGATACCTATTATAGTTGCTGGAAAAAAAATACAAAGTATAGAGTCTGGAGCTCAGGGATGAAGCCATGACTGAGGATGTGACTGTGGGTGTCATGGACATAAAACAAAAAATGCATGTAAATACAGGGACTGGAACCAAAGAGATCAATATTGTTGGAACAGTGTGAACATATAACAGGAAATGAAGTTCATGTGGGCCTTATAGTTCATGTTAAAAGCTTTACACTCACTCCAAATGAAATGTGGAGTGATTGAAAAGTCTTGAAAGGAGGAATTATAGATTTTGCATTTTTAAATAGTCCAGCTGTGTGGAGAAGTAGAGACAAGAGGATTGCTTGAGAGATTAGATGGAGGGCTTGAGACAAAATGCTGTCAGAATGGCTCCCAGGTTTTTTGACTTGGGCAACCAAAAGGATGCAATGATCAACAGAAGGTGGAAGGATGTGGGAGAAAGAATATATGAGTCAGTGTTCTCCTGAAAAACAGAACCAATAAAAGATAAATATATATAATGTGAAAGCTTGAGAACCAGAGGAGCTGAGGGTATAAATTTTGGTCAAGAGAAGAAGATAAGATATAGTGAGACAAATCAGCTCAACTAGTGAGGCAGTAAAAAGGGGCAAATTCCTCCTTTCTCCACCTTTTGTCCTATTTGGTCCCCAACAGGTTGGATGATGCCCTCTCCCACTGGAAAGGGCAATCTTCTGAGTCCACCAATTTAAATGCCAATCTCATCCAGAAATACCATCACAGACCCACCCAGAAACAATGTTTAATCTGGATACTCCATGGCCTGGCAAGGTGATACAAAAAATTAACCATCACCTGCAGGTTTCAGTAGAATATGAGGAGTTCAGTATTTTATGTGTTTAAGTATGTATTTAAATTCCCAGGGGGATGGTATTTTGCTTACAAAATTGGCAGAGAGAGAACTGTAGTCCCACTGGGTCACTGTCCTAGGACCATATTATTTTACAAGGTTTAGCAGGGTAAAACAGCATATTTCACTTACATATAACTTAAGCAATTGGGGCTCTTCCATGAGAGTAGTCAGTTGCCTGAATAGCTATTCTATTTAGTTTTTCATTTTGGACATGTGTATAGGTATGCTCTGACAGATTTAGAGAATTTATCTCTAAATTTCCTAAAGTTTGATAGCCACAGTCTGTGAAATAAAATTCATGTCAACCACCATTATGTCTATGGTGGCTCTAGTGAGGATAACCATTTATTCACTGTCAGTAGATATACCCAATCATGTTATCAATTTCTCTATGATGTCTGGTGAATGACCTTAATCTTGTAAAGGACTTCATCCTATGTCCTAGACTGACCTTCCATTGTATATGTTCCTATAATCAAACTACATATATAGTTTGGATGCAGATGGTGATTTGCATGGGATGGGAGGAATTTTCAAATATGAGTAGGTGCTCTCAAGGAATGACATTAAAATCACTACATTGATTTGTTTTTGAATCTCAGGTTGGGCTTCTCCCATTATTCTTGAAAGTAAACAAGTGTGATTTAGACTGTCACTCTTCTTTCCCCCACTCCACTGTACGATTCTTCACAAGCGTCTCCTGACTTTCTGTTTTATCAGACAAAGGTTCCATCCTAATACATTAGCTCAGAACAAAGTAGCCATATGGGATACATTCTGCCTTGAGATAAATAATTCTGGTCAGCTTCTTAATTGATATTTTTCTTTCTATATTCGGTTTAAAGTTTGTCTACTAGATAAACAAACTACACATAGGACATAGCAATCTATAGACTAGGTTAAGTTCAGTTCAGCCAAATAAAATGCCGAATAACCTAATTAAAGCTTATAGTCAACAAAGCTGCCAAGTGAGAAAAACTGGGCCCCAGAGCTTCTCATAAAATAGACATTCTGGTGGGATTTCTGGTTCTTTTTCCCTAGTGACTTTTGGATATTCTAAGAACAGCTTTCTGTTTCTCTTCTGCAAAGAACAAGTGCATAGTGGTTTGATAAAAATAAAAGAAGACTAATGATGATTACTATTATGGCTCTCAGTGGGTTTCATTCAGTGTTTCAGCATATTTGGTTTATGCATTTTAGAATGGAGAACATTTAGTGGAAATAATCTGTGTGTTTCTATTAATGTTTTCCATGTTTATTGCTGTGTATTAAACCAAAGGAGATCTTTAAAGCCACAAACATTTTTATGATTTACATTACATCTGAGAAAGAGAAATTAAATTGTCCTCACAAAGTGAAAAGCCTTAAATTCTGTACTTTTCCTATTTGCTCTATTTATTATGTCCATGTTTATCTTTACAAGTTGATTTGAACTATTTCCACCAAAAGTGTGTAAACACTCAATTTATATCTTAACTACTTAGAAAGGTACAAAGGTTAAATATAAGAGCTCTGCATTTTTAGTGCTTTTACTTTTGATCAACAATGGCCTTACATAAACCATGTGTTTCCTATGATTTTCTGATGTTTCCTACTTTAATGTAGATAAATATTAGCCTCTTTATTAAGGGAAAGCATGAACTTCTCAGGAATTACTGAAAAAGATATTTAAGCTTAAAAGAGAATAATAGATACCATAAAGAATTTAATATGATACATTTAGACAGGAAGGATGACTTTCTATTTTGTATATAAAGGATATATGAGGGTATAATCAAGCAGGGAATAGAAGAATAAGGTATGTCTCATCTTTTAAAAATATGTAAAAATACATTGATAATGCCTGTGTGTGTATTTACTGACTAGGTAAAGCCTGAACATTATTGATATAGAAAGTTGCATAATACCATGAAAAAAACACAGGAACATAGTTATGTTTCTACTATCAGACTAAAGGTAATGCTTGTTTAAACGTTTATTTTTTTGCCTGCATCAATTTATAAACTTGTTTAGGTCCTTATCCTTAAAATATTGATATTATTTATTATTATCTAAACTTTACTTTCTATTCTTTGACAACTTTCCCAACACTGTTCCAAAGAACAGGTTATTTCATTGGGTGGATTTCCCCATTTTTTTTCCTGCTTAACTCTTAACTAGTGACTCATGGCAGAAAGTTACTCTATTTTTTTTCTTTTTTCCCCAACATGATAAGAAGGAATAAACTTATCTGAGCTCTGGTAAGTTATCACAAGAAAAGGAGACTATCCCTTCCATTCTCCTATAATTCTTGATGTCAATTGCAGCTTTTCTTCTTAATTTTGATTGTTAATTCATATTTATCAGAAAAGAAATATATAATAACAAGGAGCACAAAGCAGGCACTCTCTGCAGCTATCCCTTTAGTTTCATATCAATTTATAATTATTACAAGGGAAATAGATAAAATACAGATATATAAACAAGCAGAAAACAAAGAGCTAATGATCACCTATCCAGAGAATGCCACTGTTGATATTTTAATGTTTGCCTTCCAGTAGACTTTTTGGGTTCTAATAATACACACACACACTATACACAAAGAACATACATTTCTCATGTTACAGGCTAAAGAAGGCAGCAACTCTAGCTTTCATTATTTTTCCATGTCAGGGATTCATTTCTGTCTTGAGTTTTCCACTTATTCCTGGAAGTAATTCGATTCTGGCCCAAGTTGCTCTAGATTCTAAAAAATGTGAGTCTTTTGACCTAATTATGTAGGCACCCTATGCCACTATGTCTACCATACTCCTTGAACTAGATTGTGGAGTACTCTTTTTAGGGAAGGCTGTTCTCGATACTGTTATTCCATAGACTTCCCCAAGGAAGCAAGATGTACATCCTCTCTTTGCTTAGATATTCAAACATATCTACCTGGTGTACAGTCTCTCCAGCAGTGATTGATGTCTGTGGAGGGGTGGGGCTGTGGAACGGGGACAGAGGGCAAGGACTCTCAGTTTGTTCTTTTTCCTCTCCCATACTCAGATTTTCAAAAACTCCTGATGTGGTAGCATATACTACCACTTCATTTAGGCTCTATGGTTTACTTTGCAACGTTTTAAGGCTTAAAAGTTTAAATTTTTAAAAAAATTCAGGTTTTTGCAGCACAATTTTTAATCTCAGCGATAACTAATAAAAGTCAAAGATGACCTAGAATGTAAATGTCCTGAATTAGCTTATCTCACACTGGCACTTCATATCTTTATCATCCTTTCTCTGCAAGAGCTCAGCATCAACTTCTAGTTTCGTTGCTGGTAGGGAAAACGTGTGGGGTTGAATTAGATAGTGAAGAACATCACTTTAAAAAGTATTTCAAAATATTATCCTTGTATTTAGTCTTTATATATTCTAAATATTTTAATTTGAGGATGACCATATGCACAGGGCCTTTTGTAACACGTTTTTATGACTTAAATATGTATTTTGAGCATCTCTCTTACATACTTTTAAATAGTTACCTAGATATCAAATATGTGCAGATTATAAACATATGTATATAATTTTGATCATTTGAAATTAGGCTTGTACAACCATCCAATTCCATTGAGGTACTTTAATACCAACTAGCTTTAAATGAATTTTGGTGTCTTTTATTTAGGTAATCCTCTATAAAAATTTTAAGAATGTACTTGAAAATGTTGTGTGTGTTCTCTCTAATAATTGTCATATTTCACTCTTACGAGGCCAGCATTTAAAAAAATAAAATGTCACTGGAACATTCTGAAATTATTTGTGTGCTTTACAGGTAAACCTATTGACTAAAATAAAATTTGTTGTTTATTAAAAAAAAGAGAAAAAATTCATTTGAAGATACATGAGTAAGATAGTGTCACCATAGTGTCACAGTTCACAATAATACTAAAATGATTCCCGTTCATTTATACAACATTAAATTTTGCTATGCTGCTGGATGTTTGAAAAATGCATGATATATGAGAGTCCTCAAATATAATTACTGTAAAGAAAGCCCTCAAATTTAAAGCATAATGAAAATGTTTATGGTAATGTATAGCTTATTCTGTAGGCAAGAGGTTAATCTGTACTTTTCTTTATTTTTAGATGTGTAATATTTGCTGCAGTTTAAATTTTTTCTTAATTGAAAACCAGAATATTTATTTTGGGTGATTCTATTTGAGCTTATCCTAAGTATTAATTTTGATTGTAATCATTTGATCCATCTCCTGAAAGATTATATGTTCTTCAGTATAGCAGAAACTGGCAATGAGGTTTTACTGTTTTTTTTTTTTTTTTTTGCTAATTTCATTAAAGTTCAATCTTAGTTTTCCAGAGGAATAAAAGTAAGCTATATCCTTTTTTGCTCTCTCATTTTTTTTTTTTACTGAAATATAGTTTATTTTCAATGTTGTATCAGTTTCTGGTGTACAGCATAGTAGTTCCCCCTACTCATGTGCCTCAAGGTCACTCTCCCTGTGAGAGGACAGCACTATACATTCTCCCCATGACATTTTTAGAATAAATTTAAGAAAAAAAATTTTTGAATGAAACATCATTTGGAATTCATCAGTGAGAACTGGAAACGATGAAAAGGGATACTTGGGTAATGTATTTTTTAAAGGTAAGTGGGAAATGACAGCAAGTGGAAAAAAAAGAGAGATGATTTATTTGATGATCTTTTTGGGCTGGGTATTCTGTAAGTCTGATTTATGAATAAGGAATAATAAATTCTAAATAATTAATGGTGTAATGTACCAAGATTTTTGATGTGTACGTGGGTGTATAAGTGTATGTGTGAATTCTAACTTGGTGTCTAGGATTTTGGTCTGAACATTTGTTAGTGTAGAAAACTATTATTTTCTAGCATTGCTAGGAACTCAATTCTGAAAAGAAATACTCAGAGCCAAGATTTACCTTGGGTGTTCACCAGTGCTTGTGGGTGTACATCCTGTCAGAGCAGACTCCATCCTCTGCTGGACTGCATATTCAACTTGGATTCCTGCATTTTCCATGGACTAAAAATTCAGCTCTTTTATAGGAAGTTTCGGTATTTGTTTTTCCTATGGATTTTTTTTGTTTAAATATAGTCAATTAAAATGTGTCAATTTCTGGTGTACAGCACAATGTTCTAGTCATGCATATACATACATATATTCATTTTCATATTTTTTATTAAGGGTTATTACAAGATATTGAACATAATTCCTTGTGCTATACAAAAGAAACTTTTTTGAAAATCTATTTTTATATATAGTGACTAACATTTGTAAATTTCCAAGTCCCAAACTTATCCCCTTCCACCCCCTTTCTTGGGTATTTCTTGAAGGTCAGAATTTGGCAGATATTTAGGCCAATAGCCAGCCTTCCTTTCTCTGTGTGTGTGTGTGTGTGTGTGTGTGTATGTGTGTATTATATATATATAATACACACATTATATATATATAATACACACATACATATTTATTAATGTATAGTCTGTTTATAATGTATAGCATAATGCTTTAGTTATACATGAACATAGATATATTTATATTCATTTCAGTCTTCCTTTCCCTTAAGTTATAATTTTTTTCTAGTGACTATAGGAATAATGAGAATTTGCTAAGATTTGTAAGCAAGGCTACAATGTTTCTGATTATAGATGCCTAATTATGCCCTTGGACTTCTTGGAAGAGAATAAAATGAAGAAAACGGCTCTCTATAACTCAGTTAATACTATATACACCATTGGAAAAAGGAAAATTAGGGACAATTATTATAGAGTAAGGATGTTATTAGATTAAGAAATATTTAGTTTACTGTATCTTATTTATGATTATACATACACTGTCATCTTTTCTTATTTTAAGTGATATTCTTTTCCTTGAGATCTACATTATGTAACTGGAAATCTCACTTGCTACATTCAAGATCTTAGAAATATGAATTGTTAAAGATTGAAATAACAAAAATGAAAATATCCTACACATCGTGAGGAAGATTCTGAATCATTTTCTGAATGTTCTTTTAGTATAAATTTATCTGAAACAGAGTTCTTCACTAATCTCCTCTCAAGTTCTAAATTTGTCTTTTTCTGTATTATAAAACCTCTCTGCTTTCACTCTTCTAAATAAAATAGCACCACTGTCAACTAAACATATACATTTACTCTTGCCTTTTAAAAAGATGCAATAGTTGAAGCCAAGAAAAAAGAAGACATGTCGTTTAATCATGTAGATCAAAGAACAGGGTATAACTAAGGTCGTAGAACTAACTTTGTTACTTGGAGGCAGTCTGTTTCCTTTTCTTTGTTTTAATGTCTTAACCTGGAAAATGGAAATTATATATACATTTCTTACCTTAAGGTATGTACAGGTGGGTACAAGTGCAAGTGTGTTTGAGAGTGTGTGTGCGCGTTTGTGAAGGCTTTTGCCAAATAATGCAAGTGAAATGCACATGAAGAGCAGTGTTTGTCTGCTAGCAGATGCTTACTCAATTCCAGACACAGCTATTAAGTAAGTTACTCCTAGTTTTGAGAGTTCATTTAATTCACATAATGCTCTATGGCCTTATACCACTATGTTATGAAGAAAGCATTATAAATAATTAAAATTAAACTATGATTATAAATGCAACTGAACAAAACTCTACATGAATACTGGTTTGCAGAATGCTTTCTCTGTTGATTTAATAATTTCCAGTAGGTTTCTTAGTTGTTATTGACAATCACCCTGGCTCCACTCTAGAAAGAACAAAACTTTTTTCCCTGAGAGGATCATCCCAGATATTCCTCCACTTCCCATCCCTGCTTTAAACAACTAGCTGCATTCTACCTCCTAAACAAGTTTGCAGTCATCAGTGTATTTTCAGTGTATTCTTGGTCTGCAGAAATAAATTTTGCACTTTTTAGCCATCACCTGGGAGCCATAGACCACACTGTGTGATCTGGAATAGGCATTAATTTTTGCCTTAAATCTCCCTCTTTGGGAGGAATATACAAAGAATATTTGACACTTAGCCAAAAAGTAAAAACATATCTTGGGAAATGCTCTTCTAGAGTCAAGGCACACGTGTCCTATTTGGCAATCTTTATATACTTTTCCCTAGCAGATCAGTTTTTATCCTTTAAAGCTCTTTAGAATAACATATGGCTACACATTATAATAGTGTAAAGTATTAGAAAGTTTTATTTTCTGTAGTTAAAGGATATCTGTGTTAACAAGTGACTTCTTGCTGTTGCAGATCATTTTAACTTCTCATTAGAATTGGCCAAAAGTGACAGATGCATAGCACCATTACATTAGCTAAAACAGACAGGATGGATTTTGGTCACTATGCCTTTCCTTACTGATAAATTCTTATGTATGTAGACATTGTACTTCTAGCTATGTAACTGCAATTTCCTTTCTCTGCTCATGAGACAGCCTAGCAAATTACACTATTTTATAGCGAAGTGGTTAAGAGTAGGATCTTGGACACATCTGAGTTCAAGACAGTATTCTACTACCTTGCAGACCCATGACTTATTCTCCAAACATCTCAATTTCTTCAGGTTTAAAATGGAGGAAACAATGGTAAATTAAGAACTAAGTCAGATAGTACATTTGAATCATTTAGGATAGATTGGCACATAATAAGTATCAGCATAGATTGACACATAAGTATTGAATAACTACTATATTTTGGACTGATGATGATGATAATTATGATGATGAGACGTAAAAAACAAACAGAAAGCAACCAAAAGTAAAGGATTATAGTATTAAGAATCACAGATCCCTAGTCACGTGTCCCCTTGATAAAGGTAGAAGGGGCAAATCATTAGTGCTCTATCAGTATCTATGTAGAAGGAAAAAAATGTTCTATTTTCCCTATCGCACTGATTTCTAAAAAGGAAATGTGAGCAGTGTTTTATCATTGCCCACCTCACAGGTCAAAATTGGACCGTAAATAGAATGACTCCTCTCCTTCCATAAGGAAGATCTTATGTAACAGAGAGTCTCTTTTTGGCCTGAACAAATGATTGTTATCTTTACTTCACAGACAAAGAAAATGATTTGTAGCAATGAACTTGGAGTGGAGCATTTTTTAGGGATTTTCTCTGATCTTTCCATTACTTCAATGATGTTGAGAATTAAGTCATAAAGCATTACTGTTGCTGAAAAAGAAGTGAGTAAATGTGGTAGAAGCTGTTTTCCTGTTGATCTCTCAAAGGCAATTTAATTAGCTGATCATCAGCTCTCCAAAGCTAAAGCTAGATAATTGCACTGGGGGCTGAATACATCAATTTCTTTGACAAATGTGCTTATTTAGAGAATTACTTTAATTCCTTTGTTCATTACAGGGACCCTGTAAGACCAGGCAATGCTGGGATTTCATGGAGATGCAAATAATTGTTCTGATTTATTTTTATAAATCTGTCTTCAGTTTCATGACTCATTTTTAGTCTTGTGTGTGCTAAAAGTATAGGGATCTTATGTGCATAAAATACTTAAAATAAATCTAAGACATCTTTTGTCATTTGTGGCATAGAGAATTATTCTGACATGTTTTAGGGCAACGTGAGGATCTTATTATGATAGTTGATTTTACGGTCTTTAGGAGAAAGTAGTTCCAATAGCCTAACCAAAATCAAATTAAATAACCTTTGTTCTTGTTTCAGTGTCACTAATCACTGGAGTAAGAGAGAAAAACATACTATTTTCCCTACCCTAAACAGGTGAATATCAATACTTACATATTTCTGTGTTTGATCAACATTACTGCATCATTTTCAGGCCAAAACACACACACACACACACACACACACACACACACAAAACCAAACTCAAAAGGAGACAAAAAAGACAATTATAGAAATTTTAATATTGGATGCTTAGTAAGACATCGTAATCCTTCAGTGGGAGGGAAAACAGAGATCTGGATTATTATTCAATTATCAGTTTGCTGGAACAGCAATCAACAATAAACAACTATATCAGAACTGGCACAATTGAACAAACTACTTGTTCTTGGATATCTTAACATAAAATAATAGACTGGAGCAACAGCTAAAAAGAATTATTAGTTTCTAAATAAGACAAGGTTATTATAACTGAAACTCGAATCATAAATATATCCTTTATATGACTATATATGCTTTTATAATAATCTCTGTAAATCTAAAGTATAATACCTATATATGCTCACTGAAGATGGGGATGATTGGAATAGAAAAGTACAAAAACTTAATACACTGCTTTATAAAATAAATATTGCGAGTGCACTATATGTAGGAATATTGCTTAATAACAGAAATATCAAGAAGACAAAGCTATATGATACTGTTTTTAGGGTCCCATGCCCTGGTGAATTGAAAAGTAAGCAGATATAACACAACATGGAAATTTTACTAGCATACATGTGAATCAAGTGACATGTGAGCCCAATGAGGAAGCAACTCATTCTGCTTCTCAACCGTGCTGTATTCCTCTGGTGTTCTGGCTTGGCAGAATCTGAAACTCTGACCATAGTATTAATCAGTTGATCTAAATAATTCACTAGGTATCTGGTGTTTGTATTTTATGAGATAGATAAAATTTTATCTAAACAAAGAACATAGATTATTGTACTTCAAATCTCTGCTGCTTTTATTTCATTGGCTCTGTAATTAATTAGGTAGAAAGTTAAGAAGGGTGCTTTCAAAATCCCTTCTTACCAATTCCGAAAAATATGAATAGATTCATGTATTTTAGGAAATGCAAATTGCATCACAGGAGCATCTGAGTGTATGAGTAAGACATGCTGCATTAAGTACTCTGCCTTTATATATGTGCATATTTATCAACAAATCCTCCATGTCTGGTTAGTGGAGTTGTTTCAAACACCATACTAATAAGGTCAAAATCATGAATGCGGGCTTCTCTCACTTTTTTCCTTGGCCACAGAGTTTTCATCTCTGCTGGCCTTCTTGCAAGTATCTGCATCTGATCACAAGGAAAGCACTTTAAATAAATCAATGCAAATCCATCAGCCATGCTTACACCTGGCAATGAATAAGTCCCCCAGATAAACTTGTTTGCAAGCAAAATGTGATGAAAAGAATGTCCTACAAATGGTGAGTATAATTTTTTTTCAAAGTAGTTTGCAAACCATTTGAGGAGCCGGTGTTTGTATTACACTCTCACGTCCCCTCCACCCACCAGCGTGGTAAGATTCGCAGCTCCTTGTTGTTGCTGTTGGATGAATGACTGTAATGCAATGCAAATATCTTTATTCCAAAGTAAACTAAAATAAATAGTGATCATTTTAAAATCTACATTTTTGAGTACATAGATGTAAACTCACTTAAATTGTTTAAATATCAAAGAAGTGAATTTGAGGGGATATACTGCATTGAAAATGTAAAGGGCTCCAAAAAGAAAAAAAGAAGGAAACAATTGATTTTCCTTTAAGTATGGCTTGAACAAAATAGTCTTCACTAACATGAGCTTTTACATTGGCAGTGGGATTTGTAGGTTGTAAATACAGCAGTATAGGAATCTTGATTCACACAATCCTATCTTTTTATTGAAGCCACATTGTACAGTTAAAAAGAAAAGCTTGATGGCTTATTTCATATTTGGTTTCTGTTTTTCTCTCTTTTTTGCAGTGTTCTTTAGTTAGGGTTTCTTGGTCCGTATCTCTATTTTCCCATCTTTAAACCAAAGATAACAGTTTGTAAACAATCTTTAAACAATGAAATATTATAATTCCAGTTTTATCCTCAGCCTTCTTTGTACTTCACAAACTATCACCTATCACCTAACTTCAAATTACCATTTTTTCAGTAGTTCCTCTCTCTCTAAATTTTTTCAAGACATTTTTGTCTATAAAACCAACAAAAAATCCTCCGTGACTACTGTCCCACTCATCTACCTATCACTCTCATTTTATAGCTTGATTTCTTGAAAAAGTAATTTAATTTCTTAATTCACATTTACACAAATTGAAAGCATCTCCTATTACTCCTTTAAAATGACTCTTGGTAAGATCACCAACAATCTTCTGTGTGACACAATTTATAGAAAAATATTGCTTCTTATCTGATCAAACACTGTTGAAAACATCTCATCTTTTGAAAGTCTTTCTGTTTCAATGAAGTCATTCTCTCTCTAATTCTCTACAGTTTGAATGTTCATCCTCCATCTTTCTCTGACCCCTAAATATTCCCTAGAACTCCACAGAACTGTATTTCTTCACAACCCAAACCACCCTTCTTGCTTCCATTCTCATGGCTCCTAACCCTCAGGATAGGCTGGAAGCTATCCATTCCATATTTATCCTAGACTTGACCCCTAAACTCGTTAGAGTTTAAAAATGACCTACTGGACATCTCTACCTGAATCTCCCATGGGCAACAGAAATCAGTGCCTAAATCTTTCTCCCTAAAGACTGTTCCTATGTCTGAGGAAACTTACACAAGGGTTTCACATTGGAGGAATTCTCAAGAAGATACAATTAGCAGCAACTCCAACTCATATGTGAAATGTGTCTCTTACACTGAGGTTTTAATGAAAAACAATATGAAATAAATTACTCACCAATAAGAGTTGGTTAATTATTCATGGTACATAAATGTAATGGAATATTATGCATCTAATAAAAATTCCAAGGTAGATACTATATCTCCTATATATAAAAACATGAAAAAGTATGTTATACAACATGTACAACCATATGACCTTTGTGAGAGAGAGAATGCACAAAGCATTTTTAAAGAGTTGAAACAAACCATTTAGAAAATTTCACTCTTAGGGATTATAAGAAATTTTATAGAAATCCTCAAAGTTTGATTTAAGTTTTACAATGACTATTACTTTTATAAACAGAATAAGTGAGGAAGTTGTTTCTGTTTTTAAAAAACAAAATTTCACAATCAATTTTGCAATTAATATTTTTAAACACTTTAATTCTTAAATTTTAAATAAATATTATTATATAGAGAATATGAAAATGGAATTAGATAAAAGAATTTTTCATTCAAAATATTAAGTGCCTACGCTTTGTTGGCACTGATAAAGCAAGAAGCTCATGGTAGGATGAAGGCAGTGGTTACTGGGAAACAAGACAGGATAGTCTGTGAAAACTGGTTTAGCCCTGGGGACCTGATCTGACCCACTATAGAGAAGCTGTAAGCAGAAGTTTAATGTGGCTATTTTGATAGGGGCAGTATCAGATATAAAGCATATTAAACATCACCTTGGGGACTGGTTAAAAGGGTACCACAGCACCAGGGAGAGGACTGTTTTCTCCAAATTGCTAATAAATAGTTTTGGCAACAAATGTTACCAGGACAGCTTGCCTAGTTGACAGCTGGAGGATACAGCAATTATACTGCTAACCATGTCTCTAAATTAAACTGCTAAATACATCCTATAGATGGGCTCACCTTCAAACAGTCTACTGGGAAAAGCAAGACACCCAAGAGGGAAGCTGGATTGTGGAAGGGTATGGCAAAGGCTGCATGCTGTTTCTGAGCAGCAATGAGACACACCCCGTGACTTGAGAAAAAACATTTAAAGGAGAATTTGTAGGAAACCAAAACTCTAGCATGAGCAAGTATGAGCACTAGCCAGGAAATCCACTTATGATTAATCCTTTAGAGCCACACAATGAGGAGGCTGAGCCTTTGAATTGCATATAAGAGAAAGCAATGAGAATTTTTCCAGAGAGAAGTTTTCAGAAAAGATAAATCTTGAATTTTAGGGAGGGGGGTCCCAGAACTTGACACATCTGCCTTAAGTGATAATAATTCTGAAAATGTTGACTAGTCTTTTGTTATTTTATTTCAGTTTTAGTTTTTAATGATGATTGATGTTCTAAATCTTTGATATGTGTTGCCTCAGCTGTTTTTAAGTTACATAAAAGAAAAAAAGAAAATTGAGAAGTATTGATGTTTTAAAATGTCTTTTTTCCTAAACAACTCTTAGTGTTAATGAATTATAGGCTTCCTTAATCAGTAAGTAAGGAGTCAATTCCTCGCTGTTGGAATGTGAATCAATACTTTCAAACATTGTGGGATGATGTCATAAATTACCACATGACATACTTCTAAATGACAAATTAGTTTACAAACATCACTCATCATAATAATGTACTATTTTTAGGCCCTGATAAACACATACACTTGTCCAGAACATGGTACCAACCACTGACACAGATATATAGTGTCACCCCATAAGACTATGCTATGCAACATGGTAGTCACATGTGGCTACTGAGCACTTAAAATGTGGCTAGTCTGAATTTAGATGTGTTAGTATAAATTTGACACTGGAATTTGAAAAGGCAGTCTCAAAAAATCATAAATTAATTTTTTATAATGAACACTTGTTGAAATGATAATATTTTGGATAAACTGATTTAAACAAAATATATTTTTAATTTACCTGTTACTTTTTATTGTAACTACTAGAATATTTAAAAATGCATTTCAATAGATAAACAAGATTATACTGTATAGCACAGGGAAATATACACAAGATCTTATGGTAGCTCACAAAGAAAAAAATGTGACAATGAATATATATATGTTCATGTATAACTGAAAAATTGTGCTCTACACTGGAATTTGACACAACATTGTAAAATGATTATAAATCAAAAAAAATTTCAAAGCAAACAAACAAACAAAAAATGCATTTCCGGCTTGCATTATATTTCTAACAGACAGTATTGCTTTAAGAGATTAAAATCTAATAAGAGAAAAAAAAAAGTCTAGTCAGATCAAGATAATTACATTTCTAGTCTTAACTATGTTTCAAAAGTGGGTAACAAGAGATGCTGAGACATAGCAAGTTTGAGCAGTCATATGAACTTCTGGAACAGTATCCAAGTCTTCAGTGCTTTGTCATCACTTTTATTTACTGTATCTTGTATCAGTGAATCTTTCAATGTCCTTAGAAACAATTAAATCAATTTAGCTCACACTCTTTTGAAAACAAATCTTTTCTTCTCTTTGGTTTTGCATAGGCAGAAACAAGACACAGAAGCAATTTCACTATGGTTGTTGTTAAGAAAGTTATTAGATTTTTTTTTAAGTGAAATTGTAATCCAAGTGATTTTTGTACCTTAATGATGGTGTCTTTACATCTGAATCCCAAGGTAATCCGTTTCCTCCATCCTCTTTAGTATTTACGCAGCATAAGAGAAAATTACTGAAAAATAACAAGAGACAATTAAAGAATTCTAAGGGTTAATAGCTCTGTTTTCTTTGGAAATGGTTTGGCTGGTAGTCAGTGCTGGGAGATTCATTGGCATGCTCTGCTATACAAGTAAATGCTGGCTGGGGAAGGATGCTGATTATTTAACACCAGTGTTTGACAGAAAGCTTGTGTTTATAGTGTGAAAAGGTGCAGGCATAGAAAACTGCATGTTCAGATGTTAGAAAAGGTCTTTAGGGAATTGTCTTCTGCCAGATCAGCTTCTAAATGTTCAAACTGGCTTTCAGAGCAAACACAATCTATTGGGGTCTATCGGCACTTCCATCACAATGTGTCACATGATGAGGCATAAACTAAAGCTGCAGTTGGAACTGCATACTCAGATGTAGTGTTGATGAGCCAGGAAGCATAGGCACCTTTGCTATTCCTGGTTGACAGCCCCTTAGAATAAGACAGATAAATGCCAAGATTTGTTACAAATGATGGGATTAGGTTGGTTTAGAAGAAACATAATTACATGCAACTTAAAGCCCATCTTACAATAAAGCCCCAACCTATTTCTTCAGCATTAATTTCTCTTCCTACAATACTGAAGGAAGAAATTTTTTATGTTTTCTTTACTTTTAACCATAGTTCTGTATTATAGCCAGGGGTATAATAGGTTCTCAATAAATACCTGTTAAATCCAACTTGTCTAAATCTCAGAACTGGCTTTCTCCTTATTGTATACATTTCTCCATATATCAGCTTTCTGGAGCTGTTTACCTAAAGAGTACCAATCAGACCTTCTAAAATCTTATGGGATGTCTAATAATTAAAGATCAATTAGCTATTTGTATTGTCATATTTTTTCTTAGCATCACACTGTCTTATATTGTGTTATGATTTATTTAAAAAACAGACAGTTACCTGATCGGTTTGCCCTTACCTGGTGAAATTTCTGCACATAGTAGGAAACTGGCACCCACATAACTTACAGCAGATCAAAGAAAATTGCTTAAAACAGGGATCAGTGTCTGCATTTATGGAAGATGACCCTTTTTTGATCTTTAAGATAATATTCTGAATTTCTGATGTACAGATTTTAATTTGTATTATAAGGAGCAGGCTTAGGCTTTGGAAGCATTACTAAAAATAGAATTATGTAAGTTTTGTGGGTTTAGTTTAGCATTCCTGTGACCATTGGAGGAATAATCAAGCAGGGAAATAGGAAGACATTGCTCCAAGGAACCTGTGTTTGAGTCTGGTGATTCTGTATTTTGTATTGTGCACAGAGCCACATCAACAAAACATATGAAACAGAATAGGGTTCCTAAAATGAGAGTGACTTTTAAGAATGAAATTTTAGGTAAGTGGTTTGCGGTATTATTTTTTACCCTAAGGGCCAATAGGTATTTTGAAGTACTTTCTTGAGTTACATGAGAATTCTCATTTCATTGAAATCAATTTGGCAAATTATTTCTAGCCCAACCATGAAGCAAGCAATATGACATACTTACTCAAAGATCAGCAAATCAGGATTCTTGTCCTTAAACATTTCATTCTCAAGCAGGAAAGGCAACACACACACATAAGGCAACAGAGGGACTGCTGACCTCTTATAAGAACAAATGGCTTTTGGAGCACAGGGGAGGACATAGCAACTTCATTCACTAGGTAGGCTCACAGACATGGCAACCTTTAAATTAGGCATTGAAATATAAGGTTTAACCTCATTTAGGTAGTCTGGAGTTTGGTGGTGGGATTACTAGCACAGAACATATAATGAGAGCAAAGGAGCAGATAATTAAAAAAAAAAAAAACATGGTGGGCCTAGCCATCCTACTGTGGTACATAACTCCAGAAGGCATTTTCTCATTATAGTTTATGTGAATGGATTGCACCTTGCAAAACTCCAGAAGCACTGTTCACATAGATTATATGAATGCACCTGCTGGAATTGTGCAACACAGCAGCCCAGGGTTCTGTCAATAGTAAGCAGATTAGCCATTTGGAGGGATTATGTGAATTGGGCTTGTAAATATCTGTAGTATAAAGTCTACAAGATACAGACCTAGGGATTATTAATTTGCAAAAAAAAAGGCTAACTAGAACATTAAGATCAAAAAATAGATAATTATAAATTCTTTTGAAAATGGTAATTCCAAAACTAAAAATAAAATTTCAAGGTATTTACATTGTTTTCTCAGGATTTAGTCACTACTGAGCCTAAATAAATATTTTAGCACTTAACACAAAATAAATCACAAATATGCCTAAGGATATTTGTAGGACTACCTGAGCGTGGAGTTGCTATCATGGGAAATTTATAAAATGAAACTTTGAGTCTCTATGTGAAATCACCAGGGAAATCAGAGAATAGGGAGCAGGGAAGAATCCAGGCACAGAGATTTCAGATACTGTAATTTAAGATACATTAATGACAGTACCTAAGACTTCTCAGGCAATGTTGACTCATTAGTTCAAATATTTCTGTCTGTATTACAGCTCTTTCTCTCCCCCTCCACACCCTTTTTCACTGAATTGGATAGTCTTTAGTTGCCTTCTAATTACAGCATATATGACATTCATCTATTCAAGAAAAAAACAGCAATTTTTGAAAGCAGCAAATATAATCTTGTTAGAAGTGGGAACGTGAGGCATTACTTATATGGTCACAGGCAGACCCTAAGTAGGTAACCGCTGTCTGGTTGCTTCTCAAATTGGTTGTGTGTTTGGAACACTGTGTGGATATCAGTCTGCTTTCTTTCAGATGAATCATTCGCCTAATGGACTATCAAGTACTTGGATAAATTTATCAGTAATGCAGACCATGGCTCCCATACCTTCCTCAAATGCCTTCAAACCAATTTTGTAAATTACACCCAAGGTGAGAGATAACATGTCACGATAGATCAAGATTTTTGGTAAAAATGTCACTTCTTTGAAAGTCTTATATTCTCTTTTTAGAAATGAAGTCTTTTGAAAGGGAAAGTTTCCTATTAGTATGTATTTTATATGTTATCCTAAATTTCACGCAGCAATGTATAGCATTTAGAAAGTTCAAGAACACATATAAGAATTAGATAAAAATTTTTCTTAACTTGTAAGAAATGTTTTAAACACTCCTTTTTTTCTCATGTAATATTTATCAGCCAAAAAGAGGTAAGTTTATACACAGCTGCAATAGAACAATTATTACAGAGTAATAGCCTCTGTTATCTGAACATTTGAAAAATAAAAACAAAATTAGCATTTTTCTTTAGCTTTGAACTATACTTATCGAGTATTTGTACTGAATTTAATATCACAATCAAAATATGCTTGCATTTATTAGAAATTCTATGACTGTTTACTTGGTAAATACAGACATTCTAAGAACTATTTGTTAACCATGGGACATACAACTTAAGGAAATACTTTAAAATATTTGAGAGGTGGTGCATGTTTCCAATTAGAAAAATAATGTACATACAGGGAGGAAAACATTGGAGAATGCAGAGAAAGGATAATACATTTTATGATCAACTTACCAGGGATTTTAATATAAGGTAAAATTAGTTTTAAAATTTTCAATTTGAAGACTAGCTTGCATTCTTTTATTAAATATGACAGTAATTAAATGAAACATGGAAGGTGATAATTGGCAAAATGCTCTGTCTCCTCAGAAGCTTAGGGAGATGCCTACACACTGGGGACAGGCTGGGGACTCTGGCTTTCTGAGAACTGTGTGAACCTTAGCAATCTGCATTCTTATAACCATCATATTTTGCATAAAGTCTTATTTTCTTTACTGTAAGTAAATTTTGGCTTGCTCTCATTTTTTGCAATGAAAAGAAACTTAAACTCTATTTTATTATCTGAACAAAGATAATTGGCAAGGTGGGTATCTTTAGAGTTTAAGGAGATAATTTGGGAACTTATTTCTGAAAATTTGTGATAGAGTGTTTTAATAATACAGGGAACTATATTCAATACCTTATAATAACCGATAATGAAAAAGAATATGTATGTGTATATGTGTGTGTGTGTGTGTGTATATATATATATATATATATGACTCAAACACTATGCTGTACACCAGAAACTAACACAACATTGTTAATCAACTATACTTCAGTAAAAACATGATTAAAACATAAATAAATAAGATAAAATAGCATGTACAGCCTTCAAGTAGAGAAAAATCCTGGTGTCTGAGATAGCTTTATCCACAGTTTCTCACTACCCAGCAAGGAGTTTAGTCTGAAGATCTCATCTGGAGGCAGAGAATAGTCTGCCAAGGGGATTAATAAGAAATAGCCTTGTCATACTGACTAGGAACCGTGACTGCGGTAGCCACAATAATGACAGGAAAAAACACCAACCAACAGTATGGGCACAGTATGCCCCTACCCTAAGTACACCTTGAGAGACTTAAGGCAGATCTTGCTACTATTCTACAAACTTTGTCCAGCTTAGTATTTCAACAAAGTGTATGGAGAGTGCTTACCTCCACTAAGTTAAAAGTTAGATTGACTAAGTTAGAATGATTTTAACTTAGTTAAAGAAGTTAATTAAGTTTAACTAAGTTACAAAGGCTAACTTGATAAGCTTCTAGGCTGGTATCTCATTCCTATAGCTCTACCACAGGGATGCTGAAAACAATGCTGTATACTCATTCAATAAAGGAATGTTTATTTTAAAAAGTATCTCTGAAGCCATATGGTCTTTCACAACAATATTGTAAATATACATCTTTTGATGAAGAAAGATTCTTAAGACATTATAATGAAGAGCTAAGAGCATAGAATCTGAAGTTCAGAATGTCAGTTCTCAAACCCTGGTTCTGCCACTTACAAGCTGTGTGATCTTGGGCAAGTTACTTAACATCTCAGTGCCAAATAATTTAGTTTCTTCATTTGCCAAGTAAAGTGAGTAAGAATATTCACTTCATAGTGCTGTTGTGAGGATTTTATGATTTAGCATGAGCTTTTCATTAAATTAAAAGTCAAGATGCAAAGTAATATATAGAGTAGTATGCTTTCATATGCTGGTATATATGCATACATTTTCTTTGAACAATATACTAGAATTTTCTAATCAGAACTTCTGCAGAGAATAGTACTAAGGAAATGGTTTAATGGTGATGGGGACTTTGTATTTGCTTTTAAGCCTTTATGTAAAAATTTATATTTTTTATTATATGCTTGATTTATCTTTATATAAATAAGTACTTTCAAAATAATACATACAATAAAAGTTTCCTATTTGCATAAGACACACTGAGATGGGTATCACTCTAAAACTGTGTGTGTGTGTGTGCTTTTATGTCTTGACAAGAGTGGGGTGCATTTGATTTTTCTCTTTGATTTATTTGTATTTGAGAATCAAAAACTCTAAAAAGAGTTCTTTTTGTCTGTTGAATAAAAGATACAGAGTCTATGATTACAAATTGTTTCAATTCTTCTGTGAAGACTAGTATTAGAAATAAACCTAAAACAATGGTTTTCTCAGGCTTTAGTGCCTAGGGGTGAAAACTAAAAATCAGAACAAAAAACACACAGAATTATATCATGCAGAATGGAACTAAGCATTTCCATAAGGACAAAAACTAGAACAAGAACAGCAACACAAATGAAGGCTGTGGTTGTCACATAATGAAAAGGATGCACTTGCCCAGAGAATGTGTTCTGTGATCACTCAGCACTTATTTCAGATTCTCTGTGCCCCTGAGGTTTGTACAGTGATAATATGTGTGCAGCTGGCCAAAGAGGCAGGCAAACAAAAGCAATGACACATTTTCTAGTAGAGGTATTGGTATTAGGTCTCTCCAGATTGATCTATATAAATCAATCTATCTATCTATCTATCTATCTATCTATCTATCTATCTATCTATCTATCTACCTACCTACCTACCTACCTACCTACCTACCTATCTATCTATATTACATATAATCTATTGAGATAGAAATTTTAAGGAATTGGCTTGTGTAATTGTGGGGACTGGCAAGTCTGAAATCCACAGGGGAGGCTGGCAGAATGAAGATTCAGGGAGGGGTTGATGTTGCAGTATCAGGTTAAAAGCATCCTGGTGGCAGAGTTCCTTCTTCCTGGGGGAACTTCAGTTTTTGTTTCTTAAGTTCTACAACTGAATGCATGAGGCCCACCCACATAATGAGAGGTAATCTGCTTTACTCAAAGTGTACTGTTTTAAAAGTTTATCACATCTAAAAAATACCTTTACAGCAAATTCTAGACTGATATTTGACTAAACGTCTAAGCACCATAGCCTAGTCAATCTGAGACGTACAAATAACCATCACAGGTATAATAAAGGCCACAGCTAGATCTGTATTAATTAATCACAATCAACTATTGAGATTACTTGAATATGTATATTTATTTTAAAAGGAAATTCTGAAATTCTTCCGCATAAAAAGAAAACTAGTCAAGAATTAACTTTTATTTAAAAAACACCTCCTAAAAAGGATACAACTTCTAGCTACCTGATTTATCTTTCCTAGGAAAGTGTGTATGATATGCGTATCCTTATAATCACATATCCAGTTTATCCTATTCATATTTCGTATTCAATTTAGGGAAAAGTTAGGGATGACAGTACTCATATTTTCCTTAACTCAAAATACATGGTTGTAATTTTATAGGATATGATAAAGATAGTTGAAAAATAATGAATAGAGATATTCAAGGCAAATATTTAAGGCAATTTGCATGCATCTCCCTAGGTCTCCTCTTCTGTGCATGTCCATCCTCCCACCTGTGGATTCCCACTTTAACCTCCAATTCAGCCAAATAGCAGCATCAATTTTGTTCCAGGCTCCTTTATCAAAACTTGCCTTCAGAGCCTTCATTTATATTGAAAGGGCATTTACAACAAAGATTCAAGGGTTGCATCTCTTGATGGTATGAGAGATGATAATCTTAAACTAAAAGAACTAAACAGTCTCGGTTCTCTGTGGTTTTGGTGTTTTTCCAAGGAAAATATTTATATTTTGTACCCATTTTAGCTCACCAATGAAGCCCAGTATGACTTTGTGCCAGAAGTGAAATAGAATTGTGAGGTAAAATTGTTTTAGTAAGTTAATATGGTTTTCCTCGATTTAAGAATTTGATTTTTACTATTTTTAAATAGAGCACATAATAAAATAAAATATATCAAGCATAATATTTAATATGTAATAAGTGTTTAGCTAGTTTTAACTGTATTGTATTTAATTGTTGTTAATTAAATAACAAATTAATTTAATTGTTTTCATCCTTCCTTCTTTTGCAAGGGAATTAGCTGATACTAGTTCTTAATCTGACTTTACAAAATTATCACCAAATTTTCTTGCTACCTAAAATTATTTCAGGTGACTACTTAATGGATCTATAATGGCACTCCAAGTCATAACAGTAGGATTTAGTTAGAATGCCAATATATTTCTCAGTCTTTCACTGTGATGGAAAAATCCCCAAGCAATTCCCATTGGTACCAGAATATATGATCCTGCTATCCATTAGTATTTTCTATTTCCTAAATATTAAATGCTTTTCATACCACTATGTCTTTGCATGAATTATTTCTTCTTAAAATGATAGACCTCTACTGGAGAAAACTTCCTGCCTCTACTTAGATAACACTGCTAGCAAGATTTCAAAAGACAGCTCATTTTATTTCTAAACAACCTAATGCTAAAGCATATTTTCCTTTAAGATGAAATATGCACCCCTCTCATAAATCTATATGGATCACTTCTGAAGAGACAAAAGCCTTGCTTATTGATTATAATGATCATATATTCAGATATCTACTTTTCCCCTTTTTAAATTTTGGGCTAAACCCCTGTTTCTTGACCCCCTTTTAATTCTAATTATTCTTCTAATACACTCTACTTTTTAACATCCATCCTAAAATTAACATAAAATGAAAATAAAATTTAAGGTTAGTGCAGAAGACAGTTAAACTGTAACACTAGAGGCTACTATGGCATCGTGGAAAAATCTTGGTCTTTATAGTTATATAAACTTAGTTTTATATCCCAGATTTGCAACTTACTGGCTCTGAGCAATTGACTTAACTTCATCTGTAAAATGATGAGAGTAGTATGTCAACTATAATGGTTATTATGAAAATAAAATGTAATAATCCATGTAAAGCCCTGGCACATAGGAAGTACTCAATTATCTTCACAAATTCCTCCATTTACTTGCTCCTTTACCAAGGAAAATTTACTTCTGTATTGTGAAATAACTATTCTTCTAAATATTTTACATGCCAGTGTATTTTATTGAAACATATTCATTTTCTTAACTTTTATTTTGAAATAATTTTAGATTTACAGAAGAGTTACAGTACAGTTCTCATATGCCCTACATTACAGTTTTTCTAATGCTGACATCTTATATAAAAGAAATTAACATTCGTATAACACTGTTAGCTAAACTACAGACTTTATTCATATGTCACCATTTTCCACTAAAATCTTTTTCCTGTTCCAAGAGTTAGTTCAGGACACCATGTTACACTCAGCAAGTGTTAATTTTTTTTAATACAGATCCCAAGATCTTTTATGATATTCAGTTGATAAGCCAGTTGTTAACTGCTCTGCACCTATTTCAAGGTTTCACTTTCATTTTTACATTTTACTTTGGTTTATGTCCACTGTTTCTATATGTTATTTTTAATCTTGATTTTATTATATGTGGCATTAGCTAAGCAGCTTGACATTGTTTTGTTTTTTTATGTCTTCACTCAAATCACTGAAATAAAATTTCAACATGACGGGACCCAAAAATGACTCCATAAAACATGTCTTGTAAACAAACTGAATAACTGAACCCATTCACCAATACTTTGAGTACTCTTCTGCATCATATATAGAGCGTATATATATATATATGGCCCTTGCTTTTTTATCCAATCTGACAGTATCTCCAATTATAGATATCTTGTTATTATTTTTTATTTGTCCCATTTATTCCTTAATATTTTTTCAATGTTCTTTACTTATTTTGGATTAGCTGAACCATTATTATGATTTCATTTATGTCCACTATTAGCCTATTAATCATATTTGTGTTATTAATTTTTGATGTTGATCTAGAAATTACAACATACATTTTAACTTATTCTCTACCTTAAAATAATATTTTATTGCTTTATATGTGGCATAAGTACCTAAAATATGATAATTTCCTCATTCCCTTCATTTGTTCCATGGTTATCATATAATTAATTCTATACATGTTATAAGCTCCTCATTGTTATTATTTATTTAAACAGTGAATTATTTATAAATGATTAAAAATAAGAAAAATGTTTTTTCATTTACTCACACATTTTCCATCTCTAAGATTATTTATTTCTTTGTGTAGATTCAACCTTCTCTCTGGTATCATTTTTCTTCTTTCTGAAGCACTCCCTTCAGATTTTCTTTATGGTTTTTATCAGTCTCATGTATTTACTTAGTTTATCAAACATCCATGAACTTTTTTAATGTATTTAAACTTTACTATATCTAATTTTGTAATAGTAATTTGGAGTGCTGAGCTGGGATAACATATAATGCTAACAAGAAAATCCTTCCAAATGCTTAAATATCTAATGTTAATCTCACAAATCAAAATAATGCATATTGTCAATCCAGATCTCTTAAACATCCCAGTTCCATTTACAAACTTTATCGAATATCGTATTATTTGGCTGACATAATCAAAAGTCCAGTAAGTGCATATTTTAGTTCAAATTAAAATCTGATGGATTACCTAGTCTGATTAATTCCGACAATTAAAAATCCCTAAACTACTGAGTTAGTCTTTTGAGTTTAATTTACTTTATTTTTAAACTTAATTTTAAAATATTGTGGGGGTTGAGAAGAAAATCTGCTAACTCTAGGAGAAATGTTAGCAACTCAGGCAAATTGAGGGTATTAGGATGATAATTCATGAATGTTAAGACTGACCATCTCCAAGAGTTGACGTTGTTTATCCAAACTGGAGACAGGCAAGAGATCTAGGGGCAATACGTATCTTCTTAAGTTTTCTCCAGCCCTATATAGACATTCTACCCACCACATTTTTATAGACAACAAGGGTGTCCAAGTCTCCCTACTACTCAATTGATATTCTTTAATCTGATATGGTTAGATGAAAATCTTCACACCTATTCAGATTTAGCAAACTTCACTGATTTCTCAGCGGAGCCTGCATTTCTTTAGCTTTAGGCAACAATTCTGTATTCATTTTAATGACATCCCATTGAATCTTGAATATCTGTCATATTTTTCCTTCCTCTGAAGTTGCAGCTCTTAAGTTATGCTAATGAGACTTTCATAAACATATAATCTGTTCTAGAATTTTCTCAGAATCTACCTGCCATTTCTGGTTTCTATTCTTCCCTTCATTTTGAAAGCATTTGCCCATCATTAGTCTTATGGCATATTTTCCTTTTATTATGAGTTTGTTAGGATTACTGACAGGTGTTCTGAAATTACACCTATGAATTCATTTGATACTGTAGGATAAGTTTTCTGCATTTAGCGTCCTTATCTCATTTAGACAGTTACATGTGTTCTCATCCTTTCTTCACCCAACTTTTACCTCTGTGTTATTTAGTCTGTTCTTTCTAGTTTTTGTAGCTGAAAACAAGGGAAGTAAAATTTGTTACATAGTTCTTTGTACTTTCTCTTATGTATTAACAGTGCACTCTCTACATCAAACAATAGATCTATCCTTTTCTTCTTTTTCAGAGTGTGGTTTATAGCTTCTGAAAAATCATTACCTTGATTTCCATTTATTCCATTTTCATGCCCCTTTTGAGTGATACAAAAACTGTTCTAGAAAATGCTTCTGCCTTACAGGAAAAAAATGCTTTAAGAATTCAACCAACTTTAGGGGAAAAAAAAAAAACCAACACTAAAAACTTCTCAGTTATTGATTGTCCTTTGCAGCTAAAACGAACATAGAAGTGCAAAGTAAAATAAATAACATTATGTCATTAGACTACCATCCCAGTACATTTGAATTTACTTAGAATTAGCATATAGCCAATCATAACTAAACTCAATTTTTGGTTGAAAATTTCTAAGTCCCATAATATTAGTGGAAATGGAAAATTGTCTCCTTGCTCTATGGAATAGAAAGATTTTTCTAATCCTTTTAAGATTTATGACAAAGAAAATTAATTTTCAACCCTCTCTAATTCTTAGGGTTTAAATGTTATGTTATAAATGAAAGTTAAATCAGCAAAGTACTACTAAAGAAACCAAATAATGCAAAAGGAAGACATGTTACTAGATAAACAAAAGAGCCACTAAACATATTACAATCTTAAAGTGTATGTTATTTAAGCTCAGGAAAGGACATCATCTTGTTATTCATACAAGACCATTAGGTATCCTGCCATAGTGACATTGAGATATTAATCTCTCCTAGAAAGCAATTTTCTTTTTTATGAACAAGAGTAATTTGTGACCCATGAGTGAAGAAGGGAAATGGTTTTAATGATATTAATTGTGAAAAAAAAATTAATGCTGGTGTACCTACAAATAGTCAATATTCTGGCCTACAAAAAAAAGATTTCATCATGATTATATGCAAAGCACATCTCTGTGCTTGCCATGGAGAGTGCAAGTATAACAAGTGATAGCAAATAATTCCTAAAATACTTATTTATAGTAAATTAGTAAAAGAATAGGTTATTGTACATAATGTTACCCAAATTGGGTTTAACATATGTATATCACCAAATGTAAACATGGTTTTGGTCATAATTATTAGCCCAAGTATGTTTAGATACTTTTACCAAATTAATAACATTACTGAATAAAGCAAATTTTCATACACTGTGTACGTGCATACTGTGAGAATTGCAAATGACTCCATTTTTGAGAACTTGATTTGGCTCTTATATTAGGAAACAATACATTTGAAAGATCTAGTATTTGGTGCCCTATGGGGAACTTTTGCTGGGATCCGATACCGCTAGGCACTGGCAGCCTCACACAGCACTCCAAGCCTCATGCGGTGGCTCTGAGGCCGGCCTCCTCTGGTTCAGCTTTTCTGCCTCGGACTGCCCAACACTAAGAAGCACAAAGTTGAGGATATCCTTCAATCCCTGGGTCCTCTGCTTTATTATTTTGCAAACACAGAAGCTCTTTGCTTCTGCATATTTTGTTCTATGTTGTATTTATATCTAAATGTCTTTCATTTCTTGAAGCTCTGGGGAAGAGAAAGGGATTCAGGTACTATATCTTTTTAGATTGCTTTTGGTAAATACTGTGATTGGCAAAAAACAAATGTGAAGTACAAATGTGTCTGTCTATCGCAGTTTTCAATTTTAAATTGAAGCATTTAATTTTCTTACAAGTTTTCTGGTCTGTTGTAGTAAGTACAGGTCTAATTTTATTTTACTTTTTGTTTTCTCAACATTTTATTAAGTGAATATATCATAATACATATTTGAAAACTGCCATTTTAAGCAGAGTCTATTGAAGTGTATACATCTTTTTAAGAGTAATAAGTAACTTCCATGTTAAAAATAATTATTTCTTTTGGATAGATTTGGAAAATTTTTCTCATCTTTATATTTTCCTCATTGAACTTATTTTTATAATTAATGAATAACCCAGTGTCTTTAGAAGTGGATTTATACTGCAACCTGTTTCAAGTTTTTAATGTAGGATCTCATTGTCATATTAGTAAGATTTGTGTTGAAGTAACACTAATCAGGCAGAAATAAGCACATATAAACAAAAGTCCTTTATCAGGATCAAATTACTATAAGATAACTCTATCCTAAAATTCTACAACCTAAAACTATAGATGTTCCAAAGGAGCACTATAACAGAATCAGTAAGATATTTTAATGCTTCTTGCCATATATGAAACACATTTCAAATTTCAATATTCCTTGTCAGATATAAATAAATTAAAAATTTTATAACATAAGCCAATGAGAAAAAATAACATACTGCTTCAAAATATGTACTTTTTCAGAAATGTTTCTTAAATATTATTAAATTTAATATATTTTTGAAAAAAGTGTGTAAAAAGATTAGATAATTATAATAGAATTTTAAAACCTTTTTTAAGCTTTGAATATATAGAACTTTGATGAAATCATCTATCAAAAACCATCTTAGACTGTTTTAAATTGATAAAAACAAAAATGATATGGGACTACCTCATTTCTCAAATACAGATTGATGTTGTATTAAGTGTTTGAAAATAGTTTGATTTCCTCAATAATCTAAGCCAAAAAGTGTGCTGTATAGACATTTTTTAAATGTCCAGACAGTATTTTCAGCTAGCAAACATATCTCACTCCTCCACTCCTACCCCTAAAACACACTTGCACTGACATTACAAGGTCTTAATTCAGTGAGTTAGAGTTAATAATGTTCCACTGTATCTTGTAATTGGTGGAAATATGTTTACTTCCACTTTGTTCTCCCTTTGTGCTTAAATGTTCTGTTGACTTCACCATGAACTTCAAGGTGAACTTCTGAGGTTCACTGAGAGGTTTATTCATTTTGGCAGTAAAAAAGGCTGACTCTATACATATCTAAGTTTTAAACTACATTCCTGTACCTTGCAAAACCATTAACATTTTCTCCACAACTGGCTATTTTCCAGTTTTGATATAATGAGAGCCAAAATAAGAGTTAGTTAAAAAACCAGAATTCTTTTCAGCTCTGAGAAAGTTTTTTTTTTTTTTAAGAAAAACTTCAGGAGAAAATTTTGGCTATATGTTCACTCTATCGATCCTCCAATCTAACTTCATTTTAAGGTAGAAATTGGATTATCTTTGGGGGTTTTTTCCCTTGAAAAGCTGTTAGATATACTATAAAAATAAAAATCTATTTAACTTACCTACACTTACCAAGTAAGCAATCTTTCTATTGGTATTTGAGAAAGGAAGACCAAATGTAATTCCAAATGTCATGCATACCCAGAGCTGTATATCACTTTGGGATGCCAGTTTCAAGACTTGAAGCACAATATGCTTGCACTCCTCCTTGGCCTTTATTTATTAGACATGTTAAGTGCAGCCCAAATTTGAAAGCCTGGCTATAAATTATTGTCTTTTGATTTTATTTATGGAAAAGTTTAGTAAAACATGAACTTTTCCCCTGAATCTTTGAAATATGTAGTTTTAACATACCCTGTGTCTACTCCTTTCTTCTTCTTAGGTGTATTCTTATGAAGCATTATCATTCAACAACTTTAGGTGGAAATTTGTAGATACTAGTAAATATTTATGTAATTCAGCTAAATTATTCATATTAAATAAGGAAATTTAGTTTTCTTAAA
The DNA here is from genome assembly GCF_048564905.1 of Vicugna pacos. Lineage (NCBI taxonomy): Eukaryota > Metazoa > Chordata > Mammalia > Artiodactyla > Camelidae > Vicugna > Vicugna pacos. The sequence goes on from NC_132987.1 coordinate 80,070,894, forward strand.
TTTGGATATTTTAAGCAACAGAGAGAAGAATATTGTCCTAAATCTCTGATTACTGTTTCTAGAACCTGATATAGAATTCTGAACTCTAGGACCATTAACGTGTGAAATAGTCTACAAGGGTATTGCTGTGAAAATTAAATGTAGCTGATCATTGTAATGCTTTTAAATGCTCTGCCATTCTTAATTCACATCAATCAATTGCAATCATTAATCAAGTTGAATACAGTGGTTTGGGTGAACACTTAATATTGATTCTAGCTTAAATTTCACTGCAATTATAACTTAATGGTAAGTAGTATGTGTAATATTTAAATATAATCTACTTTAAACTGTCAATTAAGTGACAGCAGTGAGAAAGGACAAAGTCTGTGACCTGGACAGATATTATAAGGACTTTTTTTCTTAAATGGAGAAGGAAAGAAGCCAAAGGATCAAAAGGGCAAGAGGGAGGGGGTGTTTGTTGGCACATGTTAAGCACAGTGTTTAACTGTGCTAACACTAGATGTTTACAGAGGTGATTTGAGACACAAATGGAAAAAAAAGTGCACCAACAGACAGAACAGCAGCCATTGATTTCAAATTCCCAATAATTTACTGCTAAAATTCAAGATTGTCTTCCTAAATGGAAAGTCCAAACACTTATTTATAATGAAATTCTATATCTAAAAAAAGAAGATAAGGTCACTTAATGTATGTCCTGCTCGAAATATGATACTTGGGTTTTCCTGAGATGACCAGCCAACCAGCTTTGTTCAAATCCCTTAGTTTCACTGATTCTAACTTTCCTCATCTGAAAATAAATGTTTCAAACAAATAAATCTTAAAGCTCATGCCATGGTTTCAGAAGTTTTAGTTGAGGATATATATTAATGTCTAGACCTACTTGAAGGCATGGATACTCTTAAAGAGTGATACTCAAAATGTGGCTCCCTGACCAGTAGAAATGGCATCACCTGGAAACTTGCTAGAAGTACAGATTCTCAGGCCTCGCCTCCTACATGTTACATCAGACACTGAGGTGATTGTGAGACAGGCTGATGTTTGAGAACCACTACTCTCAGATGAGGTTTGGTTCTATAGTAGACAGGAACAGGAGGTATAAAATGCAAAATGGCTGACTTCTCTCTCAAAAATTCCACCAACTCGACAATAAATATTTAAGAGCAAAAACAAACAAACAAACAAACAAACAGAACAAGTAAATAAATCCTCCGCAAAATCAATAGTCTGGGAAGTTATCGACTGACCATATCTGTGAACAATTTCTTGAAAAGAAACATAGATAGAATCAAAATGATGCCAAAATCCAATAGATATGAGAAATTACTTACCTTGCATAACTGAACGTGTGAAACTTAAACCAGTTAGGTTTTTTCCAAAGAACTGTAGAAATTAAACACCAAGACTCATATTGGAAACAGAGATAATAGTGGAGCTAATGGGAAGTTGATCCAATTATTACTTAAAGTTTGAGGAAGAGCTAATCAGTACCATTTCAGATGAAGAACCACAAACAGACAGATGAAGTAGTTCTGACATTGGAAATGGTCAGTGTTCCGTGGAATTGGGAATGTGTTCCAAGTAATTAAGCTTCACAGAAAGAAGAGGAAAATAAATTCCCATGTGGGAAAACACACTGCCAACCTGAAGTGAATGTGTAAACTCTTCTGTCTCTAACCACACACTCATGAACAAAGCCATCAAAGCTGCTATTGCTGTGAGTTAATCAGATGCTACATGTACATGTGGAAGCAGTGAAAGGTGCGTAGGCTGCTAATACCATCAACATATATACACAAACTCAAATCCTAAATAGTTAAAGAAATCCATCTGCATAAGAGGCAAAAAGGAAAAAGAAAAATGAACACATACACACAAAAAACAATGCCAGGATGACTAAACTCCCATGGAGGAAGTTAATACAAGGGCAAAACATCAGATTCCATCTCACAAAGCTATAGAAACAAATATAAATAATATATTAAAAGAAAATTATAAGTGTAAAAAGAAGAAAGTAGTAAATTATATATCAAAATTCTAGATTTGAATGATAAAACAAATAGCTCATTCTTTGCAAAGATCTATTAAGACAATATCATCTTGAAGTGTAAAGAAAATGAAAGAATTAGGGAAGCATGAAGAAAACTTATAAAGGATGAGAACCAGGTAATAAACATAAATAGAGGACATTAAATTATAGAAGAATACTATAATGAAATTTATATCAACAATTTTGAAAGTCCAGCTGAAATTGTTAATTTTCTAAGAAGGATTATAGAACTTGCTAAAATCACACAGCTTAGTGATGGAGTCAGTTTGGTCTGAATACAAATTTTTTCCTATCAGATGTCTACACCATCCCTGTCCTTTTTTTGGTATTGCTGGAGATGATTTGGATCAGGTATCCACCTTCTTTCACAAAGCCAAATATTTCAGGGAAAGCAGGTCAACTTTATAGGCACAGAGGGAGAATCATTATGGGCTTAATCCATTTCTGGAACAGTGTATTAAATCAACCATCCTTTTTCCATTGACTTGAAATAACAGCTTTGTCATTTTTTAAGAACTCATATACATGCAGATCTATTTTTGAAATGTCTTGTTTTACTATTTTATTGATTGGTTTGGGTATTCCCTATACTAATACAATATTCTTTTGAAAACAGAACCTTTTTACTAAATTTTAGTGTGTGGCAATAGAACTGCCAGCTTACTTTTCTCATTTGATACTAATCATTTTTAAAAAGTAATAACTTTGACCTAAGTAAATATATTTTTGTAATTTGTTTTTAAAATCCTTAAAATAACTTTATTTGAATGAAACTTTTACTTCTACCATTTTTTGTTTATTTAATATCTTAAGTTTCTCTCACCAATTACAGACATACATTAATATGCCAAATAATTTTAAAACAAAAGAAAATGAAAAAACATAGACAATTATCAAAAGTTGAATTGTTTTCTTATTTTAATACTATTTTTGTTTGCATCCATCATGTTTAAAAAAAATCTCTTTTGATAATTCTCTGTGTGTGCTAGAACTTCCATATTTCCTTATCTCTATTATTTATTTATCATAGTGTATTTAGCATATAATATTTCTCCCATTTTTAGACAAAGTAAAGAAAATACATTAAGAAGCTCATACAACTCAATATCAGAAAAAACAAACAAACCAATCATAAATGGGCAGAAGACCTGAATAGACATTTCTTCAAAGAAGACATGCAGCTGGCTAACAGGCACATGAAAAGATACTCAACATCACTGATTATTAGAGAAATACAAATCAAAAAACAGTCACAATGAGGTATCACCTCACTCCTGTCAGAATGGCTGTCATCAAAAAGTCTACAAGAAACAAATTTTGGTGAGCATGTGAAGAAAAAGGAACCCTTGTACATGGTTGGTGGGAATGTAAATAGATGCAAGCACTATGAAACACAGTAGGGAGTTTCCTCAAAAACTAAAAATAGAGCTACCATATCACCCAGCAATTCCACTCCTGGGTATATATCTGAAAAAACCAAAACACTCATTCAAAAAGATACTTGCTCCCACACCAATGTTCATCCAGCACTATTTACAATAGCTGAAATATGGAAGCAATCCAAGCAATTAACAGATGAGTGGATAAAGAAGATGTGATGTGATATATATATATATATATACACACACATATATATATATATATATATACATATATATGTATATATATATAGTGAAGTATTACTCAGCCATAAAAAATGAGATTCTGTCATCTGCACAATATGAATGGACCAAGAGAATGTTATGCTTAGTGAAATAAGTCAAAGACAAATACTGTATGGTATCACTTATATATGGAATCTAAAAAATAATACAAATGAATGTATATAGTAAAACAGAAACAGACTCACAGATATAGAAAACAAGCTAGCAGTTACCAGTGGAGAGAGGGAAGAAGGGAAGGGCACATTAGAGATACGGGATTAAGAAATACAAAATACTACATATAAAATAGATAAGCAATAAGGATATATTATATAGCACAGGAAATTATAGCCATTTTCTTGTAGTAACTTTTAATACATTATAAACTGTAAAAACAATGAATCACTGTTTTACACCTGAAACTAATATAATATTGTACATCAACTATACTTTAATAAAAAGAGGAAAATACATGAAGACATGCTAGTCTTCTGAGTGACATTCCGCTTAAAATTTTCAGTATTGTGAATTTGTAAAGCTATTTCTAAAATACTAATGTGTGACAGTATCTTTGAAAATGTGTAGAATCTTAGTCTGTCAGAAAAAATATGCAATTTAGATGAGGTGGCTAAGAACTTTAGAAACCAATAGTCCAATCCAGACTGCCAATGTAGAGTCTCTATTGGGCAGAGTCTAGACAGCAGGGGGCAGAGCCTCTGGTTGGCTTGTCCTTGTCAAGACCATTAGACATGGACTAGAGATCAGAAACAGGATTTCAGTTAAGCAGGAAAATGACTGGCAAAGAAAGGAAGAACCCCAGCTGCAGAGAAATTTGGGAGCTAGGTGGATCTCTAAAACAAGAACTCAGAAAAAGAACTCAAATGATTAGTCCGTTTGAATAACTCAGGATACATAAAAACTGAGAAAAATCTGTTTGGAAACTCAATCATTAAGAGCCTCAGCATAGTTGAGTTGTATCTGAGATCAAACTGAATTAACGCCCAGAGATTCTAAGCCCTCCTGGTTGTGCACGTTTTAGTGGTAGTGTAGGAAAAAGGAAATTGATGCTAATGCAGGCAAATGAAATTGAATATACTCATTCTGATTTAACATTAAGTTGGCTTGAAAACTGGGTCAGAGCAGATTTTGCTAGTTAAGAGATCAATAGCTCAATTACAGCAGAGCTGGAGAAGGCAGATCTACATGCTAGGTAGTGAAGTCCAAGGAGAGGCTGAATGGCACTATTATACTCTGCTTCTTTAATAAACTGCCTATTTTACAAACTGCTTCCTGATGTTCAAATGAAGGGATTCATCATGAAGTTGATCTGACTCTAGTGTAAATGTATTAAAAACATTGATTCATCTAATTAATTTTTCTCCAGTGTTAGTATCTATGGTTAACCTATTTTATACGCAGTTTACTGTACTGATTGATTTTAAATTTTTCCTAAAAAAAACAAAAAAAAACTTACACACCGAAGTGTCTTCCTAGAAGTAGAAAATCCCATTGACTTCGAATAAATTTGGATCAAGTAGGTGAGAAAAAGACAATACTCAAATATACAAAGTAATTGCTTTAACAAGAACAAAAAGGATTATAAAGATTTAGCCTCAGTGCTTGAATCTTTCCAATACAATCACATTAGAATAGTTATGTACAATTCAGTCTACATGAAAGTGGTCTAACTGTGAATATAACATTGTGTTCTTAATTCTTTGTTAATCTAATTCGTTTGCTCATGCGACACAATACCCCATGTTCACAAATTTGTTCTTGACACAAAAAGAACAACGTAAATTCCAGAACAGTATGCCTTCTTTCACATTTCGATATTATCCAGTTCTTTGATAGGGCAGCATGGAGAGAAGCGGACTCATTGGGGAAATTAAAAATACGTGACAGCACTTTTTAATACAAGGCTTCCCTGAAGCCAGGCAAGTGGGGATTGGCAGTTATGAACATCAGCTCACTGTTGGGTATTTCTGCTGAAATACTCTGGGTGGTCTTTATGAACTTCCTAGTGGGCAGCTTGTTTGACTAAAGGCAGAGAAACCACACTTAAAGGATTCTGAAATTATCAGGAAGATAAGAAATTATGAGAGAACACGGACTGAGGGAACTACTGTGGTTTAGGGTTTGGAGCAAGATAACAAGCAATTTATTTGAAGAAAAGACCAACAAATAGGATCAGAGAAAGGAGATTTCTGTATTTATGTTTATTCTCAGGTGTTTTCTTTTTTTCCCCATAACTCTTAAGTCTCCAGCCTCCCATGGTTATTTTGTTTAGTGCTACCAAATCTTACAAAGTGCAAGGATCCACTTTTATCGTGCCTTAACCTATTCCAATCCCATCCAGGTTATAATCGTAGAAGTAGAGAACAGTGTTTGCCAAAGATGTACATCATCAGTTCTCACATTTGATGTGCAAACACACGGCCCTGTGGGAGACGCCTGTACAATTTAGCAAATCTAGAGGCCAGACTCACAGCTGGAATATTAACTGCCTGCTACCTCCTGTGCTTATGAACCTATTAATGAATATTATTAAACACAGAGCAGAATAAAGCTAACTTCCCCCCTCAATTTCAACGTGTGATTTCTTAATATAAAATGAAGAGAAACTTATGTCCTGGCTTGAGTGCAATAGAAAGAGAAAATACTTCCATTCTGTATGAATGATCAAAGTCCATATTCTTGAGTAAAAATCAGAGAACCAGTATTTTAGTTCACTCTATATAGAAAGAAATGCACCAACTTTAAAAAATGTAAGAAGGGAGTAGGGAGGGCATAGCTCAGTGGTAGAGTGCATGCTTAGCATGCACAGGGTCCTGGATTCAATTCCCAGTACCTCCATTTAAAAAAAAAATCTAATTATCCACTCCACAAAATTTTTTTAAAAACATTAAAATAAAAAAAGAAGTTAAGAAAAGACATTTTATGGAAACATATTGTATTGAATGACACTGATTAATTAGGAGTATTTTCCAAATATTCTTTCTGTATCTTGGCATTTAACTAAGATGTTAATGGTTGACATTGAGTAAGATTTTAATCAGAGTTATATTTTATGGTTAATAAGATTTTTTGTTTTCAAATATCTAATATAATCTCTCTCAGAAGAATAATGACAGGGCTAGGTATATAACTGAGTATCAAAAGATAAAATAGAGTGATATAAAATGAAAAGATGGGCTGGTATGAGAAGATCTGAATTCTATTTCTGATGAAGCAACTCACTGATTTTTTTAACTTGGAAAAGTTATAAAACCTCAGGTTTCTGATCTGTAAAATGGGGATATTAAGATCTGACCTGTCCACCTCACAGGGTCATGTGAAAATACACAGATCATAAATGTTAAGCTTTTCAAAAACAAACAAACAAACAAACAAACAAAATGAATTTTAAAGATGCAAGAGATTATAAAATAAAGCTAGGATATGGAAGGTCAATATGTTTAGTTCAGTGGTTTTTTGTTTTGTTTTGTTTTTTAATAAATGTTAAGCTTTATAAGTTCATTTGAGGGAGGAGGAAAGAGCAATGATTATCTTAAAAATACTTAATCCGTTCTTGAATTTTCAATATGCAGTATATAAAGACTATTGAGACAATTCAGGCAGCTGACTCAATTACCTGCTCTTCTGTCAAAAAAGGGATACTCTACATGACTTATTTCTGAGTTAGAAAGAAAGGCTTTGGTGACAGCCATGTTAGAAATGTCCTTTGCTGAAATGTAGACAATGCCATGGTTTTCAGAAACTAATGAAATTCAATGGACCTAATATTTTTTTCTTCTTTTTCTCCTATATGAGCTGCCCCTTTAAAATGCCTTATTAGTAAAAATTTTTTTCATATCTTTAGGCAACATTTATAATTGCATCCTGAAATTTTGAAACCAATGTCATATATTTCAGATAAATGTTATTTTTGAAAATCATTGGCTTTATTGTTGGGAAGGGGTAGACAGCCCACTTGTACTGTATAGGAACACTTATCTAGTACAGTATTCCTATATCATAAAAAATGCGTATTATAGTGCATATTATAAGTAATACAAGTGTTATATACACTTAATGCAAACATCACATATGCACACATAACAAAATACCTAATGTTTACCAGCCATTTTCTATGTGCATGAGGATATCTTTGTATTTTATAAGTATTATCTCATTTAACCCTCATAACAATCCCATGAGGTCGATTCTGTTTATTCCTATTGCACACAGAAAATGAGGCAAAGAAAGGCTGAGTGACTCGCCCTAGATTGCACAGCAAGTAAATAGCAGAGTCAAGGTCAAGCCCAGGCAGCACACCAACAGCCTACACTCTTAATCACGCCACTGTGCAGTCTCTTCAAATAATATTTTCATAAACCACAAACTTTAAGATAGTTCTTAAAAGTATATCAGGTAAGAATGGTTGTGCTTTTGGGACCAGGAGCATAAAGGCAAGCTGGTTATACTTGCCTGAAAGGGCTGAATCCTCCCCGCACATCCCAGAACTCCTGCAACTAAAAATATCTCCCCTCTCTGGAGGAGCAAGTCCCCAAAGACTCCTTATTTCATGTTTATGTAAAAACTACTCATTCCAGACAGTGTCAGAAGACTTTGTTAATGGAACACACTCCTGGAACCGTGTCTTTTCCCTAAGTTTATCATAGGAACATATTGGAAATTTTGTACCAAGAATAAATCACAGGCTTATATTAGAGTTGCCAAATGTTAGCTTTTGGCAAAATTGTGAAACAGGTTAAGTGTACCTGAGTCACTTTCCCTCTTTCATGATTAGTTCTCATGTCCTCCCATTTAACTCCTATGACCCTTTCAGGATCTTTTTAGGATAAATAATTGATTATTTGTTTGATTTTCTATTTATTATTTGTCTCTATTTAAAGACTATAATCTTCATATGTGTGGGGATCATTTTTATCTTTTTTGCTCTTGTGTCCCTAACCCCTAATATAGTATCAGATTATGGAATATGTTAGCCATGTATTGCATGAAGGAATCAAATCAAATGTTTATTAAAAAGATCTTGACCCCTTTCTTGGGTCAGTATATGGCACACAAATAATTGTTCAATTACTATCTTTTAACTGAATGAATGAAAAAAAAATGAGTAAGGGAAGTGGTTAAGGTATGAATCATTCTGGGATTGAATTTCCAAAGAGAATTCTCCAAGATCCACCATAAGAGGGAGGGAAGCAGTGAGACCTTGTAATACACTGCATATGCATAAGAACTGCAAAATTTCCCACAGTATCTTTTCCTTCTTTGCAGCAGGCCTCAGGTTTCAACCTGTTCTCTCTACTTTCCTGTCCTCACTATTTGCTCCCTTGTGGATTCTGTCTCCATGTGACTGGCTGTGGAATGGATGCTATTCTTCTGTCTTCTTTCCTTGCTATCTGTGTAAAATAGACACAAGTCCCAATCACTTAAGTCCCTTTAGAAACTTACTGATGGGGGAAAGAAAACAACACATTGAGAATACATTTTACAGTCCTAGGATATTTTTACTGTTTCAGTCCCTGGACTGTAGCTCTAAACTCTTCAGTTACAGAAACAGTAATAATCACGATTGCTTATGTTTATGGAGTACTTGTTACATATTCCATTCACTTGACACTTGAAGTCTGTTTGTCATTTAGTGTCAAGAGGATCTGGATTTACAAATTAGTAAGTAAACTGAGGTTCAGAAATATAATAGGCTGTTTCCAAAGGTCATTCACCTCTTACGTGTCAGAAGTGGATCTGAAATCTGGATCTCTGTTACTCCAAAGCTTTTGTTATTGCTATCCAAAGACAGAATTAAGCCAAAATAGTGTTGGCTTCTGATCTCAAGCTAAAAAAATGTTATTTATAAGGATATCCAGAATTTGTTAAACTTCTCCTCAAGCACATTTGGTGCCGTCTTCCTGTGTTTTTAGTACATACAACAGTAGCTAGGAAAATAAAGTCCCCCAAATGGAGTACCTGTAGCCCCCTAGTGGCCTAAGAATGTTACCCACTTCATAGGAGCTGGAATGCTTCATGAACAATGCTTCATGTGATTGATGCCCCACTAAGAAAGACCCATGTGGAAATAGCAGAGAAATCTCTACTTAGCATGACTTGAAGGATATTCTATCTTCTTTTTCAGAGAATTTTCCCTCTAGTATCCATCGGCAGTGTGTAAGTCACTTTCTCAATTGTATACACTATACTCCCTTTCCTTGTTAGACAAAATTCATCTGATGAGGAGAGAAGTATAGGTTTGGGAAAATGCTAAGCTAACAGTGATAACATCAAAAAAAGGGTGAATGACTGATAGAGTAATGAATGACAAGGAAAAGTCTATAAACCAATATTTTTGCATGTATTGTTTCCCTAAAGGTGTGCTTTTGAGGAGTTCACTGTGTGACAGGGACTGTGTCTAATATTGCTTATTCAGAGCCAAGAAGACTGTCCTTGCCATTAAGATCCTTACAGTTGGTATTAGTCATTTTGAACTGCTGTAATAACAATACCATGGACTGTGTAACTTAAACAACAAACACTTGTTTCTCACAGTTCTGGAGGCTGGGAAGTCCAAGGTCAAGGTACCAGCAGATCTGGGTGAGGGAGATGGCTTGTATTGGGCTGTCTTCCCAAACTCCCTTGGATCTCTACTTTTAAGGGCACTAATCCCATCATGAGGGCTCCACCCTCATGACCTGCTTGCCCCAAAAAGGCACCATCTCCAAATACCATCACATGGAGGATTAGGGTTTCACATTTGAATTTTGGTAAGTGCAGGGGAGGCGCAAATATGCAGTTCATAGCACAGCCAACAAAATTATAACACTGAGTGCTAAATGCTATAAATTGCTCTGAAAAAGAAATGCAAAGGGTTCACAGAAGAATAAGTTCCTAAATTTGCCTGAGGGCATCAAAGAAGGCTACACAGATTAGATAAGCTTTGATATGAGAGGACATTTAAGGAAGAGTTTGTTAGAAGCACAGATGGACAGGGAGAACTCCAGGCATAGACAAAAGGCAGGAGAGAAGTCATAGTTGGAGAATCATGGATGGCTGGGTATTGCTGGGATATAAGGTACAAGGCAGGGTGAGGTGGAACATAAAAAATGGAATAGCTAAAAATTATGTCAAATGATTAAGGGTGTGCATAGATTGCAAAAGGTATTATCCTTTGCAAATTTATGGGAAATACATGAAGTCACTGGCACAAAAATATTCCTTGTATTTTAGAATAATATTCTGTCAACAGTATTTGTATTGCAGTGGAATATGATAGATAGGTTCAGGGCCAAAGCTTGTGAAACTGGTTATTAAGACAAAAGGGAGATTCAAATAACTAAAGAAGTATAATTGAATAAAGGAACAAACAACTACTGATGTGGCATGATAAGGGTTTGGGAGCCTGAAGGAAGACAGTGAGAGATTGTGCCTCTTCTCATGTGAGATGTGGTAGGCACTCTAGTGACTGTCCCTCTCTCGCCCACTCCCCATTGGGAGGACATGACTGTTCTCTTTGCCAGTCAGAGCACCCATTCTTCAGCTTCAGGGTGTTGGCTGCTTTGCTCAAAGTTGCCCTTCTCTTCTGAATATTGCTCTAAACAAAAAGCTCTCCGGTCCAGGAAATTATACTCCCCCCATCTTCATGCTAAGGTAGCCTTCAGTTCAAGGCTGCATGACGTAGATAGTAGTTTTGCTTAAAATTGATACTAACTCTGTGGTTGGTGCTATTTGTCTCCCCAGATTTTCCCATGGGGTCATACAGTAGCTAGTCTCTATTTGAGACCACAGTTTTCTTAGCCTGACATATGACATCAGAGGTAACCCAAATCTTAGCCCTCAACTTCCTCTTTCCCTTTTTTCCTCTTCCCAAAGTAGAGAAACACATTGAGTCACAAATTAAGGAGCATTCTGTCTTTAGAGAAAGTACCAGTCAAAGCCCAAGGGCCCTTAGGAGCTATTTCTACTGCTGTCTTGACCCTGGTTCCATAGCTGTCCTAGTTTGCAGCCCTGATCTTGACTTCATTCATTTACTAAACATTAACCTGTCTATTCTCTTGATGTGGCCTTGACCTTATTCCTAACTATATCTCAGTCTGCCATGTACCTGTTTGCTGATAAACTTTTATATCAGCTATGCCCATGATCTTGGCTGAACCTCATCTCTACTTGTCTAATCACATTTCACTAAAACTTTTCCAAAAGCATGACTTGACACAAATCAATCCTGTGCATTTGTGTCTTGGGCTTATAGCCCATATTAGTCAACTCAGACTGCTGAAACAACTTACTACAGGCTGTGTGCTTTAAACAACAGATATTTATTTCTCACATTTCTGGAGCTGGAAGAGTCTAAGTCCGAGGTGCTGGCTAATTCAGTTCCTGATGAGAGTTCTCTTCCTAGCTTACAGATGGCCACCTTGTTGTTGTGTTCTCTGATGACAGAAAGAGAGAAATCTCACTCTCTCTCTCTGTCTCTTACTCTTCTTATAATCCCAACTTGAAGGGCCCCACCTTCAAGATATTGTCTAATCCTAACTGCCTGCCAAAGGCCCCATCTCCAAATACCATCACATTGACGTTGATGGCTTCCACACATGCCTTTTAGTAGGACACAATTCAGTCTATAGCAGATCCCCACTAAGTTCGTCTGCATATGTAACAGCTAAGACTGGCTTTCCTTAAACGATATATTCCCACATGCACATTCATTCAATTCCCATGTATCTAGTACTTGCTCTATTTCAGTCATTGTGTTAGCTGCTGGGAATATAGAAATGAGCCATACAAACCAGACTCACTTTTTGCCTTTAAAACAAAACAAAATACAAACAAAACAAAACAAAACAAAATAAACAAACAAAACAATATAATTCGGGAACAAAGAAAAGTTGGGAAATGAAGGAAAGGTAACATATATTGAGTAGCCAACAGTTTAGTGGAGGAGCACGTACTCTTCAGTCAGACTGCTTAGGTTAGAATCCTGACACCAAAACTTAATAAATGTGATGTGAGCAAGTTACTTAATCTCTTTCTGCTTCAGTTTCTCATCTTTGAAATATAGTAAAGCCTCTAGAATTTTAATTGAGACAATATTTAGAACAGTGCCTGGTATTGAGTATGTACTCATTATTTTTAGCCACTAGTAATGATATCTACCATTTGCCAGTCTCTCTAGGCATTACACCATTTAATCATGAAAGAGCCGTACATGAGGACAGTTTTTCCCATTTCACATGAAACCAGCTTTTAAGGAGCTTATACTATAAGTTGGAAGGTTGAAAATGAAGTTCAGTCAAGAACTGATGAAAGCAGGGCAAGAGGTCAAGAGCATTTTGTAGCCCACAATCAGACAGAATTGATGTTTGAATGAATCTAAAAGATGATCTGTAAAGATTACTGTGAGATGTCTGCTTAGACTGTTAGAGATGACAGTCTGAACTATTTTACCTAGGAATTCTCAAACTGTAGTCAGGCAGATACTATGCTTCAAATGACCATTATGATTTAAATAAATAATGACTGTGACATCTGGGAGAATGTGCTTGCAGATATTCAACTACGGGGAACAAACTTAAATGACAACCTCAGCCACTGTGCTTTGAAATCTATTACTTCTGAGGCAACGCCTCCCAGGGCTGCTCTCAGCCAATGATTTGGTGTCACAGGAATACTAAGGCAAACCCATTCTTAGGAGATACAAGTCTGCTCTGATAGACAACTGTGGTTCAAAGATTCCCCAAAACTTTGCCAAGTCTTCCTTAGACTGCCTGACAATCCATCTAAACTTCTCTCATGTCCTCCTTTACTTTGTATCAAATTTACATCACTGTCCGATGGTCTCCCTGAGCCTGCCCCTGCTCATTCTCAGTCTCCCCACACAGATTTGAGAGGAGCTACTCCATCGTCCCTGTGAGCCTTTCTGTCTAAAATAAACATTGAGAAAAGTAAGTAGAATTAACTACAACCCCAATTGTGGCAGTTGATCATGGCACTCAACTCCCTCCTCCACTGTCCGTTCTTAATTCCTTGTGCTCTCAGCTATCACCACCTCAGGTCTTGATGGCTTGTGACCCAAAGCTTCCCAGAGAGAACACTGGGTAGTCACGCCCTTCTCAGCTTGGGATTGCTTCACATGTCTGTTTACAGTTACAATGGGACAAAAGAATATCAGAAGGTATCCAAGTGGCTCACCCGTGTTACATAAATATTTCCTCCTAGCTCCCATTGTATAAAAATAGCCTTACCTCCTGCTGATTGGGGTCAATTACCCTTGGCAACATGGGGATTCCTGTTTTTGCCTGCTGCCCTTGGGCACAAAGTGACTTAGTTTATAGTTAACTAACACTCTGTGTCTCTTGGCAAGAGTTTGCCCCTTTGGGCTTCAGGACCTACAACTCTGTAGAAATCAGAACTGTGGAGGAGAATCACAATATCTCCCCCAGTGAGTCACTGCAAGTGTTAGTAAATGGAGACGTTTCGGCTTCTGTATCTTGGATTCTAGACCTATGTGTTTTTCCTTTTGTGGGCACAGCACAATACAGAGGTCTCTGATTTAATAAATTTATTGCATCCTGACACATGGTACCCAATCATTCCACAGTGCTTCTTCTGAGCTGGCCTTTCAGCCACACCTTCAGAAAGCTAATCCTGCTTTCCTGAGGTGGGCTGCCATTAGATGACATAGTATGTGATGTAACTTGTGGACTGCATTGTCTTGAGCTTAATTCCACAACTCCTTTGCTACCACGTGGGTCCCCTGATCGATACTGTGCTGTGTAGCACTTCATCTCTGTGGATCAGGTATTCTGTAAGTTTTGGATGCCTGGTGCTGGCTGACACAACACACATACAAAACACGTATCTATCCCTTTAAGGACAACAGCTGGACAACTGGACTGTAAAAATGACCGGATACTGTCAACTTACCACTAAATAATCTTCTCAAGGGATAGTGCCATCCTGGAGGCTCCACATCGGTCTCTGTTCTGATGTGCTGTATACTCAGAAGGAGCTGGAGCTAGATTAGCCTTGGTAAGTGGGAGTACACGCTATTGAACCCACGCATAATCTCCATCTCTGCTATCAGGCCACTTTGTTCATGTGGATCCTGTGCTAGTTTTGACAAAGTCGAGTTTACATCAGCCGGCTGAGAGCATCTGTCTGCTTGCTTCTTCGGTTCCTCTTCTATGGTGGATGGTTTCTGGTTGGACTTAACATGCGATATAAAGTCTTCAGGCTTTATCCCCACTCTGATATGTCTATCTGCATGCCTCTACCCCTGGGTAGGAGGGTAGGACCAAGGTAGCAAAGAGTGAGGGGGTTCTTTGTAGCAATTTATTTGCTATTACGATGAAGTTGTTATTTATATTGTAACCATCAAAGAGCACGAATTGTGTAGCCTTGTGTCCATGGCCAAATATTAGGAACTTGGAAGAGGCTGGTGTAGGGTTTGTTCTCTCAAGTCAGGTTTTAGCATGAAGCTCACATAATTTGGAAGAGGGGAACCCTTTCTAAGAAGAAAACAAAATAACAAATATGAAGTTGGATAATATATGATTACTTACTTAGAAAAGAAATGTCAACAATGTACTGGGCCTTTGGAGATTCAGATTCTTTTTTGTTTCCGGTAATTTTTAAAGAAAATTTAATGAAATTATTTCACTAGAAAAATGTTGAAGGCAGGGAGTATATGAGAGATCTTTGTACCTTCTGCTTAATTTTGCTGTGAACCTAAAACTTCTCTAAAAAATAAGCTCAATTTAAAAAGTTTTCTTATTGTAACCTGGCTGCCCTCCCTAGCTACAGTTTTCATACATCTTCCAGTACTCATAGTCAGTCAGCATGTGAAAGGTGCCTCAGTGAGGATTCATCAGTGTCACAGGACCTACCAGTGGGCTTGTCATGAACTCAGCAGCATCCAACACCTGGAGCACTCTCTCCTGAGAAGAAATGGCATCTCATCCATCGTTTTCTAAGCAGCATTGCCCTAATGATTTTTCTTCCTCTTTGAGCATTCTTTTTTCTCTTTAACCTTCTCCACCTAGCCGTCTAATCTTGGAGTTCTTCAAGGTCTGGTCCTAGTCCTCCTTTACTTCTTACTCTGTACTCCCATAAATATTTATATTGACATTTTCTTTTCAGTTACTTCCTATGCACAGATGACTCACAAATTTGCATCTCCAGCCCGGAAGCCTCCTCTGAGCATCAGATCTAAATGTCCCGTAGATATCTTCCCCAGAATGAGTCAAAATCTCCCCCAAGCCAACATGTTCAAAATGAAATCATAGTCTGTCTCACCCTTCAAATAGAGTCATCTATAACATTGCCAATTTCAGGTAATACAATTTCCACTTCACTGAACCCGTGCAGCTCCACGCCTGAAATTCTGTAGTCATCCATGAGCTTCTCTCTTTCTTACCATCTTTATCCAAACAGAAAGAAACTTGACCCATTTAACTTCCTAAATATCTCTCAACTGTGTTCATTCTCTCTAACCTTCCCACAGCCTTCACAACAGCCTCCCAACCAAAATAGCTTCATCTATTTTCGCTCTCTTTTTACAAATCAAATCTACATGCAGAAGCCAGAGTGATCTTTTAAAAATGTAAATCTGATTAAATCCCATGCTTGCTTAAGTCTGGGCAATGTTTTTCCCTTGTTTGTAAGAGAGAGAACACATTATTCAGCCAGGCTTACCAGGCTGTGGTGATCTGGCCGTACCCCTCGAGCCTCATCTCACAATGTGCTGTGAGACAGTCTCTTTCACTCAGTCTACTCATGCTGTACTGTCTTTCTTTAGGTTCCTTACATACCCCATGGCCTTTCTGTCACACCTTTTGCAAGTGTCAGATCATAGATTCTTCTTTTCCCAGGTAACTTCTAATCATTCTTAATATTTCTGTTCCATTGTTCTATCCTAAGGAAATCTTTCCAGACCTCTCTGATTAGCTCTTATAACCTATTAACTATCCTTATAATGATGGCAATTTCACATTTCCATGATTATTTGTTATCTTTCCCACTAATTGTTAGTTCTTTGGCACTAAGGACAGTTATGACCTCTTTTACCATTGAGTCTCTGGCATCTAGCATAGTCCTTGGCTCCTTACATTCAATGCAATTTTCTAATTAATCAAGTTTGTAAGGTACTGTTATTAATAATTTTTTTCATATAAGCAAGGTGTATTTAAAAGACTGTGGGTTACTATCTTGGTAGTTTTTTTTTTCAAGAAGTCTTGCCTTGAGGATAGTTTATCCAACCTGTAAAAATGCCCCTTTTTCCAGCAGAATGGGACTCCTAAAGTCTAGCAAACTATGTTTGTCTGGGTGTACAGAGTGAATACAGAGAGTATGCTGTATGAGCTAAACGTGTTACTTACCAATTTCCCTAATGGTTGTGTTTGATCATAAATACTGGCTGTCACTTTTGGTCATCTAGTTAAGTTTCTAAGTGTATTTGCTACACACATATCAAGTTGATTAGAGATGATTTGCTGATCTGTTTCACTTTAGGTAAATAGAAATCTAGTGTTCCAAAACATGCAGTTGAATTGATTTGGCAGACTGCTAAAAGAATACTTAACACATGTTCTTCAACCCAAGGGTATCCAGTCTGTAGCTATAGCATTAGCTTTATTAAATTCTCAGTGAAAAGCGCAGGGGGAAGCTGGTTCTGTATTGGCTAGATTGGTGTAAAAGGCAAGAGAAGTGAAGGATAAGAAAAAAGTCAGTAAGAGACGAACCTGGGCTTGGTGGGTGCAACCATAGATGGCTATCACATTCCATGGACTTTAAATACGATATCTCAGCAATTCTTCCAGTAGTCCTACAGAAGGTATTTTTATTCCATCTTACAAATGAGGAGGCTGATGTTCAGGGGTTAACTGATGTTCAGGGACTATCTCTAAGGAGGTGATATTCAGGGAATATTGGTGGTATTCGATTCCTGTACTTTATCTTTGGGGCTCAAATATAACTTTTGAAAGAAATACTTCCTTTAACACTGAATCTTATGGTAAGCACTACACTATAATTGTCTTATTATTCATCTGTGTATCTCAATTGAGTGAAAATGTTTCAAACACTCGGATTATATTTACCATATTATCCCCAGTGGGAACATCTTGGCATAAAAAGGCTGCTGAATAAAGGATGTCCAGGATTTCTTGACTGAAAAATTAGTTATGTTTCTGACCCTAAACCATACTTCTTTCTTCATACCATGTGTTTTAAAATGTAGGTTATATAACTATTCAGGTATGGTGAGGACAACAGATCAGGAGACAATGGCTATTGAAAAGATGGTCTGTTCCTCACAGTTCCCAAGATGAGGGAGCCACATGGGGAAGCAACAGGGTCAGTCAGGAGGCTGAAGGAGTGGAGGAAAATCATGAGCAAGAGCCTGTATTGTGGTTTTCTCAAGAAGGTAAGGCAAGGCAAGTTAAGGAGATAAAGAATTGGCTACCTTGAATAATTCTGGCAGGCTCTGAGACATAAAGACTGTCCCTAGTTATCTGATGCTTGGTCCTAAGGTGAGTAGGGCAGGGGGATAGTGGTCCTGAGTGTGGGAGCCCTGTATTTAATAAAGAAGTAACTGGGGCATGGGATCTGATTGGTTGGTTTGTGCATGAAAGGCACACATGCAGGCAAGTCTTTTCCTATGTCTAGGAATTAGCTTGCCCTGGGACTTGCAGTCTCTCCCAGAGGCAGTAAGGGCCCTAAGTAACAAAACAATGGTATAAAATGACAGGTTTAATATACCAGGTCAAAGAGTAATTAATTCAGTGCTGAATTTAAGCTATGGCACATGAAAATAAAACTAAGTTGCTATTATTCATATACTCAAGGGATAGAAAGGGATCTGTCAGTGGTCCAAGGGAAAATAATGTCTCCTTTCTCCTCTGCCTTTTATAATATATTTCAATGTATCACAACAACATAGTACTTCAATTTATTATATTTTAGTTGAAGTTTGTATATGGGTAGGAGCCTCAACATTAACTGAAGAGGGGCTAAATGAAGTTTCGGATTTGGGGAAACTGGGATTAGGTAACATTCTAAGAAAGGACTGTGTTCATTTTAAAGGAACAGAGCTCTGTCAGACTCCTTGACATGAGGGTCTCTGATGGAACACCAAACAATTAAAAGATAAATTATGTTAGAGAGCAAATCATTAATAGACATTTACAGTAGTAGAGTTCTTCATGTTCTTCCATGATTTGTGTTCTCAGTAAAAATATTATTGTCACTAAGCATGATCTGAGAGAAGACTGAGCTCCCTGAAAAATTTAAGCAATGTTTTCCTCTTTACCAGGAAAAATCTTTCACTTTTCCTTTCTCTTGGATTTAGGTGAAAAGTATTTGTGTGGCACATGCACGCATGAGTTTGTATGCCTTGATGGACATAAGACAATTGCCCAGGTTTATATACTTTAGTTGTTTCTTGAACTTCAAAGGGAAATATGCTAAACTGTGTTGTTGACTATTTTTGATATTTTGAAAAATACATTCCAGGTGGAAACTTGCAAGGAAGAATTTTAGACTGACACAGTTGGAAATGTTTTAACACTCAACACAATGAAGTTCACAATGGAAAATCTGACAAATCTTTTATATTAGTGGCAACGTGAGGCTCCACTGAAATTACCAAACAGGCAACAAGTGCCATAATAAAAGCAGTTTCTGGAAATTGTGGGGAGAAAGACTAGCTGCTTTTAGAGAATTATTTTTCTAATTGTGCATTCCTAACTGAAGGGAGAACCTGATGGTAACAGTATGTTCCTGTATTGTAGTCGATCCGTTTAGTTTTCAAATAGCCATGTTAGGTTAGCATTGTGTTTAAGGCTTAGAGTGGGGTGGTTTTTGTTGCAAAAGGAAAAATGTAACAAAAAGAGCCCCTTTAACAATTTAGGTTTCATGTCTTTGAGTTAGATGGCAGATGATAAATGTTTGATTTGTTTTCACAGATAGTGGCCTAAAAAACAAACCAAAAATTGAGTTCCCAGGATGAAAAAAAGAGGAAAGAGAAACATGAAAGTTTTTGGCATTTTTGTTCGATATAAGCAAAGATATTTCCAAAAGGCAATAAAATAACAAAAGAACCATTCCTGGCATTGTTAATGTCCTAAGTTGAAGGTAGGAGAGCACACAGCCAGCAAAGTCTCACTTTAAAACATTAAATCATCATACAAAAGGTCTGGAAGCATCTACTAAAGATTTAGTGCATCTCAGACAGATTTATTCATTCATTGATTTAAAAAATATTTATTGAAAGATTGCTGTGCACCATATCCTGTTCTGAGGTCTCCACAACAGTGAACAAAAATAGAATGCACATGCTACTGGCATACATTTAATGATCTCTATCTCCTTCGATTAAAACTTAATCAGCTTTAGCATCAAACCAATTTGTAATGTGGGTATTTACTTACTGATGCTTCCTTTCTTTAGGTTGAGTTTGTGTGTGTGTGTGTGTGTGTGTGTGTGTGTGCGTGAACATATGGATATATCTTCCTGGGGGGAATGCAAGGAGTTTTATTTAATAGCTATAAAATTTGAAGCTACATATAACTAAAAGACAAAAATTACATTTACAGAAAAAATATATGTCAAATATTGTCTGGCTCAGTCAAAACTGGATTTTCTTCCTCTTTACCAGATCTGATTTTCTTTGCCCTCTTCATGGTTGTGTTTTTTCTATACTTCAGTGTTCTCAAATATGACTACACTTTGGAATCATCTGGGAAGATTTAAAAATTACTGACTCTTGGGTCTAACACTTGCCATTGTGAAAAGTTTATTTAATTGGTGTATTGTCAGGGTTCTCTAGAGAAACAGAAGCAATAGAATATGTGTGTGTTTGTGTGTGGATTCATTATGAGGAACTGGCTCACATGATTACAGAGACTGAGACATGATCTGCTATCTGCAGACTGGAAACCCAGTAGTGTAATTCCAATCTGAGTGTGAAGGCCTGAAAACCAGGGAAGCCAAGGATATAAATATCAATCCAGGGGCAATAAAAGACTGATGTCCCTGCTCAGTCTCCTCCAGGCAGGAAAAGAAAAAATTCTCCCTTCCTCTGCTCTTTAATCTCTTCAAGCTCTCAATGGGTTGGATGTTGCCCATCCACATTGGGGAGGGCAAACTATTTTACTGAGTCCAACTATTTAAATGCTCATTTCATCCAGAAACACCCTCAAAGACATATCCATAAGTAAAGTTTAAACTGGGCACTCCATGATCCAGTCAATTTGTCGCAATTGTCCTGGGGTGCAACCTAGGCATGAGGAATTATAAAAAGCTCTGCTAATAAATCTCATGTTTAGCCAAGGTAGAAATCCACTGTTCTGAAACACTGGTTCTCAAAGTGTTCCCTCAACATCACCTGGGAACTTGTTCGAAGTGCAAATTCTAGGGTCTCATCCTAGACCTACTAAATCAGAAAGTCAGGGGATAGGGCCTGCAATCGTCTTTTATCAAACCATCTAGGTTACTGTGAAGGATGTGACTGTTGGAGAAACACTGGGTGGGGCTGTAACTTAATTTGCATTTCTAACCAGTTCCCGAGTGATGCTGTCCAGAGACATCACTTTGAGAATTCCTGCTCTAAACCCAACTCCCATCTGATTCTTTCATATGTCTGCTCACACTTGATGGAATGGATTTCTCAGGGGGGAAAAAAAAGTTATTTCTGATAGATTTAACTAATGCACATAATCAGTGTTTTATTTTCAACGATACTCTTATCAATGGCTCTCTGTGGGAAGGAAAGTAGTTTTAGTTTAGGAATCAAGTTGAAAATTTCCATTTATTTCCTTACTATCACAGATACTTGACTTAGAATGTAAGTTGGTTCAGTTGTTGTTCCCTTGTAGGCAGGAATAAATATCCAGGTGTTGGAGTCACAGAAAATGCACCTGACTCAGAGCCAGCTTTTGTGTTTGGCTTCGAGGTAACTTCCAACCTTTGCCAGATATGCTGACCACCTGTGAAATATTTGATCAATCTGCTGATCCAGCTGCAGCCTCTCCGTGCTGTAAATTCCATCTGTCCTGTGGGATGAGAGGGTGCTTGGCAGCATAACAGTCTAGTATGGGCCAAGTCAGAAGGAGGGAGTTGACTCAGGTATGGCAGCAAAAACAATCTGTTTGCCCCTATTGTCCCTGCAACTAAAGCAAGTGTTTCAGTCCTACCTTACTACGCTAGTGGAATACCCCTTTGTTCATATGATACCACGTCAGATTGTAGGGGTAACTGACTCACATTCAAATATTTTAGATTAATCACCATGAATATTTCCCCTTTCTACTTTCTAGGGCCTGACTGCTAGAGTGAATGTCTGTGGAACTTGACAATACCTGCTTTTGGCCCAGAAAAGGTCATATGACTCTCCACTTATTTCACAGACTGTGGGGCTGAATAAGAGCCAACAGGGAATTTATGGAAGGGTTGTGAGATCAATTAAGAAAAATACCACTCCTGAAGAGAATAGAAACTGGAAGAATTTTGGTGGAGTAAATAATTACAGACATCCACAAGCCCAGGGATTCTGACATGTCTGATCATCAGAATCACCCAGAAGATGTACAAACATAGACACTGGGGCCCATCCAGAGATTTTCCTTTGGGTGGGGCTAGAATAGTTCAAAGTTATTTCAATGACTCTGTCCCAAATCTCTCTATCCTCTGTTGTGCCTCTACCACTTTGAGATCCTCTCTGAAGGCCAAGGGATCTTTGCTTCAAAATAAACATTTTTTTCCAACACATTCAGTCTCTTAAAAACGTAATGATTCTGGATAAAGTATAAAGTCAAGTTAATCAACAGATTTTATGAGTTGAGACTTTGATTCTAGCCTGTCTTCGTCATTGACTAGCTGTATGACTTGCTTTATGTCTTAACCAATTAAACTCAGATTCCTCCTTGGTCAAATAGGAATAGTAATTCCATTAGATAATTGCAAGGATAAAATTATATCAAGGCTAAAAAATATTTTGAATATTTTATATATTGTATATTGTACAATATACATTTAAGATATTTATTAGTAATAGTAGTATTGAATAATGTTTATTAAGTTTGAGAAATGAGGTTCACATTACTTATCATGTTGAGGGATATTAAAAGAAATGAATTTTAGAAATTTTGACTTAGAGAAATGAACAAACCAAATTTATATGAAATAAAAGACAAAGCCCAAAACAAAAGTTTCTCTAATAAGAAGTGGTACATAAATTTTATGTGATTGTTTATTAATTCAACAAATATTTGTATATTGAGTTCCTACTATGTGCCAAACATCTACTTATATTACCAATTAGTGACAAAACAAGTTTTGACATTTGCCATTCATTACCAAAGGAACAGCTGAAAAAACCTAATTAATCTTTGTTGGTTTTATATTTTTGAAGCAGAAATTCCAAATTGCTCACCATGGCATATAAGGAATCTCACAATCTGGGTCCTAATTATTTCAAAGTCATGCATAACAGGAAGGGACTATGCTCAAGCCACATAAGGCGTCACCTCAGAATTCTGATCATTTGTATAAAGACTGGTCATATTTCTGGTAAACAAATTCCTATTAATTTTCCTACAAAGAGGTGTCAGGTGCTCAGTTTTACAAAGAAATTTGTTTATCTGAGATGCAGCTGAAGTTTATGGATCCTTCAGAGCAGCTCCGTGACCCTGCTGATCAATTAGAAAAGAAAGACAAAGGCATATCATGCTCACGCCCGACTCAAATGCAGCCTTCTCTCTGAAGCCTTTTTTCAGGCAGTTAGTCCTAAGCTCCTATTCGTGTTGCTATAAGAGAAAATATAATACTGTTTAGTATTGTCTGTTTATATTTCTTTTCTCTGAGAAGCGAGACCCTCACATAATCACTTCTCTATCCTAAATGTTTTCTGCTATTCCTGGTACGTAGTAGGTGCTGGATAAATATGTGAGAAAGGAAGGAAGGGGAAGGAGAGAAAAAAAAAAACCAGACATCTTGCAGCCAAATAACCCCTTGTAACTTACACTGTGGATTTTGTAATAGTCAACCAGGTGTTCCAAATGATGAGGCTAGGAAAATGAAATATGTTTAGAGATAAATAGACTTTTCCTTAGGCAATCAAAGAAGAAAAGGTGAAGTCAGGTGACATGCTGAGTTTGAGGTCAGCACTGTGAGCTCTTTGGGCCTGGAGCCAGAAAGGGAGTTGAGACAGACTGTTGGCTTCCAGGTATGACTGTGTTTATACCCATTAAGATTATTGTGTTGACAGTATGCAGGAGAGATAGTCAGAGCAGAAGCAGTTTCTAAATCTTGTCCTGGGAATTCCTAAGAGAAAACTGTGGGCACTGATCCTGGAAGGCGATGGATGGAAAAAGCCAGTAGATGCTTTAAGTTTCCTGATTCAGACAATGGAGAATCTGTTTGGGAGCTCAGATCCCTGGAGGTTGTCCCCCAACCAGAGGGTTTCTTTATGTCAAAAAGTTTGAATTGCTGAGACATTTGAGGCTCTTTCCTAGAATGACTACTGTACTAGCATCACATTGAGGTAAAATTGAAAACTAAGTTGTCTTTAGAAAATCTTACTGTGGAATTTCTCTCTTGCAGTCCAAATTTCACTGTTATCTGCAAAAGAACTTTAGTCTAGAGGTCCCTGCTGGCCTGCTGGAGGCTGTGCTAATGTTCACCTCTTGTTGTGGAGTAAAGATTTACTATGCTTAGTAGAACCCATTACCACTAGCAAAAACTTGCTCATCATATGTTGGTATATAAAGTAAATTAAACACTTGTTCATCAAATTGTTATTTTTTAAACAAGTATTTACTGAGAACCTCTTCTGACCCAGGCACTGTTCTGTGCCCTTTGTGTATGGCTGTGGACAAAGTATATATGGTATCTACCCTTATGAAGAGTAAACACTAGTAGGGTAGATAGACCATAAACAAATAATTATAGGAAAATAGGAATAACTTCATAGCAAGTAACTTACATAGCAACTTTTGTTATAATAGTCATGAAGAATGATTCTTAAGAAAAAGTTAAAAAGAGACATTTGAAACAAAGCCTGAATAATGAGAAGGTGTCATAGACACAAAGACCTGGGAAGAGGATGTTCCAGGTACAGGGAATATCAAGTACACAATTCCTAAGGCAGGAAGGAGTTCTGCCTGTCCAGAGGACAGAAAAGTAACCAGTGAAGAAGGCGGAGAAAGATCGAAGAGAAAGGGACCACGTGGGACCTTTGTAGTTAGTGACAGAAACTTAGAATCAATTTTACAATCTATGGAGAGCTTTTGGATTTTAAGCAAACTATTGCTATGAAACGATTTATGTTAGGGAATTTTACTTTGCCTGCAATGAAGAATGTAAAGAAAATAAAAATTAATTGTTGCTAAGAGGGAACAGAGAATTTCACTCTGGAGGGATTTTGAGTTGCAACTTGAAGAAGGTGTGAGGGTTCAGCAGGTGAATGAAAAGGAGAAAAGGCCATTCAACTTTGAAGACATGTCTAAGCCAAGCCACAAAAGCACGTGGTTGTTTAGAGATTTAATACAAATGGGAGGTATATACCAGAAGTGGCTGCAAAAAATGTGGACTTAGGTAATAATAAACTGCTAACAAATACTGAGTTCTTGTAGTGTACCAAGCATGGGGCTTAATCATTTACTTTGGTTGATTGCAAACCTGCTGCATTTCCTCCTGAGTACATTCATTCTCTCATTCCCTGAGCATTTCACATAACCCCATGCCTCCGACTTTTAACATAGCCTTTTCCCTCTGACTCATAACTGAAGATCTTTTTTCTTATATTAATACGAAAATGGAAGCAATCAAAAGTAAAATTCCACTTACTTCCACCATCAGATCTACAGACTCCCATGCATTTATGCCTACACGCTATTCCCGATGTTTATCATTGATGACAGGGGCTTGTCTGTCCCTGCTCCAATCTAACATTAACCTCTGTATTTGTGCCCTGGATCCCATCTCCTTCTGTTGTCCAAGGACTTGCTCCAGTTAATATCCCTTGCTTTAATTCATTCACGTATTGCTTCTATATTCTATCATTTTCTTCATTATAAAACCATGAAGTAATCTCTTTAATTATACAAACAAACAAATAAAAAAAAAACTCTCTTAACCACTTCCCTTCTACCTTTTACTCCATTTCTCTGCTTCCCTTTGGAGCAAACCTTATGGAAGTCATGTCTAATCACTACTTAGCTCCAATTTGCTTTAAGCCACATCAGTTAAGATTTCATCACCACTTTGTTGAAGCCACCCAAGTTCACTCATGATCTCTATGTGGCAAAAAAAGCTCATCATCAATTATCTTACTCAACTTTTCAATTACATTTAATAGAGTCAGTAACTCTTCGAAGCTCTTTGTTCAGCTAACTTCTAAGACTCCACCTTCACCTAATTTTCCTCAAGTCTCTGAATATAGAGCCTCATCATTTCCCCAAATCTTGCAACATTCCAAAGCTGTCCTTGGACTTCGTCTTCTCAATCTATAGTCACTCTCATGACTTAAATACCATGTATTTTCTAAGAGATTCCAAATTTACATATCAAGGTCCCTCCCTATCCTACAATCCATCTGCCTTCTTAACATCCCAGAAATCTTAGACTCTTCACACCATTTCTCTTAATTATAAATATGTAACACAAATGTAATATTTCTGCCTCTAAACTGACTCCAATCATATTTCAATCCCAGTATTCCATATATAACAAAATCACTATATCCTTTTCACATTGTTTTCACAATTGTACTAAGATGCTATTTTTCTTAATCATACTTTTTCTTTCAGTTTTATAGTGGAGTTTTCCAGAGGCTATGTGGAAAATATGATATTGCTTTTACAGTTAATGGACTATGTGCTTGTGTATTATCATGTTTTAAAAATCTCTCAGTTTTGAATGATAAATAGAAAAGAGTCAGACATTTCCTCAAAGGTCAAAAACAGAGTTATCATATGACACAGAAATTGTACTCCTAGTTTCATATCCAAGAGTAATGAAAACATATGTAAATACAAAAGCATGTACACACAAAAACGTTCATAGTAGCAATACCCATCACAGTCAAAAGTGGAAACAACCCAAATGTCCATCAACTGTTGAATGGATGCACTAATCCATTGTATGTATATACAATAATCCATACAATGGGTTATTATTTAGCAATAAAAAAGAATAAACTATTGATACTGCTATAATATGGATGAACCTTGAAACATTTTAAGTGGAAGAAGTCAATCACAGATCACACATTATATGATTCAATTTATATAAATATCCAGATATAAAGAATAATCAGATTTATAAAGATAAAAAGTAGGTTAATGGTTGCCTACAGTTGGGTGGGAGGGATGAGGAGTGACTGATAATGGATACAAGTTTATTTTGAGAATGATGAAGATATTTTTAAATTGGGTGTAACGATCGCACAACTCTGAATATTCAAAAACCACCTAAGTGTATACTTTATATGGGTATGTTTTTGTGGTACATGAATTAAATCTTAATAAAGGTTTTATTTTTCAACAAAGGTTAAAAAATTTTTTCAGTCTGGATTTTTAATATGGTAGAAAGATAAAACCCACATACACAAACACTCTGAGACTTTAAATAATTTTTAAGACAAATTTTTAAAAGTTCAATAGCCCCTGTCCTAATATAAACAAGAATCTTTTAATTGGTCTTGATGTTTTTATTCTAATTTCCTGATGGTCTGCCTTCATAAATTATTAACCAGAGCAATCTTTAAAATATATTAGTCAGATCATATCACTCTATTTAAAAATCTTTCAGAAACTTTCTGTGAGTTAGAATGAATCTTACAGCCATCATCATGACCTATAATGTTCTGTGTCCAATTTCCTATTACCTTCTCAATCTTCTCTTTACCAATAGCTATGGTCTAGCCACTTTGGCATTATTACTGTGTCACAAATATATAAAACATGGTCTCACCCCAAGACCTTAGAATTCTCTGTTTTCTTGGTTTAGATCCCCCCAAGATCTTTACCTGAGTCACCTGCTTACTTTATTCAGGCCACTGCTCAAATGACAGTTCCTCATATAGTCCTTTCCTTCTCTGCTTATCCAAAAACATCACCTTCTACATGTATAGCATCCTCCATTTCTCTTGATTTTCTTTCTCTGTCTATTTGTACCACCCATGGGCATAGCAGGTAATATTAACTCACCCTCGACCCCACCCTCAGCATCCCCAAACAATGACTGATGGAGTTGAGGTAAAAAATACTCCAGCTCTCTAGAGCCCTACGTGGGAGTGCTCTTGAGATGTAATGTTCCTCACTGACACTCAGTTTCCTAGAGGGATTAAGGTCTAATTATCCACGGTGATAACTTACTTGACAACATACAATTTATTGGCTGATTTTCCTTTGCAGTC
This sequence comes from Vicugna pacos, assembly GCF_048564905.1. Lineage (NCBI taxonomy): Eukaryota > Metazoa > Chordata > Mammalia > Artiodactyla > Camelidae > Vicugna > Vicugna pacos. The sequence continues at coordinate 80,099,005 of NC_132987.1, forward strand.
TCATTTCCCTACTTGCTTAAGAGTATTTCCTGATAGTGCCTTCTTCTAAATGCACTACTTGCATTCAACTCTTTGTCTCTTATGATTTGATTTTTTTTAAACATTAAAATAATGGAATTTTATTTTGATGAAAAACGTGAATTTACAGTCATTTAGTAAATGAAGAGCAAACAGTTTATTTTTCTATCTCATAACTCTTAAGGAAAAAAATCATTAGTAAATAAGTATCCGTGAACAGATTAAGGGTAAGGCAGACAGGATAATTAACCACCTTTGATGTTCACACTCCTGGCATATCTCTTTATATTTACTGTTTTATTTTCTCTTTCACCTGCTAAAATGTAAATACTAAAAAGGTAAAGATCTTCTTTTGCTCACTGCACTCATAGTGCTTAGTGCAATGCCTTGTATAACTTTGGCATTCAATGAATATTTATTGACTGTAGAATGGGTGATTATCAGATATTTTCCTTATAATGGTTCTGTGAGGAAGGTACTATTGTTATTATTTCTATATCACAGAGGATGAAACCAAGATTTCAAAAGGTCAACTAAATTGCCCAGCTTGCACAGTATATGGAGAAGTAAGTCTCTAAGATGCTTGTCTAACATCAAAGCCCATAGTTTTAACAAAATTGGTTAACAGTGAAAACTCAGCTCTAAGATATAAGATACATGGTCAAAACACAACTACCAGCAGGTACTTTTATGGTGAATAGCTAGTATTCTTAGATTCCTCTTGATTAATCTAGAGATTAAGAAAGGTAATGTTTCAAAGATTAGACAAAGAGAGGGACAAAATAAAAACTAGTTTGTATAGATTCTCCTGAAGTTCTGAGCCCCTCCCTTCTAAATTTTGTTTCTGTATTTGGCTTAACTGGCTCTCTTTCTCATGGATAATTATTGTGGTCACTTCTGTCATAGTAAACTTAACACACCTTTTGATTTCTTGCTTTCCCTAGTTAAGAACCAAATACACTCATCTTGTTTCAAGCTACCACATTGCTTTGAATATTAGATTTTAAATTTCAGAGTAAATTCATAGTTTCCTCTGTCACTTTTTTCTCCAAGTCCATGCGAGCAACCTAGAATTTACTAGAAGGATAGCCAGCACTATTTTCAAAAGGCGGCCAATTAATAGAATTACCCAAATGTAATGATCTTTCATCTGTTTGCTATTCACCTATACATAAATACAGCATTCTAAAACACCAGAACAGAAATAGCAAAAGAAAAAAATTATGGGTTGCTAATGCTTTCTTCTTCTTATTTCTTCTTTATTTCCTTCAATTTTTATTAGACAATTAATAAGCTTATTTGGCAGATGGAGCAAAATTGAGACATTAGAAGCCCTCTTTCCAAGGTAAATTATTTTATTAATTGTAATTATCTCTACAGGTAAGGAAATAGACAAATGACTCCAGCTTCCTTATTAATTAATTTAATCAGAAATTTTTGACTTCTTTAACACTTTATCTTAGAACAGGCCAAAGATACAGTTTTCCTGTCACAGGATTGCAAAGGATAAATGAGGGTGAGGGGACTAACTATGAAAGTTTAAAACAAAGTGGGGATCTGGTATTCAAGAAGATAGCAGTAGGAACAAGTAAAAGATAGAGAGAGAGGAATTGAATGAAGAGACAGCAAACAAAGCCAGTTGTATGATTCAACATTTTTGCCAGAGAATTGCTGTTTCAATGTTTATAGATGCCAGAACTTTGCCAGATTATCAAAGGAAAGTTTTACTGAAAGACTTTTTCTACAGAAAATTAAAAGCAAAGGAATTTGATATAAAATTTGATTTGACTTCTGCTCTCTTATGATCTGAATGTTTGAGGAAATATCTGCATTGCCAATGACACAATTACAGTTTCCTAAAGCGTTCAGAGATACCATTCATTGAGTTGACTTGAAGTTCTTAAAGATGCAGTCTTCACTGTCATTTACTCTTGTATCTCCAGCATTTAGCAGTTTGATGACTGAGTTAACTGTGTACCGTAATGCAAGATCATCTATCTATCTATCTATCTATCTATCTATCTATCTATCTATCTATCGAAATTCAAAGTACTATTTGTGTATTAATCCTAACCTAATGGAATATTAATATAAATTTTTTTAATTTACTGAAATAATTGAAAAACCCATTAACTTGCCCAGTTAATGACTCTTATTTTGTCCAAATGCTCACTGCCATGGTCATTATGAGTATACGGCAGTGAAAGAAGGGAAGAGCAGGCCTGATGGGGTCCAGTGCAGCGACAAGACGACTGAGAGGGCTGGGAGTGACCAGGCTGTGTGGCAGGAGATGTTTCCAGGACTTCCCTTCTGTGAAAAGGCAACAGGTTTTATCTTGTAAGAATGCACGTGTGGGACAAAAAACGTATCTGTTCCCTCTCTTCTCTCCCCGAAAGTGCTTCCCACTTTAAAGGGATTTATGTCAAACTTGGAATGAAGGAAATTCACAGAGAATAAACTGATGACATTAACAGATTATCACAGGTCGGCACTTTTCCTCTTTTTTTTCACTCTCTTGGAGAGAAACGGGTAGCATTCTGTCATTTTTGATATTTGGCCTTCTAACTGGTAGTATCATCATGCAGCATACCTTGGCCAAAATTCCCAGTGGTAAACTCAGCAGGGACTTCTAGTGTGAAGTAAACCCATGGCTCCGAGGGGACAAGAGAACGTAAAAGTCAAGTGTATGTATCTCAGGGCCCCAACTAGTAATAAATATATTTTTACATATATTTTATAGATGACAAGTAATCCAGGAGGATTACAATTAGTTCAAAGAAGAAATATCCTTTTCCTTTTCCCTGCCTTTCTTTTTGTTTATAGTGTTATTCTGTCTTAAACTAAACTACTAGGACATAAGAGATGAACTGTTTATTGATAAGCTGATGAATTTGCCATCTAGCACTTTTACGTAAATTTAATCAGAAACTTTAACATGTAAAATATCATCATGTATTATATTGTGTATCATGTATGTATGTACTGTTAACATGTAAAATATGATGATGGTGATGTTGCTTCTATAGACACTGAGCTCAAAATACTTATAACCAAAGACAATAGTGAAGATTCATCAGTCCAGTCTACCAAGGCATTCCTAGGCTCACAGCTTCCTGTCTGACCATCAGCAAAGCAAAAACAAAAATAGGGAAAAGAGCCTCCTTTTTCTTTTCTGTCCTTGCCAAAGAAATTACTATACTGAAATATCCAGAGTTCAGAAAGAACTTCTCTTTTTGTGGCTTGAGGGTTTGGCTTGACATCCTTTCATTAGATGAGACAAATAGGATTTTATTGAGCCACTAGGGAAGTAAGGACTTCCTGAGCCAGACAAAAGCATTGGATGGGAAGAGGCTATGCATTATAAATTCAGCTACACAAATGAGCACGATCTGATAGGCTCAGATATGAGAAGAGAGGTGGTACTAGGCAATTACAATTATAATCTATTGTGCTGAGGGTTTTTTTTTTAATTCATGAAAGACCCTTGTTATCTGATGTTATATTTTTACACATTTGGAAAAACAGATGAAACCTTTTCATGCTTTTGAAAAGGAAAATACTGTGTATAATCAATATTTTTAAACGATGATAAAATTATCATTTGGTTGTTAATTTATTATTTGAAGCAGAGTAAAGTAATAGACACAGATGACATGTGATCAGAACTGTACTATTTTCTTGTTGATAAGTAGAGAACTATGTTTGGAAAAATTAAGCCATGCTTTTAAAATAAGTGCATTAAAAATACAAAAAAGTTTCTGATTCTAACTTTATAACTGTGGTGGAGTATATAACAGGTGTTATTGTGCATGCTCTTATTAACTTCTTTCTCCAGTCACCTCTCCCAGTCTTACTTTTTCTCTCCAGAGCCCTCAATTTTCCCATACATCCATGTTTCTCCAGCCTCATTATTAACTTTTATTATAAAAATGTACTCAGCTTAACTTTGTCATTAATAGTTAGTTAGTATAGAATAATTCTTTAAATGGGTATATTTTAATTTCTAGAAAGCATTTCTTAATGACCTTGATGTGATCATCCCTCTCTTGAACTGATCAGAAGAAATAATTAACTAGATTTTCTTTGACATTTTCAAAGATACAGACCACTACCTTTTCTTTCTGATGTGTGTCACTTTACTTCTACAAAACTATTTCTGTTCATAAAAGACCTGCTATTGTCTAAAATGACTTTATGAACTTAAAATGCCCGAACAATGCATAGAAAAGCTTTCTGTGCCTAGAATTCAATGAAAGCCTTGTTTCTAATTTGAAGAATACATCGTATTTAAATATCTAACATAAAGGTCATTTGCATAGGGTGATTTCAAAATGAGACTAGGTGACACAGATCAATTTCATGACCAGCAATAACACTAATTTCAACCTTCCACTCATTTAATATGATATGTAAATGCAAGATCTGACACCATCTAAAAAGTTCTTGGGACTTTACCTCCTCTAGATGAAAGGTGTTACCTAAATAAATCTTTAGAGTGCTTGGTTATAATTACTGAGTTTGTCTACTGAGTAGATAATTGCATCACTTGTCGCCTGTCCGACTCAAAACAAGAAAACGGTGAGTCTAAATCTTGCTAAATAATCTACCTACTCAAGTTAGAGTATGACCAAAGGTAGAGACCTGAAGGTAAAAGCCAGGAAACTTGACATGGTGCCATCAACACAGCAGGTCCAAAGACAAGGTCCAAAATGTCTCTCAGTGTCTGTGACAGATGAATTTGCCTGAAGCTGCTGTCCAGTTGAATTCAGAACACTTGTCAGAAGTTAGAGAATTTTTATGTGATGGGATCACCAGAAGGAAAAAAGAATGTACTAATAAACTCTGTCCAAGGGCTATAAGAATAAATCCCACTCCTATTGATTAGTTTGGGATTGGAAAATAAACTACAAAATGTGCTGGCCATCTGTTCTCTGTGAAACTCTGGATGGTTTCTTTGAGATCATCATTAAAAGCAGAATTAAGGGTTCTTACTCATAGAAGTGCAGTTTTAATTGTCCCCTTTATTCTTTACACTTAATAGCATCTCTTCTTCAATGCCTGATCACAGCTTCTTTGGAATGCCTTGGGAAAACGAACCGACAGAAGAAAAGTTTTCAGTAAGAACAGAAGGTACTCAGCAAGAGAAGGGAAAGTTGCAGTGTGATAGGGAGTATGGCTCTTGAGCAGTAATCTGCTGGCCTTATTCCACCCTCTTTCCCTATGGTTTTGGGGTGTGTCTATTAAGGGAATGAGTTTCCTCACTGATGGTTATGTGAGGAGAAAAGAGGTTCTTTGTTGTTCTGCTCCATTTGAACTACAGCAATATATAAGGCCAGTTTCTGCCAGATCTCTATGAGAGGGCTGGGTATACGTTGGAAACAGGTTGAAAGTGGGCGGGTGTAGGGAGGGGATGGAAGCTGATAGGTAAGCTTGTGTGTGTTCCAGATCCAACAGCAGGTTTTGCGAGTTCCAAGACTGGTAACGAGTTTGTTCTCTGAAAGAAGTCTGGGCCTCTGTGTGGATAAAACAAACATTCTAAACTGAAACTCATAAAAGAATAAAAGAATCAAAACATTCTTACTTTCTCTCTGAGAGGTAGATGGAAGGCTTTGGTGTCTGACAGGTGCAGCTTATGAGTAACCTGGATGGCAGCCAGAAGTTCTTGTAAGAACAGACCAAGAAGACCACACCTGGTGACTGAAAACGCTGCCCTCTAACACGACAGATGAAATTAAGCAAAATGCCATACCTACTTCCCACTTTCCACATGAGCTGATTTTCATTAAATGAAGGCTAACACTAAGCATGCAGTTCTAAATCCTGGAGTCTTCCACTGGATACAGAATGTACCAAATTTCATTTGATGAAGATCATACTCTTGCCTGAAATGGAAAGATTCACCTTTCATGTTTATCCTAGTGTTGCTGAAGAATGCCTTTAATGTCCTTTAGTGTCCTTTGCAGGACATTTAGTTAATCTATTTACTTCCTAGGTATAGTTTATTGAATATGGCTTTCCACAGCTGAAAGTATTATGAAAGTCTGCTAAAGGTGGGAGTTATGTGTGCCTAGAAGGTGAATTAAATAAGTCTTCAAAGGAGTCTCTTGAGAAAAAAATCCTCACCATCAAATGCACAATGGAAGAAAGAAAAGGCTCTAGGGAATAGTTGTAAAAAAAAAAAAAAAGAAGAGGAAAGAAAGAAAGAAGAAAAGAAGCTACCTGATAGAAGGGAGCAGAAAGAGAAAGGGGAAGATCTGTGCCAGGAGGTTTCAGAAGAGTCTGCTGATAAGAACATACACGGGTAACTCTGGCTTAAATTTTATTTAAACTATTGACCCACAGTGCCTCTCCTATTTGTTCTTTATGTTCATTTTTGGTCTTTTTCTTTATTTAAATTGCTGTCAATAGTAAACTTCTATGTATAAAGGTACACTATGTATAAAGATTAACAAATGAAAGAACACAATCAAATCATCTCCTATATCTTTTAAAGTATGAGTATTTGAACTTTGTCCTCTGTCCCACACCCTGACAAAGGCTCTAGGTTTTAGATCTTCTATGATTTTTCTGGATGAAAGCCCACATTACTGAGGCTGTCTGCAGTTTAGCTTTCTCCCAGATGATGTTATGGTCCTGTCAGCTATGCTTGTCCATATCCCTGAGTTTCTTCATGAGGATCATGTTGAAAAGCCCAACTCCTAGTGTAACCAACTTGGGGAATATCTGAATCCCCACTGGGTAAATGAAATGCTTTAGACTGAAGAATGAATGATACTGGAAAAATAGATTTTTGGACAAGCATACATTACATATCTTACATATACAGAAATATATGTATGTGAAAAAACATTTTTTTTGTAATGCATACATATTCTCTCCCTCCTCACTGCCTCTCTATTCTACATCTAACATATTCAAGGAATAAAAGTTCAGGATGAAAGGATTTGATTTAATGTGCCTGATGGGAGGATGATACATTAACTTTATTCCCCTCTCCCCAATAGGGAAAAAAGGATAAACCATTATTATGTAGAAAGTAGCTAAGAAAGCAGCTAGAGGCATTATGGCAGAGATTTTCCATCTTCTATAATTAAATCCATTTTCTTTCTTTTTTTTTTCTCTCCAGGCCTGTGCCAGATGACTCCTTAGGTCCCATGAGTAAATTTTATACATCCTCCTGTATAGTAGCCTCAAGATGAACAGAGACAGTCATTAGAAATCTTTAGCCCATGGGGGTTTTGTTATTTACTTTTTAAGAATAATTTGGGAGATATTGTTTTTATCTAAGAACTGCTAATAGAATTTGACCCATGACTCTTATCAGGAACCTACAAGGCATTTACTCCATAATAAAGACAAAGCAACTTCTTTGTCTTCAAAGACCCCCACTCCCAGCCACCAGCATCACCTCGTGTACATTCCTTGATCCCACCCTGGCACACACCGCTTTCATCAATGGCATTTGTGTTGATTGCCTTTCAGAGCTCTAGGCTGCTTTGGGCTCCATGTGGAAGATATGTATTGATTGGTGACAAGAATGAATGCTAGGTTTGGGTTTGCTCCTGTCTTATGAATTAGTATAATTCCGTTTATATTCATATATCCCTAGTTCTATGGCTATGGCAACATTATATTCTAAGCGGATACATAGTGGATTCTCGGGGGAAAAAAAGAAAGAAAAAGTAAAAGAAGGAAGAACTCAGGAATTATCAGAGACAAGAAATCTTCCTCTTTCTCTGTTCCCTAGGAGAGTAACCAGGTATGTACTGATTTAGAGAGCCTTCAAAAAATATATTGTAGTGCTAATGGTCAAAGTTATCATAGATTTCCAATCAATATGTGAAAGAAGAAACAGAATGATTTAAACTTTCCCCTCATAGAAACATTGACATTTCTAGCTGAGTAGGCCAGCTGGCTGTTACACACTTGATCTGTATCCTCTCAGCATTTTCTTTGTGACTTGTGAAGATTAAGTGACCTAACTCCACCTGCTGGATGACTAAGAATTACATTGCCTTGGCTTAGAAAAGCAGACTGGCATCATGAAGTGGACAGCAACCTAAAAGCACAGAGTCTGACAAACTCTTAACTGTGCCCCTTTCTGGCCATGGGAACCACCTCTTAAGGAATGACTGAAGACTCTGGACTGCAGCTTCATCAGTAAAAGAAAAGGGGGCTTGAGCTGATGATCCCTAATGACCCTGTATTCCTAATTCTCTATATTCTGATTTAATTTGAATTAAGGCATCTAGACCGTAGGCTCTCTATTCACATTGGCTACAGGGCTGCACAGGGTACCATATTCTGATTTGCTTCATTGTTAAGGAGAACACTCACAAACTGCCACCATTTTTGTTATCACTCATCCTGGTTCTGCCACTTACCAGATGAGTGATACTGCAGGAAAAACCTTGATCCCTTTAATCCTCATTTCCCTTAAAGACAAGCATAGATGACAATACCTCCCCTCAGGGTAGTTATACAGTTTAAATGGCATTCTAGCAATACCAGGGCCTTTCTTTTTAGCAACTGTGGTATGTGGGGATCTAGCATGATGTAGGGATGACAGAGGCAGAATTGTATGACACTTTGTTTATATTAATTAATGCTGGTATTATGGAGCAACACTGTGAGCAATTCAAACCTGAGTCAAAGGATATTTTAAATAAGAATAATAATGTCACAAGGGAAGAAAAAGCCATTTATCATGTCAGCATATTGCAATTCTTTCCCTGCGACAAACTCTTTCACACCTGGCAACTCAAATCACAGAAAACCACACCCACACAAACACTCATGCACACCTATAAACACACATATGCACATAGAGTATGGCCTAGCCCTCAGTTCAGACCTTGAGGCCTCGACCTATATCGTGTCTAGAACACTCGGTTTCTCATACGCCCGGTGTCCCACAAGTCAACACTGAGAAAGCTGAAGAAGCTACGTATAACTTGGTATCTTGGTATCAAGGATGCTGTTTGTGTTCTCCCTCTCCAAGATGAGATGAAGACTAAAACCACATAGATTCTCCATGTTAAGTAAAGAAAATGTCAAAGGCTAATGATCAAAGAAAGAAAACTCATTTATACTGGTTGGTCCTATTTAAAGAGACCAAAGGGGAAAAATATTAACTGAGAATGGATTTGGCCTTAGGTGCCTAGTTCTTATGAATGGAATCCAGAAAGTCTTCTTTAATTCTGTTCAATTAGAATTAGGACCTCTTACACACATATTATTTCTTGTTCCTCCGATCTATCTCATTTGTCTTAATAATTTGTCTTTTTGTGCCTACTTCTGACATTTCACTCTTCTGCTAATGTATTACTCAGTCTCTAATATTTTCACTCCCCTGTAGATCCCATTTTCCAAGGATTATATAACCTGGGATCAATTACCCTTGGTGCTTACACATACAATATTTATTTTATCCACTTAAAAGAAATACAGTATTTCTCCCACTTTTACATATAAGAAAAGTGAGTCTTTATAAAAAGCAAGAAAGCCATAAATGCTTCCATTGTGTGCTACTGTGTACACAAAAATAATCAGCCCCTCATTTCATATAATTGGGGTAAAAGTCCCCATTTTTGAAAATTGAAATACAAACTTATAGGGCACTCTCAGTAAAGGAGAAAATCATTTCATAATTTAACAGGGTTCATTTTAGTCAAATTCAAAATAAATGTTTCATAAGTACTCGAGGACATTTCTTTTACTTTGCCTGTAACTTCAACTAAGTGGAGATAGTCTATTCTAAAGTTTGAGTAAGAAAGAATATGACAGTCATGATCTCAGGGATCAATTACAGATTACAAATTCACTGGATGAAAGTTACATCCATGTACACACACACACACACACACACACACACATATGTACATGCTAGAACCAAATGCTATAATTGTGATTATTTGATTTTAAAAATGAATTCGAATTTGAAAAATTAATAGTGATAATAGGAGTTAGAGCATGAAGCATGGGCTAATTTAAGATGATGAACATTGGAATCCAAAGGTAAATATCTCAACAATTTGGGTGAGGAGATCTGACAATATATTTAACCTGTCCTAACATCTGGAATAAGTTTTCAATATTTGCATCGGTGAAACCACTAATCGGTTCTGACACAGTTTTCCCAGCTTTATTTCTAAGCACTTATTGAAACACAGTTAAAATAGTATCCATGTGTACCTTGTTCATCCTTGCTACTTTCTATAAAACATGGCTTTGTGTAACCACTGTGGATATGGTCTCATTATTGCTTTCAGAATTTGTTCTACTCTAACTCTGACTTGCATCCCTCATATAAAGTTAGAAACACGTTAGTCCTAGATTTCCATTTTAGAATTGATCTAAAATATCCCATATCCCTCTTCAAATTATTTACTATCTCTGTCAAAACAAACCAAGCTATGATGACATTTTCATATTTTATAAAATATATTTTGCAAAAATATCTTTTCTTTAATCAAAAGTATGACAAACATTTTTAAGAGTTCAGGAAATATTTAAAAGTTTACTGTTAGCATGGTTACATTGTCTTCTAGACATTTCCTTTATATATAAAATGTAATCTCTTTAATCACATAGAAAAAAATTAATATTTTATAAAACTCTTTTGTGGGATGCATTTTCTCCCAATGTATCACAGACATCGCTCCATGGCAATTATTTGCTTCAATGCCATCACTTTGAAAGATTGTATACTATTCCATTTATAAATATATCATGATTTTTAAACTTATCTCCTTTTCTTTGATACTTAGATTATCTCCATTATATTGTTAATATAAGCTGCCCTATAATGATTGTCACTTGCACGTGTCTCTGTACATTTAATTGATTATTTTATGCATAAATTCCTGAAAGGGAGATTGATGTGTTGAACAATTTAAGCTTTTCTAATTTTCTAATTCATATTACTAAATTGTCGTCCAGAATATTTGTATCAGTTATTTTCCTGCCAGCAGAGCGTGCAAACGCCTATTTCCCTCACCCTCTTACCAATACTATTAAGCTCATGACTACGGTACATTATAATTCTGTTGATTATATATATACACATATATGCTATCTAATAGAGGGCTTAAGGACTAAAGTATAAATGTTCATTTAGACTGTCTAGAACACTGTGACAGAGTTATAAGTAGAAAAAGGGATTAATTCTATACTATAAAGACATAAAACCTTTTTCCCTCACACATTCACTTTGTGTTTCAATACTTGTATAGAAGCCCATGCTAACAAAAACAGAATAGCAATGTAGACTTACTCTCATAATTGACAAGTAGATTTCATTCATTTATAGCATCAAACTTGCTTGGGAAGTTAGAATCATTCCCCAAGTTTAAGGTACCACAACAGAATTTGACTATAGTGAGAAGGGGGTTTTATTTGTCTACCCTAGCTAGGTATCTGGTGATAATTCAGAATTCAGAATGCAATTTAAGTGGAATGTTAAATGGTTCAAGTGTGTGTGTGTGTGTGTGCATGTGTGCGTGTGTGTGTGTGTGTGATACAGAAGGAAGAGAGAGACTCATTCACTCAGGTATTTTTCTTTGTATTCTTGATAAACACTTTCTAACTAACACATCAATTCTCTTAATCTCTTTCCAACTTAATCTTCCTCCCCTTTTCTTTATTATCACTGTTCTCACATTGCCCTTTTTTACCCAACCCTGAATTTCCTCCTCTTTGCCTTGCCCTGGCCTTTCCTTTTCATGTATTGTGCAGCTTGCCTTTTTTTTTTTTTTGGACACATTATCTCTATCACATGTCTTTGGAGCATCTGTTGTCTGTTTCTTTTCTTTGTTTGGGCTACTTTTCCCTGTTAAAATTCTTCCTTTTATGGTGACTAGCTTAATTTTAATGCAAATTCCAATGTAACATATTGTCTTTCATTGCTCTCCCATTTCCAGTTGTTTTTGGACACAATCCAGTCACTTGATGTGGCCGGCATTTACCTTTTGTGCCATATTTTCTCCCTTTTGATTGCTTTTTTCCCTTTTCACTGTTAATTCCCTCCTCCTCTTTGATAGTGTTTCCTTTTACGGCACTCATTTGTGGTTGACGAAATTTGTGTGTGTTTTTTTACTCATACCACTCTTTCAGTTTCATTGGTAGTCTTTTTACTTTGCTTTCATAGTCATTTCCATGGCCATTTCCTTCAGGTCTTCTGTTCTCAGTCTTGGTCTATTGTTTCCTGGGATATTCTCTCATCATTTATGATACATACATATGGCGTGGCTTTCAAGAAACATACCATTTTGGTGACAAAAAGTTATGTTTCCCTTTATCAACATACTAATTAGAGCAGAATCACGTGCAGCTAAGGATCTGATATCCATGGGAAGAGTTGGAAATTCCTTGGAATATTGATAATGCCACAGTGAAAGTTCAAAAATACAAAATCCTCATAGCATAGTGCAGAAAGATAAGATTAAGATAAAGATAAATTTGAAACCTAGTCAAATAATGACTCAAGCATTATTATGTCAGGCCTCAGAGTGATTTTAAGTGTCATCTAGCTCATTTTATCATTCCATATCTGAAATCTCTACAATAGTCCAAACAAATAATTATTTAAACATGAATAACTGAATACAGATTAGCCAATTAGATTTTATTCTTTTCCTAATATTAAGTAAAAATTTGTCTCAATGCAGATTTACATTTTGGCTCTAGTTCTACTCAGTAACATCATAAATTAAAAAAAAAAGAAATTAGTTCTTTTGTATCACAGCGATTCAAACATTTGAGAACAGGTGTTTTATCTTTTGTTCTCCAATTTGAAAATTCTTAATCCTAATTAGATATTCTGAGTTTCTCTAATTGACTCTTCCTCAGGTAGACTTTTTGGTATAATTTTACCATCTTTGTCAAATCCTTTACAGTATATTTCTGGTTGCCTAGGTAGGTATTTTATATGTTTCTACTAAAACTGAACACATCAATCTGTAAGGTATTTGAGCAAATAAGAGAATGTCCATCTCTTCCATCAATCAAGAGATCACAGTATTATAATGTTATGTAATATATTATTACATTAGCCTTTTTTGAAATTGAAGCTTATATTGAATTCCTTTACTTTTATATACTGTGTACTATTCTATAGTACTTTTTAGAAATGAGTATGTATTGCACTTAATCTTGCAGATTTTGGCCCACAATTATTAGTTACCAAAATACTTTAAAAAACTGATTTTATCATATTATATATTCAGTCATTCTTTTATTGATTGATGCCAGACTCCATTTATGTTCTTGATAGTGAACAGAACATATTCAAGGGCAGAACTCTGTAAAATTTTATTACAGACCGACAGTCATTCCCTTCCCAATATTCTTTGAATACCACCATTCAATCAGTTTGCAAAACACTTAACTGAAATATCATCTAACCCTACTTGAGCTTTAATCTCATGAAAGCATCTTGTCAAATGCCAATAGATCTAATGCATTTCCCTTATCAACAAGTCTAGTAATTCTTTCAAATTACATTTTATAGGCTTTCTGAACAGGGTAGACAAATCAGCCACATAGAATCTGAACATTCCCATTCAGGTTTGATGTAGGTGAATTTTGTATTTCTTAGCAGTTCATATGGTAACACTATGCCCCTGTTTCCTAGGTTATAAACGCAAACACATGGTTAAGCCTCCTTGATTAGTTGTTCTTCAAGTTCTATGAGAAAGGCATAATATTTTTTTTCTTCTAAACATTTTTTTATGGAGTTTTGGTCATTTTACAATGTGTCAAATTCCAGTGTAGATCACAATTTTTCAGTTATACATGAACATACATATATTCGTTGTCACTCTTCTTTCTCTGGAGAAAGGCATAATATTTTTTATTTTTTTCTTTCCCTCCTTCCTGAGCCAAAACTCACAAGTCCAATAAAAATTTATTTGTCATCCTGTTATAAATATGTATTTCTGAAATCATAGCAATAAATTTTCCATAAAGATACAGCAATCATAACATCTAATGAGATTATTCAATATTCTAATTTTTAAGAATGGAAACTTAAGACTATAAACAGGTTTGCAAGTGCATTTTAAACTATACAAAAAATTGACTACATTTTCTAATCTCAGGTCCACCAAAATGCCTCTTTCATTATCTAGGCATGTGGGCTATTTTATTTGGCTTGATAAATTTTTACCTATTTGTATTGATTATTTGCAGAAATACATAAACAAAAATAGGTAAAGGACTTAAGAAATCAGTATATTGAAGTCTGATTAGGTGCAGAATCACAAAATTGACATAGTAAAGCTGAAAGCAGAACTCCATTGAAGAATATCTTGTCTTTTTATTCAGTATTTTCTGGATTATTACCTGGTATCAATTTAGCAGAGTTTGATGTTGTTTGTTGTTTTTAAATCTTGATTTCAAAATACTTAGGAAAGAATTGTGAATGATAGGATAGCAAACTTCACCTATATCTAGAGAAAATCACACTAAAATAAGATAGTGTTCTTAATTGTCAGTGATGCAATTTTTATTGCTGTGTTTATCTAATTCACTGTGTATAAAGGACAAACTGAAGAAAATGACTAGAAACTCAAAAAAGCAATTTAAATCTTGTCAAAGAACAACTTCTTGAAAGTCTTACAGATGAACCTGCTCACTGAAACTGCTGTTGATAATTGCAGCTCATTATTCATTGAATATTCAGTTTCACGTGGGCCTTACATTGAATTCATGCTTTATTTATTCAAGAATGCAGACATGTGTGGGTTTGTCTGGCAGAACGCTATATAGCAAGTCATTCAGTGGTTCTGTTTACATGGCGCTCCAGGAGCTTCCAGGGAAAGCGCTTACCCTGGGAGAAGAGCCTGCCACATCTTTTGGTTCACACAAGTTAGAAGAAGCGTCAGGTGATGTACAATGTGCTCGATGTCGTTCTCTAGGTTGTGCTGTTGAATTCATGACTGAATCATAAAACAGAAAGGCTGTGACAACATGGTGAAGATGAAAAGAGCTTAGATGTTGAGAGGGTAAAGCATCAGTCGTCTTCAGGTAGGATGTTCTTCAGCAATAAGAGAGAGTACCTTTAGCTATGAAAGAAAGGGGCATGTCTAGAATTGCTAGAATTAGCAAATAAAAATATGAGTGTCCTGCTAAATTTGAATTTTAGATAAGCAGCATTTGTTTCTTAGTAGAAGTTAAGTCTCATATTTGGAACATATTTATACTAATAAAATTGTTGTTCATCTGAAATTCAAATTGAGCTGGGCATTCTGAATTTTATCCGGCAACCGTAGGCATGTGATTAACATTGGCAGTAGCAGTGGAAGGGGTCAGAGCTTTCATTCAGATGTATTTGCCCTTGACATTAGAAAGGTTTGCACAGAATTCAGAAGCAGAATTTCCTCTGATGAGTAGCAATGTCATTGGCACCATCAACGATTTCCTCATATTGGCCTTGAATTTCCAGCCATCAAGTTTTTACAATGCTCTTTGGCTTACTATAAAATCTTTTCTCTTCTTATGTGCATAATTCTAAATAATTTTTATTATGCAATAATTGAACCAGAAAAAGAAATATGTAAGGAAGAATAATAAAATAAAATAAAATATAATAATAAAACACATTCCTGAGCCTATCACCCAACATTGGATAGTACCCACAGAGTGTAATATTATTCCTGTATCCCATTACTTCCTTCCTTAGCATAAACAACTATTCTGAAATTTGAGTTTAACAGTTTCTTGATTTTTTAAAGTAATTTTTCACATGTGTAGGTGTAATTAAACAATATACTATTTAATTTTGTTTATGCCTAAGATTGTACTGCATCTTGCTTTATTTTCTAAGGTCTATGCATGTTGTGACTTGTGCCTTTAATTTATGTACGTTTGTTCATATATAATATTCTATGAGTTAAATCACAACAAATGATTTCACCTTAACCTGTTGATAAATATTTTTAAAATTTCCCCTGTTTATAATTGTTATTATAAAATAATGCTGCCTTGACATTCACTTCTATGTTTCCAGATGTACATGTGAGACTTCATCCTTACACTGTATTAGGTGAGGAATTTCTGACTTAAGAGAATATGGGCATATTCAGTCTTACTAGATGATACCAAATTGTTTTTCAAAGTGATTATACCAATTAAAATCCCACTAGCTGTGTCTAAACCTTTCTCCTTCTCCACATCCACACCAACACTTAATATTTGCAGACTTCTTAATTTTTGCCAATCTGATGGGTATAAAATTATATCTCATTACATGTTAATTTACATGTATCTGCATGCTAATGAAATTGAACAACTTTTCCTATCACATTTTTCTTCTGTGAAAGGCTTTTTTGTTTTCTTTGGAGTTACTCATATTCTATGCATTAATTTAAGAATTGTTATAAATTTTTACAAATAATTCTTTCATACTTATGTTTGTTGCTATGATCTTCAAACTTCAGAACAAGTCTTGAGAGCTGTAGAGCATGTCTTGTTCTTTCTTTATCCTTGACTTTCATTTATCACTTTGAATGTATTTCTTTATACTTTCTCTCACATCTTATTTTGGACACTTAGGCCATTTAGATTTTGGTATCCTCTATTTCTATAATAGTAGTTTCCTCTGATTGTCACTTTTGGTATTTACCTGCTTCGCATCTATGGCTTCATATCCTTCATTGGCTTTGGTATGTTTTTAACTAGCTTGAATGGTATCTTTTCTCCATTGTCTCTGTCATCTTCTTATAAGGTTCTTATTATACATATGTTATGCCTTTTCTTATCCTATCACATACATGTACACACACACAAACACACATTTTATTTATTGATATTCTTATCCTTCTCTGCTGCAGTTTGAATAACTTTTTATTTTTAGATTGAACATATAAATTCCTTAATAATAGAACACAAATTTGCTTAATCTTCTGTTTAAGGCATGGGGTTTGCAATTTCATTAATTATATACTTATTGACAATTCTATTTGTTTATATTTAAAAAGTTTGACTGGTTTTTGTTTTCACATCTCAGCTTAAGTATTGGTAATTGGCTCTAAGAAAACACTACGGTTTTCTGGCATCATCTAAATGTAAATTCTTTCTAACTCTCTTGCAAGCCCAATTATATCCTAAACATAATTATTTTGATAACATATCTATGATGTTTTTGCACTTCAAAGGGGACCCATTAAAAATATTCACCTTTTTCATATCTGGAATAGAAATCTGTGATTACTTATTCTTCTTATTTTAGGTTAAATCTCTCTTTTTGAGAGGCCTCTCCTGCCTCCCAGATTAGGTTAATCCTCTTTGTGTACTGTTCTTGCATTTTCCTAATGCTTCTCACAAAATTATTTAAGATTGCTTTTTTGATAAACCTTAAAGTCATTGCAGCCATTAGCCATATACCTTTATTCTAGCTCATAGGTTATGATATGTAGGAAAATTACTTAAGTTAGCTTCTTGAGTTGAGTTTGCATAAATTTAATTCAATGGGTTTTGGCAGCTATGTTTTTTCTCTAGTAGTAACAGTAGCAAAAGGGGATATCATCACATGACACCAAAATCAAGGAAGTAGAATATGTCCAATGCCATAGTTTAGCAGAAAGGTGACATCATGAGAGCTCCCTGACATTTCAGGAGAATTTGAAGGAGACTGGAGTTCCTGAAGAAAGACAAACAGAGCTAAAGAAGTAATGACTTCATGTTCTGTGTTATCTTTAGGTTTCTGTGTCCTGGAAAACACAAGTAATTTAATCACAGCCATTTGGAAGGGGATTATTTCACTAAACTAGTAAATTGAGTGTTCTTATCACAGCATACTATTGCCTCACATTTAACAATTTTCATGCAATCTGTCAGTGACCTTATTGGTATTTCCATTTTCTACTGAAAATAAGCAAAAGTGTAGCATAAAACAATGACCATAATTCTATCAACCAGCTTCAAAACATACTGAGTTTCAATAGGCAGTATATGGTTTAGAGAAACAGTCTTTGCAAGTTATTACATAATAGATTTTAGATTTTTTGATAGAATTAGAATATACCTGATGAAAGGCAGGAAAAGACAGAGGGGTCCTCTCGAAGAGCTGAAGTTTTACTTCAGCTACTCTCTCATCTCATCTTTATGATGTAGGGTTTTTTTTTCATATTTTCTTTGCTTTGTTGTAAATCACAAGTCTCTTCTCATGTTTTATCATATTTTCTCAGTTTTTTTCTAATGTGAATTCCATGAATTTCATTTTTCATTCTCTTTGGTATAATCATTTCCCCTTTTAACTATTTGTTGAATTTGAGGTTCTATGTCTTTTATGGACCTTATGATTATGGAAGATTATACATGGTTTCCTTAGCCAAAGATGATGCATTTCTCAGCTTAGAATATCTACTCCTGCATAGACAGGAGTGGAATAAGTTTGTGAGAATGGCAACAGAAACTACACTCTTGGCCACTACACTAGGGCTTAGCAATGCCCTGGTAAGCCACAGCTTGAGCAGATCATGCTGTTCCTTTCCCCTGCATTTGTCTGCAAATAGTGTCTCTCCCTTGAACTAGGAATAAGGAAGAATTATCACAGCATGAGAGAAATTATGCGGAAGCCCTGGCAATGCTAACATTAAAGCAGAAATCTTCTTCTTTGTGGGGGAAATGATCTGGAAATACTTCCCCCTTATTAAGTGGGGCCAAAAGTTAGCCAAAATAAGAGATACTCTGTGGGGATACTGATGACATTGGTGGTGACAGCTTCAATAAGTGGTGGTTATCTTTTTCCAGAGACTATATCCTATAAAAGCCCAAAGTATTATATAAAGACTTGCTAAGGGGATATGAGGTAAGATTAATGAGGAATACCAGTAGTTCCTTAATAAACATGGCTTCCCTTTTCAAGGTATATTAATAATATCTACTAAGTCTAGAATAACTCATTTCAAGTATGTCAGTTCATCTACATTTCTAACACCTTGCACACACAAAAATATCATTTAATACTGGAGGTAATTTTAAAATATCTCTACATTTAGAATGAGACTGTCACTTGACTGGTCAGTAAGGTTTGCCATTTATTTTATTTTTCTCATTGCATATAGTAGAATTGTGACTATGAATAACTTTTCAATAAATATAAATATAAAAATATGTATTATCTAAATGTAGATGGAAAAAAAACTTCACTACCTATAAATAATCTTAATTTATATTTTTTGGAACTCAAAAGCATTGTTCAGTTTTAAAATACCCTTACACATAATGGATATAAATGTGTAAGCATAGTATATATACATTGAAAAAGCTGTGGCATCTTTTACTGTTTCTGTAATTAATATTGCAAAATATTTTTTTAAAAGCTACTATCCTGATGTAGAAATTAGGTAAAAGGTATATGAGTTGAAATTAATTTAACTGTGTAAGATAATTAGGGTTTATTTTTTTCATGGCTCTGGGATCTGCATTACAAATCGAGACCTGAATGAAAACTAAATATTTACCCAGTCAAAATAAAAATATCATACTGCCCACTTCACTTAACATTTGGATGAATGACTTTGTAAATTTTGGAGGTATTATCACCAGGATCAAGCTGGGCTCTTACAGAACAGGAGCAGAAAGGTTCTTGGTGTGCTCTAAGTAAGCTTTTCTTATTACTCTTGGAAAATTTGACATTTTAAATAGTGTTTTTAGAAGTTTATAAAGCCAAATCATTTCTCCATCAGTGGTTGTCTGTGTCATTCTAGAAACAGAACCAAGCAAACTCAAAGCATATTTTCTTTTTCATTTAAAAATGTCTAACATAATTAGTCTGGACACATCCTGTTTGTGGACATGATAAGAAGCAGTGTAAGACATCTGGCAATTCACTAGTTTCATTTAAAAAAGGCCAGATTAAGGCAAACGGTAATTTCTAGATTTAAAGTAAAAAAAAAAAATCCTCCTTTCTCAGTGTTTTCTGTACTTCAAATGGACAAAAGTATACTTATTAACTATAACTGTTAATGATGAAGGAGATATTTATCGAACACTCTATGAACATAAACTAAAAGGATACATAAACTAAAAAGATTTCACTGATTTTCATGCAGTTAATTTTAAGTCAGTTCTGAAACTGGTGAAACCAAAAACAGAAAGCAAAAAGACCTAAGGGCTAGAAGAGTCATCATTAGACTAAAATTAGAAAACATCTAATTAGAGGTTTAATCAGCACCACATCTTACAAATCATTAACTATATTTTAAACATCTGCATATCCAATGACAGGTGAGTCTTCCATAATCATTACCTGGATAATTCAGATTCTGCAACAGATCATTGCATACTCTGATACTACGATTACTTTGTATATATCTAGTGCTTTCTGTTATACAATATATTTCACATAACTATCATTTTTGTGCCTTTTGTCAAACCTGTGGTGGAGGCAGGAACTTTGAAAAGAACAGATGAGGAGAATAGGGTCAAAGAAACCAAATAATTTTCCTAAGTCATTAATAATTAAGAATCCAGCTACTCTGAATCTACAGATTTCTCATTGCCAACATGTTGACTGCTAAATTAATTGATTCACCAATTACACTACCTCAAACTTCTGATTTGCTTTGGCTCTGCAAACTTAAGATATCTAATAAGTAAAAACAAACAAGAGAAAGAACTCCATATTTTTAAATAATAAGGTTAAAAAATAAAACCTGATATAAAAATCTCAATTTGATATAAACTCAAAGCTGAAATTCTTTTTTTGTCTTGTTGTCACAAATCTTCACTCCTATCCCATCCCCACACCCCAATACACACATCCCCTTCCATTTACTTATTTCTCTAATTAGAGATGGAACTAATCATGTCAAAATGGCTTCTGGCTGATTTATTTTATCTCTCTTGTTTTATCTCTCTTATCCCTCTTGTTTCAGCTCCTATGGTATATGATCATGGGTTCAATACGTAAGCTTTCTTCTGACTCTTTTTATTATGGTTGATTTTTTTCTTCTTGTTTAATAGAATAAGGAATGTGCTGGATTCTAATCAATTTTCCTTGTGTTTATTTATGTTGTCTTCTCTGAGTTTAGGCTACTAGTTTATTTTAAAAATACACTGAGATTAATTACAAAGCATTTAACTCTCCTGTGAAATTTAACATGAATGCTTTGGGGACAGAAAGAGGAATTCATTCTTAAACATCATTGTCTTACAGGGTACATTTCCATGTTTGCTGGAACTCTAAAGTTGCTGATTCCTGTGCAAACTTTATAGAATATACTTTCTATCAGAACCTGGCAACCTTCACAGTCCAACTGCTCAATCATTTTCTCCAGTTTTGCTTTTTAAAATTTTTTTTGTTTTTTTAATATACAATACAATTATTCTGATTGCTAAGTGAATATGTTTTTCTAAATGCTTAATGATTTCTATTCAAATTTAACTAAGATAAAAAGCTTACTGGTGTACATTTTTGCTTGGACTTGTTTTTGGAGTCAAAGTAAATGAGTAAATTGTCCTTAAAGAGCCAATTTAAGGGACTAAATGGGATACCAGGTGAGAAAACTATGACACCTCTCTGAGTCTTTCTGTGATTTACCTTTTCTCTTCACCTTTGTTACAAAAGGAAGATTTATCATATAGATTGTACCAAATAAGAAGGATGGACAAGTAATATTTTCATTATATAGAGAAAATAAGAACTGGCAAAAACCTTAAAGATAAGTTAGACCTTCATTTTACACATGAAATCTCAGATGACTAGATCAAGTACACATAGATAGTACACTCTAAGAACTGGTACAGAAACCAAGGTCATGTAGATTCACACAGGTCACTCTTTCTCCTGGTATACTACATGTGATATACATCTTTTGTTGAAGTAACATAGATAATCAAGAGAGGTAGAAGACAAAGCACTATCAATAACAGTTCATCTCCCTAACTTGACAAGTATCACTGTTTGTAAATATGAAACATGTACCTTCCAAAGACCATAGCATACAAATGGAAGGTACTATTTTTATTTAGGTAGACTGCTTTTTTAAGGAAAGAGATGTCAGCTTGAAATAATTTCTTATTTTCCATACACATAGAAAATTGGAGGTGAGAGTTATAGGATTTAGCAGATTAACAAAATTCTTATTACTTGCTTGGGTGGAGTAGATAATCTATCAAAGCAGCAGAAAGAAAACTTATAGGAGGGAAGAAAATGTAAAGAATGAGAAGATACAATATTCACACGAACCATGTGTCTGTATCTGAGTATTTAAGTTGTAAAATTATTATTATTTTTCTTGATAACAAAATTGGCAGTACAAAGAGAATTATTTCATATCCTTAACTATTTGGAACCTACTGTAGATGAAAGACAGATTTTTTGAATAACAATTTTTTTAAAAATTTCCAAGAAGTTCACTCAAACAAAGGTCTACTGATTTACTCTTGTGAAGCTACATGTTACCAATTCTTGTTCTTAGGGCAAATTAAAAAAGAAAATCCTGGAATTCTAAAAATGGTGACCCACTTTGAAATCCTATACAAAGAATCAGAGTGATGTAGAACTGCAGAGGCCTTAGAGATAATTTATTGCCACCCCTTCATTTTCCAGACTAGAAATGTGAGGTTCAGAAAGGTTAAATGATTTGGCCAAGGTCATAGGACTAATAACAAAAGGAGAGAGAGTCTAGGATCTAAGATCTTGTTTCCTGTTCTAAGTAAGTCTGTTTGGAAAAATTATAGTTCTCCAAGGTAACAAAAACAGTGGTAGAAATGAAGAGTATGACTTAACGTTGTAAGTTTGATCTAATTTACTAAACAATAGGAACAATAGCAAGCGATTTTTAGAGCTAGAGTTGGGGAACAATGTTTAAAAGCATTACCACAACTTCTAAATAACAGATTATGTTATTGCAAGAAGTCAATGTGGTTATTTATTCTAGCAAAAACAAACGTACTAAATCATAAAGAACATGCATTGCTTAATTAACAACTAGCCTGTCAAAACAAGAGAGTTGGGAAGTTGTTGGTTTTCACATTTAAGGGGATAAAACACAATGTAAGCATTGAGTATCCATGGTTTACATATAGCTTGTTTCCATAGGAGTTGTTTATTTTATTCCAATGATCTTATGGAACATTTGTGATGTAGGTATTTAGTTGGTTTTTAATTGGCATACCGCCAATTTAGAAACAGCTTTTCTAACTCTTACTCTTTTTTTTGTATCTTCTATTCATCTTGTTTCCTTTTGATATAATGGTATCTGTCATCTTCCTAAAAGGGATATTGATAGGGATTTAGGAGAGGATGTTTTCCAAATTAACTTGGGGAAAGTACCATATATGCACAAATTATTGTTGTTAATTCACAAATTTAAAAAACACCCATAATACTCCTAATTTATTATTTCTACAAGGTTGATACTATATATACCTTCAGTTACACATGAAAAACAGAATACTATGTATAGAGCCCATAAAATAATCAATCTTAGAACTTTCCACAATTATTTACTAGTATGGAGTGTTTTAACTGGTTATTCTGTGTAATTTTAACTGATTCCCCCAACTGTTTCCATTAAAATTCTGTTTAATCCTAAAACCTAAAGCTGAGGTAAAAATGCATCTAATATTAGTAGTTTTTAAATTGTGAATTCCATTTGAGAAATTTTTGCAAGACATTAGAAATATTTTATATTATAAAAGTACATAGAAATCCTCATTTTGAAGGATACTCAAGTGTTTGAAACAGTTAAGAATTCAGAAGTAAGAAAAAAGGAAATTTTTTAAAATCCAGGGACAAGAATTCGTATACTTCATTTACGGTAAACCACATAAATATTTAATCAGAAATTCCATCTTTTCATAAAACATAACATTCCAATGAGCTTGACAGACCATTTGGTTGCTTACAGTATAGTAAGCTAAGAAGAATTTAGATAGAAAAGCAAGAGTTTGATAGAGGTAGTCACAGTGGAACAAGAGAAAAAAGTAGTATGCAAAACCTGGCATGAAATTTAAAAATCAACAAATAAAATTTTTAAATTAAAAAAAAAAAGAGAGTTCAGAGCAAAAATATTTTGAGGTTACTTAATATAGGAACAAATGGCTTCCACATAACTTTTGAACAAAGTATAGCGTAGCATTTAGACAAATAATAGATGTTTTTCCTGCCTATTTAAATACGCTTTTGTCAAGTTGATAATAAAACTCTGATCTGACCAAGTACATTAGTGCTTCATTTTAGAGTTTGTGCCAATCCATATAAGTCAATTATTCAAATCCCTAAAATGGGTCAGCATAGTAGAAGCAGCATCATGAGAGTCAGGTCTGGG
Source organism: Vicugna pacos (assembly GCF_048564905.1). Lineage (NCBI taxonomy): Eukaryota > Metazoa > Chordata > Mammalia > Artiodactyla > Camelidae > Vicugna > Vicugna pacos. Next base: position 80,123,304 of record NC_132987.1, read on the forward strand.
TTTGAAATCTAATTCTGTCACTTTAATAGCTGTACCAACACTGACATGTTTCTTAAATTCTATGAGCCTATATTTCTCATTCATAAAATGAAGATAAAAAATAACATACAGGATGGGCTTGTTTCAGTGATGACATTTTTATATAAGGCATTTAGCATTCTGCTAACTATATACTAAAACTTAATCTTTTCCTGATTAGCTTTCAAAATTCTATTTCAATCATTTTAATTTTTTTTCAAACTCATGACAAATTTCTATATTTTTTCTAAACTGTTACGCTGCTTATATGTATTCCCTGTCATTGTTATAGACATTAGCTATGCTTCAGTATAGTTTTAATATAATAGTATCAAGAGAAACCCCTGAAGTACATAGCACTATTTTATACCTCACTTAATTACCCAAGGTTAACAAGAATATTGTCAATTTGTTTATGTATTTATGTGTGTATGCATTTTTAAAAAGGCTTTTAATCTCTTCCCTGTTAGTCATCACCATATTGCTAATAGTGGACATATCTTCAATAATTTCTTTATCTTTCTGTTGTGTTTTTTTCTAATTTGCTTAGAGTTTAGAAAACTAAATTTGATAGTGAAAGTCCAAAGTTTGTCTCTGTGTGCATTTGTGTATGTGTGTGTGTGTTGGGGATGGGGCAGGAAATGTGTCAGTTCATGAGCATTTGTTATTGTTCTTATTTGTTTGCTTGAACATGGAATACATATTTTGGCTTCTCTGATAATTTGTGTCTGGGTTCCTGTGCTCTGTTCCCGATACAATAATTTGATTACTTCTTCGTAGGTGAGAGTTTAGTATAAATATAATTTAAAGAGGGATACAGTGCTAGCCATTGGTTGAGTCTATGTAAAGTCTAACTGGACTTATTAATTCAATTAGAAAAATAAATTGAGCCAATTTATTTTATTTAATTGGAGGTATTCATTAAAAACTTCTGAGTTGGCAAATCCATATACTTTTCAGAATGTTCTCTGTATCTACTCACAAATTTTAGTCTGTTACAGGGGAAAAACAGTTCTAGAATGTAACAAAAGTAGATTTCCCTAAGAAGAACTTCTAACAAAAAATTGCATTTTGCCTTGGTTCTCTGATCAAGAACAAATTGCATTTCTTTTAGAGATGACCTTCCACCACTTTCATTCTCTTAATGTCTTTATAGATTGCATTGCCACCGACTGGCAGCCTCCAATATGGCAGCCATGCTTTGAGTCCACAAACTAAGCCTATCTTTTTAACAGAAGCTTGGTCATTGATATTGTTGGAAATATACTCTAAAATTCAAAATATGTATGATGTAGTGACAGGTATTAAATATACTTGGACTTTATTTTTAAAAATAAATAAAATGGAGCCTCCATACATTTCTAACTTCATTTTAGGATTGAAGAAATAGCTTTTATTTTACAACTTTCTGCCGTGACTTTTATAGTATTACATTGTAATAAACCTTATTTGTTGATAGATAAGAAGCTTCCTTCTCCTTCTGTTGGTTTGATGAAATAAAATTACAAGAAATAATAACCAAATTATGTATTCTGTTGATTTTAGGTTTAGAAAGTTAGAATGTGTTCTGAATTAGATTTGAAACAGAGTTAGTTTTAATTCATAATTCAGAAATATCTGCTTTAGGCAAATTAAAAACAAATCAAATGCAAAGGGACTCTTCTGACTAAAGAAAAGCACTTGCCTCCAAAGTGATGAGATGTGGTGTCCACTCTGAAGACATAAAATAAGTCCTCAGCCTACTTTTAACATAATGGCTATAGAACTTAGATCATTCTGTAAATATCTAAATTCAGTGGGGTTGGGGGAAGCGCTTGAAGTAAATTTACATCTTATAGTTGAAGCACAAATACATTTATTGGCAACACTTAATTATTATGGACTATGAAACTTTGTTCATGTCTAAAGTAACTTATTAAACATAATTAATGGGTTTATTCCCTTCTTCCCAAAAATTTCAACTTGGAGTAAGTGAAATTAAGTTATAAAATTGCACTTAGGAAATCAATGAATGCGTTGGAAAGCAACCTCAAAAAGGTGACTTCAACCTTCTCTTTTCAGAGCTAGGTACAATAAAATAAATAGTAAGAACATAATGCATATAAACATTCACTTCCACCTTCATGTTGAGAAAGGCCACTTTTTAAAATGCATTTTCTCACTTTTTACCTAAATGCTAATGCACTGGCTGCTTTGCTATATTTTTTATATTACTGTAGAAGTATTTTCTAGCAATAAGATATCTTAACCAACCCCTTTTTTAATTTTCCAACTTCTGCTCTTTCTTTTCAAAATATATTTTACACTCTGTTTTTGCACTTCTCTTTCATCTTCAATCCATAACAGCTTTCTCCGGAATTACATAACTTTCATTAAGGAAGAAAAATATGTATTTGTTTTCTTGTAAAATAGACTCAATATGCAATAAATCATATCAAGAAGAAAATGTATTTAAATATTAAAATTACTTTTCTCAAATTTTTTTCTTATTCTTGCTTTCCCTCAAAATAAAAAAATACACCATTTTTCTGTTTGAATGAGATACCTATTGAATTATATCATAGTTAAATATACTAGGAATGAGCAGTGGTGTGTGCAATCTACTCTTAATGATCATACACTCTTGTTGAATACATTTTAGAGACTTGATGGCATTGTATTACATCATTTTATTTCTTTCATGGACAAAGTTACCATGGTCTTTAAGTTTATGAGACCACTGAAGAAAGTTGTGAATACTCCTGTTTAAAATAATGCCCACAGAAATTTCATTGTCTCCCTCAAATCCACTTCACTTGGCTTAGGTAAAAACTGTATCCTTGAGGGTGCAAGAATGGCTTAAATAAATGGAAGATGACAATATGTTTTGTTACAGAATGATGTGTAAGTTGTTCACTTGAGAAATACCACCACCAACAAGAACATGGATTATAATAAAAATTCAGTGTAATTGTAAATGCCCCACATAAAAAGGCATATTCGCTCTACTAAGTAATTGTTTGTTCTGATACCTATATGGATTAGGCCTTTCAAGAATCTCAAATGGCTCCACAATGTTGAAGACTGGGTAGGTACACTGGAACACTTAGAGCAGATATTGTCACAAGATTATCTGGTGGATTGGTCAACTCTTACACAGCATCCTGTGATTCAGGCAAATGTCCCAAGTACTTTTCTTTTCGAAAAATTTAAATATGTATTATATAGACCTGATAAGTTAATAGAAAACTTTCCACTTACACTCCTGCATAGTTGTTGAATTTGTCTTTTCTGTTTTCTTACTTCAGTACAGATGACACCTAACAGTAATACTAACAAAACAGCAAGCAATTAAAAGAAAAGTGTATTCATTCTGTGCAAGTGTAAATCACAAACTTTGAAAATTTACCAAATTGTTGATTATTCTGACTGTGTAAATCAGAAGTCCAAAACGATGAGAGAAGTCCAAAAAACTGAGATTTCCTCCTCACATTCCCAGTTAAGTCTGTATGATGCAAACTAAAAGCATTCTTTCAACATATTCTAGTTAACTGATTTAATAACAAAATTTTTGCTGACTTGAAAAAATAATTTTCTTAGATAATTCAGTCACAGAATAAAACTGTGGGGTGAAAAAACTTGGTGAAGACACTGTACCTTAATTACAGAATCTTCACTGAGCATTTCCAGGACCGGTGTCCTCTGCCTTTTATAGGCCAAAATTGACTTGAGTGCTTAGGTGCACCTATACATTTTTCAGTTTATTGGGTATTGCTTGAGCATCTGATAAAGCCACTACACAGCTGAGAAACATGTTGCTCTGTTACATCCCCTGTAGTAATAATTTTTTATCTTAAAGTACTTGAAAGTACATTAAATACTCAGTATGAAAAGTTTTGGTCTTCAGCTTATTCAATCTCTAAATAGCCTTTGACCCAGTTTGTCAGTCACTTTCTCTTTTTGAAATATGTTTCCTGTTTTTGTTTTTTGTTTTTTCTTCACTTAGCTGCCAAGACTCCAAATTCTTCTAACATCTGTCTACATCCTTGATCTCTCTTTCTTTGTCTTTTCTGGCTCCTCCCATTCTTCTCATCTTTCAAATTTAGTATTCCTGGGGATTTTATCCTTAACCTTCATTCTTCATCTTTACTCACCTCCTAGGCTATCACTTTACCTCTCATGGCTATAAGTACCTTATCTATACCAGCAACCTGTCAGATTTCTATCTTCGGCTCCAAACCATTTGCCTGGCCTCCAGACTCTATTTCCAACTGCTGATTCATCAATACTTAAATGTCTCACAGGCTTCTCAAACTTTAATATGACCAAAACCAAACTCTTAATTTTTCTCTCTAAATTTATCTTCTTTCTTTGATCTCTGCTTCATGAAATGGCATCACAGTCATCTACTTGCTCAGGCCAAATATATTATCAGCCTTGACTTCTACCTTTTCTCACACCCAAGAGACTTGTTCATTTCTTTAAGTACAGCTCTAACTTAAAGTATATCCCAAGTCCAACCACTGTTACTAACTTATTCTAGACATCTTTTTTCTTTCCAATATATTGTCTATTAGTGTCCAGAGAAGTCCTTTTAAAACAGAAGTCAGATCATGGAACTCCTCCACTTGTAAACTTCCAATGGTCTTCTGTGATAATGAACAGAAAATCCAAAGTCCCCTGCCACAGCCTGCATGGCCCTACATGAAATGGTCCTTGAAATTATGTCTCTAATTTCATCTACTACTTTCTTTCCCACCTCCTCAAGCAACCACTCTCTTTTGCTATTTCTTATACGCAAGACCAGAATATTTCTGGCTTATGGCCCTGGTATTTGCTGGTCCTTTGCCTGGAAGTTTTCTCTCCAAATACTGAATGACTTGCTTTTTTACTTAATTTAATCTGCGCTCAGGTATTAACCCCACCGAGTTCCTCCTTGACCACCGTATATAAAACAGCACTCTCATTTTCTCTCTAAATTGTTTTATCTACATCTTTACTAACACTGTTAGAGTGCATGTTGTTTGATGATTTCCATCTTCCTAAACATGAATGCATCAAGACCTTAATCTACATTATTTAATAATACTGCCCAAACATGTGCCTGGTGCATAGCAGGTACTTAATACATATTAGTTGAATGAATGAGTGAATCCTAAGCACAAACGCATTTCCAATTAGAGGCTTACTCAAAAGTACATTGCTCTAAACACATAGACAACTAAAGTCACATGCAGCAAACCACATGCAATTTAACAATAATAGCATTTCTCTGTAGTTTTAACAAAAGCCCCAAATGTTTGAGCAATTTTATGTGAAGAAGCAAGCAACATTGGTTTTTCATTTTTCTCAGCCATTGTAATTATTATAGTTCATAACTGTTGTAACATCCAGCTTTCCTTGTTCTTAAAGTTAAAATGATGATTGAGGACTAATCAACCTGAATTTTCTTCCTAATCTTTAATTTTTTTTACAAAGGTCTAAGTGTAGATAATTTTATGATACATTTTTACCACTACCATTCATAAGGTATTTATTTTTAATGTTTCTTTGTCTGTATGTTAGCTTGCTAGGACTGCCATAACAAAATACCACAGGCTAGGTGGCTTGAACAAAAATTTATTTTCTCACAGCTCTGACAACTGGAAGACCAAGACAAAGTATCAGCAGACTTGGTATCTTTTGAGGCCTCTCTCGTTGGCTCGCAGACCTAGCCACTTTCACACTGTGTCTTCACATGGTCTTTCCTCTGTGTGTGCAGATGCCTGGTGTCTCCCTGTGTATTCAATTTTGTTTCTTCTTATAAAGATAGCAGTCATATTGAATAAAGCCTAACCCTAAAGGCCTCATTTTAACTGAATCACCTCTTTAAAGGTTCTTTCTACAAATATAGTGACATTCTGAGGTACCAAAGTTTACGGTTTCAACATACAAATTTGGAAGGACACATGTTAGCTCATAACACTCTATAATCCAAATTTTATAAACATTGCACCTGCTTTTTTCTTGTCACATCATAGTTTGTTATGTGCATTCCAGAATGCAAATATCCTTGTCAGAGATAACTCCCTAGGATAATTTCATTCAGTGTGATAAATATTTTTAGAGATCATGTAATCAACAAGTATGTTAGACTGCAGGGGACAAATGAAATGGTAGTTGGTCTCAGGGGATTATGGGAAGGAGAGCAGACATGGCCAACTTGGAGTTCTGAAATCACCTTTTCCTGAATTCACCTCCCAAATCATCCTGCCTCATAAAGTTTATTGTTGGTTAGTATCTGTGATAGACAGAATTTTGGACACTTGACCTTTGCCGTGGTGCCACCCCTGTGAATATATTATGATATATGGTGAAAATAACTTTGCAAATGTAATTAAGGTTAATAATCAATTGACTTTAAGATGGGAAGATTAGCCTGAATTATCCAGGTAGGCCAAATGTAATTCCTTGAATCTTTAAAGGCAAAGCATTCTGTCTCAGCTGAGGAGAGAAGAGGAAGTAAGAGATTTGAGCATGAGAAGTACTCTGTGAATGTCACAGGCTTAAAGAAGGAGGAGGGTGTGTGAGAGGGAATGTGGGCAGCCTGGAAGAGCTGAGGATGACTCCTGGCCACCAACCAGCAAGGAAAAAGGACCTTAGTACTACAGCAGAAAGAACTGGATTCTATCCAACTTCATTGATCCTGGAAGTTGATTCCTACCAGATCCTGCAGATAAGAGCCTAGCCAGATAGTACTTTGATTTTTGCCTTGTGAAAACCTGAGCAGAGAACCCAGTTGAGTTATTCCATGCATCTGACTGATATAACTGTGAGCTCATAAATTTATGTTGCTTAACATTAATTTGTTAAGTCTGTGGCCCTGTGTTACAGCAACAATAGAAAACTACTGTGATAACTTGATACTCAACAAAATTTAAGTAAACTCAGATAACCCCTGGTTGTGGGGTTTCTAATTTTCTGTGGGGTCAAGGAGAGAAACAGTTATCTTTTTCTATAGATGAAACTTCATCCTGTTAGGCAGAAGTTTGTGAAATCTGTTTCTAACTTTTTTGATTTATTTGTCCATGCATTCTTTAACTCATTAATTTAATTATTTATTCAACAAATGTGCACAGATGCCTAGAACATGCAAAAGACTACATTAAATGTTGGCAATATGGTAGAGATTCAAAAATTGCATAGTTCCTGTCCACGTATACTGACATTCTACTGGGAAATGTAGAAATTAAATGAATAATTTTACTTAATGTGGTGCAGAGTTATAAAATGGCCCACAATGACTTATGCCTTCTTGAGTCCATGCCCTGTGCATTATGATATTTCTGCTCCTGCCAACAAAAGGTGAATTCTGTCCCTCCACCCCTTTAAATCTAGGCTGGCTTTGTAACATACTTTGTTGGCTAACAGAATGAAACAGAAGTTTAGTGTGTGAATTCTGGACCCCAGGTCTTGAGATGCCTTATAGTTTCTGTTCTTGCTTTCATAGAATGCTGTCCTAAGACTCCCATGATCTAAGAAAACCAGGAGATGTAAGAAAACCATACTGGAGAATGAGAGGCCATCAGTCAGCACCAACTTCCAGACAAGTGAATAAAGTCAGTTTGTCTAGTTGAGTGAGCCTGGGGTAGATCAGCAGATAAAACAGCTGACCAACCTATAAAATGTGAGCAATAATATATTTTTTTGTTCCTGTTTATTTTGAAGCCATTGAATCTGGGAGAGATTGCTACAAAGGAGTAGGTAAGTGATATACATAATCTATTAAATAATTAAAATTGGGTTATTTGTTACAAAGGAGAATTATTAAGAAAGTTTTGTTCAAGATGAACTAAGAGATGGAAGTTGAATTCTAAAGGATGAGTAAGAATTTGCAAGGTGAAGCATGTGTATGTTGGTGAGGGGGTAGGTTGAAAGGGTAGCAAATCATTCAAAGAAGAACAAATAATATAATCTGGAGTAGAAGTCACAAACGTGAGAAATTAAAAGAACTGAAAAGAGGTGTACATTACTGGACACCAGGAACCACGGAAGACAGCAGTAAGAAATAAGGACAGTGACATTATGGTGGAAATTTTATTAGGTATTACGAGACATGTAAGTTAAAAGGCATGGTCATTCCCCTAAAAAAGCATGCTATAGCAGCACTGATGGATATGTTTAGACATACTATAATACAAACCAGGGTGAAATAGGTAATTTACCGTAACACCAAAGGACTTTAAGAATAGAAGATAGAAGTAATTTATCAAACTGCTTATGAGATTATCCTGACTGTAGCATTTAACCAAGCACCCCAGGGACTGTCCACTGGGCCAACTACCTCTAAAGTATTTATAGTCCCCAGTTTGGCATAAAGAAGCAAATATTTCACTTTTTAGAAGTTTTTTCCCCCTCTAACCAAAACATTTTTAAGAAGCCTGGAACAACGTAGGGGTATAGAAGTATTTTCGAAGTCACGGAGTTCTAAGAATCTCAGTGATTACTTAGTTTAATTCTTTCATTTTGTAGATGAAGAAGCATCTTTCAGAAGGTAGACTGATCGATCTGCACTGAGTTTTCAAGCTAGATAATGATGGCAGCAGAGAATCCAGGTCAGTTGAATTTTGTTTCTACATTTTTACTAAGATTTGCTTCTGTTGGCTATTCAGCTGCCTCAGACTTGAGGGGCACTTGGTCAGGTACTTCTCACTACTCTTTAAAGTAGACTTGCCTCATTAGGTTTGCATCTAAGAATGTCATTAATGTAAAAATCACTATTATGCCCATTTTGGGTCGCTCAGTTAATGGTTACTGGGACAGTTAACAATGAACTTTATCCTGCGTATTGATGTTCCCATTTCCTTTAAGCCCTCCTTACCCAGCTGACTTAGGGGGAATTTGGAAATCTCATCACTTCCAGGTGGTATGACTTCAGTTGCCAAATGCTCCTTTAGGCAATGTTCTGTGTAATGAGACACCTTCCCAAAGTGCTTGAAATGTCTTTAAAAATTTGTAATTCACTGGAAGAAACAAAAAAGATACAAATATATTTTCAAGGCCAAACTTTTTCTCAGTGTTCTGTGGAGTATTTTCTATTTAGCGTCTTTACATTTTGTTAAATGGGAGATGTAGCTGGACAACGTCGAATGGAGAAAAGACCTCTTAACTACCACTGTGAGCATTTGGGTATTTTCCTGGACTGTTTTTCAATGGGAGACCTGGCCAGGGAAGTGCTGACAATGTTCCATTTTAACTATTAAAAAAAAAAATATGTTAGCAGCAGAATCACATTCTTATTTGTTGCTGTAAGTATGGACATTTTCTTTACTGTCATTTTCAATTCTTGAATACTAGAGAGTTCTTACTTCCTAAAGGGGATCATTTGAAGGAGGAATTTTTTTTGTCTATTTCAGACAAGGGCTAATTTTTCTCAGATTCTGTTCATGCAAAACTTACTGCATGAAAGAATAAAGAAATCAAGATAAGGGTAACTGTCAGCAGAAAATGGTTTCTTTCCACGTTTCCTTGTACTCGCTGACTGCCAGTAAGGATCTGTAGTGCACATTTCTTTTGTCTGTCTTGCTACACCTAACATTCCAATGCAACAGAAGTGAGATGAAGGATAGCCTAGCTTGATGCCTTTTCAAAATTATAAAATCCTGAAAGTCATTCATTTAGACAGACATATGTAGACAATATCCTGCTTTTAGTGAAACTGATGCATGCAGCCCTGAATGCAAACATATAGGGAGAGCAACAAAGAAAGAAATATGGTATTTCACATTTGAAGCTTTCACATGGCTTTTGTGCTTTGTGTAAGTTCTGAATTCATTATCAAATACATTCTTTCAAAATCGACTCAAAGAGCTGCCAAAGGATAATTTAGGGAGGGGAGAAACAAAGTGAAAACACAGTTGTTTAGAGTTTAAACAATATATCATTTTCGAATAAAATGTCTATAGTAAATTGCAGATTAAGGGAGAAAATGATTATGTTCTGTGATTGAGTTTCTAAAGCCACAGGGCTTTTGTGATGAGAAGGGGCATCTACATACAATGGAAATGAAGGCTGAAAATGTGTGTAATCATACAGTTTTGTTTTGAAGTGTTTTGTGTATGATTCTGTGTGTGTGTGTGTGTGTGTGTGTATGTTTCAGAAGGCATTGTTTTAATTGCCTACATAACTTCTCTTATCAACCTATCTGGGTCCAATAGTACTAACATTTTGCTCACCTTTCAACTTCTTTAAATTTTCTCCCTGGTTTGAAACAACATAAATTTGGCTTCCTCATCAAGAAGTTCATTTAGCTGCGGCTTGATTGCAAGTAATTTGCCCTAAGTAGTTCCATCTTTTAATTGTCTGTGCCTTTTTCCAATCTATAAACTGTAACTTCAGGCAGGCCATTTTTGTCTTACTATTTCCCCCTAGAAAAGCATGTCTAATAACCCCCCATCCGGTGGCTTTAGGCATCCCTCTCCACATGAACAGAAGGAATAGGATTTTCATGCAGCTCTAATTGATTTACAAAATAAATCCCCCCAATTTTTTGTATCTGGAAAGAGGTAAATCAAATATGAGCCACAGAATTTAATGTTGTGTCTTTTGCTATTTTTAAGAGGAAGACATAGAAAGGAAAGGCGAACATCAGTACCTATGACTACTAAGGTCAACAGCAAGAAAGTTCTGGTTTACATAAGAGATACTGTAAAAGGAAAGGTTTTTGTGTTTTGTTTTGTTTTTCCCAATACCAGTTCGGATATTCCTCAAATTCTTATTTTATTCTGAAACTAAAGAAAGGTATTCTGGCCATTTTGAACTGGCATAATTTTCTCTAATGGAGACAAAAAATAAGACATCATTACATTTCAAGTCCATGCATAAAACACTCTTTTTAGGATAATCTTATTGAAGCTCGAAGATATAAGATACTATTTCCAGATCCGTTTATTTCTTGCAATTAATGCATTTTACCTAAAGTACACCATAAATGTATTAGTTAGATAGCAGTATATTGATGGATAAACCATTCTAAACATGTAAACTACATCTTTCTGATCGGTACTTTTTGTTTACTTTATTCTGAAACTAACTGATAAAATGTAAAATATTTCTTTTCCTCCCCAAAATATAAAGAGCAATTAATGTATCTTCATTCCTTTATTTATACTTTTAGTAAGTACCAGACACTTTCTTAATCTCTTTGTTCTCTAACCAAATGAGCATCTTCCCTGCATTCTTGCTTTAGAGACCATAGTGGGCCTATCAAATATTTGAATTCTACAGTTCTAAAAAAAGTAGTTAACAGCAGACCTATTGCCAGCATGACTCTGACTTCAGAAAGATTAGGGATCCAGGGATTAGCATTTTAACATTTCATTATAAACCCAAGGTTAGATCATTGACTAACTATTTAATTAATTATTTCCTATCACATTCTTTACAAAAAAGAAAAATGTAATTTGAAAGAAACGTCATTAGGATAAGAAAAATTCTTTACCTATGTTAGGATGTTTAGTTTACCATTTAGTTTAAATACACTTTCTTAAAGATCAGCCAAGTGAGATCAAGCTACAGTTTACTTTAACTTTTCGTCCTAACTAGTAGGCTAAAGACCTTGAGTGTTTTATTTTCCTACAGAATGTTTGGAACACCAAGCTTAACAACCAGAAACTCTTTGAGTAAAAGCATCAGTCTTTTACTACTCCTTTTTTTCAGAAATTAAGAAATAAAAAGTAAAATTTGCTTTATCAGTTATTAAAGTGATGACTGATTTCAATTCTACTTTGATTCAGAGTTCACTTCTGGGCTAGTATTCTCTTATCTAATCTAGGTCTTTCTCTCTGAGCATACTGTTAGTCTACCTTCTATAAACTTACGATTTTTTTTCCCTTTGTAAATTTTAGCATTATAAAAGCAAGATCTATGGGCTGGATTCACAAAAGGATTCCACTTGGTATACTTAAGGTCAAGTTACTGTCAAGTTTATGACAGTTCTGCTAGTGATACAGAAACTTGCCATGTAGAAAGATTAGATAACAACACTACAGCCCTTCCTCACAGTGATGCAGAGATGCAGATCTGTCCCAAGGGATCTGGGCCCATAGAAATACAACTGTTTTAAATAAATATCACGTCCTAACACGTAAGTATATGTTTCACAATGTCTGAGACCTAGCCATGTTATCTATAGACATAATCTTTTGGAAAATAATAACTAGAATGCTAATTCATTCATTCATTCATTTACTCATTCAACAAAAACTTACTAAGTACTTACCATGTACAAGGCCTAAAAGTTACAGAGAAGAACACAGTAGGCAAGGTTAGAAGCTTCACGAGACAAATATTTTAGTGGGAAAGACTGAGATCGATTATTAATTGTGTGATGGTAGCTTTGTTTGGATGATTGTAAGTGGATTCCTTAACAAAGTTTAGTTAAGGCCAGTAGCCATAAAAGGACAACATTTCAGTGAAGTCTGAAATGTAAGAAATAGCCAGGTAAATAAGATTATTTCAGTCCAAGATTAAAAGCACACCTACCACAATGTGATCTACCATTTATAGAATCACAGGACCCACTGTCAAGTACCACTGTAGTTGTTTTTATACCATGGACCTTTTATTTTACTCCAAGTTGCCTTAGCTATTTTTGTTTTTTCCCTATTATCTACTATTGTCTTAACTTTCCTATCCAAAATCAAACTGGGCAGTGGAAGTTGAGAGGAACAACGATAATTTTTTTTTCACACTGCCAAATCAGTATATAAGTAAAAGTTTTTTTTTTTAATTTCTAATGCCCATAAACTAACTGTCAGCTAAATGAGACCAGAGATAAACCTCCTGCTTCCTTTGCAGCCCACATTATACACCTAAGGGATGCTTAGTTGTCACAACACAAAATCCACATAAGCTTATTACAGTGAAAATTGTTTAAATGAGCAAATAAATAGATTTACTAGACACTATAGTCAAGAAATTATGCAGATAATGTGTTACTAATACACAAAAAACTTATACGTAGAGTCTTTGACATTTGAAAAATATAAATTATTTAAAATAAATAATTTCATGTTTAGAACAGAAATTAGCACCTGATCTCAAATTTTCACTTTTATCCATGCAGATCGTCTTTCAAACCCACTGGACAGGTTGAAATATGTGTAAAATGAATTCTTGGGAGTGCTGAGGCTTTTCACTGGCAAGTCTCACAACATGGTTATTTTTGGATCAGCATCAGAGTTTGGGGGATATTATCTGACTATTCAAACAACTTAGATAATAGGTGGCGAACATCGCAGATCTTGTTTCTTATCAACTCTGCCCCGAATTAAAATACCAGGAAAGCAATAATATTTTCCTCTGAGTCATGTATTTTTCTGTTGGTTTAAGTGTCTTTTTATTTTTTTATTTTCTAAAAATGTCTGCAGCTCAAGGTATCTGACAAAAAAATTTCTTTGAATCTGCACTTGATTATTAGTCTCACTTACTCTGTGCAACAGCAAGGATCCTATTTTCTTGGAAATATTTGAGACAGCCTCATGGTGAGCTATAACGTTATTAATGTTGCTTGATATTTGCTTTGACAGCTGCTCTGTACTCTCTTTAATCATCTTCATCATGGTCTGTAGCTCTTTTTTTCCCTCCATTTCACTTTTGCCTATGCTGCTTAGAGAGGATGATGCACGCAGAAAACCTGATAAATCCTCTTTCCCTTCACAATCACCCAGATTTTTCTGTTCTACAGACTTAACTTCATTCCTTCATTCTCACATTTATTTATGCAATAAATATGTATTTCAACACTTATCAAATGCAAGGCCCCAGGTGAGGAGATATTACAGAGATGATATATGAAAACATAATTTATGCTTTTAATAAATATATTGATAAATGTAATTCATTAACAAATGTCTTAATGCACATTTAAGATTTTACAAACTTAGCCTGGCTAAGACAGGCTAACAACAGGGTAGTAGCCTGTGACAGATCCTTAACACAGAAGCTAAGAGTGTGGGTTCTGCAGTGAAACAGATGGGGATTTGAATCCTGACTTCACAACTTACTAGCTAAATGATGCTGTATAAACTGTTAAGCTACTTAATATCTTCCCATTTATCCCCAAACTTTAGTTTTCTTGTCTGTTTAGTGGGAATGGAATAATATGATACCTTTTTTAGTGAGGAGTAAATAAATGTAAGGCCTAGGTCATAATCAAATCAAATAAGTGACAATAGTGATTATGATGGAAAGAGTGTTAATAAATATGATACAATAATAATGACTAATAAAATTAATTATAATAATAAGGTAAAGCTCATGATAAATAAAGATTTAGAAATCATGGAAAGTGAAACTAGAGGTATGACAAGGGGGAATCTTGCCTTGAGGCAGCAACTGACATGAGCTGTCACAGTTGAATACATTGCCTAATCCAGTATGTTGCTAATTAGAGAGACTGGAAAGAAGTTCTTGCCATCAATGAAGAATCTCAAAATAAATACCCTAAACCAACAGCATAGCGTATATTTCTTCACTTAACCCCTACATCAACCCAATAAGCTAAGTAATTCCCTTCCCTACACTTTAGTCACCATTTTATAGGTGAGCAACTGAGGCACAGAGTAGGTAAATCACTCTTTCCACTCTCAGCTAGGAATGAGGGGAGCAAGAATATTAACACAGATTAGCTTTCCAACAAAATACAGTAGTCCGCCTTTATACACAGTTTTGCTTTCCAAAGTTTCAGTTATCTGCAGTCTTCCACAGTCCGAAAATATAAAAATTAAAATTTCCAAAAATAAACAGTTTAAAAGTTTTAAATTGCACAGTTCTGAGTATCGTGATGAAATCTTGCAGTCCTGCTCTTTTCCACCCAGAACATGGAACTTGTGTCCAGCAGATCCCGCCTGCAGGTCACTACGTAACCGGCTCAGTAATCAGATCAGCTGTGGCTGCATGGCGGTGCTCGTGTTCACAGCACCAGTACTTTACTTAGTAATGGCCCAAATACATAAGAGCAGTGATGCTGGCAATTCAGATATTCTCTTATGTGCCTAATTTATAAATTAAACTTTATCTTAGGTATATATTATAGAAAAAATAGTATATTAGGGTTCAGTTCTGTTTGTGGTTTCAGGCTCCACTAAGGGTCTTGGAAGGTAAGCCCTTTGAATGAGGGGTGACTACAGTATGTTCCTTATCAGGAGAACGTACCTTCAGTTTAGCTCACATTATGTCCCAGCACACAGTGCAGTCCCTGGAACTACTAGGTTGTGGGATAAATTGCTTCACATTCATGTTTGTTCAACAACTGGTGCTGATCCTTTGTAGGGGCTGACCCTGATGGCAAAGGTAAAGTCTGTGCTTTGCATGGTAAGTAGTAGAGTCTTTAAGTAGGGACTTAGGAACCTAGCTGTGTTGTTCATAGCTGATTGAAGGGGCAGATACTGGCTGAGAAAAGCAATATAGAAGATATTTCTGTGTATTTAGAAGATAAGAAATGAAGCTTTGGAGGAGGCAGGTAGTAATGGAGATGATTAGGATTGACTAGATGGGGAGATGTAAGGCAGTGGTTTTTGGGGATGACTATGAGTAGCAGTGCTGTTAAAATAGCATGTACTGTTTTAAAACAACAAAAAGAAGGAATGCAGACAAAAGGAAGAAGGGAAAAGTTATTGTGGGATGTAAAGCAAAGCATTTTGAATTTTAAACTGTTGTCTTTTGAGTAGTTGGGAAAATATCTAAATATTCAGGAAGCAGTTAGAAATGGAGTATTGGAGCTCAGGAGTATAGTAAGGTTGTAAATGCAAATTTGAAAGTTTGAGTATTGAGGTGATATTTATAAAATGAAATAATGGAATTTCTAAGGGAGCTTCCATTTTTATTATAAAGGCTAATTTTTTTTTATTTCTTCAGGTTAAGTCATAGCTCAGAAGAGGTGTAATCACAGGAAAGTCTTAGCTGAACTTTGTTCCCTGGCTAAAAACAAGACTTGAAATTCAAATATGCTTATGAAACGCAAAAACATTTCATTTACTCACGAGCACTAAAAATCAAGGCTTAATCTCTTAGTTAAACAAATAATTAGCTCTGGAAATAATAGTTTAAACAAGCTAACTAATGGATGTTAAAATTTTCCTTTTCTGCTGAGGACTTCAGCTTTATTCAGGCTTCAGACTTCATATACACAAAATGTTGAATATACTTTGATTCTGCCAATATGAAAAGGAGGCTGCTCTCTAAGTATCATGAATGGAAGTTCACTGTCTTTGGCATTGCCAGAATTTTCTCTTTCTATAAGGATATGCAAGCTTATCAAGGAAAATTCCTTCTAGACAGCTCCAGGATTTGCTACTTCTCAATGTTGCTGGTAAAGGGAATAAACATCTCAACTGAGACGCAGCATTTTGCCTCTTAGGGAACAGATGTGTTGCTGTTTGCATAGCTTCCAGGGGTTCTGCCAACTAGTGGGCCTTATTGTGGAAAATAACATTGGAAGCTCTTTCAGACACACTGCTGGGAGTCAGGCTTAGATCTGCTGCTCCATGTACAGCAGCTTTTACTGTGTGTAGTTATATTTTAGGAACCGTAATTATCCTGGAAACTTAATAAATCTGTTAAACAGAGCTGTGTTCAAACAGAATTAGGTGAGAGCTTTAGATCTAATTGAGATTTCCAGAGATTATTTTCAGGTATTGAAAATGAGTAAGTACAAACCAAATATATCATTGCGCTCTCCATTATAATAGTGAGGGATACATAAAGAAAATTTTATGGTATGATGTTTTATAAAAATGGTTATGGAGAAATGTTATTTTATTTTTCATAAAAATTAATGTGACAGGATAACATTTTTAGTGATTATAACCCCAACTCCTATATATTTATTGTCATTAAGCACTAAATTGGGAATTAATGGATTTAATTCTTTTTTTTTTTTTTTAGTAAAGTACTACCTAAAAACAGCAAATAAAAACCCTAGTATCTTATGTGAAGTTATTGGGGACTGTTTACAAGACACATTCACAATTATTCACAGGAAATGAGAGATCACCAGGACTGAGTCAGTGATTTTGATGTAATGCCTCTGGCAAATAACTCCAGAGCACAAACACAGGCTTATCCTGAACATGTGGCAACAGGTTCTGCTTTATTGGGAAGACTGCATTTCTCAGTGATAGCATTGAGCGTTATCTTATACAGTGTTTTCCTAATTAATTTTCATTGTGCTGCTCAGTAGCTAATTAATCTGAATAAAAGATAAATGTCTCAGGGTTTATTTTAACTTGGACTAGTTGACTGACAAGACTGGAGATACTAGTCAGCATCTCATTTGGTAGAAGAGGCCAGAACAGCCTCAGGCAGGCTGTCCTGACCCCCTTACTCTCTTCTAGAAATGTCTTATCACGTGGCAGGAATGATGGCTCTACCCAGCAACTCACTCAATTTTTTAGCATTTTTGAAACCGATATTCTTCATGCCCATTAAGGGTACACATTGAAAGACTGTTCAATAATTAATAGTTGAATGGTCAGAAAGAGTACCTAAGAACACAGAGATATGTCCTTTTCCCCTCTTATCCTTGCTTTCCAGCACGTACCACCAAATTAACTAAGTTTTATGGTCTGTATATATTCATTGATAAAAATGCATGGGAAATCGTTTTTTGCACTCTTAATCAGCACACAATTTGTTAGTGCTACTAGTAATGCCACTTCTACTAGTGTACATCAAGAATATAATGTCAACCTTCTGCCCTTAAAATCCCCCTGGTAATCACTGGGAGAAAGCCAGTGGATCTGTACTTAATTAGAGCTTCTGTTCCTCTTTAATCTTCCTTCTCCCCAGCCCTCCCCTGATGGAGGAGCTGATCTGTGGACAAAGCTACTTGATATTTCTGGCTCAGTGAGCATTCTGCTAGTGCAGTTGTGACTAAAACAGCAGTACAATGAACAATGACAATAACAGCTTCCTCCCAGAATTCTCAATTAGAGATTGTGAGGACAAACTCTTGCCACGATAATGTGACTGATGGAATGTCATCAGGAAGAAGAAAAGAAATGAGAGAGACAAAGTAAATCAAAATTACTTGAAAAAAAATTTTAAAGAATGGAGAAACAGATTTTTGAAAGAAGTACCTAAAAAAGAAAATGACCCCCACAAAGAAGGCTTATTATTATTATTTCTGATATATGTATTTTTAAGATGTATTCTTTCCTTTCTACCACCTAATTTTGAGAGCAATAGTCAAAGTTCACATGAGAGGTTCTAGAAGTAAAGAATTAAATAAGAAATATATTTATAAAACGTAAGCTTTTTAGAAGGCTTCAGCTGGGATGAAAAAAGCCTATGTTTAGTTTCTAACTCAAGTATTTGTTATTAAAAACAACTGTTCGATATGGTTTACTAGAACCATTCTGTTTCATTAGATCCTAAGGTATACTAATATTATGCAAGCATATTTGCTTTCAAAGTCCCTTTTCTGAAATCATTTTCCCACAATGTTCTGTCCATGTTCATTTCTACCAATACGTTGCTGCTTATAAAATATTATCCACCATGCTAAAGCGACTGTCAAACTATCAATGTCTACAGTCTAAGATAAGATTTGTGTGATATACACATGGGGTTTAAGTTAGATGTATACATTACAAAATAGCTCCCTGATGCTTATAGATACAGTTCTGTTTCTTACCTAGAAACCTAAAACATTAGGGAATGTAGAAACCTAGAGTAAAATGGCATGTATGGTCAGCAGTTTACCATTAAATTGGACTGTGGCCTAGGAAAGTCAATGGATGTGTTTTGATAGAGTACATGTATAACCTTAATGAATTTGCCATTATCCTGCTCTCAGGTTTTCAGATTTAGAATCCTGATTGCTTTAGCATACTGAGCATGGGTTGCTTTCAGGGTTAGCCTCACATTCAATAAAGTCACAGAGACTGATGTATAAAGACAGAAAGCCAATGTCTTATTTTACAATGAGAATTTAAACCATCACACAGATTATAATACTTTTACCAGTGTAACCATATCTGTTTCTGAAAGCAGATCCTATTAGAAAGCAAATTACATTCAGAAATTTGTTTGATGTGTGCAGCATTAAGTCACAGGCCTTTAATACCATTTATGCCTAACTCTGGTTTTGAAAAAGCATTCATTGTTTAAGAACATACTCTCTTCTGGGTCAGAAGAGTGGATAGGGCATGACAATGCTTTTCTGGTTGTCTCTCTTTTCTGTGCTTCCAAGACTGACAAATCACCTTCTAATATATTATTTACTTGATATATTAATATGTTCAATCCAGTTACAGTTTGTCTTGAAGGTTTGGGAGCCATTATTTTTAAGATGATTTTGCTGATCTGGAATATATTGAATTAAACATTTAGTTCAGAGGGCAGTCTTAATCCCTTTATTTCCACAGTCTTAGGTGTATCTTTATGGTACCTCATAGTTAAATTCCGAAACACAAATGATTATTTTTAATAAATATGTAAATTTATCTACTTATTGCCTTTTTATAAACACTGTCCTTGAAAAGAAGCTAGTCTGTGTGACTCATAGAACAGGGACTGTGCCTGTCATGTTTATTATTATCTCTCCAGTGCCAACTTTAATATAAGCTTATGGTAAGCACTGAATTGAAATTTGTTGAATAAATTAACATTAGTATTAATTTTATTAGGTGGGTACTGAAAGCAATAGCTTTCTTATCTCCCTAATTATTAATTAATATTTATTAAGGCACAAGGATGCTTAAAACATGTAAAGAAAAGCTGACCCCCTCACAAATGTAGCCTAGGTAAACCGCATACTAAGGTTTGTCGTACGTCATATTTCTTGGACGTATTTGACATCCTGTCATGAAGAAAGAAAATTATCTTCGGGGGGAGGGTAGAGCTCAGTGGTAGAGTGTGTGCTTAGCATGCACAAAGTCCTGGGTTTAATCCTCAGAACCTCCAGGTAAAATAAATAAATAGATAATACCTCCCCCTAGAAAAAAACCCACAAACAAACAAACAAAAAAGAAAATTATCTTAAATGATGAAGGACAAACTCAGTGCTTACAATTGATAGTAATTCACTCCTCTGAAATTATTTTCTAAATTAGTTAAGCCCCTAATTTATTTAAGTTCATTACATTTATTTTACTTGGCCCATCCAGATTTAAGCTTCTTGAATGTAGAAATGGTGACTTTAAATTTTTTGGGGGGGGGGCGGGTGTGAGGGGTGTCCACAGTTCCAAATGTAGTACTGGGGAGAAAGAATAGTGCCAATAATAGTTTCTTATTTAACTGAATCTTTTATTTTTGACTTATCATTTGTCCAGTGGGCTTTCTAATATGAGTCCTTTGTGATAAAAAGAGTGGTTGGACAAACCTGTTTCTGAACTTTATTTCAGGGAAGATATATGACCCAATGTGAGAGTGCAACTACAGACTAGACACTGAGAGATGCTCCTTCTATTCTGTTTTGAATTTGTTATGGCCTAAGTCTATTCCATTAACTGCACACTACTCCATACCTTAGAAAACCATTCAGGTCATTTATATACGTACATGTAGAACCTTGAAGGTACTGTGAACTTTAGATAAAGTTTTCGCATTTTCTATCTGGCCTCTTCCTCCTATCACATATAAAATGGATAAATGAAGAGAAAATAAAGGTGTTGTAAATGTCTAATCTTGCACAAAGGCAAGGGCAGAAGGCAACTGTGACAGATGGCTAAAACATATCTTAACCTCATCAATCAAGGAGTATATTTTCCCATATTTTTCATTGTCTCCAAATTGCAACTTTATTCAATACTTAGAATTGAATTTTATTTTATTTTATTTTATTCAATTCTTAGCTAGTTAATTAGTTTTCTTTGAGAGAAATCTGTAATCAAAAGTTATATATAAATGGATAAATATTCAGATGATAGGTCTAGCTGTTAATTAATTGATCATGTTTACAAGTATTAATAACATGTTCTTTTGGATTAGTATGATTTCTTCATGAATATACATGGGAACATCCAGTTGCATATATAGGAGTCATATTTTAATTATCTTTAATGTCATCCAGATTACAACCTCTTCCTCTGAAACAAACACCTATTTCTAAGCAAAAGCTCCCTATAGGTTATGTTATTGATAATCATGTTTTGCTACTGATTGTAAATAGAACTTTGGAGAACATGTAACAAGCCATATATAGGACTTAAATCCCTTCCTTTGCTGCAATTCCTGCTATTGAGCATCCAGACATTATTATAATTTCCTGTGGTTATTAAGATTCTTGAAAATTCTTCTAGTTTCTTGGATGAAAGTGTTGGAATGTGTGTGTTGCTTTATTGTTTTTTTCTTAATAGTACATTGAATGTTCTTTTGTCTGGTATTATTTTGTTGGTATTTTTAATAATGTACTAATCTCTATTCCTTTTCTGAAAGTTTAAAAAAATAAAGCCACCAAGGACGAGGTATTAAAGACCAAAGTCAGAACGGAAGTGGAAAGAGAAGATGTAGGATGTAGGATGTGAATGAAGGCACGTGTGCATCTCTAATCAAAGTTTTTGATCTCTAGGGTAAATATATAAAATACTCCAGTTGCTATACAAATACTTAATCAACAATGAGTGTATTTTTTTTTAACAGTGTTGAGGGAGAAATTGAAATAGGGGAGTTTGATAAAGAGGTTAAGTTTCCCTAATATTTCACTCATGAATTACAGTGATAAATATATTTGGGAGTCTAAATTCTATATAGAGCTCTTGAAACTAAGACTTTTGGCAGCTAATTGTTCTCAGAAGTGCAGGAATTCATGTGTATAACCTGCGTTCTTCTGAATTCATCTGTGGTTTTTTTTCTATGATGGTGGTATGGATTAAGGTGAATCTATGATCATCTTCCTTTCCCATTACCTTTCTTTCTTCATGGATGGAGGGAGATTTACTGCCTATCAACAGTGATTTAGCTGTTTTCACAAGAACCAAACTGGTCTCTCTAGAAATCCAGAATCCAGAGAATATCCTGTGACTTACTTAGATGAAAGAGTCATCTGGGATGAGGGAAGATATAAGTGGATACTTTGACTAACTAGAATGGCTCCTAACTAGAATGGTTCTATATGACTCCTCAGACAAACAAGGTCATGTCCAAGATCAGTTTAAGCTTCTATCTGATTTAAGCAAAGTGATCTGTGAAAATTCTTAGAGACGAATGGTTTTCATAGAAGTATGCAAGTCATAAACTCATATATATGTGTGTGTATTTCACATTAAAATTAATGATTATAATGAAACTTTTTTAATTCAACAAGTTATGATTAAAGAATATGATTTGTCTGAAAAGCATAATTCCCTATAAATCAGTTCACATAAAGAAACATTCAGGCAGCATATTTTATAACCTTACTAATAATGGCCAGTTTTAGAAGAATGCACTTAAGTGTAAGTGAAAATTAAAAATTAACATGTAAATGATAAATAACACTTTAATGACATTCTGATTCTTGTATATAACAATTGGTAGAGATTTTGGTCTTTTCTTCCCCTTTCTTTCCTCCTTCCTTCCTTCTTTCCTTCCTTCCTTCATTTTTCCTTTCTTCTCTCCTCTTCCTCCTCCTCCTCTTTATTTTATTAAAACTCCAACTATAAAAGTGATAATTAGGAAGCTCCATGAAGATATGTTCCATTTATTCTAAATCCCATTAATATGTAGCATTTTCACTTTGAATTAAATGAAATATAATTGCCAGAAAAAAAATAATGGCCTTATGCAT
The DNA here is from genome assembly GCF_048564905.1 of Vicugna pacos. Taxonomy (NCBI): domain Eukaryota; kingdom Metazoa; phylum Chordata; class Mammalia; order Artiodactyla; family Camelidae; genus Vicugna; species Vicugna pacos. Next base: position 80,146,051 of record NC_132987.1, read on the forward strand.
TAGACTTGAAATAAAAATACTAGAGAAAAATATTGGGAAAAAAACTTCTTGATGTGGATCTTGGCAATGGTTTTTTTTTTTGACATCAAAAGCAAAGGCAACATATCAAAAATAAACAAGTGTGATTATATCAAACTCAGAAGCTTCTGCACAACAAAGGAAACCATTGACAAAATGAAAAGGCAAACTCTGCAAAGGAAGAAAATATTTTCTGATAATATCTGATAAGGAGTTAATATCCAAAATATTTAAAGAACTCACAATACTCAATAGCAAAACAAACAAACAAACAAACAAACAACAACAACAAAAAAACTGATTCAAAAATGGGCAAAACACCTGAATAGAAATTTCTCAAAGAAGACATACAAAGGGCCAACAGGTATGTGAAAAGATGCTCAGCATCCCTAATCATCATGGAAATGCAAATCAAAACCACAAAGAGATGTTATTTCATACCTGTTAGAATGGCTATTACCAAAAAGAACAAGTAATAACAAATGCTGAAGAGAATGTGTAAAAATAGGAACCCTTGTATACTGTTGGTGGGAATGTAAACTTGTACAGCCACTATGGAAAACAGTATAGTTCCCTCAAAAAAAGTTAAAAAATAGAACTGTCATATCATCCAGCAACTCTGCTTCTGGGTATATATCCAAAGGTAATGAAATCAGGACTCAGAAAGATATCTGCATTCCCATGATCACTGCTGCGTTATTCACAGTAGCCAAGATATGGGAACAATCTAACAGTCTATCATGGGTGAATGGATAAGTATGTGGTATACATATGTAATGGAATATCATTCAGCCATGGGAAAGAAGGAACTCCTGCCAAGTGCAACAGCATGGGTAAAACTTGATGGTATTATGCTAAGAAATGAAATAAGCCAGAGAAAGACAAGTACTGTACGGTATCATATATGGAATCTTAAAAAAAAAAAAGGTCAAACTAATAGAAACAGAGAGTAGAAAAGTGGTTGCTAGGGGCAAGGAATAGGTGAAATAAGGAGGAATTGGTAAAAAGGTATAAAATTTCAGGTATAAGATCAATCAGATCTTAGGATCTAATGTATAACATGATCACTGTAGTCGATAACACTATATTGTATAACTGAAATTTGTTATGAGCGTTCTCACAAAAAAAAAGGTAAATATGTGAGGGGATGGATGTGTTAATTACCTAGATGGAAGGAATCTTTCTACAATATATACATATATCAAATCATCACATGTACAATTTAAACACCTAACTATTTCATGTGTCAGTTATATCTCAATTTAGCTGAAGAAAAAAAGAAAATACTATTGATCAGCCCACTTGAAGAAAATTTTCTGTTGGCTTGGATAAGTCAGTCTTCAAGTGAGTTGATTAACTTTTCTGAAATATATAAAAACCAAAGGGATAAGCAAAATTAAATATAAAGTTGCTTCAAAAATTGTTCAGTTTTTATGTGATTATTAAGGTACTTGTATATGAAGAAATTTGTTCAAGGAAGCTCTTGAAGATTTTTGACTCAAGGAATACAGGAAAGCAGACAGCTGCAGTGAGACTTTCATAAGGAATATGAATATTTGCTCTGCTTGTTTAAACTCATGGGAAACAATCAAACAATTTTGAACAGGCATGATTTCCTCAAATTCTGAGTTCTACATTTTTTGCAGGTATGCATATGTATTCTTAGTCTCCACATAGGATAAGTAATAGTCATTCATTTTTAAATTTTATTTTACTTATTCCTTTGCCTCCATTTAGTTCAAATACTTTCAAAAAACAAATGATATTTTATCATGTACATTCTTTAAAAAAATTGATGGTAGTGGAATTGCTATCTATTCATTTAAATGTGCATATTTTATATACACATTGTTATTATAATTTCAAGGTGCTAAAAGTAAATCTATAAAAGAACAATTATCATTTCTAATAAATGTCCTCTAAATGTTACAGCAAGTCAATTAAATTCACTTAAGCAAGCATTTAATGAATGTTTAATATATATGTGGTAGGCATTGGGCTTATAAAGATAACTAAAACATATTTTCTTTCCTGTGTTCCAACCTAAAGGAGGGGCTTTGAGATGAAGGAAATCTCAAGGGGAAAATGAAGATTAAGAATATAACAACTGGCACTCCCATCAAGTGGCTCTTAGAAAAAACCTACCAACCAAGGGCTCTCTGTAAAGGCTGCTGACTTTCTACAGATGTTGGCAGGACTGGATGTATAAAATGCGTGGGTAAGTGAAATATGAACATGGTGACCACTTGTTAAAAAGTTATTAAGAATTTCAAGATGGCAGCAGTAGAGCACTGACCAAATGTAAAGCCCTTCTAGTGCCCGTCCATAAAGCTAGCCCTGAGGTTAGATTTGCTCTTACTCAGCCTTTAGTTTCTTTTAGTATACTTTTATTGACTGATGCATTAATTTCATAAAAATGTTTAGGTGTCTCTGGGGCCCAAAGAGCATATATCATGACAGAATTGTTTTCTGGCAATCTTCTAGCTGTATATGGCATGCAGCAAAAATGAAAACTACAAAGAAAAAATGAAAAACCCACAGCTGCCTTCTATTATACTTTTCTGTAGGGCTTCACTGGAAATAGAGATCTAAGAATAACTGAAGTGTTTATTTTTACTTCATTATTCTTTCATTTGAAAAGGAGTAAAGTATAACATGCTAACCTATGTTAAGGAATAAAATTGAGATGCCAAAGGGGATTTCAAACATCCTTCACATATCTGTCAGTAGCAACACTAATGAGTAAAATATTATTGAAAAATGATGCTTTTGAATTTTTTCTACAAGTAAAAAATATTACATATGTCTATATTTTCCATAATTCAGTAGAACCATCTGATTATATCATAACAGTGAAATAGTGCTTTTCATACTGGCCTGGAACCAAGATTTCCTCATAGCCATTAAGGAGACAGAGAACAGATTTCCTGACCTGATGATATGTGATTACATATTTATATATCTACATATGTATACTTAGGGATATTTCAGATACATACATTCGTTATAGGACATTAAAATATACAAGTTGATAAGCCCTGTTGGTTTTAAGATTTAGGAATGACCATAAAATTTACAAAAAGTGAAATCATTTAATAATAAACATACAATTGAAATGCTGTTTGGCATCAATTTTGATGATATGTATCATCTCACAATGAGAAATTTTCTTAGATTTTAGCAAGTAAGAGAAGTCGACATTTAGTTACTAATAATTTTTGAATTTAAAGGAGTGCTCATAGAAATCATTTTATATAAGTTGTATTTAAAGGTTAATGACTTGTGAAGTCATAAAATTCATTCATAAATTTATATGTATTTGACTTTAAGTAGATGCATCTATAACTGGAAATATATGTGTATAAAATAACAATTAATAAATATATTTTATCATAGTTTTAGGCTGCATATCTTATTTAATTACTGGAACAGATAATGATTCCACCTCAATGTCAGAAATGTACTGCAAAGCACAATAAAGTGTAATACATATTGCAGATAAATTTCCTCCATATTGAATATGTTAAGGTTTATTGTGATTTATTCCCAAGATCTACTGGGAGTTGCATGATATAAATAGACAATTTATGGCTGGGAGTTAAAATATGAATTAAAAATACCATAATCTAACAATGTAATTTGAAATTTGGCATCTTATTTATATACACATACACTCACTCATGTGCATAGCCAAATCTGATAAACGCTAAACTGTCATTTGTTTTCATTTTGTTTACTGAGAATAAACTATCTCTTCATATATAATAAAAAACAATTGGATTTTTGCAAGTTTTTTTAAGTCACTGATCCATTCTATTCCTCTTTACCTGGTTCTTTTCTGAGGGCAATTTGTTTCATAATCTTTACCACTAGAGAAACAAGATGAAAAAAATGAATGAAGGAATAGCACTTACTAATAAGCATTTTATGACACTACTGTAGGGCTAAGTGGCAGCTCTGATGAGCACTTTTCTCCATCTACTGATTTAGCAGGAGTGTGAAGATGAGGCATTGGGACAATGGCAAAATGAGTCAGCTATGACTTTTGTTAAGGTGATATCTTGTATCTTGGTGTACATAATTAAGCATAGTGTCAGTGAAGAGAGTTTATGGAAAAATTGTCCTACTGAAATCAAATATTGGCCAAACAACTCACAAACACAATAAATGCTGCCCCATTTTATTTTGAGCCCAAGTTTATTACATTTATGACATGTTTTGAAATATAATTATATTTCACTAATTAAAAAAACAAGCCTTTCAAAATAGAAAATGTGTTATTCTATTTAAAAAGAAAATTTCTGGGAATAAATTGACTGTGAAAATATCTACTTTATGCTTTAAAATGAGTGTGTTTACAGCATGCTGGTATTAAATTTTATAACTATCCTGTCTCCTAACTTTTTTTGCATTTCACAGGCATAATATTTTATATTTGGAGGTTTCCTTTCAATTATTTGTAGTGCTAACTATATGCAAAATTAAAATATGAATAACTTTATTTAGGTTACAGAAAAATCTTATGTATTTAACTTTTTTAAAAGTATGGTATGATTTTTTTGTATTCCAAAATAATTTAAAATTTGTCAACTTATAATCTTATTATATTGCTTTTAATATTCTTTACACATAAAATAACATAGATGTGTACACACACACACACACACACACATACAGACGCACATGGTCTCCTTTCAAGGCCACCCTACATATAATGACCATGTAGAGTCCATTTTTTTTTTAACAAATAAGATTATGGGGAGGCAAATTACTATAGTAGGTGTAGTGGCATTCTTAATTCTTCTCTGCTCAAAAAAGTGAATATACTGTGATTGCTGAGAGAATCCCTAATAAGAGACAGTAATTATCTCCCATTATGGAAGCTGAAAATATAAGATTTAATTTTTTTCTTTATTCTTGCAGGTAGAAAATGAGTGTATATTGTAGGCTTCTCAATCAGATGGCCCACCCCAGGAACTGAATCCAAAGATCATGAAGATCCATTTAGGCAATGGATAGCAGCAGGGCTTCCATATAAAATCAATTTTAGAGGCACCAGTGACATTGTTTCTAGCGGCAGCTTCTAGCGCTAATGTGAGTGATATCAGCAAGGCAAGCTATAGTAACTCTCCCCAGGTGCATTGGCAGAAAGATCTTCACTGAACAAATCTGCATGATTTTGGGCATAGCTCCTGGCGGCACAGCTTCCAAGCCTGGTTTTCTAGTCTTTTAAGAAATTAACTGGCTTTATCACTATCATTTTAACAAACCAAATCTTGCTTGCAACTGAGTTGCTTTCATTTGCTTTTAAATGAAGAAACTTCACTGATTCAAAAATCGCTACCAGTATGGTTATGACAACAGGCCATCAGGGAATGGAGGGAACTTCCACTTGTTTAGAGATAAAGAGAGTAAGTAAACAACTAGTATTAAGGGCTGAGACTCTGAACTTGGAATAATATAAAAGTCATATTAAGGACTATGGCTCCTTCTAATGATACTGGGCAACTTAAGACAGAGGAAGAGAGATGTAGTTTACAAATTATTGCATGAAACAGAACTCAGAAACCTTATCGTGTGGGAAAAATGATCTCATTTTTTGCAACTCTAAGTCTCAAATAGTTTCAAAAACAAAAAAACATTTTTATCATGGTTGGCAGGATCACAGTGGCATCTCCCCCAAACTCCTCCTTAAAAACGAGGGATCAACTTGACTAGCAGAAGAAAAATTTCACAAATAATATCTTCAGTGAAAATTATGAAACAAAGTATCTCCATGAACTCAGGATGTGGAGAGAAAGGGGGTATACAGCCAAACCACCAACAGCAAGACCAGCACAAAAAAGCGGAAAAAAAGAGCAGTTTGTCAGCAGGAGTAGCAGGAATGAAAGAGGACCTGATTTGCTCTCTCGCCTTGGACTTCTAAAACTGCCAAAGAAAATAAAACAAAATAAAATAAAATATAACAAAATAATATAAAACCCCAAACGGAGAAAAAATTAACTTCAAGTAGAAACCTGGTTGAGTGAATCCAGGGCATCAGACAAACCTGTGCTGCTTTCTCATGAGCACTAAGTTGCAAGTAAGGAAAAACAAATTTAAAAAGTCTTAACTCTTTAACATATGAAGATCAAATAGTGCTGTATTTTTCAGAAATACAAAAAAAAATAAACAAACAAACTACCTCTCCTGGGGACTGAGCTTAATTTGGAGGGGAAATTGAAAGAGGACGCAAGTTGAGGAGAGCAAAAACACAGTAAGTAGTAGAGAGAAAGTTCAGATTTTAAGGTATGAGGAGCTAAAGAGAGCAAAAGCCCAGAAAAAAACTATGACAGTAAAATAAAACATCCAAAAATGGGAGAATTGGTTTGGAAAATAAGTCCTGAATGACTCTAAGAAACACAGACCTGGAGGCTGGGAAACACAGTTATGAATATGACTTAGCCGTGAGACAAAGGAAAGGTCACAGAAAGATTTCATGTTTTGACTTCTTCACTGTAACAACCTGAAGAAAATATAAATCTGGAAAGTTGAAAAAGCTACTCTGGCTCATTCCTACTCCCTGCAGAGGAACCCTTTCCTATAGTTTCTCCTTCTAGAGAAAACAGTATCAAACAAGATAAAAAAGCATTCAATGGAACAGAAATATTAAATATGATAAATAAATCATTATAATACTAAAGGTCATAATTCCCAGTGGAATATAATAATTATCAATATCAGTGCCCCAAATAAACTAGCAATACTTTTTGAGATAGAGAGTCATAAACCTAAGAATGTATATAACCTATTTTAAGGAATACTTTTTTATAATACTTTAGAAAGACAAAAAAGTAAAATTGAACAAATGATAAAACTTAGTATGTTTGTAGTCAGATTCAACAATGCAAATGTGTCAATTCTTTTAATTTAATTTACAAATTCATCATGATCTCTGTAAAAACTCCTGAAAGAAGTACACTGTAGGAGAGTTAGTCCTGACAGATATTATATAATAAAATCTCTATAATTAAAATAGTATAGTTTTGCTGCATGAAGAGACAAACCAGAGAAACAGAATTGTGTGCCTACAAATAGATTCAAGTCATTTTAGAAATTTATTAAATAATCGGCCGCCTCTCTCTCTCCCCTTCTTTGGATATGGCCCTCATTCTGTCTATGGAAAGTGTACCTACTTTTAATCTGAGCACCCAACCCCCACAACTTGTGGCCTTTCTCTTGCCATTCAGTGTATCTCTCTGAATAAATCTATCTTCACTCAAAAAAAAATTTATTAAATAATCAAGTTGAGTATCTTACATAAGTACAAAATTTTGCTTTTTAATAAATGTGAGCTATTCAGCTAGATAGATATTTTAAACTAGAAAATCAAAAGAAAATATTCTAGTTCAAAAAAAAGCCCCAATAGATTGACTCAATTAGAAAATTTTGAGAAAGAAGTGCATACAAGTGAACACAGAAAAATTTAGAACTGTCTCCTTAACAGCCAATGGACCAAAGAAGAAATCAAAAGGGAAGTTAAAAATTATATATATATATATATAGTCTTGAAACAAACAAAAATGAAAACACAGCATACCAAAACTTATAAGACAAAACAAAAATAACTTTAACATGGGAATTTAAAGTTATTAATACCTACATTAAAGAAAAGAGAAAGATCTAAGATAAGCAACTTAACTTTAACCTCAAGTAACCAGAAAAAAGAACAGACTAAACTTAAAGTTAGCAAAATGAAGGACACAAAAGGAATCAGAGAAGAAATAATGAAAGAGACCAGAGAAACAATGGAAAAAAAACAACAAAATTAAGAGCTGACTTTTTTGAAAGCATAATAAACAAAATTGACAAAGCTTTAGCTATACTGAGGTAAAAAGAGAGAAGACTCAAGTAAATAAAATCAGAAAGTGGGGAGATTAAAACTGATACCACAGAAATACAAAAGATAATAAGAGACTACTATGAAAATTAATATGCCAACAAGTTGAATAACCTATAAGAAATGGATAATTTCCTAGAAGTACACAACCTACTGAGACTGAATCATGAAGAAATAAAATATCTGAACAGACTACTAGTGAATAAAAAGATTGAAACAGTAATAAAAAAACTATCTAATAAAAAAGCCCAGTTCCAGATGGTTTCACTGATGAATTGTACCAAACATTTAAATAAGAATTAATACCAATTCTTCTCACAGTTTTCTAAAAATTAAAGAAGGAAAACTCCCAAACTGATTTGGCAAGGCCAGCATTATTCTGATACCAACACCAGATAAGGACAGCACAAGAAAATAAAACTGCAGGCCAATATTCCTTATAAATATAGATGTAACCTACTGGATAGCACAGGGAACTATATTCAATTTCTTGCAATACATATAATGGAAAAGAATCCGAAAAAAAAGTATGTATATGTATAACTGAATCATTTTGCCGTACACCTGAAACTAACATTGTAGATCAACTACACTTCAATAAAAAAATTAAAAAGTATATACATAGATGCAAAAATACTTAACAAAGTTTAGCAAACCAAATTCAATAGCATATTAAAAGCATCATACATCATGATCAAGAGGCAAGGGTAATTCAACATATGAAAATCAATAAATGTGTTTTACCACATTAATGGAATGAAAGACAAAAATCATATGATTGTCTCAATAGATGCAGAAAAAGCATTTGACAAAATTCAAAATCCTTTCATGATAAACAGAAAACTCTCAACAAACTGGATATAAAAGAAAAGTACCTCAACATAATAAAGACCATATATGACCAACCCACAACTAACATCATAGTCAATGATGAATGTTTAAAACTTTTGCTTCATGATCAGAAAGAAGACATTAGTACCAGTCTCATCGTTTTTGTTCAATATGGTGCTGGAAGCCCTAGCCAAAGTAATTAGGCAAGTAAAAGAAATGAAAGAAAAATCATAAAGGAAGAAATAAAATTGTCTGTTTTTGCAAATGATATGATCTTATATAGAGAAAATCCTAAATACTCCACAAAACGGCTGTTAGAAGTAAAAACAAATTTTAAAAATTTGCAGGATATAACATCAACATACAGAAATTGGTTGCAATTTTATACACTAACAATGAAATATCTGAAAAAGAAATAAAGAAAACAATCCAATTCACAGTAGCATCTAAAACAATAAAATACTTAGGAATAAATTTAACCAAGGCAATGAAAGATCCGTACACTGAAAATCATAAGACATTGATGAAAGAAGCTGAAGAACACACAAATTAACAGAAAGATACTCTGTGTTCATAGATCAGTTGAATTAACATTGTTAAAATGTCCATACTACCCAAAGCCAATGATTCAACGCAATCATTATCAAATTTGCAATGACATTTGTTACAGAAATAGAAAAAACAATTCTAAAATTTGTATGACACCAAAAAAGACCCTTAATAACCAAATCAATTGTGAGAAAGAAGAATACAACTGGAGGCATCACAATTCCTGATTTCAAACTATATTACAAAGCTATAGCAATCAAAGCAATATGGTGCTGGCATAAAAACAGGCACACAGACAGACCAAAAAGAACAGAATTGAGAGCCAAGACTTAAACTCATGTTTATACAGTCGACTAATATTTGACAAGAAAACCAAGAATTCTCAATGGGGAAAGGATAGTCTCTTCAATAAATGGTATTGGGAAAACTGGATTTTCATATACAAAATAATAAAATTGGAATTCGATATTATACTACTCACAAGAATGAACTTACAGTGTATTAAAAATTTAAACATAAGACATGAAACCACAAAATTCCTAGAGAAAATATTGGGAAAAACCTCTTTACGTAGGTCTTGGCAACAATTTTTTTGTATATGACCCCAAAAATACAAGCAACAAAATAAAAAATAAACAAGTGGGGCTCTATCAAACTAAAAATCTTCTGCAACTGTGAAGGAAACAATCAACAAACTGAAAAGACAACCAATGGAATGGGAGAAAATATTGGCAAATCATCTGTCTGATAAGGTGTTATCTTCAAAAATATACAAGAAACTCATACAACTAATAGCAAAATAAACACTCTGATTTTAAAGTGGACAAAAGACATTAATAGATATTTTCCCCAAAGAAGACATGCAGATGGCCAACAGGTACATAAAATGATGCTGAACATTACAAATCATCAGGGAAATGCAAATCAAAACCACAATGAGCTATCACATTACACCTGTTAGAATGCCTATTATCAAAAAGACAAGAGATAACAAACGCTGATGAGAGTGTGGAGAAAAGGGAACATTTGTGTACTGTTGATGGGAATAAAAATCTGTGCAGCCACTATGTAAAACAGTATGGAAATTCCTCAAAAAATTAAAAACAGAATTATCATATGATTCAGCAATCCTTTGGTATATATCCAAAGGAAATGAAAACAAGACATTGAAGAGATATTTGTACTCCCATGCTAGTTGCAGCATCATTCACAATAGTCAAAATATGGAAACAACCTAAGTGTCCATCTACAGATGAATGGACAAATACAATGTGATACATTTAAGCTATATATATTATACATACATATACATAATATATAAATTTTGTTTGGTCTTTGGTCTGAGAAAGATGGAAATCCCAGCATTTGCAATTTGTGATAACATGGGTAGAGATGGACCTTAAGGACATTATACTATGTGAAATAAATCTGACAGAGAAGGCCAATTATGGAATGATCTCACTTATATATAGAATCTGAAAACATTAAACTCATGGAAACAGAGAGTAGAATGGTGGTTGCCAGTGGCTGAGGGGGCAAGGAATAGAGAGATGTTGGTCAGAGGATATAAACTTCCAGTTAAAGATGAATAAGTTCTGGGGATCTAATGTAAAGTATGGTGAATATAGCTAACAATATCATACTGTGTACTTGAAAGTTGCTATGAGAGTAGATCTTAAATGTTCTCATAACGAAAATAAAATGGAAATTATATGAGGTGGTAAAGATTTTTTGGTGATCAAATCATCATGTCATACAACTTAAACTTACACAATATTAAATGTCAATTATATTTCAGTAAATCTGGAAGAAAATAAAAATAAAAATTTTATACTAAATTGAAGACTGAAAAATAAAATGGGAAACGTTGCTTTTATAATGTTGAAAAATTATAATCTTTAAAGATTAAACTTAATCAGAGCCTAGGACCTGTAAAACACTATTCTTCATAGGTGAATAGTGCATACTATGTTTACCATTTTCTTAGATGTGAAAATACTATTATTGTACAGTGATTCAACTACATTTTATATATTTTACACATTTAAAACAATTCTAATTAAAATATCCTTTATCTTAAACAGAATTCATTCTTCTTAAAAGTGATGTCAAAGGATAAATGCTGGTGAAGAGTTAAGAAATATGTGAAGAAATAGAATGATGAATGGTTAGTGTCCTTTTCAGTTATCAGAACATTGCTCTAAAGCCAGTGACCTGTGGAATTGACTACAAAATCCAGAAGTAGATTCTCCAAAATGACATTCTAATATATGAGGAATGTGATCTTTCAGTTCAGTGGGAAAATGATAGTTTATTTAGAAATAAAATGATATAAGCCATCCATTCAGAAGATTGTAAAATTGGAGCACTATTTAAACCATTTACAAAATCAATTCCACATAAATTAAAACAGAAAAGAAAAATCAGTGATGCATACTATAGATAGATAATGCTAAAAACACAAAAGCCACTAAAAAAAAAAAGATACTTGACCGTGTAAACATGAAAAGCTTCTGTGTGGTAAAATATACTATACAAAGTCAACAAAAATGATAGATTTGTAGAAAAATGTGCAATGAAAGACAGATAAATGTATGACATTTATAGTGAAAAATGAGAATTTACAGTCCATAAACAGACACATAAGCCAATGTGAAATTGGGCAAGGCATGCAAATCATAGAAGAGAAAATGGTCAAGTTACATAAAAAGATGAATAAACTCACTAGAATTAAAGGAAATGCAATTGAAATGAGTTGTTTCTTTGCACCTTTTAGATCAGAAAAAGTTTAAAATATATGCAGTTGTTTATGGAGGGGAAGGTATACTTATACATATACACATGATAGAAACTAAATTTTTACAATCTATTAGGAAAGCATTCTTGCAACATCCTTTAAGAAAAACAATGCTCATGCCTTCAAAGGAAGAGTCTACTCCTGGAAATCTATCCTTTTGAAATAAATATACCAGTTGAAAAGATTATGTGTTCAAGGACATCTACTATGGAAGAACAAAACTTTGATAAAACTAATGATCAGTAACAGAGAAATATTTAAATAAATTGTGTTATATGCTCACCATGAATATTATATACCTATCAACAAGAGTGAATTAGGACTCTACAAGTTGGCAGGCTGATGGTGGGGATAAGTCAGATTATATAAGATCTTACAAAGGAAAGGAAAATGTTCAACAACAAAATTACAATGCAACCTACAGAATGGGAGAAAATATTTGCATATTGTATATCTAATAAGGGATTAATATGCAAAATATATGAAGAACTCATAAAACTCAGTAACCTAAAACAAAACAAACAAACAAAAAAAACAAAAAAAAAATCCAATGAAAAAAATGGGCAGAGGAGCTGAACTGACATTTTTCTAAAGACATACAGATGGCCAACAGGTACATGAAAAGATGCTGAATTTTGCTAATCATCAGGGAAATCCAAATCAAAACCACAATGAAATTTCACCTCACACTCGTTAGAATGGCCATTATCAAAAAAAGAAGAAATAAGTGTTGGTGAGGATGTAGAGGAAGTGGAACCCTTGTGCACTGTTGGAGGAAAAGTAATTTGGTATAGCCACTATGGAAAACAGTATGGAAGGTCCTCAAAAAATTAAAACTATAATATGATCCAGCAATTTCACTTCTGGGTATTTATCCAAAGGAAATGAAATCACTTATCTAAAAAGATATATGCACCCCCATGTTCACTGCAACATTATTCATGATAGCCAAGATATGGAAGCAACCTTATTGTCCATCAATGGAGGAATGGGTAAAGAAGTTATATTATATATTTGCAATGGAATACTACTCAGCCATAAAGAGAATGAAATCTTGCCATTTGTGACAGTATGGGTGGACCTTGGATCTTGAGGGCATTATGTAAAGTGATATAAGTCAGAGAGAAAGGCAAATGCCGTATGACTCCACATGCGAAATTTAAAAACAGCAAAACAAAAACAAATAGCAAAAACAAAACAAAACAAAAATGAGCACAAAGATACAGAAAAGATACTGGTTTTGTCAGAGGCAGCAGGTAGGGTTGGGAGAAATGGGTGAAAGAGGTCAAAAACTACAAACGTCCAGTTATTATTAAGTCATGGGGATATAATGTATAGCATAATGACTATAGTTAATAATATTGCATTTCATATTTGAAAGCTGCCAAGAGAGTAAATTTTAAAAGTCTTTATCAAAAGTAAAAAAAAAATTGTAACTATGTATGGTGATGGATGTTAACCAGACTTGTGGAGATAATTTTGCAATATATACAAATATTAAATCATTATGTTATACAACTGAAACTAATACAATGTGATGTCAGTTATACTTCAGTAACAATAGATTAAAATTTAAAATTAAAAAAAAGAAATATAAAATGTAGAAAAGTGTGTACAAAATAACACCATTTTGAAAAGAGCAAATTGTGACAAAAACCTCCATAGTCATATTATCTGTATCATAGATCTGTATTATTCATATATATAATATATGTATTATAAATACATGTGTATATATTAATATGCATACATTATATATATATGACTGTATATATATAAAATGAACCTGGGGCAAAAAAAAAGAATATCCACTAAATTATTAACTTGAGTTTTCTGGGGGAATTAGGAGTGATACCACTCAGGTGATTAGGAGTCACACTCCCATACAGTCATTTTGAGAATATCAACATTTATGTGGATTGCACATCAAAAAATCAGTGTGAAATATTAAGTATAACTCCAGACTTTGCTCAGTTTCATATTCTGGTCTGGTTTCTGATCACCCATTTTGTTTTTTGCATTGATTTTTTATTTTTTAATCAAATAAAGATACTTTTTTCTTTGCATCTAGAAGCAAGCACATATGGTTTAGGGGCTATTTACTCTGAAATATTCTGTAAACAAACTTCATTCCTCTTTTTTTGCCTCAGTGTAGAATCTCATTAATATCCTTCATACAACCTAACTATATATTCATTTGCAGAGATAAAAATTTCTTCCATACAGGTCAATAAACTACAAATTTGTGTCAATATCATAAACTCATATTTCTTTATTTCCACTTAGAGGTATTTTTCTTTCTTCATTTTATTGGAAATTGTTAACACTATATATGTCTTAGAAATTATGGATAAAAACTGTAAGGCTATTCAGCTGAAATGCAAAGAATCCTTATATTCATTAGGGCAATGTCAGCATGAAAGGACTCAGATATTACTTTAACTAATTTCAGTGCTTTGTGTATGTATTGAACATCTAAGAAACAAAAGACCAGACTTACTGTGTAACCAGCCATATCTCCCAAATTTTCAAGAAGTTAAAGGAAAAAAAAAAGTTTTTCAGGAAGCTACATTGTGCTAAAGTAAAGCAATATATCTAACCAGATCCCAAATAAAGCAATGTGAGTTACATCCAGATCTTGTAGGTGAAGGAAAAAAAAAATATTATTTTAACAGCTAATGCTTGAATTCTTCTCGTGCAGGGCCATTTTGTATAGAAAATAAATTTAAAACTACTGTTGAGTGTAGACTTAATCTCTGATGTTTGGAAGGAGATAGGAAAAAAAGAGATATCTAAGTTCTCTAATTAATCAACAGAAATGTACAAAGATGAGAGAAAAGAGTAGACAGGTGGTTGGAGAGTAACAGAGAGTGGGTAACAAAACATAGCAGGAGGCTGCCACTTTGAGGAAAGTCAACCAGTGAAAAGGAAAAATTCTATGTGGTATAAAAGGGCATATTCAAAGAGCTTTTAATGAAAAGCATATTTTATATTCCAGGACCACAATTGTTAGCTGTTGACCTTTGCCTTAACTTTGTGTGCTTCAGTTTCTACATGCAAAAAAAAAAAAGGAATCATATCTACCTCCTGGGTTTGTTGTAAGAATCAAATGAGCTAAAACATATGAATTGCTTAGGTGGATGCATAATAGATGTCATATGGGTTGGATTTCACTATCTTTGTTTGTCTTTTAATTTATTTAAAGCTGTTAATGTTGCTGCATGTAAAGCCTTGTATTATCTCTAAACTTTCAGTAAAATCTGCTGCAAACATAAATGAATTGTGTGAATTATTGTGGTGGGGATTAGAAAATCAAAAAAGAAGCTATATAACACTGCTTTATTGGCTTTATGCCAAAGACAATAGAGGGACTGAAATATGAATAGTGATATTTAATCAGTAAAAAAAATCCAAAGCTACAATTGACTCTGCTAATATAAGCTGTTGGTAACCTAACAGATGTTCGGAGTAAGATTTTGGATGACTCACCCTATATAAGGTGGAGATACAATCCAATTTGTTGAAAACTTCAAAGAAAGGGCTTTTTATGTAAAATGTACACAATTTCTTTACTAAAGTTATTCATCCATTTCATTCAAGAAATATATTGAGAATTTAATACGTTCAGGTACTGTGCTAAGCACTAGGCATTTATTTAATCCCTACTTTCAAAGATTTCAAATTTAATGAGAAAGGAAAAAATTGTAATAAACTGATATTTTTTTTTACATTTTTTATTGATTCATAATCATTTTACAGTGTTGTGTCAAATTCCAGTGTTCACATTTTTTCAGTCATTCATGGACATATACACACTCATTGTCACATTTTTTTCTCTGTGATTTATCATAACATTTTGTGTATATTTCCCTGTGCTATACATTTTTAATTTAGAAATATTCAGTTAGCAGTATACTTCCTACTATAGCAAGCAAAATCAGACCAAATGACAATATTGACATATTTACCTTCATATTAATTATATTGCACAATTATCATTCATGTATTTTATTTAAAATATTTAGCAGAAATTTTACAATAGAAAAAAAATAGTTATGATGAACAAAACTGAGATGGCTCTTTGAAAAGCTGTATAATGTAAACTTTCAGGAATATTGTTTAATGTTCACAACAAAGCAGAGTATGGGGTATTAAGATTTTTAAAAAGGAATGTAACTGTAGATACACTATTAATTTAAAAATCACAATTGAAGTCTATGAACATTTTATAACAACAAATACGAAAACTCACTAAATTGCATAAATCTTCAAATTACCACAATAAATAAAAATTTAAGAGAATAAAATTATTTAAAGAAATTAAATCAATATTTAAAAATTGTCCCCAGCGAAACATTTATAAATTAAACAAATAAAATACAGAGGAATAGTTTTAAAGTCAAATTTCACCAAACCACAGGGGCAGATCAATTGCATATTTTACAATTTGCTACAAGAATTAGTGAAGGTGATTTATTGTCCAAGGCTACTGTGTTTTCGGTACCCAAATTAGATAAGGACAGTTGTGAAAAACAAAGAGTCCTTTTCACTTACAAACATAAACAAAAACCACAAATACAATACTATCAAATTAAATACATGAAACAGGAGAAAATAATAAAACAACAAATAATTGAAATATTTCTCTTGGATTTAATCCTCAATTATGTGTGTATATATGTGTATGCATATTATAGATATTATGTACATATAACATATACACTAACATAATAATGTAGAGACTATGTTTTTAGAATAAGAAAGTTCATATTCGATAAGATTAAAAAAGACACAAACAAAATTTTTATGAACTTAAAGTTAAAATGTATTACTTCTAAGTGACTACAAATAAGCTTAAAAGAAAAAAACTGGGTGAACATGCTTTTAACAGATGTAACACAGATATAATGGTTAAAGGAATATTTTATTAAAAAGAAACTACAAATCCACAAGAAAAAAGAATATTGAACATAGATTATTAACAGATCATTTAAAATAGTTGATATGCATTTTAAATAATTTAAACAAATGTTTAACCTTATTGGTAATTAAGGAATTGAAATAAGGTAACTTCTTATGTTGGCACAAATTTAATTTAAATTTTGATTAAAATAGTAATTAGCAAGAGTGAAGAAACTTAATTTTACATAGTAGGAAAGTAAAGTGGTGCAACCTCTTTGGAGGGCAATTTGCAGAATCAAAAATGAAAATGCACAGACTGTAAGAATAATAAATTTCAGAGCTTTTCCTAGATCAGTTTATTCATATGTTGTATAAAAGTTAAATAATTATTCTGACCTTTTGCAAGGACATAATATTAGACATGGCATCAATGTGCATCTGTGTTAGTGAAAGACTACACAAAGTTAAAGACTACTCATGGCATATGCATGCCATGGGATTTTTTTTTAAATAAAGTAGATATATGTACCATCACTGAAAGATCTCTAGGACAGATGGTTGGGAGCAAAAGGAAGTTGAAGGTCAATAAAAATGTTATGCTATATTTAATGTAAGGCAAATACTTCTTGAACTCCTACAAAAGTATATGTATGATATGCTATCTACAATAAATATTGTATTTGAACATATCAAAGTTTCTAAATGTATGTAGAAAGGCTGCAGGTAATAACACCAAAGTGATATTAGTGGGTACTACTCACAAGGAATGAGAGTTAAATTTATATACCGTATACTGTTTCAATGTTTATAAAAGAAAAATGCTTTCATAGTTTACTTATATAATTAAAACATAAAAACTGTGTGCTCCTTCATAGACACACATGCACACATGTGCACACAAACTACAGTTTTTTATACAACTGCATTCCTACCTACAATGTCACAGTATTCCATATGTTCACAACAAAATACACATATACATTCATTCAACAAATATTTATTGAATGCATACTATGTGCTAGACACTTGGCACATTTGGCACCCTGGATTAACAAACACATAAAGAACCCTCGTCCTCATTAATATTAATCTGTAATATTTAATGTGTGTGCAGGGAAGTTGGCCTAGGAAAAGTTTATTTTTGAGTTTCAGTCAGAAGCCAACTTGGCTCTATTGCTAATGAGTAAGGTATCATAGCTGGTGTTATTTCCTGTAGTTTCAGAAAGTAATTTAAAAGGAAAAAATGAAAGAGTAAGCAGGATTTTTTATATTTAGGCCTGAAGTTTTTGTTAGTATCGCTCTTTCCACCATAATCAGACCACTCATTTCAGCTACTCTAATCTTCTAGAATCATTTTAGTACACAGCTGTTGTTCAGTAACCTTCTACCTATTAAACCTACATATTATCTCAGGTCATCTAATGCTTCCCATGTAAAGACAGACAGGTTGGTAGGTAGGTAAATAGGCAGGTAGGTAGGTAGGTACATAGAGACCATTTCTGTTACTTTTTGAGCTTATGAAATTCTCCAAAGAGGAGTTTAAGGAAATAAATGTGGTATTGTGATGGTAGAGGTATTCCCATTAAGCCCAGCAATGTTTTATTACTGCATGTCTTTCTAAACATGAATTCTGGAGATTCTCATATGCTATGATGGGGTAAAACTCCATGGCTAAGAATCACTGATTTAGAGATTCTGCTTCTAAATAGATGAAGCCACATACGATCATAATAACTCTTATGTGTATGAGTTCCTTACATATTATTTTCTCTACTGATAGGTCACAACAAACGTTTCAGACCCAAATGTCTACAAGAATACAAGGACTACAAGGACAAACAAGTAAATAGACGGACAACTATGTTTAAGAAATTAGGAGTCTGGAGGATTGTGTTGAATCAGAAAGAACATGCTTGATCTAAAACTATACATAAGCCCAGTTTTATTTTGATAAAACATTTCTGAATATCAACTCATTCTGCTCCTTCCTACTCTCAACATATGACATCCATGATCCATAGTCCCCACCTAGGGTACCCCCTTTTCCTATTCCAATACAGGCAGATAATTAGGACTGGGCTCTGTGTTCTTGCCCAGAGGAAGGTATATTGTATGGCAAAAAGTACAGAGAAGTTTGATTTCTGTGACTTTCGATTTTGTAAGCTCTTGCTGAAACTGAGAGAATGCTGCATGAGAGATGGTGCAGGATTACCTGTAATTCTTGCCTCATGTAGAATTTTCTGGTAGTCAAATGTAATGCATTTAGACAGATATTACCATAGACAGCCTCACAGAATTTCCCATACGAAGGGTAGGAATGAAGTAGAGATGTCTATGGTCTTCAGAGTATGGTGTGTATTATTCACTGGCTCAAACATGGCCCAGGAGTACGGCAGTACTATGTTATATTGACATATCCTGATAGTATAATAACTTAGACTTCTTCAAGTAATTAATTGGTATTACATACATCTCCCAGAATCTAGCCACATTCTTTTTTTAAAAATTAATTTATTTTTCTTTACATTTTTTAATTGAGTAATAGTTATTTAGCCACATTCCTGAGGAAGATATGTATGTGAAGTGGTGCTGAAAAGTCTGAAGTTAATGCTTCCTGGAAAACTCAGAGGATAGGGCTTGAAATTTCACAAGTGAATTTCACAAGTGAATCACAAGTGAAGTGAGAAACTACACTTGAATGAGAAATCCTACCTACTTTTTTTTTTTTTTGGTCAGGTTGAACCTTTTTTTTTTTAATTGAAGTATAGTCAGTTACAATGTGTCAATTTCTGGTGTACAGTACAATGTCCCATTCATGCATATACATACATATATTCATTTTCATATTCTTTTTCATTAAAGGTTATTACAAGATATTGAATATAGTTCCCTATGCTATACAGAAGAAATTTAGTTCTTTTAAATCAATTTATATATAGTGGCTAACATTTGCAAATCTCAAACTCCCAAATTTATCCCTTCCTACCCCTTTTCCCCTGGTAACCATATGACTGTTTACTATGTCTGCAAGTCTGTTTCTGTTTCATAGATGAGTTCATTAGTGTACTCTCTTTTCTTTTTTTTAGATTCCACATATGAGTGATATCATATGGTATTTTTCTTTCTCTTTCTGGCTTACTTCACTTAGAATGACAATCTCTAGGTCCATCTATGTTGCTGAAATGGCATTATTTTATTCTTTTTTATGGCTGAGTAGTATTCCATTGTATAAATAGACCACAAATTCTTTATCCAGTCATCTGTCAATGAATATTTAGGTTGTTTCCATGTCTTGGCTATTGTACATAGTGCTGCTATGAACATTGGGGTGCATGTATATTTTCGAATTAGAGTTCCCTCTGGATATAGCCCCAGGAGTGGGATTGCTGGATCATATGGTAAGTCTATTTTCAGTCTTTTGAGGAATCTCTGTACTGATCTCAATAATGGCTGCACCAAACTACATTCCCACCAACAGTGTAGAAGGGTTCCCTTTTCTCCACAGCCTCTCCAGCATTTATCATTTGCAGACTTTTTAATGATGGCCATTCTGACTAGTGTGAGGTGACAACCTCATTGTAGTTTTGATTTGAATTTCTCTGATAATTAACAATATTGAGCATTTTTTCATGTGCCTACAGGCCGTTTGTATGTCTTCATTGGAGAATTGCTTGTTTAAGTCTTCTGCCCATTTTTGGATTGGGTTGTTCATTTTTTTTTGTTATTAAGTTGTATGAGCTATTTATATATTCTGGATGTTAAGCCCTTGTCAGTCTCATCTTTTGCAAATATTTTCTCCTATTTCATAAGTTGTCTTTTTGTTTTGCTTATGGTTTCCTTTACTGCACAAAAGCTTGTAAGTTTAATTAGGACCCATTTGTTTATTTTTGCTTTTATTTCTATTGCCTGTGTAGACTGCCCTAGGAGAACATTGCTAAGATTTATGTCAGATAGTGTTTTGCCTATGTTTTCTTCTAAGAGCCTTATAGTGTCTTGTCTTATGTTTACATCTTTAAGCCATTTTGAGTTTATTTTTGTGTATGGTGTGAGGGTGTATTGTAACTTCACTGATTTACATGCAGCTGTCCAGTTTTCCCAATGCCATTTGCTGAAGAGACTGTCTTTACTCCATTGTGTATTCTTGCCTCCTTTGTCAAAGATTAATTGACCAGAAGTTTGTGGGTTTAATTCTGGGTGCTCTATTCTATTCCATTGATCCATATGTCTGTTTTTATGCCAGTACTGCTCTATTTTGCTTACTGTAGTTCCATAGTATTCTCTGATATCAAAACCAGACAAAGACACTACCAAAAAAGAAAATTACAAGCCAATATCATTGATAAACATAGATGCAAAAATCCTCAACAAAATATTAGCAAACAGAATCCAACAGCACATGAAAAAAGATCATACACCATGATAAAGTTGGATTCATTCCGGAGACACAAGGATCGTTCAATATACGCAAATCAAGCAATGTGATATACCACATCAACCAAAGAAAGGACAAAAACCACATGATCATCTCAATAGATGCAGAAAAAGCATTTGATAAAATTCAACACCTATTTATGATAAAAATTCTTACCAAAGTGGATATAGAGGGAACATATTTCAACATAATAAAAGCTATTTATGACAAACCCACAGCCAGCATAGTACTTACTGGTGAAAAACTGAAAGCCTTTCTACTAAAATCTGGAACAAGAAAAGGATGCCCACTCTCACCACTTCTATTCACCATAGTCTTGGAAGTCCTAGTCACAGCAATCAGGCAAGAAAAAGAGATAAAAGGGATCCAAATTAGAAGAGAAGAAGTAAAATTGTCACTATATGAGGATGACATGATACTACATATAGAAAACTCTAAAAGCTCCACACAAAAACTACTAGAGCTGATAAAAGAATTCAGCAAGGTTGCAGGATACAAGATTAACGTACAGAAATCAATTGTATTTCTTTACACTAACAATGAAATAACAGGAAAAGAAAGTAAAAAAAAAAAACCTCTTTTAAAATTGCATCCAAAACAATAAAATATTTTGGAATACATCTGATCAATGAGGTGAAAGATTTATATATGGAGAACTACAAAACATTGACTAAGGAAATTAAAGATGACTTTAAAAAATGGAAAGATACCCCATGCTCTTGGGTTGGAAGAATCAATATTGTTAAAGTGCCCCAAACAATCTACAGATTTAATGCAATCCCTATCAAATTAGCTATAACATTTTTCACAGAACTAGAACAAATAATCCTAAAATTTATATGGAATCACACAAGATCTATTATTGAAGAAAAAGAATGAAGCTGGAGGAATAACCCTTTCAGACTTCAGACAATACTACCTACTTTAAATCAGCATAAAATAGTCAGAATTCATTCATTCTTACCTTTACAAAAAGAGACTAAAATATATTTTAGTAAAATTTTAAATACTCAAGGCATGTCCTAAACTATACGTTTAAATTTTAGGTATTTGGATTCATAATATTACTCAATATTCAATTTAACATTCTTAATGTATTAGGTATTAATTTAAATATTAAAAGTCTTTCACATTTTCTATACACATTAGATATAATCTGAGAATTTTAAGGGAAATTTTCATGAGATATATATCATATATTTACAGTGACATTCTTTTTTATTAAGAGAACCCTTAAATTTACCCCAAAACTAAAAGAAAGTTACAAAATTTGCTTGAGTAACCAAAAGAAATTTTATGAAGTCTAAGCTTTAAAATTTCATGCCCTTTCTTCATTGAAGGGCCCTCAAGACCTCACTCAAGGACTATTAACTTTAATTATATAGACATCTAATAAACTTGATTATCGGCATTACCTTCCCTAAGCAGATATAACCATTTTAAGGGACTGTAAAAAGCGAGTTCAAGAACTTGAAAAGTGTAAGAGTCTCTATCTATATAGTGTAAAGCACTATATCTGTTTCATGTACCTAAACCTTCCATTTGAAGGTTTTTAGAAAAAATATTTATGCCAATCTTCTGTGGAGATACCAACCAAGGAATATAATGAAATAATCAGTGTGAAATGACAGTTGTCTGTGTCAATTCTCCAAATGGATTCATTAATATTTTATTTTTTCAATCCAAACTACTTGATAAAATTTTTCTATTTAGATTTTTAATAGACAAAAGAAAAATTGGTTTTAATAAACAGGAAACATTATATATATTTTTAAGAAGATTGTTTGATACTTTTCCTTCATGTATTACAAATATCATTGGTTCAGTCAGAATATATTGGGACTTTGTGTCTAATACTTTTCTTACAGTTAAGCTGATTTCAGCTTATATTTTATTTTTTAACTCAGTCATTTTTATTTGAATAATTTTTCATTTATTATTTCTTCAATCACTT
The DNA here is from genome assembly GCF_048564905.1 of Vicugna pacos. Classification (NCBI taxonomy): domain Eukaryota; kingdom Metazoa; phylum Chordata; class Mammalia; order Artiodactyla; family Camelidae; genus Vicugna; species Vicugna pacos. Next base: position 80,169,413 of record NC_132987.1, read on the forward strand.
ATTTAATATATATTTATTGAGTATTAAATATGTGTTATATTCTAAGTTTAGTTCTGGGAAAATATTAGAAATAAGACAGATAGGTATGGCCTAGTATTGTGATTTTACTCTCTAGAGACAAATACAGGTAAGGTAACCAGAAATTGCAACCTGATAGGGTAGGGCAAATTACTGAAGAGTTTTCAGGAAGGATATTATGTAATTCACTTTCGTGATATATAAAGATCAACATACATTGCAACATGAAAAATGAATTAAGGGGAGTTAATGGGAGATTAGTGAGACCAGTTAAAAAAAATCAGAATAAGCATAAAAGATAGGCTCATATGTATGATAAATAATGTCAGTTGGACTAGATGATGAATTGGATGTGAGGTGAGAGAAAGAGGGAAGAACTGGAGAAGATTCTCAAATTTCTGATTTGATGGTATCATTCATGATACAAGGAATATGGAGCTAGGAACAAGAGGATATAAACGAGTAAACTTCAAGAAATACTGAGTTTGAGGTGCCAATGAGACATTTTTAATTGGGATATTTGAGTTAGATATAAAGGACTAAACATTCTAGAAGTCATCTTTGAGAATAGAAATTTTGCTATGAAGGAATATATGGTGGTGAGTTAGTTTATACACAGACATAGAGAAAGAAGAAAAATGGGTTTATGTTATTTTTTAAAGTACCTATTATTTAAAAAATTTACTTAATATGACAATGCAAACAATTTCACAATGTTCATAGGTTTTTATTATACTTAACTGGGTTTCCATACTCTTCTGAATGTTATAAGAACTATCTGGAAATATGTTGAAATATTTGGTTTGAATAAATCCTAGGAACCATATGCCGTTACTATATTTCATATCTATATCACTCTTCCTGAATTCCAGTCCAATGGACGACATTTTCTACTTGAATCTCCAATGTCATAGTGAACTTGCTATTTCCAAATTTGAATTCACCAACATATCTCCCCACTCTGTTCCTTCTAGTAACTTCTTATATTTTATCAGTCTCTATCAACATTTTCCAGAGCATCTTTGTTCACAGTTTTAGAGCCATGCCCATGTTCCGGTTTCTTTGTTTGTTTGTTTTTGGTTTCTCTCCTCTAAATCTGATCAGTCATTATGGCTGTAAAGAAGTTTGGGGAAGTATTTTTAATCTTTGGTACATCTGCCTTCATTGTAGTTTTAGGTACTCAAATCTAGCAATTTTTAAACAAAATTATATCAGCTTCAGAGCTGCTTACTCATATTGTAATTACACATCTTTTTGACACTTGATACCACATTATCCTACTTCTTTCACTAAGGGAATTTTCTACTCAAAAACCTCCAATGTCTCCTTTATTTTTTCTATCACGTTTGAAGTTATCCATGTGGTCTTTGGGGTTCTTCATAGTCTAATCACACTCTGACAAATGATTGTATTTTCTCCCTCTCTTAAAATGTGCAAATTTATGGAAGTTTTTCCAACTTTACACACATTTCTTCTAACTTCTAAGTTGCCGTCTTCCCTAAACTGCATCTTTTCTACTTAAGTTCTAATACAATTCATTCTTCAAGACTTAATTCACATTTAAAGTTTTCTATAACCTTCTCTAATCACTGTACCCCATTACTTATCCCTTTCTATTCTGAACTTCTACAGAACCAATAACTATATTGGTTATTGCCACTACCTTTAAAACTCTTTATTTTAAAATTCAGGATTGATTGGAAGGGGCCAAGATGGCAGAGTAGAAGGACGCTGGTAGCTCATCCTCTCCCACAAATACACCAAAACTCACATCCACGGACCCACCCAGCCAACCAGAGCACCTGCTGAACTCCAACAGAACACTGCCCTCTTCAAAAGACAAAGATGCCACGAATCTGGTAGAAGAAAAGGCAAAAAGGAAGAAGAAAAGGCAAAACAGTGCAGGACCGCTCCTAGAGGGAGGGAGCACAAAGAAGGACAAGTGCTCGTTCGCTGAACCTCCCCTTCTCCAATGGAGAGGCCAGCGGGACGGAGGGGAAGCCTCCGAGGCTCAGACCTGCCTGGAGCACTCCTTGACTGACAGAACCAAGTTAAACAGGCACAAAGGGTTCCTGTGACATCCAGCCCAAGATGCGAGCCAGCAGCTGGGGGACGGGAAAAGTGGCCCGAGCTGGGCAGAGGACTGGGGAAGCGGCACTGACACAGCCCCAGGGGACTGCAGAGTGCTGCATGCAGTTGCTGGGAGAGGATACAGAGTAGAACAACCTGGGCCACCATAAATTGAGAGAAAAAAAAAAAAAAAGCAAAGCAACACTGACAGTGTGCCCTGGCGTGAGGGTCGCCATAGCCTTTGTCTCCTCAAACCCGAGGCTAATGGCGCCTTTCAGGAGAAGAGAGGCAGGGCACAGCCACAGCCGCCCTATCCTCCAGTGCGCAGCACCTGGGCAAGGGCGAGGCCGAGACTAGAATCCACACCTGGGGGCTCCGCAACCTTTTAGGCAGGACTGAGATTTGTCTACAGCCTGAGGCAGATAGGAGCTTTCTACTCTGGTACCTCAGAGAACTCGCGCCTCCAAGACAAACAAGGAGCTGAGTTTTGGTGTGGAGCAGGGCTGTTCCATGGTCTTCCCTCAGCCCACCTATGGAGCATGGATCTGAGGCAGAGTGGGCAGCTGCACAGAGCAGTGGAGCAACTGGCCCTGGGAGAGGGCTGGTGGCCCCGGGAGAGGGGGAGTGACCCGCCTGCCCACGATGAAGGAGCCCGACACCTGACCCAGTGTTGGGAGTGGTCGTGATCTGCCTGCCATCCGGCACTGGGAGCAGCACAGATGTGGGGCGCCAACAGAGGGCCTCTGGAAGCAGCAAGCTGAGTTCACAAAACAGGGAGAAGACAGAAAGACTTCTCGATAAAATCATTAAGAATGCACAGTCTCCAGGAGAACACAACTCATTTTTTTTTAAATCTTTATTTATCTGTTCTATTTTCTATTAACTTTAAAAATTTTACTTTTTAAACAACTGTATATGTCTACAGTTTTAATCCCCTTAAAATTTTTCTTATAAAATACTTTTATTATTATTTTAAAAAAAATCACCTCACATCTTTATTTCTCTTAGTTTTGATCTACTATTATTGATTATACACAGGTTTCAAATATTGTTTTTTTTATTTTTTCTCCTTTTCTTAAGGTTTTTAAAGACGTCTCAACTCGATTGCTATTCTGCATCAACTTGCTCTTCTATTATTGATTATATACTGTTTTCAAATCTTTTTTTCCCTTCTTTTAAATTCTCTTGTTTTATCTTTTAAAAAAATCTGTTCTATTTTCTATTACCTTTTAAAATTTTACTTTTTAAACAATTGTATATGTCTCCAGTTTTAATCCCTTTAAAATTTTTTTTAAAATATTTTTATTATTATTATTTTTAAAAATCCACCTCATTACGTTTTTATTTCTCTTGGTTTTGATCTCCTCTTATTGATTATACACTGTTTCCAAACCTATTTTTTCTCCTTTTAAAATTCTCTCTCTCTATTTTTTAAGTTTTATTCCAACATAGGCTTTAGACAGATAAATAAATTCCTTAAGGACCACAATAGATAACTGATACTCCATAAGCCACAGTGCCAGAGAGATATGAGCAATATGAAGAAGCAGAGGAACCACTCCCAATTAAAAGTAAGAGAAATCCCCTGAAAGAATGATCAATGAAATAGACATTGATGGCCTACTAGATCAAGATTTCAAAAAAGGAGTGATCAAAGTACTGAAGGAACTAAAAGAGATAGTGTTCAGAGTTATAAAATATGTCAAAAATGAAATTGAAGCTATAAAGAAGAGCCAAGTATAACTGGAAAACTCATTGGCTGAAATGAGAGCTGATCTAAAGGCTGTACAAAGCAGGCTAGATAATGCAGAGGAACGAATAAGTGACCTAGAAGACAGGAGAACAGAAAGCACCCAATCAGAACAGCTGAGAGAAAAACAAATAAAAAAACAATAAAAACCATATAAGGGGCCTATAAGGGAAAATATAAAGCATGCCAATCTACTCATAATAAAGGGTTCCAGAAGGGGAAGAAATAACAAAGGGGAATAAATCATGACTGGAAAATTCCCAAACCTAAAGAAGGAATCAGATGTCCAAGTACAGGAGGCTTAGAGGGTCCCAAACAGGAAGAACCCAAACAGACCCACGCCAAGATATATCATAATCAAGATGGCCAGAGTCAAGGATAAAGAAATAATCCTAAAGGCAGCAAGAGAAAAGCAACGAGTGAGTTACAAGGGAACCCCCATAAGGCTCTCAGCTGACTTCTCTACACAAACACTACAGGCCAGAAGGGAGTGGCAAGATATAGTCAAAGTCCTGAATGAAAAAAAGGTGCAGTCTAGGATACTCTATCCAGCAAGGCTATCCTTTAGAATTGAAGGAGAGATAAAGAACTTCACAGACAAGCAAAAACTGAAAGAGTTTAGCAACACTAAACCCATGCTAAAAGAAATACTGACAGTCTACTCTAAATAGAAAAGAAGCAAGGTGCTACAGAAATGAGAAACTCATAACTGGAAAGGTGATAACTATCATGAATTACAAATAGAATAAATACAAACTGTAAAAGAAGACATCTAAATCATTAAGAGTGGGAGAGGGAAGCAAGAAAATATAGAGTATTTTTCTTTTTTAAATATTTTGTTCTCAGTAGGATGGGTTTGAGCTTATATTACTATATCTTTAATACAAACAGTTATAGTAATGGGTTAATAGACTTACAAAAAAGGATAACCACAAGCCAAAAACTTACAGGTGAGTCACAAAAACTAAATAAAATCCAAGATAATACAAAGGAAAATTACCAAACCACAAAAGGAAGAAGAAAGATACAAACAGGACATACCAAAGCAACAGCAAAAATAAGTTCAAAATGGCAATAAACACTCATCTATCATTAATTACTGTAAAAGTTAATGGACTAAATGCTCCAGTCAAAAGACTTAGAGTGGTAGACTGGATAATAAAGCAAGAAGCTTCAATATGCTGCATACAAGGGACCCATTTTAGGGAGAAGGGCACATATAGATTGAGAGTGAAAGGATAGAAAAGGATATTCCATGCAAATGGATAAGCCAGAAACGCAAGTGTATCATTACTGATTTCAGACAAAATAGACTTTATAACAAACACAATAAAGAAAGATAAAGAAGGACATTTTATAATGATTGAAGGAGTAATACAAGATGAGGATATTACACTCATTAATATATATGCATCCAATAAAGGAGCACCTAAGTACATAAAACAATTATTAACAGAGATAAACAGGGAAACTGATGGGAATACAATCACTGTCAGAGAGTTTAACACTGCATTAACATCACTAGACAAATCTTCCAGATAGAAAATAAATAAGGCAACAGAGAAATTAAATGATACAATAGAAAAATTAGAGTTGGTAGATATTTTCAGGGCATTACATCCCCCCAAAATAGGATATACATTCTTTTCAAGTGCACATGGAACATTTTCTAGGATTGATCATATACTTGGGCACAAAAGAAGCCTCAACAATTTTAAGAAGATAGAAATTATCTCAAGCATCTTTACTGATCACAATGCCACAAAACTGGAAATCAAGTACAGAGAAACAGAGGAGAAAAAAAGGAAAGCATGGAGATTAAACATAGATATTTTCAGGGCATTACATCCCCCCAAAATAGGATATACATTCTTTTCAAGTGCACATGGAACATTTTCTAGGATTGATCATATACTTGGGCACAAAAGAAGCCTCAACAATTTTAAGAAGATAGAAATTATCTCAAGCATCTTTACTGATCACAATGCCACAAAACTGGAAATCAAGTACAGAGAAACAAAGGAGAAAAAAAGGAAAGCATGGAGATTAAACAATATGATATCAAAAAACCAATGGGTCAATGATGAAATCAAAGTTGAAATTAAAAAATACCTTGAGACAAACAAAAATGAAAACACAACCACACAAAATGTATGGGATGCAGCAAAGTCAGGGCTAAGAGGAAAGTTTATAACAATACAGGCCTTCCTTAAAAAAGAAGAACAATCTCAAATAAAAAATCTAACCCATCAGCTAAAAGAATTAGAAAAAGAAGACCAAAAATCTCAAAAGTCAGCAGAAGGAAGGAAATAATAAAGATCAGGGAGGAAATAAATAAAATAGAGACTAAAAAAATAGAAAAAAATCAATCAAACCAAAAGCTGGTTTTTTGGAAGAGTAAATAAAATCAACAAGCCTCTGGCCAAACTCACGAAGAAGAAAAAAGAGAGAGTACAAGTTAGCCTAATAAGAAAGGAAACTGGAGAAATTACAACAAATAACACAGAAATACAGAATATCATATGAGAATATTATGAAAAACTACATGGACCTGAAATGGATAACCTAGAGGAGATGGACAAGTTTCTGGAAACATATAGTCCACCAAGACTGAACCAAGGAGAAACACACCACTTGAACAAACTGATCACTAGAAATGAAATCGAAATAGCAATAAAAAAACCTTCCTACAAATAAAAGTCCAGGACTGGATGGCTTCACCGGGGAATTCTACCAAACATACAAAGAAGAATTCATACCAGTCCTTCTCAAACTCTTCCAGACGATTGAAAAGGAGGGAATATTCCCAAACTCATTCTATGAAGCTGCCATCACCCTGATACCAAAACCAGGCAAAGACACTATCAAAAAAGAGAATTATAGGCCAATATCACTGATGAACATAGATGTAAAAGTCCACACCAAAATATTAGCAAATAGAATCCAACAGCACATAAAAAACATGCATCATGACCAAGTGCGGTTCATCCCAGGGACACAAGGGTGGTTCAACATACGCAAATCAATCAATGTAATACATCACATCAACAAGAGAAAGGACAAAAACCACATGATCATCTCAATCGATGCAGAAAAAGCATTTGATAAAACTCAACACTCATTTATGATAAAAACTCTCACCAAAGTGGGTATAGAGGGAACATATTTCAACATAATAAAAGCTATATATGACAAACCTACATCCAGCATAGTACTCAATGGTGAGAAACTCAAAAGCTTCCCTCTAAAATCTGAGACAAGACAAGGATGCCCACTGTCACCACTCCTATTTAACACAGTCTTGGAAGTCCTAGCCACAGCAATCAGGCAAGAGAGAGAAATAAAAGGGATCCAAATTGGAAAAGAAGAGGTAAAAGTGTCACTATATGTTGACGACATGTTACTATACATAGAAAACCCTAAAAGGCCCACTTAAAAACTACTAAAGCTGATCGAAGAATTCAGCAAGGTAGCAGGATACAAGATTAACGTTCAAAAATCAGTTGCATTTCTTTACACTAACGATGAATCAACAGAAGAAGAAAGTAAAGAAACAATCCCCTTTAAAATAGCACCCAAAGTAATAAAATACCTAGGAATACATCTAACCAAGGAGGTGAAAGAATTATACACAGAAAACTATGAACCATTGATGAAGGAAATTAAAGAAGACTTTAAAAAAATGGAAAGATATCCCATGCTCTTGGATTGGAAGAATCTATTGTTAAAATGGTCACACTGCCCAAGGCAATCCACAGATTCAATGCAACCCCTATCAAATTACTCAGGACATATTTCACAGAACTAGAACAAATCATAATAAAATTTATGTGGAACCATCAAAGACCTATAATTGCCAAAGCATTACTGAAGAAAAAGAAAGAGCCTGGAGGAATAACTCTCCCAGACTTCAGACAATACTATAGAGCTACAGTCATCAAGACAGCATGGTATTGGTACAAAAGCAGACATATAGACCAATGGAACAGAATAGAGAGCCCAGAAACGAACCCACAAACTTTTGGTCAACTAATCTTCAACAAAGGAGGCAAGAATATACAATGGAATAAAGACAGTCTCGTCAGCAAATGGTGTTGGGAAAACTGGACAGCAGCATGTGAAGCAATGAAGCTAGAACACTCTCTTATACCATACACAGAAATCAACTCAAAATGGATCAAAGACTTAAACATAAGACAAGATACAATAAACCTCACTGAAGAAAATATAGGCAAAACATTACCTGACATACATCTCAAAAATGTTCTCCTAGGGCAGTGTACCCAAGCTATAGAAATAAAAGGAAGAATAAAGAAATGTGGCCTAATTAAACTTAAAAGCTTCTGCACAGCAAAGGAAACTGTAAGTAAAACAAAAAGACAACCTACAGAATGGGAGAAAATTTTTGCAAATGAAACTGACAAAGGCTTGATCTCCAGAATATATAAGCAGCTCATATGACTTAACAAGAAAGAAACAAACAACCTAATCCAAAAACGGGCAGAGACCTCAACAAGCAATTCTCCAAGGAAAAAATACAAATGATCAATAGGCACATGAAAAAATGCTCAATATCACTAATTATTAGAGGAATGCAAAACAAAACTACAATGAGGTATCACCTCACACTAGTCAATGGCCATCATTCAAAAATCCACAAATGACAAATGCTGGAGAGGCTGTGGAGAAAACAGAACCCTCCTACACTGCTGGTGGGAATGCAATTTGGTGCAGCCACTGTGGAAAACAGTATGGAGATTCCTCAAAAGACTAGAAATAGACTTACCATGTGACCCAGGAATCCTGCTCCTGGGCATATATCCAGAAGGAACCCTACTTCAAAATGACACCTGCACCCCAATGTTCATAGCAGCACTGTTTACAATAGCCAAGACATGGAAACAGCCTAAATGTCCATCAACAGATGACTGGATAAAGAAGGTGTGGTATATTCATACAATGGAATACTATTCAGCCATAAAAACCGACAACATAATGCCATATGCAGCAACATGGATGTTCCTCGAGAATGTCATTCTAAGTGAAGTAAGCCATAAAGAGAAAGAAAAATATCATATGAGATCGCTCATATGTGGAATCTAAAAAAGAACATAAATACAAAACAGAAACAGACTCATAGACATAGAATACAAACTTATGGTTGCCAAGGTGGAGGGGGGTGGGAAGGGATAGACTGGGAGTTCAAAATTTGTAAATACTGACAGGTATATGTAGAATAGATAAACAAGATTATACTGTACAGCACGGGGAAATATATACAAGATCTTGTGGTAGCTCACAGCAAAAAAAAAATGTGACAATGAATATATTATGTTCATGTATAACTGAAAAATTGTGCTGTACAGTGGAATTTGACACAACATTGTAAAGTGACTATAACTCAGTAAAAAATGTTTAAAATAAATAAATAAAATAAAATTCAGTACTCTGTGAGGCAGGAACATGTCTTATGTAAAGATAATAATAACAGTGATAGTAACAATAATAGCAATCATACAACATTGAGCATTTATTATGTTCTACTTATACATATTTTCTATTTCAGGTCTTACAAAACTCAGTGAAGTAGATGTTATAATTATTATTCCCATTTTGTAGCTAAATAAATGAGACATGGAGAAGTTTAGTAATGTTTACAAGAGAATACATCTATTGAATGGCAGAGGCTACATTTAAATGCAAGATTTGTCTGACTTCTGTGCCTGTGTTCTAAACTATGACCTTATGTTACTTTCTTCTTATCTCCCATGTACAGAGCACAGATCTCAAAAGAAAGGTTACTCTCAAAATACTTTTGACAAAATGAATCAAAGATCTCAAAATATCTAATATTCAGTGATTTCCAAACAACTTTTATATCATTTAGACTACCTCTCACAGGTAAATGCCTTATAATCCCTGGGTTTTGCTACTAAATTTGTTTCCTAACATCCCTACCCTCCTCTTCAGCTGCATGGATAATTTTCCAGTAGCCCAAATGCTTTGATAGTGAGGTTTCATTAAACCTGAAATCAGCAAAGCTAAAACATCCTGAGTGCTCAGCAGTGACAGTGTCAGTAAGCAATTAATCTCCAACAGTTCACCTACCATGTATGAACTTCAGGGCTCAATTCAGCACCTCACATGACACTACGTCCTCATTCTCTCCTAGAGGAGAAAGTCTATAAGCCAAAAACGGAACATCAGGAAAACAGTATGAAATAAATGATGCAGATAAAAACAGTTTTTCATCTTTGGAGAAGTATGGTCCCTTTTTTTACAGAGAAAAATAATTCTGATCTTGGAACTTTTTTAATTGGTTAGCTTTCAGCTTGCCTCATTTTCACCCTCTGCAAAATAGGTTTAATAGTAATTGTGCATCACAGAAGGATATCGTAGGGCTTAATTAAAGCTTATAAAACATAGCGGGAACTTCTGTAATTAATTTGTTACTCACCTTTGTCTTTTAGCTCACCTCAAGGGGACCATGACTTTTATCAGTTGTAATGTCGAAGAAAACCACAGAACACCACGTGATGTAATTGTGGAAAAGGATTTTATGCAGCCATAAATAAGTAGCAACATAAGGCAATGCTTGGCAAGATAAAATTCCAAGCATAGAAATGCTGCAAAAATATAACATCAGACTTTGTCACTGTGTCAGCTTTTACCCTTCCCTTGCCCTCCTAGAGCCTATTTCCAAGAGAATAGTGCCAGAGCAATCCTTTAAAAATATAAGACTTCCTACCAAAAACAAACAAACAAACAAACAAAAAAACCCAGAAAGAAAAGGGAGGTGATGGATTGTTAATTAACTTTATGGGAAAATCCTTTTCCAATATATGCATATATCAAATCTTTAAGTATCTTACAACTTTATTTGTGAATTACGTATCAATAAAGCTAAAAAAAAGATGACTATATCTTCATTTAAGACTAAATGAAATTTTACTTCTCAAACTCCCAATAGATTCCCATCTCACTGAGAGTAAAAGCCAAAGACCCTACAGGAAGTCACCTTCAGGGATGAGTATTCACTCACATTTCGAACCATACTTGCCATTCTCTCCCAAATCATACTGGCTTCCCTGACAGGCAAGCACCCACCTTATGGAATCTGCACTGGCTCTTTCCTAAGCCTCAAATGCTCTTTAGCCAGATCTCTGAATGGCTCATCTTCCTGTCTCTCCTTCAGGTTTTTACACAAATGACCCCTTGACAACGAGGTCTTGTCTGCACATCTTATTAACAATTGTACCCCAGCCTTTGCATTTTCTAATGCTCCTTCCTGCTCAATTTATTCCCTAGTCTTTATCACCATACGACAGACTATAGATTTCAATTGTTTGTTTATTGTCTTTTTCTCCCTCCTAGGTTCAAGCTCCAGCAGCATAGGGATATTGAGTCATTTTGTTTATCAGTTAATTCCCAGTACCTAGAAAACTGCCTGTCACAAACTTGTTTACTGATGTAAATATTATTGAATGAATAAATGAAATGGAAAAGTTTTGAATCTCAGAATAGAGATGAGGTAGCATGAAATATTGTCAGTCAGGGATTTTCCACAGGGAGAAAAATGTCCGGGTGAATTTACAGATAAAATCTTCATTTTATATATGCAATTTGTTACTATATTAAAAATTATATGATTAGTTAGGCTATTACATCACTTAATATTTCTTTACAAAATTTGCACACGTAACAGCTTCTCCAATTTATGGGAAACAGTACTGAAAGGGCAGTCCCATATCTTACAAAGTAGTCAAGAAAAATTAACATTAAAAAAAATACTGGGTTATCTTGTACTGAATTATCCACTTTTATATTCCTATTTCCTGACTTTATAATCCACACTGCAAAGTAAAACAGAGGAGAAAAGAGAGAGAAAGAGAAACAGAAAGACAGAGGTCAAACAAGCACAGAATACAATTAGAAATATATAGATTAAAAAAAATCATGTTAAAAGGGAACTGATTTAATGTAGTAAATCTTACTATGAATCAACAATTGGATGTTTACACAAATAAATGGAATGCAAATTTATACACAAAGTATTATTTTAATATATAGATAGCACATTTAAAAAGAAAAGTGATGAAACTCTGGTAGGATTTTAAATCATGTTATATGAAATAGGTAAAGCAAAACAAAGCAAAACAAACAAACAAACAAACAAAAGAATAAGAAAAATAGGAGAAACCAAACACCCATTAAATACATTTTATCGCTCATGCAGAAAACATATTAAACTTGTTTGGTTGGTCCCTAAAGCAATAAGCAAGGACCAGACAAAGGATATATATCTATATGTATGTGTGTGTGTGTGTGTATGTGTGTATGTATATGTATATGTGTATGTAAGGAAGACTGTGGTGAGAGAATTCCCACGCTAGAATGGCATATTGGGGTAGTACATTTTATATCACTGAATATGTTCATATATAAACCGGTTGAAACTAGATGGGGAGATTTGAAGAAGTCAAGTATTACAACAATGGATAATAATCTTACACTATTAATAACCTCTTTCAACTCTAAATACAATTATCTACATAAAACTAACAATCAGAGGCAAACACCATAGAGAGGACATAGCCATTACCAGATTTCTGATATACTGTCTAAAAGAAAATCTATAATTCTATCTTTAATTTTATTCATTTTGAAAGGCTGTAAATTTAAAAATAAGAATAAATAATTTTTAAAAAGCATACCCTTCAATATTATTTCTGGGAATTTATTTTAAAGTATCGTTATGTGTACTTCAACATTGTTATAAGCTGCACACCATTTCCAAATAATTTTGATTTAAATTATGCTCAACCCCAGTGAACTAAGAGATAAGCCACTTGATTCAACTATCCCTTACTTTCTCACATTCAGTTATTGACCAAGCCATGTTGATTCTACATTCAAAATACTTTCAGAATTACTGTTCCTTTCCACTGAATATTTTAAAAATCTCCTAATTTCTGATTCCAAATTTATTGCCTTCAATGATGTCTCCAATGTTAATGATTTATATGTAATTTTGATGCCAGTTTCCAAGATAGCTACACAAGAGAAAAAATAAGAGAAGGTGATGGGTATTTTGAGGATGGAGCCAGAACAATTTCTTAGATCATGCATTGATCAATAGAGTAGAAATACTTGTGTGGAATCAAATAAGGGATGTGACTTCTTTTAAGTTCCAAAGGGCTTACTTACCTCAACATTAGGTTCTGCATAATTTCTGCCAAGAAAAATATCAGAAAACACCACGACCTGTTCATCTTACCTCTCTCATGCTTGCTTTTCCTGAGATAGGCAAACTTGTGAGACTACCTTTTAGAAAGAGCATCTGGTCCAATAAGTATGTTTTAAAGTAAGGCTAGAAAACTAGAAACACCAACCAAGGATTTTATATTGAGAGACACAAGTTGTTTGATATCTACTTTCAGCTTCCAAAGAAAATACCATTTATTAATTTTATTGCAATATTTATTGAAATGAGCATTTTTACCTTTTTAGCATTAGCCTAGAAAATGGAAGTTTTAAAAATTGTTGCTCACAAGTCAATAGACTGTAGAAGTGACATTTAAAACATATTTTAAATTGGAAGCCAACATAAAGAGATGGAAAGATATACCATGTTCTTGGACTGGAAAAATCAGTATTGTTAAAATGGCCATACTACTCAAGGCAATCTACAGATTCAATGCAATCCCTATCAAATTACCAAAGGCATTTTTCACAGAACTAGAAAAGAAACATTTAAATTTGTATAGAAATACAAAAGAGCCTGAATAGCCAAAACAATCTTGAGAAAGAAGAACAGAGTTGGAGGAATCACACTCCCTGATTTCAGAGTATACAACAAAGCCATAGTAACCAAAACAGTATAGTTCTGGCACAAAAATAGACACATAGATCAATGGAACAGGATAGAAAACCCAGAAGTAAACTCATGCACTTATAGTCAATTAATCTAGACAAAGGAGGGAAAAATATACAATAGAGAAAAGTCAGTCTCTTCACTGAGTGGTGCTGGGTAAACTGGACAGCTACAAGTAAAAGAATGAAATAAGAACATTCTCTAACACCATATACAAAAATAAACTCAAAATGGATTAAAGACCTAAATGTAGGATTGGATACCATAAAACTCCTAGAGGAAAACATAGGCAGAACTCTTTGACATAAATTGCAGCCATTAGTTTTTTAGATCTGTTTCCTAGAGTAATGGAAACAAAAGCAAAAATAAATAAGTAGCATCTAATTAAACTTAAAAGTTTTTACTCAGCAAAGGAAACCATAAAGAAAATGAAAAGACAACCTACTGAATGGGAGAAAATATTTACAAATGATGCAACCAACAAGGGACTAATTCCAAAATTCACAAACAGCTCATATAGCTCAATATCAAAAAAACAAACAACCCAATCAAAACATGGGCCAAACACCTAAATAGGCATCTATCCAAAGAAGATAGGAAGATGGCCAACAGAAACATGATAAGATGTTCAATATCACAAATTATTAGAGAAATGCAAATCAGAACTACAATGAGGTATATCACCTAATGCTGATCAGAATGGCCCATCATCAAAAAGCCTACAAATAATAAATATTAGAGAGGGTGTGGAGAAAAGGGAACCCTCCTACAACGTTGATTGAAATGTAAATTGGTACAGCCACTATGGAGAACAGTATGAATGTTCCTTAAAAATAGAGTTACCATGTGATAACCAGCAATCCCATTCCTGGGCATACATCCAGAAAAGATGAAAATTCTAAGTGGAAAAAATACACGCACCCCAGTGTTCATAGCAGCACTATTTACAATAGCCAGCAACCTAAACAATCAACAAGTGGATGGATAAAGAAAGTGCAGTGTATATACACAATGGAATATTTCTCAGCCATAAAAAATAATGAAATCATGCCATTTGCAGCAACATGGATGGATCTAGAGATTATCATACTAAGTGAAGTAAATCAAAGACAAATATCATATGGTATCACCTACATGTGGAATCTAAAAATAAATGATACAAATAAACTTACTTACAAAGCAGAAATAGACCACAGACATAGAGAACAAACTTACGTTTACCAAAGGGGAAAAAGGGAAGGGGGAGAGATAAATTAGAAGTGTAGAATTAACAGATAAACACTATTATATATAAAACAGATAAACAAGGCCCTACTCGATAGCACAGGGAAATATATGCAATATTTTGTAATAACCTATAGTGGAAAAAAATCTGAAAAATAATATATATATATATGTATAACTGAATCATTTTGCTGTATATCTGAAAATAACACAACAATGCAAATCAACTATACTTCAAAAAAAAAAGCATATATTTAAGAGAATGCACTAAAGCCATGGCCATGTATATATGCCTGATTGAATCTAGTATCCAGGCGAGCATTCCAGTGCTGATTATAATAACTTTTCAGATGCCAACAATGGAATTTCCCCATAGTCAATCCAGTAAGATCATTATTATCATCAGATTTTTTTGTCATAACTATTTTAATGCTTAATTGGATTGGACATATAGAAGCTTCATTGATCTCATAATGACCACAATATGGAAGAGCATGAAACTGAAACAACTTCTTTTTTTAAATGGAAACTGCCTTTTTCTATATGCAATGAATAAAAAGGAGAAATGGGGTTATTAAATTGTCTCACTAGTAAAATTACATTATTAATTGTAATATGCAAACAAAATAATTAATTTACCCACTTCCTTTATTAATTACTTTTGCAAGTCTATTTTTAAAAATATTTTTTGCTGTGGTTAAATTTAAGACAAATCTTAAAATCTACTCAAGACCAAGTCAGTTACCATTTTTTGAAAGGCCTGACATGAGCTATCTAGACATTAAGTATTTTTACTATCAAACACTCACCACAAACAGACACATGCATACACAAACATCATATATACACAGGCACACAATTACCAATCTACACCACAGACATACACACAGAGACACACACACACACACACACACACACACACACACAGACTAGCTGCTTCCCTGATCAATATTCTCCTACAAGGCCTTTGGTTGACCTGTCTCCAGTTATTGATTTTTGGCTATTTCACTTAGACCAGAAGGAAATAGGTAGTGATTCAATTTCCTATTACTCAATTTAGAAGTAAGGAATTAGTGTCATAATGAAGAAAAAAGGAAAATATATACTGTGTAAAAATGAAATATAGTGTATTTTGTGAACAGAATGAAGAAAAGAGATTGTTAAGAAGAATGGGAATGATCTGAAAAATGGTAAAAAGCTTAATGAGAAAAGGTAAAGGAATGACTACGAAATTTGACAAGGCAGACAGAGGATGAGAGATGGGACTGAATAAAGAAAAGAGATACAGGGAGCACAATCTTCACTTTTTCTGTCAGAATGGCTTTCCTTCCTCATAACAAGGGAGAATATTTGCAAAAGGAATGAACACACATCCATTTTCTTCTGGCATTTTTGAAGATTGATTCTGTCTTTTCTCTGTTAAATTCTTAAATGTAATGAAAAAAGTAGGCTGACAATGCTGAAGAACAGGTCAAAAGAGAGTTCAACCATTTGACATATTTTTTATGGTTCAGTAAAATTCCTCTTCCACTATCACCATCTCCAACCAACCTCCAGTATCAATGAGTTGCTTAGAACTTAACTGACATAAACTATTTCATTTCTAGAAACATATTTTTTAAGTTTCACCTTTGTCTGGAAGGTATTTTCCCTTACTTCATAAAAAAGACACTCATTCTCTAGTCCTGCATAAAGCTTTTTTGCTAGATTTTTCTTAAGCAAACATTCTAGCTGGTAAAATAGTCTATTAATTATCAGAACTAATCTGCTCTCTATTGCTTTTATTGGATACTTGTGGCTAGGGAGCAGAAGAATAAGGGTATTTTATTTCTCTGTTTATTTGTTTTTCAATTTATAACCATCTGGCACAAACCTGAAACTTGTGGCAGGAGTCCCATTAAAAGAAGGAATACAAAAACATGAACAAGCATTGTTTTCATAACTGAAAATTGAGACTGGGTTCACATATTTATGGAGGCTTGGTCGAAAGATCTAGTGTGATTACATACTTCAGAGTTCTGTCAGGATTTACAAAAAGAAGCAGAAATGTGTAACTTTTCCACAGTAAAAGAATGGATTATTAATTGGGACTTCTTACTACTTTGTGATTAAGGGTACAGGTCTGAATCAAATAACTTGGATCCCTTTCATTCCACAGTTTAGCTGTGTATCTGTAGGCATTTCACAATTTTTTTAAATAAATGGAGATCATAATACAACTTCCTCAAGGGGTTAGGTTAATAAATAAATGAGAATAATGGATAAAAACCAATTAGCTCTGTGCTCACCTTTTCTAATTTTTCAAAAAATTGTGTCATTATTACTTAAGAAGAAAACATGTTTTAGTCATACAGTGAGGCCATAGAACACTGTCAAAGCTTTGATCTATATGATTATTCTTCTGTATGTAGATTCAAATGTCAACACTGAAAGGAACTTAAAACAGTAATTTGTCAGGCTGCATTTTTGTTTAAAAAAGGAGAAAGCCACAAGTGAGTGTCATACACTAAAAAACCAAAAACCTGAATAATCTACAAAATGACATACTTTGAGCCTACCTGAGAGCTAAGGCTGAGAGGTAACAGATGAATTCTTGAGAGTATCAAACCCCTCTGAGGAGAGATGGAGACACATAAAACATCTCAACTTTGGCAGATAATATGAGAAAGGACTGGAAACCATAAAAATGGTGGGGGAAAAAAAACACCCATGAAATTTTAACAAATTCTTAAAAGCCAAGCATGGGCTACTATGATAGGATAAAGTCCTTTGGGAGACCCAGACAAAAAGGGATACCTAATTTAAAGACAATTTCTTTTCACCAAGCTTCTATCAGGAGCCTAATAGAAATATTAGAGATGTGACAGATTTGTTAGACCCCCTTTTAATATCACAAGCATTCAGGAATGCCACCATTTGAAACTAGGTTGCCGGTTTCTAGACAACCCCATTCATATTCTTGGCCTTGTTTGAATCCAAGCTGTCAAATGAACTTAGAAAAATGTTTTCTCTCTGTTTCTCAGGTGTTCACTGCCTGATGAAAACCCTTTGTCACTGCAGCCCTCCCACTAAGTACGAGGAAACAGCAGCAGTCCGCACTGAAAGGATCGAGGCCTCGCAGACACTTAAGGTAACCATGGCAACTACTAAACAAATCCTACCCAGAGTAGATTGATTGAACTCACCACTCCAATGGCCTAACAGAAGGCGAGAAGAGTCCATTTCTGGATATAATGTTTACTTGCCTAGGACACTACATTTTTTTTATAAACAATGTTTGGCAATTAATTAAAAATTATGAAACACACATGAAAAATTTATGCATTATCAAGAGAAAAAACTGTCAAAACAATTACATTTAGAAATGACACAGTAGAACTATTAGGAAGAGGCTTTAAAATACTGTAATAAATATATTTTATTAATACATTTAAAAACCTAGTGAAAAGACTATTTTTACCAGTTATTTTTATACTCTACATAGCAGAGAAAAAAATCAGTTATCTTGAATAATCTAAACAGAAATATACACCAAAAAGTGGGGAAAAAAAAAACAGAACACAAAAATAGAGAGTATTAAGACAATATTAAACAGTCTAAAACATCTGTAATTGTTGCCCTGAAGAGAAGATTAAAGAGATAATAAGAAATACTGAAAGAGACAATGTATAAGAATTTTACAACATTAATGAAAGATTTTAAAAAGTATAGATCAAAGAAGCTCAGAAAACCCCAAGTAGGAAAAGTAATAAAAATTAAAATAATGAAACAAACACACAAAAATGGCCACATAATTTTCTGACTGCAGAAAACCAAACATAAAGAAAAAATCTTGAATGAAGTCAAAGAAAAAAATTTATTCAGACAGTAAATTGAAATTCTTGCCAAAAACTATGTCAGATGTCAATGGAGAGATGTCTTTAAAGTACTAAAAGGAAAAAAATACTTTAGAAAAAAATATTTTAGAATTCTTATAGCCTATAAAACTATCTTTCACAAATGAAAGCAAAATAAAGATATTAAAAAAGAGGGATAAAATTCATTGCGAGCACTCACACTAAAACAAATATTAAGGGGAGTTCTTTAGGTAGAAATAGTTGAATGGTGATGGAAATTTGAATTTATAGAAAAAATGAGTGTGGAAATGGTAAAAATTTGGATAAGTATAAACTGAATTTTCTTTATTTTTAATCTCCTTAAGTGATAACTAAGTAAAATACAAAAATAATTTTTACTATTTAAAATATACATAAGTTTAGGGAGCATTCTATTTGATTTGAAAAGAATGTGTTTTCTGTTGTTGATTGCAATGTTCTATAAATACCAATTAGGTCAGGTTGGCTAGTAGTGTTATTCCAGTCTTCTACATCTTAAATTATTTTTGTCTACTTGTCCTATCAGTTACAAAGAGAGAAGTTCCAAAATCTCAATCTATAATTGTGGATTTGCCAGTTTCTTCTTTAAGTTCTATTTTTTTTCTTTATCATTATTTAAAGCTCTATTATTAAGTGATGCTCATTTCGGGTTGTTGTGTCTTCTTAATTAGTTAACTCATTATCTTTGCATAATGACTCTCTTTACCTCTAGTAAAATTCCTTCTTCTGAAGTCTCCTTTGTGTGACATTAATATAACATCCTAGTTTTCTCTTGAAATATACATGGAATAAAATATTTGATGAAAATAGTACAATGTAGGGGAGAGAAGAAATAAAAGGGTATTACTGCAGACTTCTTACATTATGTATGAAGAGGTATAATAATAATTAAAGGTACTTTGTGAGAAGTTACAGATGTATATTGTAATTAACTTTAAAATAGTATTAGAACATATAGCTAACTAGTCAATAATGGTGATAAAATAGAAGCATAAAAAAAAGGTTTGACCAATCTAAAAGATTCCCAGACAACAGGAAAATAAATAAAAACCAATGGGAGAAAAAAACCAAAAAGGTTATAGATTTAAAACACAACTATATTAATCATTACATTAAATGTCTGATGATATAAATGCTCCATTTAAAGGCAGATATAAGACTTGATTTAAAAAAAAAAAGTAAGCCCTAACAGTATAGTATCCATAAGAAACCCACTTCAGCTGTAAAGAAATGAAAGCCATAAAACAATGGGGAAAGTTATAGCATGTTAACACTAATCAAGAGAAAACTGGATGTTATACTAATGTCACACAAAGGAGACTTCAGAGGAAATTTTACTAGAGATAAGGAGAGCCATTAGAGAAAGATCATGGATTAACTAATCAAGAAGATAAAACAATCCTAATGAGTATGCACTCAAGAATAGCTTTAAACTGAAAGAAAAAAAAACCCAGCAACTAATAGAACTTAAAAAACAAATTGGCAAATCTACAATTATAGTTTGACATTTTGGCACTCCTGTCTTTTTGATAAGACAAGAAGACGAAAATCACTTAAGATGTAGAAGACTGGAATAACATTGCTAGCCACTCTGACTTAATAATTGATATTTATAGAATGTTCCAATCAACAACAGGAAACACATTATTTTCAAATCGAATAGAACACTCACTAAAGGTCTGATGCTAACACTTCAGTAAATTTAAAAGAATCAAAATGCTATGTCAAGTATTTTGACCACAGTAGAATTAAAATAAAATCAATAGTAGACATACGGAAAATGCTGATATATTTGGAAACTAGAGCCCTCACTTGAAAATAAATTGTATTCATCACAGGGATGAAATCATAGAGGAAATAAAAAATATTTTTTACAGAATAAAAATAAAAGCACAACATATAAAGATTTGTAGATTGCTCTAATTCAATGGTTAGAGAGAAGTATGTAGATTGTATATTTATTTCAGAAAATAGAAAGGTCTCAAATCAGTAATTTAAACTTTCAACTTGAGGAACTAGAAAAAGATGATCAAAGAAAACACAAAGTCAGGGAAAGGAGGGCAAAAATGAAGTGAAAGTAAAAAATTAATGAAATAGAAAACACAGCAATAATAGAGTAAAAAAAAAACAAAATACATTTTTCAAAATAATTAAAACAAGTGATAAATTTCTCTCCAGCCTTTATCAAGGAATAGACGTCTCAAATTATCAACATCTGAAATGAAAAAGGGAACATTATTACAAATTCTACAGAGTTTAAATAGATAATATGAAAATAATATAAATACTTCTATACCAATATATCTCTAAAAAATATGAAATGGAAAATGCCTTTAAATACACAAAACTTACTAAGGAATAAATAGATAACTGAAAAGTATGTATCTTGATTTTTGTAATTAACATCTTTCCACAAAGAAAACTCCTGGTACCAATTCACTGGTAAATCCTACCATGCATTAAATAGACAAATACCAATTTGACACTTTGTTCCAGAAAATAAAAAAGGAAAAGATACATTCCAAGTCACTTTAAGAGGCTCACATTATCCTAATTTAAATACCAGACAAAGTAATTGTAATAAAAGAGAACTGTAATTCAATATACTTCATAATAGTACACACAGACACAAATTCTTAACAAAATTTTAGCAAATTGAGATTAGCAATATAGAAAAATGGTAATACATCATGAAGAAGACAAGATGGGATGGAAAAGGGTTATGGCAAGAATTCAAGACTGGTTCAGTAGAATTCACCGTATCAGTAAAAGACAAAATAAAACAAACAAAGCAACATTACCAACTTAGATACAAAATTGTAAAAATTGATTCAATTCACGAAAAAAAAAAAAGACTTTCAGAGAACAGGAAATAGAAGATCTTCCCCAATCTGATGAAACACATCTAAGAGAAATGAACAACTGATGTAATTAATGGTAAAAACTGAATATTTCTCTATGAGGATTGGGAATGAGTTAAGGATATATAGTCTTACCTCTACTATCCAACCCTATACCAGATGCAATGAGGACAGTAAGTATAATAAAAGTCATATAAGTAGTAACAAACTATTAAAAGCATTACTTGCCGCAAACAAAATACCCATAGAAGATCCTACTCTATGTACAGATAATCAACTACAATTTATAAATATGTTATCAAGATCATTCCTAAAGGTTAAAAATATATACATCAAAGTCAGCATATTTATACCAAAGTCAAATTTCTATACACTAGCAACAAAAAAATTTGGAACTGAATTGAAAATGTATTTGTATAATAGGGTTAAAAAATAAAAAGAAATAATTAGAGATAATTTTAACCTAAAGTGAACAGGACTTGTACCTTAAAAATTACAAAATATTGTTCAGAGAAATTGAGAAACATCTAAGTAAACAGAAACATATGCCATATTTATGGGACAGTTGACTCAATAATCTTAGGATTCCAGGTCTTCCGAAATTGGTCTATTACATCAATAAAATTTCAAATTCCAACTAGACATTTTTGTGGGAAAATATCTGAAAAACATAAATTTGGCAACAGAACTGTGTCCAGGATATTTTTTAAAGTGCTCTTACAACTGAATAATAGAAGAAAAACATTCAAATACAAAACATCAACAAAGATATACCAATGGCAAATAAGCACATGGAAAGATGTTCACCATCTTTATACACCAGGAAAATGTAAATTAAAACCACAATGCAATATCTATATATATATTCCCTAGAATGGCTAAAATTAAAAAGACAGAGAGTTTCAAGTCTTGGTGACGATGTGGATAAAATGAAACTCTCATACATTGCAATTGAGAGCTGAAAATGGTAGATATTTTAGAAAACAGTTTGGAAGATTCTTGTAAAGTTATATATATATATATAATTATCATATGATCCTGTGACATTTCTCCTAGATTCAGGAGAAATAAAAATATGGCTCCACAAAGACTTGTACACACATATTTATAATAGTTTTATTCATAATAGCTAAATAATGGAAAAATCCCAAATGTTGATTAATTTGAGAATAGGTAAGAAAGATTTTAGTACATAACAATGGAATACTACTGAGTAATAAAATGGAATGAACTACTGATGTGTGCTACAAAATGACTGATAATCAAAAACATGTTAAGTAAAGAAACCAGACGCAAAAGTCCAAATATAATCTGAATTTATTTATATGACATTCAAGAAATGGTGAAACTAGACAGAAAGAAAATAGATAAGAATTTGCTGGGGACCAAGATAAGACAAAAGGATGGACAGCTAAAGGGCAAAGGGACAAAGGGACCGATAGCAAATTTTCAGAGTGATGGAAATATTCTGAATCTTGATTATAATAATGTTTACATTAGTATATAGATTTGTTAAAACTCATTAAATTCTTAATTCCAAAAAGGTGAACATTTAATGTAAATTACCTCTCTAAATAGACATAACAAATAGGGTAATATGTTAATAAATCTTGAAATTGTTGTTTATATGTGTGCTCAAAGTTCCATTCTTTCAATTTTTTTTCCTATGTTTGAAAATATGCTATAATAAATGAGAGCCATAGGGCTTTGGATTCTAGAAGACTTGCATTCAATTCCCAATCAACTTAATTTATTAACAAACTCTTAAATTTGAACCGTATTTTCCCTATTGCTAAAGTAAGGAAAACAACGTCTAACTAGTAGGGTTATGCAGATCAAATTAATCAACTTACATAACGTAGCTCTAATATAATGGGTGCCTAACACATGGTCCACTAAATCTTCTGTAAAAATTATCAGTTCCTTAATTTACTTTATCATTGATGCCTTATTACCATGGAATATGTATAACATTGTCTCTTCTTGCAAGGGTAGTCTGCAGGATGTCAATTTAGGTATTTCAGAAAGCTCCCCTGGATCTAAATATGCCTTTTACTTCTAAATATGATAGAGTATTGCCATAAATTGTTTTTTTTTAAGTTAAATATAGAAGGGTCCTGTAAAAATAAATATGTATTATGGAGCATAAACAAAACATTAATTTTGATGAAATAGAATATAAACTAGCTGGAGACTAGCTGGAGACAGGAAGCAGAGTTCATGATTCTTTTTGTTTATTAAAATACTTACACACAGAGTAGGTGCTCTAATACAAATCCATGTTAAATGCAAAAGACCTAGGAAAGTATGTGTATCATTCTTTCCTATTATTTTTTAAAATTTTTTAATTTATTTTTTGTATATATATTTTTATTGAAGTATAGTCAGTTCAATGTTGTGCCAATTTCTGGTGTACAGCATAATGCTTCAGTCATACATGAACATACATATATTCATTTTCATATTTTTTTCACCATAAGTTACTACAAGACATTGAGTATAGTTCCCTGTGCAATACAGTATGAACTTGTTCATCTATTTTATATGTATTAGTTAGTATCTGCAAATCTCGAACTCCCAATTTATCCCTTCCTGCACCCTTTCCCCTCTGGTAACCGTAAGTTTGTTTTCTATGTCTGTGAGTCTGTTTCTGTTTTGTAAATAAGTTCGTCTTTTTTTTTTTTTTTAGATTCCACATATAAGTGATATCATATAGTATTTTTCTTTCTCTTTCTGACTTACTTCACTTAGAATGACAATCTCCAGATCCATCCATGTTGCTGAAAATGGGATTATTTTATTACTTTTTATGGCTAAGTAGTATTCCATTGCATAAATATACCATAGCTTCTTTATCCAGTCATCTGTTGATGGACATTTAGGTTGTTTCCCTGTCTTGGTTATTATAAATAATGCTGCTATGAACATTGGGGTGAAGAAAACATAGGCAAAATATTCTCTGACATAAATCTTAGTAATGTTCTCCTAGGGCAGTCTACCCAGGCAATAGAAATAAAAGTAAAAATAAATAAATGGGACCTCTTTAAATTTGTAATCTTTTGCACAGCAAAGAAAACTATAAGCAAAACAAAAAGACAACCTATGGAATGGGAGAAAATATTTGAAAAAGATGAGACTGACAAGGGCTTAATTTTCAGAATATACAAACAGCTCATGTAACTTAACAAGAAAAAAACACCAACCCAATCCAAAAATGGGCAGAAGACCTAAAGAAGCAATTCTCCAATGAAGACATACAAATGGCTGATAGGCACATGAAAAAATGCTCAGTATCACTAATTATCAGAGAAATGCAAATCAAAACTACAATGAGGTATCACCTTACACCAGTCAGAATGGCCATCATTCAAAAGTCTACAAATGATAAATGCTGGAGAAGCTGTGGAGAAAAGGGAACCCTCCTACACTGTTGGTAGAAATTTAGTTTTGTGCAGCTATTATGGAAAACAGTCTGGAGATTCCTCAAAAGACTAAATAGATTTACCGTATAATCCAGCAATCCCACTCCTGAGCATATATCCAGAGTGAATCTTAATTCAAAAAGATACATGAACCCCAATTTTCAATTCTTTTTTAACAACCATCTCTTCCCCTCCACCCTCTTACTCATTCCAGTCCTTCTGATGTTAAAATTTTCTCTCCCTATTTTTTTCACTATCTACTTCAATTAGTACTTTTGTCATAAAGCCTCTTCTGCTCTTATTTTAAAGACTCCATTCTCTACCTACTTCACAATCCTGACCATGCATATCTCTTCCTTTGATGAATATCCAAAGTGGTTTTAATTTACTTTCAAAGTTCTAAACTGGTAATACAAAAAATTTGGCTATTTTCCTCATTCTACTAGATTTTAGTCATATAGCATTCAGAAAGTTACTTGATATGGAAAGCCACAATTTTCTTATCTGTAAAATGGATGTAAAATTACTTACTCTATTCCTTAACGGGAATGCTGAAGAGATGCAAAAAGTACAAGATTCTTGAACAGATAAAAATGTATATATTTATTATCTGGTAAAATTCTATTTTTTTAATATTAAGTAAAGAATAATGCTAAACATCTATGTGAGATTTCTATGGCCCAAAGCCTCCATTCTTTGACAAAGGTGAGGTGGATCCAAGGAAATTTCAGAAAAGGATAAAGAGACAACACAGCAGGGACCTGTACAGACCATAGATTAAAATTCAGAATAGAATAATGACATCAAATTCAATGACACAATGAAGAAAGGAAGACTCTGATTGAATGCCTAAGATAATTTGCTTCATACTCACATACTTCTGGAACCAATTTGAATTCAGAAACAATCTGAAGAAAGCTAGAGACAACATTTTCAGTTGGCTGGGACTACTCCCTATCTTGTAGAATGGAGGTTTAAAATGGAGTTTGGATTGAAATACAAAAAAAAAAAGAAAATTACATGGTAAATCTGTATTTTCTATATGCACTTCTAATAAATTAGAAAGAGTAAGACAATATGATGGGTTCAATGAAGAGTAAGCTTTAAGACTAGATATGTATGGGTTCAAATTCCATTCTCCCACTTACTAAATAAGTGACTTCAGGTAAATCATGTAAACTTTACTTTTAAATTTCCTCATTTGTAGAAATAAAGTATTATCAGGATATAATTCATTAGGTAATTTTGAAAATATAAAGAGATAATGGATGAAAGTGTTAAGCAACATTCTTGGAACAAAGTAAATACTCAATACACATACATTATTATTATTATTATTATTATTATTATTATTATTATTATTATTATTATTATTATTATTATTTAGGGGCATGTTTTTATTCTGCATGGTATAATATGTCTTTCCCAATCTGTTAGATCATTGTTTTTTTATTATAGTATCTGTATTATACTTAATTTATGTTCCAAACCAAACTTGAATTTTTGCTTGACCAGAAAAGCTACACAATGTGCTTATTTAATTGAATTGTCAATTGGATTCTTCAGTCACTAATATATTTCCATTAGTTGGCTTATAAAGTTATCTCTAAAGGGCAGAGCCCTGAGAGAATATGATATAACAAAGGAGTTTTGATGAGGAAGGATAAAAAATCTCTTGAATGAGGTGTTTCAGCAAACACAGGATTCAGTAGGTGCCTGTAACAATCCAGAAGCTTAGCATAAGGCAAAGTAATGCCAAGGAAAAGGTATAATGAGAAAGAAGGTGAAAGACACTTTAAGTTTGCCTACATTAGGAGTGGAAGTCTTGGTTACATATAAATGTAGTCTAAATTTCTCAGCAAATCTCATATCATACATCACTTTAGAAAATAATAGGGTAGAATTTATCTAATATTTTTATAAGCTTGCAATTATTCTGAAGTCAGTTTTCTCCTCTCCCTCTTCCCAACCATCATAGAGCACTATAAACTCTTTATACTGAAAACAGACTTGATTTGTTTTAATTTTGGTAAAATATACACAACATAAATTTTTCTATTTTAATCACGTTAAAGTGTACAATTCAGTGGTATTAACTATATTCACAATGCTGTGTAACTATCACTACTATCTAGTTCCAGGACATTTTCATCACCCTAAACAGAAGCTTTCTACCCATAAGCAGCCACTCTATATTTGCCCTTCCCACAGTCCCTCGCAAACAGTACTGTTTTCTGACTCAATAGATTAAACAATTGGGGATATTTCATATAAATCTAGTCAACAAGATAAGTAGCTTTTGTGACTGGATTCTTTAGTTTAGCATAATGTTTTCTTGGTCTGTCCATGTTGTATTATGCAGTAGTATTTCATTCCATTTTATAAATGAGTAGTATTCCTCCACATGGATATACCACATTTTGTTTATCCATTAATCCACTGATGGGCATTTGGGTTGTTTCCAACTTTTGGCTATTTGAATAGTGGCACTACGCACATTTGTGTACAAGTTTGATTTGAACACTTCCTTTCCATCCTTTTGGGTATATATCTAGGAGAGTATTTGGTGAGTTCATGATAATTCTATCTTTAATTTGTTGAAGAACTTATGGTTGTTTCCCACAGCAGCTGAACCATTTTATTTTCCCACCAGCAATGAATGAAGGTTCCACATTTTCTTCTTCTTTGCCAACACATTTTCTTTTTCTTTATTATAACCAATAATAGTGGCTGTGAAGTGGTACCTTACAGTGGTTTTGATTTGCACTTTTCTAATGACCAAATATTGTACATCTTTTATTATGCTTGTTGGCCATATGTATCTAATTTGAACATTGCTTTTATCTTAAAAATATTGTCTTTCAACCCATGAACATGGAATATTTCTACATTTGTTTATGTCTTCTTTAATTTCTTTCAGCAATGTTTTGTAGTTTTCAATGTAGAGTAGTTGCATCACTTTGGTTAATCTAATTCCTGGTATTTAATTATTTTTATGCTATTGTAGATGGAATTGTTTTCTTAATTTCCTTTTTGGTTTGTTCACTGCAGTGTATAGAATTACAAGCGATTTTTGAGTGTTGAATTCTGTATTTCACAATTCTGTTGAATTCATTTATTA
Source organism: Vicugna pacos (assembly GCF_048564905.1). NCBI lineage: Eukaryota > Metazoa > Chordata > Mammalia > Artiodactyla > Camelidae > Vicugna > Vicugna pacos. The sequence goes on from NC_132987.1 coordinate 80,197,628, forward strand.
GAGCTAACAGTTTCTTTGTGCTAATTATAATATTTTCTATATATAAAATCATGTTATCTAAAAATAGAGATAGTTTTACTTCTTCTGCTGTATTTGGATGCTGTTTATTTTTCTTGTCATGCTCTGGCCAAAATTTCTAGTACCATTTTGAATAGAAGTGTTGAAAACAAGTATCTGACCTTGATATCCTTGTAATATTGGCTTCATAGAATGAGTTAGAAAGGCTTCCTCCCTCATCTATTTTTTGGAAAAGTTTCAGATGAACTGGATTTAGTCCTTCTTTAAATGTTTGGTAGAATTCATCAGTGAAATCTTCTTATTCTGGCATTTATTATTATTTTTAAAATAACTGATTCAATTTCTTTATTTTGCATAGTTCTATTCAGATTTTCTGTTTTTTCCTTAGTCTGTTTTGTTTTCCAAATTTGTTGGTGTAAAAGTGTTCACAATACTCTCTTAAAATTCTTTTTACTTCTCTAAGGTAGGTAGTAGTATCTCTAATTTCATTTCTGATTTTAGTAATATGTATCTCCCTTCTTTTTGGTCAATATACCTAACAAAATCAGTTTGCCATTTTTATTGATCTTTTCAAATAAAACTTTTTTTGTTGTTTTATTTGTTGTTTTTCTATTTCTCATTTTATTTATTTCCACTTTCATCATTATTATTCCTTTTAGTCTGGTAGCTTTGAGCTTAGTTTTCCTTTCTTTTTCTGTAAAGTAAGTTATTGATTTGAGATTTTCCTTTTTTTAATGTAGATGTCTAGAGCTATATATTTTATTCTGAATACTGACATATGTATATCTTGGTGATGTGTCTGTTAATCTCTTAGGAGGTAAGTTCACCTGACATTTTTTTTTCTTTTGCGGATCATGCACTGAAACATTCATCACCAAAATCAAAGTTGTAAAGATTTTCTCCTATGTTTTCTGCAGGATGTGCTGTACTTTTACATCTCATAGTAAGTCTATGTTCCATTTCTAGTTAATAATTGTCAAAGGCATGTGGTCTATGTCTAGGTATTTTTTCTTTTGCATGAAACATTTCTAATTACTCTGACACTGTTTGAAAAGACTATCCTTTTGCTCTTGTCAAAGATCAGTTGGCTATATTCATGTGGGTCTATTTGTGAGCTTTTTATTCTGTTCCATTTATCTTTGTGTTTCTTTTTTCTCTAATAGCATGCTCTCTTGATAACTATAGCCATAGAATAAGCTGTAATATCAGATAGTGTGAGTCATCCAATTGTCATCTTCTCTTCCCCCTTCCCCTTTTTTCCTTCTTTCTCCTCCTCCTTCTCCCCCAGTATTTTGTTGGCTATTCTAGACCTTTTCCCTTTTCGTATAAATTTTAGAATCTGTTTGACAATATCTATAAAATAGCTTGCTGGGATTTGGGTTAAGATTGCTTTGAATCTATAATCATATGGGAAAACACTGACATCTTAACAATATTGGGTCCAATTCATGAAAAGCATATATAAATATATATATTTATATAATGCATATATATCTTCTTTTTTTCATGTGTTATAGTTTTCTGTATGCAATTCCAGTATATATTTTGTTAGGTTTATGCCTATGTGTTTCATTTTGGGAGATGTTATTGGAAATTGTGTTTTTAGAATTTCATATTATAGTTCATCTAAATATACTGAATATGCAAAATGGTGCCTATTACATAGCAGCTACTAAATAAATGGTAGCTATTATTATTTTGCATGGGAAAGTATGATAGAATGTGGGTCAATAGGGAGAAAATAATTCTTAAGAGAAATCAGATTGTTTACCACACTATGCTTGAATGATTTTTATAACAAATAGGTGTATTCTTATTTTCAATAACCAAACTGATAGGAACTTTAAACTTGGTTAGCAGAACCAGTCTGTTAAAATTGTGGATGAACTTGTCTGATAAATATATTGGGCTTGGTAGTAAAACACAAAATTTATTTCCAGTGATTATTATACACTAAAAAAATACTAATTCTTAAACATAATGTTTAAAGAGATTGTAAGAAAATAACTTTTCTTTTATCAAATAATGCTGGTGTTACAAAACTCATCATGGATAAAATCAAAGAAGGAAATATACTTATGCCTGAAGAGGGTTAACTTGGAAAGAGTTGACAGTCTGCCAACCACAGAAAAAGAAGTAGATAGCCTTGTCTTACATTTGTTTCAAGTCAATGGATATGGTTTGATTTGTGAACACAATAGCCTTGTTAATGTGGTAGAGATTGTTTGCAAGACTGGAAATGATCACAGAAATAAGAGGGCATGAAACAATATCTAAGGTGTGGTCATCAAATTCAGTAATCATTAATTCTGAGTTTTGATTAGTATAGTCCTGGTATCCTAAACCCACGAGGTTGCTCTTCTTTCCTTGACACATCCTGTTGGTTCATGTGTCTTCGCCAGACATGAAAATCTCCTGTCTGCCACCAGAAGTCTCATTTTTATTCTGTGGCTACTTTTTTAGCTTCTGTTACAATTGCCACAAAAGGTGCAAATACTAACCTCACTGCTACTACATTTATTTTCTGTCTTAATGTTATTACAACACTTGCATTACATTCTCAATGAATATCCAGTTTCTTCAAATCCTATAATCTCCTCTTTCAAAAAATTTGGCAAGCTACACTTACATTCTTGGATATCTATTCAGTGTAATAAATTCTGCTTATATGACAAATTCCTTTTCCTATAAGTTAAATTCTAATTCAGTCTCTATTTTTAGAATTTACCATGTGATATAATTCAGGATATAAAGTACAAGCTTGTATCTGTTAAGTATTTGGGGGATAGCTTTTTCTTTTTGGGAATAAAACTGACAAATGAGATACTTGCCATCTATTCTATCTTATTATTATCTTCATCAGACATTTGAAGCTACAGACTATCTTATAAAATATGGAGCATGAAAGAAATGTCAAGGGATTTGCAAAGATGCCAGCCATAAATCAATGCCTGACTGAAATCAACTATCTCTAGACTTCTATTTACGGGGAAAAAATCGGGAAAAATAAACCTCTAACTACTTTATTAAGTTCTCTGTTACTTGCATATGACAACAATCTTAATACAGTTACGTTAACACAGAAATTAAGTAGTGGTACCTGACTCTGGGCTCTTGGAGTACTGGTGCTCTATCATTAATTTCAACATGGCTTCTAGGAAGTCTCACTGTTCTGGTGCAAAGAGAGCCTGTTTTAATTTTCCAGACTGAATATATAGGAGCAATAATGATAATTCAATTATTGAAGATGTCCTAATCTATTTATCAAGTATCTGTTATGACACTTATGGAAAGAGTTTCAGTTTGTTCAACTTTTAGCTCTTTGTTTCTCTGTTGTCTGAATTTTGACTATCACTGCTAAAAGATGTATTATCAGAAATGTTGATTATAAAAAGTTTGGTATTGATGATGATTAGAATAGTTCTCAGCAAAGTACTGGAAATTGTTAAAATGTCATTTATGAAGACTTTCTAAATACCATATAAAATTTATATGTTCTAATGTAAGACAAAAAATGGATAAGACATATAATTAATAAAGACATAAGAAAATATCTACTATATAAGTAGTTAGAGAGATAGATAAATAGATAGACAGACAGACATGCATGATTTAATGTAATATGTTGACCAAAAACAGGCTGGAAAACAGGCTCTATCTTGAAACACTACAGAATATTTTTTTCATTCTTCTTTATATTTTTCTAATTTTCTAATTATCCTGCTGCTGGTCTAATCAGAAATAAGGTGTAGAAATCAATTATCGTTGTGGTACAAACCACTGCAAAGTCTCAGTGGCATTATGATATATTTGTTTGCTGTGGCTGGTGTAACAAAGTGCCACAGTTGGGTAGCTTAAACAACAGCAATGTACCATCTCACAGTTTTGGAGGCTAAAAGTCCGAGATCAATACAGGTCAGTTCCTTCTGAGAGCTGGGAGGGAGAATGTGCTCCATGCCTTTCCACTAGCTTCTGGTGGTTTGCTGGCAGTCTTTGGCAGATCTTGGCCTGCAGAGGTATCACCCTGATCTTTGTTTTCATCATCACACGGCATTCTCCCTGTACTGATCTCTGTGTCCAAATTTTCCCTTTTACAGGGACACAGTCATACTGGATTAGGACATACTCTTATGGCCTCAACTAAGATAGTACTATTTTAGAGATGAGGTATAGCTCTAAAATAGCACCTCATCTTGACTTGACTATCTGCATAGATCCTATATCCAACTAAGGTCAAATTTACAGGTACTGGGAGTTAGGACTTCAGCATATTTTTAGAGGATTCAATGCAGCCCCAAATAGACAAAAAGCTCTTATTTTGTGTTCCTACCATGTGGTTGTCAGGAGAGCTCTGTGTCAGGCCATCATAGTAGAGGTGGCTGTGGTCCATGCTGCTCGTCAGTGGTTCAGTTAGGCTGACTATGCTGCACAGGAGCCAATGCTTATGCCCAGGCTGAAGACACAGCTAAATCTGAAGGAAGCCCTTCTCATGGCATACATGGAAACACAAAAGGAAAAGTCCAAATGCCCAAGCACATCCATTAACACCCCATTCAGCAAAGCAAATCACAAAGCTAAATTCAAAATCAGGGTAGAAGGAGGTGCACTCTGCCCCTGTGGGACAAACTGAAATGTCACATGGAAAACATTGTAGCTACAGGAACGGATGAAGAACTAAAAGCAATAATTCCATCTAAGATGAGGTATTGGTACTGTTAATAAGTTTGCTTTTCACTTATTATGTTTAATCTTTCTCTTTGCATGAAGACTAAAAATTTAGCTGTATTTTAAAATGTAATTAAATAATATAGGAAAATAATACTCCACATATTAAATTTATATTTTGTAATGATAAACATGCCTAAAATTTTTCTAAATTCTTATATATTATTTTGATAACTATCTAGGATTGTACACTTACACAAGTATGATTTGCTTTCCTGTATTTTTAACTTGTAAAGAGACTAAACTATGAATTGTGCATAGATATTTTGGTTCCATTGTTAAGAATGACTATTAGCCTAAAAACAATCAAGATTCATCTATTTTGTGATCTTCATGAAAATTACTGCATGGTATCAGCCATACATTGGTCTAACTTTCTGGCTCACTTTTACTTTTTAGATAATTTCTAATTCACCTCAAAGTTTTAAAAAAGTGGACAACCCAAACAAACAAAAATCAACAGGTAGCAGAAGAGACAGAGAGAGAAAGGGAGAGAGTGACAAAGAGAGAGAAAAGATAAAATTAAAGTAAAGGAAATAAATGTCCTAGATGTCTATAAATAACATATTAGAACTCAAATGCTAAATGGAAGATACTCAGATATGCATGCATTTGTGTGTTTCTGGGCACTAAAGGTAATTACTCTAATCAAGTTAACTACTTACTTGTATTGAGGACATTTTTATCTATTTTCTGGAGATACATAAATTTATTATTTTATGTCAAAACTATGAACATATTCAAACTATACCTTTTTAAACAATATTTTGGTTATTGGTTTTCACAACTTGGGTAATACCAGCAGCCACTTCTCCTCTTAACTAGCAGGAATATCTAATGAGATAATTGAACTGGAAGAAAAATATTACTTGTTTGAAGGTTAGGTGTAATTAGTAGTCAAACAATTTATTTCCAACAAATACTATTTTTCAAAAATCTTGAGTGAAGACAACTACTATTACCACAGGGAGCAGATGAGTTATTACTGCTGCATACCTCACAGTACAAATTTAATGTATGTTTTTTTCCTCTTCTGCTGCAACAGACCTGGGTACTATATATTTCTTCAATGTCTTTATTTGCAGATTAATGTATATCTATAAAATATGTGTGTTTTTTGTCTACAGACACCCAAATCACTTATAAAATCTAACCCAGCTAACAATTTTCAGTCTACTGTTGCAAGATAGGTAATAAACAACTATATACATTTATTTATGTTTCCTATGAAAATATTGCCTTTGGTAATAGAATCATACAAAGTTCTGTCACTTTGTGACATAATGGTTATTATCTATTTTTTATCTTTAGTTGTTCTGTAAAGTACTGAATGCTCCTGTGGTTAGGCATACTATAAGTGTGGATTAAAAGAAACTGAAATATATTTTAGTATAAAAAAGATAAAATATCCTTTATTCACTGACTGACATCACTTCCTAAAGTAAATCTTTTTGGCTCTAGCTTCAAAATAAATGCAGAACCTAACTAATTTTCATCACTTTACTCCTGGTCAAAGCTACTGTCTTCCCTTACCCAGGTTCTTAAAATAGTACCTTATCCAGCAGCCAAAGTGGGCTTAAAAAAAATCAGATCACATCATAACTTTACCCAGAACCCTCCAATGTTTCCCAATTTTACATAGACTAAAAATGAAAGTTCTTATTATAGCTTCAAGATCTACCCTGCTCCCACTTCTAGCCCCACTCTTACCATATATTTTCTGATGTCTTCTCCTTCTCTCCTAACCCTTTCCACACTGATTTTTCATGTTATTTCTAGAAATGCCAGGTATGCTCCTTAGAGCCTTTCTACTACCTGCTTCTCTGATTGGAATTCTCTTCCTCCATGTATCCATGTAACTCCTTCAATCACTAATTTCAAGTCTATTCTGTATCTTTTCCAGGAGCCTTACTCTCATGAAAAATAGGTAAATATTAACAATTTTTTTCATTTTTCAGTTTCATTAGGTAGAATTGTTACAATTTGACTGCACATACACAATATATTGCATGTAAATATATATATATATAATATACTGCACATTTTTTTGGGTGTACATGTGTACTGATTGTTATTTCTAAGAACTGTTTAGAGCTTTAGCTTTTTAAACTTACAAAATTATCAAAGGAAGAAAGCCAACCACAAAATAAGATATTAACTATTTTAAATAGTAACATTCTCTTCCTTGGCTTCCATGACACTCTCAATTCCTCTTACTTGACATTTTCTTTCTTTTTTAAAAAAAAAATAGCAGTTTTGCCTCATTTATTATGTTTTAGGGTCTATCTCCCCTAAATAAAATGTTTACTTCTTAGAGGTGGAATTTTTATTTGTTATCTTTACCTGAAGTAACCTCAGTGCTTAAAACAATGGTTAATATATTCATTGTCACATTTTTTTTCACTGTGAGCTGCCACAAGATCTTGTATATATTTCCCTGTGCTATACAGTATAATCTTGTTTATCTATTCTACATATGCCTGTCAGTATCTACAAATTTTGAATTCCCAGTCTATCCCTTCCCACCCTCCTCCCCCTTGTCAACCACAAGCTTGTATTCTATGTCTATGAGTCTGTTAATATATAATAGATATTCCATAAGAATTGGTTCAAGTAGGAAATAGTGGTTAATCCAAGTCTGCAGAGAACATGAGTGGGAACTCTTAAGACATCTTTAAAATGATCTTGGGAGAAGATGTTCTCATCCACATTAAGAGACTAAATGGAATGAGACCAGTGTTGAATGTGAAAAATAACACTTGGATATTTTTAAGCTGTGGCACTTTTACATAGTTACATGTGATTGCCCTTGACTATAAGGATGGAGAAAAATGGCTGAAAATGCAGATACACCAATCAATGACATTCAAGAAAATACATGGCCTCCAAGCAATAATAATATATAAAATATGATAGAGCACTAATAACTGGATGACTAATTTAATTTCTAAAATATTATGAATTGTGATTATAAAATATTTAAATTTCAGAAAATTATAGAGTAAAATATTATATAAATAAATTCATTTGCTTCTCCTTTGCAGCAGCATGAGTAAAATTCTTTTCTGAAAATCCTAATTATTATAAATCTTCTTATGAATGACTGAAAAATTGTGCTGAACACTGGAATTTGACACAACATTGTAAAATGATTATAAATCAATAAAAAATGTTAAAAAAATAAATCTTATTAAGTCTGTGAGAAGTTTTATTGTAAAAGAAACAGCAAAGTTTCAATTGTTAGAATCATTAGTGAGACATAAGAAATGCTGATTTTTATTAAATTTTGATGTTATTTTGTATGGCTACACTCTACATCTGTACTCAAAATAAGACTATAAAAACATTCACTGGAAGGGGCCTTTTCATATGTCTAAAAATGACTTATTTGAAAAATCAAATGTGCCTGTCCTCAGGATAGTATGCTCAATGTAGAATTTTCCATGAGGGCACAAACTTTCTATGATTTACTTTTAAAAACTATTAACATGTATTAAAGTGATATTTAAGAAATAATTCTAAAATATACGTCTACTGTGTTCCAGGTAAATACTGACAACACAAACAAAGCTGATGTAATCTAAGCTTAGAGGAAGCTCAAAGTCTATTAAAGAGACAATCAGAACTAAAAAGTATAGAATGATAAGCTGTGATAAATTATATGAATGATCACTCTAAGAATGAGACAAGCTAAATTCTTTAAAAAGAGTAGAGATCACTCAAACCAAGAGTTGGAGAAAGTATGAAACAAACAAAAATTATGTGCAAAGACTGATACATGAAAGAATTTGATGTGTTTAGGGGAATGAAAAAAGGTAAGTAGAATGAAAAAACAGAGCAGTAGTATGAGAAAGACCAGATAAGGAAGAAGGCATATCAAGATGGGTTTAGTGGACCACAAGAAGGAGTTGGTAATTTACACATAATGTTATGAAAAGCCATCATATTATTTTACAGATGAGAGTGACATCTTATGTATGCTTTACAAAGTTTATTCTTACTGCTAAGTGGAGAAACAGATGAGGAGGCAAGGGTAGAATCAAAAGCCTAGTAAGGAAAGTATTATCATCATCTACAATAGAAATATGATGGCTAAAAATGAGGTAATGACAGTAGAGACAACTGATAACCTTCGATTATGAGTTGCATACAAGGTGGGGACCTAGGGAGGTATCCATAATTACTCTAAGATTTCTGGTATGATCACTGGGTAGTAATGATATTTGGATAGTAATGACATTTTCTGACAATTAGGAAAACTGGTAGACAAATAGGTTTAGATTAGGAAAACTAACACAATCAAAAATTGTTCTTTTTACTTTTGAAATTTAATTTCAAATTACTTAGATTTGTCCAACAAGCTGAGGGATATGTGACTCTGGAGCTCAGAGGAAAGATATGGACTAGAGACATATATTATGGAGTCCTAAATATACAGATGATATTTAAGTCCAGGAGTAGATAAAATAATCTAAGAAGAAAGTTTATGGAGGAGGAAAAAAGAAGTTATATGTAAAGATAAGGAGTGTCTATAGACGAAGGATGGAAACCAAATAGTATCATTTCATAGAAATCATGAGTTACAGTAAAAATGCTGCTGAAAATTCATGTAAAGTGAGACAAAAAAGAGATAACCTTAAGGTAATGGATACTTCACTCAATCACCCAAATCCTCACTCCAGCTTCTGAAAGTGTTGCTGATTGACAGCTCTCAGCTGTCAGCCTTTTTAAGATATGGCTGACAAAATCACACGTTCTTCCTGAGTAAGCCTAAACCCAATGATTTAGCAATTTGGTTACATATACATTCCTGAAATTTTTCTTCAACTAGAGATCAGAAGGGTCATTTCAGTTTCACAATCCCTTGTTGTGCACCCAAGCTAAAATTTTAGCACTCAGACTAAATTCTTTTTCATTCCAGTCTTAATTTCTTCTCTTCCCTCAAAGGTATACATTCTGCAATTAATTTCCTGCATGTCAGTTTCTATCTCAGTGACTGCATTCTAGGTAACTGACCTGTACTAGTTGATGATGGTAGTGAGCAGAGAAAGTGGACATCAAGTTGGGATTTTAGAGTTGGGGAAGACAACCTCATAGGGTAGTAATGGAACACAGATAGCCTGGCATAAGATAGCAGCGCAATTGTTAAGACTTTTACCTATGGGGAACTGGGATAGAATAGTCCATAAAAGGAAATACACTAGCAGGCATAATGTATCGTTCATTTGAGAAATATAAGGAATTAGATTGATGGTTTTTGAATTTGGATGGCTTTTGCTGGGGGCACTTTCATGAACTTTGTGAATAAAGATAATGAAAGGCTGAAGGTAATTAATCAGTAATTAAAGGCTAAATGTGAAAGCCAGAAAGCCTCCTTGGCAGCATATAAAGGTACTGTAGTCTTCTGCAGTTAGAGGGCAGAGAAAGACAAGGATCAGATCCAGATTTAAGTTTTTGTGCAGCAGAACTTCAATGGAAGTTAAATTTTCAACTGGGCAGGTCTGCTGTGCCAAGATCAGAGCTCTGAATGAAAGAAAATGCAGCCAAAGTCACTGAAAGGGAACATCTGGATTAATGCATTAAACACTCAGATTCCCCTGAATTTTCAAATTTGTAGAGTGGTAGTACAATCCTCCCTCTTAAGGGCTAACAAACATTCCTTTTTGGAAGATTATGCAAAGGTCTCTTCCCTGCAAGAAAACAACCCAATCCACCAGAGTCATCCTCAACTTCCCCCTGACCGCTAAGCCAATAACCAGAATTAAGTTATTACCTAACCCATTGGAAAAATCTTTCCAATGGAGAATAGAGGCTATAAATGCTGGACTGGTACCAGGAGGAGCTGAGAGTGTATGTAGGTGGGAGACAGAAGATGCTAAATTGAAGGCGACAGAACGTAAAGTTTGATAATGAACATATATAGATATATAAATATGGGGACACTTTTTGAGTTATACATTAATACTCTACCAAGAACTCCCCTCCAAAATTCAACATGCTGCTGAGATGACTCTTAGAAACTTGGAGAAAATAGAAGTCCATGCAAAATAAAGTAGAAATGCCACAACTTTCACAGAAGATGATATAAGAAGGGATCAAAAGGTGTGGAGTTTTAGCCATTCTGGAGAGTGGATGTAATATGTAAGGCCAGAAAACCCTAGAAAACTAGATGATCATGTTCTACCAGAGGACTCGGAAGACATCAAATTTATAGTAGTAGTAATGGTCTAGTGCAAACAAGAGCTTATTCACAGCTATCCTCTCTATTACAAGGCTGATGTAGGAGATGTTATGACAGACTTGAGCTTTCCACTAGCAATGGGGATCCTAGGAACCTCAACTGCTAAAGTCTAAGGGGTGGTACTTAACTATCAGAAGCAAGACGGGTACAATAATCACAATAAATGAGAATACTTGAGTGCCAGCAAGGAGGATTTGCCTTGCAGAGAGGTAAGAGAATCCTTAATGAAATATGACGTCCCTAAGGCAAGACTGAAAGGCAGCCAACAAAGGTATTTCTTAAAATATTCAGCCCCCCAAAATCAAGAATGTTTATTGAGGAAGTTGATGACACTTGCTGCTATAGAAAAGCATGATCTCTTGCCCAGTTTCCAAAATTTAACTATTCAGGCATGGAATTCATTGAAGGAAAGGCAGGTACCTAGGAGAAAGCATTCTGCAGCATTATAGCAGGTGTATAAGGTAAGGAATCTCTCAATGCTTTCTTAAAGGAATGTATAGCTGTTTAGTAATTGTTACTGGTGTGAATATCTGGATGTTGAGAGAACTACAGAAGCAAGAACTGATAACCGACATACAGGATTTAAAGGATCATCACTGTACTCATGTTAAGAGTGGTAGCATATAGGAAGCAGGTAATAAACTGAGTCCTGGAATAGGGCCAGCTCAGAGTGAGTCAACTGGTGGAGAGATTCTGTGATGGGTATGCCTCTTGTTCCTCAGTGTATAACTGGAATAGAAACATGAGTGACTGGCACTATCTTGGCTTGTTAGATACGAGCAATTTTATTGGTAAAGGCCAAGTAAAGGCCTCTGAAACTGCCCCCTTCCTCATGTCCTAGCCAAAAGAGTAAAATGAGCATACATTTCTGAGGGAATGGGAGAGATCAGTGTCTCCACTAAAGGATGCAGGGATGGTGGTTCTCATCATATCACACCATATCACATAATTCATCCAAGGCACCCGTAGGAAAAACAATTGCTGGAGAATAACAGTTAACTAATGTAAATTCAATCAAAAAGTAGTTCCAATTGTAGCTCCTGATCCAATAGCTGTATCTTTACTAATGCACATTACCAGAGTCTCAGATATGTGGTTTATGGTCATTGTCTAATTAATACATCATATCAAAAAAGAGAATCAAAATAGCTCACACACTGAAGAAAATAAAAATATGAATTTGAAAAGATATATGCACCTCCATGTTCACTGAAGCATTATTTACAATAGTCAAGATATGGGAGCAACCTAAGTGCCCATCAATAAATGAATGGATAAAGAAGATATATATATATGTATCTATATATATATATATGTATCTATATATATGTGATATATATTTATCACAATGTAATATTATTCAGCAATGAGAAAGAAGGAAATTCTGCCATTTGCGACAACACAGATGGACCTCAAGGGTATTTTGCTAAATGAAATAAGTTAAAGAAAGACAAATACCATATGAGTTCTCTTGTACATGGAATCTCAGCAAAACAAAACAAGCTCATACATACAGAGAACAGATTGGTTGTTACCAGAGGTAGGGAGTTTTGGTTGTAGGGGGTCAAGAAACGGGTAAAGAGAGTCAAAGGGTAAAAATAAAAGAAAGTTAATGCACAACAAAGTAATCAAAGTAACATATGAGTAGTGAAGTAGTGGGACATATACATATTTCTGTGAATAATATATAAGAAATATTTTTACTTTTATAATAGAGGGAAAAAAGTCTTTTTCGACAGGATAGTTCAGACCCAAGTTTATTTCTTCCAGTGTAATTTATATAAATTTCAATTTCTGATTGCTATTTTTTTGCATAAATAACTGCAAACTATGAGTGGCTCTACAGGATACACCAGCAAAGTGGCCACTGATGTGAGACATTACAGTCTTGGGTGGAAGTGATTCATTTGCAGGAAAATTATCAGCATAAATTTAAAAAAAATAATAAAGTGCTTAGATCAGTGACTGGCACACAGTAGGTGCTACTTAAGTATTAGCTGTTATCATTATTGTTACTATTACTTAGCCTTCTGGGCATTAATTTTCCTCAGCCATCCCTTAGTATGTAGGTGCTTACTACTTTAAAAAAAAAAGTTCACATTCACAGAGACTAGACAAGACTGTATTCCTACAGTCTTGCCCCAGGGCTATGTACACCTGTCTGTGCCCCCATATAGTATAATTCAAATTCAAAGAAATCTGGATGATCTGGACATCCAGATAATACCACAGGGGTCCACTATATCAATAGTCTCAAGTTAATAAGAACAAATTAGGAAGAGGTGGCAAGTGCACTAGAAGTCTTGGAAACACATCCCCTCCAGAAAGTGGGAGATAAACTCTGTGGTTTCTGATGAAATCATCCACTCAGGAAGAAGCACTGAGTCAATTAGCATGATTCAGAAAGTTTTCATCAGTCAGTTTTGTTTTCTTGGCAGGAAGTTTTTAAGGTTGGCTCAGATTGACTCTCTTGAGGCACATTTTAAGCATTATTAGGGCAGGTCTAGAGTTGCATGTACTTTATAACTAGGTTATCGCTACTCTTAACTCTTTTCTGGTGTGTCAGCTGAGTTCCCATGGTGTTTAATGAAGTCTCTACCTTTTGCCTAATTAGTCATCCTATATCATCTATGCAGCCTCTGGAATCTCTGTTCTTATCAGAGTTTTCCTGTACCTTTTTCTGCCAGGCTTTATGAAGTCAACTTTACTGTCAGCCACAGACTCACAAGGAGTCTGTGCAAACTTCTGGAACTTCTCTTCCTAGCTTCCTCCGTCCTTAAATTTTAGCTGCATCAGACCTTTTATCACTGCCTGCCCAACACGTCTGTACTCTGCTTAGACTCTATATCCCCATGCTGTCATCCAGATGCGATCTTGAACAGAAATCTGGAACAATCTTAGATTCCTTTTGTGTTTTTTCCTTCTTTTGGTGATCACAGTCCGCATAGTCTACATTACCCAGCATACAAAAACAGTCATTTCATATATTTTTTCAGTTTCATAGATTTTTATATATTAAGGTCTAGATAATAGCAGATACTCATTTATGGTCCAAGGATTTGGATTTTGATATTAGGAGAAACACAGCATCAAATGTAATAGGGTGGAAAAGAAATATGGTTAGACTTATTTAGCTTATAATTTATTAATGTAAGGTGAAAAAATGTTCCTATCATGTGGATTCTACTTTCTTAATAAAGTATGAAATCTATTAATAAAGAAGATGTTGGGAAAGTCAGGGTGAGGGGAATTGCTAGACAGAGGTGAACATATTTTCTTTCAAAAATGGAAAAATTCACTTATTAAAACCCCTCAAAACTTTTACTAATATTTAATTTAAAATGTTTTCTTCATTGTTTGAATGTGGTTGCCTTACCATATAAAGATATATAAGAACAGAGGATTAAAGAAACTGATAGTAAGCTAAAGAGTTGAATTCAACACACCTCACAGTTGCTGAGAGTTTTCTAAATATTTTCTGGATACCATTCTAACCTATAAAAATTAAATAAAAAATACATTGTAAACATACTGACTTTCAGAGTAAATTGATTGAAAAGGACTGTAGCCATAATGTATGTTTTATGGTAACTAAGATTTATTATCTATAACATTAAACACCTGTCATTTGACTCCCTCTTTATCCTACCTACATAAAAAGAAATAAACAAGATATATAGACACACAAACACAAATTAGATCACGAGGTCATAGGAATAGAATTAACTTCAATAACAGAAAATCTGGTTCAGCAATTTACCAGTTTGGGGAATTTGGAAGTCACTTAAAAGTACCTAGAACTTTGAAATTGCATCCGTATAATAATACGTAATAAATATTACATATGCTCCTTAAGTGTGTAATGAAGAATAAGTAACATAAAGTTATATGAAAGCATGATGTTGAGTTTAAGGAAGTCATAGAAAAGGCAACTTTATCCGAAAAAGATTTTTTTTACTAATAGACTTTAAAAATTTAGATAACATAACATAATGTGGCATATGTCTTTTTTTCTTTCTATCCCCCCTCCACCATTGCTTGCTACTCATGAGTAGTAAAACTCTGACTCAAATTTAAAATAATTTATTTGTGATAGTTCTAAAAGTAACTTTTTTCTTCCATCAGTATACATATGTGATCTTAATCCACTTACTCTCTGCTGTATCTTTCTTCTTTCAAAGGAAACGTAATGAAAGAATTGTCTTCAGTAATATTCTATACATGCTCACATCATTATCATTCCTTAGTCCATTCAAATTGTCCTTTATTTTTATTACTCCAGAGTGTTCTTTTGTCAAGTTTAACAATCTCCTCCATGGCCTTCTTTATGTGAGTGACCTCTTCACAGCATTCAGGTATGTGAGAATTGGTTTAAAGTACTTTAGGGTCTTGTCCCCATCTTACTCTACAGTTTCATCTATGACCGCCTTTCTGCTTAACCTCTGTAATCCAGCAACTCTGGCCTTCTTTAAACTTCTTCAGTACCTCAGCAAAGGGCCTTTGCATAGGCGGTTTCTTCTGTGTGGACTTCTCTTTCCTCTGAAATTCACATAGGTGAATTGTTTTTGCCATGTAGCTCAAAATTAAAGGTCATCTTATTTACATCTCTTCTACCTGCTTAAAGCAAAATAGCCAAGCAGTCAATTTCTACCAGTTACTTCTTATTTCAAATTTTTGCATAGCTTGTGTGGTTCTTAAAGGTTAACTTATCTTATTTATATATTACCTATATCTCACATTAGAATGTAAGCTTCATGAAAATCAAGAACCTGGTATACTGTATTCACTACAATAATCAATACTAAAGATATGAGGCAGGTAATTCATGATTAATGGATACTGGTTAAAATAATGAATGCATGATAAATAAATAAATATGAAATAAATAGATGTCCTTAATCCACACTAAGGGATCAGGAGATGGTTTCCTGCTGCAGATGATACTTGAACTGAGCTTTGAGAATAAACAGATGTTCTGTTCTTTCAGTACAGAAGAGGAGGAAGGGCATTCTAGTCATAAGGTTCATGTTGAGGGAGAACCAGGACATGACACAGTTGGAATAAATATAATTTGGTGGTTCCTTGTATATGTTAGGTAAGTTATGTAAGTTAATAAAAAAAAAAACATATAAGATTATTTTGCAGAATTAGATGATAAGAATAAACTTACTTAATGCATTCCAGTGTATAATAATTCTCATTTTGCAGATACACAAACTGTTGCCCATTTTTTCCCACTGTTTTTAAACAATGAGGGTTTTTTTTATTATTATTATTATTAAGTGACAAGTTACTATAAGTTTAGCATCTTAAAACAACATATATTTATTATCTCAGAGTTTGGCTGAGTCAGGAATCTCGGCATGGCTTAATTGGATCCTATGCAAGGTTAGAATTAAGACATTGGAAAGGGCTCAGTTCTTATCTGGAAATTCAACTGGCAATGACTCTTTTACTCATGTTCACTGAGATGACTGACAGAATTCATTTTCTTGTGCCTGTATGACTCAAGGCCTGGCTTCTTGCTGGCTATCAGGCCATTTTCAGGCCTAAATCATCAAACAGGCCATTCATCAGGCCAGTTTCTAGAGACCACCCTTATTTCCTTACCATGTGGACCTCTCCTCTACACATGTTTCTCACAGCATGGCCTCTTCAAAGACAGACAGAAAGAAAGTGAGTGAGTCTTCCAAGATGAAATTTTATAAAGTGTAATATTAGGATTTATGATCCATGGCCTTTACCAAGTTTTATTGATTAAAAGCAGTTCACAGATACCACCCACTCTAAAAGAGAAGAGAGAATTATAGGGACCTCCTTAAAATCTGTCCACTACAAAACATGATGATAACAATCTCAGATCCCCAAACTAAACTAAGAGTAACTTCTTCCTTTATTTCTCTCTTCTTAGGAAAGAAAATCTAAACAAACAAGTAAGTTTCCCCAATTTTCAAATATTTTAAGTTTCTGCCAAAAATATAATTTGCCAGGTTATGGTTTGAGACCCTTGGCACACATTCTCCAAATAGAAATTACAACCATTAGACAAACTGCTGCTTTTTCCCATTGCCACTGCCCTTTCATTTCATGGCAAATAGTTTTGATACAAAGGATTATAATGTAGATTCTGTGATTTTTTTTTAAAGTATGAACTCACCACTCCTCCCCAAATATTCTTAGGCTTTATTTTACTTCATATTAACCAAAAATTTCAATCACGTGATGTTTTTCACAGTATAGTCTGTCAAGCTGCTCTACTTAGCCAAGGGTTCTCCCTTTTAAAATTTCCTTGCTTTTTATAAGATGTGTATCAAAATGCCTGGCTATTATCTAGTTTCAGTCCTTTAGCCTATCATGCATAAAGCAGAAATCTTGGGGTTCTGCAACTAATTTGTCTTAGTGACAAGTTCCTCTTTTTTACTTTGCCCTCTTGTTTAGTCACGCCTGAGGATCATTACCTCTACCTCATTTAATGTGAACTTTACTCTATCCAACCCCATTTCTTCCCAATCTTACTCATAAAAAAGCAGGCTGTTTTTCTACAAAGTATCTCTCTAGCTCTCTAGGGAAGTTCACATTCTTTTATTTTTATTTTCTTTTCATAATTGCAAAGTGGCACTAGATTGCATAGTGTAAAATAGGCACATTGAAGTCAGAAATAAGAAAAGGAATCTGCAGCAACCAACCATGGTTTTCTATAAAATCTGCTTTAAGTAATAAGTAGACATTGAGTGTGAGGAGAAACCATGGATTTGGGAAAGGGGTAAGATGTCTGCAGCAGTTCAGGTCACAAATAATAATGGTTGCAATTTCATAAAACATTACTCTTGAACTTATCTGTGGTACTACCAATTAAACTCTCTTCTTAAAATAGTTTTCAGTTATAAACTTTTTAAAAAGGGATCAATTAACATATTGTCACATAAGACAAGGGAAGCAGGATGACAGACTAGAAAAAAAATAGACAAAGTTAGAAGAAAATGTTTAACCCTTATTTGGAACTAGCTGGGTCTCATTTGAAATAAAGGGATGAATTATTTGGCCTTCATGGTACTTTAAGCTCTTTTATTTTTTGGATCTATTTGTATAAACAAGTTTTTAAGGAAAAGAAATAAACTCAGAGACTAGGAAGGGAGATTGGTGACAGTTATGCAGTTGGATTCTTGGATTTTTTTTGTAAAGTCATATATATTCCACTTAACAACTTTTCATTCCTTAAGCTTCTAGAATATAGGACCTATATAGTGATTTGAGACTTTGAGATCCTTCAAGACCTTGCATTAATCCCTGACCAATAACGTTATAATCACTAAGTTAGTAATAACATTAGCTTTAACCCACCCACATTATTCATTTAGGACTAGGTTGTTTGAATTATCTTCCAGTAGTCAGTGGGCAGTTTTTCTCTGTAAGGATAACTTTAGGATTATATTAACACCTTATCATAAATTCAGCACATAAGTAAACTGTTTTCATAGGATTATGAAATAAATCCATCAATATTTACTATTTTTAGATACAAAACAATATATGCAAAGATGATAGGTAAAGTGAAGATAACAAAGAATTGGTTTGAAAAGTAGAGACGCAAATGAAATCTGATTTAGACAAAATATAACTCATAATCCCTTCCAATGGGTTCTATGTATGAAAGCTAGAGAATATCAGCTTTAGATATTTATATTTAGACATAAAAAACATGGTAAGATTATTTTATAAGTAATTCTATAATTCTGTATAAGTAATTCTATTTTGAATACCACATGAAGATAAACAAAAATAAAGATTAATCTTGCACTGTAGTAAAAATGCAGGAGAAACCATCCCACAACTGGCAGAAACCAGCGTCCCAGAGAGTGGTTAAGCAAGGGTGAAATATTTTCTTCAAGCAAAAAACACCTGCAAAATTTTAATTAAAAAAGGGAGCATGTAAATTGATATTTCAAATATATTATATCCAGGAACACCCCTGTTGTTACCCCATTCATACATTTAATTAAATAAATAATTTAGGCTAAACTTTTCTAAAAATTTATCCCTAACATTTTAAATCTCTTTCCTTTAAAAATTTTTTTGTTATAGTTAATAGAATCAGTTTTCAGTATAATTTCTAACCTATTGTTTCTATTAGAGCAGTAAGCAGTTGCTTTTGTGTGTCTGAGTAATCTTATATCCAGCAACTTTGACAGTGTTTTAACAATTTCATCTATGGTCTTGTAGGTTTATGTCAACAAATGCACACCATAAAAGTAATGATATTTTGTTTCTCACTTTTCAGGTGATTTTTTTGGGGGGGGGGTGAAGTAATCAGATTTATTTACTTATTTTTACTGGTGGTATTGGGGTTTGAATCCATGATGTCATGCATGCTAAGCATGTACTCTACTACTGAGCTTTATCTTCTCCCTTGTTTCTCATTTTTCAATACGAGTGGATACTTATATTGATTGCATCTTTGTTGTGTTATATTTGTTTTTGGAAATTCAAATTTGATCTTCTCTCTATGCATTATTTGTTAAAAACATCATGCATTAAGATGAGATGTCAGGAAAGTTCAGAATTTGTCTACTAAATTTTGGTTTTATATGTATTAATTTAAAATATCAGTGTGATGTTGCATAGCAATGGGGAAAGAAGATACTTGTATCTTGTTCCTAACTTAAAAGTGAATACATGCCTCAGATATTTCACTCGACTTAGTAATTTCTAAACGGTGTTTACATTAACCAATTTCACTAAACATAGCTGTGAGTAGGCTGGACATGTGATATCATTAGTTTATAGGCATGAGAACTGAGATTCAGACAAGGTAACTAACATGCTTGAGACAAGCAGGTACTGGATATCTTGAGAGCTGGGTTGAAAAGGCATCTGATTTCTTCACAAATGATCTCACAACTGTATTTAAAAAGGTCACAGACCAAAGCTTTTGAATCAAAGGTTGTTTATTTGTATTCCCTTTGATTTCAGCACTTTTTTAGTGCCTTGTACTTATGGTTTACATAGTAGTGTGAAACTTTTTGCCAAATGTTTAGAATTCTTTGACTCATTGAGCCCCAGTCTGACCATTTGGTTAAAATGCTCTGTATAGCTATTACATGTGGAGAAAATTTCTTGATGACTTAACAGTTTTAGGACAAGGGCATTGTACTATAAAATAACTATTTTAAGAGGCACTTTTTTGCCAATTGTGAGTATAGCTAGGAATGAAGGGACAGATATTGTGCAATGTGCTTCAACTACAGAGCACAGGTGACAGAGGGTCCCTGCATTGGGTTGGACAAACTGGTCATGTCTGGTATTCCAGCATGGCTGGAATTTTAAAGCAACTTGTGCAAGAACCAGAGGTTTCACAGAGTATCCTATATTGGAAGGAAAATGATCGTTAACTGTTCAGTAGAATTTCTATTTCTGGAAACTCATCCTGTATAATGTCCTTTGATAACATTGAACGGTGGACCAGAGACATCCTCTGGAGCCACTGAGATTGATGAAGAGGAAGCTATACCCTTCCATTCCAAGCCTTTTAAAGAATTTGCATTTTCAAATTTTCTCCCTCTGCATTTCCAATAACTGTTTGCTAAGAAGATGGAAGCTAATATTGATTGCATCCTGGTTACTTTATACTTGTTGGGAAATCTAATCAGATCTTTTCCTTATGCATCCATCATATTGAAAAGTTTTGTGTCTTGTTTAATTAAGATGAGACCTCAGAAAAACTCAGTGTTATTTCAGATATTTTGATCTTCTAACATTTGTTTTTTATTTTTGATGTTCTCAGTGTTTGCTTCTGGTGTGATGATAATTTTAGGATCCAGTTTTGATTCTTTAGCCTTTCAATCCTCTATACCTTAAATTATGCTTGTTTGTTTTATATGTTTTAAAAATGTGTTTGTTTGCTCATAGACATCTACTCTTAAAGGGAAGGATGTTAATTTTAACCTTGGCACAATTGGCATTTTGAACTGGATAATCCTTTGTGTAGGGGGCTGTCTTGTGCATTGTAGGATGTTTAGCAGCATCCTGGTCTTACATGAACTAGATGCTTTACAGCACCCACTCCCACCCCCCAAAACTGTGACAACCAAAAATGTCTCTAGACATTATCAAATGTCTCTTGTTGAAAGCAGTCATTGTCAATGGAGAGCAATTTTGTTTTGCAGGGAAACTTTCTAGCAACTGGGGAAAGGGGTGCTATTAGTATCAAGTCAGTAATGCTGCTAAGCACCCTACAATGCACAGGGCAGAACTCACAACAAAGAATAATTCTGACCAAAATGCCAATGGTCCTGACATTGAGAAACTCAGTTTGTAAATCAGTTGTAGTTCTTTATTTAGAAGTTAGAATATCAGATTGATTTCTCTAGAATGAAAGCTTTCAGGAAACTTCAACTCTAGTTTAGATGTGTGGCAGAAAGTAAAACAAGACATATTGCTCTGCAATTTTGAAATTCTGACCTCCAGCTTTCTATGTCCATCTATACCTGTCAAATTCAGTTACACAATCACCTCATGCTCTACAATTGATGCTCTTCCATCAAGTTCTGCGTTTTCAGTTACATATCTTTTGTACTTATGATTAAGTTCATATACAGATAAGCTTTCAGATTTAGTTGCTCCTACACTTAGCAGTACTACACCTAGAATAGTTACGGATATTCCCTCTCACTTTGCAATGCTTCAAACTACACCTGGTCTTTCTTTGTTCTCAGTACAGAAACTTAAATCTTAGCTTTCCACAAAATTGCAGAGCAAAATGGAATATTAAGGGGTCATTCCTATAAGCCTAGATTTCCAACTGAGTGACTATTTAAACTATACACTAAAAAGGACAACTCTCTTTAAAACTTTCAACCATCTTTCACGAATTTCTCCATGAGATTCAAATGGAAGGTTTCTGCATGGGAACTTTGGAATATCTGAAATGCAGGATAACAAGGTAGCACACATTTTTTATTAAGAACTTTAATGAGCTGTAAAACACATTTTTCACCAAAAGTAGACACTAACTGTGCCTGTACAAAAAGATACAGCGCTTTACTGGGTGAGCACAGCCTTTGCAATGCTGAATTCTCTCACTCACCTGTGGAACTTTGGGTGTGTGATGCTTTTGATTCAGATTTAACAACTCCATATCTATTCAGTATTCTAGTAACTAAACTGACGATGGGCTTCTTTAAGGCAGGTACTGGACAATTTTCCATCAGCGTGTACTCCCTCTCCCTCTGTGCACACAGAGGTAATGGATCTTAGAAATGGGCTGAAAATCTTCTTCATGACATCCTGGAAGAGCAGCTATCTCCTTACCAACACCCACCTGTTGGCCTGGTGCTTGTACTATGATCTGCTATAGTTGTAGATCTGAGAATTTATGGGCCATGAAGTCATCATAGGCTACTTAGACAGCTCTCAACTTGTGGCTCTGCATCAAATAATCCTTCTCATCCTGCCAAGTGAAGGGAATGTATATTTCCCCTGAGAATTCACAACTTTCTTGCTCTCA
Organism: Vicugna pacos; assembly: GCF_048564905.1. Lineage (NCBI taxonomy): Eukaryota > Metazoa > Chordata > Mammalia > Artiodactyla > Camelidae > Vicugna > Vicugna pacos. The sequence goes on from NC_132987.1 coordinate 80,220,115, forward strand.
CTTTTTAAAAATAATTTTTTCTGTGCTAGCCAGAGAGCCACTGCCAATTTTCCTCAGGGTCCTTTCCTCTAGATATATTTATGGTTTTTTTGCTCACTTTGCCTTCCAATTTCACCTTTCTCTATTGTATATCCTATTATTATATTATATTCCAACTATGTCTAAAGAGTAGCTTCCACCTGCCATTTAAATGCTTTTGATAAGGCTATATACTAAGTTATAAGAACAAGATTTTTTTTTTAAGTCTGTAGTGAGAACTCTCTCCAGATGTATTCTCAATCTCTCACTTCCTTATTTTTCTGCTCCTCACAGTTTATTTAATCACTGTTTGTTAACTGGATTCCTCAGTTACACAGACACATTATATTCTATAATTGATGCTCTTCCATCAAACTCTGTAGTTTCAGTTACCCACCTTCTGTATTTACAATTAAATTCATATTTGGATAAGCTTCAGATTTAGTTCCTTGGTTTTTAAATCCTTCTATGAATCTAGATTTAGCCATCTGTGGATTCTACTCTTTGTCTCTGCTCACCTGTATTCTTGACTATGGCAGAGATTTAAATATGCTCCAAGTTTTAGCTGACATGTAACTTGGTCAGATGAACACAATTTTTGTTTTTAGCTTAGAGAGTGAAACATATTATTATAAGTAGAGACTCTGCAAAATTCACAGCAGTATTTTGCAATATTTAGCCATTTTTGCTATAACGAGAGTAATTTAGTTATTTATAAAGTGTTGGTAACTAATTTGATTCAGAATACATGGTGAAAGATGAGATGAGAGTAGTGGTTCTTAGATATTTTTAATATGCCTTTGCAATCTGATTTAAAAAATGCTTTTCTTTAGAAAATAATACCTTAAATTTCAAAGGATTCATTGGTAGTAAAGACCTCCCATGGACACCTTAGTCATCTATACATACAAAGTTAAGAAACTCTGCTAATGGCTTTATTTATCAAACACAAAGAGGGAGTTTTTTATGGGCACTCTATCTCCCTAGTCTAGAAATCTTTCATTACTCTTCCAGAATGGCACCAGCCAAATATAATGGTGACAATTTCTAGGATAAAATAATAATAAAATAACAATTAACAAGCAAAAATATATTCCAAGTTTTTCATTGCAGTATGCTCCTATAAATATGCTCCAGTGTAAAGGAATTATTGCCAAGACCTAGGCATAAATATAAAAAACAAGTAGATTTTCAAATACAGTATACTTGATACAAAGAGACAATCATAGAATAGATAGCAAAACTGAATTCAAATGACTATAGACTTACTATCATCCATCCAAAGTTAAAGGACACTAGTATAAGGATAAGTTTTTTATGACAGCTTGGCTAATTTGTCAAGAATTAGAAATACAGAAAAAGAGAGCAAGAGAATGAAAGTAATAGCAGGCATATCAAACAAGAAAGAGAAGACAGAGAGAGAAGAAGAGGGAGAAGAAGAAGGAGGAGGAGAAGAAGAAGAACGAGGAGTGAGAGGATGTATTTTTTTCCATTTACTTAAATTTTTTAAAGATTAAAAATTAATGTGCATTCTCCCCTGTTTAATTCTTCAAGATCCCATATTTCCCTGTAAATTTTTCTAATGGCACCAAATAAATCAAGATAATGGAGACTTTAATTTCTACTGTCTATAATCCCACCTTAAATGTTTATCCCTTGACCAAGATGAGACAACATAATTCCTGAAAGTCCCCCATCACCCAAGTATATCTAGTCCTTAAAATTTGTTTTATTAGTAATTCTTTTTAACATGTTTTTTTTAAATAGGGTTTTTCAACTTAATATCTCTTATTTTGCTGCAAAATACCCCCAAATTTCTTTTACTTTTTCTCTCTCTGCTAGTATTTATTTTCACGAATTTATCAGGTAAATGTAAAACTCTTAATAAATTCTGTAAGATAACTTTCATTTGTACTGCTCACTACTTTCATTGTTGTTCAGTATTTATATAAAAGACTTGTATTTTCAACTTTTGACCATTATGAATAATATCCCTAGAAATATAATATTATATTTTGTCAAATAAGAAACCATCATTTTAGTTGTTTAAATAATTTATTCCAATTGATATAGGCAGATATAAAGTTAAAATTTAGCACAGCTATACCTGAGCAAGATTTCAAGAAATGGGGGGAAGGGATCTGATGAATGAAGCTTGCCTCAATTTTTCAGACTCTTATCTCAATCCTACTTTCAGAACTAAGAAACTGTTGCTATGGTAACTTCAGAGTTATGCTCAGAGGAAGAGGTCATAAACATAGTATATGATTTGCTGTTTAGATTGCTGTACGTAGAATTAATTGATCTAGAAAACTGATCAAGACAAAGCAAATTGTGCACAAATCTATCCCTTGTCAGTAGTGAGCTCTGTTGCTGAGAAGAAAAAAGAGCTCCATATGGGCAACTAATACAGATATTTTCCAAGTATTTTGTCTCTTGAAATGGAAGAAAAACATGTCAATACTTGTTGAAACTTACTGATTGCTAGTTCCTTTAGATGATTTACAAAAAATAATGTTAAAATGAGAAGAAGACTAGAGTATATATCTAGTGATTTTGAATTAAAATATTAGAAGGAATTTGGGAAATGTAAGAGGTTTTTTGTCCAATCAATAGTTCATATTGAAAAATGATATATTAATTAATTCAACAAATACATATTAAATACTCTGTGGATTAAGTGTGAATCAATTTTAATATATGTCCCTGACTTTGGAAAAATAAAAAGATATAGAAAGTCAAGAAATGGAAATTAGTTACATCAAGGAGTTGTAAGTTCTATGGGGTCAGATCGTAAGTCCCATGGTATGTAATTTTATTATGAGGTTTGAGTGTGGCATATAGGATATGAAGGCCATGCAAGTCTCCGGCTTTGAATCAAACTTCTGCTAGTTCTGGGAGCTTGATAAGTGTATTAGCAAATTATCAATGGCATTGTCTTAGAGGTGGTTACTAATTTTACGTAGTGTATGCTATAGAGAAACTGAGAAGTGAACAAGGTTCACTACATTAAGTAATATATAGAAGGTAAGTTGGTGTCTGACAGATGTAAAATAAATACAGATATAAATGAAACAAAGGAAAATGTAAAGGGACATTTGATTCCAGACATGATAGAATCACTGGTACCAGACAAGCCCTCTTATATAGGCTATTATAAAACTGGAAAAAATATATGAAATAATGTTTTCATCCATTGGGAAACAGGAGGCATAAAATATGCAAAACCTATATATAATGACAACTGAAAATCATCTTAAGAGATATAGAAACCACAAATAAATGGAGATGCACACTATATTTATAGAATGAAAAACCCAAAATTGTTTAAGATGGCAGTTCTCTGCAAATTGTTTACAAAAATACAATTCGATCAAAGTCTTACCAGATTTCTCCTTTGTAAAAGTTAACAGGCTGATTCAAAAACTCAAATGAATAAATAAGCAAATTTGAGTGATAGTCAAATTAATCTCAAAGCAAAATGGTACAACTTGGGAAGTAGTTTTGATAGTTTATGAAATAGCAATTCTACTTTTTAGGTATTTATTCAAGATAAATAGAAATATTTGATCAAAAACACTGTGAACATAAATGCTACTAGTAGCTTTATTCACAACAAACTTAAAATGGAAATAGCACATTCTCCTTCCTTAATAGGAGAATGATAAACATAGTGTAGTACATCTCTACAAAGTAATTCTACTCATCAATATACATGAATTACTAATATATTCAGAAGGATAAGTAGATTGTTATAATATTATGCTTAGTTTAGAAATCTGAATCCAAAAGAATATCTGTTGTATTTTCTATTTATAGAAATTCGAGATCAAGCAATACTAATCTTGGCAAAATAAATTCGATTAACAAAAATCAAAGGTAAAATAAAAGAAGTGATTCAATGAAGAAATATTTATTGCATGATAGCTATAAATATAAATTTTCAAAGGGTCTTCTCTGTGACTAGATAATAATATTAAGATTATTAGAGAACCCAAAGTCAATGGAGATTTTCCATTGAATATAAATCCTTCACTTTATTAATTTCCAAAGGAGAACTTCAAGTTCAATTATTAATTATCCTTGCAAAGTAATGTCAATAGGAATTTAATCTCAAAATAATATTCTCATAATAGTCTCATAATTGTTACATTAATCTTTTCTTCAATTTCTTATTTCACTTTTTATATATTTTTATTGAAGTATAGTCAGTTTACAGTGTTGTGTCAATTTCTGGTGTATATCATAATGCTTCAGTCATACATGAACATACATATATTTGTTTTCATATTCTTTTTCAACATAAGTTACTACAAGATATTGAACACAGTTCCCTGTGCTATACAGTATGACCTTGTTTATCTATTTTATGTATAATAGTATCTGCAAATCTTGAACTCCCAGTTTATCCCTTCCCACTGCCTTCACTGCCGGTAACCATAAGTTTGTTTTCTGTCTGTGAGTTTGTTTCTGTTTTTTAAGTAAGTTTGTCTCTTTTTTTTTTTTTTTTTCGATTCCACATGTAAGTGGTATCAAACAGTATTTTTCTTTCTCTTTCTGGCTTACTTAGAATGACAGTCTCCAGGTCCATCTGTGTTGCTGCAAATGGCATTATTTTATTCTTTTTTTATGGCAGAGCAGTATTCCATTGTATAAATAGACCACAGCTTCTTTATCCAGTCATCTGTTGATGAATATTTAGGTTGTTTCCATGTCTTGGCTATTGTATATAGTGCTGCTATGAATATTGGGGTGCATGTATCTTTTTGAATTATGATTCCCTCTGGATATATGCCCAGGAGTGGGATTGCTGGATCATATCATAAGCCTATTTTCAGTCTCTTAAGGAATCTCCATACTATTTTCCATAATGGTTGCACCAAACTACATTCTCACCAACAGTGTAGAGAGTTCCCTTTTCACCAAAGCCTCTCCAGCATTTATCATTTGTGGACTTTTGAATGATGGTCATTCTGACTGGTGTGAGATGATACTTAATTGTAGTTTTGATTTGCATTTCTCTGATAATTAGTGATACTGAGCATTTTTTCATGTGCCTATTGGCCATTTGTATGTCTTCACTGGCGAATTGCTTGTTTAGATCTTCTGCCCATTTTTTGGATTGGTTTTTTTTTTTTATTATAAAGTTGTATGAGCTGTTTATATATTCTGAAAATTAACCCTTGTCAGTCTCATCTTTTGCATATATTTTCTCCCATTCCATAGGTTGTCTTCTTGTTTTGCTTATGGTGTCCTTTGTTATGCAAAAGCTTATAAATTAAATGAGGTCCCATTTGTTTATTTTTGCTTTTATTTATATTGTCTGGGTAAACTGCCTTAGGAGAACATTTTAGGATTATTTGTTCTAGTTCTGTGAAAAATGTCCTGGGTAATTTGATAGGGATTGCATTAAATCTGTAAATTGCTTTGGCCATTTTAACAATATTAATTCTTCCAATCCGAGAACATGGAATATCTTTCCACTCCTTTAATTCATCTTTAAGACCTTTTTAAAGAACTTTTTAAAATACTTTTTCTCTTGCTAAAGTCCATAGGGCTTTTTTGTTAAACTGTGGCTTCACATTAAAATTTAAAATAATATTTGTCTGTAAATATAGACACCAAAATGTCAAAAGCAATCATCATATCAAAATATCACATGACTTAAGACTTAATATCTTTTTCTTCAAGAACTAGGAAGTGTCTGAGATGTTAACCTATCTGCAAGGTAACAAACTAATCTGCCATAGTTTCATTGAAGCTGGCAGAAGAAACAAGTGTCCTGAGTCAGAGACAAAGGACTTTGTGACTTTGTTACTTACAGCACATGCAGTATAAGCTCCCTGTTTGCACTGCTTTCTCCCCTACAAGAGGATGAGAAATGAGAAATGGTCCTGATTGGTGCTGCACACACAGTAAATTTGTCTCACAGCTGAGGAACCCAAGCTTACAACACCTTCAACCTTAGAAGACTAGAAGCAATTGTACTTCACCTTTGCCCCAGAGGGAAACATTGTCATCAGTATTCCAATGAGAAAATAAATTTGCCTTGTCCTAAAGGAAGAAACTATCTTTATATTCCAAGGCTATTTGTTATATAATCATCTTTGAACAAATTGTCTGGAACAAATGCCGTCAAGAGATGTGCAGAAATGCAAGAGATATGCGGAGAATTGTCTATCAACATTGCCCAGGCCTCAGTCATTAAAAGCCAATAGCTAACTGTGAAACCAGTCCTGCTATACAAAAGAGGACACTGCAAGTCACCAAATTCAAGAAGTTGATTGATGCTTATTTTAAAAACACCTTCGGAATATAAACTCATCCACTGTAGCCATGCCAAATGTTTCAATCGCTGCTTAAAATTCACTGCTCCAAATTCCATAACTTTTATTTTACTTGAATGTTTTTTCTCTACTTGTTTAAATTTAACTTTTCATCTAAAACTTTAATACATCTGCCATTCCCAGTCTGATGCACAGAGAAGTAGAAGAGTCCACAGACAGGGTGGTACCCAAGAGAGGAGGAAAGAAAAATGGTGAGCTTCATGTGTCCAGTTTTTCCTCCCAAACATACCAATATTGTGTGTTCATTCCTTTTTCTTCAAGTAGAATGAGGTATAGAGAGAGGAGAAAAGAATTTAGGGAAAATTTTTCCTTCCTGGCAATCAGAAGTAAAGAATAACAATAAATAGCAATTTAAAGAAAGTAATTTATATAATTTATAGACAATTTTAGAAGCATTATAAATTACTAAGTGTATACAAAGATATTTAGCTTCATATTTTAATTATCTAGCTTGTTTCTCTGAATGATTATGCAAATGTTTGGGACTGTCAGCATGAAAAAAAGTTCTCTTTTTTCCTCAACACTGCCAATATCTGGTCTTAGGTACTATGCATCAATATTTTATAGGTAAACAAAGTAGGCAGATTGCTTAGAGCTGCAAATGTAATAATTACCTACAAATGTTGTTACATAATAAAGGCATTTATGATCTAATATATCAAGAAGGTCAAAACCAGGGCAGTTCTAGAATTGGTTCAGCAGTTAAATGGTTACTGTCTCAATATATCTGGGCAGCCATCTTCAGAGCGTTGTTTTTTGGCTTTTTGTACCATTTATTTCTGTTCTTAGCAATTTTTTGAGATGATTCTACTATTTTCTTACTACTTAGATGGAAATAATAGTTTCCATCTAATTCTGTGAAATTTAAATTGTTCTAGGATCTTGTGAATGTTCAATTTTTATATAAGATCTATGTGTACTTGAGAAGTATATGTATTTATGCATTTGTCTACTAATTGGTCACTATATTGTTGAAATCTCATATATTATTTCTACAATTTTTCATAATGAGTGTTCTATTTAACCCCTCTAGGGTGATGTAGATTAATTTTACTCATTTTGAAACCAATTTATAAGATGCATCAAGTTTAAAACTGTTGTTTATTACAGATGAGACTCATTTTTTTATATGATAGCAATATAGCTACCCTATGTTTCTTTTGCTTGGCATTTGCCTGGCATTTTTTTCATCTTTTATATACTGTCTTGTATAAAATATTTTATTTTATAGACATTTAAAATATTTATTTTATATATTTTTATTTTAGTTTTAAGATTTTTTCCTAAAAATATCTTTTATTTTAGATATATTTAGATATCTCTATATCAGATATTTTATTTTACATAGTTTTTCTAAAAAAGAGTATATAGATGCATTTTAATCCAAACTGACAAACTCTGTCAACTAGAAAATTCATTCTATCTAAATTTATTTTAATTATTGCAATATTTTGACTTAATTTTAACATAAGATTCTCTACTTTGTATTTTTTCGTTTTTTTCCTTTATTCCTTGAATAAAGGAATTATCCCTAAATTGATTTTTTCCCCTCCCAATTTCTTTCCTTTGCTGATTTGAAGGGAACATATTTTAGTACTATACTATTATTTTAGAGGATTTCTTAAAATTTATCATGCATACTTACCATAAGAATGTCCCACACTAATCATGCTGCTATCATTTATCTGAGAAATACAAAGACACTAGATAACTCTATTTCTAATCACTTTGCTCATTAGTTGCACTTCACACTACTAATGCCATTTTTTGTAGCTCTATTTTGAATTATTACTTTTAACTTGTAGATCAGACATTATTCCTTGATACAGCAATTAAGAGTTTATATTTACTCACAATTATACTCATTTCTTTGATCATGCATCCTAGCCTTTCTTCCTACTGAAGTATATAAATTCGAAGTTCATTTTTGAAGATAATCAGTAGCAGTTTATTTAGGATTTTTAAAAATTTATTAGAAAAATATATTTTTATTTCTTAGCTTTGAATAACAATTTAGCTGAAAGGTCAACTGAAATGTTTGAAGTGTCACCATAACCTATCTAGTTGCAATTTTTTTTTATTAATTCTACTTTATATACTTTATTATTTATTAGAAAATTTAATTCTTTCAGTTTTAGAAAATTTTTAGCTAATGGCATTACCTAATGGCATTAGTTCTGAATAGCCTTTTTAAATTTCTTGTCACATTTTCTTTTTAAATATCCATGCTTAATTAGAAGATACACTCCTTCAATTAAATGGGAAAATTTCCTGCTATATCTAACTTTTAATTTTATCAGCATTTTCATCTAATGCAATAATTAATTGATTTGTACAGCTGACATGTATTGAGAATCTACTGTGCCAGCCATTTTCTCTAGGAATTTATCTTTTATCATAACTTTTTAATTGCTTTCAAAATTAAATATTTATTAAGCATCAATTACAATCAGGCACTGTATGAGTCAGTATTCTCCAGAGAAACAGAACACATATACACATATGTGTATATATATATATATACACATGTACATATATCTCTTATAATTATTGTATTATATGTATGATATATTTATTTTATATATATATAAAATAATGAATTGGCTCATGCCATTTTATGGAAGGTTGCATGTCCAAAATTTTCAGGGTGGACCGGCTGGCTGGAGATACTGGAAAGCCAAGCCTTCAGGTCTAGTCTGAAGACTGGCAAGCTGGAGACTTAGGAGAGCCAATGTTTCAGTTTGAGTCTGAAGGCCATCTGGTGTAGAACCAGAAAGAGCCAATGATGCAAATGAAGTAAAAAATCTCTGAATTCCTGTTCTATTCAGGCCTTCAACTGATTGGATGAGGCCCACTCACATTATGGAAGTCAGTTTGCTTTTTCAAAGTTCAGTTATTTAAATATTAATCTCATCCCAAAACACTCTCACAGAAATACCTAGAATAATGTTTGGCCAAATACCTGGACACTTGTGACCCAGATAAGTTGACATAAGAAATTAACCATCACAATCATCATGTGCACAGAAAGAAAGGAAATATCCTTGTGTACATGTTGCTTAGATCCTAATGGAGAGTTGAAGAAATAAATAGAAAATACTAGAAAATTCAGAAAATGTTATGGTGATGAGATACATAAGATTGGTATATGTCTTGACTACATTTTGTGTAAAATACTTGAGAAATTTTACTCCCTAAAATCCTTAAGATGTACCATTAAGGTTAAAAACGTATGCTAAAAATGGCTAAGTTAATATTGCAAGTTGGGTTTTATAGAAACAGACACAGAAGTAAGAGTTGGGTTACAAGATACAAGGAATACAAGGTATACAAGGAATCAACAACTATGAAAGTAAGGTAGAAAAAAACAGGATCAGCCTGAGATAGAAATATAACTAGGATTAGTTTCAGCGAATCCAGTGTGGCACACTAAACCAAAATTGCCTATCAGACTTATTCTGTATTAGACTGAAATGACAAGCATTTTTAGCTCCACTTTGCACAGCTGGTTCAGGTCGTCTTGGGAAGGGTATGGCACTGGGTGAAGTGGCTCTCTACTGCTGAAACATATAATAAAGAAACTGACCCCTGGAGGCTGTCTGCTAACCTCACTCCCTGCAGGTGGGCAGCAAGTCCTTTCAGGATGGGCATCTGGATGTCACCTTTTTATGTCTATCCCACTTCATATCTGGTTCCCCAATCAAGTGACAAAAACAATTCCATACTCTGGAATAATTTGACCCCTTCTCATGTATTGTAAACAGTTATAGGTGCCACTGTTCAGAGGAAAATCAACACTCTGACAGCATATAAAGAAGGGCCACCAATATGGAGGAGAGTGGCCTTATCACTTGGCATTTTTCAGCTGCAATTAATGAAACAAATAATTCAACTCAAGTTGTCTTAAACCATAAGCAAATGTATTCATTCACATAACAGAACAGCTAGAGGTAAATTGGGTTTCAAGATTGGGTAAGATGTGTCACTCACTTATGTCTTCAAGGATACAACTTTGTTTTTCACAACTCTGCTTTAAAAAAATAATTTGGTCCTCCATATCTACTTCATTCTAAGTCTCATTCTCATGATCAGTGTATATCTGTCAGTAGAAGTTGGGGATGTATATATTTCTAAGATTTATCACTTTATGTGTAACTGTCCACAGTTTGGACATATAATTGTTCATGAATTCCTTTAACTACAGTAGATGAGCTTACCAGGATCATGCTTACTGTTGCTACTAAGACTAATTCAGCAAACACATATAATTTGAGACGAAAATAATTCATGTTGGAGATTCCACTCTAGCGTCCTCCCAAATTTGAGATATTTGTCTTATTAATAATGATTAAGGAATATCTAACATGAATTAAAGAAGATGAACCCTAACTTTGGAAGGAAGTAGAGACCACTGACATCTGATGTAAGGAACCTCCAGATCTAACATCATATGATTATATGATATTAGTTGAGACCTCTTTTTTTTTAAGTATAGGTAAGTAAAGGAAGATATGTGACTACTGATGTGAACACTCCTGTTCAGTTAGCTGTCTATTGCAATTAGAGGTCTTTCCCTTAGTGTATATAACTTCTGATATAAAAATGTTCTTCTCCCAAAGATGATTCGTTGTCTTTGCAAGAACTTACTTTCATTTCAAAATTCAATAAACCTTTGATACCTTATTAATCAGACAGAATTATCTGATCATTTATTTTGATGCACAAAGCTTGGTTATTTTTAATAGTTATTTTATTTTAGTATTCACAGAGCAACTCCTGGAGACTTATCAAATAACATCTAAACTTGAATGGTTTTACTGTGATTGACATTTGGTGCTCATAATTATTAAACTGTGCTAAATTGAGCAAAAATACATGATAAACAAATTCACATTTAGTTGGATCAAATTATTTTTCTCTATGAGGCTATTCATGTTATTTCAGTTATTTGACAAGGCCAAATCCTTTGCAGGAAAAGAATTAAGCTTACTCTTATTCAAAATAACAGAGAGAAAAGGCAAAAATATGAAGAAAACCAGCAGATGGAAATGGAGGACCATGACCAAACCTAATCAAACATTTCCAAAACTAATCCTTTTTTGTAAAACCTTTCTGAAGAAAAGTGATGCACTGTTATGCAGCTTCTACTAAAAGTATAATGGCCTAGATTTCACCCTTTGTTTTTTATCATTTCAAATTCAACAGCTCACTAACTTCTGTTTTTTACAGAAGGTGTATTTAGTAAAAAAGCAAACCATTATTATACTGTCAAGAATAATATAATTCATGGTTGAGATTTTTAAGACCAGTTTAATTTTTAAATATATTATTGTTGCTAACTAGAATGACGAAATTCAGTTACCTGTAAGGATACTCACTGTTAGGGTTTTCCTTTTGTTTCTAGCTACGACTGTGATTTGCCTTGTGCCTCCAAAATGCTACTCTGATGAAGCTTACTATAGTTAGCATCCAATTCAACCATGCTTGCATAAGAAGGCCTAACTGATTTAACTTCCAAAGCTGATTACCATACATTTAAAAATGAATAGAGGAGGACTAGGTCAATATAAATGAAAATATTTTATTTAATAATGCAACATCATTTCTGGTTATAACTTAGTACTGATTTGTTATAAATGTGTAAGGTATCATTTGGTCTTTGATAATGATCCCAGTAATTAATCTTTGATACAGAGTCTGAAATATTGAAGGTACTCTGACTGAATCAGTTATACACAATATTAGTATTAATATTAGTATTACACATTTTCCAGCTCTGTGAGTTTGTACAGAGAATAAATTCAATGGAAAAATTTCACCCGATGCCCAGAAATTCATTGCTATTAAGTTTTATTGTATAATATTTAATGTCTGGATTACATGTAAGACAATTATTTAAGTAGCTTTTTTTTTCCTTTTTTAGTCCTATCCAAATGAAAGTACTTTATTTAAAAATAGGTGGCTTTTTGGAGAAGTACCAAGTTGACTACTTTTCCTGTATTTCTTCTTATAGTTTACAAATCTTATCATAAAATTTCCCATGATCATTTATTCCTGAATTTAAAATAAAGTCAAATTCTCTCACAAGGTGAATTAGACCTATGAAAACTTGTCCCTAACTCACCAGCCCTTAAAATTTACTTCAAAATAAGTTCTTGTCATCTACCAGCCATTACAAATGCTATTCTTAATTCATGAAATGTATTTATCCCTAGCTCTCACTCCTTCTAATCCCTTACCAAGTTAAATTTCACTCAGTATAGGGAAGTCTTTTAGGTATATCCTTTTCCAAAAGATCTTCCTCAAGTATTTCATAATCATAGTAACACACACTTAATATGTCCCTAATGAATCTATATCTCCCTCCTTCCTCAGTCTCAGAATGTTTCTTTTCTACTCAAATTAATAACAGTAATTGTTGCCTTCATCTAACTATTGCTCAAATCAGAGTAAGGAAGATGGAGGCATCATCTACCATTAGCCTATCCAATCCATCTCCAAAATATAGTTTAGATTTACTTCCTTCTTTCCTTTTTGTTGACAACATCTAATTCCAATGCTATCTGGAATTCTCCAAAAGCTTTGTGATTGGCTGTTCCTTCCCTTCTGTGAGGGACTGAATTATTCCCCCTCACTTCATATGAGGAAGCTCTAATTCCCAATGTGACTGTTTGAAAATAGGGCTATTAAGGAGGCATTTAAGATCAAATGGGGTTATAACGGTGGGGCCCTAATCCAACAGCACTTAGTGTTCTTATGAGAAAAGTAAGACACCAAGAATGCGCAAGCACAGAGGGAAAGGATACGGGAAGGACTGAAGGAGAAAGCAGCTCTCTGCAAACTAAAGAGAGAGGCCTCACGAGAAACCAGCCCTGCAGCAGTTGTTTTGGACTCCCTTGATTTTAAACTCTCAGGCTGCAGAACTGTAAGAAAGTAAAATTTGTTTTTAAGCCACCCAATCAGTGTTATTTCATTATGGCAGCTCTAGCCAACTTAATACCTCCGATTTCATCTGTCTTCAATATAGCCTCTGCATAATGGTTGATGTTTTATATAAGCATTTACACATACATACAAATACATATATATGTGTGTGTGTGTGTATGCAATTTGGATCAAACTATGCAATGGCTCTACATTGACTTAGGATGAAATAATAATTCTAACAATTCTTTATCATGGCCTAAATGCCTTGATAAAGAACTGCCTCTTTTCTCTAACTCAATTTTAAGTCTTTATCTCATTGTTTCTTCTCAATACATTGCAGTTACAGTGGTCTTTTATTAACTATACCTACCAACTTTTTAGCCACCTGTGTGTTTTTGTGTGTGTGTGTGTCTTAATACCTCACTTGACTCAACTTTTTGGGGTCAAATTAAATATTTCTTCCTAGAGAGAATATCCATAGAACATCTTCCATCCAATTCTTCTTCTTCTTTCCAATCTTTCTATATTTTGCCTTTGAAATGATTATAAATATTTCATGGTTATATGTATTTTCTGTATATATGTATATGTATGTGTGTTTGCACATGCACATATATTTCCCCTAATAGAAACAATGTTGTTAGTGGCTCTGACATATTTAGCATATGAGGGAAAGGATCCTGATCACCTTTCTTTCACTTAATTGGATCTGAGGTGGAATGAGTGGAAGATGAAAAATCCTCAATGTCATGGAAAAAAGAGTCAGAACACTGTCTCCATGACATCTGAGTGCCACTTTTCCTTTAAACTCTTTTTGGGACTGATAATGTAGACAATGAGATTTACACCAACTATTGCTGTAGCCAACATGATTCTAACTCCAGAAATAGTGGAGTTCTGGAGGACCACGTCATCGCAGTATAGCCCAGCCTATCCCTCAATAGCTCATCCAATGTTTGCTTCTCCACCCTACTGACATGAAAGTCCTTTAGCAACTTTTTTAGACTGTAAAACAGATCTTTGAAAGATATGTCTGGCTTCAGTACACAGAAGGCCATGTCAGTGAATTTCTCATTTGCCTAAACTTGGCAGTGTCTTAGAATGCAGAAATAATGTTCTAGATAGCAGAATCATCAAATCACAGTCTGTCAGAATGGCCATCTACTTTCTTTTGGATGGTAGTCATACATACACTATGGTCATGATACTGAAGTTGTCTTGGATATTCTTGTCTAAAGGAAACAAGCAATTTTTAGTGTGGGAAACTGCTGACAATCTGGAAAGAGATAAGATACTTTCACGGCTCACTCCAATCACAAACAGGAAAACATCAGGAAAATAGAAACTGATAATGACACTTTTATTCCACACCAATGAACTCCACATCATACTTAGCACTCTACCACTCTTCAGGCTAGTGAAATCTCAGTCCTGGGAAACAGGGACAGGCTTCCCACTGATTACAAGCTTCCTAGGCTCAATTGGGACAGTATATTGAGCATATCATAAGAGTAAATTATGTAGTTGAAGACAGTGAAGGAAGTGATAATGGTTAGAAGAGCTTCTGTGCTGGGATTGAAAATAGTCTTAGTGACCAGCTGCCCAAACCTGCCAAATCTTTTCCCTCTAATAGTCTTCATCATGCTTCAAGAATGTGGCACTACACAAGAAGGTATGACTATTTAATGAATTTTCAATGGACAATATATTTACTTACCAGACTTCCTTCCTTGTTAGAGAAATTTCATAAGCTCAGAGGCCAGGTCTTTCACAGAAGTAGTTGTTAGTAAATAATACAAATTTAAACATACACAACTGAGTTCAACACTCTCATAGTGATGCATGGGAAGTCAAGGACTGAAGCAGTCACATTTATCAAGAAGCATGTGCCAAGTCACTTGAAAAGAATAATTTTATATAGAAATAATTTTATTCTTATTTAAAATTTTAATATGTATCACCTTATAACAACTAAAATCTACATGATTCTTATTACTTAATGATTCTGAACACCAACTCCTTATATCACTCACCTGCTTTAGTATAATGCATACCAAATAACCATGTATAATGCATACCAAACAACCATGTATAATGCATGGTTAAGAAACAATAGAAAAACATTCTCCCCTATGTTTTCAAAAATATCTTGAAGCTGTAAGTTTGTCTTTGGATTGTTTGATATTATCATTTTTAGGCAAGAAGTTTTCTAAATATAAAGGTAACTCTTATCTCATAAGCATGTAAAACATCTTTACAGAGGAATCATTAGATTAAAATGCCACACAAAAGAATATAGAAGGTCAGGTACAGAGGATAGCTTGGTGGGGAGGGGAATTCCTTTCTCATTTAATGTAGCTGCTTTCCCCTGCTAATAAATAGTGATCTGCATGAATGTTAAATGATCCTGTAGGAGTTATGTTGCATTCTGTAAAGGAAAGTGATAGGCTACTCCAATTAACTTTAGACTTGTTTTTCACTTAGACATTGTTTTTAAGAACAGAGTAAAAAGAAAAGAATTCTGTTAAAAATGGAACTAGTGACTCATCATTCATTTCTTAAAAAGACACTTTATAAAATGTAGTCAAAGATTTTGAAAAAAAATAGCCAATAATTTAATAATTTCTTATGGTATAATGGTTCACTAATGTACACAAGTAATATAAAAGATTTCAGTCTTAAGCAAAAATAAAACAATATCTCATTCATTTTGCTTAGTAACAAAAATTAGCTAAACCATGTACGGTTAGCTTATTATAACTGACTGGAACTCAGCCTCTGCTTGTCTATTTATACCAATAAAAGCCATTATAAAAAGAGGGATGTGATTATGTGGTAAAGGTAGACTTTAGGAAATGATTTCAAAGAGGTCTATGAAACATTCTTTTCTAGCAAGATTATATCATTAAGATAAGGCCTAATATGTACACAAAATTAGAATGTTCATAATATTTAAATACTTCCTTTTTTTTAAAAATTTACACAGCAGCTAACAGATAATGGTAAAGATTATTTTGTGATGAATAATAAACAAATTTCCTTAGGGTGGTGGAGATAGTTTACGTAAGTAAATTCTGTAAATATGAGCTTTTACATAATGAAAAAGTCTTACTTTATTTCTTTGTGCATTGAATACTGTATATATTTATATGACCGCATAACTCAAAATGTTAAAAGGGAAATTCTCCTTGGAAAACTTTCTGGCAGTTATATTTATTAAAATATCACTCACTTCTCAATCAAAGAAGTCTTTTTCTAGTCTTATCTGTGTTGCTCTTCACCTCTCTATCCAGATTGTTTCATCCTTCCCATCATTACTCAAGTCAAGGCCATCATATCTTATTTTACTAAAGCTGCTTAACACCTGATCTTGGTCCCCAGTTCATAAACCTAGAATTACCTTGTTCACATTAATGCAAATCTAAGCATGTGTACACCTCTTATAAAGATCTCCAGCCCCTGCCCATTGCCCTAGGGTCAAATCCAAACGTCTAACATGGGCCACTTAACCTAGCCTCTGATAACCTCTAAAGCCTTACCACATGGTTCTTTCCTCTTGTAACACTTGTAAAACTCATGTTTTCTCACCATCCATTGGCCTCTGATCTATAGTTTTGGAAGGCACTCTTCCTCCTGGCTGGAATTCTCAGCTAATTCTTCTGCTAAGCTCTGTTCAGATTTTAGCCATCAATTTAGCACTCCTTTCTCTAGGAAGAGACCTCATCCACAAAGACCTGGTGAGGTGCTCATTCTGTGTTCTTCTACAGCATGAATATATGTCTGTTTGTTATATGTCTGAATCCTCCTCAGTGTGTGAACTTCTTGGAGGCAGGCATTAGACCTTTCCTCTCCTTTCCCCACTAAAAAGAGCAGTGCTTAGAACATAGAAGTTCAGTGAATAGTTGTGGATTAAGGTGTTCTGAAGACCTTTAATAGTTTAAGTTACGTATGTATTTATATCATTATAATATACATGTCAATATTAGTATTTACTTACAGATATTTATAAAATTTATAGATTTTAGATATTTAATTAATTTTCTACATAATACTTTGAAAATGCCATATTAACTCTCATTTGTATGTATTATTTCTACTTATTTGCATCTGTCTCAAGAAACCTAAACTGATCATCTGGCTATAAGGTCAAATGATGATAATGAGGCACTCATTTGCTTGAGTGATTATTAAAATGTCTCCAGTGAAAAACTTCAAGAAATACAAAAGAAGAAAGAGAGAGGAACAGAAATCAATACTTTTTCACTTTGTCAGTTTTAGCTTCTTCATGAAAAGAGGAAGTAGAGAAAATAAGTAGAAAATACTAATAGACTTCAGAAAGCATTAATCAAATATTTAAATCCAGGATAGGAGAGAGCCAAATGCATTTAAATAACCTAGGTCACATGACAATATGCTATAGTAACACAAAAATTATTAACTTACCCAGTGAAACCCTTGTATTTAAGTGGAAAAACTGATGATGATCTGGTTTAATATCAGGATCTGAAAAGGAATAAGGAAAACTGTGATATTTATTTCACAGTATACAGGAAGCAATTTTCCCTGTCACTTATAAAAATTACATTTTTATAATAAGGTCATATATTTTAATAGCACTTTGCAGTTTAGCAAATAAGCTTTCATACCCCTTATCCAAAAGGACAGATAGGAAAGCTGTGAATATTTGTGCATATTTAGAGTAATTTAATCCAGCCTTATCTATATAAGCAAAACAGATTTTTGAGATAAAAGAAAATGTGAAATTATATTTTAATGATTATTTAATGAACGAATATTCTAATGAAAAGGTAGTTTCACAAATAGCTCTTTGAATATTGGCTGAATGTATTATATCATGGAATCTCTTTGAAAGGACTAGTATATAGTTTCAAACACATAACAAATATATCCATCCAAAGTATTTTATTACTTCTAAAATTATTTTTGATATACCTGCTTAAAACTTTGAGCTATTTAAACATAAATGAATCACTGCAGATAGACAAAATTTTTAAGATGTCATGAATTTTAATATTTATAAAAAATTTGAAGTTAACATAAATAACCTAGGAAAACCATACGAATAAAACCAATGTTGTTAGTTTCCTCAGCTAATAAGACAATTGAAAATCAAGGTGTATAAATATTTAAAATTTTATTAAAAATTATTTTTAAATTATAAAATATATTTAAAATATTTTGAGTTGATTTACATTGTTTAAACTGAAGAATTAGAAGGAAGGACTAAAACTCTGTTGAAAGTTTCTAAACCATGTGAAATGATAAATGCAAATGAGAGACTTAATGAGAGAATTTCATTCTGGTCAATCCTAAAGAAGTATTTAGTATTTTATTAATAAGTTGGAATTTCTGGAAAAAAGCATTTTTCTGTATCTAAAACTATAATATCTGAAGGTACAGTTAACTGAAACATTTCAGTGATACTTTAGTGACACAATTGGAAAGAGCTCAATATTAGATGATGAATAGTGTAGTAAACATATTACTTTATAATAATTTTATGAAAATATTTTAATATTTTATTTATAATATGACATATAATTATAAATATATAGCATTAAAATATATAAAGATATATCTATTTTTTTCAATTAAATGTATTCAATTACCTTTGATTTCACTTTTTTTACCCCTACTTCTTATCTTTCAGCAAGTACTCTCAAGTCTGGCTTCTTCCAAACCATTAATAACAATCCATTTTTGCTATTTCAATATTCCCTCTTTAAAACACTTCCTTCTTTAAAAACAGATCTCCTTTTGTCTCTACAATAGTTTTGCAATTGTTCACCTTAATGGCACTACTACTCCACTAAATCCATACTCCACAGAGCACACCTTGTCCTCATTAGAAAGTGTATGTCAGATTTTCTCTCACAAATAACAAACTGCATTAGTTCCCACATTACACTTAATATTTTTTAAAATCCCTTATTCCAACTTACAAAACCATACACAACTTTTGTAAATAAATAATATTTTAATGTTTCCTCTTATAAACTTTTAAATTTTTTCAAACATATTTTTGAACATACAATTATCAGAAGTGAAATAATGTTTTCTGTAGTCAATATATAGAAGCCTTCATGAGGTCAGAATAATCCAAAGAATCTAAAGAAACCAGGAGAAGCATAAAATGTAACAGTATAGAACTTCAGATCAGACATCAAACATATTTTCAATAAACTCTGACACTTGGTTGCTTTTATAAAAAAAAATTATCTGTCCTATCTTAATCTAAATGTCTTTATCCTTAAAAATATCAATAGCAATAGATCTTACTTAAATGTGTTGCCATAACAATGAACTAAAAACATAGGTGTAAAAAGTTTATACCTCAAGTTATTAGTGATGTATAAATATTAGTTATTATTTTGTAAAATGTAATTTACATCTACCTTTAGTTGAGAGTTTTAAAATTTTTACATTATAGACAAAAAACTCAGATGCAGTAAATCCCAAAGATTGATATTATTTATAACAATATTTTTTTCTCATTTAATCATTGGTCTCTTTAAGAAGAATACTCATACACTAATAAACACACCCTTTCTCTTTGAGTCCTTTGAAAAAGATGATCAGGTTGGTGATGGTAGATAACATATGAAATTGTGTTGCTGTTTCTCCCATCCATTTATATCTGTCGATGCTTATAATCAAGCCACTATTTTTGTGCCTCATCCACGTAGTCTCAATTTTCTAACTGTTCACTATTTTCAGACTGGACCCTAGCATATCATAATCAGGCTGTTGTATTCATACTCTTAACACACCATAATAACTGAATCAGTCTTGCTCAAAACTGTCTATTACCATTGTAAATGATTTATATTTGTTAAAAGAGTTTATTTCTTATCAAAGACTCACAAACATAATTGTTTCTGTCTTTCTAGCATTATCTTTTACTTTTTCCCTAAAATGGATTCTATGTATTTAGATTTGATTAATCAATTTGGAAAGCACACAACTCTCTGTGTCTTCATCTCTTCTGTCTCCTTTTCCACTCAGAATTTCTTACTCAATGACATTTCATGAATTTTTGTGGATTCTATTTTATCTGCTTATGAAATTTAACACATTCCTTACAGCTCCAAGTTCTTCCATAATGTCCCTACCTTCATGACTTAAAAACTGATTCATCTGCATTCTTATAATGACAAAACCCATCCTTCTGTATTCTTATGGTACTAAACTTGTGTCATGCTTAATAATATATTTTATATTGAAAACTACCTCGAGTTATGCATATATATTTGCATATACCTAATTGTTATTATATTATTTTAAACTTTTTAAGGAACCAACTAATCTGTTGAATTATTTTATAATTGACATCTAGATGATAATATATAAAACATTGCTTACAGTAACCACATATTTAATATAAATTTTGTAAGATATTTGGTACAGCATATGTATTTTAAATCAAATATTTTCAATAGCTGAAAGGCTGGGAAATACAATTCTTTAAGTATCTCTTAAGAATATTTAGGTAACTATCTAGAATAGAGCTGTCTACTAGACTGCTCTGTGATAAAGGCAATATTCTATATCCGTGATGTCCAATATGGTAGCTTCTAAGGTATTTTGCCTAAACACTTGAAATGTGGCTAGTGTGACTGAGAAACTAAAATTTTAATTTATTTAATTTTAATAAATTTAAATATACACAGCCACATGTGGCTGTTGATTACCATATTGGACAATGCAGATCAGATCTAGAAAGTCATGACGACTTTCTTAGGGGTCATTAAGTAATGCCAGGATAACACATGTGCTATTAAACATATTCTTTGACTGTTGTTATGAGCTAGCTATGATTATAGTTAGTATGGGTGCCAGTCTATTTTTTTCAAGGAGAGAATTCCATAAGCTTCTTTTGCTCCCCAAATTATATTTTGATTCACTTTTAAAATTTCATGTACAGTAAAATTCACCTGCTTTTGTATAAGAATCTGTGAGCTTTGATAAAGGCATACAATTGTGTAAACATCAACACAGCCAAGATATTGAACATTTCCATCACTGTAAAAATTTTTCTCACATCCCTTTGTAATCAACTTCATATAGGCATTGTTATTGAATTCAGAAAACATTATTTCACTTCTGAGAATCAAGTGTTCAAAATTGTTGGGAAAAAAATTAAGACTTCCCAAAAGAACAAGAAAGATATCTTTGGAATTGATCATGAGGAAATATAAGAACATTGGCTAAATGATATCTGAGAGAGGCAGATAGAAACTGTTTAGAAAGTGTTACTGGCAAAGTACAAACCTCAAAGGAAGGGATGAATGATTTATTTCACACAAGGGAATGTGTTGAAACAGTATAATGGAAAGGGAAAAGTTGCCTTTCAGAGCAGGCAGTGGATAATTGATGTATGCATTCATTTAGAATGAATCTCTAGTGCTTACAGCAATTAAATAATGAAATAATAATGTATCTGTAAATTCCTTTATTAATGGCAGACTAATTATTTGCACAGAACTTACTTTAAAAGGCCCCAAATCAGAAAAAAATGTTTTAAAATTCTGCTTAAGTCATTTTTAATTAATAGACCAGTGAAAAATTATTGGGCTAGGATCTAGAGGAGGTTGGAGACTTAGTAGAACATCCAGGTCATAGGAGCTACTGTTTTCCTGGGCTTTTACCAATTCAGTAAGAATCAGCTGAATTATTAACCAATTAATAGAATTGGAGACAGTAATCAACACTTCGAAAGCTTCATGAGGCTACAAGCATCAGATATTGAAATCTAGGTACTTGTAAATTATAGACAAACTCCATTAAAAATCTCTATATTGGATTAAGATATGTTGAAGGTGTGCCTTAGAAGTAAATATGAATTTTCTTACACCACAGACCCTCACAAACACTATCTCAATTTGATGGTTCCTCAACAAGTTAAACACAAAACTTCTATATGACCCAGTAATTCCACTCTCGGATATGCACAAGAACTGAGAAAAGGTATTCAAACAAATATTTGTACACAAATATTGATAGCAGCATTAATCACAATAGCCAAAATGTAGAAACAATTCAAACATCCATCATCTAATGGACATGTAAACAAAATGTAGTACATCCATACAACAGGATGTTATTCAGTCCACAAAATGAATAAAGCCTGATAGATACTGTAGTATGAATGAAGCTCAAAAACATTATGCCAAGTGAAGAAAGCCAGATGCAAAAGGTCACATACTACATGATTCCATTTATGTAAAATACCAAAGATAGTTAAATCCACAGAGTCAGAAAGCAGATTAGTGGTTGTCAGGGCTGGTGGTAAAGAGAGGTGGGGAGTTACTGTTTAATGGGCATGAGGTCTTCTTTGGGGGTGAGGAAATGTTTTAGAATTAGATACAGTAATAACTGCACAGCTCTGTGAATGCACTAGTACTACTGAACTGTACATTTTAACATGGTTAATTTTATGTTGTATAAATTTCATCTCAGTAAAAAAGAAAAACAAAAGCAAAAAGGTAGGTAAAATTAAACACGTGACTACTGTATAACCCAGAAATTGTACTCCTAGGCATTTAACCCCAGAGAAAGGAAAATCTTATGTTCACACAATATCTTATACACAAATGTTCATATCAGCTTTATTCACAATAACCCCAAACTGAAAACTATCCAATGTTGTTCAATGGGTGACAGGCTAAACAAGCTGTGGTATATCTATACCATGGGACACTACTCGGCAATAAAAAGGAATAATTATTGATAGAAACAGTAGCCTAAATGAATCTCCAGAGAATTATGCTGACTGAAAAAAGCCAACTATATACTTTATGATTCCATTTGTATAATATTTTATATGACTCCATTTATATAACAGATTAGTGGTATCTAGAGTTCAGGGATGGGGGTACAGGTTAGGAGGGATGTGGGGTGAGTACAAAAAGACAATACAATGTATTATTTTGTTGAATGAACTGTTCTGTTTTTATTGTTTCAATGTCAATATCTTGACTGTGATATTGTATTGTTTCACAAAACATTACCGTTGTTGCAAATGCATAAAGTGTACACAGGATCACTCTGTATGATTTCTTACAACCCCATGTAATTTTACAATTATCTCAGAATAGTAAGTTTATTTTTTATAAAACTTATACAAACTCTTGCCATAAACATAAAAAAGAACACTTCCCAATCTATCTTATGAGTACAGGTTAACTTCAAGAGTAAAACTTGACAAGGCTATCAGAAGAAAGGATAAGCTGTAGGTCATCATTCATGAACATATTTGAAAAACACTTAAAACAAAACTGCAAAGTAAAGTCAGAAATATATTTTCAGTAGTTATATCTTATTACCAAATTGGTTATAAAAATTAAACGAGGAGAGCAAAATTGGTTTAACATTAAAAAATCAGTCCTACAATCTACCATAGTGACAAAATAAAAGTATAAAGGATGTAACCCATATAATCATTTCAGTAATTATGATAAAATCATTTAATAAAGTTCAACATTTATTCATAGTTGTTAAAAAACTTAAGCTTTTTTTTAAATTGTGGCTTCTCAATATAATAAAAATTATTTAATTTAAAAAATTCACCAAACATCATTAGTTGAGAGTAAAGTTTTAAAACTGCTTTTTTGGAGATCTAGAAAAAACCAAGAATGATTGCATTTGTTACTTTTATTCAATAATGTACTATATTTTGAGCCACTGAAATAATATTAAGTAAATAAAGTATAAGCATCAGAAAGGAAGAAATATTATTATAGCCATAAATTCATAAAATTCTGCATTTAATATCCAAAAAAAGTACAGTACATTATTAGAATTAGCAAGTTCTCGATTTGGGGAGACTCAGAATTATTCCAAGGCTGATTATAAGGTGATTATCAATGGCAATCCAGGCTATCTGCTTTTTCAGTCATTCCCATAGGAGAAGAAGTTTCATAAGTCTTTCTCAAAAGACTCTAGTAAACTTTCTATTATTAAAGCTTTTCAAACTGTGTAACATAGCTTGCAGATATACAAAAGAGGACAAAGCAAAAAATGTACAGCTCAACTGTTTACCTCAAAGTAAACTTCTGTGTAACAAATACTTAGGTCAAGAAATAAAATAACTTGACCCTTTCAATAAATATTTGCCCTCCCTAAAATATTATTGAGATTATCAAAGAGCTTTTCTTCAAGAGGGTATACCAATTAATATCTCTATTGAAATAATAAAAGCAATAAAAATATTAAATAATGATTACCTCAGCTGATAATCACAATATAAAACTAAATTATATTTTTATAAAAACTGGTATCTTTTACAAATGAAAAATGACTGTATTTCCAAAACAATAAAAAGCTAGTGAGGTGATATAGATTTACATTTATGTATGTATCTTTAATTGCTGGCTGAGTAGAAGATAACAATTTTAATTTGTTCTTTGGACTGAAACATATGAGGAAAAGCAGGATTCCCACAAATATGTACTTAGAAAAGGAGAAGTATTTTAATTTTTTTTAGATAATAGTGGATATTCTTTTGTGACACTAAACCAAATTCAACATGTGGTAATTTCTTCAAAGCAAAACGCAATGTGGAATTTGAAAGCTTATCATTAAGCTTTAGTACTCTCATATTAAAATCCATTTATGTAGTTTGCACTTTGAAGAAATATTTTACCCACAAGCGATTTCGAACATCATGGACTGGTCATTTGGAAAATATTGGTTCACTGATTATGTAGGTCCAAATGTTATCACTCATCACTTAAAAATATCAAAAGAAAATTATATCTTTGTTAATGTCACTGCTGATCTAATTAGAAAAGTCTTTAAGAATTGGGAGGCTGCCAAGCTCATAGTGACAGATACAAGTCTTCCAAAATTTTAACTTTCTTTCAAAATCTTAAATTTTATTACTTATTATAAACACTGTCATTTGTTTTCCTTAAAGTGGTGTGCTCCTTTTGTTCATTTTTAAGAAAATGTCTGCCAAATGCTGAAGTCTAAATAACCACAATTTGACTCCCCTTTTGTTGTAAGGAATATTTTCTTTAAAAAATATATTTTTTAAAAGATGTATTTAACTTTGTTTAATCAAATGAATAAATATTACTAGCTTATCTTAAATGAAATTTGCATTTTATTTTCACTGCAAATGACTACTATTAAAATTTAGCCATTGCCCTGATTTATACAGTCACTTTCACCCATTAATTCTTTTGCACCATCAGTGCAGGTGTCAGATGTGAAAATGGCAAGAAACACCTAAGTGTTGTTATGAAAATAGTTTTAATCTCCATGATCCACAGGCCAGATGTTGTAAAAAACATTTCACAATGCAGCCAGAAATAAAGTAAGAAATTTTCCTAGTGAGAAATTCCTTATCAGACTTCATGTATGTTTCAACTTGGATATATAATATGTTTCTTAGTGTTCATTCCATTGATATTTTGTAGTTGGAAAGAAGATGGTCTATAAATTCTTTAACATTTTTAAGGCAATTTAAGTCAAATGTTTATTTTTTAGAGAACTGAAGTCTAGGAATGTCAATCTTTTTATTGGTAAATATTTAACATTTCCAGAGTACAAAGAACAGCAGTGAAGAAATAAAGGAAGAAATTTAAATGCTAAAAGTGATAGTCAACAATTATGCAGTTTATACTACTTACAAAAAACCCCGTAAGTGTTAAATAACACATTCTTATAGATTGAAAGCTTATTTTTCATGCATAAATATATAGTTCTTCAGGAAATAAAGAGTAATATAATTCATTATGAGAATGTGAATATGATACTGATGTTTAGAACCTTTATTTTCCTTTCTTTAATCAAAAGTACTCCTCCTTTAAAAGCATGTTTTTTTGTCATTCAAGTGTTTACAGTAGAACCAGTGTTAAACACAGGTGACCCTATGAAATGGAAAGGCATAAAAGATTGACGTGTATGTATTCATTCTAACAGCTTGTTTACTCACAGAGATATAATAGAACAACGGACTATAGAGAGAGGAATTTCACAGTTATTGAAAGACCCTAGGGACCGGTGGTCTGAAATACTCATTTGTTAATGAAATGGAGAGTCTCAAGATGGTTGATAGAGATGCTCAAATTAGCAAAATGTCCTTGAGGTCTATCAGAGGAAAGAAATGAACTAAGTAAAAGTCTAGTACCCATTGAAACAAATTCCACTCAAAAAAACCAGAGAACAACAACAACAACAACAACAACAGTGAGTTATTTATAATTTATGAAGCATTTGCTTTCAATAAGGGAACATCACAGTGGACTGAGAATGGGTCCATGATTAGATTAGCTATAGGAATTTATGTTTGTTACTTTTAATATTCTTTAGGTGAATTATGTTAAAAGCGGTTAAGTACACGGCAACCTAAGTTATCATTAAAGTAAAATGATTATCGTTGATCACATTATTTCAGCCTAAAACATGGTTAAAATGTAAATACAGTTAATGTGCAATATTATATTGGTTTCAAGTATATACTACATAATGTTTTGACATTTGCATACATTAACGAAATGACTACCATGATAAATCAGGTAACTATCTGTTCGCAAACAAAGTTATATTATTGACCATAATCCTCATGCTGTATATTATACTCCCAATTTATTTATTATATAATTTGTACCTCTTGATCCCTTACATCTATTTCACCCACCCCCAACCCCCATCCCTTCTGGCAACCACCGATTATTCCCTGTATCTATGAGTCTTTCTTTAGTTTACTGAGGTTTTTTGTTTGTTTGCTTTTTGGATTCCACATGTAAGAGAGATCATGTAGTATTTGTCTTTTCCTCTCTGACTTATTTCACTTAGAATAATACCCTCTGGATCTATCCATGTTATCACAAATGTCAAGATTCTTTTTTTATGGCTGAGTTTTATATATATATATAAAATGTGTATATAATATTTTCTTTATCTATTCATCTTTCAATGGACACATATTATTTCTATATCTTGTCTATTGTAAATAATGCTGCAATGAACATTAAAGTGCATACATTTTTTTGAGTTAGTGTTTTTGTTCTCTTTGGGTAAATACCCAGAAGTGAATTTGCTGGATCACATGGTAATTTTATTTTTACTTTTATGAGGAACCTTCATAATGTTTTCCATAGTGGTTGCAACAATTTACAATTCCACCAAGAGTGCAGGAGGGTTCCCTTTTCTCCACAATCTCTCCAACACTTGTTACTTGTTGTCTTCTATAAGAGCCATTCTGATAGGTGTAAGGTGGTATCTCATGGTTTTGATTTGCATTTCCCTGATGATTAGCAATGTTGAGCATCTTTTCATGTGTCTGTTGATCAGCTGTGTAACTTCTTCGGATATATGTCTATTCAGGTCTTCTGCCCATTTTATGAATCAGGTTGTTTGTTGTTTTGATGTTGACTTGTATAAGTTCTTTGTATACTTTGGATATTAACTTCTTTTGGGTATATCATTTGCAAATATCTCCTCGCACTCAGTAGGCTGCCTTTTCATTTTATTGATAGTTTCCTTTGCTGTGCAGAAGCTTTTAGTTTGATTTAGTACCATTTGTTTATTTTTGCTTTGTTTCCTTTGCCTGAAGAGACATATCTAAAATATATTGCTAATTCCAGTGTCAAAGAGTATGCTCCCTATATTTTCTTCTAGAAATGTTACAGCTTCAGCTCTTACATTTAAGTTTTTAATCCATCTCAGTTTATTTTTGCTTATGGTGTGAGAAAGCCATACAGTCTGATTATTTTGCATGTACTATCTAGTTTCCCCAACACCATTTATTGAAGAGGCTTGTCCCCATTGTATATTCTTGACTTAATTAATCATATTAATTTGGGTTTATTTCTGGGCTCTCTATTCTGTTCCATTGTTCTAGGTGTCTGTTTTTGTGACAGAATCATATTGTTTTGATTACTATAGCTTTGTATAGGTTGAAATCAAAAAGCATTCTACCACCAGCTTTTTCTTCTCTCTCAAGATTGTTTTGGCTATTTAGAGTCTTTTGTGTTTCCGTACAAATTTTAGAATTATTTGTTCTAATTCTTTGAAAAAAATCCATTGGTATTTTGATAAGGATTACATTGAATCTGTAGATTATTTTGGGGAGTATGGTCATTTTAACACTATTAATTCTTCTGATCCATGATTATGGTATATCTTTTCTATTCATTTTGTCTTTAATTTCCTTCATCAGCGTCATATAATTTTCTGAGTACAAGTCTTTTACCTCTTTGGTTCGATTTATTCCTAGCATTTTATTCTTTTTGATACAACTATAAAAGGAATTGTGTTCTTAATTTTTCTTTCTGATAGTTTGTTGTTAGTGTATAGAAAAGCAACAGATTTCTGTGTATCAATTTTGTATCCTGCCAATATTGTTCTCCAGTTTTCTTTTGTTTTGTTTTTTCTTCCTGTTTTTTTTTTCCCCATTTCCTTAAAGGAACATGAATCTCCATGGAGTAGAAACCACATTATGTTATTCTTTGTTTATCTGTTGTGCTTAGCTATGAGTTGTTTATAAATTCTGATTAACTCTTTCCCATAACAGGATTCCATTTTATGATTGAATAAAATAAACCAATGTAAAAGAAACCCAGCCATGTCACTTGTATTATATAAATATTTTTGGTCACATAGAAACATAAAAGTAAAGAATAAAATGACAGAAATTTAATGTAATAAAAGACAAGCTAATACCAGTATTAGTTTTCACATTTTTGATTCTGAAACATGCTTCCTGGTTGGAATTCACATATAAAACCAAAATTGAACACTGAGTATTTTGAATATCAATTAAATGTTTAATACCTTTATTTCATTTGTTTTCGTATGATCTCTTCATGGTGTCTGCCTTCTGAGCCATACTCCTTTCTGATCATTTCAAGTGAAAAAGAAAATACAATTTTCTTCAAGTAAAAAAAACCTGCATATATAAAATTAGTAATACATCCCACAGGCTTTGGGGTTCCTTTAATGAGAGTGATCCTAGATATTATTTTGCCTCTTCGTAATAGTGTTGACTAAAGTAGCCTAGGGAACCACTCCCTAATTGCTTCTGTACTATGTAGAATGCTATTTCATTTGTTGCACAGTAAACAGTGCCAGACTTATCATAACTATTTGGCAGGGTGCCATACCACAGCTACCTAACTTGTTCTTTGTCTTTCTTGCCATTGTAATTTTCTACCTTCCTATATAACAGAAATTTGGGGAGCTTTATGGACTAAGATGAATGTATTTTTTATGTTCAATGTCTAAGAGCTTCAAAAATACTGCATTTCTTCTGCTGCTCATGATTCATTAAATATGAATAAGCCTAAGAAGACTTTAAACACAAGTAATTGCCTCAGTATGTGTCAAGATAATGATGTATCAGTAATATAAACTATCCATAATGGACATCGGATATCTGTTATGAACAGAAATACTTAAATACCAACAGAACCTATTTTATGTATGTTTACAACACTGGTATGTGAGACTACTATATACAAAAATGTACTGCTGGCTAATTTTAAACTATGTGTAAGGCTCTGAAGGTGTCCCTCCTCAATTTTAAACATGGAGGGAAATCTTGACTGTTTCTATGCCCTCAGAAAGATTAATCTGTTTTGGTAATTTGAGTATGCTTTTTGTGGAGGGGAGGCATAATCCAATGAGTTTCAAGATGAAACAACAAGTAATACTGAAGTAGGATCTCTGTTTTCTGTGTAGGCAGTACACTGATCCTAGAATTTCTTATGATAGATTTTCAGTGAATAAAATTTAAAGTTTTGCCTAAAAAACTATGTAAAATTATTTCATACCTACAGGGTGGACTTTTGTGTGTTCAAACTGGCAATGGTGATGGGAGAATAACTGCAATAATTTAGAGAAAAGGATACATGAGGGTTTCTTTACATATTAATCTTGTTTGTGACTCATGAGAGTACCTCTCAACATAGCAGCAGGAATGATGAAACTCTGACCTGTTGGTCAGGTGGGCAGGTTCAGAGTAAAACACGTTTGAAAAAAAAACGCAGAGAGAAAGAAAAATAGATTGCTATTAAAAGAATGAGTAGATTAAAAATAAAAGGAAGCAAAAATATTCTAGAAAGTGGAGCTACAGATCAGGGATACTAAGGCATAGATGAAGTGCACAGGAAAAAAATGGACAAGCAACTAGTCAGAGTACTTCCGTAGGTCTAACCAAAAGGGTAGAACTGAAACTGAAATAAGAAAAAGAAGCAAGAAGAGCTAAATTCTATTAATATCTCCTAGTTTCTGGGTGTTATGCTAGAAAGTTTTATGCTATTTTTACATGCAAAAAATTCTATGAGGTGTACGTTATTATCATTTTAATGATAATTAAATTGTGGCTCAGAGGCTTCAAATAATTGTTAACAACAATGAAAAAATATCAGGGAAGCTGAGATTCAAAAGCTTTTACTTATCACATTAAAAAAAAGTCTAGATCAAAGAAAGTGAGACAAGTAAGGAAATGTTTCAAAGACGAAGTAAAGGAGAAAAAAACTGGACTAAAGCTATAATAAACATAAACCAGTTCTAGACAGTTTTGCATAAAGTGAAATGAACAGTTGTACCCTTTGAGCATGTAAGTAATGCAGGATTTATCATAGTGACTTGAAACCATGCTAGAGAGGTTACTTTCTTAAATACTTTAGCTAGAAAGGGTTGTGATTTATAACCCTTCTTTGGTTGCTCTGAAAGTTGCTTTAAAAGATTGTGAGATGGATCCCAAGCAGAAAAGAGTTGGCTTAAAGAATAATAAGGAAATAAACATCTTAAATTTAAAATATTACCAGTGCTACTTTAAATCCTTCTATTCCACTTCCTACCCACCTCCCTGTCCCCAGGTTAAATTCTCTCATTCTTCCCCAGAAGTAACTGCTATTCTGGGTTCTTTGCTTATCATTTTCTTGCTTTATTTGATATGTATGCTATATTTATATATATTATCATTCTGGGACAACATAGTGTTTAATTTTTTTTCATGTTTCTGAAGCTTGTATACATTGGGTTATATTGCATGTATTCTGCAGTTGGTTTATGTTGTTTAATATATGGTTGAGATACTTTCTTATTGATACATGGCTGTATTTCATTTTTTTATCTGCTTTCAGGAAGTCAACAGTATATAAATACCAAATTTAACCATTCTTTTTGTTGTTGTTGTTAATCATAGATTTATTAGAAGAAATACATTATTGTTCAGATCTTCAACATCCTTCTTATTTTATCTGACAAATCCATTTCTAAGAAAAATATGTTATCTCTTCCCATGATTGTCCATTTGTAAGTTTTTCCTGGTAATTCTATTTTTCTTTTCTTTTTTTTTAACACCTTTATTGTGGTATGGTTCCTGTACAGCAAACTACACATATTTCAAATGTACAATCTGATGAATTTTGATAGATGTATACACCACTGAAACCACTACCACAATCAAGACAGATAACATTTCCATCAATCCCAAAGAGGAGCAATTTTCAAATTCCCAATTTATCCTTTCCCAGCCCTTTTACCCCCAGTAACCATAAGTTTGTTCTCTGTGTCTGTGAGTCTTTCTGTTTTGTAGACAAGTTAGTTGCATCCTTTTTTTTTTAGGTTCCACATATAAGTGATATCATATGGCATTTTTCTTTCTCTTTCTGGCTTACTTCACTTGGAATCACAATCTCCAGGTCCATCCATGTTGCTGCAAATGGTTTTATTTATTCTTTATTACGGCTGAGTAGTATTCCTGTGTGTGTGTGTGTGTGTGTGTGTGTGTGTGTGTGTGTGTGTGTGTATACCACATCTTCTTTATCCATAACCATCTCCTTTTTATGGAAACAGGTTGTTTCCATTCTTCTTGTTGTAGTTATTATTTGGTTTAGTTTTGTGTTTTTTTAATAGCTCCAATAGTTTTTTAGTTAGTTTGTTTTTGTAGTTATTATTACTAACAGTAGAGTCATGATTATTTATATAGATACCACTGTAAGAGTTTAAAAAAATTATATATAATATATAACTATATATTATATATACTTTATATATATATATATATATATATATATATATATATATATATATGTATGTTATGGCCTTCCTCAGCATTAATAGGTTATGCTGAATTATTCTCCAATATAGTTGAACCACATTATATTCCACAAGTAGTGTTGTTACTTTTTCATCTTCTGTATCTTGCATTTCTTTATCTAATATGGTATGTACACATAGAAAAACTTGTGTTCCTTTTTACATAAGGTGTTTTAAAAGTCTCCTTTTAAGATTAGGCAAGGGTTTGAATTAGTCTTCTTTCATTTACTCATATATGCTATACAGTTTATATGTATATTATATATATTTATCATGGATATTAGAGAGACCACTAGTGGATTTGAATATTATTTTAGAATCAGGAAGTTCTGAGAGCCCTTTTTATGATGAGGGTTTCAAATATAAACTTTGCTATATCATTTGAATTTAAACTATTTCATGTTAAGATTCCTGAAAACAAACATCTTCAAACTTGATGTGTTTCACATTTGTAGGCTAGTACCTTCTTAAATATTTCAGTAATGATATCACCCAACTTCTTATAATATTTGGGTTGGTTTGGAGAGAAGTGGTGAAAGTGTTGAAATGTGGGGCAAGTCTTTACTAATTGTATTGCTTTACTATTGTGATTGTAACAAATTACCAAAAATTTAGTAGCTTAAAAATTTTACTCTCTCAGAGCTCCGGAAGTTTGAAGTACAAAATGAATCATACAGGGTGATCATTAGACTGTCCATAGGCCTACTTCTTGTAAGGCTCTAAAAAAAGCCTTGGGAAGGCTCTGAGGAAAGAATCCCTTTCCTTGCCTTTTTCAGGTTTTAGATAGTTTTCATTCCTTGGGTCAAGAAGGTCCTTCCCATTCACCACTACAATTTCTTGTTTCTAATGTTATTTCTCCTTCTTCCTCCTTTGATCTTCTTGCCTCTTTCTTTTATAAGGATGACTGTGATTATATTTAGAGCCCATCATCCTGATTCAGGATGAAATTTCCCCAACTCAAAATCCTTAAGTTACTTACATTTACAAATCCCTTTTACCATATAAATTAACATTAACAGAGGAATAGAACATGAATATCTCTTGAGATACCATTATTCAGCCTATCAAACCTTTTTTGTTTTGTTTTGTAATATCTACTTCTTTGTGTCTTCCTACTGAGGTGACCTTAGGATAAAGTTTGAGGTTAGTACAGACTGATCTGATGTCTTCATAATCTGATCCTGGTGAATCCAAAGGAGTCATTATTACTGGATAGAGGGGAAGTCTGTGGTACCTGTGAGGTGATTGCTTATTTGTTAATTCATATACAAACTCAAAAAATGTGGGTAATGGGCATACTTTATATCATCTGCTGGGGGTAAACCATACTGAGGGTAAGATATTGAACAAGAAGTGGAAATAGAAAATCCTGTAAATGCAAGGGAAGGTTCTTAGAACAATTCTTCCAACCTCTACTATGTTTGTCTTCTATATAGTGATATATGAAAATTAGTTTAGCATAGGTATCAGGGACAGTAGGTACAAAAACTTTACCTCAGATTCATCACAGAATATTTATTTACCAGAAAGGACCTTAAGAACTTAATAGCCACTTTTTTCAAATTTTCTTTTCATGTCAGCTTGAACATGTCTACTGAGAGGATGCTAATATTTCACTAAGTAAATGTTTCCAGCGTATGAAAAAAATAGACCTCCATTTAATAGAGGTTTGAACCTAGGACCTCATGCATGCTAAGCATGCACTCCACCACTTGAGCTATACCCTCCCCAACCAAAATAAAAATTTTGAAGCAGTCAGGAAAAATATATACAATGCATTCAGAAGAAAAAAAAATAAGCATAATGGCTTCCCTCATGTCAGATACAATGCAGTCAGAAGACAAGGTAAATTGTCATTATTTTCTTATAGCACATTTTTAAAGTGCTAAGAGAAAATAAATCAAACTAGTTTACTATACCCAGCATCTTCTTTGAAATTGAAGGTGAAATAAAGACATTTCAAGCAAACATAAGCTTAGAAAATTTATTGTACTACAAAAATACAAAAGAAATTTCATATTTTGAAAGGCAATAACCTCAGATGGAAGCCTGTGTCTGTAAAAAGGAAGACCAATGGAAACAGTAAATATGTGGATATATTCAAATTACTATTAAAATACTATTGAATGCTTAAGGGAAATTTAATAGCAATGTATAATGTGAGTTATAAAATATGCCCAATAGCACATAGAGTTATAAAGAATAAATGGAATTAATCAGTTGTAAAGTCTTAATTAGCAAACTGATGAAATATTTACTAATACTGACTATGATAAATTCTAATCCCCAAATTCTAAAAAAGTAATTCAAAGAGGTATAGCTTAAAAATCCAATACAAGAGATAATGTAGAACAACAACAACAACAAAAAACTTGATTATCTCAAAAAAGGCAAGAAGAAGGAATAAAAGAATAGCTAAGACAGATAAAAAATAAATTTCTTTAAATATTGCTTCAATAAATTTAGCATCTTTTTTGAGTAACATGTCTATGAAGTCAGTGGTCCTTAATGTTACTTTTATGTTTTTAACTTAAAAAAAAAAACACAACTGTTAATTATCCCCTAAAAGCACTGTGTGCACTGCATATAGAAAAACTATGTTCTGTAGGAAATAGGGTTCAAACATCAAAGAACAGGTCTAGTGTTTCAGTCAGTGTTTCTCATTTACTTGTAAAGTACAGGTATTTTTTGTAATACTGAAAGTATTACAACTATTTTTAATTAGATGAATATTCTTTCAGTTGAACCATTTTCTGTGTTTTCCTTTATCTATGGTTTGATTTCTATGATTCACATACATGTGATTATGATATAAAACGGCTTCAAATTTTAAATCATATATATATATGATCTACTATTAGATTTAGTACATTATGCTGTCTCACATTTCCAGATTAAAGCACAGGCAATGTTGAAACTGAATGCATTCTGGTAACATTTTCCAATACAAAACTCAATTTCTCTCCAAGACAAATGAAGGGCTCATAGTGTAAGCTTGTAAAAAAGTCTTCCAAAGTTATGTATTGGATTTTATTCTTTTCAGAACAGTAGAAAGGCTTTCTACTGAGAAAATGTGAAGTTAATAAACCCGTTTTCAATACATCCTGTGTATCTCTGCAATTCTTTGTTCCTTTAGCCAACGTGCTTTCTAAACGAGGAGAAAATTGACTTTCAGGCAAAAAAGCAAGTACACATTAGACAGCCTGTAAGCTCAGCCAGACTGAGCTAACTCGGCTATTTGTATTATTTTCTAAGAAATATGTAAATACACTGCATGTGATATATTCTCAAAATTCATTTAGAAATCTTTGGTCTCTGTTGCTTTTTATTTTTCCCCGACTGTATTCTACCTTCTCACATATTGGCAAAGCCTACTGACTGCTCATTGTTTACAATTTTATCTTAGGGATTTCTAGGCATGTTTTAACCCCTATGTTAAGGCATTTATAGAATCACATATGAAATATTTCTTGAATGACATGGAGATTCTATTATTTTCAAGTTTACTAATCACCACATGTTTTCTAAAAAGGGGGAAAATAGCAGACACTATACTTTTCTTTTTATTTTAATTTTCAAAATATAATTCCTTGCTCCCAGAACAGAAATGTTTTTGAAGCATGTCCCTTTGTCCCTCCAGGTCTACACAATTTTTGCTCCACCAATATTTTACTGCATACAGGGAGGCACCATTCTGTAATCTGTGAGTTCAGTGACCTTGATTCTGCCATCAAGCTCTGCTCTACTGTAGTTTCCTTTGTTGGAAGAGCAGATCTGTTTGGGTCTGTGCATGATAACCCATGATGTCTCCAATGGCACGGTTCACTGAACCCCCAGAGTGAGTCAGGTACTGTAGCAGTTTCAAAGAAAATTAAGCTTCTCTTTGACCTTACAGATTTAGATTTGATGAGAGAAGTGAGTTAAAATAAAGAATGTTCTAAAATCTATAACATAAGATAACAAATAAAAAGTGCCATAGAGAATACCTTACTACAGGAGATGAGAGTATTTACTATTACCTGGTGAAATTAGGGGAAAGTATTATTTCTCTCTTTCTCTGCTATGAATTTTTTTCTAGCATGTAGGAATAGGTGAAAATAACACCCAATTTTCCAAAATTTCACTAAGACTTGTAATCTCTGTTTTTTTTCTGGCCCTATCTTCAGTGGCACATCTTTCATACTTCAACAATTAGGATTTACCATAGAAAGATAAAGCAAATACATCATTTGCAATGTTAAACACAAATTTCATTCATTATAATTTATTGGAATGGGATTTTGTCAACTAGATATGTTTTTATTCAAAAACAGCTCTGCAACATATTCACTACATAGTTAACTTCCAACTCATCACATGTTGTTGTAGAACAGGAACTAGTTATAGTTAGGTGCTCAAAAAACAAAGAAATCTGCTTGTCTAATGTTGAGGAGCTCTGCTAAACAAATGATTATTTAGTCATTCTTCTGCAGCGTGGGTTATTCAGCACTTTGTCTCTCCTTGAACCAATGCCACACACTGGCCACCAGAGCCTTATAAGAGTGTGGCTATGTATGTGAATAATGTTTGCTCTCCTTTTAGAGGAACACTTATTGTTTCTCATAAGACTCATATTAGGAATTATGATAGTCATAGCTACCTTATTATTTCAGTGCCCTTGTACCAGTAGGCATAAATGCATTCAGGAAAAGTCTACAAGTGTTCATTGTAATTAATATTTAATGACATTAAATCCACCATTATCTTTTTGGGTTTCTTGATACGAGCACATATCTTTGCTTAAGAGCTTAATTCAAAAGGAAAAATTGAATGGGTTATTCAGGAGATATATATTTCAGTTATATACAACATCCATGGAGTTTGTGATTGTTTTCAGATTAATCCTAATTTTATGCTGGCATAAGTGCTGGACTATGACTCACAAAACCAGACCCTAAGTCCAAATTGCAGTATTTAATAACTGCAATGGAAATCATGGAGATCACAGAAATAATCATGCGAGATTATAGCCTAATCCAGTCCTAAGGTCTAGGATCTTTGCCCCGAGATCCTCCAGGGTGGCTCTGTACCCTGATTATTCATTGCCTTTGGGCCCTGGCTAGTCCAGGTACATTTCTCTTACTCGCAGTTTTCATAGTTGAATTGTTCCAGTTAGATAAATTATTTGAACCCAATACTTGTCACACGGTATCACATTAACAGTTATAAACAGATACACTATTACTGATAAATATAACAAATAAATGCTATTCTTCTAATGATACATGTAATGATGACCAGATGAGAAGATGCAGAGGTCCATTTCTAGTACTCCAATTCAAGATGGAAACCATACATATATGATGACAGATGTACAGATTTTAACAGTAAATTTAAAAGGTGACACTGTTAGTAGACACATTATATAATAATCAATTCCTATTTTTAATTAAGAGACATGTCTTTCTAATAATATAGAGAATTTCCTAAGGAATAATCATAATAAATGTCTGAAAAGAGCCCATTTCAAAGTGTAGGGTGAAAATCTAATGGCAAACTCTTGACCTTTTGAGCCATGCTGTCAAAGAGGAAATAATCTGAAACAGAGCTGTGCGACATAGCTACATAAAAGCCCCTTTGTGAGAGTGAACTACCCTTGTTTTGTAACTGGGTACAAATCTCTGAATAGTGTCAGGACCTTTTAAATGTCAGAATTTTCTGGCTCTGGGCTACCTCTGTTCTGCATGGAACATTGTGACTGGTTTGCAATAGGTGGAAAGTTACTACTTAAAAATTTCCTGAATTCTCTCTTATGATCATAAACAGCAATAGCTGTATGAAAAAAGATTAAGAGAAGTTACAAAGTACTGGAAAGAGCCTGACTGAAATTTTGGACTTGTATTAACCTCAAAGTGGAAATGTATTAAAGCCAAAACCCCACAATAGAATTCAAGTAAGTTCTTAAACTTTACTGGATGTCTTAGGAAATAAAAGCACTTTTAAGGACACACTTCCTATTTTAAAGATATATTTGTTCAATATATTGAAAATGGTAAAAACCAAAACTTAACAAATTTGCTCAAAAACAAGACTTTGAACTCCTAATTGGGTCTGTTCTTCTTTCCCTCTCTCTTTTCCCAAACAAACTAATTAATACATATTCATGTAGCCCTTATAGGGTGCTGAACTTGTGAATTAGATAGCATAAATATTCTTTTTGTACCTACCTGAGACTTGTAAGTAAGAGAGAATCTCTCTAAGTCCTTCATGAAACATGCAGTTGTTTTTAATGCAGAGAATTTCCCGTTTTTCTTTCAAAACTATTTTGATATACTCCAAAATTCTCCAAGAATTAATAACTTCTGTATCAGGTAATCTCCTTAAGAAGTAATCTCTGAGATTTGTGAGAGCATAGTATCCAGAACCAAATATAAATAAAACACATTAAAATTGATAAAAATCTTTATTTTAAAATTTGGACACAACTTTAAGAGAGACAAGAATAAATAAAAGAATTCTGATCAAAGATTCATTGAGTTTGAAGTATGTGATGGCTCACTGGCATCAGCATTATTTTTTTATCAGTCACCAGGATTCTCTCACATAACAAAGTAAATATAAATACATATACAAAGCAGAGTGGAATAAGATGTTTTGAAATTAAAATAAAAATGAAAAGAAAAATAACCTCCATGCAATATTTATGTGAATGTATTTCTAACAAATTCTACATTCTAAAAATATTGTAGAATAATGATGTGTTTACTTTAATCCTATTACTATTTTGGCTTTTTAAAATTAAAACTGTGAAGGCAATTTAATTTAAAATATATTTTTATTTTGTACTGGATATTTTGGAAAATCAACTATGCATTTGTTTGCTGTTACTACCCTTATATCATGTTTTCTTGTGGATTTACTTCTCTTCTAACTAGGGTATTCCCTCTAAGAATATTTCAAAAATAATTTGTTGTATAGCTAAATTTTGGCAGTTTTATAATTCTCAGAATAGTTTCATTGTGTCCTCACTTTAATAATTGTTTACCTTAAAGTAAAAAAAATTATGTTTCAAATTATTTCTCTTTAGTACTTTTAAAATATTACTGCTTTTTTATTACAATTTATATTTTTCAAATATGATGTCAATATATTTATTGTTCTTTTGTGGGTAATCTTTCTTTATGGAATATTTATATTAAAATTTAATTACGGAGAGAAGAGGCAAGATGGCTGAGCAGAAGGACGCTTGTAAGTCACCCTCTCCCACAAATACACCAAGATCCACATCTACAGACTCACTCAGCCAACCAGAGCACCTGGGGAACTCCGACAGAACATCGCCCTCTTCAAAAGATAAAGACGCCAAAAATCTGGTAGGAGAAAAGGAAAAAAGAAAGAACAAAAGGCAAAGCAGTGCGGGACAGGTCCCGCGGGGAGGGAGCGGCAAAGGAGGACTGGTGCTCGCTCGCTGGGTCTCCCCTCTCCAACTGAGAGGC
The DNA here is from genome assembly GCF_048564905.1 of Vicugna pacos. NCBI lineage: Eukaryota > Metazoa > Chordata > Mammalia > Artiodactyla > Camelidae > Vicugna > Vicugna pacos. The sequence goes on from NC_132987.1 coordinate 80,259,959, forward strand.
CAGCGGGACGGAGGGGGAGCCTCCGAGGCTCGGATCTGTACAGAGCAGCCCTTGTCTGACAGAACTAAGTTAAACGGGCACAGAGCGTCCCCCCGACACCCAGCCTGAGACGCGGGCCGGCAGCGGCGGGCAGGGCCAGGCTGCAAAAGCCAGGCGGAGGACGGGGGCGGCTGCACGGAGGCAGCTCCGGGGAAGTGCAAGGGGCTGGGCGCCGGGGCTGTGGGTGTACAGGACAGAACAACCTGGGCCCTCCATAAAACAGCAAGGTTGATGTGCTCTTGGGGGAAGGGTGCATACCCCCATCTCTGAAAACCCGCGGAAACTTTTCAGGGGAAGAGAGGCGGGGCCCAGGCACAGCCACCATATTCTCCGGCGCTGAGCACCCAGGCAGGGGCAGGGGCGAAACCTGCATCCGCACTGAAGGGCTTAGCAGCCTCAAGGGCCAGACTGAGACGGGCCTACAGCCCAGGGCAGGTGGGATCCTTCCATCCTGGTCCCTCAGAGAACTTGCTCCACAAAGACAAACAAGGAGCTGGGTCTTGGCTCGGATCAGGGACGAGGCTGCCCCTCGGTCTTCCCCGAGCCCACCCGCGGAGCACGGCCAGGGCGGAGCGCGCAGCCGCACAGAGCAGCGGAGCTACCAGCGGCGCAGGCAGAGGGAGAGCGGGCCCCCCCCCCCCCCCGCCTGTCGGGCAGGAACACAGCCCCAGACCGAGGTGCTGGGAGGGGGCACGACCCGCCCTCCTGGCTGGCCAGTCTGCAACATCTGACTGCGGCATCCGGAGGGGCAGTGACCCGCCCGCCCACAGCAGAGGAGAGCTGCATCTGACCCCGTGTTAGGAGGAGGCGCGATCTGCTTGCCGACAGGAGCTGGGAGCAGCACAGAAGAGGGCGCCAACGGAGGGCCTCTGAAAACAAGCTGAGCTTCCAAAACAGGACGAAGACAGAAGGACTTCACGTTAAAAGCACACAGACTCCAGGAGAACACTGACAATCTCTTTTTTTGTTTGTTTTGTTTTTTGGGGTTTTTTTTTTGTTTTTTTGTTTGTTTGTTTTTTGTTTTGTTCTTAAATCTGTTTTTACCTGTTCTATTTTCAATTACTCTCTTAATTTTTACTTCTTAATTCATTTCTATTTCTCTTGGGTTTTGATGTCCTGTTATTGATTAGACACAGGCTTCAAATACATCTATTCATCTCCCTAGCCCTTTTTTTTTCTTTTTTTTTTAAAGGTTTTAAAAGGACGTCTCAACCCAATTATTATTCTGCTTCAACTCGCTCTTCTATTATTCATTATACACTTTTCAAACCTTCTTTCTCCCTTCTTTTAAAAATCTTTCTCTCTCTCTCATTCTTTCTTTTTTTCCTAAGTTCTATTCATAAATACGCATTAGATAGATAAAATCCTTAAGATCCAAAATAGACAACTGATACTCCATAAACCACAGTGCCAGAGAGGTATGAGCAAGATGAAGAAGCAGAGAAACCGTTCCCAATTAAAAGAACAAGAGGAATCCCTTGAAAGAAAGATCAATGAAATAGACATCGATAGCCTACTAGATCAAGATTTCAAAAAAGGAGTGATCAAATTGCTGAAGGAATTAAAAGAGATAGTGCTTAGAGATATAAAATATGTCAAAAATGAAATTGAAGCTATAAAGAAGAGCCAAGCAGAATGGGTAAACTCATTGACAGAGATGAGGAATGATCTAATAGCTGTGCAAAGCCGACTAGTTAATGCAGAGGAACGAATTAGTGATCTAGAAGACAGGGCAATAGAAAGCACCCATTCAGAAGAACTACAAGATAAGCAAATAAAAAATAATGATAATAGCATAAGGGACCTATGGGATAATATAAAGCATCCCAATCTTTGCATAATAGGGGTCCCAGAAGGGGAAGAAGGATCAAAGGGGATTGAAAAGGTTTTTGAAGAAATCATGACTGAAAACTTTCCAAACTTAAAGAAGGAATCAGATATACAAGTACAGGAAGCTCAGAGGGTTCCAAACAGGAAGAATCCAAATAGACCCACACCAAGACATATCATAATCAAGATGGCCAGAGTCAAGGATAAAGAAATGATTCTAAAGGCAGCAAGAGAAAAGCAAAGAGTGAATTACAAGGGAACCCCCATAAGGCTCTCAGCTGATTTCTCTACACAAACACCACAGGCCAGAAGGGAGTGGCAAGATATATTCAAAGCCCTGAATCAAAAAAAGATGCAGCCTAGGATACTTTATCCAGGAAGGCTATCCTTTAGGATAGAAGGAGAAATAAAGAGTTTCACAGACAAAAAAAAGCTGCAGGAGTTTGGCAACACTAAACCCATGCTAAAAGCAATACTGAAAGGGCTATTCTAAATAGAAAAGCAGCAGGATGCTACAGAAATGAGAAACTCACAACTGGAAAGGTGATAACTCATGAATTACAAATAAAGAAAACACGAAATTATAAAAGAAGACATACAAATCACTGAGAGTGGGAGAGGGAGGCAGGGAAATATAGAATTTTTTTTTCTTTCTTTTTAAAATTTTTTTTAACAGTAGGATGGGTTTGAGATCATGTTATTATCAGTTTAATAAAAACAGGTATAGGTTAATAGATTTACAAAAAAGGGTAACCACAAGTCAAAATTTTACAAGGAATTCACAAAAATTAAATACGATCCATGATAATACAAAGGAAAATTACCAAACCACAAAAGGAAGAAGAAAGGAACAAAGAGGATATACCAATTCAACTGCAAAGATAAGTTCAAAATGGCAATAAATACACATCTATCATTAATTACAGTAAATGTTAATGGACTAAATGCTCCAGTCAAAAGACATAGCGTGGCAGACTGGATAATATGCTGCATACAAGAGACCCACTTTAGGGAGAAGGACACATATACAATAAACAAGGCAACAGAGAAATTAAATACTACAATAGAAAAACTAGATTTGGTGGATATTTTCAGAGCATTACACCCCCAAAAAATAGAATATACATTCTTTTCAAGTGCACATGGAACATTTTCCAGGATCGATCATGTACTTGGACACAAAAGAAACCTCAACAAATTTAAGAAGATAGAAATCATCTCAAGCATCTTTACTGACCACAATGCCATGAAACTGGAAATCAACAACAGAGAAACAAAGGAGAAAAAAAGAAAAGCATGGAGATTAAACAATATGTTATTGAAAAAACAATGGATCAATGAGGAAATCAAAGCTGAAATTAAAAATTACCTTGAGACAAATGATAATGAAAGCACAACCACTCAAAACCTATGGGACACAGCAAAGGCAGTGCTAAGAGGGAAGTTCGTAGCGATACAGGCCTTCCTCAAAAAAGAAGAACAATCTCAAATAAACAAGTTAACCCACCACCTGAATCAATTAGAAAAAGAAGAACAAAAAGCCCCAAAAAGCAGCAGAAGGAAGGAAATAATAAAGATCAGAGAGGAATTAAATACAATAGAGATTAACAAGACCATAGAAAAAATCAACCAAACCAAAAGCTGGTTTTTTGAAAAAGTGAATAAAATCGACAAACCTCTGGCCAAACTCACAAAGAAGAAAAAAGAGAGAGCACAAATTAGCAAAATAAGAAAGGAAAATAGAGAAATTACAACAAACAAAATAGAAATACAGAATATCTTACGAGAATATTATGAAAAACTATATGGAACCAAACTGGATAACCTAGGGAGATGGACAAGTTTCTGGAAACATACTGTCCACCAAAACTGAATCAAGAAGAAACTGAACACTTGAACAATCCGATCACTAGAAAGGAAATAGAAATAGCAATTAAAAACCTCCCTACAAATAAAAGTCCAGGACCGGATGGCTTCACCGGGGAATTCTACCAAACATACAAAGAAGAACTCATACCAGTCCTTCTCAAACTCTTCCAGACGATTGAAAAGGAGGGAATACTCCCAAACTCATTCTATGAAGCCACCATCACCCTGATACCAAAACCAGGCAAAGACACTACAAAAAAAGAGAATTATAGGCCAATATCACTGATGAACATAGACGCCAAAATCTTCACCAAAATTTTAGCAAATAGAATCCAACAACACATAAAAAAGATTATACATCATGACCAAGTGGGGTTCATCCCAGGGACACAAGGCTGGTTCAACATACGCAAATCAATCAATGTAATACATCACATCAACAAGAGAAAGGACAAAAACCACATGATCATCTCAATCGATGCAGAAAAAGCATTTGATAAAATTCAACACCCATTTATGATAAAAACTCTCGCCAAAGTGGGTATAGAGGGAACATATCTCAACATAATTAAAGCTATATATGACAAACCTACAGCCAGCATAGTTCTCAATGGTGAAAAATTCAAAAGCTTCCCACTAAAATCTGGGACAAGACAAGGATGCCCACTATCACCACTCCTATTCAACATAGTCCTGGAAGTCCTAGCCACAGCAATCAGGCAAGAGAAAGAAATAAAAGGGATCCAAATTGGAAAAGAAGAGTTAAAAGTGTCATTATATGCTGATGACATGTTACTATATATAGAAAACCCTAAAAGGTCCACACAAAAGCTACTAGAGCTGATCAAAGAATTCAGCAAGGTAGCAGGTTACAAAATTAATGTTCAAAAATCAGTTGCATTTCTTTACACTAACGATAAATCAACAGAAAAAGAAAGTAAAGAAACAATCCCCTTTAATATAGCCCCTAAAGTAATAAAATATCTGGGAATACATCTAACCAAGGAGGTGAAAGAATTATACACAGAAAACTATAAACCATTGATGAAGGAAATTAAAGAAAACTTTAAAAAATGGAAAGATATTCCATGCTCTTGGATTGGAAGAATCAATATTGTTAAAATGGTCACACTGCCCAAGGCAATCTACAGATTTAATGCAATCCCTATCCAATTACCCAGGACATATTTCACAGAACTAGAACAAATCATAATAAAATTTATATGGAACCATCAAAGACCTAGAATTGCTAAAGCATTACTGAAGAGAAAGAAAGAGGCTGGAGGAATAACTCTCCCAGACTTCAGACAATACTATAGAGCCACAGTCATCAAGACAGCATGGTATTGGTACCAAAACAGACATATGGACCAATGGAACAGAATAGAGAGCCCAGAAATGAACCCACAAACTTTTGGTCAACTCATCTTTGACAAAGGAGGCAAGAATATACAATGGAATAAAGACAGTCTCTTCAGCAAATGGTGTTGGGAAAACTGGACAGCAGCATGTAAAACAATGAAGCTAGAACACACCCTTACACCATATACAAAAATCAACTCAAAATGGATTAAGGACTTAAACATAAGACAAGATACAATAAACCTCCTAGAGGAAAACATAGGCAAAACATTATCTGACATACATTTCAAAAATTTTCTCCTAGAAGAAATAAAAGCAAGAATAAACAAATGGGACCTAATGAAACTTACAAGCTTCTGCAGAGCAAAGGAAACCAGAAATAAAACAGGAAGAAAACCTACGGAATGGGAGAAAATTTTTGCAGGTGAAACCGACAAAGGCTTGATCTCCAAAATATATAAGCAGCTCATACGACTCAATAAGAAAAAAATAAACAACCCAATCCAAAAATGGGCAGAAGACCTTAACAAGCAATTCTCCAAGGAAGACATACAAATGATCAAAAAGCACATGAAAAAAATGCTCAATATCACTAATTAGCAGAGAAATGCAAATCAAAACTACAATGAGGTATCACCTCACACCAGTCAGAATGGCCGTCATTCAAAAATCCAAAAATGACAAATGCTGGAGAGGCTGTGGAGAAAGGGGAACCCTCCTACACTGCTGGTGGGAATGCAGTTTGGTGCAGCCACTATGGAAAACAGTGTGGAGATTCCTCAAAAGACTAGGAATAGACTTACCATGTGACCCAGGAATCCCACTCCTGGGCTTGTATCCAGAAGGAAATCTACTTCAGGATGACACCTGCACTCCAATGTTCATAGCAGCACTATTTACAATAGCCAAAACATGGAAACAGCCTAAATGTCCATCAACAGGTGACTGGATAAAGAAGAAGTGGTATATTTATACAATGGAATACTACTCAGCCATAAAAACTGACAACATAACGCCATTTGCAGCAACATGGATGCTCCTAGAGAATGTCATTCTAAGTGAAGTAAGCCAGAAAGAGAAAGAAAAATACCATATGAGATCGCTCACATGTGGAATCTAAAGACTCATGGACAGAGAATACAGACTTGTGGTTACCAGGGGGGTAGAGGGTGGGAAGGGATAGACTGGGATTTCAAAATTGTAGAATAGATAAACAAGATTACACTGTATAGCACAGGGAAATATACACAAAATGTTATGATAAATCACAGAGAAAAAAATGTGACAATGAGTGTGTATATGTCCATGAATGACTGAAAAATTGTGCTGAACACTGGAATTTGACATAACATTGTAAAATGATTATAAATCAATAAAAATGTTTAAAAAAATTAATTATACCTTGATTTTATTAATTTCCATTGTGAAGTGTCTAGATATAGGTTTTCTTCGTGTATCTGGTTAACTCTCCATGTACTTTTTCAATCTGATATCTATTATTATAAATTTTTGGAAATTTGCAATGATTATTTTTTTCAAATATTCTTCCTCCTACATTTGTTATTTTCTTTGGGATTCTAGTTCCATAGATGTTCACATGTCAGTTTCTATGTTTTTTATCTCTTATTTTATTTAATTTATTGTTCATTTTTTATTCTACTTTACCTTTCTGATACGTTTATGTATTTATTTGCACTGTAGATATTTAATCTTGATATTTCAGTTCATTAAATTATTTCTTATCTGTAGCTATTTATTCATTTTAAAGCTATGTGTTCATGCTCAATGTTTCTTTGTAATTTCTATTTCTCTGAGATTTCTATTGCATTTATGTTGAATATTTGATACTTTTTCTGTTTCTTCTATTAATTCTCATTGTACTTGTACAAGTTGACTAACTATTTATTTGTTTATTCATTTCATAATAAGTAATTTTCTGCCTGTCAACTTCTATTTCTATGGGGCTGTCAAATACTTTGACTGGAAATATGTATATACTGGAGGGAGGTATCAACACTTTGGGCCTAACTTTTGCCTCTCTTGGTGAGTATGAATGTGTGCGTGTATGAGTATAAATGTGTGTGTGTGTGAGTATAAATGTTTGTGTGTGTTGGGGGTGTTTTTATGTTGGTTGCACAGAGCAGAGCCACCTCTATTGGTGCACTCCCTGGCTTTAATTTTACCAGTTCTTCATGGTAACTCCTTGAAATTTCACTCTAGTTACTGCTCTTTTCCAAGAGCTTTTGTCTTTTTACCATAATCCTTTAGCCTTGGTGTGTAGGTGTGAAATTGTAAGGAATAGGAAGGTAGCTAGCATCATCCATTATCATCTACTCATCTTTCCTGGTGTTGCCCTGCTGATCATGGCAGTACAAGGAAAGAGGCCAAACATATGGTCATATGGAAACCATTTCCCTAACTGTGTCATTCTGTCCCCTACACTGGTCTGCAGTTTTCTTCCCTCAACAAGTCACAAATAAATTTTGAAAGCCTCAGGAGTTTTTCACAGTTAATATGGGTTTTTTATTTTCCCTAAACCCATTCACATCTCTCTCATTTTTCTGATTTCTTCAAGACTGAAATGTAGGAAGGAAATAGCAGCCCATTCTCGCAAGTAATCTTTTCTTTAAGATTTCTCAAATTCCTTTTAAAATATCTGCCTATCATTGAACACTCCCTCACACCATACACAAAAATAAACACAAAATGGCTTAAAGACTTAAGAAAAGACACTATAAACCTCCTAGAAGAAAAGACAGGCAAAATATTCTCTGACATAAATCTTAGCAATATTCTCTCCAAGGGCAGTCTGCCTAGGCAATTAGAAATAAAAACAAAAATAAACAAATGGGACCTCATTAAACTTGTAAGTATTTGCACAGCAAAGGAAACTATAAACAAAACAAAAAGACAATCTATAGAATGGGAGAAAATATTTGCAAATGATGCGACTGACAAGGGCTTAATTTCCAGAATACACAAACAGCTTATACAGCTCAATAACAAGAAAACAAACAACCCAATCCAAAAATGGGCAGAAGACCTAAACAAGCAATTCTCCAAGACATACAAATGGCCAATAGGCACATGAAAAAATGCTCAATATCGCTAATTATCAAAGAAATGCAAATCAAAACTACCATGAGGTATCACCTCCACCAGTCAGAATGGCTATCATTAAAAAGTCCACAAATAATAAATGCTGGAGAGGGTGTGGAGAAAAGGGAACCCTCCTACATTGCTGGTGGGAATGTAGTTTGTTGCAGCTGTGATGAAAAACAGTATGGAGATCCCTTAAAAAACTAAAAATAGACTTACCACATGATCCAGCAATCCCACTCTTGGGCATATATCTGGAATAAACTCTAATTTGAAAAGATACATGTTCGTAGCAGTACTATTTATGAGAGCCAAGACATGGAAACAACCTAAATGTCCATGAACAGATGACTGGATAAAGAAGTTGTAGTATATTTATATAATGGAATACTACTCAACCATAAAAAAGAATCAAATAATGCCATTTACTGCAACATGGATGGACCTGGAGGTGGTCATTCTAAGTGAAGCAAGCCAGAAAGAGAAAGAAAATACCATTTGTTATCACTTATATGTGAAATCTAAAAATATGACAGAAATGAACTTATTTGCAAAACAGAAACAGACTCACAGACATAGAAAACAAACTTATGGTTAACAGTGGGGAGGGGGGATGAAAAGACAAATTGGGAGCTCTGGATTTGCAGATACTAACTACTATATATAAAATAGATAAACAACAAGGTTCTTCTGTGTAGCATAGGGAACTATATTCAATATCTTATAATAACCTATAATGAAAAAATATGAAAAGAAACATACATATATATATATATATAAAACTGGAAGTCTATGCTGTACACCAGAAATTAACACAACATTGTATACCAATTATACTTTACTAAAAGAAAATAAAAATAAAAATAAAAGATGTGTCTTTCACATTCAATGTAAGCTCTGAAAAGGCAGGAATCATATTTAACTGTGTCATTCCATATCCACTCCACTTAGTATCTCATGTGTCCTTGGTAATTTTTTTGTGGAATGAATTAACATATGAATGTATGGTGGAATGAATAAATAGATATAATTAAACATATACAAAAAGTGTCATATCTGAATACTGAATTGACATTCAATGCTTCACCTATAAAACACATATATTTTTGCTGTGTGATTAGATATATGTATAGATGAGAATTACACAGGTCTTCTTAATTTCTGTGGAAAAATCTGGTCATTATACGACCAGAATCAGATTCTCTGAATCCTGCTCAGACCCAGGTTCCTAGATAAATTCTCTTCCTGTCCCTGTTCCTCTTCATCTGTCTGTCTCTTCATTTCTCTGAAAGTCAAATGAATGCTACCTATGACCACAGCAGACTTTTATCCCAAACACATACATAGCCCCTTCCGTTGGTGAAATTGGCTGGCTATTTGTGAGGCCTGTTGCCTTTTTTACTGTATACTAGAGTGTAATTGAAGTTACTTGCTTTCTTTTGCCTTTCCTTATTGCTCATCTAGTGCCTGATTGATGTTCCAGCATATCTTCTTCAGGTCTGGCAGCAAGACGAAAACCACTTAATAATAATGTGTGTACTAAGGAAAAACATGAATGTTGTCCAAATCAGAAAAATGAGTAAACACTCCCCTAACCTGGCTATTAGGGGGACTGTTCCTTCTTTACAATCAGCGTTAGATTTGCTCCCGTCTGTCTAGACAAAACTGATGAAGAGATCCAGTCACAGAATTGTCCCTTCTTCATGACAGCACCGCATCCAGAATAAGCCCTTTCTTGAATCCTCCCCAAAATCACTTAAACAAAGCTGAGATAGACTGAATCTTTTCTAACACCCACTTAGTGAGACGCCCCACAGTTTTCCATGGTGTCCATTCTCCTCTCCCAAAACGAGAAATATCTCAAACTTGTTCAAATACATGTCTGTTTCTAGTTTAACTTTAGGTTAAAGGACATTGAAAAAAGAGAGAGTGAGAAGAGAAGCACAAAACAATTGAAAAGAACCACTCAAAATGGGTCACAAGAAGGATACTTAAAATATTTAAAATTTTTGCTGTGTTTCACTAAAAGCTCTAAGCCCAGATACACTTTCTAAGTGTGTCTCCGAAATTCAGTTATATCATGTCAAAATTTCTTTTCTCAGATACAGTACCAAGTCAATACTGCTTTGGTAGGGAGAAGGTTCTTTTTAAACACACAGCAGCTCTACATCCCATTAAAAAAGAAATAAATGTAATTTAATTCAGAAAATACTGACCTCAGAAAAAAATCTCTTGCATCTCTTTACAGATATTTATGTGGAAGCACAAGGATTTGTATTATATGACCTTCCTGACTTTTTGTTCCCAGCTCATGAAACTGTTAATAAGCAAGCTCTCTGCTTAGCTGGGATCGTCTAAGAAAAATCAGAGAGGCAGCTACCAATACAAAACTGGTTTTATTATTGAGAAACTCTGGGTTCTGTTTTCATTTTGGTTCTTAATAAGTTTGACAATTCTCAGCATATCATTTTGCCTCTTTGTCAAATTTCCCTGCTGTGAAACAGGGAGAGCTGATCTGCCTGATGGGGGGAAGTGTGAAGATGATTAATGTTCAAGAAAGGTTGTGAGGAAAAGTGCCACCCAAGTTCAATGCATTATTATTTCACTAAATCACAATTTTCTTGATGTTCATATCAGTGGCCTACTCTTTATGCAGCAAATAACTGATTCAGACTTCATTTATAAAAAGGAAAAAAAAAGAAAGCAAGAACAAAAGGCAAGAGAATTCACAACACAAAGCAAAGAGAAATTACAGCAATATGAACTCTAACACTGTAGTGTTCTTTCACGGTCTGGTACTTTTTAATCTTGAGTCATAGATGGAAAAATAAAGGAAAAAAATTAAAGCACAACCATTGTACAGTAGGCAAAGCAAGTGAGATTGCTTGGATTGATTACGCTGAACTCCAGAAAACAGCTACAGAATGTCTAGAATTCCCCAGACATGATGACTATTATGGTTCTGAGTGGTGGTTCAACAGCCTTCATTTTCAGATAGGTTACATTGGAGTACCAATTTTCTGTCTTAAACCCTTTATTTCAGTATTGAATTGGAAATAACCCATGGCTATGGTATTTCTTTTGCTGCCTAATACCCCATAGATGATTTTGTTTCTGATAGCATAGCAACTTTCACTCAGCAAATAAGCATATAAGAAAAACAGGTAGTTTATATTAGCTGTTTCATTTCACAATAATTCTCCTGGCTTCATATAAATCAATCCATTTTTTTAAATGTTTCAGATTGAAGTCAGGTAGGCACAGTTAATATGGAAGAATTTTAGGAAAAAATAGCTGAAAAAATGAAATTATATACGTGTTATATTGATCTTCATAATTTCTTTTATGTATAATCAATGAATTCATGATCTTTCCATGAAAGAGATACCTCTTTTAGAATATCTGAACTTTCTAAATACACAAACGCATGCCAACTAAACACACACTAAATGTGTTGAGTAACATTTCTGTGTATATTCAGAAAGCTAATCTAAATTCTAAATACCCTCTTACAGATGTGTGCAATATTCATAAATCATTTGGAGGACAAAAGTTCTAGCATTGCTCTATAGAAACAAAGACAAGAAGCCATTTAAAACCATCTGTGTAAGAAGGATTTTAGGCCGATGTTAATGGTACAATTTAAGGAAGCACTTCTTACTGTGAAATATCATATAGCCATTTAAGATTATGTTGATAACAGACATTTAAATATGTTGAAAAATGGTCATAATATGAAGCAATTATTTTTAAACAGGTAAGCAAAACCGAACGCTACATAAACTATATGATCCATAAACTATATGATCCTAACCATAAATAGGTTGAAGATAGGAAGCTAAATTGATGACTGATTGTTTGGGACGTAAAAAAGAATGAAGATAAAAGAGAGAAAAAGAGAGAAAGAAATAAGAAAGAAGAAAGGGAAGGAGGGAGGAATGAAGGAGCTTTCTGGAAGCAACTGAAAGCAGAATTACTGTTATACTTTTACAGCAGTTCTGATCAAAAGTGAGTCTTACTAAGTTGTTGGGCACCCCAAATTCTCTATATTGGGTATATCTTTTCTATAAGCAGAAAAAATTTAAATTGTTATTAAGAAAAAATTTATTACTCTTACCTTCTAAATTCATGCCCCAATAATCATAGTCTAATATTAATATTACTTGCACACAAGTTTTAAAGTCAAGAACTGATAGATTTTTTTTTTCAGTAACACAGTCAAAAACACTCATGTTAGCACCTCACATTAAGATTTGTATGGTTTCCCATGAACTTGTTTAAATGCCATATTGTGCAATAAATGTAGATTTCTTATGACTCAATTCCAGGTAATTACTGTTTTCTTTTTTGCAAATCACATTTTGAATAAAGTTTATCTATCATTAAAATTTATGAGGTCATATATGTGGGGGAAAAAAAGTATTGTGATTAATGTTGCTGATTGTTGAATGTCAATCTCTATCCTAACGAATGCCCACACATCATGGAAAAGTTAATTCCTACCAGAGGGGTAATACTCGGTGCACAGAGGAGTGGACCCTCTTAGTACATTATTGTTTATGCTAATTTCTAACCTCACATCAATGACACGAGTGGTAATGTTACCTCCACTCATCTGAATCTATTAATTCCCTTTATTTTGAAACCTAAGCAAACTCTCATTATCACTTTAGTTGGGGCACACAGTGAATCATAAGAACATTTGTGGAATCAGCACCTGCATCTTCAAAATGTTTTGCTGCTCCTTTCAATAGTCTTCTTCTTTGAGATATTTTTCCTCTTCCAGACATCAAGTCCCCAGATACTGACTTGACAGAGGTAGTCCCTTCCTCCACTCTCAGGCTGGCTTCATTGCTACCAAGGCAGGACCACACATTATTGGGTGTGCAACTTGTATGTGTATACAAATATAATGGAAAGAGCATGAGGCTAAGACTTAGAATGAGTGAGTGGATTTAAGTCCTAGCTATTTGACTATAGCTTTGTGATATAAAGTCTCTGTAGATATTTGTAACATGCACACAAGGCTCTGTCTAGGCATCCTGCTTCAATAGTTCTGCACATTAGCCTGCATACTTGGATGACAAGAACCTCATTTTAAAAATATGAAAGTAACTTATTATTTTAAACAATGTAGAAAAGACACAATAAGAATGAGAATATATAATACCTCCACCAGCCAGAGATAACTGCTGTTTTACCAAGCAATGATAACTATTATTATATTTTAATGTATTACATATGAATAATATATCATATATATACATTCTTACAGAGTTCTCTAAAACTAAGTTGTACATAAATTTACAAAAGTTTAAATTTTTAACTTTTTTTTACATAGGTATTAAGTTAAAAATTTACTTTCACTATAAAATGCATAGTATCTCAGTTAAATTTGTAATGTTACCTTAAATGTAAGCAAATTTAAGTGCATCTTATCTTATTTAAGTTCAGCTTGATCTTAGATTTCCTTTGCTATTTACCATAAAATTGATATGTAGTCAGAAAATAATATATTTAATATTTTAATTAACATCAACATAGTGAGATAGGCTTTCATGAATATATGTATTTGTGTTTCAATTTGTTATCACAGTAAACATTTAGTGAATTAAAAAACTGGAGTAAATTTTTCATATTTTGGGAATATTTTATATATTTATGGTATTAAGCCCATGTTTATTATATTTGTTGCAAATGGTCTTCCTAATGTTTGTCCCCCTTTTAATAATTGTGGTCTTTCATCATGTGGATTTGCTTTTTCATTTTATATAGCAAAATGATTTCTTTGCTTTACACATTCTTTCTCACCTGAATAATATTTAATTATTTACCTATATAGACTTTTTCATATTAAATTTTAACATATCTGAGTTTTGCTTTGGCACTGAATATGAGATAAATATTTGTCCTTTATGCACTGAAAAGAAATGCCCCTTGTATATCTTATGCTTGAATATATTTCTGGATTAAAATTCAATGTATTTATTGTATGCTATGTAATTTCATAATAATTGTTACCATTGGTTGAATTGTAAAGTTATAATCTATTTTATTATATGATAAATCGCCTTTTCTTACATGAATCTCTATATTGTATCTCAAGATGAATGTAAGAAACAATATTTTCCAGTTTTAACATATAATGGAAATGTTCATTAAAATGAATAATTAGATTCATAGGCTAATATGAGAAGCAACAATTTTTTTTTTTTGAGACTAGAAAAGGACTTTATTAGGTTATGTTGCCACAGACAACAGTGGGCCACACAGACAAGAGGTGCCTGTGTGAGCACTGGGTCAACTGTTGGAGCTGTTTATAAGGTAGGGTCACAAGGTGCATGATCGGCTTGTGCACAAGTCTCTAATTGGTTGCAGGTATGCTAAGTAGTTTAGGGTCTGTGAAAGGCAGAGGGGGTTATGACTCTGATACATCTTTGATAATATTGAGCATTCTCATCAAGGGACTTGCTATTTCATTACATTTATTTAAATTATTTTGTCCATCAGTTGAATTCCTGTTCCCTTTATATAGCACATTTATAGTTATCATTAAGTTTATTATTTATTTGGGGCAAATTTTCCTATGATTTATTATCATCTTATATAGCTGATTATTTCTTTTATTTGGGAAAGTTGTACTTAAAGTATTTTGAAACAGGCTAATATTTTTTAATTCCCTTTTCTGAACTGTTCAGATAGGTAATCAAATTTATATTAAAGTGTTTCCTATTGTTTTTCAGTATTTATTTTACTATTTTACTTTCTTGTATCATTAATTTAGGGTGAGAGTGAGCATCCTAAGTCTTGTTCTTGATTTTTTATAGAAATGCTTTTGTCAGTGTAATATTTAAACATTCACCATGACTACTGCTTTTAGTTTGATATAATGATTATTTTATTACACTGGAAGAGTAGCCTGTTCTGGTTTTGTTGTTTTGCTAAGAGTGGATGTTGAATTTGATCAAATCTATTTTTACCTTATTTTAATTTAATTTGTAGCTAATGAATTTCCTAATTGGATCATCCTTGAATTTTAGGGATAAACACAAGTTGATGCTGGTATATTTGATTTTTAAATGATACTTAATTTAATTCACAAGTATATTATACAGAGTTTTGTCTGTGTTTTTAAAAATGTTTCCCTCTGAAAGCTAATAAGGTATACGTCAAGTTCAAAAAAGCAATGAGAAATACTCTTAACTGTTCTGTGTGTTCAAGCAATTTTAAGAATGTAGGCTTAATCTGTTGCCTCAAGATGTTATGGAAATCTCACATAAAACAAAGATATTGAAATATAATTTGCTGTTGTATTGGTTGATATTTGGATCCAGTTATGATTGATTTAAATTTTCTCTTTAACTGATTCCTCTTCGATCATTACATTTTCTTAGGATATTCTACAGTTTATTATGATTTTTAAATTAATTAGCAAACTGATATAATCTTCTTTTGAAATGCATCTAATCTGTATAGCTATATCATATTATTCATTGGTATTGCTATGTGTTTGTGATTTTCCTTATTTATCCATGATTTTATTTGTAAGAAATATATCTAATATTTTCAATCTTTCGAGGACCCATCTTCTGGATTTTCCATTTGTGCTATTTTGTTCTAAATTGCCCATGTATTTTTGCTGTTGTAATTATTCTACTTTATTTTTGTTATTTTTTACATTATTGGATTTGAAAAATTTATTCTTTTTTGTTTTATATTTAGAATATTTAGGATTATAAGTTTTCTTAACATATATATGTTTGCTACAGCCCATTATTTTGTTTGCTATAGTATTATTGTTTTTTCCTATTATTTGAATTCGTTCTTGACTCATGATTTATTTTCTTTTTCTTCTTTATTTTTTTAACAATCTATTTTCATTGTTTTCATTTTTTGTGCTTAATTTATACTTTTTATTTCCTACTATTTTGTTGTCTTAACAGAATGAAAGCTGTGAACTCTTTGATTTCTTCTTTAGGAAATTAATCACATTTTAAACACTCATGTATATTAAGTCTATTATTTTATTATTATTGCCATGATTTATCCTTGTCATATTTTTCAGGCAATATTATATTATTGACTCTTATTTAGGGCATTTTTCTCTTTATATCTCTATAAAATATGTCTTTCTAAATTGCAATTCCATGGAATTTGCCCCAAAATGTTTACAAATAATACATATTTATAGTACTTTACACTCTCCTTCAAAATTCAGTAATCCATTTTGTCTCCTTTAACTTTTCCTTTAATTTCTACTTTCCAATGTCAACTTTTGACTTTACCTTATTTATTTACAGTTGCCTGAAATATCTTTGGCATAATTCTAGTATTTCCCTTTCCAAATTTTGTTTTTAGTTCTCTTTTTTCATATATTTTATACTGTCAAAAACTTTTGTAGTTCATAGTTTTTTTAACAGAAGAATTTAACCCATTTACATTATTAAAATGGAGATTTGTATTTGACTTCAGCAATAATTCATTTTTGAGAATAAATGTATGTTTTACTATAAAATGAATGCTCATTTAAAAAAATATATCTTATATGAAAGAAGAAAATAAGTAAATAAAATGTTCCAGAAGCATAAATCTTCAAAGTGAGACAATTCATGATAATATTTTGGTGACCATTCTTTGAAATCACTCTCTCATAAAAGATAAATAGAAAAAATACAGTTATTGGTATAAATATAGATACAGATGTAGGTGTATGTTTATACTCTGGGGATACAGCAGTGAAAAAGACAAGGTGCTCCTCTCATGGACTTCATTTAAGTCAGTGATAAAATTAATTAACAAATAACTAATTCAAATAGAAAATAAAACAGTTGTTTATATCATTTAACTATTCCTGAATAATAAATCCCTTCCAAACTTAGCAGCTTAAAGTAAGCATTCATTGTTACTCATGAGTCTGTGATTCATTTGGACCGCTCTGCTGATGTGAGCCAGGCTCAGTTGGTATCAGTTGGGCTTCCTAACTGACAAAGGTAAATTGACTAGAAGTGATGAATCTAGGATGGTCACAGTAGATGTGGTCTGCTATCAGCTGGCATGACAGGCACAACTAGGCCATGTGTCTCTTATAATCCAGCAGATTTATAATCTCTGGGCTTATTTCTCTGGTTTCAAGAAAGCACGGCTTCTTGTGGACCGTGTTCAAAACTGGTACTCTCTCATTTCCTTGATATTCTATTGGTCAAAGCGAGGTCAACTGAGATTCATAAGGTGGGGACAGGGACCCCAAATCTTGATGGAAAAAAGATCAAGTGTCATTGTAAAGTATGTGCGTATAGTAAGAAAAATGAGGAACTACTCTAAAATATTTAGTCAATTAAGATCTCTCAAATTAGGTGATACTTTGCATAAAATTTGGATAACAAAGGAGGCAGCTATTCCAATATCTTAGGAAATGGTACTTCAGATATCACTAATAACTTGTTCAGAAGACTTAAAGTGTTTGACAGCTTTGAGGAAAAGATAGAAGACCCTTATGAGGACCAATAAGACGTGGACAAAGTCAGGTGTAGGAAAAGTAGTCACAGAGGGGCAGGATCAAATCAAGGAGGGTATTACAGGCCTTGGATTTCAATCTCAGTACTGTCAGCTCCCCTATAACACAATAGACAGGTTGCTGAAAATCACTGCACTATGTAAAATTGCACAAAGAAACCATTTGGGAGTCTGGAAGGTGCATTCTGTTGGTCCTTACAGTTATATAGAAGACATCCGTGCCTGTGACTTCAAGAACTTACTGAAGACCTGATATATTTCTTGCTGGCAATATCATAGTCTGTGAAATTAACTTACTATTCATATGAATCTAAATTGCTTTACTTGTTCTTCTGATGAGCCTAGTGGTGAGGATGTAGAGAAAAAGGAACCCTTGTACACTGTTGATGGATATGTATATTGGTGCAACTATTGTGGAAAACAGCATGGAGATTTCTCACAAAACTAAAAATAGAACTACCATATGGCACAGCAATTCCATTTCTGGGTATATATCCGAAAGAAACAAAAATACTAATTTGAAAAGATACATGCCCCTCAATGTTCATAGCAGCATTATTTACAATTGTCAAGATATGGAAGCAACCTAAGTGTCCACAGAATAAAGATGAATGGATAAAGAATCACACACACACACACACACACACACACACACATGCACACACACTTTGAAATACTACTCAGTTATTTCAAAAAGAACAAAATTTTGCCATTTGCAGCACCATGGATGGATTTGGAGGGCATCATGCTAAGCAAAATAAGTCAGACAGAGGAAGACAAATACTATATATTATTTTATATGTAAAATCTAAAACATACAACAAACTAGTGACTATAACAAAAAAAAAAAAAGCAGCAGACTCACAGACATAGAGAATAAACTATTGGTTACCAGTGGAGGGGGCAACATAAGAGTGGGAGAGTGTGAGGTACAGCCAATGAATGTAAGATAGGCTCAGCGATGTATTATACAACACTGGGAATATAGTCAATATTGTGTAATAACTGTAAATGGTGTGTAACCTTTAAAATTGTATAAAAATTTAAAACAAAATTTATCTTTATCTAACAGTTACAATGAAGGACTGAGCATCTTCAAGAATAAAGGATAGATACAAGGGGTCAACATACACACTGAAAGAAACATAACTCCAGGACAATTGTTATAAAAATATAACTCATTGATTTTAAGAGCTTGATAGTGTATTATAAATTTGCTGGAACTTACCTAACAATTCTTGTTACAGAGAACTATGTTAACTCTTTCCATTGCTTTAGATCTTATTTTATACCCTATAATACTATTTTATACTTTTTTCTTATGTAAGTCTTATTCCTTTCCTTTCTTGCTAAATGACCTTAAGTTTTTTGTAGTTTTTGACACTATTGTGAATAGAATAATTTTTAAAATTTTCTTTTCTGATAATGTCTAATGTGGAAAAAATTCTTATTAGTGTTACCTTAACAAATTAACTTAATAATAGAATGTGTTACTATGCTGATAATTATACTATTTCCAGATAAGGATAATCATAACTCCTTTTTTATGATTTGTCAATTATTTCATTTTCCTTTCTAATTTTATTACCTAGAAACAGCCAAGCAATGTTGAAACATAATAGTGGTAAGTATCCTCTCTTGTTCCTAAAATTTAATGTAGTACTTTTAGGATTATTTACCTCTGTAAATAGGCTTTTATTAAGTTTTCAGCCATATTTGTATTATTTGCTTCAAATTTATTTTACTTAAATATTTATTATAAATAAATGTAGTACATTTATAATATAAAATTATATGCAGTTATAAACAAAAAAGAATGAGTTACATCTATACCAATTTAATAAGGACTGTATTTTAGCAGGTGATTTCTTTTCTAGCATATATTATGAATGTAAAAAACTGCTGGCCTTTTTGTTGATACAATACATTATATTAATATATTACTTGATATTGAATTATTTTTCATTCCTGAAATAAATGCTTTTTTCTATAAGGTATTTTAGCAGCAATTGGCAGAGGATGTCTATCATATCCATCATGAAATATTAAATTACAAGTTAATATACAAAAAAGTATCCCCTGATAATTTATGAATTTGCACATATTCACAAAAGAATGGCCAAAGTTCCTGTAGGAGAGACCTCAAGCTTTAGAGACTTGTTTACTCCAGGAAAAATTAGGCAGATAAAGAGGAAAGGGTGTCATTTAAAATGAAAATCACAATTATGTGTAATTATAATACAGTTACCATGTTAACTGTTTATGACGAATGTATTTCTGGAAATGTGTTTTCAGATTTACTTGAGGATTTAATTCTGATTCTTTTGCCTTTCTCCTTTGCATTATCCTTCAGTTACCTTCTTCCACTTCTTGATTCTATGCTGCTGCATTTTGGCCTCATTCCTTCCCATGAGGAATAACATCATCATTCAAAATAATTCTCAATTTCCTGGCTCAGTTTGTCAAAGTTCAAATTTTAGTTGCAATTTTCTGCTTCAATAGCCCCAAAGCAATCATCTCCATTGCTATTACTATAGGTATTTATGTTACAATTTGCTATTTCATGAATGTGTGGAATACCAAAGAACATAGGACCATTATGGTCTCTTTTGAGAATAAGTCCTACAAAATATTTTGCGATTATAAATTCCCTTCCATTAAGTAAAGCTCCAAAACAAGCAGGAACCCAGGAATGCAATCCATCAGCATATCCCCCAGCCACAGCTGATATTTTTCTGTTTCCTCTCTTCTGTAGGTAATGTTCATGCACAGTAAAAAGTTTCAGTGTTCAACATTATCCTGAATCTATCATTAAAACTGAATTATGTGAACTCAGGCTTCCTGTTGTTCTTGTTGAGTTCCCAGGAGTTCCAGCTTCTACCTATCAACTTCAGCAACCAGGGAATGAATTTCAATCCTGCTAACTTTTACTGTCAATTTTTATTGTTATCCTCTGAAATTTTCTTCAGTGCCACATCAGCTCATTTAAAATTTGGAACTGAAGACACTGGGAATGATGCATTTGTATATCTTCCTCTATTTCCTAACTTTATCCAAATTTTATAGTCTTTTATTTCCCACTAGGTTTTCTTTTCTTAGTTTATGATCTTTATTTTTGGCTTTAGTATCAATTTGATTTTATTTTTAAACTATCAATTACTTTATTTTCTTCTTAAATTTTCATCCCATTCAATCTATGTTTACCTTTTTTTAACCTCCATATTCATTTTTCTTTGAGTTCCTTGCCCTGTTGCATCATTTTCAGGACACCTTTGTGAAGAATGCTTTGACCTTCTGGCTCATCCTGTAAAACAATTATGTTTGAATCTATAATATATACATAGTCTTCTCATCAAACTCTAACTGAATTGACTCAACAAACTTGAGGTCATAGTTTGGTACTATAACTATAGATGGTCTGAGTGCTATTCTGTCAAAAATCTGATCATTTTCAAAACTGTTCAAAACATCCACTGTACTTCATTACTCAAAAATTATAATTTCCTGCTCAACTCATGTCAAACTTGTCTGTGTGACTTGCTTTGACCTGTAAAATATAAGCAAAAGTAACTTGTTTTACTTTTTGGACAAAGCTTTAAGAGTCTTGTTTTCTTTGTGTCTACTACATTACCAGGACATCTCAGATATGGGCTCAGCCTTTATCCTGGATATTAGTTAAAGAAGATTTATAGCCAAACTGTTTTGACCTGAGAGGGACATGTGACATGAGCAAGACATTTAACAATGTTTATCAGCAGGCACTAAGATTAGGAAGCTGTTTGTTACTGCAATAAGCCTTAAATTGACTGACACAGTAGCCTTCTCTGTATGCAAAATTCTTTTTACATTTGTTATAATTCTGAATTCAAGCCTTCTCTGTAGACAAAATTCTTTTTTATATTTGTTACAATTCTGAAAACCATCAGAATCTTTCAACATCCTTTTATTTTCAAGGGACATAAATATTGCAAAATTCAATGGTCAAAGCTAGATTGATTCTAACAGACTATCATTTCTAAAAAATTGGATTGATGATTCATGAGGTCAAGTGTTACTCCTGATAGAGTAGAGGGTGTAGTACGTTAGAGTCCCTTATTAAAGAAACTAATAGACTTTTTGCCTCATTTTTTTTCTCCTTACAATATTCCTAAATGACTTGGCAGATGAATTTCTTATTTTTTTCCTGACTTGTCTTGGCACTGCTATTTGTTAGATACAAGAAGAATAAATAAATATATCTATACTGTGAAATCAATGTGTTTAACTTGCCCAAATGTCTTAGCCTAAGAAACATCTGATGTTTCTTAGGTTCTGTTTATAATGTTATGAATAACTATGAATCTGTTTTTTCTGATATGTAAAAGTGTTCTAAACATTGCTAAGAATCTCAAATTTATTATCTCATTTTATTCTCACAACAACTATAGTAGATTGTTTATTTTGGTTGGTTGGTTGGTTTGTTTGCTTTTCGGCTATTGCTTCTCAGTTCTAAGTCAATCTTTCTCTCTCTGTGATCCTGAGACTGGAACTTTGCAAACTCATGCCCAGATTGTTTTGCTAGCAGCTTCATATTAGGTTGTAAAAATAGGAAATACCAAAGGAATGTTGGAAGGTAGTAAGAATGAACAAGGAAATCTCTTCCAACTATAGGCTTACTCTTTCTATTCATGTTGCCTCAGTAGTGGCAGTTGATTCTGGCCTCCAGGATCTTTCAACAATTAAAGAAATAGCCTTTTGCAACAGTTAAGTGGTTGTATCAGTATGTGGGCAATCTCCTACTGAGAAAGCTAAGCCATGCTCACCCATCCTGTGAACTCCCAGATTCTCACAATCCCAAACTTCTGTTTTTCCTATTTTTTATTGAAGCCTAACATACAGAAAAGTGGCATAGTATACCTAGTAAATAAACTTGGAGTTTAGCTAAATTTTAATAAAAATGAACACCCATGTAACCAACATTGAGATCAAGAGACAGAACATTACTGGCCACCTGGAAGATACCTATTTTCCCTCCCTGTTACTACATTTCACTAAGAGTAATCACTATCTTGATTTTTAACAACATAAATTAGTTTTGCCTTTTGGTGTACTTTGTGCATAAATATAATCTTTGTATCAGTCAGGGTTCAAGCACAGAAACAAAATCAGTGGGATTTATGTAAAGAAGTTTATTACAAGAAATTGCCTTATATGATTTTGGGGGCTGGCTAGGCAAGTCTAAAGTCCTTAAGCAAGGCCTTCAGGTAGGGAAAGCTGGAGCTCTCAGGCATGGGCTAAAGCTTCAGACCAAAGGCAAAATTTCTTCTTCGGGGAAGCCTCAGTTCTGATCTTAAGGACTTTCCACTGATTGGATTAGGCCCCTTCAGATTACCTAGGAAAATTTCTCTTAAAGTAAACTGATAAGTGACTTTTATCACATCTACAAAATAGCTTCACAGCAACACCTAGATTAGTGTTTGATTGAATACTGAAGACAATACCTTAGATAAGTTAACACATAAAACTGTTTGTGGCTTCTTTCGCTCAATATTATATTTATTAAATTCATTCCTTTCATTGTTTATTTATATTATTCATTCTCATGGTTGTAAACTATTTTGTTGTATGAATGTAGCATATTGTCTAACTTATTAGCAATAAAAATTTTAGTAGATTTAAGTTTAGAAATAAAATGAATTCTATAGCTCAGAATAATTTAATGCATGACTTTTGTTAAACAAATGAATGCCTTTTTGCTGGAATGCACCTAGGAATGTAGTTGTACAGACATAAATTCGCTGTATATTCAACTGCCTTACAAAGTACTTGTATCAATTTACATTTCCAATAAAATTCTATTAATATTCAGGTTGTTTTATATTCTCATTAACATTTTGTATTTTACATACATTATTAATAAACAACTGGAGTGTGTATGTATCTGTCTGTGTACAGGTATACCTTAGAGATATTGCCAGTTTGGTTCCAGACCACCACAGTAAAGTAAACACTGTGATAAAGAGAGTCACACAAATTTTTATTTGTTTGTTTCCCAGTACATATAAAAGTTATGCTTACATTATACTTTAGTCTATTAAGTATGCAATAGCATTATGTCTAGAAAACAATGTACATAATTTAAAATATTTTATTGCTAAAAAAATGCTAATCATCATCTGAGCTTGCAACAAGTTATAATCTTTTTTGCTGGTTCTAGAGAATATTGCTTGATGTCAGTGGCTACTGATTGATCAGGGCTGGGGATTGCTAAAGGTTGGGTGGCTGTGACAATTTCTTAAAATGAGACAACAATGAAGTTTGCCATGTCAATTGACTCTTTCAGGAACAATTTTTCTATAGCAGGCAATGCTGTTTGATAGCATTTTGCCCATGGTAGAACTTCTCTCAATATTGGAGTCAGTCCTCTCCAACCTGGCCACTGCTTTATCAACTAAGTTTATGTCACATTCTAAATCCCTCGTTGTCATTTCAACAATCCTCACAGCATCTTCACCAGGATAGATTCCATCCCAAGAAACCATTTTCTTCGCTCATCCATAGGAAGCAACTCTTAATCCATCCAAGTATTATCATGAGATTATAGCAAGTTAGTCACATCTTTAGGCTTCACTTCTAATTCTAGTTCTTTTGCTGTTTCCACCACATCCACAGTCATTTCCTTCACTGAAGTGTTGAAACTCTTACAGTTATCCATAAAAATTGGAATCAACTTCTCCCAAATTCCTGTTAAGGTTTATATTTTGACCTCATCCCATGAATTACAAATGTTATTAATAGCATCAAGAATGGTGAATCTTTTCCAGAAGGTGTTCAATTTACTCTGCCCACATCCATAAGAGGAATCACTATCTATTGTAACTATAGACTTAACAAATTGTACTTCTTAAATAATACAACTTGACAGTCAAAATTACTCCTTGGTCCATGGGCTGCAGAATGGATACTGTGTTAGCAGGTATGAAAACAATATAAATATTATTGTATATCTGCATCAGAGCTCTTGGGTGACCAGATGCATTGTCAACAAGCAGTCATATTTTGAAAGAAATTTTTTTATCTGAACAGTAGGTCTCAACAGTGGGCTTAAAATGTTTAGTAAACCATGTTTGTAAACAGATGTGCTGTCATCCAGGCTTTGTTGTTCCATTTATAGAGCATAGGTTGAGTAGATTTAGCATACTAATTTGGGCCAGCCCAAATAGTGTATTAATCATGGGCAAAATGGACCTGCAAGGAGTCCACTAAGTGCTTCCTTATCATTAAGGTAGGACAAGTATTTATATCAGAAAACTGATGTGTAGCTTGATTTTTAGGGGATAGGATCATCAACCAATACATGCAGATTTATTTGTGTGTGTGGACAGAAGGTAATTTTGACATTCAGTTTTGGTATATAAAAAAAGAATGAGAAAATAAACTTTTTTTGGTAAGAGGTAAGTAAAAGATTCACTTCTGGGGGCGGGGAAAGAGTTGAAAGTAGCTCTTCACTTTGCGGTCATCATCTGTACAAATTTTTTGTAGTTGACTTGTCCATCTCCATCAATCTCTGTTTCTCTGTTCATTTCATCTACTTCCTCATCTGTTAGTTTTTCTCCTAAGTTTGTCATGATGTGATGTAGTTTTGCAGCACTGATGTAACCACTGCCATCCTTGTCAAAGACTCAGAATGCCTCACAGATTTCTTCTTCACTGTCTGTATCTTTCATTTTTCTAGCCATCATAGTCAAAAACTCTGGGAAGTCAATGGTGCCATTGCCATCAGCATCCACTTCGTTGATCATACCCTGCTATTTGGCTTCTGTTGAGTTCTGACCCAGTGAGCACATGACAGTTCCAATTACTAAAGCCCTTAGGATTTTCATAATGATTGCATATTAGTTTCAACTTAAATTTAACAGCTATATCAGCCCCCACAAAGAAAGTCTGTGTGTCCTTTGAAGCTTTGAACCTAGATGTTGACTTCTCTCTAAATAGGAAAGTTCTAGATGGCATCTTATTGCTATACAAGGCTGTTTAATCTATATTAAAAAAAGACTGTTGTTTAGTGTCACCATGTCACCTTCATTATCTTAGCTAGATCTTCTGATAATGTGCTGCAGTTTCTAAGCACTTGCTGCTTCACTGTGTACTTTTACATTGTAGAGATGGCTTCTTTCCTTAAACCTCATGAACCAACCTCTGCTAGCTTCAAACTTTTCTTCTGAAGCTTCCTTACCTCTCTCACCCATCATAGAATTGAAAAAAGTTAAGGCTTTGCTCTGGATTAAGCTTTGGGTTAAGGGAACATCATGGCTGGTTTGATCTTCCATCCAGACCACTAAAATTTTCTGCGTATCAGCAATAAGGCTATTTTGCTTTCTTATCATTTGTGTGTTCCCAGGAGTAGCACTTTAACTTCCTTTAAGAACTTTCCTTTGCATTCCCAAATGGCTGTTTGGTCTGAGAGCTCTTGGCCTATCGAGGTTTTTCAAATGACTTTCTCACTAAGCTTAATCATTTCTAGCTTTTGCTTTAAAAGTTAGAGATGAACACTTAGGCCAGTGAAAGGTTATTAACTGACATAATTTCAGTATTGTTGTGTCTCAGGAAATAGGGAGGACTGAGGAGAGGGAGAGAGATGGGGAAACCACAGGTGAGGGAGTAGTCAGAACACACATAACATTTATTGACAAAGTTCACCAACTTATATGAACAGGCTTCGGGGAACTCCAAAAAGGTACAAACTTCCAGTCATAAGATGCATAGGTTCTGAGGATCAAATGTACTAAGTAACTACAGTTAACAATACTGTATAGCATAGTTGAAACTTGCTAAAATAGTAGATCTTAATAGTTCTCACAATAAACACACACAAAAAAGGTAACTATGTGAGGTGATAGATGTGTTAATTAACCTTAATGTGTTAATTATTCCACATTATTATACGTGTATTTCAAATCATCACATTGTACAGCTTGAATTTACACAGTGTTGTATGTCAATTATATCTCATTAAGGTTGGGAAAAATTATATATTTCGTATTATGAATACTATATGTGTATTTTAAAAGAATGTATATCCCATCAAACATTATGTCCTATGTTCTATATATATTGTTTAGTGCAATTTCATAATGAGATTAGCATAAGAGAATATTTTTATTTTTAACCATTTGAAAGTTGTATATTTTACCTAGATTTATGCAGTCCAATTATATTAATTATAATTACTTATAAAGTTAATTTTTCATATATATCACATTGCCATTTATTTTCTCATTGGCCTATCCATTTACATTTCTTTGTTTTTGTTTTCACTTTTTAGATTAATCACTTTTTATTATCTGCAATAGTAATTTTCACATTTTGAATTTTTAAATTTTAAATAATTTATTTTTCACTTAAAATGTTTATTTTATATCTTTTTGTAGATTGCCATATTCTGTTGGCAATCGTCATCCTTTCATCTACTTTGTCCACCTTTTCTTTCTGCTTCTAAATCTCAGAGATAAGCACTTTTCTGATTTCCATCCTCACAGATTTGTTCTTACTGCTATTTAACTTCATATAAATGGAAGCTCATAAAGGTATGTACTCTTTGGAATCTAAAGTTTAAAAAATTCTCCATAACAAAACCTCACTGAGATATAACTATGTTATAATTTGTATCAATATTTCATCATTTTTATTGCTAAATATTATTCCCTTGTATGAATATACTATGGCTTATTTTTCTGTCCTCTTTAAGTTAGTATTTTTGCCACACTACAGAAACACAAAACCTACAATACTTTTAATACTATTAACCCACTTTTGCTCTTTGAGCTATTTTTATACAGTTTACTTCTATAGATATAATAAAGCTCATGTGACATAGTTATTGGTGCTCTTCACAATGTTCTTTTATATTTGCACATGTTACTCCCTCCATGAGTGATTTTAATAGCTTCTAATAGTTCCATTCTTCTCTCTCTTATAATTTCCCTTCATCCTAGAGTTTCATTCTTAAACCACTCATATTTTCCATAGTTTTCCTTAAGAAATCATAAGCTAAGAGGAAATGATAATTGGAAAATAAAAATACTCTTTACTGTTATCAATTTTCCATAATCTTAGAATAGTGCTCTCAAATCCACTGGGTGAGGAACGTAACCAGGAACATGGCCTAAGTTAAGCTGCTTCCACCTTCATAAACTCTTTTAGTACATAATTACCAGATGGCAAGCATTTTGTGCATTCAAGGCAAGAGAAGTGAGTAAAGCAAAAGATAGAACCCAATCTGGGGAAGCAGACATGATCTAAACAAGATGAATCTCATTCTATCTTTTCATGGGAATTTGAATTTTAAATGAAGTCACTCAAGAATGCAAGAAGATAAATCATCCTGATGGCAATGCCCTAGTACTAGAGATACATTAATGAGTTCCTGCTGCTAAGATTACCATTGTTGCCTTGTGTTTATCCTTCCTGTATCTGCCTGTTAGGCTCTTCCTTTTATTATTTTAGCTACCTTTATCCTTTCAAGAAATTGATTATTGTCTTCTACTTAATGAAATGGTGTCAGTTAATGTTGTTTATAACAACAATCCTATTTGATAAAGCAGGGCAGTATTCAAGCATTCTTAATTTATTGGGCTAAATACAATGTTGAACCATTCTATACTATACTTATTCCATAGAAATTGATGCAGCTAGCCAAATTATCACTGATTCCTAACATATTGATGGTTGAGCTTTCATTTCTTTTTCCCTAGAGAAGACAGGAGCTCTTCTGTCGGGAGCCACGCCACCAGACCCTGAGGCTGTATGCACAGCGAGGCCTATGAGGGGGCCACTGCACAGCAGTGGTAAGAAAAGTTGTGGCGGGGTTCTCTGCATCTTCTTAGGATTTTGCTCAATATTTGCTTTGCTATGTGGATATATTAAGAGTTATGATTCTAGGGAGTCCCTACGGGGACAAGATGGGGGATTTCAGGGGAAGACTGGGGCAAACATGACTAAGGGGCAATTCCATATAAATGTGTCCCAAGAAATCTGTGCAGAGCTGTCTCTTTTATTAGGAGCCAGAGTAAGGGCAAAAAAGATACCTAGAGGAAATTGGGCTTGGGTTGGAGGACCATCGAATGTTCCGTGGTGCTGCTATAGTTATTGTTGCGTATCTTGAAGGGAGGACTCTAACTGAATAGGTTAAGTAAAGTTTAAATCAGGCTTCAAAGAATTCTGATGTCAACCTGTTGATCAGCTATTTGAGAATGGTCTGTCTGGGTCAATATAATCTTAAAAATTTTCGGAGCCAAAAAGAATAAAGAGAAATTGGTCGGTCTGAACGTTCTGGTACAACAGAGTTAATGGGAAGAGAACAAGATTAAATCAAGATTCTCATGAGCAGCGAAGCGGCCAAATGGAACAAGTAAAGGGACAGTGAAGGCGCAGGTTTGAACTGTTCCGGAAGAGCTAACCGCAGAAGCGTAACAAAGACTAAAATTGTTAGTACTGTACTTCCCCCTCTGTATTTTGAAACCACAAGTGCTTGTAAGCATAAGTATAAATACCACAACATGAGTAAACTGGGAGAACCTGCTGCCATGAGCTGCTGAAGTGTGTCTTGTCTGTGTCTCTCTTCGCGCCGACGCTACTCCTCCCTCAGGTTCCTGAACCCGCTGGGGCTGGACTCCGGCACTCTTCAAATTTGACTTTCCTCATATTACAGTGATGGGATATTGTTCTCAGGAAGAAATCCCTACTATACGTTATACCCTGATAGGCACATTGCATCCGGAAATTATTTGTTTCCTGAAAATTTGATATAAATTGTTCATATACTAACTAGGTAGGGAGCTTTTTGAGAAACTAGAGTGTGTGTTAGTGTGAGAAAGAGAGAAAGATTTACATTTCATCTGGGAAATTGATTGGATTACTAAGATTTTCTATCTTCTATAATATCATTTTTTGTAATGGATATATTTCCAGGAAATCATTCTAATACCTGAGAAAAATTATCATCTACTTGACTAGAAGATAAAGGTAAATTTTTACTAATTTGCTATATGCAGGCTTTTTCATAGCAGCTGGTACAAAAATGAACAGGCTAGATAGATGTTTTCAAAGTATTACTATTTCAGCTAAAAATGATAATTTTCAGAAAGTAACTAAATTCTAAAAATGGAGCATATAGAGAACCTCAATAGAAAAATATCCACTTGAATGTTTTTCTAAGTTAATCCTTCTTGTATTTTAATGTAATTTCAGGAATACCTGTGCTTACATATTAAGAATTAAAATATCAGCAGAAATATTGGTTAATTTTGAAAGAAAATTGTAAAAATCCTATGAAATTATCATGAGATTTTCTGAATTATCTGAATGAATGCTATATATTTAAAATATTAAAATAATAATAAATATTAAGGTTGTATTATATATAAGATAACACACATAATATTTATGGTATATTTTTAATTTATTTCTACTCTGAAAACTTCCCTAATGCTTACTACATTTAAAGCACATTGTCAAACAATTTATGGGTTTTAATAGTGGAAGGAAAGGCAGTAAGGAACAGGAAAACATCTACTATTCATCACTTTCCATATGCCCTTGTACTCTGATGTAGAAAAACCTCTGTTTCATAGGTGAAAAACTAATGTTCCAAAGGCAAAGTAACTTTAACTTTTAAGACTTGAAAATAATAGGGCAGAGATTGGGATTAGTTCTGTTTGATTCCAATGCAGTGTTTTCTCTATAACATATAATAATTAAAAAAATAGCTAAGACCATATCTTCAAGGAACTTTGAGTCTAGTCAAGAAATCTTGTTGTTGGGCTGAGAGAGTTCATTCTCAGCAACTTTAATCTTCTCTGAAGAAGGAAGCAAAATTGTCCATTCAGAAGATGTGAAGGGATGGGGACCAAGAGCATGTGATGCTTGAGAGCAGTAAGGGTCATTGCTGTGGGGGATGGGAGAAGAAGCTGCCCAGGGACAAATGAAAGTATTGTCCAGCTGTGTCATTCTGGCCTTACAGCCTAATAAGCCTTCCCACCCTGTGACTCAGTAGAACCTTCAACCCATTCACAGCCACTGATTTAGGAATTCCTCTCTGGATCTCCCTTAAGGATATAATTATAAATGCAGATGCATTATGAACACAGACACTTGTCAAAGAATTTTGTATCATGTTTTCAAATTGGAAACAATGCAGGAGAGAAACAGTAAAATAAATTATGACATATCCACTTAATTGGAAAAAAAAAAGAATTACAAAAAGCAAAAAAGTGGGGGAAGGGGGTGGGAAAGGTTAAAAAAAAAAAGAAATGAAAAGAAATTAATGATATCTGTCCTCAAGTGGCAGGAAGAAAGAGGGAGAGAAGAATGTTGTTTCATAGATGGAAACAAGTACATCTTTATGTTTATTACATAGAAAGGTGTCCTGAAGATTGAGAGCAGGGAGTAAATCTAAAGCGACCATAGCAACAGTGTTAGAAAATAGCCAAGTCAAGTTTTTAGGGCTATATGGAAAGGGTGATTGATATTAGAAGAGTAAATGTATGTTTTTTGTTTTTGCTTTTTAATAATATCAGGATGAGTAATTTGACCCTTTACAATTTTTGAGTCAACTAAAATTAGACTATTAATACCAAAACACTTATAGGATAAAGAGAAACACAGATCATAGGGGAGAAATTGTAAAACAAAGTATAAAACATAACACAAAATCTTAAAAAATTCAAAGTATTTGATTTAATTAACACAGGATAGTTAGGAAATATACATGGTCTAAATTATGATAGCAAAGCTACCTCTTTGGATATTAGAATCTTTATAAAGTGTCTAGAATAATGGTCTAGATTATGGAATGATCTAAATAGTTGTAGATTCTTATGTCATAGCAGAAGATGAAATCTATAAGAAGGGTATTAGAGAATTATTTGTGGGCTTGATATAGAATGTGAAAGAAAAGTTTAACATCAAAGTTAAAGAAGTAGAAGGGAGCCATGGAAGAAATGTTCAATACTTCTTGGGGAAATCAAGGTCCATATTATGCAAGGAAAGATATTGAGATTTTCAAGGAGAATGTAAAGAGTTCTTTAAATGTTGGAATGATGATGTAGTGGATAAAGATTTCAGTGAAGATTGAACAGTCTTTGACTTTAGGGCTAAAAGTTAAGCTAGAAAGAAAACTATTTACTGAGTATCTAATATGTATCAGTCACTCTCCCAGGTATCTTTTCATTTAATCCAAATGAAGTCCATCTTACAGATGTAGAAACTGAGGCTCAAAACAATTAAGCAACTCTACAGGGTCACACATAACTACCAAAAATGAGTTTAAAATTTCAGCCAGTATGATTTCAAAACCCTTGCTCTGTCCATTACTCCATGACACCTTTTAAATTCTCGCAGTGAAATATAGAACAATTTTGGTGTACTAGTGGTGGTAAAAGGCAGATTTCATGAAAAAAGTATGCTTGGGCATTAATAGAGTTGGCAGTCTTAAAAATTTGAAAGGAAAGGGGAAGAAAAGGAAAACCTTGGGTCCATATCAGGATATAATGTAATGAATTTGGTTGTGTTGAGTTTATGATTAACTAACACTTATTGAACATATAATCTATACAAAGCACTGACCAAAGCATTTTACATGTATTATTTGTTAGTCTTTCTCTATAAAATGAGTTTTATTATTACCTCAATTTAACATTTGAGGAAATCAGCATAGTGAGATAAAGTGATGCTCAGAATATCATAGAGTGGTAAAGCAGCATTTGAACACAAGCAGCCTGACCCCAGTATCAATAGAAGCAACCACCCTATTGGCTGACACTCATGTTACAGAGATCTAAAACTCAGATTATCTGACATAGACATATTCAGTAGAGGTAACCTCTAAATAAGAAGTGTCTCTAGAAATGTCTGATGTTTGCATTTAGGGAACATTTTAGTGAATTTGCCCCAGGTTTCTAATAAGAGAGCAGAGGACAGTTCCATTTTGCCCAGACAGTCAGGGCCCTTTTCAATTAAGTGCTTTATTGTGTAACCCAATAAATTAGAAGTTTGGATTTTGGCATTCTACATACATTATAGGTCATCAACACCTCCTACAAATCATGTTCTTGGTGGTGATAAATGCCATGATTTCTACTGTGCTATCAGGAAGTAATAAATAATACAAAGCCCAGATGAATTGTGATTCTGTCAAATGCACCATATGAAATAAACATTTTCAAATTTGCTTTATCCTCTTGTAATTACACCTCTGGGTAGATTAACTTGCTCTTCACTTTATCCAGCTTCCTTACATGTGCAGGATTTACAAGCAGGTAGTTTACTACCAGTAAACAAATGGCCTTTAGAAGCATGGAAATATATTTACAACTACAGTGGAAAGCAGGGGGTAGGGGAGGATAGTGACAGTCAGAAGTGTCACAAATTTCAAGGGCATAGAAGTGACCACAAGACTTACCAGTCAGAGAAACACTTTGCACTATTACTAATTTTTCTTTCCTTTTTTGTATAATAACAAAACTTCATTTTCCTTTAGAGCAGTGAAACATATAAATATATATCTAAGCCCCAATCACAATTCCTTTTAAGAATTAAAAGTAAAAATTGCCTCCAAATAGGTTAAGAGTTTGGAATTGTCCTTTAAAAATTATACCCTCAAGAAAACAAACTTTCATTTTGTGGGTGTTTTTCATCATTTAATGTTCCCTAAGTCCATGTTTACATTTAGTCTTATGCTTACTCATGTGTTGGTACCACATGAACTTCCTTGTTTTTAATGGAACATCTCTTAATATATCTGTAATTTATTTATTTTATGTGAAGTATAACCATATAGTCTATAACAAAATTTGCCATTGCTTTAACATGAAAAATTTTGGACCTACAAGCAGGTGCCTTTACTGCATTGATAAGAAAAATTTACCCTATGCAATAACAATGCAATAATAGAAAATCAGAAAAAATAGCAAAACCAAAAGTATTAATGAAAGTAAAGAATAAGTCTACTCATGTAGCTATCTGCAGCTGGAAGCACATAGTAAGCAGAAATTATACTGAATGTGATAATAAAGCAAAAAGGGAAAAAAATTGTGTTTCTTAATTAAAAAGTATTCAGTTTCTGTGCAAATTCATAGGAGAAAGAAGGCAAACAATGGTATTGTAAGAACTGTATTAAGGAAAAGTTAGATGAAGTTATGTATGAACAAATACAGATAGATAGAGAGAGAGAAAAAAATAAATAGATAGATCAATCAAGCCTCAAAATCATGACTTGTGTATATATATGGTAAGTAGCTCTTGCTCTGTGAAGGACATACCCCCAATGAAAAATATCCTCTTTCCAAGTTCTGTTCTAATAAAACAAAAGGATTATTGTCTGAAAGGCACAGGAGGCTTTAAGTCATGCTTAGAGGTTGACTAGAGAAGGTCACTTGTAAGGCCTGTTATTTATCTTTCTAGCTGTATCCCCAGGCTTCAACAGCCGGAAGGGTGGGAAGGGGCACACAATAGATTCATGATATCAATTTGTTATTGTAGGCCGTGTTTCTTTATAAACTCAGCACCAGCAACCAGACCATCCCAATTCTCTCCCAGCGTTTTTATTTTTAAAAGCCATTAGACATAGAACTTCCTTGACCATCGTTTTTTCCATTCAAACTTGCAATGCCTCCATATGCTCGGGTTTTGGCTGCTCTGGTCCCTGACTTTTGTTTTGTGTACTCTTTTTTGTGATCCTTTATGACTCAGCTATTTCTGTTGTTCAACCTTTCCTCTTAGAAGTCATTTAACCACTTAGTGAATGATACAGAAGATTACATTGGCCATAAAATAATGCTGTCCTCTGTTCTTTGTATCATACAGAGACTCTAATAACCTTACTTCTTCTTGGTAATTCAAGTGATACCTGCTTTCCTCAAAAAAATAGTGGATGAGAGGAAGTGAGAGGGAAGTATATCTAATGAAACTCTGAGTGATGCGCTTCTGTGCATTCTCTAATGTTAAATTTCTTTTAACCGAAAATCCCTTGCTTTGGTTCTAAGCTTATAGCCTTTACTTTTTTTCTCTTAAGGTAAGCTTCTTCTCACAATCTACTCAATTCCTTATTTATTCAATAATTTTCTGTTGAGTACTTACTATATCCCACTATGTGCCAGGAAAAAGTGAGCAAATCAGAAAACCATCTCATCTCCATGCAGCTTATCTTTTAGTTTTGAAGTCAGAAAAAAAATTAAATGACATACAGTATAGTAAATAGTGGAGGGCTATAGCAAGGCTGATAATGTATAACAACATTCTCAGCAACACCATGAGACGACATTTTCCAGACTTCCATTGTGGCTGGAGCCTTGCCGTTAAGTGGAGCCAAATGACTAGATTTTGATCAAAGGAATAAAAGTAGAAATCATGTGGTCTCAGCCAAGATGGTTAAAAGCAGATGTGCTTTCTTTAGGCTCTTGCTCTGTTCTGTTTATCTAATGCTGCACAACAAATCACCTCCAAATTTAATGGTATGAAACAATTTCACTATGCTCATGGAGTCTATCGATTAGAAATATGGACAAGGAATATCAAGGATGGCTTGTCTCTGCTTGTCTGTGTCTTTAGTTGGCAATTCTAAACGGCTGGAGATGATTCTACGGCTGGGACTTCATAATGTGGAGACTACTTCATTCACTTGTCTGCCATATTGGCTGTAATTTGGAAATTCATCTGAAGCTTTGTAACAATAGACCAAAACATTATCTCTTTATGTATGCTTGGCATCTTCACAGCACAGATGCTGGAGAATCCCAAGTGAACCAGACCTAACTTTGTAAGTCACATTGTGTCACTTTTTCCATACTCATGAGCACAACCAAATTCAAAGGAAGGGAACATAGACCCACCTCTTGATTGAAAAAGGATCAATATCACTTTGCAGGAAGAGCATACAGAATGGGAGAAATTGGTGTGCATATTTTTTGAAAATAATATCTGCCCATTCTCTTTCCTTACTACTTAGGTGACTACAAATGAGAACAAAATTGGAAGGATCCCACTCTACTGACTCACATGGGTCTCTGATATGCGTGAGAGTTAAGCCACTGCAACTCTCTGGGTGTTTTGTTTTGTTTTAATTACAACAGTTGGTCTATTTGGATTTCCACAAGAGCTAAGGATAATATATAAAGGAGAGAAGGAGAAATAAAATGTCAGCTACTTGCACATGTTTATGTTAAAACTTAACTCACTGAGCAGATAAATTTTAAAGATCTTAAGGAAGTGAGGGAATTAGCCTTATAGTTATCAGGTAGTAGGAAAAGCAAGCACAAAGACCTCAAGTGGGAGTGTCAGGTAAACTGCAAAGAAGACACTGTGACTGAAGCAGAAGGAGTATAAAGGTGAATCATAGAATATGAGATAAAGGAAGTAATAAGGCCAGATCACGTGGAGTTTTATAGGTCATGCCAAGTACTTTCGTTTTTACTCTAAATGAGAAGGGAAAGTCATGATTTGACTTACATTTTAATAGGGTTGCTTGCACTGTTGATAAAGAGACTAGCAAGGGAATAGGGGCAGAATCAGAGAGACCCACTAGAGGACTACTGTAGGAATCTAGCAACAGATGATGGTGATCTAGGCTAAGGTATTGAGAATGAGATGAGAATGAGAGCAGTTTGGAGTGGCTAAATTCAGGACTTTTTTTTTTTTTTGTACTTGCTGGGTATTTTTAATTGTAGAAAAATACACATAACATAAAATTTACCATTTTAAGTATACAATTTGGTAGTGTTGCATTCATACAGCTGTGCAGCCAATTTCCAGAGTCTTTTCATGTTGCAAAATTGAAACTCTATACCCAGTAAACAACAACTTGGATATACTTTTGATGGTAGAGATGACAACATTTGTTGGAATGAGCAGGGGTGGAGGTTGAAGAAAAGAAGAAAAAGAAGAGTCTAAGATGACATAGATTTTGGTCTAAGTAACTGGAGGAATCTGGTTGTTATAAACTGAAATGTGTAAGACCTACAAAGGTACTGGTTTGGTATTGGTAAGGGGAAAGCAGAAGTTCAGTGTGAACATGTCAACTTGGAGGTTTCTATTGTACACTGAAGTGAAGATATCAAAGAGACAATTGTGTATATATCTATCTCTATATCTATATCTAAATATCTGTTTAACCACATATGTATCTTGATTTCAGGAGCAAGTTCTGGGCTGAAGTTATATATTAATCATTCAGAGACATAAATAGTATTTAAAGCCATGCACCTGGATAGGTTTACCAAGAGAGGGAGTGTAAACAGAAGAAAGAAGGATGAAAACATAGCACTAGAGCATTCCAGTTTTTAGAGGTTTGAGAGGTAAAAATGTACCAGTGAAAGAAACTGAGAAGGCATAGAATGTGTGGTTTCCTGGAAACAAAAGGATAAAGCATTTCAAGGAGAGGTTAACTGATTGTGTATGATGCTATGGATGAGTCAGCTAAATGGGTACTAAGAAATGATCATATATGGTTTAATCATTTCAAGGTCATCAAGGAGTTGAGAAAAGCAGTTTCAGTAATGTGGTGGATTCAAAAACCTAACTGAGTGGGCTCAAGAAAATTCAAAGGAAGAAAGTTTTGAAACAGTAAAGTATACAATACTTTCAAGAATCTGTTCTATAAAAAGAAGGAGAAAATAAATAAGGGGGTACGTGGAAGGGAAAGTGGGATCAAGGATCAGATGTGCAGAAAGTGGTATGACTTTATAACATAGTTAATTTTATAAAATAAGACCTTGAAACATAATGTACTCATCACAACATTTTGAAATAAAAGAAGGGCAATACTGATAAACTGTTTGTATCACACAGTGGTGAGTTAATGATCTTGTGGCAAAGTTTTTAAAAGAGTTATTGAATATGTGATGAATTATGCATTTCTAAATTTGCTGATCTTTTCTCTGATGACAATAACTGTCGGTAATTTGCTATGTAGCAGTGCTTTAAAAAAAATAAACACAATCTGTCCCAGGGTAAAGGTGACATTTTAACAATGAATGAGAAGGTAACTGCTTTTTGAAATTGCTCCCACTGAATAATTTCTCCTCAAGGGTGAGTACAGGCCTTCCATAATTCCCATAAGACACATGCATAGGGGTTAACAGTTAACAGGTTTTCACTAACAAAAGGGAAGTATGAAACGGTAAATAGTTATAATTGCTCCATGTGACTTATATTCTATCCAAGAGTCTGGTCTTTCACATCTTGGCTCCCAGAAACCCTAAAATTCAGATAGCTCCCTTCATCCCACACATTTCCCCCAGAAAATGTTTCAGGTCTTTCCACCTCTTGGAATCCCACAGGGACAAACTTATTACAGGCCCAAAGATGGAAAAAGGTATCCCTCATCCAGATTTCAGGGTCTCTTTTCTAAGTCTGCCTAAAGAAGAAGAAACACACACACACACATACACACATTTGATTCATTTCCAGAATAAAACAAATGTCTATTTTCCTTTACCACAAAGCTATAGTCTCATTCTGTTACACTGACATGAAAATCACACAGAAAAATTCAGCACTTATACATTTGTTTCAAAATACTAATTTCTCTCAATCTCTTTATCTATAAAATAAATATTAACTTGTTGAATGATTATGTCCTATCAAAAGAGAAAAATAAAGTACTATTTAAAATAGGAGTTTACTAGTAATAAATTTCAATTTCTGGCATATCTAGTACATCATTTTCCAAATCAATGTAGAATTAGAGCATTAAGTTATAAAATGAAGTTTTTGGGTGTCTTTGTAATATAACATATTGATTAAGAGAGGGACACCAAAGTCAGTCTTACATCTGGGACCAAATTCTGGTCCCTTCAAATAGTTTTTATCTCTCTAATCATTAACTTCCTTTAATATCAGTCATATTACCTATTTCATGAGCTCTTTGTAAACAGAAATATCATTTTAGCATTCAGAATAGGATTTGGCACAAGGTAAGTGATGAGTAATTAGTATCTATCGTTGTTTTCAATATTGTTGATCGACCTCTAATTAGCTCATGCCTCTTAATGTTATCTTCTAAAGAGTTTCTGCTAATGGGAGAAGAAAGTGATTTTTTTCTACATGAATCTGGAGCCTAACTCAGATCTCCTCTCCTTACTTCCATTCATTCACTTATGAAGTCTCATGTTATATCATTTACAAATTATGTTAATTGTATCTCCTATATCATTATATATATATTCTTGCATTGATAAATGTCTTCCAACTCACTTACCAAATACACTATTTCAATTCCTCCAAATGCTTAAGTAAAAACAATATTCCAGGGAGAAAAAACATCTTTATTATGTGTCCTACATCCTGCCCCCAAGGTTTTCCACACACCTTGTTCGAAAAGCAGGAACACCATTACAGAGTCACTCATATCGACATAGCATTAAAGCCTCACATCTGTCACACAATCACCTTCCTGGCCTCATATCCTGACATTTTTCATCTCCCATTTCACTTTCCAATTGTGTCAAATTGCTTGCACATCCCTAACGTTATTCTTTTTCTTGCCTTCATGCATTTGCTCCTGCTGTTTCTGATGAAAGCATCATGCAGTCTGAAACTGATCCTGTTCTCTAAGATGAGATGGCTGTTCTTAATTCAGGAAGCTATCTCCCCACTCTCTATGACTTTGTTAATATTTAGCCATAGTTATTGACTACACAGAATTATATAATTATAAATGTGCAATATATAACTAGAATTGGCTATACAGAATTATCAAGAAATACAGAGATGTATTAATTTCCTAGGGCTGCCATAACAAACTACCATCAACTTGATACTTAAAGCCACAGAAATGCATTCTCTCAGAGTTCTGGAGGCCAGAAGACTGAAATCCAGGTGTCAGCAGGACCACATTATCTCTGGAGACTCTAGGGGAGAATCGTGCTTTTCCTCTTCCAGCCTTTAGTGGTTTCCAGTGTTCCTTGGTTGCAACTACATAACTAATTTCTGCCTCCATCTTCATATGTCTTTCTCCTTATGTTTCTCTTTTCTGTGTGTCTTATAAGGACACTTATTGTTGGAATTAGGGCCCACTTGTATAACCCCAAATAATTTCATATCAATACTCTTAACTACATTTACAGAGATTCTTTTTCTAATTAAGGTGACATTCACAGGTTCTGGAGGGTTAGGACATGAACACATTGTTTTAAGGTCACCATTCAACCAACTATAGGGGACATGGTGAGTAGACCTGTTTTAGTTAATCTGGTTCTTTAAAGGTTGCAGGATATTTTTAATAAACTGCAGACAATAATCATTGAAATACATAGATATCACTAAGAATACTTTGGCTTGGCTGATGGCCAATTATAATAAGAAATACAATTGAATATAAAATATTAAAACATTTAAATGTCAGAATAATGGAAATTTATACTGCAGAAAAAGGTTTATAAATAAATATTTTATGTGAATTTTAAAGTGCCTGAAAAATATTAACTCAATAAGGAATAATGATGATGAAATTTGACTTTCGAGGAAGGGATGGTTTTCAAACATGTATTATCCCTCCCAGAGCTGACTTTTAGTATTCAAACATTGCGCCGTAATTTATTGTCTCTTCATCCCAAGATGGTGTAAAAAAGTCATAAATCGTAATCAGAGGTTTCTCCATCCCCTCAACAGCGACGTTTGAGGCCCAGAAAATACCATTCTAAGAATCTGGTAAAGTAGGGAACGGTTTCCTGTGTTTGGACTTAGAACAGTCTTCAGCATGGTCCATTGATCAGATTTTTCCAACAGGATGTATAGAGTAGGGAGGAACAAGAAGAGCCTTAAATGAGTTGTTTTGGGTTTTGTTATGTTTTTTGGTTAAGAAAAAAGAGAGCTCTCCAGAGAGATCTAATAATTAGCCTTTGTCCCTACAGTTGCAAGACTTGGGGGAGGCTTCACACTTTGAGCAGGAAAGCCATGTCTGTTATGGTTTGACTTACAGTGAATGAGTTTTGAAAGTCTCAGAATGTGTAACAAATAGAACTTGGATAAGGGGCAGGGAGGGGATGAGGCAGGAGGAATGAACACAGTTCAAAATCAAGGTGCACATTCTAAAATACAGAGCATATACAATGAATGACCACAGGACAATGTCAGGAGGGAAATCAGAAAATGAAACAAAATAAGTCACCACAGTTTATTTAAAAGTTGCAACTTTAACTTGCAGAGTCTATATGTATCAGATAAAATTAACCAGCTATACATATAATAAGAACATAGAGAGCCAATGGAGACAGACTGATAGCAAGGGAGAGTAGTAAAAGAAAGATGTGGTTCTGCTGAGAATAACTGCTCTAATTCCCTCCCAGTCATTGCAGTAGTAAAGAAAAAACTGACTTTCTTAGCAGCATCTGAATCTGCTAATTAGCAACATAATTCGGGGCCTGATGTTCATTGTCCCAGTAATAGCTTTCCTGCATTAACTCTTAGTATATGCAAACAGGCATAAGATATGGAAACATCGTAAACAATTTCTAAGGTTTTAGGACATTTGGACCGAAAGTGTACTGTTAATCATGAACTAAAAAGAAAATTAAGCATAAGAAAAGATGTCCAGTCAACAGACAGAATTACAGATAAAAGTAAAAGAGGTAATAAGGGAGTGAGTGATTTTGTTTATAGACTTGACTGGTTGACTAGCATGCAATTATGGGACCTGTTTCCATTTTGCTTTTTGTAAAAATAATTGGTGTGTGCCACATAAGGATCTATTTTAATAAATGGGTCTCTTCACAAAGCAGAGGAATGATAGTGTAGAATGGCAGCATAATTTAGCTTGGTGAGGGCTAGATGTGGACACCATTAG
Source organism: Vicugna pacos (assembly GCF_048564905.1). NCBI lineage: Eukaryota > Metazoa > Chordata > Mammalia > Artiodactyla > Camelidae > Vicugna > Vicugna pacos. The sequence continues at coordinate 80,301,489 of NC_132987.1, forward strand.
CTGCAGCATTTCTTATGACACACTGTACTTAGAATGACTGCTCAGCGTGGATGAGCAATGCAAATGGTAAATGGAGTGGCAGCTTGTAGTGTCATGGGTCCAACTGAGCTAATTAATTAGACTGCACTTCTGCATTAGCAGTGTCTCAGCAGAGTGCTATGGAGATGGGGAGACAGAAAGAGCTAGTTCTTGAAGGAAGCATACATCTAGACAATGGATGGCATACTGACTGTAGCTCAATAGGCAAAAAGATAATCGGAGTTTTCTTAAGAAAACAGCAAATATAAAGGGATCTGCCCATGTCATACTTATAGCTATTTTGCTATCCAGAAAATGGTTTAAGGATATAAGATCCTCAAATAATGGGAAATCAATTAAAGCAATAAGGGTAATCTCCTCGATAGCACTGGTTCTCAAACTTAGCTTTACATTGTATTCACCTGGGAAATATAAAAACTACAGATGCCTAGGTCACACCCCAGGGATTTTAATCTAAATGATCTTGGTTGGAGTCTGTCCTTGGGGATTTTTTTTGGAAGTCCCTGAGGTAATTCTAACTTGTAACCAAAGTTAAGAACCACTAATCTATCGTATTCTGCACCAAATGAATGGTATGCAGCTCTTACTACATGTTAAAATCACTTGAGAAGTTTTAAAAACAAATCAGATTCTGAACAAAGTAAGGCCTGATTTTTGGAAGTATTCAAAATTCTTATTAATTTACTAAAAAAACATATAACAATTACCAATATAAAATAAGCACCACACTTAGTAATAAGGAAACAAATGCAAGACTGCTCCTTGTAATCTAGAAATGCAAATATTTTGAAAGGACTTTATGGTTTAAAAAGGATTTATAATTGCCTAATGGATTGAATATTATTATTAGCTGCACTCTGCCTCTTTTCCAAGGACTATTCCTACAGAAGTGTTTGAAAAACGGGGAAAACTTTTTGAGAAACTGTCTTTGGATCAAGTGTTAGTTTGGCAAATTACAAATCAGAAAAAGGCAAAATAATAAGGTACAGAGAGCAGAGACTGGGAATTAGATCCAACTTTGCTACTAGTTTGTTCTGCAACTTTAGGAAAATTATTTGATTTTTGATTTATATATTGAGGAAACAGTGTTTGCTCAAATTATCACACAATCTTGTTAAGGATATCGAACCAATTCAATCAAATAAGATAAGAGATAACCAAATGCTTTGAAACAGATCAAGATTTACAAAAGTATTTTCAAGATTAATGTGAAAATGGTTATAAATCAGACCCAACTCATGTGTATGCTACAGAGAAAAATCTGTCAAAATGATAAAATATCTGTGTTGTTTATCATGACACCCTGTCATTTCAAAATACTTTCATAACTTGCTACATGTACTAAGATTAACATATATTTAATATTAACTACATAATGTCTTTAAATGATTTCCTGATGGAACCTTAATATCTGCATAATTAAATTACTTTTAATTTAATTCAATACATTATTATTAAACCTGTTATGTAAAATGTTCTGTCAAAAACTAAAAATATATAAATGAATAAGGCACAATTTGTGCCCTTCAAGTAGCCTGGTCTAGTTTGTTCACACACAGACACACACACACATACATCTCTCTCAACATCTATCTATATATTTATCATCTATCTATCTAACTATTAAAATGTGAAAATTCAGAAGAGAATATGAGTTAAAGGGCTAAGGAAACAGAGTAGGTAAAACTCATTCTGTCAGAAGCAGGTTTCACAGATAAAATGATATTCAAATTGTTTTGAAGGAGTGGGAGCTGGCCAGACAGGATGAAGAGCCACCTGGGCAGATAAAACAACAAGAGAAAATATAGAGAATAGTGAAAACATACAGTGTGTCTGTAATGTCACACTCTTCATCTCAAAAGTTTCTTCAGTTTGGATAATGCAATCTATACTGTGTGGATGTTTCCAAGCATCTTTCAAGTGAACCGCTACTTCCATGTCATAGACATTCTATCCTCTTCAAGAAATTCATTGTGGAAAAGTTGAAGTCAATTTTACATTTTAGTCAAATACTTTCTTGACTACTGACTAAATATCCCAATATACTTTGTAGGTCAAATGTTTTGGTAACAGCTATTTAATTTGACCTGAACTCAACGCTGCCCGTTTAGGAAAAACTTTTGTGCATTCACACGGAATGATATGGAAGTCTGAATGACAGAATCTGAATGTAATGCCTTCTCAAATAATAATTTACTAACATGAACAGAGATAAGTATGTGAGTTTATTGATTTTATAAACATATAACTACAACTTTTCTATAGATGTGAGTGTATGATTTACTGTGTTGATGAGTTTTTCCAGAATTTAGTCTAGAGGCTCTCATACATATACAAATCATATGGTCACTCCAATCCAGTGGCAAAAAGGTGTCTTTCCCTTGAAAGGAATTCCCATTTGATGAAGAGACAGCAGCATTTTCATCAACATGTTGCCCCTTAGAATCCTATGAGATTGCAGTTTCATACCTTGCAGATTGTATATGTTAAAAAAAATCTTTTGAAAGAGACAGGACAGCATTATATTTGACAGGTTAAAAATGTAAAAAAAAATAGCTACAATAATTTTAAAGTATATATATATATATAAATATATATAAACAGAATTTATTGGCAAGAAAACTATGAAATACTGTTGGGAAGTGTCTTTTTTCATATTAGTATGGAATGAGGAGATCAATCCAATGGGTATCTTTTACAGTCGTAAGAAAAAGTAAATATGGCAATTAGAGGAAATAAATCTGTAGAAAAATAAAAGTTAACTATGGAGAAATTTGTAAGTTATTGTTTTGTTTTGTTTTGCTTATTTTAATTTAAGAAACATTTGTACATATCTAAAAAGTTTTATAACAAAAATAAAAATTTCCTGGCTATACCCTCTACCTGCTCAGTCTCAGTCTCCAGTTATAACTTTTTCAAGATTCTTTTCACTTTTTGTATGGAGTTCCTTCAGTCTCCCAGATATTTTGTTTATGCTGTTATTTTATGATTTATCCAATCTAGAAATAAGATGAAACTTTTAATATGAGAATGAACTCATTCCAATAGCTCTTTTATCCTATCCCTCATTTCCATTCACCACTCTCTGGCAGTACATTTTAAAAACTTTTTATTTCCATTTTTTTCCGATCATCATTCGTCATCGTATGATATACCAATGGGATCCTAGGTCCAGTGCCAGGAGCAGTGGGGGATGAAGCTGTGATCTCTTGACCCAGGGCTATGACAGAGGTCCCTACTGCCCTGCTTCTGTGCTTGACTGGGCTATTGTTCTGGCTAACCAGCATCCCTTTATGCCCACATTCTAAGTCAGGTCACTTATTCCAATAGTTCTATGAGCTACCTACTACTATTTCAATAAATTATTTTTTCTTTGCTAAGTTATCTATGGTGATTTGTATTTGGAATATCATTTATCACTCTGTGTTAATTTATATTTTTTAGGTATAAGTAATAGTTGGTATGTTTCCTTTAAAAATTTTTTAATAATTAGGTATCTTTCATTTTCAGTCTTTCATTTCTAACTGACTAAACAGAACTTATTCTACAGAGAAATTCGGTCTTGGCCTTTCAAAAATTAAAAAGAGAGAAAATTATCAATTGCTCAGCCATTGTAATAGCTCAGTTGGGATATAGTAAAATGAGTCCAAGTGAGAGACTATCAATATAGAAGCAAATGACAAAACTTTCAGGATAAAAAAAAAAAAGAAGAAGAAGAAAAGGCAAAAGAAGAGAAAAAGGTCAGCCATAAAGAATGAAAATGAACTAGGGGAATAAGGTTCATGAAAGCCAAAAATGCAGATAATTATAAGAACAAGGAAAAGCTGAGTAATAATTCCCAGAATTTTTAAAGAATATAAGATGCTGGAAGAAACTGTAGTGTTTACTGAAAAACATATCCTTTCTTATCTTCAAGAAAGGAGTTTAAAAAGAAATGTGGTAGCAGAAGTCAGATCGAAAATATTGTGTACCATATATTGTATAAAGGTAGTATAGGGAATAATCTTGCTACTATAAAAATAATAAATGTGACAGTGTCACATGGAGACAGGCAGAACATAGCTAATCTCAATTCTACCATTTACCTGTGACATTGGGCAAATTAACCCTTAATCCTCTAATTAATCCTTAACCCTCTTAATTAACTCATCAATAAAACTTGAAGTATTATATATGTTACAATGCATAGTTGTTATGCTTTCCGTAAATCTCTCCCTCCTTAAATGGAGTGACTGATAGGACTTCTGAATGTTTTTGGGTTTATTTTTTCTGGCTTTCTTTTTTTTTAATAAGAGAAGTTGGAGCATTTTATGGCCAGATTTGGGGGAATAAAACCTGCAAGTGAGAGAACAGATACAATGAAGAGGAAAGGAATAAAAAAGAAGACAAAAAGGAGTGTTGTAACTGATGAAACAGGTGTGTGTGAAATTTAGAATCAGTTAAATCTAAGCCAGCAGCTCTGTAAAGAATAGAGTTGTTCTCTTATGATGCAGGAAAGAAGAATGACAAATCGATAAAAAAAAATAATAATAATACAGAATATGTATGATGTGACAAAAGTAAATGTGGAGGTTTGTGTTAAGTGGCTTCGATTTCAGGAATTTAAAAAATAATGCCAATTATAAGTATGATGAAAAGCTGGGGTCAGAAAAGGATGAATAAAAATGCAGAAAATATTTGTAGTGAGTGATGCAGAGGATGACAATGAACTGAAACAATTGTGAGGGCAGAATAATTCCAAAGCAAATAGTAGTAGAATCAGTTATCTTTCAAATAATTTTGTTATATTTTAGCAGTGTAGACTCATCTATCTCATAGTACAATATGATAGCAACAGAAAAAATTAGAAGCTGTAATAAATCTTTATTGGTTCCAGAACATACTTTGGACATTGATTTGTTGGTTAAATTCTCAGTTGCAATTTTTTTTTTGAAATTTGACTATTTTGTTAACAGTTAAATATATAACATTCTGAAGGAGGATCTGAAAACTGGAGGTTGTTCTTGAAGCTTCTTAGATGGTAAAAAGTAAATGTTTTTCAAGTTACACTTATATCTATGAATAAAATAAGAAATGGTACTAGAAAGTATAAAATTCAAAGATTATTCTCATTGCTTTATTTCCAGTTATAATATGCATTTTCAATTGGTGGATCTCTGGAGAATATGAATATGGAAAAAAAACTCCAATTTCTCTTTAAATAACATAAACTATATTGATTTGCTTATAATGTGTGTCTCTCTAAAATATTGTTGATAATCAGCTTGACTACAAATGGAAAGACAAGGGAGACTTTTGAACTCAGTGTCACATGTACTTAATAGAAAAATGGAGAATGTGTTAATAGCCTTAAGAATCAGTCCTTACCTACATCTCTGCTTGTTTCTTCTTTACTTTCTTCCTTTATCTTTTACCTTTTGAAATGAATGCATTTCTTCATACTACCCAAATATTTACTATTATTGAAGAGGACTGCTCCTATTCCTTAGTCATTAACTTGTAATAAGAGTTAACAAAAAACTTCAATTATTGCCATTAAATCACTAGGATGCAAAAACATATTTTTACCTTCTTAGCTTTGAAATGTTCATTTTACAGCATTTCCTCAACCAGAAATAAATAAAAGAAAATAGGTGGTGGAATACTTAGTTGTATTTTATACTCTAACCTCTGATTCTTGAATCTTGAATCTTGAATCTTGAATCATGGAATAATTCAGCTTAATCGGGGCAGAGGAGATAAAAGGCAGGTAAATATACCCTTTGTTACATGTATAGCTTCTAAATTAGCCATCCTGAAGAAGACATTCATTATGTATTGCTCTGGGACATTTCCGCTCTGTAGGTGCTCTTCAGATATGACCATGCCAAAGCTGATAGATTCTGCAACATTCTAGAAAAGCCTTGAATTCACACCTCTTTAGTTATTTAGAATATATGACTTCATAGGAAAATAAGACTCTAGAATCCAGTTGGTAAAGAAGCTCTGAGGAAGAAGGATTGCTAAATAAGGTTGGAGTTCAAGGTGAAGGTGAGTTGATTTTGTCTCAGCCCATCTTTAACAGGAGCATTAGAGTCAGTGATAATGAGTTTTTTGCATTATTTTATCCCTCTTTTCATTGTGCTTATGATACCAATAATTATTCTTATTAATCTGTTAGGTAGTTTGATAGGTAGGGGCACGGGGCAGATAGGTGGAAAAGAGGGAGGATGATGGTGTTACGCCCACCTCCAGCATAAAGGGACTTTACTTCATCTAAATGAGTGCCAACAAGAAACTGGTTAAAACCTGACAGCCACTACTGCATGGTAGCAGAAAGGACAACTGGATAAGACCCAATGTTCACTGTATTATAATTAACATTTTGGTTAATACTGCCCCCACCCCCCCATGGGTTTTTCTGTGTACACCATGGGTAAGGACATGAGCAAAAGGGGCCAGACATGACTAAGCATTCCAGGGACAAGAGCCATCAATCAATCAAAAGACCACCTCTAAGAGAGGGTATAAGAGAAAGGGAGACAGTAACCTACACTTTCCTCCCATAGATCAGCCCGCCTCCTTGGAGGTGTACTTTTTCTTTTCTAAATAAATCTTTAAAATCTCCACTACACAACGCACCATCCCCTGACTGTAAACTTATCTTTCAGGTATGACAAGAATGTTACCTTTTGGAGTAACAAAACAAAAGGAAATTTGATGGACCAAAATGGTACATCAGTTTTGTTTTAATTCCCACTTATTTGTATATAAATGACATTGTTATTCCATATTTGTTATTAGAGCTATGTATCTTTCTTCTTTTGTTAATTATCTGCTTCCTTTGCCTGTTTATTGTTTTGTATTTTAGTTTTTTTCCTACTGAAGTGTACCAGGTTTTTAAACACATTAAGGTTGTCAGCCCCTCATCTATTTTTTCCCTTAAAATGATTTCCCAAGTGGGTAGATTCTAATGACTTCAGTTTCAAAGTTATATTATAGATTTTACCGAAACTTTAATTTTGAATTTTTCTTTTTTTTGTTAGAATATTTCCCTACGGCATAGAAATTTCATAAACATTATTCAGGCATTTAAACTTTGATATTTTAACTCTTTAAAACTCAACTTTGTTTTTCATAAATGTGTTTAATTTGCCCTAGCATTATTTATTGAATAGTTTTTATGCTTCAGTGTTCTCTTTCTAATATGTTACATGTTTACATATAGTAAAATCATTTGTTGAGTCTTAACTTTTCTTCCAAATAAGGTCACAAATAATTTATATATAGGAGCAAATTATCTTATATTATAAATTGTTTACATATAATACATGATAGTAAACTGTATAATATAATATAAATTATAATTATATTGTAGTAAACATTTATATATAGTAAGAAAAGTCTTTATATTTTCAATCTATATCAAATTTTGGAATATAATTTTGTTGTCTACATTACTTATATTTTTCATTTTTCAAAACATGCTTATATCTTTTTGCTAATGTTTATTGTTGTAAATAGGGCTATTCTTCTCCTTACTCCCACTTAACCCCAGGGAGAAATAAATTCTGAGGGTTTTAAAAGCCACCGAGACTGCTGAATTTTCTTCTGAGTCTGTAATTCTTACATTTAGACTTAGCCTTACTGCAGGAGCTGAGGAGGTGGTATGCAAGAGAAGAAGAGTAGTGAGGTGAATGGGAATGCAAAAAAGGATACCTGGGATCTAGTAACTGACATGTTAATTTCCCACCTAAATATGTTTGCATAATCCTTTTTCCAAATTCTGTTTGAAACACAATTGTTGGTCAAAAATATAATATATTATCATTTTCTTTTCATTTTTCTCTTTTCCTTTATGTATAATTAATTTATTTAGTCTTTCCTGGCTTTATTTTTATTTCTACAGGAAGATGATTATACAATATCAAACAATATATCATTTAAATTGCTTCCCCATCAATAACCTCCCTCACAGATTGTCCTCCAGCTGCTAGTGGCTGTTTCTCTCCATGAAAGGCTCACACCCCCACAACTTCAAGTAACATTACTATTAAGAAAGCCCTTCTACATAAATGCCCTGTTAAATTAAATATCCTGATAATGGGGCAGGTCAAATCTGGTGTAGCTGACTTTAATCATTTTAATATCATTAATGGATTTAACAGAATCTAAGAAAATATGATGGCTCTACATAGCTCTTGGATTAAAATAAAAAAAGTTATTCAAATTATATTTTAGTGCCAGAGAGTAGAAGAAAGGTGATTACTATTCTAAAAGGCAATGAAAATACGTACATCTCCAGATGAAATTGTAGTAAATGATTCATGTAATACATTAAAAATACAAATGCACAGTTAATTTCTTTTCTAATTAAACATCTACTTTCGTTTTACATTCTAAGGCTTCAAGTGTCATATCTACCTCTAAGCTGTAAGATCATCCAGGAATGAATAAAAATTATAACTATAACTGTTATCTTTTATCTTAGGTCTCTGAGAAACATTTGTTATATTTAAGTATGTATAAAATAATTAAAAGCACATGTCACAGGATAGCAGATAAAACATGGTGTAAAATTTCCATATCGCTCCTTCTAGTCTGTTAAATAAAATCTGTTTCATTTTCTGGCTGAGGCCATTCACACTTTGGAGTAAGGGGATGGTTTAAGACCCATACTCTGGTTAAGAAAATGTACATAAATTGGGATATGTGAATGTTTATTTATGACAATTGAAAACATTTGTCATCTGGAATGTTTTGGAGCTGTACAAGAAGCTGTGACCTTCATGGCAGTTTCTTACTCCAAAACCAGGAGTACATTTCTAACCGCTAACACATAATCATACACATTCCAAGAGGCAGAGTTGTTTGTTTTTTATCATGTCAGGTTAGATTTCTCGGTCAGCTCAAAATCGTCTAAATATGCCTTGAAGCAATAAAACAATTGAAACTTCTAACCTATGATTGAACTCCACGGGGCAAAGGGAAAAAGATACAGTGGATAATGTGGTGGTGACAGAGGGAAAACACAGGGCAAGTGAACTCCAGCGATTCAGTATTCAGCTGAGATGTGCACCATACGGGAAAACTTTAACCATACTTTTAAGGCCATGTAGCATTACTGTTTCAGCCTGTTGAAACTGCTTATGCTAACAAAAAACAAACATATTCTTTCTGGGCCCAAGTCCTTCATCTCCCCAAATTAATTATAATCATTTTTGCTTGGATAAGAGAAGTTGAAAGGAAGAATATCCACACATTTAGTTTTCAGCAAATCTCTGCGCAAGTTCCCTTTACACCTCGTGTAATATAATGTTTCCTGAGGCCCAAGTCTGGGCTGAAAAAACTTAATCTTTACAAAATCTTATAATGGGGAGTGCATTAATTTCCTATTGCTGCTATAACAAATTACCACAAATCTTATGGCTTATAAAATATTGTCTTACAGTTCTGGAGCTCATGAGTATGAAATGGATCTTACTGACTAAAATCAAGGTGTTGGCAAGACTGCAATCCCGGAGGCTCTAAGGAAGAATCAGTTTCTTGACTTCTCCAGCTTTTAGAGGCCACCTACATTCTTTGGTCCTTTTCCACCTTTAAAGCTTGCAAATGTGGGTCAAATCACTCCAACCTCTTCTTCTGTTGTCATATTTTCTTCTCTGACTCTGCCTCTCTTGCCTCCCTATTTAACTTATGAAAACCCCTGTGATTACATTTTACCCAACAAATAATGCAGAATAATCTCTCCATTTCAAAATTTTTAGCAATCATGTCTTTTAAGTCCCTTTGCTGTGTAAGGTAACATATTCATAGCTTCTCAAGATTAAAACATAAGCATCTTTGAGGGTCCATTATTTCCCTTTTACAGGAGAGTATGCTTCCATTCTATCTAGGGAACAGCCTCAGAGAGTTGAAGTAATTGTCACTCAGTCTTTAATTCCTAAAGCCAGAAGTCTGTGTGACTATATCATCCATGTACTTTCTGTTGCAATGCTTCAAGCATGAGGGGCTTACGTCCAATTCTCTGTCAATTCTCTGTCTCTGATTTCTACATCATCCTCGGGCAACATTTAGAAGTTCGAGTGTGCCTGAAAGTTTACAGTAAAAGTAACAGCCAGGAAAATTTGGAGTCCAAGAGTAAGGCTCTATGTGACCACTTATATTTCCTGTGAATTTTGCTGACCACAGCTAAATTAAAGAGTGTTCAGAATATCCGATAGTATATTAACACTCAAAAATGATGACTTTCTTCCTATGGAATATATTTCTCATGGGCAAAAGAAAAATGATACAAATACAAAAATAATATGAGTTAAGATTTGGCTTTAATCTGATGGTACAGTAATGATTTTTATTCCTACAGATAAATAATAAAAATAAAATGTGAAAGACATTAGACTGCATAAACACAAATTCATAATTGTAGCTCTCATTTCTTTCCTTCCCAGATAAGGTTAACATTAACATTGAATTTATAATATAGGAGCTGTTCTTTTCTGCCAAATTAGGGAATCATAAAATTCCCGTTTATGTCAAGAACATAAAATATAATTATAGTACCACATAATACTCATCTTGAACTATAAGAATTATCAAGAGTAAAATATGATCAAGAAAGGGAAGTATCTATTTCCCCTAGCTAAATTGTGGGTTTCCATCGTAGTTAACAAATTTTCAAAAATACCATGATGCATTCTAAACTTGACCTCCCATTTATTGAGATTGTGAAAGTACTATGATAAAATGTAAGGGCACTTTACTTTTCATGCAAGTACATGCTGTATATGTCCTTTGCTCAAGCTATTACTAGAGATGAATGAATCTAAAGAAATAAAAGGAGTATTTAGGATAATCTTTTCCTCTGTACTCAAACACATATTTTTAAAAAGTTACAAAGCCTTAAAGTGGTGTTTTAAAGCATAAATTGTAGCTTTTATATATCATTTTGTACATTGTCTTTATTATACTGGGACTAGAAGCAATATTTTTCAAATTCAAGGGGAATATAACACCTATGATGGTCAAAATGAATAATGTGGTCACGCTAAGCAATATGATGACTAGAGTTTTAAAAGGTGATGATGTTTTAGAATACATTTAGAGAATCTAATTAAACGAAGGTCTCCCATACCTAATCAATATAAACTGCTCTGTTTTCATTCATTCTTAGTTGTAAGTTATGCTGAAGAATCATTCCAGGGGAAAAAAATGGCATGGTACAAAAATCCTGATCTTGTACTAGGATGTACAACATTCGTTACTCAGAGAATTAACAGGTACATATTTTCCTCCTGTCAACTGACTGTATGTTTTAGACTCCTATTTTGTCCAGAAGTGGACTTGAGATGAAGTACTCAAGAATGTGGGCAGCCCACACAAAAGATTCAGAAATTGTTGACAAACAGTAAATAAGAAAATGAAGAAAACAGAATGGGATTAAATGTTTCATTTCTGTCACCTAACTCTGGAATGTCTTCTTTCCAACTTTCAACAAATGCGTCCATTATGTTTACCTGGAAACAATATTTGTAATAACAGTATGTACCTTTTCTCATAATAGAACCATCAAACATAAAGCCCAAATTAGTATTGTGCTTGTCTTCTTCTTTTATCATTCTGGTGAATGCCTATTGCACACGGAAGAGAAATCAAACTCCTTTTTATATCAAATTATTATACATACCCTAGTCCCCACCACCTGTCTCACCCCATCTCCTATCATTTGTCATCTACCTCACCATCCAGTCATACAAACTTGCTTTCTCAGACTCGACAACAGCAAACTCACAGCACTCTCGGTGCTTTTACATTTCTTGTTTTCCCTGTCTGGAATGTTCTGCTCACATGGATACCTTGTTGAGGCTTGAATTAGAATAAAACTTCTTCAGAGAGATTTTCCCCACCCTCACTATCTAAAATAGCCAAATTTCACCTCAGCCTATCACTCTGTTATTCTGTTTGGTCTTCTTCAGAGCACCAGTGGATTACATTATTTAGAGGGTCCAGTGAAAATTAAAAGTATAAGACTTCTTGGTCAAAAACTTTAAAGAATTTTAAGACAGTAAGATTAAAGCATTAAAGCAAGTGCATATCCATCCCGTCTAGGTACAAGTTTCTGTAATCTTAATCTTAAAATAGTGAATCTAATCTTAAAATAGTTAATCAGGAAAATAAAGCACCACTTTTGTCTATTAAATAAGTCATAGATCTAATTACAGAAGAGACTCTTGAAATGCAGAGAAGCAAGTTGTAGGAAGCTTTGGGAATTTATCTCTGACTAACTTACCCTCTCTGCTCATGTCAAAGCATATTCATTGTTTGGTTTTTATCTCAGTGGGCATCTAGTTTAATACTAAATTCTAATTATCTGTCCTTCATAAAAGGATTTCAATCAAGTCTTTATAACTGAATAAATATTGTTAGAGTTGGGGAACTCAAAATTTCTTAGGGGAGATTTTATTTTCAGATACTGCAAATAACTATATTAAAAAGTTTTTATTGCTTCTCTTTTCCTCAAAGTATAACCCTCATGTATAATAGCTATGCTCTATTCCTCTCACTATAACAAAGGAAGCATTCTTCATGGAGCACATTGAGAGTAATCAGATAATAAAAATACATAGTCTTAAAATATCTTAGCTAAAAGTTGACCTCAACTATATAAATAACCAGTTCAAATCTACTAGCAAGAATGTTGATAATACGAAATGCAGTTTAATGAGTTGAAATCATGATGACCTGAAGTAAACAAGAGCTAAGGGGTAAAAATTACAAGAGAAAAGCAAATCTGAATGTCCTTAATTGGTAATGCCTTTCTATTTGTTTTAGGGAATGCCAAATTAAGAATGAGAAAAAAGTAATCTGTTTTATTAGACATATCTGGTAAATCTATGCTTTAAAATGTAATGCTTCAAAACCAGAACCTTCAAAAAAAAAAAAAGGAATTAGAAATCTAACACCTTCTTTCAAATATAGAAATGTGTTCATTCATTCAATTGAGATTTTTGTAAACACTTCACCTTAGTCTAGACTCTTACCATCTGATATCTGCAGCAGGTCTTTAGTCAGTCTCTTTGCCCAGATTTGTTTGCCTTTCTTGCCATTTCTTACTTTATACATTTGCCAGACCAATTCGACAAAATAGCACCAATGGCAGATATAGTAATGATAAGGAAATAGTATGATGGCACTAATCTCTCAATAACTTACAGTAGCACCCTATGACCTACTGTGTCAAGTGTAAATGTTCCTTGAATTTCAAAAATATTCTGTAAGTTGTTCTTTCTTCACCAGCTCAAACCCTGTCTCCTCTTTTTATGCCAACTGCACCTCTACACATATTACACATATTCTACTCATGACTTACTCTATTCTTCTGCCATCTAGAATAATATCCATCTTTGATTCTTAAACTTATTCTCATTTTCTTTCAAAATCTGGCCTTCTTTCAGTCTGATTTGGAATTTGTCTTTTATAAACTTCAGTTTTACCTATTACTATGTCAAATAATTTAGAACTTGTTTTTTCTAATTTTTCAAAATAATTTTTCTTTCAACTAATTTACAAGCTATTTGACAGCAGTTGTGTATCTTTTTAGCAAAACTTGGCAAACTGTTACTTCATAGCAAGTTTCCTCAATGGGATGATATCTTAAGTGGAAGAAAGAATATGTATATAGCAAGATATGTAAACACACTTGTGATAATTTTTAGGCCAAATTCTTAAATATAAGCTGTTACAGACGATAACAAAGACAAACATGCATAATGAGAACAGAGGCATGAAAAGAACAATTCATGGTTTTCTCTTTTTTGTATAACAAATGGGTTAATAATAATACTAATACTACTACTACTATTAATAATAATGAACAACCCAGTTTCCAATGAAAAACATATCTCTTCTCCTTTTGAAGTGGAAGTTATGCAAACCACAACACCTGGACAATTCATTAAAGAAGATAATTCTAGATTTTCTATATTAAATTAAACTTATGGCATCTGTTGTAATATTTAAAGCTTATTTTATTATATTTAATGGGAGCAAACCTGGAAGTTTTTGGAACTACATAAACTTTTCTAAGCCTATTGATCATTATTTGCTCTATGACCTACCCACATTGGTTAAAGAAATTGAAAGGTTTAACATGAAAAGAAAAAAAAAAAGATGATAACTTGCAGTCATGTTTCATAAAAATGCATTAGAATTTATTCAATTTAGATTCCAAATATGCAAAGTTCAAATTAAAATAAAATCTCAATTTTTAATTATAAAAATGAATTTCTAATCATTGGAAGTGCCTAAAAATAGCAGAATATATCTACTGTGTGATTTGATGTGTTTACTGACTGAAAACATTCAAGTAATGACATTTCTACTCATTACAAATTAAAATCTGAGACAGTCTATAGTTGTGTGCTCAATGTGTGGTACAGAGAATAAGTGGCCAAAGGAGAAAAACTATAACTGCATTAAGGAAAGCAGAACACTTTTACTGAGGAGGCCAGAATTGATCTGGGCCTCCTTGTAAATTTTGAACTGTTTACAAGACTTAGAATTTATAGAAAATTTATTGAATTTTAACATATGATAACCCTTAGGAATAAAAGACAGTAAAAATGAGAGAGAGAAACAGACACACAAAGAGAGGAGAGAAAGAGAGAGACAGAGACAGATGGAGACAGAGACATAGGGTACAAAATTAGATGGAACTGAAATTTGAATACTGGTGATCCAATACCTGAGTTCAAATACTTAACCTTCATTCCATACTACTCACTAGTCTATACATGTAAGATATGGTAGGTAAAAAGGACACAAGAAAAACAAAGGTAATAAAAAGCTTAGTGCAACAAAAGTATAGCCCTCCCATTGGAAAGAATTGAGAAAAATCATTGTAAATTATATTGGAGCTAGATTGCCAGTGTAGAGCATAATGTCCCAGCACTGCAAAATGTCAAAGTTGTGCATTATGCTTAGGAGTTAAGCTGCTGTATTTTGCACAGTGTGAAATGACTGGAGGTTTTTCAATAAAAGAGTCATGCGTACTAGTTTTCCAACTGGGAGTTAACAAAGACCAACATACCATGGGGAAAACTGTATTTTACACAAAGCAAAACTACATACCAGTGACTTCTTAAATGAAAGAAGATACAAGCCCTGTCAACTCCTCAGGTGTAAGAACAATAAGAAAACAGCATGAACCAAAAGTAAAAGCCAAAATGGGAATTTTGACTTCTTGAATACCAAACTGTCCTTGTCTGCTGAACTTTGCCACTTTTACTTTTGTTAGAATTGATTTTCAACTAATTTTTCATTCAAGAAGTAACATTGCCCTTGGTTAATTCCTGAATTCTGCATTAAAAGAGATTGTAATTCAAACTCTGTTTCTAAGATATGCTAAATATGTGACTTTGGACAAGTTGAGGAACCTCTTTAACTGAGTTCTTACTAAGTTTTATCTCTATATGAGGAAATTGATATAAATTATTTTTCACAGATGTGATATATATTAAAGTGCTCAACCCACATTTAACATAATAATTTTTAATTTAGATTTTCATTTTTCTTAAGCTCTTCAAAATTAATAAATGGTAACTGATCCACGGATAAGTTTGGTATTAAGAAAAATATGTTGACTAAAAATAAATTCTAAGACTAGGATTCCAGCCTCAAGAGTTAAACATATGGATCAAAATACTAATTTTTTTAAGGGAGTAGTGTCTCCATTTCAGTCATACTGTTGAAAGACAATGAATTTGTCTGACAGTGTCTTCTTAAAACTTTAGCATAAATAATTTAACTTGCAACATCTCTGTGAAGTTGGTATGAAATAGAAGATATCATCCTGATTTAAAATTCAGTACGTGGAAAATATTTATCCAAGGTTCTGGAAAAGTTAACGAGAGGCAAGGATCCGATTCAAATCTGCAGATTTCTACCCCAATATCTTTCCACATGGCTGGAACGTTGTGATTTTGTCATGTCGAATATCGAAACAAGACCAACAGGGATCCAAATAATTTCTGAAATATCTGCAATTGGAAAAGTTCCAGCAAAAATTCCTTCATAGCTTTTGCTCCAAAAGATAATTTGGGAATATACATAACAACAAGTATATCATTATTATTTAAAAATATACTAACTCAGAAATATCAGCCCACTGTATGGAGATAGTATTACTTCCAGTTTAATAGTCTAGACTCTGGAGTTAGACTGCCTTTATTTACATACTGAACTCTGTTACTTTAAGGAAGATTACTTAGTCTGTCTAAATCTTACTGTCTGTGTTCAAAAAACAGGGCTATATACCTTATAAGATTGTTCTGAGGATTTAATTAAGTGGTGAATATAAAGACCCTGACAATGAAAAAGTCAACCCAACCAAGGGAGGGAATTATATCTCTATCTCTCAGGCAAAACTGTCTTTAACACTTACAGAAAAAAGCAGATATTATGCAAATGATTTTATGGCTTCACCTTAAAGGAAAAATAAGTAAAGCTCAGTTTGTTTCATGAAAAGGGGCAGTAAGAAGCTAATAATCTTTTAGGAGATGTGTCCTTCATTGGCCTTGGAAGAGACTGATCAGACTAAGATGACCCCAGAGGAGTTGGAGATGATGTTGTACGACATTAACAAATCTCTAGGTGATTCTTAAGTGGAAGAAACATGGGAAGTGTTTCCCTAGTCTCATTAATATGGGAATTCTGGAATGTAAATAATCATGGAAGATTCAAGAACCTTGGTTGTTGATGTAAAGGGACATGTAGAAAACAATACTGGGGAGAGGTAAACCATAAAGTTACCTGTAGCTCTACCATGCTGATAAAAATTTCATGTAATTCATGCATGTAATTCAGTAAGTGTGTACTCTAAATTGAAATCTATAAATCTCATATGCTTATTCATGATGATGTGTCAAATAGGGGTTGGGTAGCATTTTTCCTTAGAAATCTGATAACTGTTTTACTTACATCATTTAATTTAAATTTCATTTATGCCCTAATAGCCAGACTTTGTAAATCACTGACATATGCAAAAAGAAACTGGGACCAGGGGACTGTTTTTATATATCAAGTAAGTTGAGCAGCCAAGATTCAAATCTAGCTCTCTAAATCAAGGCTTAGGCTATTCCAATCTAATCATGCCTTTTTGTTTTTTCAAATGTCCTGAATTATGAGAGTAAAATGAGATTATTAATGACCGAAAACAATGAGATATAAGTATGCTTTTTATGCTATCAAAAACATTGTTAAAAGTTTAATAAGCAATCTGTTTTCCATATTTCAATCTCAGTAAGTGGCACATGTTAAGGCATAAGTCCCTATATCCTCAGTGGCAAAAAGCAAAACAAAAAAGCCCCAGAAACGTAATGAAGACATAGTGAAAATAAAAAGCCAAAGAAGCCTGGGTAAGCTTTTCATACACCTCTCACTAATCTGGGAACTCTGCACATGAACAGAGAAAACCCAGGAAAGCACAGTGGAAAGTAAAAGCTGAGACAGACTTAAAAATTAACCTATTAGAAGAACACACTCTCTAATCCACACACAGACTTATTGGCAGAACGTGGAAGCTTTACAATCTCAAGACATTTAAGGAAAACAACTACTCAGCTATTGGCTGATCACAGATCTATTCAGATACTGGAGCAACTTCTAACTAACAAATTAAAAAATAAAAATAAGAAAAATTTTAAAAGATCAGGGACATTAATACCTGCACACCATGAAGGAAAAGATTAAATAAATGAAGATTAAAAAACAAGCAAGCAAACAAACAAACACCTTTAGGAAATTTTTAAAAATTGGAATTGTTACACTTATGTTATCTAACATATCCAATTTTCAAAACAAGAAAAAGTTACAAGGCATACAAAGACACAGAAAAGTGTGGTTCATGCTCAGGAAGAAAGCAGTCAGTGGAAACTGTCTTTGAATGAGTACATATGTTGGATTTAGAAAATAATTCAAAGATGCTTTTATAGACATGTTAAAAGACTGCAAACAACTATGTTTAAAGAGCTAAAGGAAAATATAACAGTGATTTGTCAAATAGGGGCTTCAATGGAGAAACAAAAAATACTTTAAAATTCTAGAATTCAAGCATGCAATAACCAAAATAAAAAATCAACTAGATGGATTCAAAAACAGAACAGAAATGGCAGAAGCAGTTAATTTGAATAGATCAATAGAAATCATCCAATATAAAGAACAGATGCAAAAAAGATTCAATAAAAATGTACAGAGATATGTGGGATAACAAAAAATATACTGATGGATGTATAATGGGATCCCTAGGGAGAGGAGAAAGAATATACAAAAATATTGAAGAATTTCCAAATTTCATTTCATTTAACTTCAGACAGAACAAAAAAAAGGAGGTTTCTATCTAGGCCATCAATAACAACTGCTGAAAGTAAAAGAGAAAAATATTAAAGCAGTTAAGAGAAAGATGATTCATTTCTTATAGAACAGAAATAATATGATTTACCACTGCCTTCTCATCAGAAAAAAAAGGACAGTCAGCAGTGAAATGACAAAATACTGAAAGGAAAAAAAAAAAGTCAGTTAAGAATTCTATAACCAGTTAAACTGTCCTTCAAAATAAAGGCAACATATACTCACTTATGAAAAAAAAAAAAAGAAAAGAAAAGGAATAGTTATTAGTACAGTTGACCCTCACTATCTTCAGAAAATTGGTTCCAGGAGCCCTTGTGGATACCAAAATCTGCAGATGCTCAAGTCCCTTATATAAAATGGTGATGTACAACAAATACAATCATTCATCTATATCAGTGGGTTTTGCATACTATGATTCAACCATCTGGGAATCAGTTTCAGTTCACAGTTGGTTGAATCTTGATTGGCTGAATCTTTGGAGGCAAAACCCAGGGAATGTGGGCTGACTGAACTTTTGACTCACAAGACAAAGCTATAGAAAGAGATTTTGAATAAACAAGCAGAGCTGTGTTATCTTTTTATACCTGTCTTATCACAAATTGTACAAAAAAAAGGATATAGTTTAGGTGTTTATTTGTGTATAGTTATTTATCATCAGCAGAATGAATAAGTACAAAGAGCTGATTTACAACTTGATAAAGAAGTTTGTGCCAAAAGTAAATCACCTATATTATTAAGGTTGTTTGATGATATTCCTTTTTTCCATAGTGAGACATTCTCAAAGAAGAAAGTGCATTTAAAAAAAATCATAGTTGAGTAACATATAGTCTGTGATCTGGCAGCTGGTCTATTGACCCCACACTGAGTAGCACTGAATACAATTACATTTATGAAATAGATATTGTATTTTAATGAATGCTAAAATTCTTTATTAGAAGAGCAGTGTGAAAAAATAACAATATTTATTGCTTTGTGTATTTACTTCCCATTTGAACAATTATAACCTAATAAAATGGATCAAATCTGAGTTTTACTTCCAAATTCTTCAAATTTTTATTATTATATTCATTTCTGAATTATATCACAAGATAATAGTTAAATATTTGTTAGTCCATTCTTTATTCAGGAAAGTCTATTTACTTTCTAATCATTTACATCCTCTCTAATTATGTTACACAATTATACAAGCTATAATAAAAATGCTCTTCCATGTTTTTTCCTTAAGTTATTTTCTTTCCAACTCATGTCTAAATACTGTGAGGTCTAATGATTATAAGTCAGAAGATTTCTGATTACTCTATTTCTTCTTGAAAAATAGTAAGGAGCTTAACCTCAGATTAATTTACATTTTTGCATATCAGAAACTAAGGTCATTCTATTCAGGTAAGTAAAATTTAAGGCTGAATTAGCTTTTTACCCATTATCAATTTTTTATCAGTGAGTCCTCAATAAATTGTAAGTCCTTTTGGTTCTGATCTTTTACATGTTTTATCAGCAAAGGTAATTAAATACTCTCAAACCATTCTAGGACTACCTTATGTAGTATCTTCCTGTAATTTGACCACACATTTTTATTGAACCAAAGCTATAGTTCTAGTCCTAAGCTCTCTCTGGGATTTCAAAGAGGAATAGTGTGTGATCTCTGGCCACAAGAGGCTAGCATCAGGCTCCAATTACAGAATTTCACTGTAGATAATGTAGATGTGGTATTAGTATAACTTTAAGAATTCTATAATTGTGTAGGTGTCACCAGGTGCACACATGAATATAGCACACATAAATATCACACATGAATATATGATAAATAGTAAATATGTATAACATAATTAGAAAATTCAATGGTATATTAAAATGCTGATTATGTGTTACAGACATACTGATATTTGATAAATTCATCAGAGAAGCTTCCTGAAAAAAGTAAGAAATGAAGAATGATAAATTGTATTGGAAACAGAATTCTGTATGTATTGTATGAAAAGATATTGGCCTGATAGCAGTGAATAAAGGGCTTGTTTATGGGAGTAAACACAAAAGTTTGTTATATTCTATTAAACAAAATTTAATTGTCATAAATCTACCCTGCTAATTTACCCAATTCTTACCAAATGTCAATAATTTATTTTACTTTAAAATACTTCTTCACTTTAAAAAATATGCTATGGCATTATGATCCGAGAGAGACATGTGAAAACTGCCATCTTATTTCCTCAGTCAAACCTGGCCAGTGAAATTCTATTTTCTGAGGATTCACAATTTAGATAAAGAGAAACTGTCAGTTAACTGAGAAAACTTGCAATCACTGTAGAACCAAGTGCTCTGGCTGCCATTTGGCATGGGGTAGGGGGTTATGGGGACCAAATTAAACCATGTGCAAGTAGAACCAAGAGAGTTTGTCTGTAGAAGAACAAAAATAAGACGATATACAGAGGGCTAGAGGACAGAGGTCAGCAGGTATTAGATATCTTTAAAACGCAAAGAGAGATAGACTGAGTTTTCTATTCTTCAATATATGTTTGCACATTTCTACCTGTTTCAACTGATCTCTTCTATGAACTGAAAGAGTTTATTCAAATTACTTTTTGATACTAAACTACCAGTTGTCTTAATACATTTTATTTCAAAATTTTGTTTGAAATTTGAGACTTTTATGGTTACTTATATATCTTGCATTTTTAGGCATTTTTACATGCTTCAAACTTCAAAATCTGTTATATTTCTTAAAATTTTCTACTGTTATTTTTTAGAAATGTAAAGTTTTTACTCAGTTTCATTTTAATACTGAGGAAACTTCACAAAGACTATGGACCTAGTTTGTTAAATATTGTCACAATTTTTATTCCTATGGATAATGATTTGAGGATTTACAGTTGCACTGACCTAACATACAGTAAAAGTAGACCTAGAGTCCTGTTATTTACATTTATAAGACACAGTGAGTAACATAAAGGTATGCTTAAGTATAATGTAACATTTAATATTCAGAGTTCAGATTGTCCTTAAAATACAAAAGCACCTAGGCATGGGTGGGATCTTTAAAAGATTTATGTTAAAATAAGTAAATTGAGATTGTATGTTTATCAAATATTACAAATTTCACCCCTTGAACAACTTGCTGTTTTGAGAATCTGTTATCAAAAGACCAACTCCTGTTCAAGACAAATACAGGCATATGAGAAGAAACACTTAGCACAAAATTTCTTCAGTCTATTGTCACAAAGTTATTTTGAACAGGTGTGTTTATAATCATAAGAAACTGAGAAAATCAATCTTTAATGGCAAACTCCCATTTTCACCCCAGAACATGGGGCTAGAATGTTTTAACATACAAATTTTGGCAGAAAGAAGTCTTGTTAAAGTGTCTTATGCACCTCCTGTGAACATTATCTCCCTACGACACACCAGTCCCTTTATTTTGTTATTGTTTTAAGGCACATTATAGACACAATAAAATAGGCATTTATAGGGCTACAGTGTCTCTTGTGTGGCAGCAAAGTACATTATCAAGCAGCCACAGGTGTACACCACATGAAGTGGTAAAATGTGATTTGTAGAGATTTGATGACAAATCTGTCTCCATAAGGCTCCATCCCAGGTTGTGCCCTCCATCTGTTCTACAGGTTTTCATCTGGTTGCATCTAAAGAAAGTAAAATATCTTCATCTTGAGATCTAAAGGAGTATTCTAAAAATGAATTAGTTTGATAAAGCGAAAAAGAAATTTATTACATTTATTGTGATTAAAAAATAATAAAGGCTGTTACTTATCAAATTAATTTTAAAATGCTTCCTACTTATTCCATCATAATGTAAAGCCTGACTACTATTCCAAATAAAAGCCAGCATCATTGGTTAGGGTCAATATTAGCAATATACTCTCCACTTAATAAATCTGTGTATTTTTGCTTAATCCTCTACCTTGTCTCTTCAATGGAAACAACAGTGAAAGTAAAATTCCCTTTCAGATATGTACAGAGATTCTTTCCTATAATCTAGGATATTTTCCTGCCTTGATCATTCCATTGTGAAATTCTAACATTTTTAGATAGACTAAACTTTTTTGGCTGACTGTAATAAATAGAGAACAGACTATGAAGCAAAACAAAAATTACATATATAGACAATGAATATGAAAGAGCTAGTTATTACTCAATAACAGTTTTGTCTTTCTGGCTTTAATTTTTGACTACATTTAAGGGTTAGGGTTATTATTTGGACCTCTTCTATTTGCTGAACACGGAGTAATCCTAAGACTCACGTAGCCAGTGATGTTTTCCTACTGTACCTCCCATTCTAAATTGTATTTATAGCTTAATATTTCTTGTTCCTTATAAATAATCATAACAATAAATAATTTATCACACTGAGCTAAATTTTATTTTTTCAAAGCATATGAATTAATAGTTTCATACTCTGATGCTCATTCTTTACATATATGTATGGGAGATATCTAATGAAATTCATTTGTACTTGGAGAGATGGTGGTTAGATATAAAGGGCATGCCAATACTTAAAGCTTAGACTTGGATACTGGCTCGAGAATTTTAATAGTCAAAGGCTTTATTTGAACAAGAAAATAAATATAGCTAACATTTTTAAAAATGCAACTTTTCCCTAGAGAAATAAAAAAGCCTTAATCTATCTTGATTAAAAATTAAAAACACATACTCAATAAATATTATTACTGTCCAAGTTTTAAAATGTCATATTAAAGACAATAATTGGATTGGGATAATAAAAGTAAAAAGGAGAAAAGCAAAAGAAATATCAGGAGAAATAGAAAATAGAGGTGCAATAAAAATATGGTTGTTATGTCAGAGTCAAGTCAGAAGACAGAAACTATTTCAATAATATGAACAGGGAGAATTTAATATTAGGAATTGCTAACTAATACAAGGTGCTTACTAAATAGGATAAAGAAGACTTTAAGGGGTACAGAAATAGCAGATGTATAAAGTTGTTCCTACCTCTAGGACTGAGGGAAAGTGTGTAAGAAAGGAACTTAAAAACTTATGATAGGGGCAGACTCAAAGCTGGGATTTAGACCTCTTTGGATAAAGTATGCAAAAGAGACACTCAGACTCTTGTGGCAAGTAAACTTGCTGAAGGATGTGGAGCAACCCTCCAGGTGGCAAAGAACTTGTACAACTGTGTGAGCTGTGGCTGGTCCACAGCAGCAGCCCACTGGGTGGCAGAGAAACCCATCAGCGTGTCTGGGCTTCAGCTAGTTTATGAGGGTCTCTGAGGTTAACACTACCAAGCCTCCACATTAGAAACCACTACCTGTCAGGCCAAAAACTGCTCAACCCCTTCATCCTGCCCAGGTTTTGTAATCTCTCTCTAGTACCCTCTCTTGATAAAACCATACATCAAAATCAATTGTCCAAAGAGTAACATCCAGATCTAATATAACAATGCAGGAGAAGAAAGGATTGATGTGCTGCTGACAGTCAATAAATTGATAACTGTTGCACTCTACAATGATGGTTATTCACATTCCATACACACCTTTATACAAACATTTGAACTCCTTTAAGACAGTAGGAACAACTTCATATTTCCACCTAACAAGATATAGTTATTCTTTGTACAAAGTATGAAGTTCTTACCCTCCCCCAAAATGAGGGGTCACAGAGTCCTAATTGTCGCTACATCCCACAACTAGCTGTATTAGCTACTGCTCAAATCAAGTCACCATTTAACTGACCATTTGTTGTCTAAAGAAAAGGTATAAGTTTAACCTCCAATAATTTGTAGATAAAACAGTAAGAGAAAAGAGATTAAAAATAGGTAATACGTGTATAGAAAAATATATATATACACATAATAAACAAAAAAATAAATATGCAAAGTTGAAGTCCTAACTTCTATAATTGATTATGAGGCTATATTTGATATTTGCAAATCATTCTTCTGCTACTTAGTCAATATTTCATTTGCTTTCAGCCAGAATATCAATTAGTGTTCTTTACCAGGTGTGACAACTCAAACCCCTCGTTTCTGTAGGATTTGAGTCTTCAATAGTTCTTTCTTTGGTTGCTCTGATTTTCCAATTACCTTTACTATTTCACACAAAACTGTTAAGAGTCTGTACTCTTAAAAGTCCTCTGTGTTCCTACAGTGTAGAAGCAAAACCTGTATCTACTGGTAATCAGTATCAATCACTTCAGCCATTAGAGTAACCTTTTTCTGTCTATTAGTTCAGTGGGCATGGCGCCCAAAATTGCAGGTGGCAAGCTTGTTTTCCAATTCAGTAGTACCAGTGTTGCACTCTCATAAAGGAAGCATTCTCCCCTTGAGAATTAAGTCTATTTTACAAATAGAGCTCAAAGTTACCAGAGAAAAGCAAAAAGTCATTGAGTAATTTATTAGGAATAATAGTGAGAAAAGACACTTCCTTGATTACTCTTTAATTTTCTGATTACTGAATTCTGACTATGGACTGAAAGTATCAATGGTCTCTGATTCAAAGCATAAAATGCATCCTATAAGGGAGATCCCCATACTTTCAATATATTGTCTCCCAACTAATGCCATGCTTGAGTCGTCAGTAAGCCATTGCATTAGGCCAGCCGCTTTTTGGTAATGAGGTAGCTAGTAAGTTCATGTGCTAAAATCCCCTTGGTAAAATTGAGCGCAGGAGCCAATAACCTAGGCCTGTGCCTTTCTTGAACACTTACTCTGGACTTCTAGACCTTCTTGAAACCTCAGTTTTCTTGAAGAGCAATGGTTTTCAATAAGAACCAGATAAAGTTACTCTAGATATGTTTTTACTTCTTAAAAAAGTATTTAAAATTTATCATCTTCAAAAACTTCTTTATTCTCCTTATTTGGGGTCTATATTATAAAATGTCCATAATTGTTTTCTTTAGCATAATTAATTTATAGCTTAAATGGTTTTGACACTTCACTTTATAAGCTCCATTTTTTGCTGTTGAGTCTTCATATGAAATAAAAATTAAAATTCGTGTTGCATGTGATAGGTTTCATGCTGATACGTCTCTGATTGGCACAAGCTGTATGACTTGGTTGGTATAACCAACATACTAGCAGTCCCTGGGAAGACACTTGGCAGATAAGGTTACTCAATTACATCTGAACAGGGCATTCCAACCCAATAACTGGAATTAGGTTTCCAGCAATTATAATGCAAATCCTACTACACATAATAATTTTAGCTTTTCCATGATCTATAGGTGGATGGCAAGAATGATGTGTTGTTATACACACACATATAGAGTTTTATTATATTGGATACATATCTTCTTCATTATACTCACTCTTTTTAAACTTTCTTTTCTGTTAGGAAATGAAATTTTTTGCAGGGATTCATGAATTCTTAGCTACTCAAAAGTGATATTCTTGATTGTATCTTTTACAGGTTCCTTCTAGAAATAGAAATGCTATTAAAACTTGATTATTTTAAGTTTATCCCTTCAGCAACTCATCTAAATCTAGTTATTCTAATCAATAGTAATGACAGTTGTGCATAGTAGAACTGCAAGCAATTTTTCTTCTTATGCAGCATGATTAAATAAATTCTTGTGTAGGACAGTGAAACCAGTTTTATATTGGTTTTATATCCAAGTTTGTCTTTGGTATTTTACCTCACTAGATGTTCAAAAGATATTTGCAACATCTCATTTTTTGCAACCTTGACACTGTTTATTTTGCTGATTTAAGTAATTTGATTTATTCTGCCACTGAGATACTGATTCTGTCTCAATCAGGTGACTGCTGAGATCCTAGGCAGAACTGCTATCCTGGTGAAAGAATACAGATCCGATCTTTGTGAGTTATTTATACTCTGGATACACATTGAACTATTACCCCCAGTCAACAATCTCATAAGTGTTTGCCATAGTACTGTAAGACAAGGGGAAACTTTATGGGAATGTCAGTGAAAATTCACTTCCCTATCATAATGAAGATGGCTCAGTAGCATCCTCACCATTAAGAGGATAATGCTGACCAGTTACAGATGCCTTGAGACAATGAGCAGCATTTAGGAGGAATTTTCCAGATAGATAGATCATGTCCACGGAGAGTGACTAACATATTTGAAGTAGATATTAAGGGAGAATAGAACTTCAAGATTTAAATTTAAGTGGCTTTGACATCATGCTTTTGAGCTATTGCCAAGCATTTATACCTACAACAAAAAAAATGAAAAAGAAAAAAAGTTTTCAATGATCAAACTAAAAAGAGAGCTAGGTAGCTCTAAAGGACACATAATAAAACTCATACGGCATCACCCTTGTGAATATCTGCAATAAACTGAACCTAAATATTCATTTGTAACCTGTTAGTCTACTGTTCATAGAATACACACTGTGATTTCCTTACACTGTAGCAAATTCACAAGCAGTTACTTATTTCAGAAATAGGGCAGCAGAAGAAACACATGGGGATATCTATAGAAAAAGTAGCTCTATTAATTAGCTACTGCCAAAACAAAATGAACAAACAAATAAACAAACAAAAAAATATGTCTTCATATCAAACTAACTCAAGAATGAGAGCCTTTCTCATGCACTTAAGGGTTAACTATGGGTGGCTGACCAACGCAGGACTCAACTTTGCAGCTCACTTGATTTTGACTATGTTCCCTAATGAACCTGAGAGTCAACTGGGGGTCTTCTAGTTTAGATGGGCAGGTCTGCTCCACACTGCAGATCTGCAGGTTCTGGTCTGCTTGCCATGTATCTCATCCACCTTGCATCAGCAGACCAGCCAGGACTTGCTCTTTTCATAGCAATAGCAAGAGCATAGAATAACACACAGAACCATGTGAGGCTTCTGAAGACTTATATTCAGAAATGGCACACTGTCAGTGATCACTACGTGCCATTAATCAAAGCAAGCCACATAGAGCAAGCCTAAATCAAGAAGCTGAGAAGGGTACCACACCTATGCTAAGACCATGCTAAGGGTAAAGTCATAATTCAGTCTATCTCAGTAGTCAATGTCAGAAAGGAAGAATTAGTTGCAGGTACAATAATACTTATCTCCAGAAAATAAACCAAGATTTTTCTTAATGATTTAAAAAATATGGCTAACAGTTCATTAGCCTTAAAAAAAATTATTCCAAACAGGCAGCATATTTTGCTTTCAGTGATAAATGGACAATCAAAAGTCCCAGTATGAATTCAAATATTTTAATAATTCATAAATTTGCCCTTCCTCTGCTTCAAAAATTACTCATTTGAACGAGAGCTAATGGTAAGACAGATTGTGTAAGTTTAGCCCCTGTTGTATTTGGGTCATAGCTCTTGGAACTCAAAACAATAAATTCATCTCTAATAGGTCAGAGTGTTTGCATTATCAACAGCACTGAATTTGGCAGTTTAGTCATATCTCTATCAACTTCAATGTGTAGAATTTCCAATGTCACAAATCACCACTTCTCTATCTTCTCTTTCATTCTCACATAAACACTAATAGTATATTAGTAGTGATTAATATTATCTTAGAAGGCTCTTTAATATGTGTCTAATATGCATTGAAATCATAAAAAACCCTTTATAACACATGTCACTCTTTTTCTATGTATAAATTATTTTTCAGACCTGGGTTCAACAGTTTTATTGAAAAAAGCTGTTGGTTTTAAGAAGTAAAGAGCAAAACAAAACTAAGATGATACAGTGAGTGTATTCTATCGTAATGTTTGAAAATGAGGCTTTGTACTTCTTTCTCATGGAAACAACCTACATTATCAATGTAGGTAAAGAACAGTCATTTGTTCAAACTGGCAGGTTTATTCTTAAACTCACATGACATAAATCTGCCTCTTGTTTTCCTAAGTTTACAAAAATCTTTTAGAGAACTCATCATTCATTGCTAAGTAATAAGTTATTATCAATCACCTTATTAAATAAAGTTAACGTTACTATGAAAATTGTGGACCAATTAAGCAGAGACAGGCAAGAAAGACCTCCACAGAAAATATTCATCTCTTTACTCCCACGGGTAAACATAGAATCTGGCAATGCCCACATTGCTTGTTTGTTTTATTTTACACAAGTGTTCATCCATAAGACCATATTTTGTCATTAAATCTGGTAATAGAAATTCAACTTCAGCTTAAGTTGAGAAAACAAGATAGTTAAATGGATTTTCTTCACTATTTCACTATAATTATGTTGCATTCTGCAAGAACCAAGGTTATAATAAGAAGATAGATGGAAAAAATAAGAGAATAGGAGTTGAAGGAGAGGAGAAAAGTGACAAAGATGTGATAGAAAAGCACCTGGAGAAAGAGAGGTAGAATTAATATTGATAAGATGACTAACGGGCTATTTTTCTCTCTTAATTATCTGCGTCAAATTTGTCCTAGCCTAATGTATGAGAAGAAAAATGAATTGTTAATATCAGATCTTTATCCTCCATTCTATCCACAGAAAAGAGCCCCTCGGGCTTTGTTTAGTACCTTCTGCTTCTAGCTATATCCAAATTCTACCTTGTATATTTAGGTTATATATATATAGGAAGCATATAAGATTAAATCTGAGAGAATAGATAAAAAGATTGATCTATCAGGCTATTCTTTCAACAAAACTATATGCTGCCCAAACATTTTCTGCTAGCTATATTGGTTCATTACAACCCTATCTCTTTCTACCAAAATTTCAGGAGTGGAATATTCAATATTATATCTACATTTTATGTCATTAGAAAACACATGTACTATAATTTGGGAAATACATCTACTAGAAAAGTACATTTTCTAGTAAATACATTTACTAGAAAAATCTGTGGCAATATAAAAATATTATTGAGAACAGAAGAAAATATGAATATCTGAGGTTTATTGGCAGATAATGATAAAAAAAACAGTTGTGGCCGGTTTTGATTTTTAATTTTATGATCCATTCAAGAAACTCACACACAAAAAGTAAAAGAATGTGGAAAGACTTAATGAATCTAAAACAAAGCCTGCATCTATAACCTGGTTTTCACTTTACTTGTTGTTAACAGTCAAGATTATTTTTGTCACTTTCATCACCAACTGGACTTAAAAACTTTATGGCTGGTTGGTGCTTCATGGCTCTTGTTTATGTTTCTGTGGGTATAATTATTTATTTTCAACAAAGTTTTGACCCTGGAACCCATAGTGTGGGTCTGGTTACTGGCATTGTGTGTGATGAAGTAATTTGAATAAACATTATTCACAGGTCACAAAGTGAATGTATGGACCAAAGACAGATCTTGTTCGATTCAGCTTTCAATTTCATGTGCACATCTGGTTGAGGCTCTAAAGAATTCAAATTTTTTATTCATTTTCTGTAATAATTTATTACATAACCTCTTCTCCATTTTTATAGGCTCTTTAAGGAGACATACAATTGAATTCATTAAGAATTATTTTATTCAAGTGCCACCTACAAATCAACAAGCATCACAGTCTCTTTCCTGTCTCATGTTTCAAATCTTGTGATTCTAATCATCTGTGTCACTTTTCTTCTAATTCGTGTTGTGTCCACAGTGAATTTACACATCACTTAGGTTGCCTGTGCTTGTCAAAGTTCGAGGGGGACTATATAGTTAAATTTAGTCATTTAATTCATTTACAAAAATTTTTCCAAAGGTCTCTGAGGTTGCATAAGAATACTATTTGAATAAAGTACTTAAATGTATATGCATATATATTATTTGGTTATTATTTGATGAACATATTAATTGCAATAATTATGCAAATTCCATTAATGTCAATAACAGTTAAAATTAACAATTAAAATTATAGCTCAGGACTAATGCATAAATAGTGCAAATAGGTGTAGTATTTTTTTAAATAAATAAAAAAACCCAACATCAACAGTAATGTTTACTTCACAGTTAAATGAGAAGCTTAAGGAACAAGCTCCATGAAGAAGAAAGAACATCATTTGTGAAAAAATAAATCACATATGTAATTTACCACAGCTTAGTAGTTGGCATTAGAGTTGGGAAACTACATTTTTTTAAAACTACTGAAAGAAACAGAAGTTCCTTATTAGCTGTCAGTCTATAGATAGACTAACTGAAAAAAAGGGAAGTATTTCATCTTTACCTGACTCATCTTTCTTTTGGACTTTCTACTGAGGCTAAAGCATTTCACATTAGTTGGTTCCAGTAGACAGTTTTCTGTTAAATACCATTGATCGCTTATATATGAGGAGATATGCTTAAATTCACATCTTTATCTTCATATCTATCAACAGTGAATTGGTTAATGTTTCTAAGATGTTCATTTATTACATTATAGACAGTCAATTTCACACTAACAGCAATACCATTCAATTTATCACTGTCACTTCAGGCAATGTTCTGTAGATGTGTTGACCTGAAAAAGGGCATGTGAAAAGATGTAGAATAGTGTAATCCCAAGAAATGGAATGTCATAAGCTATATGGTAACACAAACTTTGCCCTAAATTTTTTTTTTTAATTTACCTTCTGTTGCTCAAGTCCCATATCTGATAAAATATATAGATGGAATCATGGGGCAATGGGGAGAGATTATTAACTTGTTGGGAGAGATTTTCCCAAGTCATAATAGTAGTTAGAATATCTGCACAATACTGTGATGGATGCTCACTATCACTGCACCATTGTCTTCCTATCACCATAATAATTTGATTCTGTCACTGAATGTATTTCTTTAGGTTTATCTCTAAATTATCCCATCCTTAGAGCTCAGATCTTTGAATTTGATCTACTTAGTCTGAGCAAAGGAGGAATCAAATGTCTAGGTAGAGAACATTGTTATAAGCCTATTAAAGTTGAATTCAATGCTTTATGACACAAATCAACCATAACAAAACATAAGGGTATGATTATTTTTAAAATAAATTATTTTAGGGGGGAGGATATACCTTAAGTGGTAGAGTGCATGCTTAGCATGCACAAGGCCCTGGGTTCAATCCCCAGCACCTCCTCTAAAAAAATAAATAAACCCAATTACCTCCTCCCCACAAACAAACAAAAAAAATACAGTAATAAATTAAATATTTAAAAAATAAAATAAAATAAATTATTTTAAACCTAACAATCTCTACCAATCATATTTTTAGACTTGTGAAGATCAGTCATAAGACTCATAATAATTCAATCATCATAAAACTACTAAGGAATAATTTCTTGAAGAAAAATAAGCAAACAAGATAATCAAGCAAACAAACTGACAAATGAATTTAATTCAGAACATCAAGTTGGTTAGATAAACATTTTGAATGTGAAACTATTATTACTTAAAACTTTAAGTTTAAACATAATGGATAATGTAACTGTAAAGTTTAAAATAAATGGCAAGAATTATTTCCCCCAAACACAGAGCAATAAAATAAAACAGTTTTATCAACTGTGATTAAAATTGCAGGTCATTTCAACAAAATTTTGGAGGTGATCAGGGAAAGTAACTACCATAAAGGCATCTTAGGGATATGAATTAATGGGCTAAGGTGTGGGAACTTTATATATATATACACATATATATACACACACACACACACACACACACACACATATATATATACATACACACATACATATATATACACACACACATACTTACATATATGTCTTAGTGTATATATAAATAAAAGTATAAATTAATATAAATATATCTGATATATAATTATAGATATATAATATGAATTAAAGATATTACAAAAATATTTTGACATAACCATTTGAATAATGACAAATATACAGTTTTCACACTACTAAAGAGAAAGTAGATATGTCTGTTGTCAATTAAGAAAGAGCTAAATAAAGAAGTAATTTATAAAAATTAACTACATGTTTCACCTTTCCCTACATGAAACACTATGTCCAAAATAAGGTTAACAAAAAAATCAATCCTTACAAATAAGTGGAATGAGAAATATTTCTCTAAGAAAAGACACAGATTTTCTCAGTTTGTATTAAAATATCAAGCTATGAATTCACAAAGGGAGCATCAACAACAAATAGCACGTGGCTGAAAATACTGGCATTACCAAGATGTTTAGAAAGAAAGATACCTTGGTAACATTAATGAAATTTGGAAAAATATAAACTTAGAGTAAAGTTTATGAAATGTGAAAAGAGGAGATATTTTGTATTCATAAAAATTATAATCCACAAAGAAAATAAAACATTTATGAATTTTATGTAGTGAGAAAATTGAGCAAAACTGAGAGAACTGACAAACTTGCAATTATTTTCAGGACACAATACCCGTCTGTAGTGCTCATTATATTATCTATATAAAGATTAAATAAAGCTACAAGATATTTATATAGGATAATTAATAAAAGTGATCATTGCTTTTATTTAAAAAAAAGAAGAAGTATTTGATCTTCAAGTATTTCTGAAATATTTACTTAAAAAGACTGTGAATTTAGGAAGAGAAATAAAAAAACATTTCCCCAAATAAGAAACTGTGTATAGGCAGTATTTGCTGAATATTTTGTAATTAAATTGGAAGTTAAAAATTTTAAATGAGCAGTATTTTGTTTTCCTTTTTGTTATTTTTTAACTTTGAAGTTTTTTTTGAATCACGTATATAAAAAGAACTTAAGCAAAAAAGAACATTGAAGCTGAAATAACAGATTATTTTGAAATAAGCAATGAAAAAATTATAACCCAAACTTTTCAGAAGTCAAATGATACTCATAGGTATAATTATATAATTATAGTTATAACCATAATTATAATTAAGAAAACAAAATTATTTTCAAATTAAGAAAATGATGTATTAAGTTTTAAAAAAACATAAATGCTAGGAAAGAATTAACAATCATAAATTGAAGAATTAATAGAACTGAAGAACAAAAAGCTCCTTAATAAAAAAAAATTACAGAAACATTAATATAGACATGATTTTGCAAGGCTTATCAAGACAAAAAGAAAATACAAACGAATATTAGCAACAAAACCCCAGACCAAAGGGGATATAAAATATTAAGACGATTCTTGGTAGAAAATAATAAGAATTTTGAAAAGGGACAATTAGGAAGACACAGATTATGAAAATATATATAACATTTTTAAAAGGTAATAATTCAACAGTTTAGTCTTCCTAGTAATATTTTATTTAGTGGATTTTAAAACCTCAACTAAAATAATAAAAAATAACTTTTAAATTGAATTATAATTTTTTTCTACTTTCTGCACTTTGGAGAGTGACTATTTTATTCTTTTAATAAACAAGTACACATACTATAAAATACCAGCATGTAATGCAATATGTAGAGTTTGTGTTTTCATTTTCATTCAAGTTTAAGCTTTAAATCTTCAGTCCACTCAATTGTACAAAGTAGAGAGACTATTGTAAGTTTATTAAAGGTCTAAACTTCAGAACCATTTTTTAGATGTTATTCAATTAAAATAAAATGCAGGAGTAAAACAAAGTGGGAAACATGACTATTTGTATTGTGTTATAGTCCACAAAATGCATTATGTGATTGTGTGTAAAAGTGAACAGACATTTTCTATACCTAATATCTCCCTTATTTTAATGTATATTTTAAGCCTTTGCTCAATTCTAATATTGAGGAAATATTCATGTATATCTAAGAAAAGTGATATTTTGCCATGTAGTGTCAAAGAACAGATAATTCTGTTACACCAAATTGAGCTTTATTTTAGAAAGAATAAACCTCTTTCAGGAGATCATGTAAAATTAATGGAGATCAATATAATAACATTAAAAATAATCTCTCACCAGTGCTCCTCTCTGAATTTCGTATTTTCACCTGTCACTATGAAAAATATGATAAAATTACAGATGACTGTTGGCTGCTCTGCATTTCACAGGACGCCTCTCCATTTGCATGTGAAGAGACAGTTGATTAGTGCATATGCCTTAATTTGTGAGGAGAAACAATATGTTTAATGGGGAAAGGATAATGGACTGAGTGTAAAAAGATCTGGAACATAAGCCTCACTGTGCAACTACCTAGCTTTGTACTCTGAATTACTTATTTAATCCCTCAGTTCCCTATGCTAGAAACTAGAGGATTAGTATGGGATCCCTATTAACTCTAAGTCTCTGAAATTTACTTTGACAAGTGATGATGCCAATTTTTCCCATTTTCTTTTTTGTCATTGTTTCATTAATTCTCATTTTCAATGATTTTGTTTACCTGATAGTTTTGCAATTTTTACCTTGATATATTTAAATTTAATATAAAATAATATATAATATTATTTAGTATAAAATTTACAGAAAAGCTGCAAGAATAGTACAAGAAACACTTGAATATCATTATCTAGATCTACCTCTTATTTACATCTTGCATCTTGCATTATTTACTCTAATATCTCTCTGTCTCTCTTCTCTCTCACTCACTTTCTCCTATTCTCTTGCTCTGTTTCTCCCTCTCATGTATGTGTTTGCCTGCATACATTTATATGCTTTTTTTTTTCTGAAACATTTGAGAATAATTTGGAGACTATTCCTTTTTACAGAACATGGGTATTCTGTTACATAGCAACAGTATAGTTATCAAAATCAGGAAATTTAACCTTCATATAATATATTATCTAATCCACTGTCCATATTTTAATTTCCTCAATTGTCAAAGATATACTTTATAGCTATTTGTTTTCCACATTCGATCGAAGATCTAATCCAAGATCACACATTACCTTTAGTTGCCGTGTACTTTCAGCTTCCTTTCATCTGAAAGAGATCTTGAGCTTTTCTTTGCTTCTTAAGATAAAAATTTTTAGGCGAGTTATTTTGAAGAATGTCTCTCATTGTTGTTTGGATGATGTTTGCTGAAAAGATGTATCATTCTCAGTGTCATAAAGAGACACACAATTGAGACAAATCAGTATTTGTCTCAGTATTGATGAAGTCTCATCTAATCACTTGGGTATGCTGATATCCCAAGGTTTCCGTATTATAAATTTACTATCTTTGCGATTGTAATAAAAAAGTACTATGTGGAAAAGTTTTAGCAACTGGTGATAATTTTCTAACTCTGTCAGTCCTATATTTATTAGCCACTTCTTTAACATTTTATTTCATTTATTTAGTCACATCAAAGTCAAATCATGATTTTTAATATCATTTAAAATTATTCTAATATTATTCTGGAGATAAATCTTTTACCAAATTTATGGTTTGCAATATCATCTCAGCCAATCTATGCTTTAGATTTTCATTTGTGAATAGTGTTGATTGACAAGTAAATTATTACAATTTTGACAAAGTCTAACTTACCATCTTTTAATAGGATATTTTTTTCTGTGTTCTAAGATATATTTGCCACTCCCAGATCATGAAGAATATTTCTAATGTTTGCTGTTTTATTGTTTTAGATACTACTTTTAGGTATAGGACCAAATTTAAATTGATTTTTGTGAGTGTGAGGTAGGAGTTAAAGTTCATTTTTTACATAAGGATATCTGAGTTTTCTAACACCTTTTGTTAAATGGCTAAATTTAACATTTGTTAATTTTTTTAAATTAACAACTGGCTGTTATTAACTGATAATTTTCTTTCCCTATTGACTCTCTTTGGCACTGTATTCAAAACTAAATGATTATACAAAAATGGTTTTATTTATTACCAACTCCACACTGTCTAGATTTCTGAAGGGTCGTAGAGTGTTTTGAAGTTAATTATACAATCCTTCAACTTTGTTCTCCCTATTCAAGAATGCTTTTACTACTCTAGATTTTTTGCATTATCATCTACAGTTTAAGCCTATTTTACAATTTATATGTTTTTTAAAAGCATATTGGAATTATATTGGGATTGCCTTGGTTCCATAAATTAATTCGGTGAGAACTGATATATTAACAATATTGAGCTTCCTAGTCTTTAACCTTGCTACAGTTTTCATTTCATACACTTAATTTGTTTATTAAGCCATTGTGTATATGTAAAATAATTTCTTTAAAGTTCTAACCTACTTATCTCAATTCCAACATCTGCTTTACCTCAGTGTTGTTTCTTTTGACCCTATTTCCCTTCTTATAAGTCTTAATTTCCACTTATCACATCTACTATTTTTAAAAATACTTTACTTTTTTAGGGCAGTTAAGTATTCACAGCACAATTAAGAGAAAGGCACAGAGATTTTGCATATGCCCCCTGCCACCACACATGCACCACATTCCTCCTTTATCAACAACCCCCACCAGATTGGTATACTTGTTACAACTGATGAACCTACAATGACACATCATAATCACCCAAAGTCCATAGTGCAGAGTTTACTCTTGAAGTTGTACATACTAAGGGCTGGAACATAGGTTTAATGACATATTTCCAGCATTATACTATCATACAGAGTATTTTCACTGGCCTAAAATTCCTCTGTGTTCCATCAATTTATCCTTCTTCCATCCAACCGCTGGGAATCAATAATCTTTTTACTATTTCCTTAGTTTCGCCTTTTTAGGAATGTCATGTAGTTGGAATCATACAGTATGTAACCTTTTCGTGTTGGCTCCTTCCACTTAGATTGAAGATTTCTCCATGTCTTTTAATTGACTTTTTTTTTTAACCCAGTTTATTCACCCATTTACATACTGAAGTACATGTCAGTTACTTCCATGTTTTGGCATTTATGAATAAAGCTGCTATAAACATTTTACATAGGCTTTAGTGTGAACATAAGTTTTCAGCTCTTTTGGGTAAACATCAAGGAGGATGACTGCTGTATCATACGGTAAGAGTGTGTTTGATTTAAAACAAAACAAAACAAAAATACTAAATGTCTTCCAAAGTATCTCTAACTTTTACTCCCACCAGCAATGAATGAATTCTTGTTGCTCCATATCCTCAACAGGATTTGGTGTTTTCAATATTCTGGATTTTGGTCATTCTGTTAGGTGTGTAGTAGTATCTAATTGTTATTCTAATTTGCAATTCCTTGATGAAATATGATGTAGAGCAACATTTCATGTGGCTATTTGCCATCTGTATATCTTCTTTAGTGAGGTGTCTGTTGAGGACTTTGACCCCTATTTCAGTAGAGTCATCTGTTTCCTTATTGTAGAGTTTTAAGAGTTCTTTGTATAATTTGGATAACAGTTCTTTATTTGTCATTTGCAAATATTTTCTCCAATCTGTGGCTTATCTTTTCATTCTTTTGACATTGTCTTTTGCAGAGCAGAAGTTTTTAATTTTAATTAAGTCCAGCTTATCAATTATTAATTTCATGGATCATGCCTTCAGTGTTTTATCTAAAAAGGCATCATGATACTCAAAGTCATTGAGATTTTTCACCTATGTTATCTTCTAAGAGTTTTACGGTTTTGCATTTACATTTAGATCTGTGATTCATTTTGAATTAATTTTTTGTGAATTGTGTAAGATTATGTCTAGATTCTTTTGTCAATATTCATAAAACAACTTGCTGGGATTTTGATTGGGGTTGCTACAGATCAAGCCAGGAAAAATTGACATTTTGACATTATTGAGTCTTCCTATCCATGAGCATGAAACATCTTTCCATTTAGTTAGTTCTTTGAGTTCATTCATCAGAGTTTTGAAGTTTTCCTCATAGATTTCTTACGTATATTTATTAGATTTATACCTAAGTATTTCATTTTGGGGGTTACTAATGTAAATAGTATTGTGTTTTTAATTTCAAAATCAACTTGTTCATTGTTGATATATAGGATAACAATTGATATTTGCATATTAACTTTGTGTCCTGAAACCTTTTTATTTTTTTGTTTTCAATTCCATCAATTTATGCTCTATTATTACTTATTCTCTTCTGCTTACTTTGTATTTAATTTGCTCTTCTTTTTCTAGTTTCTTAAGGTGGAAACTTAGATGATTGGTTATAGATCTTTCTTCTTTTTAGTATATTCATTCAAAGCTATAAATATCCTTCTAAGCACTGGTTTTGCTGAACACACAAATACAAATTTTATTGGGGAATTTTTTTTTAATTTTTTTAAATTGAAGTATAGTCAGTTATAATATGTCAATTTCTGGTGTGCAGCATAATGTCCCAGTCATGTATATATATTTATATATGTTCATATTCTTTTCCATTAAGGGTTATTATATGATATTATAGTTCCCTGTGCTATATAGAAGACATTTGCTTTCTATTTATTTTTATATATAGTGGTTAACATTTGCAAATCTCAAACTCCCAAATTTCTCCCTTCCCTTTCCCTTTTCCTTCCCCTTGGTAATCAAGATTATTTACTATGTCTGCGAGTCTGTTTCTGTTTTGTAAATGAGTTCATTAATATTCTCTCTTTTCTTTTTTTAGCGAAAATTCCTCCCTCTTGTTCCTATTATCATTGTGGTCATTCATTTCACTCATATTAAGCATACTCTGTATGTTTCTACATATATACGAACATATATATGCACATATATATGACACATATCTAAGTGTACACATTTGAATACATTGTTGCCATTACTACTTTGAACTATCATCTGTTAAATCAATTAAGAGTAAGAAAAATAAAAGTTTTGATTTTACCTTCACTTATTTCTTTCTAATGCTCTTTTATGTGTGTGTGTGTGTGTGTGGACATGAGTTTCTGACCTATATTAATTTCCTTATTTCTAAAGAACTCCTTTTAATATTTCACTCTACTCTCTTCTTATTTGCATAGTTTCTGAGGAAAAGTCAAATGTATTTTATTTGTTCTTCTAGAAGTGAGGTGTTTTTTACTATGGCTTCTTCTGTGATTCTTATTTTATTTTATTTTATTTTTGATTTTCTGTAACTTGAAAATGATATGCTGAAGTGTATTTTTTAAAAAAATATATTGTGAGTTGAATATTTATCTTCTCCCAGGTCATTTAGGCTCTAATAATACCTCAGCAGAATTAACTCAGACTTTTCCACATTAAGCCTCTAGTTATTTGTCAACTACCATTCTGGATTCCCTACCGTGGTGTTGGTTCCTGCAGAGGTTTCCACTCATGTGTCTCTGTTTCAGTGAACTGTGACTCCCAGTTTTCACCTGTCCATCTGTCTCTCAAGCACTGGTGCCAGCAGTTTGCCCTGTGTATTCTCCTCTCCTAAAGACACAAAAAGAGTCACTGTTTTTTCAGTCTGTTAAGTTTTTCACTTGTTAGGAGGGAGTGGTGACCTCCAAGCTCCTTACATGTGAAACCAGAATTTTTTTTAACTAATTTTTAATTGTATGCTGGATATTGTGAATATTTGAGTCTTCTCAAAATATGTTGTGTTTTTGCTCACAGCAAGTTCCTTAACTCATGTATCAGATTTATCTTTACAAAAAGATTTTTTTAAGCTATCACAAGGCAGATAAATATATAAAGTTGGACTAGCACTTTGCATAAAGGATGACTTTCTAGCACGTAAACTGATGGCCCTGGATGCGCAATGAGACTTCTTTTATCTAGCTACTTACAAGTCCTCCGTCTTTCACACATATATGATGACCTGTACAGCATCCTTCCAA
The DNA here is from genome assembly GCF_048564905.1 of Vicugna pacos. Classification (NCBI taxonomy): domain Eukaryota; kingdom Metazoa; phylum Chordata; class Mammalia; order Artiodactyla; family Camelidae; genus Vicugna; species Vicugna pacos. The sequence continues at coordinate 80,341,296 of NC_132987.1, forward strand.
CTCAGAGATCAACAGCTACTTTGTCCTGCCAGGCCTGTAGAATCTTGGCCAGTACAAGCACAGCTTAATATTTGTCCAAAGATTTAATGTGACAGTATTACATTTGGGTATTTCTTCTTTGTGAGCTTCCTTCTCTTTGATATTCTGTCTTTTGAATTCCTACTGCCACAGCAGGCCCACACTCTAGTTTCTGCATCTTCTGCTTATGAGATTTCTATGTTCTACTTGGATTCAACTTCCTCACACCTCATTCTAATTGGAATTCCAGGCAGAAGCCAGGGTAAGCCTAAATTTCATCTTGCATGTGTTGTCCAGAAACAATAGACTGACAGGTATTTCCCCACAGAAGATGGGTTTATTTGGCATCAGAAGAGAATTGCAATTTGGGGTCAGCAAACATGGCAAGCCATTTGCAAGTCTCTGCATGGCAAGGGAAAGAGAATACTTTTACAAGTGGGAAAAGGAAGTTGAGGGCTTTAGTGAACAGAGTCCATGGCTTTTTATTAGCTGAATCCTTGCTAGGAAAGAAGAGGAGTCTTTCTTCTTCCTGTTGGGCACTGCTATCATCACAGGGCATAAGAGTTTCCCCTTCTGGTCTTCTGACTCCATTTAATTGAAATTTCTGTTTATTAATTTTATACATTTTTCTGTTAAAAGAGATCATAGCTTTGTGCTGACAGCTGTACAATGTATGAACACTGGGCACCTCATATATTTTATCTGTCTCTCTAATTTATTGTGAGAGTGACAGCTCCTTATTGGTTACTGCATTGTGGCCAGAAGAATACTTAAACTATATCAGAGATCCAATATTTATTTGTAGTATTTATTATTGGAAATTGGTTAATATAAAATATGAGTAAAAGCTTAATACTATATAGCTAAGGTTCTATTTTGTGATGTAGCATCTACAACTTTATCAAAATCACAGCAAATCTTTTAATCTAGATCAAAATATTACTTCCGACAGAACCAGCATACAACAACAAGTCAATCTTTCTAGTAATACTTGTCTCAAGGCTTTATTGATATTAGTTCTAAAGAGATCAATCTCTTTTAAGAGAGTTGCTTCTTCATTGATTTTTTTGAAGCCCCTTTATTGAGGAAAAGAAAAAAAGATATTTCCAGAGAAAATTGTTGAAGTATATATTAATGTAGCCACCTCCAAGATCATACAATCTCTTCATTTTACCAGAGAAACCTCTTGTTATGGTTAAATTATTAGTGCCAAGATCAATTTAAAAAGCTATTCCTGAAATAAATGAATTGGTATGCAATTACCTTCTGAGTTAGATCATTCCAATATTTTAAACCACATGGATGAGATCATTAAAAAGCCACTGATAGAAAAAAATTCAAGCTTAAAACAGGTTTAATATTCATTCTTCCATGTTCCTTAAATCTTGGTAAGTCAATGACAACTCCAACCAAAGTATACATAAGCAGGACAAAAATGTCAATCATTTCTATTTGTTCATTTTTAAATCTCTACACAAGCAAGAATATAAAAAAAGATTTCTAATTTTGATAATATAAAACATTACATTGAGGTTAAAATAACAATATACAAGTTGAATATACTAGAAGTATAATCCTGTAATTTTAGAATTATTGAAAAAGTGCTGTGTTACAAACCAATTTCCCATCTCCTACAGAATTAGAAAGTAAAATACAGAGGAGAGAAAAAATAATTTCCCCCCATCCTTTGTGTTCTTGGTTATGACCCTCTAATAAAAGACAGGTTAACAAGGAAAAAACAAACAGAAGTTTATTAATGTGTATACTATATCTATACATGGTAGATACCCAGGGAAAATGAATAACTTTCCCAGTTGTCTGAAGCCACTACCTTAAATATCATCTTTGGCTACAGACAAAAGGAATATGTCTGTGTTGGGGGTGCAGTTATGTGATATTACCATATAAAACAAGGAAAATAAGGGTAAGATCTTTAAGGCAGATTTAGGGCTGTGCTTTCTCCACTATGATAAGAGTTCCTGGTGGAGCGTCTGTCTCTTTCTGGTACAGAAAGGGAGACATCACTACAAATGGAGTTTTCATTTATAAATAAATATATATATATATATATATACACATATATATATAGCATAAATATATATATATTGCAAAAGGGTAACTGCTACTCTGTTTTCTGAGCTTCTCCTGAGTCTGCTGCTTTTCAAAATAATCATCTTAAAATAGTCTTTATGCTAAAGAGACATATTTTAAGGTGGCATATTCTCCTATCCATCAAATACACAAAACACAAAAATGATTTCATCTATAAAAGTCCAATCTCTCATATTATATTATTAATTAAGAAAAAGAGGAAAATTAATTGAGAATATCATTGATGACATAGTACTGAATATTTTAATGGGTGATTTCCTTGTCTTTCTGTCTATGCTTATTATAGGTAATAAGCAGATACAATCTTCTCAGAAGGTCTGTTCTCCTTTTATTGTTGCTTTTGCTTCTTCACTCAGGAATTATTTTTTTCTGTCTTGTATTCTTCATTCAGAGGAATTAGAAATTTGTACCACAGCACAGACACAAACCAATATAAGTACAGAAAAGATTCCTGGAAAAAAATTCCTTTTATGCCTCATTGACTTGTTAGAAGATAAAATGAAGCATATTAAAATTTTTAAGAGTTTATTTGAGCAAAAATCAATTCAAATTGGTTAGCAGCCAGTCTAGCAGATAGAAAGGAGCTCTGAGGAGCTATACAAAATGAAAGAAATTTTATAGGCAGAAGGGAGTAGAAACAAGGAAGTTATACTAGGCAAAATAGTGGGTTGGTTATTGCAAAATTACTTTCCCTCAGGGAATGGCAGTGGTCTATTAGACAGATTATCCACCTAGTGCTGATCAGGTGACTCCTGATTGACTGGTATAAGATTCCATTTTTGGAAGAGCCAAACAGTAATTAAGTCTTGTTTTGGTGGTGCTGGGCTTAGTGTAACTGACTCCATATTGGGTCTGTTGTCTTGCTTTTAAAAACTTACATCTAGTCCAAGACTCTATGTGATTAAGTATTTAGAACATTCACTTTTCTTTGAGTAGTTTTCTTTACAGGGATTTTATATATATATATATATATATATATATATATATATATATATATATATATATATCTTAAATCAAATTATAGGGCCATGATGCTCTAGAAGCAAGTAAGCAGTTGATAATTTGTATGTAAGCTTGTTACAATAGTTGTGTACTTTGGCCTTTGGTTGAGGAAGAATGTAGTGGGGACATTACTCTAGTCTATCTCTGAGTCCTGATTTTAAGCATGCTAAATGGCTCCTTTGAAACTATGTTTCTAGCTATTCTTTCATAGATGATTCATCTCTTTCCTAACTCATATAAAACTCAATTCAGGGCTTTAAATTAAAGGGCAATGACTAAAACTTCTCATTTTCTCTTCTCATGGATTTTTCATAACTTCCTCTCTTAAATGTCTTCACATCTTAATTTTTTCAAGTCCCAGAAATGTTCTTGATCATTAGAATACACCCAGTACATTTGAGAAAGGGAAAAGGAATGTGGGGTAGAATTGCCTTGTTAGAAAGGAAAAAATTTTCTCTACCCTTCTAGGTTCTTCTGGCTGGTCTAAGAATTAAACTGATATGAAACAGATTAAAAAAGAAGAATGAACAAAACTTTAATAATATAAATACATGGGAGAGACCCAGGAGTACTGAGTAACAAAAATGACCGAAGCCCTCACCTTAAATATCATCTTCAGCTAAAGACACAAGATGATGTTTGGCGTAGTGGTTTAGGACTTCAAAGGGCAAGTAGACAATTCACATGGAGATGAAAATGTAAATGTTTGGTAAACAAATGTCTGCTGCACCTTAGAGAAACAATGGGGCACAGAGAGGAGTTTTAACAAACAGACTTTACTAGGTTCTTCCCTGACGGACCACACTTAGTTTATATCATACCAAAGTTATCTCTGGTGATAGATAACTATCCTGGAATAGGTCCTTTATCTAATTTCTTTGAGGCAGTTAAGGGGAAATTCAAAAGCCCTTCCTGAGTCTTTTGGGCCTTGATTGTTTTCAGCTGGAAATAATTCCCATGCCAAAGAGACACATTTTGGGATGGCAAATTTTGTTCCACTGTAGTCTACTAGCTTTTCCTGCTCATAATCATAATTGAAGGCTGAAGAAAATAGGAAAGGGTAGTGAAATCTCCCTAAGTCACATGTAAAAACATTCTTCCAGTGACAACAAGATATATTTTTAGGATTGTACTCCAAAGGGAGAAATTAAAATGGAGAGAGGATCCCAAAAGAGGGCAAAGAGAAGACAGAAATAATAAATGATGAAAATGAAAGGCACAGTGCTTTTACTTCCTGCAGGAAGCTTTCTCTAAGTCACAATAAGTAGTTCTTTCTCAATTACCACAGCACAATGGCTTTTTTCTTATATGCTTCACTAATTCCATTTTGGTTTATGGTATAGTTATTTTCATGTTCCTCTCCTTATTAGAACGTAATTTGTTTAAGTGCTATATCTACAATATCAATCTTTGTGCCTCCCTCTGCATTGCATGAGATAGAATTCAACAAATTTTGTTGTCTTAAAGTAAAATATTTGCAGATTCACAGATAGGTTAGGACACACTAAAGCAACATCAGAAATCCTGGTATTTAGTCTTATAAAGAAAAATTTTAGAAATTATTATAATAGAACTTACTGTTAGTAATAAAAAAAGTTACATGTTTGAAACAACTATAAAGATATAGTCTCCACCAAGTCTTGTAGCACCATTAACATTCTGGTATACACTGTTTCAGATCAGATGTGTGTATATATATATATATATATATATATATATATATACATATATATATATATATATATATACACACACACACACACACACAAACATGTATCTTTTAGGATCTGGACAGTCCAGTAACAACAACCTTTACTATTCATTAGAGCTATATGATAAGTCTTATTATCAGACACTTACTTTCTCTTCTAAAAATTATCTTGTTTAGACTTTCCCTTCATGACAACAGCCACTAATCTTGCTAATTCTTTTCTTTTTTTAAATTTTTCTCACTTGCACTAATTTCACATCCAATATCCCAATGACACCTTATTTTTCCTCCATTTTTTTTACCCTTTTCCTTCTGATTTATTTATTCTAGATTTCCCAGTGAATTATCACAAACAGGTATCACACACTTGGTGTCAAAGAAACAAAACATTTTCTTCCCCTCATGTCTAGTTTATTTAATCGGCATCATTAAATCAATATAGATACCTCAAACATATTTTATAAAATCCTGGCAATAATTTCACATAGTAAAGTTCATTATTTATAATTTATAAATAAGAGATTCAGAAATTTTTCCAGGATTTTACTATTTTCATCTAGATTTCTCAGTATGTCCTGTAAATCCTGAAATTCAACTCCAAATTACTTCATACTTCAATCCTTATATAGTTCTTAATATATACATTTTCATTACCCAAATCCCACGCTGATTCTCTTCACTTTCAAATGTTTCAAAGACCATAAATCTTTCTGTTATGAATTACCTGAATAATTTACTCTTAATTCAGCATATAATGATATTACTACTCATTATTCTTCCCTTATATAAAACTTCTATCAAAGCCATGCCCTTGTGACTTTTCAATATTAAATTCACAAGAAGTACTCTAACTTCTTTCTACATTATAGCCATGCTATGCTAGTCAAGTTCAATAAGTAAATCTGCCTTCTCCCTTGGTATATCAATATGCATATTCTCTCTTAGAGAAGTTTCTCCTTGCATTCACCACCATACTTTAAGCAAAATGGGTACTTATTCCTTTCCTTATTTCCCAGTTTTCCTCTACTCTCAGGATTACTCCACTGAATTGACTTAATAGAGTCAGCAATGACTTTTTACTTGCCAATTCTTCTTGTCTCCTAACTTCTTATCTTACTGAAATTATAAGTCTGATATCAGAGAGCTGACCAGTCTCTCTTTGATAAGTTCTTTTGCCTTGTGTGACACTGCATTTCCTTCTTTTTCCCTTTCCAATCAATCTAGTGTCTTACTTCGTCTTTCACTCCCTTTCTCTACCCACACCTTAGTGTATGATTCCATAAAGCTATTCCTTTGTCTCTCTTTGCTCTCCTTAAAGAACACAATGCTTCTGAAATATAATTTACTTCCATTTCTTTAATTATTGTTGCTTTAATAATGGCATTATTCTTTTGCTCCAGTCACTTAATGGTGCTTCATACATAAATTTGGTTACATTATTTTATGCACTACTCTCTTGCCTTTTCCCAAAACACAGCAATCCCAAATGAGTTCCTTATTTCCAAATGAGTTGCTGTTTTATCCCAGATACCACCTCTTCTCAGTTTCTGCTTAGTTGGTGGTCCACTACTCAGGGCTCAAACTCACACTGACTCACATATACATTCCCTCAATAAATGTTTATACCAGACACAAACCAAAGAGTTATAAATGCACATACGAGTGAAAGGGTACTTTCTACAAGATAAAAACTGCAATGATTAATGGTAATATAGAGTATACTTCAAAGTAAATTGGTGACAAAGTGCTACTGTAGTAAAATAAAGCCAAAATGATTTTCAATAAGTTAGTACAAAGTAGGAACATATTCTCTTTAATCTAATGGTACTAGACATGCTATCTCACAAACCACACAATTGCTGAACTCCATCTAAGAAACACACCCAACTAATTAAAATAAATATTTGTTATCTATTTAGTGTTTACTAACACTGTAGAACTCTGATAATTGCTTTACAAGTAACATTGGAACCAAGCAGAGCCCTGTGGTCCCATCCCTGTCCCCAGTATAAAACTGAGCAGTTAATGATTAGGACAATAGAGTCACAGATTCCGTGTCTGATAGACATTCCTGAGTTATTCGACAGATACTATAATGGCTCCTGGAGGAAAAAGCTAACTATATCATGACCAGACTGTAACATGAGCAGTACTGAATCTATGGCTAGCACAATTTCAAGAACTGGCCTCAAAAGAATGGGATTGCTCATAATAATCTATATCTTAGTGGACATCAAAATAATTATAGCTTACTCTGCCTGTATATGTAAGTGGGGAACTAAAATCGTCATCAGAGAGATGCTACAGACCCATGTGAACATCTTCCACTCTGAGAATATGGTACCCTATGTCAGTATGAAGAAAGTACAGGTGATGGATTTTTGCCCCTAATCCCTTAGAAATGGAATGATGTTTGATAGTGGGGAATTGAAAGCAGCTCTTTTGCCCCTTTCCTGTTCACCCACTTCTGTTTTCCCTCTAACTTTAAAAGATGCTAATTATTGGAATGAGATCACTAAGCAATTTAAATTAACTCCTGACTTACACTCTCTTAAATGCACACCATGCCTTCTTTAACCTGTTGATTCTTCTCCTAGATAAAAAAGAAGTAAGAATAAAGAATTAAGCAGCTAAAGAATGATTTGGTCTCTACCCCTGACAACCCTCTTAGCAATCCTGCAGGCAGATCACAGGGGCAAGATAAAATCTGAAAAGAGGGTCAGCCAGTCTGCACACAATGGAGAATGATGCAGAACACAACTCTTACCTCGATGATTCACTCAGATTCTCCTCTCCCCCATTTTTCCCTTTAAAAACTCTCATGGCATGGCTGAGTAGAATCTCTGGAGATAATCTCTGGACATGAGTCTACCATTTCCCCAGAATATCAGCTTTACTGATTAAAGCACCTTTGCTTTCAATTGACACCTGTGAATGAAAAATACTGCAAATCATATCAGTAAACAAATAATGCTGAAGCCATCAGGTCATCAGCCACTACCCCCCAGTGAAGACAAGCCTGCAGCCCAGCCTCTGCAGCCACTCACAATGGTGCCCTCTGAGGGGACTCAGAATAAGAAAGGACAAGATACTGGCCCTAGATGGCTAGATGCTTGTCAAAGGAATGAATTCAGTGAGCCCAAATGTTTGCTTCCTCCCATACATAGTAAAGCACTAAATTCTGTAACTTGCAATGCCTGGTTTTGTTTAGATAACAAGTAATCTTTTATTGTTCCAACTACCTGGTCTTTGTAGTAAAGCTCCTATATATCCTAGCTCCTCCCCTACCTCTTCGGACCAGTCCCTCAGAGCAATCTGAGAGGCTGTCATCCCGGCTCGAGTCCTCCCGCCAAGTAAAACAACTCTCAACTTTTAGGTTGTGCATTTATTTCGGTCAACACACCTCTTGAACTACTGACTTTTAAGCAGTGACAGCCAAATCTGAGTTCAGTAACAACATCATTTAATAGTCAAACAATCTGTGGACTAGGTGCCATCACTTCTATTCTACAGTTGAGGATTCAGGAATTAGAAATATTAAGTAACATGTTCTGGGATCTCTCAGGTTTCCATTAGCAAAATTAAAGGAAAAATCCGTATTTGTCTGACATTAAACTATGATTTTTCTACTCATTTGCCTCCCCAAGTGATAAAAACTACCCTATTGAATTTCCACAGATTACTTTTTATTGAAGACCAAATTACAGATATATGTCAAAACAAAATTTTTGCCCTTTTATTTACAGTAAGTTAAATGTTTTAACCACATATAGCAACTAATTTAAAAAAGAATATTCAAGTCACTTGTGAAAAATACATTAAAAATCTATCTGAATTCAGTTCAAAACATTAAATAGATAAATGTCTGAAATTGCACTGTGAAATATTTATGATTTTAAAATATTCCATATAGAGATAAGAGGCAAGTATAAGTAATTGTTGAGTATTGGTGAAAAATGTTTTGTACCACCCAAGCTGTAAGATATATTGCAGTCAATACAAATGTATTCCTACTTCATGTTTTTCATATTTAACAAGGAATGTCAGGAAATATATAAGTAACTAAGCAAGAAATAATTTGGAAATTAAACATTATATTAATCGTCTTTTTTTCAAACCCATAAGAGAATAAAATAGAATGAAGATTTCCACTTTTCACTTTGGGTAAGAAAACTTCACTGGCCATGCCAATGACAATAATTAAAAATATATATGTATTACTTGGTGAGAGATACCAATGATCCATTATGTTTAGCAAATAATTGCTAACTATACAATGTATCACTTGTCTGGCATAAAATTTTATCATAGTTCAGAATGGATCGCCAAAGACTAACCCCTATGTAATCAACTACATTAAAATTGTGTTATGTATATAAAAAGGATTATATAAAAAATATCTGAACCAATTAGTTTAATCAAGGAAATTGTAGGAAAGCAAAATTTGTCACCCTGAAGTAGAGAATATCCTTTGTTTTGCTGGAAGTTTACAGGGACACCATGACCTAGCCCACAGGGATGGCTGCAAGAACAAAGAATGCCTGTAGCATTATAACAATCAACCACACAACCTCCCTTATTTTTTGCATAAAAGGAGCCTGTATTCTGATTAGAGCAGGATGGTTCTCCAAGACATTAGTCTGCCATCCTCTTGGTCTGCTAGCTTTCTAAATAAAGTCACTATTCCTTCCCTAACACCTTGTCTCCCAATTTATTGGCCTATCATGTGGCGAGCAGAATGAGTTTGGACTCAGCAACAAACCCAAAATGTGTCTCTTTGGCATGAGGATTATTTTAAGCTGATTATTTTCAAGAAACCAAAGACTTAGGAAGACTTTCTTTTTACCTTTCTGTCAGCTATCTAAAGAATTTAGATATAGAGCCTGGTCCAGGAAGAGCACTACCAACAGAGATACTGACAAAGAGTATGGGCCAGGTGTGGTAGGGGAACTCAGCAGGGCCTGGAGTCCAAAGTCCTGTGTCCTGTTGTCTCTCCTTGGGTCAACAAGCCCTTGTTTACCAAACATTTGCCTTTCCATCTCCATGTGAATTATCTTAATCCCCTTTCAAGTTCCAAACTATTATTTCCAAAATTTTAAAAATGGTATTTAAGGTAAGGGATTTAGCCATTTTGGAGAAATACTAAGTTTTCCTGAGTCTCTGCCATGTACATAGAAGATATCCATGTGATTAAACTTTTGCTTGTTTTTCTCCTGTTAATTTATCTAATTCTTAGACCACTCAGAAGAACCTAGAAGAGTAGAAGAATGATTTTTCCTTCCTGTGAGAAAATGTCTGGTAAACAAATGTTTGAAGGGCCATAAAGAAACAATGGGACATAGTGAGGAATTTTAACAAAGAGACTTTGCTAAGTTTCTCCTTGTGACCATATCTAGTTCATATTATACTATAGTGATAGCTCCCTACCTGGAACAGTTTCATGCTATCTAAATTCCTTATAGGCAGATTTTTCCTGAATCTTTCAAGCCTTGATTATTTTCAGATTGAAATAATCTCCATGACTAAGAGATTACACTTTAAGGGTGGCAAATTTTGCTTCACTGCAGTTCCATCTTTAAAACTTCTCCAAGAAGTTTCACAGTCCAGAAGTTGAGTTGATAGGTTGCTTTATATCTCATTGAGCCAGTCTCTTAGTCCTGATAATAGGTCAGTTCAGTTAAACTCCTTTCAGATGGTGGTGAAGCAGGTGGCCTGCCAAAGTTAGGTCCATAATGTACAAGCAATCAGGTATTTGATAAGAGGCATTTCTATGGAAATGTTAGTGAATGGAAGATGCCCCCTTAGAATGAGGATCTCACAAAAGGTGGGTTCTTGCCTGCCAGCTAGAAAGAATCATAGCTGAGGCAGAGGGACAGAGTGAAAGCTGCTTTATTTCTCAAAAGAGGAAAAGGAAGGAAAGAGCTTGAGCAGGGAGAAGTGAAGAAAAGCTCTCACATCATGTCCTCATTCCAGTGTGCTAGAGCCAGTGGGTCCCCCTAAGGGCTTCTCAGACCTTGTATGGGCTTTTCTCATTGTTGTCATGGAAACTGTCAACTGTCAAGGTGCTGATGGGTGTGTTATTTAGCATGCTAATACTATAATGAGTGTATAATGAGGCTCAAGTTTCACTGGAAATCAAATCCTCCACTATCTTGGGCTCCATTGTTCTAATCTCTTATTTCTTCTAGTTGCAATTACCTCCTGAGACTTAGATAAGAATAATTGGTTTATAGTTAAGGGAGGGGCAAGGGCATGTTGCCTGGAGGCAACATCCTTGGTAACAAAAAGGAAAGTTGCTTTTAGTCAGAATGTCAGCAATCTGGTGGACCAAGAGCCACCCCCCTCACCCCCAATCTCTGAAGGTTCTGCTCAGTCACAAACAATGGGCAGGGGTTGAGGGCACATTAGTTTCTTCAAAATAACTTAGAGACATTGTTATGTATATTCCTTAAGGAGGAACCAGGACTGTGCCTCAAGGCTGCACTATTGTTTCTTGACTGTTCCTCTCCCACCTCTGCATTCCCTCCCTTTCCAGATTAACAACTGTTTGAATCTCCCCTCTGGAGCTCAGGGAAGGACAAGGAGGCTAAAGGAAGCCTATTTCCTACAAACAAAAAAATGGGAACATGGAAAGATTTGTGCCAGGGAGGACACCACAGGGTCCTGCTTGGTATCAATTCCCCCCTTTTCTTTTGATACTCCTCAATGTTGAGAAGTGCAGCTGTTGAACAAGAAAAGGAATAAATTTTGGATAGAGGGGGGTTAGTCATAAACTCGGCAGAGAAAGCCAGTTTTAGAGGGACTCTGTTTCAATCCCTCCTTTATTTTTGTCGGCTGAAATAAATGCACAGTCTAAAAGTTAAAGAGTTATGTTTTATTTGGCGGGAGGACTCGAGCCGGGATGACAGCCTCTCAGATTGCTCTGAGGGACTGGTCCCAAGAGGTAGGGGAGAAGCTAGGATATATAGGAGCTTTACTACAAAGACCAGGTAGTTGGAACAATAAAAGATTACTTGTTATCTAAACAAAACCAGGCATTGCAAGTTACAGAATTTAGTGCTTTACTATGTATGGGAGGAAGCAAACATTTGGGCTCACTGAATTCATTCCTTTAACAAGCATCTAGCCATCTAGGGCCAGTATCTTGTCCTTTCTTATTCTGAGTCCCCTCAGAGGGCACCATTGTGAGTGGCTGCAGAGGCTGGGCTGCAGGCTTGTCCTCACTGGTGGGGGGGGGGGGGCAGCGGCTGATGACCTGATGGCTTCAGCATTATTTGTTTACTGATATGGTTTGTAGTATTTTTCATTCAAATTTTGATCCTTTCCTAAATCTTTCAGGGAATGGGGTGATGACCACTCTGGCTACTTCCTGCTAAAACAGGGCATAATCCTGCCACAGTTTGGGAAATGGACATCAAGTTGAAAAGATTCCAGTTTCAAGTCCTTGATCTGAGCCTAGTATGATTAAGAATCAATCACTTGGTCTGCCATTTTGGTTCAACAGGCCCAGTTAGATGTAGGAGTAACAACCCAAACCTTGACAAAATAGATCTCATTCTTTGAGGGATTCAGGATAATAAACCTGAAACCCAATCTGGACCCGGCACTTTGGGGAGGCTTGTAGCCAGGTAGCCAGGTGTCTAATTTTAACTTCTGATGTGACATTTAGATATACATAATAGGAACTATTGACCACTACACATAAGTCTCTCTCTTCTGTTAATACCTGAGCTACAGCAACTTCATTGTCTAAAAACTTAATTACAAGAGGAGACCTTGAAACCATAAGGTTGCAGCTACCAGTTGCCAGAAGACACTGCTTTGAAAATGGCTGGTGGTGTTCCAAGTCTGACACAGCTCAGAAAACTCAAGTTCACAGCAATACAGAAACTTTCCTGGAATTATGTCTACAATGGCTGCCTAGTTTTATCTTGGATGTCTGAACTACAATTATTCCATTTTGGCTTTCAAATGCATCTCTCTCCTTAATGGCCAAAGAAGAGGTCACCACTAATGATTTTAGTGTGTTTCTAGGTAAGAGGAGATTCAAGAATTTGGGCTCATAAAATCTTCTCCTGAAAACATCTAACTATCTGAAGGCTTGTTCTGCCAGTTTTTCTTAGACAACTGACTACCTCATTCTGGACCTCCACCCTGAACTCCTTTTAGGGTGTGCTGAAGGACAGCAATTGCAGTGGCTTGTGACTTAATCCTTGTAGAAGCAGATGGCAAGCACAAGTTTTAGTTGTCAGGGCTCCCTCATGATGATAGATTCCACAACAGCTTGGGAGGCATTTTATGACCATTTTTTTCTATGGTGCTAGGAATGCTCATTCCTAGGTCAGGTGAGGATTTCGTTGATAAGGCCACTCAATGTCCTATTACTAGACTTATTAATAGTAGCCAAAATTCTCTGGACCACCTGTTTTACTCATCTGTTATGATCCAGGGAAATATTCCCTCTTATTGCTTCTTCTCATATCTAGAATTACACTATTATAATTACAAATTTCCTATACAACTATATATCTGGTTAACTGCTTCAAGTTGCCACATCATCATTTTATCAGAAGCACAGTCACACATTTGGTAATGCAAGAAACAATAATTTTGTAAAACGCAATATGCAAATAATATAATTAGCAGTATAGTAAGGTCATAAGTATGAATTTAAGTTAAGAACTTCCATTAGGTGCAGCTGTGTACCAATTCTGTACCAATCCTTGTCTTTAATAAAAATTATATATTGGCATTATATGTAAGGTACCCAGCCCAATTTCCTAGTATTAGTCTGGTTATTCTTAGTATGATTTAATTTTTCCCAGCATAAGGGATCCTTTAAACTTAAATGACCACAGTCTGATGTTAACCACATAAATTCATCCCATAATTGTGGGAAATTATATTCTTTGGTTGAAATTTTGCTTGCTGCTCTGATTGAGCTTGAATAACTTTAGAAAAAAATTAACATTTATGGGCAGGGTCAGAACAGGTATTATTAATTGCCCAGGTGAGGGCATCCCACCAAATAAAATCACTAGTGGCCTGAAAAGGACTATAATTTCTTTCATCTAGAATAAATTTCCTAAGGGTCAACCAACAGGATCCTTGGAGTGGAGAAATCCACCAAGGTAATCCAGAAGTACTAGATACAGGTAAATGATCACAAACCTAGCAATTGGATTTACTTTAACATTGTGAAATACATTTAGTTCCTAAGCAAAGTGAGCAATTATCAAAGTAATTGGCATATAGGCCAGATCTGGGTTTTTGGGTCTGCTGTCTACATCAGATATTGTCTTCTCATCCTGTTCTGGTAGTACTTTTACAAATTAATTTTAGTAATATCATTTAAAGGTTAGAACATACACACACACCCACACCACATCAGAAACAAAATAAGAGCAATGTTTAGTGATTAAAGCAAAACATAATCCCAGTTTCTGAGTTCTGAGGGCAGCCAGTAGAGAAGATTTTTAGATGTCTGGCTTGAAGCATCATCAGATGGAGTGAGGGCAGATGGTGGCAGAGTGACAGATATTCCTGGTTTGCAGTTTGAATGTACCTAGTAATCATTCTAAGTGGCCTACACAGTAACAGTCATAAGGATTGTTTATAAATGAGCTATGGGGTGATTTTTCTGAAGTTTATATAAAGTTGTAAAATTTTAGCTTGCATAAAAGCTTTGGAAACAGGGCAGTTTTAGTTCTTAATGAATCCAAGTCAAAAGCGTGGGAGAAAAAAATAAAAACAGTAGTTTAGAGAGTTGTAGCCAAATACTGGAGGAAAGTAGGAGAATTCAGGATGAAGTACACTTTACAGGTAGAAAACAAAACCTTAAAAGACAAAAAACAGCACTGAAATCTAATATCCACAAAAGTGTGCTACTGAAACAATTTTTTGGTCTACAACTACCTTCATTCCTACTAAAGATAACCAACTGAAGACTAATTTGTTTGCAAAATGAATTTAGTTTCATAGAACTTGTTCCAATTATTTATATGAGTACAGCAAAAAATAGAGATTGACCATAAATTAGCCTCTTTTAAACCTGCTGTGCTGGAACTTTTCATCAAGAATCTCAACTGAACATTCAAATGTCCCTTATGGCCAGGAAGCCAAGCCAAGAACTTGCCATCAGATTCACCAGTGATACTTATTTGGGTAAACTCCTTTTTTCTTGAGGTTCCCAAAATATATTGAAGTTCCTGTACCTACCAGGAAGTGACCTTCCTTACTCACCTGGTGAGGCCTCTGAGAACCCTATAAGCAATATGCAAGGCTGTTTCTTCCAAGGGAGTTTATTGGCTCCAAGAAGCCAACTTTAGTTTCTTAAAGCTGTCTGGTCATATCTGAGTCTATGCATGGCTCTTTCCAAATATGATATTCCAGTCAAATACCTTGGTGATATAACTAATATTTCTAATTTTTCCCTGTTATAAGCTTAAGTTGCTGAACTTAAGCAAATAAATATATTCCCATGGAAATGTAAGAATACTTAATGGAAGTTTTTGAGTTCTAGAGGAATCAAATAGGAATAAAAAGTACACGTTTACTCTTTGTTCACAATGGTATATCTTAGCAAATTGTTAGTAGGTTAAGAGAAAAGAGAAAAATATTTCCTAAAATCTGAAAAAGCAAAATAGAGAAATAGCAATAAAACAAAAATTATAAAAATAATCATCCTCATCAGTTCATTCAGCTCCTTGTAATTAATTCTTGTTGATCTTGATCTTTTGTTAGAAATTTTATGAAGTAATCAGTTTCTTCATTAGAGTTCTATAAATTCTTAGCCAGTTAAGTGGAATGATATGAAAGTTAATTAGAAAACTATATTCTAGAGTAATTTTCAGAGTTCTTTCCATGAATCTCTCTGATGATGGAATATATTTGCAAAAGCATCACATATCTGTCTATAAATGAAAAAAGACTTAAAAGGGTCATGGTTAAAGGTTTGGTAAGAGTTTATTATAATGCTATTGGCAAGGAAATTTGGTTATTTCAGTAACATGGCATTTGAAAATAAAATAGAATTACAAGTTTTAACACAGAAGGACTTAGAGTTTTAATACTTCCATACAATTTATGAAACATATTAATAACATGTATCCACATAAATATAAAGAAAGCTTAGCATCACATTTTTGTATATATATATTTTTACTGAAGTATAGTCAGTTTATAATTTTGTGTCAATCTGGTGTATAGCATAATGCTTCAGTTATACATGAACATATATATTCATTTTCATATTCTTTTTCATTTGACAATGCTTCCCATGTACTTTAACATACAAAACAAACCTAATTAATTTAATATATATCTTCTATAAGGAGAGAGAACAAATAATTTGAGGGTTTTTCCAGGGATCCACTGGAAAATTCTCAAAGTTATTTTCAGGTCAGAAAGACTTTACTTAGAATTTAATTTTTAGGAAGTTTGTGATAAATATAAAAAGGTTTTAAAACAAATAGTATTGTAAATCACTGTGAAACAATATGTAGCTATCTATATGACCAAAGTGACAATAGAAGATGTTAAAGGCAAATACAGCTTGTTCACACACAAATTTTTTTCTCAAGATTCTTTTTCAAAAAACATTCTACAACTTTCTACACCAATTTTAGTTTGTCCCTTTTTATGCTTCATCTTGAAATAAATTAGTGTATTCATTTATTCATTCATTCATTCCATTCCATTCTTGAAATAATCAGCTTTATTTTAAGATGAAATCACTTTCACTTTCCTCAAGAAAAGTGCATCCTCATTCCTCATTTCTTTCTTACCCCAAAATATATCTTACTTTCCTTGCAGACAAAAGATGTTTTCCTTATTATTTCTAGTAGCTTTAATTACATATATCAGTTAGAATTCTTAATCCTTAGAAACCTTAACTAAGGAGTAAACAATCGAACTGCCTTACATCAGTATTTTGTGGCTTGGCAAATTTATAAATGCAATTTTTAGAGACATACACTATTTCATAGTACAATCTTTTAATAAAGCAAAAGATATGTCTATTAGTAGACCCTGTTAATAGCAGGGTGTATCTTTTTGAGTTAATTCTTATTTTGTGGTTGGCTTTATTCCTTTGATAACTATGTAAGTTTAAAAAGCTAAAAATGTTCTTAGAAACAATGAACAGTACATATATATAAATTAAAAGGTATATGTGCAATGAAAAAAAAAAAAAAGAAAAAAGACCTATGAAGCCATGAAAGACATGGAAGAAACTTAAAAGACATATTACTAAATGAAAGAAGCAAGCCTGAAAAGGCTACAAACAGTATTATCCCAACCCAATGACATTCTGGAAAAGGCACAGCTACAGAAACAATAAAAAGATTGTGGTTTCCAGGGGTTTGGGGAGAGGGAGAGAGGGGGGAATGAATAGATGGAGCACAAGGAATTTTTAGGGCAATGAAATTATTCTGTATGATACTACAGTGGTGGCTACATGTTGTTATGCATTTGTTGAAATCACAGAATGTACAACAACAACAGTGAACCCTAATGTAAACTACGGACTTTTGTTGATAATAATGGGCCCATGTTGCTTCATCAATTGTACCAAATATCCCACGCTGATGAGGGATGTTGAGGGTAGGGGAGTATATATGTGTGGGTGGGGAGGGCTATGTGGGAACTCTGTATTTTCTGCTCAATTCTGTTGTGAACCTGAAACTGCTCTGAAAGAATAAAATCTATTAAAAAAAAAAGACCAAATTTTTCCTTAGTTCCTCTATAATCAGAAACCAAAAGTAAATAAGCCTATATTCAGCAATTAATGTTTCAGCATTTTATCTTATTTGGAAATGATCTATACATTCAGTTTCTATCATTTAATTAAACTTATCAAAACTGCAAGGTTTCAGGTTTGCAAAAAGATTTAGGGGGGCTACTTAACATGTTTACCTAGAAACTTGTATCTCATTTACATCCATTTACTTTTTTTTTTAACAATTATGTTTAGAATATCTATGAAAACTTCTTGAGACATTAGACAAAGTCAACCATCATCTCCAGGTTTTTTACCTTTATTTATTTATTTATTTGCTGACAAATTTTATAACAGAGATAACATGAACTTATTTGATTAATAACCCATGTGGAATAAAAGCTGCATATCTGCATTAACATCTGCCACCAATAACTCTGAAAGCATAACTAGTTTAATTAAACCAACACACTTAAACAATTTTTTATTTACCAGATAGTGTATATTTTGCTAACTTGAAAAAAAAAAGGGTTAGTTTATTTTGTCTCTGAGAAATTTTATATAAGTACTTGTTTAAGTCAATTAAATAGAGCTCTTTTACAAATTAATTTTAATGATACCACCTAGAAGTTAAGAAAAAAATTACATATCCACACCATACATATGCAGATTCACAAACATACAGACAGACATAGAGATCTTATAGCTTTTGTCTAAAAAATTTTAGTCATAAGATGGGTACAGTAGTACAAAACTCACTAGTTTATAAAATAACATTGGATCCAAGCTTAGTTCTGGCAGTTGGAAAAGTTAAGATTATCTCTCCAGATGGCTAATGAGTTTTTACTAATATTTATAGGTAAGATTTTTAAGGTTTCTCATTTGTCCAATTTCTGAATATTCCACCTCACTTTCTTCCTCTGATGAGAAACATCTTAAATTTTGCATTTCAAAGGTCTCTTAGGTCCTAGAGAAGATGGAGGTAGACAACCTACATCACAAAGGTACAGTTCTCACAACCCAATATCTACATGCATTTTGAGAATAGTAGGGAAAGTTTTGGATGGTAAAGATAGGTAAGCTTTTATTTTGCTTCTAGAGCTACATTTTTGGTTTTGTAGAGATTTGCAAGACAAAAACAATTTTTCATAAAGCCCATTCAAATATACCAACTTTCCTACAAACTTTCAGCTCATTCCATCAACTCATATCTCAAACCATAGCCTTCACTAGGACCCCATCAACATGTCTTGGTCTTACAATTCTGGGTGGGGAAGCACTCCCAGACATAACATCCATTCCTATTAAACACTCGAGCAACACTGACATAACCTCTTCACATAATACCTGCTCAAACATCCTATCAATCCTTATACTTTTCCATTTTTTTTCAATCTAGTCCATCAGTACCTCACCAATGGATTTTGGTACCAAGCTCAGGCTCTCATATCAAGAAGTCCTGGAAACTACTCCTCTCCACACTCCCTTTAGAGGGTCATTTTACCCATTCTTGTGCAAAAGACCTTGGGTCCCCAGAGGGGTTAAATCAAGGGGCCCAGGCCCTTCTGTCAAATTTTAACTTGATTAACTGCCCTAACTGTTGCCCCAAGCAGTTAGTAGTCAGGTTTCTCATTGTAATTGTTGATGAAAAATTAATCAGTCAACCTAAGAAAGAAATGAAAAACTATTTGAGCCAAATTTGAGGATCATAACCCTGGAAGAGCATCTCAGAATGCTCTGAGAACTGTTTTGTTTGTTAGCAGTCAAGGCACAGTTATGTAAGTTTTAAGACAGTGGGCTGTATATTAAATGACATATTTTTATTGACAGTTTACACAATTCATATCTAAGCATCATTGTGATCCCTTGCAATATCAAGAAGGAATGTGATCTTTTAAGGAGTTGTCCTGTTGACACTGGAGAATGTTGCTGGCTATGGTTGAGCAGGTATTTCTGCCAATAGGGGAGGTTTGGTCCATGCGTAAATGCAGATACACAATGCACAGCAGTGGGGAAAGCAGAGGCCAAAGGGCACAGAAAATTTTTTATGTTTAAATTTTTCTCTTCATGCCATAAAATATGAATTTTATTTCACATAATTTTTACCTTCTTGATTTAAAAAAAATATTATCTAAATGGGATAAATAGAGAAGACTGATTTGGGGCCCTTTAATGTTGGAGGATGAATAGCGGGGGACACTTTGGCCCACCTAGCTATATATAGGTAGTGCTGTATTCAGAACCTTTGTTTTAACTCCATCATGTTTGTTTTATTCATTTCTTTTCTTTTCTTTTTTAATTTTAAATGCCCAGAGCTGGTGGTATCCTCTGTCTGGCCCAGAAGTGTGCCTTCTGGGAGTAAGTGGTCCTAGGCCAGGTGCACTGGACTATAGGAGGCATACCCTCAGGGGCCCTCATTGTTTCCTGATGTTGCAGAGAAACCGGGTGACCCTCCAGGCCAAACTACTTCCTCATTCCATTTCTTACTAATCATCTAAAGATTTAAATCACTCTGGGAGAAGTCCTGCAATTCTTCTTTTCCAATTTCTCTTATTCTACCTCTTTCAATATTTGCTTTATTTACCTTATTTCTTAATAATCCTTCAAAAATTTTCACCTGTTGGGAAGAGTCCCTTGATTCTCAGCCTGTTCCCATTCTCTTGTTAATTTAACCTAATGTTTTTTACTAGCATCTCTAAGAACCATGAAAGGAAGCTGAGACCACAAATTTGATAAGGTTTCCCAAACAGGTTTCTATTTTTAAGGGAGTTCTTAAAGCTAGCTGTTATATTTCTTTGTATCCACCTTTTAATTTCTTCTTTCCCATAGGTACCAATAAAACAGCTGTTTATAATGAGAGCTGTCTAAAACTTTACCAATATAGAAGTATTTCTAATACAAAGGATGCATTGTCTGGCCATTGCTAAGTAGGATCTTAATAGTGACTGAACCCAATAAGCCTTTCATAGCTTAATCATGGATGCAAGAGGTATCTCCAAAAGAGAGTGCAAAAAGATATAGCTCTCATAAGATGAAAAAGTTTCAGTCTCCAAAACAGCCTATGAGAGCAAAGAATTTCATCGCACAGGCAGTAAGAATGATGTCATTAACAAAGCAAAAAAGTTTGAGATGAAAAAGGCACCTTATGGGCTGAAAACCCTTATGACAAACTTCCCTGATAGCTGGCATGTCTGGACAAAGAGATACCAGTCATAAGCCCGGGTTATGCTAACTGTGCTTCTGACAAGCTGGCAAGAGTTGCTTGGAATCCTAGCCTATTCAACTGATGGTCAAATGCACACTGGTAAGTGAACTTTCTGGATTGTGGACAGCAGACAGAATATTCTCACTGATCATAAAGCCAAGCTCTCAGGACATAGAACAAGACAAATAACACAACAGAGACAAAGAAAAACTATGACCATCTCTGGAATAGAATGGATCAATAAAGCCAAGAGTACTCTACCAAATTTGTCAGAGTTGCTAATAAGCCCAAGAAATTAGCTCTAAAAGTATTTTCTCCTGATAATATAAATTTAGAAAAGCGAAAAAGGGTTCTCTTACCATTCTTGCTTCCAAAAGACACTGAAGGCAGAGATCTGGAAGACTAACATGGTAAGAATTCCTACCTTTTGTGGGTCTTATCAGATGTCCCAGGATCTTTCAGCTGCAAGCTGACTCAGAGGTAGCACAGTTCAACCCAGGAAGTTAATTCTGCCAACTACACCAACTGTGGGAGAATGACATGAGACAGATTAGCAGGAGAAAATGAAGTTTAATTATGTATATATGCGGTGAGGGTTATAACAATATAGGGCCCAAAGACAAGTTAGGCAATTGAAGCTTATATGCCATCTGAGAGAAAAAGAAGAGGGTGGGGTTTAGGACTTCAAAGGGAAGGAAAGCAATTCACAGGAAGATGAAAATGAGCAACTGTTTGGTAAATTAATGTTTGCCAGGCCATAAAGGAACAACAGGACACAGAGGAGAATTTTAATAAACAGACTTTGCTAGGTTCCTCCCTGTCAACTCCACCTATTCATTTTATACTATAGTTATTTATGATGATAACTCCCATCCTGGAATAGTCTTTCATCCAAATTCCTTTAGGCAGTTAGTTTTCATTTTACAACAGTTCTCTTTCCTCTCAGGCCTGAAAATTTGAAGGATTAGGAAGAAATATTTATAGTCATCTGTGACAAACTCCGGAGTTCTTTCTCTCATTAAAGACAATTATGATTTGTATTGTGGGAATACTACTTTCAATAGAGTAGTATATGAAACTAAATACTGACTCTATTCAAATTCAATGAAACATATCTGTATTTGATCTCTCCTGGTACTCTCTGTTAAACATACCAATTTCTGCATCCATGCCATACACTTAAATTTTAATAAATCTTTCTTTCCTTTTTAAAATAACACTCTAATGTGTGGCTTTGCTGATAATTATTTCAAAGTGTATTAACAGTAAAAAAAAATTAAATGACATTGAATATTTAATAAAGGAAATATATTCCAGTTTGTAATTATTACTTAAAGAAATATTATTTTTCATTAAGATAATAATATGTGTATGGTGTGATGGGGAGAATTTTTTTTTTTTGTACAGTAGTTTGTACATGAGATTATGGATAGCTGTCAAGTTTTGTTCCAAATTTTTTATTTCATTGTGTCCTCTTCATTAGGGTCAGCAATGGTGATTTTGTGGATATTGGCATAACTTGCAAAAACAAGTTCTAGCACAAGGAATTTCCCCTTTGACCTTAAGCTTCTCCTCTCTCTCCTGCTGTGATATGCAGGTCTTGCTCTGAAAAGTTCAAAATCGCATTTTGGTTTCAATTTGAAAATATATTCATCGAAAGTATAACAGTTCATAAAGCAGGCATCTCACTAAAAGAGATAAATTAATTTCCTATGGCAGGTAGTTGAAGGGAGGTAGTTTTTCCTCATCCCCAAAATGCCACAACACCAATCTTTGGTTAAATTTCTTCTTAATATTATAATGTTTGTTTTCTTTTGTGTTTTCTTTTTATTTATTTTATAATCCTCTCGTCTTTTATTTCTCTTTTGTAGACTGGGTTTTATTTCTTCAAAAGCCCTATGTATTAATCACCATAGCAACAAAATTTTGAAAATGTCTTGCTTTTTTTTATATTTCAACAATTAGAAATAAGAGAAAAACCAAAAGATAATTATAAGTAGACCTTCAAAATAAGAACAACACTACAAAAATTCTCTCAAATATAACCTTGCTTTTCACTTTCTGGTCAGTCTTTGCTGACTGTATTTTAACGTCCCTATGGCTAAACATGCCCATTCACCTCTAAAGGTCATACATACACCTATATGAGGTAAATGAAATCTCATGATGTTAACTACTATGACATGACATAAAAACTTCATGATATTAAGAGATCAGAACATAACTCTTGAGGTGATGGCCGTGCTTGATGAGTTTGCTAGAATTGTTCTAGAAAGGTAATTTTTCCCATCAGAAGTAATAAACTCAAATCATTGGTCAAAACACAGTGATTTTTGTAGAAGATAAAAAACATTATGGAGAACTGTACAGATAATGAATTTATAACTTTTTTTAAATTAAAAAGCATCTTGAATAAATACACACATATTATATATCAGGTAAGTTGAGTCAAACTTATTCATAGATTCTATCTTTTCAAAATTTATGTTTAGTTTTTATTTTGTTTTCTAATATTTACTGGATTTATGTTTGTACCTGATGGGTATGGAAGAGGGGTTGCTGATTCAACTAGTTAATTTTTACTGGAGTTCTAAAAGAAATAATAATAATAAAATAATTGTTTTCCTATATTGTCAAAAAATCTTTCACTTATTTAATTGTACACCTATATTAATACAAATAAGTTGCACAACAATGAAAACTTGAAAATGGGATCTATAGGGATCTTTCCCTTTACTCTCTCAATTTTCCATCAGATAGAAGTGAACATAATAAATGTGTATGCTGAATAATCAAAAGCCTGAAATTTTGATTGATGATGGAAGCCACAGCAAATCACAATGCAATTGGAAAATACATATTTATATGTGTGTTTATATATGTATATGTACATAAATATATTTTTGTTTGTTTATGAAACATCTACACATCTTCAATCACTCCATTTCACTTAATCTTTAGGCAATCCTGTTTGCACTGTTATATTTTTCTCATGTCATCATTATCAAAATCATGTTCTCACCTCTGTAAAAGTTTCATTATCAATATTTTCTTCTTAGATATTTCTCTTTTCTACATCACTCTATATTTCCATACTATTTCAACATACATTATAAGAAATTGATTTATCACAACGAAAAATCCAGATGATAACAAAGCATTTCACATGTGTAATATATAGATTATGCATTATACATGTTCTTGCTCATATGTCATACTTCCTAGTATGGTTTAGATCCCAAGCCACTGTTTTGGAATTTCACAAGTATGGACAGTAAAGATGCTGAGAAGATTCAGGAACTGTTTAAAACCTCTGAAATTTTCCCGAGGAACTCTGATAACTAAGCATATGCTGTGTATTTACCAGGGCTGAGGGATACCCCAGCTGTGAGCAAATATAAAACTTAGGATTTGAGTTTCAATAACAGTTCCTTTGATTTTACAAGTACAAAAATACACATCATCTCCAAAGAAAACCACCACATATGGTCTTCATTTAATTTGTGCATCAGAACATCCAAGGTCAACATATCAACATCAGCAATTATTGGACTTCATTAAAAGGTGTACCTTCAGAAGCAGTACAAATTTAAAAAAGAGAATGTTCTGACTCCACCCCATAAGGGATGAAACAAAACCTGGTTTAATGTTCCTTTTTAATTAAACATGCTCCATTTGATTTCCTGGTATCAAATAAGAAGAACATTTGGTTTAATGCTAAAGATATGTGAAATTAATTGGCATATAAGTACTTTCACCTTATACTTAGGGAATAAAGTTGAATTCAAATCCAATCCTTTATTCTGGCTTTTGATATTCTTAATAATATAGCTTTATCTTTTCTTTCCCACATTCTCTGTCATTGTCCTATATTAAAATTTCAATCTAGTTAGGCAGAATTCTACATGGTCATTCTAAACTGGGGATTGGCACACTATGGTCCACTGGCCAAATCTGATCTATTGACTATTTATGTACAGTCCTCCAGCAAAGAGTATTTTTTTTTCACATTTTTTATATGGTTGAGAGAAGAAAAGAAGGAAAATATCTGACAGAGGCTATATGTAGCCTATAAATCTAAGAGATTTTTTTTTCTGGCTCTTTACCTAACAGGCATGTCTCTATACCTTCTTTATTGTTCTTTCTAGAAATTTGTGGTTCTCTCCACTATTTGCCAAGCTCTAATCCCAGTCATCATTCAAGACCAAGTGCCATTCTTCACTTTCAAGAATGAAAAGAGTGTAAGTGTATACGTTTGACTCCTGTTGCACTAGTTGCTAGCACTACAAAGAAGTACTTCAGTATTATGTCCACCCTTTCACATATATTAGCCTTGATTCTCCAAACAAACTGTAAAGTCCTAATGGGCTAGGAATGTGCCTTCAGCCAAGCAGCAAGAATTTCTTGATTACTAACTGGTGAGTACCCCTGCCTTTTAAAACTGTCTTTGCATCCATACATAAGCTTATTTTATGTATATTGAAACTTTATCTTGTCTATCTTAGAACTAAAAACATCCTCCTTTCTAGTCTAGAGACACCTCAAAATGTTAAACATATCTCAAGAAAATGTTAAATCCATCATCTTTCCTTTACTCGAGGAAGGCATTAAGCATAATATAATGTTTATGCAGAAGATACCAATTCAAGGTTTTAATTCAGTGGATAGTTATTTTCCATTCTCTAGAAGAAGGATATGGAACTGATAATAGAAAAAAAAATCCCATTTAATTCCCAATAATTTATATTGCACTGGGCTCTTTTTAAAATTTTTCAAATCATATCTTCATTATAATATTGTATGGAGGCAGTCCACCAAGTCTGAATCAAGAAGAAACTGACCACTTGAACAAACATTAGAAATGAAATCGAATTAGCAATAAAAAACCTTCATACAATAAAAGTCCAGGACCAGACAGCTTCACCAGGGAATTCTACCAAGCATACAAAGAAGAACTCACACCAGTCCATCTCAAACTCTTCCAGAAGATTGAAAAGGAGGGAATACTCCCAAACTCATTCTATGAAGCCACCATCACCCTGATACCAAAACCAGGCAAAGACACTACCGAAAAAGAGAATTATAGGCCAATTATCACTGATGAACATAGATGTAAAAGTCCTCACCAAAATATTAGCAAATAGAATCCAACAGCACATAAAAAACATTATACATCATGACCAAGTAGGGTTCATCGCAGGGACATGAGGGTGGTTCAACATACGCAAATCAATCAATGTAATACATCACATCAACAAGAGAAAGGACAAAAACCACATGATCAACTCAATAGATGCAGAAAAAGCATTTGATAAAACTCAACACCCATTTATGATAAAAACTCTCCCCAAAGTGGATATAGAGGGAACATATCTCAACATAATAAAAGCTATATATGACAAACCTATAGCCAGCATAGTACTCAATGGTGAGAAACTCAAAAGCTTCCCTCTAAAATCTGGGACAAGACAAGGATGCCCACTGTCACCACTCCTATTCAACACAGTCTTAGAAGTCTTAGCCACAGCAATCAGGCAAGAGGGAGGAATAAAAGGGATCCAAATTGGAAAAGAAGAGGTAAAAGTGTCACTATATGTTGACGACATGTTACTATACACAGAAAACCCTAAAAGGTCCACACAAAAATTACTAGAGCTGATCAAAGAATTCAGCAAGGTAGCAGGTTACGAGATTAATGTTCAAAAATCAGTTGCATTTCTTTACACTAATGATAAATCAACAGAAAAAGAAAGTAAAGAAACAATCCCCTTTAAAATAGCACCCAAAGTAATAAAATACCTAGGAATACATCTAACCAAGGAGGTGAAAGAATTATACACAGAAAACTATAAACCGCTGATGAAGGAAATTAAAGAAGACTTTAAAAAATGGAAAGCTATCCCATGCTCTTGGATTGGAAGAATCAATATTGTTAAAATGGTCACACTGCCCAAGGCAATCTACAGATTTAATGCAATCCCTATCTAATTACTCAGGACATATTTCACAGAAGTAGAACAAATCATAATAAAACTTATTTGGAACCATCAAAGACCTAGAATTGCCAAAGCATTACTGAAGAGAAAGAAAGAGGCTGGAGGAATAACTCTCCCAGACTTCAGACAATACTATAGAGCTACAGTAATCAAAACAGCATGGTATTGGTACAAAAACAGACATATGGACCAATGGAACAGGATAGAGAGCCCAGAAATAGTCAACTAATCTTCAACAAAGGAGGCAAGAATATACAATGGAATAAAGACAGTCTCTTCAGCAAATGGCGTTGGGAAACTGGACAGCAGCATGTAAAGCAATGAAGCTAGAACACTCCCTTACACCATACACAAAAATAAACTCAAAATGGATCAAAGACTTAAACATAAGGCAAGATACAATAAACCTCCTAGAAAAAAATATAAGCAAAACATTATCTAACATACATCTCAAAAATGTTCTCCTAGAACAGTCTACTGAAGCAATAGAAATAAAAGTAAGAATAAACTAATGGGCCCCAATGAAACTTACAAGTTTCTGCACAGCAAAAGAAACCATAAGTAAAACAAAAAGACAACCTACGGAATGTAGACAATTTTTGCAAATGAAATCGACAAAGGCCTGATCTCTAGAATATATAAGCAGCTCATATGACTTAATAAGAAAGAAAGAAACAACCCAATCCAAAAATGGGTAAAAGACATAAACCAAGCAATTATCCAAGGAAGACATACAAATGATCAATAGGCACATGAAAAAATGCTCAGTCTCACTAATTATCAGAGAAATGCAGATCAAAACTACAATGACCTATCACCTCATGCCAGTCAGAATGGCCATCATTCAAAAATCCACAAATGACAAATGCTGGAGAGGCTGTGGAGAAAAGGGAAGTCTCCTACACTGCTAGTGGGAATGCAGTTTGGTGCAGCCACTGTGGAAAACAGTATGGAGATTCCTCAAAAGACTAGAAATAGACTTACCATGTGACCTAGGAATCCTGCTCCTGGGCATATATCCAGAAGGAACCCTACTTCAAAATGACACCTGCACCCCAATGTTCATAGCAGCACTATTTACAATAGCCAAGACATGGAAACAGCCTAAATGTCCATCAACGGATGACTGGATAAAGAAGAGGTGGTATATTTATACAATGGAATACTATTCAGCCATAAAAACCGACAACATAATGCCATTTGCAGCAACATGGATGTTGTTCGAGAATGTCATTCTAAGTGAAGTAAGCCAGAAAGAGAAAGAAAAATACCATATGAGACCGCTCATATGTGGAATCTAAAAAGCAAAACAAAACAAAACAAAAAAAACAAACAAAGCGTAAATACAAAACAGAAATAGACTCATAAACATAGAATACAAACTTGTGGTTGCCAAGGAGGCGGAGGGTGGGAAGGGATAGATGGAATTTCAAAATTGTAGAATAGATAAACAAGATTATACTGTACAGCACAGGGAAATATACATAAGATCTTATGGTAGCTCACAGAGAAAAAAATGTGACAATGAATATATATATGTTCATGTATAACTGAAAAATTGTGCTTTACACTGGAATTTGACACAACATTGTAAAATGATTATAAATCAATAAAAAATGTTAAAAAATATTGTATGGAGGGTGATATTAAGATCAGATTACACTCCTTATTTGCATTTCATCATGTCAAGAGATATGTGAAGAAAGCTAAAAGCCTGGAAACACCTTTTTTTTACATTTAAATATTTGATATTCATAGTTGAAAGGCAACATAGCATAGTTATTAAAAATAGGGATTTTGAAGCTAAACAGCTTGGCTCCAAATCCTGGCTCTTTTACTTAGTGGTAATGTAAGCTATGGAGATTACTTAACTTGTCCATGTATCAGTTTCCTTTTTGTACATTGAGGATAATAATAAAACCTATATCACAAGATGGTTATGAGAATTAAATAAATTAATATATGTATAATCCTTAAAATAGTGTCTGTCACATATTAAATGTATAAAGGATAATCAATAATAAAATATAAATACATAATAAAAAAATTTAACTAGTGCTTTTTTGGGGGAAGCATAAGTGGTATGTTTTTAAAATCCAAATAATTAATTCACCCATTTGGCATAGCAACAGATTAACAAAATGATACTATTATAAGTTGTTTCAGTTTTTCGTTTGTTTGTTTTAAGCATGTAAGGTCAACATTTTCCTGAACATTACTCTTTCCAGCTGAATTATTTTGACCTTTATGGAACTTGAGTGATGGGGTGAAAAGGAGACTGGAAGTGATGATGTAGATGCTTATTAATTTTATAGGATAGATCATTTATGATCTAGAGTGTTCTCAATAGGCCCTATCCCCTTACTGAGCATAAACTACAGCTGACCCTTGAACACCATGGGCTTGAACTATACGGGTCCAATTACACATGGATTTTTTTTCAATAGTAAATACCGTACTACAGGATCCAAGGGTGATTTCATCTAAGAATGTGGAACCAAGGATGCAGAGGGCTGACTATAAGTTATACATGGACTTTCAACTGAGAAGAGGGTTAGCCTTCCAAAGTCCATGTTATTTAAGGGTCAACTACAGTTGCACACATTTTAGCAAACCAACTTATCTTCCTTGAGTTGTTTTCTCATCTGGCTATTAAGAACATGAACTGCCTAGTGTGGGGGAAAAAAAATCAGCCCTGACTTACAAACCAAATCTGAGTTGTAAGTTCTAATTATACAATAAAATCTCTTTGTTTTTATAGACATGTCACTTGAACAAGGCCACTATCTGTTCAACTGTGAAATAAGGCTCTTGTAAGACTGTATTATAAGACTGCATGGTGGGAATTGAGAAGACTTGGTTGAAAAATATCCATGGTGAAATTTATAGAGCTAGGCCAGGCACTGGAAGTAAGGAAAGTGAGTATAACTGCTGTCTTTTTTTCTTACAGAATCAGAGGGAATTTAAGAACATTTTTCTCATAGTTAGGCAATATGTACTATGTAAGAAAGATAGTGAAAGCAAAGTTACACAGTAACCAGAAAGACCACCACCAGGAAAAATAAAATTGGAGGTTATTTGAAAAGGACTTCATTGAAATGAAAATTGCTGGTCACTTCCAAGGCATAGAACATAAAAAGGAAGATGAAAAGCTAAACACAGACGTGGAACTCAAGGTTATGTTCGCTTTCCCGGATAAAGGAATACAAGTATCAGTGAATCACAAGAAGGAAAACAATCTCTTTCAGACAGGTAGTTCAGCAACTCATATAGATTTATCCTATCTGTTGATATAAAGTCAAGATTATTCACTCCTTTGTTAATTTATTCATGCATACATTCATATAACAAAAAAACTGACCCATGATGTATTTCATTTCGTTTGTTGTTCTCAGATTGTTCATTTTTTTGTAGACCATTTTTGGTTTTGGAAGCACTATACATCTCTCAAATCTCTACCAATGACACAATTTACTTTTAATATCTCCATCTGCTTGGAGAATTAGATCAGTTTCCTCTGAAATCATTTGTTTGGTTACCCTTATCTTGGTTCTCTTTATCCTCCTGCTTTCTTCACAGATAAATGAAGTACTCTATTATAATAGGTAGTCTTCATGATTTCATCTGCATCTGTCAAAATCTTTGAATAATAGCCTCAAGAATGATTCCATGAAAAGAAGTCAAGAGTTATCAACTAGCTGAAGTTTTATAGATAGGTAAGTTGGATGAATCAATACTTGCAAAATTAAAGAGAAAATACGTTACTCTGAAAATAAAGTAGTTTAAAATATTTTCCTACTTGAAAGGACTGCCTTTTTAGTTTTTCTTTACCGCCTTTGAGACTTGCTTCACATTTTGCTCTGCTTCCCACTCATGACCCAGCAGGACAGGTACTTATTTTCCTTAGTGAATTGTTTTTTGCAATTAGCTTGAGAACACAGATCACTGTTGATGCTGGATCTCCTTGGAGAAAGAAAGGGGAACTGTTGACTGATTTTAAAACTTCTTAGGGATGATCTAGGAATTGCTACAATTAACACCAGTTCCTTAGCATGTAGCTTTGTCTCTTCCTTCAACTTAAATCTTACAGAATCTTCTTTCTATAGTTTAAGTTTCTCAAATCTTATGGTAGCTGGAATAGAACATGAGTGGGATAACTTGTTGGCAGATAAATGTATAAGTTAATTTCTGGAATTTCTTGAGTTACATGTGATTTTTGATATACAGATGTTTCTGTCCAGAAGGCAGTTGAAGATGTGATAAACTCTAATGCAGTGATTTGGAGAAAGATGAGTTTTATCAAAAAGAAAAAAATACAAAGATCCTATCTAGGAAAGGGAATCAGGTGTGGCTTCTGTGAGCCATTTTAAGTTCTTCAACATTGTGATTATTAGCTAGGACTCTATAGGATGCTTCTGGGACTTCCTGTATACACACACACACACACACACATATATAGTTAGCACTAAAAGAGGTAGCAGAACACTTATTGAGATAAAAGTCAAAAAGTGATTTCCTTGACTTCAAACATCTTAAAATAATTTTGCCTGTTGGAACTTTATGTGAATGATAACAAACATTTTGCAATCTATTGCTTCTTTCACTCAATAATATACTTGTAAAATTCATCCATGTGGTGTAGGTAGTTTTAATTTATTCATTTCAGTATTATACAGTGTATGAATACAAAAATCTATTCTTTTGTTTGTACGTTTGTGTAATTTCCAGTTTTCAGTTAATATGAATAGCACTGGTATGAAAATTCTTATATATGTTGTGTGGTAAACATTTGTACACATTTCTTCTGGATATTAACCTAAACATGAAATTGCTAAGTCATAGAGTAAGCATATATTCAGCTTAGTTGATATTCCAAAGAGTTTTCCAACGTGGATATAATTTGCTAACATCAGCAAGGTATAAGATATCCAATTGCTTTGCATCGTCACCAAACCAGAGCACCACTTCGTCAGTGATGATCATCCCCATCATGCAGGCAGGACACTTCTGAATGCTCTGCCCAATGTCTTGTGCATTACGAGGTTGCATGGGCAGGAACAGGCACTATCCTGGGGCTCTTGAAAGTTTCAAATACAGGTCTCCCTAACCTTTTTTGGATGGTTCTTTTCCTCAATTCAGGAAGTTCCCCTGTAATGTATGCACTAGTATGCTGCTGAATCCTCCACAAGGATCCTTGGCAGAGCTCCAGACTTTCTTCTGTAAGCAGTTCTCTCTTCTCTGGTTCTCTGCCCTGTGAAGTCTAGCCATCTAGCTGTCTGGACATCCCTGGACACTTAGCTCTTTGACATCTATTGAGGGGGGTTGGTCAGGATCTACCTTGGTTCCTTCTTCTTTCCCCACAGTGTGGAAATGTCTTCATCCTATGGATAGAGATAATATGCCTGGTGGCACTCACCTGAGCCCGCGTTCCCCTTTTGAAACCAATGTCCAATGTTGTGAGCTGGACCAGTACTTGCAGTACTTATTATGATTGCAAACATTGTCAGCAATAACCACCTTGTCTTGAAAGAGACAAGGTTTATTACTCATAAGTCCTAGAGGTTTCAACGGCATGACTGGGGCCATGTAGCAAGGTTCACTTTGTCTTTCTCTCTCTCTAGCTCTCTCTCTTTCCTGCCCAGAAACCTGGGACTAATCTACTTAACGAGCATTGCTACAGCTACTATGGTTAGTTCATCACATCACTGTTTCTTTTACTTCCTCAGTTTAATTTAAATTAATCATATATTTCTGTGCTTTTCCTTTAATAAATTATTACTTTTCTTACTTTCAGTGATTAATTTAAAATATGACTTGAATTATTACTATATAACTTATTGCTATATAATAATTTCACTTTACCACCCCTTAATATTGTCAGAACTTTAGAGCCTTTAAACATATTTCTCTTTCTGTTTTATGATGTCTGTTTGCATACATTTTAAAGGACAAGATATTAAAATAATTATTTTAGATACTCAATATTCATTTATATTTACTCACTATTTACCTTTCCCATTGTTGAGGGGCATCTTTTATTTTTTTGGGGGGAGGGGGAAAGATATATTTTTGGGAGAAGCATATAATTCTAGATTGGTGCCTATTAACCTAAATAATTTCTGTAATTTATTCATGTTTTCTAGTTGTTCTCAGACATAATGTTGGTTGGTCTGCCCCAAGATTCCCCATCCTACTTATGACTGGAAATTTGAGAGCATGATTTTATCTTTCATTCATACATTCAGTGGAAGAAAATAGGAATCTTCCTTTTGCAATCTAATTTATCATCATTGTTTTCATAATTCTTTTTCTCTGAAATCAAAATTATTACTCTTGTTTTCTGGACATCTTGCTTTATTCTATTATTAAATTGGATTTTTAAAAATTATAACTTCTACCTGGTTACTTCTCTACATATGAATTATACTGATTTTACAGTTCTTATTTTGTATTTGGCAAACCTTCTAAAGTACTTTATTAAGTTTATGACTTTCTTAATTTATTCCCTTTGGCTTTTTACTTTTACAGTAATATTTATAGTTTAATCTGTGAAGTAATAATATCTTTATACTTATGACATATATTCTATCTTTTTGTTTATTCAAATATTCTTTAAATCATATGATATTCTCATTAAAATTATTTCTAAATACTTCAAAACTGTTTTCCTGAGGCAACTTTAAATGTTCATATTTTTTTTTATCTTGTTATTGGTAAATTAGAAAGTGTTTACATTTTTTATTTATAAATTCATCAATTTTATTCATTTTTTGCTGATTGTCTTGGGTTTTATGGGTAAATAATTATATCTTTGATACATTTAATAATTCACATTTATTAATTTGGTATAACATGATTAAGCATACAAATATTCATATATCTTTATATTATTGCTGTTGATACAACATTTCATTTCAGAGATTCAAATATACAAGAATGAGAACTTTCTGCTTTTGAATTTTTGGAAACTCAACTCAATTTCTATTCTGAGTCCTCATCTTTCCCAGATATCAAAAATTAATCCGAATCAGCATTGGGCTCCATCAATATGGGTGCCTTCAACACTTCTCCAAGATAACTTATATAATGTCAAGACTTTATTAAGATGTAGAGTGAGAAACACTGGCTTTTTCATTCTTGCTAGGTGTTTTTCTACATTGACATCACTTAGAAAGCCACTGACCATTTGAGTTTGTGTCACTGTACCATGCATATTGCTACTGAATCATCTTGGTTCTCTGTAGCAATTTCTATAGATCTAGGAGGCATTTTGGTTCTTAAGGCATATTGGGCATACTGAAATCATCAGTCGTTACACAGCACTGAGAGTTAGAAAATTCAGTGAACTTGAGGGCCTTTTATATTAGAGAACTGTTTCTTCCATTGAATGTTGATACAGCTACCAGTCCAGCCCAGAAAGTGCTGCAGAGATGTTCCTCGCTCTTAAATCCCAGAAAATCATGACAGTTCTACCACTTCTCTCATTAGCATGTTCTATATCTCAGGGACCCCAGTTTCTCCTCTCCAGAATAAGAAACCTCTACATATTCTTGAGTTAGAGAAGCTCTGGCTCATTAGAATTTTTTTTTTTAATAATTTATTGCCTATGTCCTAAAAACCTTTCTGGTACACTAAGGGCTTTGGCTTTTGAAAGACAGATTAAATAACTGACTTTTCTATCCACCTGTTTTCCATTAGTCTTTTCTCTGAATAGTAGACATGCCAAACAGAAATTAGAAACTCAGAAGAAAAAATCCTCAAAACTGAAGCATCAATTGATATAAGACATCATGCTCTCTTATTCATTACACATCTGTGTTTTGCCTTAGTTTATAATTGTTTCCATTTTATTTTTCATATATGATACATATGAGTGTATATATATTAGGTGTTCTTTTAATTTTTTATTTAATTTTATTTTTTAATTGAGTTATAGTCAGTTTACAATGTTGTGTCAATTTCTAGTGCACAGCACAATTTTTCAGTCATACATGAATATACATATATTCTTTTTCATATTCTTTTTCACTGTGAGCTACTACAAGATCTTGTATATATATCTCTGTGCTACGTGTACTTTTTAAAGGCATCATAGAACAATCAGCATTGTCATCATCGTCTCTATTAAGTATTGAGCACTTACTTTGCTCCAGAATTTTTAGTACTATGCAAATATAAAACTATACAATCTGAAAATGATTAATAGTGGTAAAATTTTACGTATTTATGTGTATGTTAATAATGTACTAATGCCTTTATGTTTATGATTTTCATGTTTATGTAATTTTGCTGTTGCTTTATTTTCTGTTTTATTCTGCTTGGTTTTCTATTTTCTTCTGCACGGTCATCGGTTTGCTTTCTTTACTATTGGATACATTTGAGAAGTATACCTTCTGCTTTTAATTCACTCTCTCTGTATTTGAAAACTCTGCTTTTACTTATATTTCTTTAATTATTGTATTCTAATTCCTCCCTGCATAGGAACGAATTTAGGTTAATTTGATTTTAGTTAATCATTACACTGCTCAATTAGTTTTTGTTCATGTAAGTTCTTTGGGTCATCATTTCACAGCATTTTTACTGTATACTGTTTTTTGGAATTAAATTAAATTTATCCTTTTATGTATAATTTCTTTTAGATTTTTCTTGATTTATGCCATTTCACTGTTTAGTGAAGGTATTATTATTTTTTGGTCACACTATTTCATTCTTGAGTTTATAATTTAGTCTAAGGGTGAGATGGAGTACTACTTTAAATAATGTTTTATTTTACAAAAAATAATTTTTTAACATTTCCAAAGGGCGAGTTATTTTTACATTTTGAGTTATAAACTTTTAAAATATTGTTGACAATGCTCTGCTGTCTAAGTAATTACTACTATAGGTGGGATACCTTTTGTATTTATTATCTCTTTCATAATTTTTATTTTTATTTTCTTCTCTCCACTATGAGCAAAATTTTTAATCTTACATGCTGTTACTAAGAATTTTCTTAACTTTAGCATGGCCATATTGCTTATGAAATTTGAGTTTTCTTATAATGCCTTTTTATTTCCCTGAGTTTTCTTCATATCTTCTTTTTTAATCTCTGAAGAAAATTATCTCAATTATCAGTCTCTTTGAGAGTCATTCATTCATTCATTCTAGTATTTCTCCTTATGGGTATCTGATCTTATTTTAAGTTAAGTCATCAGTGTCTTTTTGCATTATTTATATCATCTATAAGGGCACCAGCCCACCTGCCAAGACTTCGGCCAGTTTACTGATGTCACAAGGATCATCTCCCTCCTGGTGGGGTTCTCCACTGGCCAAATGCAATACTTGAATCTCCTCAAGAAGGACACCAGCACAGCACTCAATGATTAATGGCTAATTGACAAGACCAAGGTGATATAGACATCAGGAAAGCACCTATGCACCTGAGCCAGCCCCAGTACCTGCTGACGCAGGGCCAGGGCTTCCCTGTTTACACTGCCAAGAGCAAGGGTCCCGTGACCCACTGCACAAGTCGGCTTTCTCAGCGCACTGCTTGCGCCTAGCCTGTGTCAGCCAAAGCGGCTGCAGGCTTGTCCCCACTTACACTCCACTCCCGCTGGGCTCATAAAGAGTTACCTGAGGGACCTGCTCTGCTTGTTCTGGAACCTTGACTGCCGCTATGTGCTGACGGATGGCAAAGATTACCTGGTCACCGTGTGGTCCTTCACTGAAGGCCGAGTAGTGCCTTACGCCACAGTCACAGGTCCTGGGTCAAAGCTGTGGCCTTGGACCTCTGCTTCACAGCGGCTGAGTGGTCGGCGGCAGCCAGCAGTGAGCAAGTGGAGAAGAGAGGGAGAAGCGCCCTGAAGCTGCTGACAAGAGGCCGACCGCCTTCTCCCCTCAGCCAAGCCGGGTTCTGTCAGCGCCTGGCGGCAGGGCACGCAGGCCTCTGCGCATGCGCCTTATTCTCTCCGACGCGCGCACCTGCGCGCTCATAGCCCTGGAGCAGCGGCACCTGTGGGGTGACTCCCGCCCTGGCCCACAGCGAGTTCTGCTCCTAGTCCTGCTCCAACAGCCCAGCACCCCGTGGATAGCACAGACATAGAGGCCGAGGTGCAGTTCTTATTCACCCTCTGCTGGAGCCACACCAGTCAGGGCGGCTTTGGGAGCAGGGACAGTGAGGACAAGCCGAGAGGCCGGGTCCTCTGAGGCCCAGTGGCCCCAGCCCAAGCGCTGCGCACAGCGCTGCACCAGTGTATCCCTGAGGTGCTGGTGCTAGAACCCCTGGCGGGCAGTAAGATGGCCCAGGGGCAGCCCCAGTTCTCCTGGAGGACTGCATGGCCACAGCCCGCTGGGAGGCCCTCATCTGCAGCTAGGCCAGCCGAGCAAGGCCTCCACAGATGAGACCAGGCCTCGGCAGGAGAAGGAAGTTGGCCAGGTCACCCAGCAAGTCTGTGGTAGGGGACGTCTCCCAACCAGGTAAGTCCTCAAGGCATTGTGATGTGAAGGCATGAATGTCGGGGACCCTCACCCCTTGCCTAATCCTCCCCACTGACCTCACTGATTAACTCATTAACGAGATTAACCATGGTCCATGAACTGCTAGGGTCTCCACTCTGCACAGATTTGGAGAGTGGGCAGAAGATTCCCATACTGGCTCCCACAGAGACAAGGGGATATGCAGCAACAATGGGGCCTCATCTTGTCCCCACTCACAGGCACAACCATTGACCCTTTCCTATGCCTGTGCCAGAGTTAGCGTCTTCTCTGTCCCCAGCATATGACTGGTCATTCCCCAGCTCTCTGCAGTGTGCACCTCTCTGTCCACTGGGCAGAGCAGGGATGGGGTACACCTTTGCTACTACTGTCTCTGCTTTCAGAGTGTTAAATTATAGAAGCCTCTTGAGTCCTCTCTGTTCCCCAGGACCTTTGTTTATATTAAAGCTCCCTGTTTTTTGAAATTATATTCTTGAAATGAATTTCCTCTGACTCTTCAAGATGATGTGCCTTTCCTTATGCTTTGGTTTCTCATATATGCTTATTTTTTAGGCACTTGCCAACATAAGTGATTGATGTAGTTTAAAAGAGCTCACATTCTGTTTGGTTGCTGGTAGTATCTACTTTGCAGCCAAAGAAAAGCTTGATGTGAACAGGTCATGTCATATGATGTTTAGGAGACATTCACATACACTAGTTCCATTGGACTGAGGGCAAATCTTCTAATACCCTCCTCACGGTTCTCTATACCAACGAACTATGTGGGGGAAAAAAAGACAAGCTGTGGTATTCTAGGACTCTTCTTATAATTCTTTTCTCTCTAGTGTACAAATACTACTTATAGAAAACACATAATTACATTCATCCTAAATTGTATCCTTATCTATAATTCCTGACATGCAACAGATTGCCATTCCTTTCAAAGTATCTCTGCACCTCTCATTCCTACCATATGTAAATCCTGCATCAATTTTCCCCTCAATAAATACAGTCCCCAACACCCAACCCTGCCAGCTATTCTTTTTACCTCAGCGTATGCTCTTCTCCAAATTATTCTCTACATCAAGGACAGGATATATTTACCTAAAATATAAATTCATGTATGCCATTTATTTACTGAATATCTTCATAGGCCCACCTAGTGACCTAGTATAGTAATAAAAATGGCACAGGAAATGAAAAGTGACTAGTCTCATCTCTTCCTCCCAAGTAATTGATACGTACCTATTTACAAATAAGGTTTACTTATCTCTTAGATATTTACACTATTTACACTACAGTGATAGTGCCAAAAAGTGGATGGCTTGGAGTATTAAGTCCATAATCTCTATTAATCCTTCCATTACAATCCCCCCAAATATACAATCTAGTTAAATACAGAGTAATTGCTTTGCTTGTGTAGGTTCAAAACAAATCTTACAATTCCCTCCTTCAAACCAGATTGACACCCTGAGATAACTCACAACCTGAGATCGTTAAAATCTCACCAAAATGGGAGCTCTTAGCTAATACCAAGATTTACTAATAATTTCAACATTTCGGAGATAACAGTAAATGTGAGACATAGGTGAAGAAGCATGGAGTAGTGCAGGACTCTGCACAGCTTCCCAGGTTGTTTCTTGCTGTATTAGGATGTACTCTGGTTTGATTTTAACATCTTTCATCCCTAAATGATGCATGTAGGTCACACAAAAGTGAGGTAATTTGTTTATGAAACATCTACATGTTATACCTTGATAATTACATGGTTTGTATTACATTTTCAAGGGTCCCAAAATACCATGTTTATTTTCCACAAACTTCTGAACAGACTAAGTACATCTTGCAGTGCATCTCAAATATAAGGATTCTTTTACTACCAAATACCAGATATGTGTGTTTACCAGAAGGACTCTCATTAGCATGTTTGTAAGGGGATTGGACCAGGTCATCATTCTTTTTCCTTTTCTGCAGCATCCCCACAGGTAAAGAGAGACAGTGTAGTCCAGTTTCCAACATTTCCTTTTCCACACAACAATCTTCTAATATACAGAAATTTAATATCATCTGTGGTTGATTATCACTATTTACATACCCATCCCATGCCCATTAATTATGGTATACACAAAATTCTATAGCATATCATTGTGTATGGATCCTGTATAGATGTACAACTGAATGATCATTAGGATAATAAATTTTACCTAACTGAAGTAAGAGAGGATGAATATAGATCATGATGTTTCTGATTTTTCTAGAGGTATCTGCTCATATTTCAGGACTACTTTGGGATTGATTCAGCATAGAGTAAAAGTGATAATAAAAATTATTAATTGCATGGATCATTTGATTTTATTCATATATTTTAGTGGGGAAACAACTAAATTAGAGAGCACAGTTGCTTTTAAAATGGTATATTTATAGGAAAAATCTACATTTTAATATCAAGTCATATTTTCTTTGTCATGATACCTAGCTGCCCTCTGTTTTAAGGCTTGTTTCTATTTATTCTATGAATTGGACAGGAATAACCTTTCTATACTAACAGTAATATCTATGTAGATCTTATTCTTTTCCATCTGTTTTATCTTTGATCAAAACAAAAACTCATGATATTTGAATTCGAACATTTTGAGTGAGAGACCTTACTGTTTCACGAAGCCTCATGCTCCAGTAAAACATTATTGTGAAAAAGGAAAGTTTCATTGATTTGACAGCTTCCTTGTTAATATAAAATTATTTGAAATTTCTTTTTCTTAAAAAAACCTTCAAATTACTGCTTTGTATTTACTACCACATTTTAGAATAATACATTTGCAAAGAACTTGTGATGCTTGCTGAAAAAAGAATATCCTGTGTTGTTTATTATTTATCCCCATGTTACATAATTACTCTATAAACTACTATTTGTTCCTATTGTTACATCTTGGTTCACAACTTTTCATTGAATTATTTTACATAGGTACTGATTGATTGATCTATCTATGTATCTATCAATCAATCTATATAATGAATATTATATGCTACATATATGTATACATATCAAAATGGCATATCTATTGAATAAAAATACATGTGTTTGGCACAGTGAAACATTTCCAATATGACAGAACTTACAAACAAAACCATTTTATTGAGTAGGAATAGTCAATGAATAATTCTGTCAAATTGAATAGAATTTTCTTTAGCAAGTGTTCATAGAAAAACTTTGTTTTCAGTTAGAGAAATTATTCTGTATCCATAGTTGTGTAACATTTTTAACTTTTGGTTCACATTAATTCTGTGTAAATATTGTTCTTATTTTAAAAATGAAGGACTTTGATTAGTTTAGCATGAAACTTGTGCTCGTTTTGATTCACAATTACTAGTTTAGTTTATTTTTCTGGTCACAATTTGATAGATAGTCTATGGGTCTGTTTATGAAGGCCCAAACAAACAACCTCTGGAAAACAACTAAAAAGATTTGTTTTGGTGCCTTACATATAAGTACTACAGCTCATCAAACTTGTTGAGATCCCAGTCTCCTTAATATTATAAATTCATTAGACTAACTAGGTAAATAACTAATGAAGAGCTCTTTGGTTAGGTGCCATTAACAGACATGAAGGTTGGGAGAGAAAGAGAGACAGAGTTAAGGGAAGGGTGGGGGAAAAAGAGGGAGGGTGAGAGAGAGGCAGAGTGGAGAAAGGGAAAGGGAGATACATATATATTAGGTAATAAGTAAGAAAATGAACATGCATGAGAAAAGAACAGGAGAAAAATGAAATTTTCCTATATGGTTAGTAAATAAAACCAAACTAAATTATCAGTAAAAGCTCAGAAGGTATCAAAATTCAAGACATAATAGCAAGCAGATTTTCTTTTTCATGGAAAACTTCTTGCTAAACTGATACGTAGAGAATAACTATTTTTCTGTTTCTGTGCAGATGGCATAAGAGTAAAAGAGTAGGCAGTGTGTCTAGATGTGATGTCTAAGATTTTCCACATGTAGTATATGTCTTTTGAAAACCAGTTATGTATCCCTGATGCCTTTACATGGATGATGGATGATATCACTTGAATCAGCAAAATAGTTGCACCCATCCATTTCAAATCTAAATGCAACTTAAAAATGCAAGAGGAGTTAACTCCTGGTAATTTAACAGCTTAGTACACCTTTGAGACAAGACAAAATGATTGAAAAGGAAAAGTAAATTTCATACGATAATGTATTTTAGAAGCCTTTTGTTGCTTTTTTCAACCCCCTAATTGTGCATTACAACAAACTATCAATTTTCTTAAGATATTTATAATAAGCCCTTATATTTCCCAGTGTCTCCATGTAAAAGAATCACATGGTGCTTTGTAGATGACAGGATATGTGACTTAATCACCCCTCAAGTGAACTTACCTTTCAGTTGAACAGTGTAAAGTTCTTTGCTAATTACATTTCAGTGCATTGAAACTAACTTGTCTAAATTATTGGTTTGAAACCATAACCAGACTTTTATAGGATAGAATGTCTTGGAATGTAGCCAGAACACTGAAGCTAACTTATTCTGTATACCGAAATAGTATTGATTTATCTGGCTAAAAGGGCATAATTAAATATTTGCTAACTCATTAACTAGCATATTTCAAGTAGAAGAGAAAAGCATATATATTACTCTTTATCACATATGGTACACTTGTATCTTTTGGTCTTCAGTTGCACCTAAATATTCTTAAGGCACATTTTAGTGATTGCAACCCAGAAGTATTTTTTCTCTGATGAGAAGGACATGAAACAATGTGTTATGATTTTTTCAGTAGCAAAGTTGTTAAAGGTATATATTCAAGTTTTATAGCATAGAGACTATGACAAGTAATTTTTTTTTTTTGGTCTTTTTGAACTTGTGACAACAAATGAAAATTTGGTCATCGAACATTCAGGGTTATTTCTACCTTATAGATAAACTAACCAGAGACTAATACAATGATGAAATTTCTGTCGTCATGATCTACTGTCTGTCTAAGTAACTTTTTGTTGAAGTCTTAATGAGATAACATCCATTTCCTTACATTTGTAGATTGCTAGAACCTTGCTATATAATGAGTGTGTAACATGGGAAGGCGTATCTAAGATATAGATTAACTGAATTAAAATATGTTGACTCCAGTCTCTTTTTATCTGCATTTATAACATTTTTCTTTCACTGATTAAGGTTTTTAATATTTCACACTAGTAACCCAATGACACATTTTTTATACCAAGTTATCTATAACATTTTTGGACACATACCCTTTAAGATTACCCACCTCCCTACCTAGGCAATAAAAATTAACATTATTCTAGTGATGAGATTTTGATTCCTACCACGTTGGAGTATAGTTTAATATTTATTATCCATGAAAGCAGAGTGAGTTTTAAACTAGATAAAGTATGTTCTTCTCTTCTTAATTAAAGGATTTTTTTTCAGTTTTCTATTTCCTGTGTTTATATTGAAGAATATATACCAAACCACATTCTATTTGGTTTTGTCGTGATTACTAGATTCTTCTTATACATACCTATTAAGGTTATTTCCTCACTTAATATATGTAAAAATGAGATCACAGCAGGTTTCCATGGTGTTCTTAGATTATAGAATAATTTTTGAATGCAATATTCTGATTCCCCAAGTTTGACAGAATGCTTCTGACAGTGTCACAGCCATGCAAAACCAGTAGAAAGCCAGATATACATTATTCCCTAAAAGCTGTCTCATTTACACCAGTTCTTACAGAGATGACAGACATTCCAGCCGATAATGAACGAGGGACAGTAGTTGGTGATTGCTCATTGACATGAATGAAACAGCCCTCCTGGAAGCCATTTTG
This sequence comes from Vicugna pacos, assembly GCF_048564905.1. Taxonomy (NCBI): domain Eukaryota; kingdom Metazoa; phylum Chordata; class Mammalia; order Artiodactyla; family Camelidae; genus Vicugna; species Vicugna pacos. The sequence goes on from NC_132987.1 coordinate 80,384,348, forward strand.
GCTTTCTTGCTTCTCTTTGTGTAGACAGAAAAATCTAATTTAAGACCTAGAAGTAAATGAGTCCTTGTCATTTTATTTCCTGATTCATCATCTTATATTAGATAGACTTGGAGTTATATTCAAAATGATATTATGTAACCCAATGAAGCACAGCATAACCTGTCATATCCTAATATAATAAGATATGATGTATTGCAAATCATTTAAAGCAATCACTTCATTTAAGGTTGGGTGCCTACTATTGATTCATGTGGATTTTTATCCTGAATTAATTTTGCTAAAAGTAAAACAATGTTATTAGGATAAAAACTCCTCTCAAATCTTTGTAAGTTGACTGATTTTTTTTTTTTTTTTGTATTTGCTATAGCTTTAGTAGTCCCTTGTATGGCTATAATACCTACTTTAATGATAGAAGTATTTTGCATGCATTCTTTCTTGTCACCTTTTCTTCTTGTTTGCTGTACATCCTTCTTTATTTTAGTTTTTCTATAGACATTTGAATGAACCTAGCAAAAATTCAGTAAAGAGAATAATAAGGACATGCCCTATCTTAATATTGCTTAAGGACGAGTAGGGTTTTTTTTTAACTATTGCAATCTTACTGGGATTAGGATGACAAGAAGAAGCATATTATATCCATAGTAACAGCTATATTATGGTAAAATAGTAAACCCTTTATAAAAAAAGAGAGAATTACAGTGCGACGTAATTCTCTTCGCTAAATTAGGTAAAGACACTATAAACAGTTTAATATATTTTATTAAAAAATCTTAGGTGAGCTGTTAAATCTTTTGATTGTACAAATGAGACTTAGCAACTTTTTAGATCTGGTATTTCCCACTTAGAATCTAAGTGCAAAAGAGTATTTAAGAGATAATAATATCCCTCAGTTATTTTGGGGGGGAGGTTGATTTTAATTTTTGTTTGTTTTGGCTTTGATTTATTACTTTTTCTTTTTCCCATGTAAAGGGAGAGGGCAGGAGACTCTTCTTATGCATATGACATATTTCCAGATGAAGATTGGCGTTTCTCAAATTTCCAGCAGTAACCATGAAAAGTAGTGAATCTATGTCAACTACACTATTATTCCCCCCTTTCAGTTCTGTTCTTCTGACACCCTTAAAGATAAGGGTGTATACCGAGCAAGCATGAAATCTATAGTAGCACTTGTCTATTTGGGAGTATATACCTAGAATATAAAAATTTGTCAATTTTCTTCAAAAACAGAAAGATTATGAGTTTTTTTTTTTTTTTAAAACACAGGAACAGACTCTGCGGACTTTATACAATGTTCCTTATCCAATAAATAGATACATGGCCTGAGATGAATCTAACTCATCCTAAATTATCTTATTAGTATAAAGTATTTAGGGAACAATCATAGGTAGCTCTTTAGCATAAACTATCCAGTATGTTCCCCAGGGGTCCACTGTGAATAACAGAGGAACTCCTGTCATCCTGGAAATTTTAAGGGGTTTAGTGTCTTTCTCCCAGAAATAAGGGACAAAGCTCATCCAATTTTTTTATGTGTATACAGGATGTTGTACAATAAATATTTACTAGCTTTGCTAAATTCGGATTGTAATTTAACCTTTGTTCCTGAGCTTCATCATTTTTTTAAGTTGTAGTATAGCTGATTTACAATATTGTGTTAGTTTCAGGTGTACACAAAGTGATTTGGTTTTATACATATAAAATACATATTCTTTTCAGATTTTTTCTATTATAGGCTATTATAAGATACTGAATATAATTCCCTGTGTTGTACAGTAGGTCCTTGTTGTTTATCTATTTTATATGTAGTGATGTGTATCTATTAATCCCAAGCTCCTAATTTGTACCTCCCTCCTCCTTCCCCTTTGATAACCATAAGTTTGTTTTCTATGCCTGTTAGTCTGTTTCTGTTTTGTAAATAAGTTCATTTGTATCACTTTTTAGATTCCACATATAAGTGACATCATATGACATTTGTCTTTCTCTGTCTGACTTGCTTCACTTAGTATGATAATCTGCATGTCCATCCATGTTGCTGCAAATGGCATTATTTAATTCTTTGTTATGACTGAGTAATCCATTGTATATATATACCATAACTTCTTTATCCATTCATCTGTTGATGGGCATTTAAGTTGCTTCCATGTCTTGGCTACTGTAAATAATGCTGCTATGAACATCAGGACACATGTATTTTTTCAAATTAGAGTATTCTTTGGATACATACCCAGAAGTGGGATTGCTGGCTCATATGGTAACTCTATTTTTAGTTTTTTAAGGAACCTCTATAGAGGCTGCACAATTTATATTCCTACCAACAGTGTGGAAGGGTTCCCTTTTCTCCACACTCTCTCCTGTATTTATTATTTGTAGACTTTTTGATAGTAGCCATTGTGACTGGTGTGAGGTGATACCTCATTGTAGTTTTGATTTGCATTTCTCTTATAATTAGTGATGTTTAACATCTTTTCTTGTGCCTATTGGCCATCTGTATGTCTGCTTTGGAGAAATGTCTGTTTAGGTGTTCTGCCCATTTTTTGATTGAGTTATTTTTATTTATTTATTTTTTTGATAATGAGCAGTATGAGCTGTTTGTATATTTTGGAAATTGCTCCCTTGTTGGTTGCATTGCTTGCAAATATTTTCTCTCATTCTGTAGATTTCTTTTCTCTTTGTTTAGGGTTCCTTTACTATACAAAAGCTTTTATGTTTAATTAGGTCCTAATTGTTTATTTTTGCTTTTATTTACATTACTCTAGGAGATCCACACAAATATTGCTGCAATTTATGTCAAAGAGTTTTCTGCCTGTGTTTTCCTCCAGAAGTTTTATAGTATCTGATCTTACATTTAGGTATTTAATCCATTTTGAGTTTATTTTTATACGTAGTGTTAGAGAATGTTCTAACTTCATATTTTACATGTAGTTTCCAGTTTTCCTAGCACAATTTATTGAAGAGACTGTCTTTTCGTCTTTTCTACATTGTATATTTTTGCTTCCTTTGTCATAGATTAATTGACCATGAGTGTGTGGGTTTATTTCTGGGCTTTCTTTCCTGTTCCATTGATCTATGTGTCAATTGTGGTACAAATACTATACTTTTTTTTTTTTTAATTGAAGTACAGTCAATTACAATGTGTCAGTTTCTGGTGTACAGCACAATGTCCCAGTCATGCAATTTGTAAATATCAAACTACCAGATTTATCCCTTCCCACCCACTTTCCCTGGTAACCATAAAACTGTTTACTATGTCTGTCAGTCTGTTTCTGTTTTGCAGATGAATTCATAGTGTCCTTTTTTTTTTTTTATAAGATTCCACATATGAGTGATATCATACGGTATTTTTCTTTCCCTTTCTGGCTTACTTCAATTAGAATGATGATCTTTGGGTCCATTCACATTGCTGCAAATGGCATTATTTTATACTTTTTAAAGGCTGAGTAATATTCCATTGTACAAATATACTGCAACTTCTTTGTCCAGTCATCTGTTGAGGAATCTTTAGGTTGCTTCCATGTCTTGGCTATTGTGGGTAGTGCTGCTATGAACATTGGGGTGCATGTATCTTTTCAAATTAAAGTTCGCTCTGAATATATACCCAGAAATGGGATTGCTGGATCAGATAGTACCATACTGTTTTGATTACTGTAGCTTTGCAGTATAATCTGAAGTCAGGGAGCATGATTCCTCCAACTCCATTCCTCTTTCTCAAGATTGTTTTGTCTATTTGGGGTCTTCTGTGTTTCCATACAAATTTTTAAACTATTTGTTCTAGTTCTGTGAAAAATGCCATTGATAATTTGATAGGGATTGTATTGAATCTGTGGATTGCCTTGGATAGTATGGTAATTTTAATAATATTGATTCTTCCAATCAAAAGAACATTGCATTTATCTTTCCATCTGTTTGTGTCTTCTTCAGTTTATTTCATCAGCATCTTTTGTCATTTTCAATGTAGGGTTAATATGAGTACTTACGTCAAAGAGCAATTGTGAGGTTTGGATAAGTTAATATGTATAATATATAGTTAATATATGTAAAGCATTTAGAATGGTGCCTGGCATATGTAAGCCCTATTGAAGTGTTAATAGTTATATCAATTATTATATTTATTATTTAATAATAATAATGATTATTATTATCATTTCCTAAAATGAAGTACTTTTTACCCATAGTCAAATGCAAATAAAATAACATAAGTTCTCTTTAAAAGCAAATGAATTTAGGTAGATTAAATATCCTGAAAAAAAATGTATGCTTTGTATCCATTGGAAAAAGTCCTCTTACTCTTAAACAGAGAGTTAATATATGTATGTATTATATGTATAAACATCCATAGTATTCATCTCTATAATTACAGCAATAAAAAGAATCCCAACCCAGATGCAAACATCCTGATAACTTGTAACACAGAGGAAAGGTCTTAACATCTATATCAGATGATTGATTTTGAAGACTCTTAATGCTGTAATTTTACTCTAAGTTAATTTTTTGTGTCTTCATTTGGAGGTAAATGGTTAGAATATTGTCAACACTTGCAATTTTAACTGAAATTTTTAGTTGTCAAAATTTCCAGTCAGAGCTCATTCAAAAGATACTATTTTTTTAAATAAAGCAACTCAATTTTCCCTTCTTTTTTTTACATTAAATACTTTTTGATATAGTTAACTTTAGTCATGCTGTATAAATATACAAATATTATTGCCAATGAATAACTGAATGATTATACTGAAAATTGGAAATACTTAGTGTTTAGTGTTTGTTTATGTCTTGACAATGAAAAACATACAATGTAGAACAGAATTTGCCTTTCCATTTCATCTTCAACGGCATAGGAGGGCCAGAATTCAGTAAATAGGGCTACTGAGGAGGCTATTACCTCTACACACCAGGACAAATATTTCCAATTTTATTTTTAAGTTACATGGAGATGTTCAAGCAGCTTGACTCAGGTATGATTTCTTCATTATATTTTTCCCGTTTCTGAAATCATGCTCTCCTTATTAAACTTTAACAACTTGCTGCTTTCCTCTGTCCCTAAAATTGTGAGATTCTATGGCTTTTTACAATAATTTTGCTTTATATTGGGCAGAATTATAATCCTGTTAATTGTAGAGTATTTCTATCTTCCTCAAAATGTATAGTATTTTTATATTTTATCATTTTCAGATTATCAGAAAGTGTTTTTTTTCCACTGCTTAGGGGAAATAGGAATATAGTTAGCCTGTGCAAGACCGCTTGAATAACATACATTGCAGCAAATTTAGGAGGTGAAGCAGGAGCCAGATTTGGGGCCTGCAATTTACCAGTGAGTCTTCTTAAAAAAGTAAGCTGTCTGTGTTTTTCTACTTCTTACAACTTAAATTATCATTATATCATTTTCTATTTATGTTTATTTAATGTTTTTAAAAGGATATCAAAGCTTCCAGTATATGATGCCTGATTTCTGATATCTCATGCTGTCTTGTTAAAATACTCATGAAAACATAAACATAGATTCAAGAGATTTTCACTGCCCAGGAATATAGTTATATTGGTCAATTATATGCCAGAAACCATAAGAAAATTTTATTCAGTGAAGTTGAAACTGTGGAATCAGGCAGAAAAGTAATGGAGCCCAAGCAACATTCTGTAGAAAATTGTAAATCTTCCTACTTTCACATAACATCATTATATCAAAGTACTTTCCCCAACTGAAAGGAGGTGAGGCTCTTCACTAATGTTCACAATTAGTTTCCCAGATAATTAGGGCTTTTTCACCCTCTGTTATATTTCATTATTACCTCTCTTCTACAACAAACATGTAAGTGTAAATCTTAGAAATGTTGCCTAGACAATTATTGAAGTGAAGAATGAGTGAAGTTGCACATTGGGGGAAGTTAGCAAAACTAAAGTACTAACCCTCAGAGAGCCATTACTTTATCAGAGGGACATGTTTTGCCCTCCATTTATTCTCTAATATATTAAAATGCCAGACACAAGCTACTTCAAATTACAGGCCTTATAATATCATGCAAATGGAAAGTAAGTATCTGCTTAAGTCATCACATTCCCAGGAGCTAAGTGATTTAAAACAAAACATAAGAAACTTGGCTAGGGGATATGCATAAAATGGAGCCTTCTAGTCAAAGATGTGAGAGGAAGATTTTAACAATAAATAGGTAAACAGGGAAGAAAGACCAAAGAAATTTTCACTTTATTCTTTAGCAATAAATTGCAGACCTGAATAAGTCTACTCTCATTTAAGAATCAGTAACACCCATGAAATATCCCGAACTTAAAAAGCAGCTTCCAACCAGGGATAAAGAGCTTACTTTTCACAAGTGTATCATGTGGAAATTAGCAGTGATATTTTTTCTTTTTTAAATTAAAGTATAGTCGATTTACAGTGTTATATTATTTCTGGTGTACAGCATAGTGATTCATTTGTGTGTGTGTGTATATATATATATTACTTAAAGTGGGTAATTTGTAGTCTAAATAACAGTGAAGCATATATTGGAGCACACATTGGAGTCCAAACCCCTGTAATGGATATTGTAGAGCACTACCAGATTGCCCCTTCAGGAAAGAGGCACTTACCGCCCCAGCCTACAGGAGTGTTGCCTCTTGGTAGTCCATGACTAGGTCTCTTCCTAGAACCCTGCCCAAAGAATCTGCTTCTTTGAAGGATGCACCATCTTGGGGCGTCAGCCCATACCTAATGAGTGATTCATGCAAGAGTATAAAGATTCATCCTGTTTACCACAGTTAGGCAATTCTGAAGGGCCCTCTCATCCTCAGAAATCTCTGTGGGATCAAATGAGTTCTTTAATGCAACTCTTCCCTTGCCTCTTCTGCTTCCCTCTTTTCATTACAGTTTCTGAGTGTCTTCCCCATTAAACTTCATGGACACAAATCTCCCTCTCAGTCTGTTTCCCAGGAAACCAGACTTAACAACAGTTGGTGCCAGAAGTGGTTCCAGGAAACACACTGCAAAATGGGTTTTGGGGGCTGAATTGCCTCCTGATTGCCTGCTACTGTAGAAATGCAATTTTTGGGAGTTTTAAAGAAGTTAAATGGAGATGATATACTAGGGAAAGTGAATGTGCTTTGGAGGTGAAATATATGTCTCCAGAATTATGGGGAAAAGTTATTTTGAGCACTGTAGAATTGGTTGGTTATTGATAGGGGCAATAGATGTTTTAGTAAAAAAAAAATGTAATAAAAGGCTGAGGGTGATTATTTAGCAATTAAAGGCTAAGTATGAAAGTCAGAAGACCCCCTTGGCAATATAAAAAGGGAATCTCACTTCTTCCAACTAGAGGGCAGAAAAGTAGAGTACTAAGTCAAAGACTTTATCATAACGGTAGCAGATCTCCAGAGTTGGTTAAATTATCAGGCCCATAAGTCTATGTAGACCAGGAAGGAATTGGATACTGAGACATAGTATAGGTCATTACCCTAGAAAATCTTGAACAATCACTTTCCTTTTATCTTCTGTGCTTGATCAAGTAGCCCATTCCTCACTGCTAACATCTACTGCTGGATTTCTCTAAAGATGGTTATGTAGTTGCTTTACAAAGAGCACGGTCTTGGGATATATTATTTACCAAAATGCAAGGGACTCCAGGACATGGTACTAACATACTGTTAGGATGACTCTTGGAAACAGAAGATAATCGTCCCTGTTATGTGAATTAAAAATGCCAGCATTAGAAGAGGTAAAAAACCTCAGCAGTTGGCATTAAGTCCGAAGAACTTGATGTAGCACGTTAAAGCCCACCAGATCCCTTTCTCCCCAGAAGAGGCACTAACAACCAAGTAGACAAATGACTCAGCTAGTTGACATCAGTCAGCTCTGCCATCAGCCTCCTCAGTACTGGCATAATGGACACATGAGTGCATTAGTCATAGTGGCAGGAATGGTAACTGTTCTTGAACCAGTGGGCTTCCACTCACTGGTTACTGCTCTAGTTACTGCTGTTGGTGCATGTCCAATTTGTCATCAACAGACTGACATTAAACTCTTGATATGGTACCATCTCTATAGGATATCAACCATATATGGCCAAGATTCGATTACTTTGTACCCCTGCATGTCTGGAAAAGGCAGAGATGCATCTTAACTGAAATATGCCTGTATTCTTGGTGTGAGTTTGCCTATCCTGCCCATATAGCCTCAGACAACTCTACTATTTGAGGCTTCCAAAATGTTTGATCCACGAGTTCAGGAACCACCATAACATTTCATCAATTCAAGTGTTTGACTTTATAGCAAAGGATTTGCAGTAGTAGTCACATGACTATGGTATGTACCTGCTGGTTCTATCTAATACCAAACTGTTAGAGCACAGGAATGGCTTATAGAAGGTTAAACTGAAGCAAAAGCCTTAAGATGATACCCTGAGAAGATGGGGTGTCATCCTTCAAAATGTAGTAAAACCTAAATCAATGGCCATTATATGGTGCTGTATCCTTAATAATAAATGACAAGACTGGAAACTAAGAGATGGAAATAAGAGTGACACCACTGAACATCACTGCAATTCCATCATTGAAGGAATTAGATCAGCAGGTAAGGAATGGAGTTGTCATTTTACCAGGATAATTTATCCTGATCTTCTGAAGGAGGTAGAGTTTCTGTTGCATTCTCAGGGTACATACTTTGAACCCAGAATATCCACTGGGGAATCTTGTATTACTGCCTAAAGTTTGATGATAAATGGACAAGTGAAGTAGCTATAGCCTGAGAAGTACATGGTATCTACTATGAATTGAATGTTTGTACTCTCTCCAAATTCATATGTTGAAATAGTAGCCAAGAAGTGCCCCCTAACTGTACACCAGATTTGTTGATGTTGGCACCTATGACCTCATAGAGAGTTCTTTACAATTAGTTGATAGAGGAAAGAAGACATAGGCTGGTTAACAGATAGTTCTGCATGATGTGCAGGCACCAATAGGCTGTGGACAGCTGTAACACTACAGCCCTTTTTTGTGCATCCTTGAGGGACAGTGGTGAAGGGGTATCTCCCATTGGGCAGAACTTCAAGCGTGGTTGTTCACTTTGCTTGGAAGGAGAAATGGTCAGTCATGAGATTTTGTACTGATTCATGAGCTGTGGCCATTAGTTTGGATAGGTGGTTAAAGACTTAGATGATCATGATTGGAAAATAAGTGACAGGAAAATTTGGTGAAGAGGTATGTGTATAGGCCTAAATGGGCAAATAAAATATCAAGATTTTTTGTGTACCTTATGAATGTTCATCAAAGAATGACCTTAGCAGAAGAGGATTTTAAAAATCAGGAGATAAGATAATGCGTTTCATGAATACTAGTCAGCCTCTTTCCCCAGCATACTGAGCTCATGAACAAAATGACCAAGGTGTCAGAGATGGAGGTTATGCATGGGTTCAGCATGAACTCCCACTCACTATGGCTGATTTGACTACGGTCCCTGCTGAATGCCGAGTCTACCAGCAGCAGAGACCAATATTGAACCATGTTGGTTGGATATGGCCATTCCCCAGGGTGATCAGCTAGCTATTTGCTGACAAGTTAATTACATTGGATAGCTTTCATTATGGGAAGGGCAACATTTTATTCTTACTGAACTAGATAGTTGCTCTCTATGTGAATTTGCCTTCCCTGCATATAATGCTTCTGCCAAAATAATCATCCACAGACTTACAAAATGCTTTATTTACTGGTATGTCATTTTACATAGCATTACTTCTGATCAAGGAAGTTATTTCACAGTAAAAAATAATTGTGGCAGTGATCCTATGCTTGTGGAATTCACTGGGCTTACCATGTTCCCCACTATTCTGTGGCTACAGTTTTGATAGAGCAGTGGAAGGCCTTTTGAAGACTGAGTTACAGCCCCAGCCAGGTGGCTATATCTTGCAGACCTGGGAAGGGTTCTCCAGAAGGCTGTGTATGCTCTGAATCAGAGTCTAATATATGGTGCTGTTTCTCCTATAGCCAGGATTCATAGGCCAAGGATGGAAATGAGAGTGGCATCACTCACTATTATCTGTCACAATCTACTAGAAAAATGTTTGCTTCTTGTTCCCTGGCCTTATGCTTTGCTGGCCTAGAGATCTCAGTTCTGGAGAAAGGAGTATTTCTGCCAGAAGACATAACTATGATTCCACTGAACTGGAAGATAAGACCACTACTGGCTACTTTGGACACTTCACATCTCTGAATAAACAGGCACAGAAAGAGTGGCTGTGCTGGCTAAGCTAATTGATCCTGACTACCAAGAGGAAGTTTGACTGTTACTCCTCAGTGAGGGTAAGGAAAAGTATATCTGAAATACAGGAGATCTCTTAGGGTATCTCAGTATTACCACGCCCTGTGAATAAGGTCAATAGAAAATGACAACAACACAGTCCAGACAAGACCAGACACTTCAGTAATAAAGTTCTTGATCTCTCTTCCAAGTAAAGAACCATAACCAGTTAAGCTGCTTGCTGAAAGCAAAGGAAAAACAGACTGGGTAGTGGAGGAAGGTGGTTATAAAGACCAGCTATTATATCACATGGCCAGTTACAAAAAGGAGGACTGTAGTTGTCATGAGTATTTGCTCTTTATTTTGCTGTAGATATGTATGTGTGTGTATGCATGTGTTTTACACAAATATCTTTGTTTCTTTCCTCTCTTATTTCCTTAATATGTATCATAAGATGTATGTACTTTTATAGGGGAGGAAAAATAATTTTTCCTCTACCTTTCTAGGTTCTTATGGCTGATACCCCCCTATAATAAAAGACAGATTAAAAGAGAAAATAAAACATTTAATGACAGATATACCTTATATATTCATGGGAGAAACCCAAAAAACTGAGTGAAACTTTCTGAAATGGCTCAAGCCACCACTTAAAATACCGTCCTTAGTTAAGACAAAAGAAAGATGTTGGGGTTAGTGGAGCAATTATGAAAGGTTATCAGTAAAAGCACAGTAAACAAGGGTAAGATTGTTATGCAGGTTTAAGTCTGTGCCTTCATTGATAAAAGTTGCCTGTGTATTAGAGTCATCCTTTTCTTCCTAGTATGGAGAATGAGACACTCTTACAAATGGAGATTTCCTTTATAAATTTCCCTCACAAAAGGGCAACTTACACTCTGTTTTCGTAGATTCTCCTGTGTCTGCAGCCTCTCAGAAATAGTCAGCTCAAATCAGTCCTTATACCAAAAAGGCATACTTTGGGATGGCATATTCTGCTGTCCTTCTCTTTATATCATAATGTTAAAATATTGTTAATTTTACATCATAGTATTTAGGTTACAGGATATCAAAGAGGAGAGTGAACATCACTCAAGGAATTTACCTCTTCTCTGCCTGACTGTCTCAGTTTGGGACATTGGTCTTCTCCTGCCTTTGGACTTGACTTAGAGTGGAACTCTTCCCTATCAAGTATCATAAGATGTATTATGTACATCTCCAGCTGGAGATGTATGTATCTTCAGCTTGTCTGTTACAGATCTGGGACTCCTTAGAGTCAACAGACAATTTTATAACTGTATAATATATATATTTTTCTATTTGTTCTGTTTCTTTTGAAAGCTCAGACTAATGCACATAGGATTCATTATTATACTCTAATTCACTTATTTGTGAAGACCTAGTAATTATTTAGAGAAGGATAATTCCAAATGCTAGAGTAATAAATAAGTTAGAATCATTGTGTAATGTCCACATTCCTAAATTATGTTGTGATAACTTATACTCTGAGAGCTTTCAGTCAATCAGTCATGGCAAATTATCTAAAAACTATAGTTATTCAATGAATATAATAAATCGTTATAGACATTTGACATACTATCCTTGAAAGAGGTCAGTAACTTTTTATTTTAATTGTGAAATATTTATTTCCAATGTTGTTATTTTTTGAATCACTGTATTGGTTAGACCTTTTTTTTTTTTTTTAGATGTAATGAAAAATCCATAATCAACTGGCTTAAACAAGGTTGGATTTAAATCCCACATTCTGACAATTTTAATATAATGTGTATTGGAGAAGATCTTTTTGTATTGAGGTAATTAGGTGTTCTCTTAGCTTCATGGACTTGTATATCTAGTTCCTTCCCTAGTTTGGGAAGTTTGCATCTATTATTTCTTTAAGTAAACTCTCTGTTCCCCTTTCCCTCTCTTCTCTTTCTGGGGTATCCATTACCCTAATGTTGCCCTTCATAAAATGGTCGGATAACTTGTAGAATTTCCTCATTTAAAAAATATTTCTGTTTTCTCTTTACTTGTATCATTTCTAGATTCCTATCTTTGAACTTGCTTATTCTCTCTTCTATATGGTCTGTTTTATTTCCTTTCTAATGCTCTAATGCAATCTTTATCTTGTTTATTGAGTTCTTTGCTCCAGAATTTCTGTTTGGTCTTTTTGTTTTTTTTTTTTCCTTTGGTAAAGTGTTCCTTCTGTTTGTTAATTTTATTCCTGAGTTCATCAAATTGCCTTTCAGAGTTTTCTTGTAGCTTGTTTATTTTCTTCATGAAAGGTCTTTTGAATTCTCTATCAGTTATATCATAATATTTCATGACTGTAAGTTTGGTTTCTGCAGAATTATTTTCTTTTTGTGCTGTAGTGCTTCTGTGATTCTTCATGGTGCTTGATGAATTGTTCCTCTGCTGGTGCATTTGAGTTAGTGAACATCTTTCTGATCTATTCCAAGGATTCAGCAGACTAGAAATTGGAGGTGCTTCTTTTGTTTCCCAGTAGGTGGCAATATAGCACAAATTTTAGTGTTCTGTTACCTAAGATGCCTCTGGTTATATTTGAGAGCATGCACATGCCCTCCACCATATCTGTCAGAGATATGATCCTGTGCCCTCATTATGGCTTCTTATGTGTCTGGGGTCCTTGGTGCCTTGCTTCTGCCAGTGTCTTTGCATCTCTGCCTGGTGCACTGGGATGGTGGGTTCTTCTCTCACACCTGGGATCCCCTGAGTTGCAGCCTCCACTGCTGCAAGTGTTGGGTGCTGGCTGAGGAGGGAGCTGGCATTGCACAGCACCACTGCTATGTCTGGTGTTGTAAAGTTCACGGGCTCCTATGCTGCAGGCAGTGTCCTGAAACATGGGCTCCTTAGCTGCTGAAGGGATAGGGTCCCAGATCCCACTACCACTGCTGTCCAGTTACCTGTGTCCTCAGGTACTGCTATGGCTATGAGGCTGAATTTGTGTGCTCCAACTCTACTGATAATGCCAGTTTCTCTGGGGATATAGGGTCAGCTACTGTAGCTAGAGGGCCAGGGATTGGTGGCTGCCTCCTTTCTTCTCTCATTTCCATCTCCTCTACATATTCCAGTTGACCCACCTTTAGATATACAGATATGTGAAATTCCCTGGCATCCCAGAGTGTTGGGCAGAGGCACCTTTGAAGCACTGTGGAGGTTCTACTGGTTTTAGTGTGAAGGGGAGACAAATGTAGCTTTTCACTCCACCATGTTACTGACATCACTCTGTCTATTTTTAATTTTGTTGTCTGTGCCTTTGGTGCCATATCCAAGAAATCAGTGCCAAATCAAATGTCATGAAGATTTTGACCTATATTTTCTTCTAAGAGTATTATCTCTTAGAAAAAATTGACAATTCTTTAAACACACACATGAAAAAACCAAACTATCAAAGTTCATAAATAATCAGAATAGTTTTATGACTATTAAGGAAATTTAATTCATACTCAAAAATCTCCAACAGGAAATAAAGTCCTAAGTGGCTTTACTGGTGGATTAACTAATAATTTCATGGAAAAATTAACTCTCACACAGTATTCCAGAAAAATAGAAGATAAGAAAACACTTCTAACTCTTTTTGAGACCCATACCACTGTAAAATCAAAACTGAACATACATACTTCAAGAACAATATTGCTTATGGTAATAGATGCAAAATTCTCAACAAAATATTAGCAAATTTAATACAGCTTTATATATATATATAAAAGGCGTACATTGTATACTAGCTGGGGTTTCCCTGGGAATGCACTTTGATTTAGCATTCAAAAAACAACTGCATAATGCCATTTGCAGCAACATGGATGCTCCTAGAGAATGTCATTCTAAGTGAAGTAAGCCAGAAAGAGAAAGAAAAATACCATATGAGATCGCTCATATGTGGAACCTAAAAAACAAAAGCAAACAAAAACAAAGCATAAATACAGGACAGAAATAGACTCATGGACAGAGAATACAGACTTGTGGTTACCGGGGGCGGGGGGGGGTAGAGGGTGGGAAGGGATAGAATGGGATTTCAAAATTGTAGAATAGATAAACAAGATTACACTGTATAGCGCAGGGAAATATACACAAAATGTTATGATAAATCACAGAGAAAAAAATGTGACAATGAGTGTGTATATGTCCATGAATGAGTGAAAAATTGTACTGAACACTGGAATTTGACACAACACTGTAAAATGATTATGAATCAATAAAAAATGTAAAAAAAAAAAACAACTGATGTAATTCATTATATCAGCACACTAAGGGAAAAAAAAACATATAATTATCTCAACAGACATTGAAAAGCATTTGAGAAAATTAAATTCTCAATGAAGTAAGAATGGAAGGGAATTTCCTCAGTATGATAAAAAAAAATCTACAAAATCCCAACAATTAATAGCATAATTGATGATAGACTGAATACTTTTCCCTAAAGTTTAGAAGCTAAGGGTACTAAATATCTCAGGGCAAAATGCAAAACAAAAATTAGTAATAAAAGACATATAAACTGGAAAGCAAGAATTGAAATTGTCTCTCTTAGTAGAGGCATTATTGTCTTAATGGAACATACTAAAGAATCTACAGAAAAAGGAACCAGAACAAATAAGTGTACTTATCAAAAGCATAAGATACAAAGTGAATATACAAACTCAAGTGTATTTCTATTTACTAACAGTTAAGAATTGCTAACTGAAAATTTCAAAAGTATCTTTTCCAATAGCAATCCAAAATATAGAGTACTTAGTTACAAATCTAACAAAATAAATGCAAGATGTGTAGGATGGAAATTCTCAAACATTTATTAAATAAATAGAAGAAGTCCTAAATAAATTGAGATACACACTTGTCCATATATTGGAAGACTCAGTATTGTAAAGATGAGATTTTCCCAAAGTTGAGCTATACACACAATGGAATAACAATCACAATTCTGGCAGAAACTTCTTTATTTTTAAGAAATTGACAAGCTGATTCTAAAATTTTAATGTAAAAATCATGGACTGGCATGAACAATGTCATTTTGAAAAGTAATCTATTTGGAGGACTCATAGTACCTCATTTCAATATCTTTTTTAAAGCTACAGTAATCAAGACAGAGTGGTATTGGTGAAAATTTAAATAAAAAAGAGTAGAAAGTCTAGAAATTGATCTTCATTTACATAACCAATTGATTTTTGACCATGATAGAATAGTAATTCAATGAAGAATAATCTTTTTAACAAATGGTGCTGGAAAAATTAGATATCAGCATTAAAAAATATTCAACTGTAACTCATGACTTAGAACATATATGAATGTTAATTCAAAATGGATTGTATAGCCAAATATAAAACCTAAACATGTAATAACACTAGAAAGCAAACACTGGAAAACTTTTTAGTGATCATGAGTTAGGCAAAGATTTCTTAGATAATACAAAACACAATTTATAAAAATGATAAATTGGAGTTTTTCAAAACTAAAAATGTTTGCATTTTTAAAGACACTAAGGTAATACAAAGACAAAACACATACTGGAAGAAAAGACTGTAAAACATATCTAATGAAGAGACTGTATCCAGAATACATAAGAACTCTCAAAATGTCACAAAAAAATCACAATAAAAAAAGTTAAATGTTTGAAAAGACTTTTTACCAAAAACCTGCATGTAGCAATCAAGTGCTTGAAAATTTATTCAATATCACTTGTAACAAAATAAATTCAAATTAAAGTAAAAATGAAATATCATAGCATGCAAGCATACATTGTTTTACTTCAGTTTGCTTTATGTGCTTTGCAGATATTGTGTTCTTTACAAATTGAAGTTTTGTGGCAACTCTGTTTCAATCAAGTATATCAGCACCATTTTTCCAACAGTATTTGCTCACTTGGTGTCAAGTTCTTGTAATATTTCAAACTTTTTCATTAATATTATATTTGTTATATTGATCTGTGATCAGTGATCTCTTATGTTACTACTACAGCTGCTGAAGGCTCAAAAGGTGGTTAGCATTTTAGGTATGTACATTTTTTTAGACATAATGCTATTGTGGACTTAAGGGACTACAGTATAGTGTAAACATAACTTTTATATGCACTGAGAAACCAAAAAGTTCCTGTGACTTGCTTTATTGTAGTGGTCTGGAACTGAACCCATAATATCTCTGAGGTATACTTGTACTTATTAGAATGGCTAAAATAAAAATAAAAAATTCTGACAGTAGCAAGTATTGACAAGGATGCAGAGATACTGAAAACTCTCATATTTTGCTTTTGGGAATGCGAGATGGAGCAGCCTTTTTAGGAAACAGCCCTTGGAAATTGCATGCAAATTTTAATACTAGCTTCCTTCATAATTGCCAATTTTCAAAAAATTCTTTGACTGCTGAATGGATACACACACAGAATGGAATTCTACTCAGCAATAAATGGAATGAAGTACTGGTACCCTCAACCACAAGGATACATCTCCAAAGCATTGTGCTAAGTGAAAGAAGCCAGACTCAGAAGTGGTTAGTGGATTAAAAACAATGTCCTTTTTAGGCCCTTTATATATTTTTTCACTAGTTTCCTGTTGCAGTTGTAACTAGTTACCATATACTTAGTGGCTTAAAGCAGCACAAATTTATTTTTACAGTTCTGGTTGTTGGAAGCCTTTCAAAATGGATCTCAATGGACTAAAATTAGTGTTGGCAGGGCTGCCTTTCTTTCTGGAGGTTCCATGAGTGAACCCATTTCCTTGCTTTTCCTAGGGGCCACATACATTCTCTGTGACCCTTTTTCATTCTTAATCTGTTTTTCTGACTACAGCCAGCAAAAGTTCTCCACTTTTGAGGATCCATATGATTCGATTAGGTCTGCCAGAATATTCTAGATAATTTTACATTTAGGCAATTAACCTTAATCATACCTGGAAAGTCCTATTTTCCATATAAAGTAACCTATTCACAAGTTCCAGGAATTAGGACATGGGTATTTTAGGGGTGTGGGTATTATTCTGCCTACCAAACCAAAGCACAGTTCTTCCTAACGTGTAAAATGACACATAGCCATGAGTCAAAGAATGAATGCAGCCCATAGAAGCTAGAAAAGGCAAACAGATTCTCTCCTAGAGTCTCCAGAAAAAAATGCAGCCCTACTAACACCTTGAATTTAGCCCAGTGGGACACACTTTGGACTTCCAGAATTATAAAAATAATAAAGTTTTTTTAAGCCAATAAAAATATAACAGGTAAGCAAATAATAGACCAATTCATGGTTGAAACTTTATATACTAAAGTTTCATCTCTTCAAGAAAAATTGAGCATAGTACTTTTCTGTACTTGATTCTGCAGTATTTTTTCTCAGATTATATTTTTTTAGAAGTAAAAAAAAAAAAAATTCCAGAATACCTAGTCCCTAAAGAAAACTGAAATAAATTGAAGAATTATTTCAGCTGATTTGAATTCACAAAGGATGAAGATTTATTTCTGACTAAATTTCTAATTTGTACAGCATGCAGTTTGCTTTAGCAAGACCCGGTAAATGAAATAAGAAACAAAAGTTACCTCTGATTCACAGGAGAAATAGTTTAAAAAAATCTGTTTTTGAGGCCTTTCTGAATAAAACACATCAGACATATTTGGAGGCTATCCCTGTAGTTTACAGTATATTTGATTTATAATTTTAAATGATTGGCATACTTTTAAGTGAATATTTGACATCTTTGAACACAATTGCATTTAGAAAAATTTCCCTAAAGCACTAAATATGGATTTATTGAAAAATATTTAATGCATTCATTTTCCTTGAATTAGCTATAATTTAAATTATTATAATAACTATGTTTTAAATTTTTTTGAATGCTGGCTTATAGGGAAAAAGTGATCAATTAACCTGCATACCATTTATGCTGAGGCAAACTCTTTTAGAATATTCCATTCACCATAGTTATCTGGGATGTGATAGGGTATTGCTCTTACTGCATACAGTTTGAAGAATTACTGTAATGAACCTAGGCAATGTATTTTAATGACAGTTTTTATTCCCAATACCCTGATAAAAATGTCACACTTGCTTTGCTATCTCCTATTTTGTACAGTTGTTTTGCAAACATACGTGATGATGGTATGAGACTGCAATGCACTATTAAACTATGTGGAAGCAGCATCTGCTCATCATCCTTGAATATTATTGAATTTAATAAGTGGTAGAACTTCTTTTCATAAAATATTGACAATTTTGCAAATGATCTGGCTATAAAAATAAATGCAGTTATGTGCAAATCCAAAAACAGCAGTGAATTTTAAGACTTGAAAAAGGCAGTCCACTTACTATCTGAGTTTCTTCTTCTAAAATGTCTTTGCTCAAATGCCAAAGAAAATAAATTATTTTTAAATGGAAAAAAGGATAAAGTAGTCATTAAAAGAATTGGGAAGAAGACTAACTAGACATCTGATTTATCAAACAAACTGTTCACCAGGAGTGATAGGGATACATGCAACTTTGGGAGAGATACAAATTATGTGAAAATATTATTATTGCTTCAGGGTATTTGAATGAAGCAGAAACTGAGGGTATGCTAATCCAAACAGATGGAGAAATCTGAATAACGAAGGATACAGTCAGTGATTTTAAAGTTAAACATATTTCTTGTCAACTTCACGAATACTTATATGATATAAAACACAGACACTGAGCTAGAGGGATATATTGACAATAAAAGACAACTTAAAGAGAAATGTAGACTTCAGAATATATATTTTCCGGGTTTATAGTCAACACTTTGGAAATACTATGCATAATAGCATGGTGGAGGGGGATCATTTCACTGTGATTACCTGTTGTTTCGCAGAACATTATTTTGTACTTTTTAAAGCAGTAATATCGTCTTTCCAGGTTAAATCACTGATTATATGCTGCTGACAAAATGTTTTCCCAAGGAAGGTGATACAAGTCTCATTTGACAGGATAGCATAATGTGTCAAAAGTTATGGGGCTCTTTAAGATATTAATTAGTTTACTGATTCAATAAATATATTCTTGCTGGCAGGTGTTCTGTGAGCCATATGTTACATTGACTGCCCCAATGCAATTGCAAAACCACCTACAAGGAAATATAATTATTTATTTTGTTGAGAAAAAAGATGATCTTAACTGTTTCCATTTTAAATTGACCTGTCAAGAATACAGTTTGAGAATACATTTTGAAATTTGTTCAATCAAATAAATCAGATATTTTGAGCAATATATTAAATTTATACTTTAACATTATGAAGATGATAAGGTATACATTTATTACATATAATAATCTATTATAGTAAATAGGTGTAAGAAAATGTTTCTTATTTAAACTTGATATACTTCCTCAATATTATATTCTGTAAGACAAGCTTGAAGTTGAATTTAGATCATCTTCTCAGAGTTTTCATTTGTGCAAATATGGATGCAGCTTTTAAATATATGACATTAAGATTATTAACATGGTTTCCAAGATAAGCTATATTAATAACATCTAGAGTCTTTAAATATATGTCACATTGCATTTGCATTACACTTGCATTTATATGAATCAAATTTAACAATATTTTTTTCTGCCAAAATACGTAGAAAGATGGCAAGACAGGAAGGAGAACTTAAAATAGTTGTGTCGGTCCATTTCAATGATTTTATGCCTGTAGCAATAGAGAGATTAATCAAACTTGAAGTAGTCAGTGCAGGAGGCAACAACTTTATTGACTTGATTAAAGATATCCAAAATATTGACTAGAAAGAAGAATGCATTGTTCAGAGTCTCAAGCAAATGGGAAGTGATAACATCTTTGACTTTTTGAGGAAGAAATTAATTAATTGAAAGCCAATGAAAAACAATAACAACGAATTGAAAGGTTAATAAAATATGTCTATAGATTTGAATTAAAAATTTTACCCAAATTCAAAATGTGTTTGTTCCACTGTTAATAAATCAAGGTCCTACTCATAATGTAAGCCTGTCAATTTAAATAACTTGACCACCAAGGTGTTGTCTGGCGCTCTAGGGTATGGAACCAGAAAAAGGACTTGTGCTTATTTGCTGCTGCTGTCAAGATGGAACAGAAGCATAATTTAAATCCCTGACATCATTAACAATTTAATTGTTAGCCTAGTGGAGATGAATCAGGCTTATTGTGAACGAGGATGACTGATATTTTAAGCAGATAATATTGTCTACCTGGATTGGTTTTCATGAATATGAAAAAAATAATAACATGAACAAAAATATGTTTTGTTTTGTATACCTTTTTTGTTTGGGTTAGAGATTTTTGAAGCAGAACAAAACATCATGTTGGTTTAACATTTGAAAATCAACCAGTAGAATTCAACACGTTAACAGAACAAAGGAGAAGAGTCTTAGGATCGTCTCTATGGATGCAGAAAAAAGTATTTGCAAAATTTAATGCCCTACTGAATTGACTGAGATCCAGAAAAATAAAGTAACCATTGAGCCCCAAACAACAAGAAACAAATGGAATAATAACATAAGATCAGAAATCAGTGAAGTAGAGAAAAGAAGAAGAAAAAAAAACTGTTCCAATTAGTTGCTAAAAAGCTAAGATATACTTACATATTTTCTGGGTTTATAGAGAGACTAACCAGAAAAAAAATGAATGGGGTATAATGCAACAAAATATAGAAAAGAGAAGAAATTAAAGCATTAAAATTATTTAAAAATACTATACTAATATGTTTAAAAACTTAAATCATTCTGATAAAGTGGAAAATATAGTATTACAATATTGGTCCAAGATAAAATATAAATCATAAGTAGAAAAAGTATGAAATAACAATTTGTTAACTGTCTACAATAATTCTGAGTCCAAAACTTTTATAGTCAAATTCTACCAAACATTTAGGAATAGACTACTATTTTACCCTTTCTGGAAATTAGAAAGAAAACTGCTGAACAAATTATATGAAATATAAACTTGATGATAAAACCTAAAAAGTGTAGTACAATAAAATTAAATTATGATTTAATTTCTGTATAATTTAAAATATGGACATAAATGCAAAAATCCTAAATAAAATATGTTAAGTGAGTTCACCTGCATGAAAAAATGACAACGTATCACATGAAATAGTATTTGTCATAGACATACAAAAATAGTACGAGAAAATCTCTATTTTAATTCACTACAATTTTGGTGCTAATGAAATACAGTGCGTGGATAGCTACAAACTCCAAATTCAACACTCATTGAAGCAAAAGCCCTAGAAGCTGCATTAGAGAATATCACAGAACATCCTTTTGAACACAGGGTAGGCAAAGATTTGTTGACTAGGACACTTAGTATTAATAAAAGGAAAATAAGTTATTAGATTATTTTAAGGGTAAGAAAAACTAAATATCACAAGACTTTTCTACATATCACAAGACTTTTCTACAAGGGTGAAAATGCAAGCCACAAAGCAAGAGAAGTTAATTGCATACAAAAAATAAATATATAGAAAAAGAACTTTCCTTGCTGGCTGACAACCAGGGGACTACTTTCAACTTCAAGAGACCGCATATTATCCTTGGCTCCTGATCCCATTCTTCCATCTTCAGTGCCGGCAATGATGGGAGAATGAATCTCTCTAATGTCTCTTTCACCTCATCTTTGCTATGACTCCTGTCTTTTGGTCTCAGACTTTACCTTCTTCTTCTGCTATTAAGGGTACATGTGATTACACTGGGCCTGCCAGTCCCTATCCAGGATAACTACCCTGCTTTAAGGTCACCTGTTTAACAACCTTAATTTCATCTACAAAGTCATTTCACAGCAATACCTAGATTAGTGTTGGACTGAATAACTTGGGAAACTTGGGAAGGGAGCATCTTTATAATTCTGCCAACCAAAACACCTTATATCCATAATATGAGCAAAAATTAAGAAGTAAAGGCTAATGATAATGTATCATACTATGAACCTACAAAATGTTTCTCCTGGAAGTTTAAATTGTTACATATATTTTAAAGAGTATTGAAATATCATGTGCTTTTCTTGTATGCACACATATATAATGTGTGTGTGCTTAAAGACAATTTGGAAGGCATACATTAGATACATAATAATGTGTATTTATAGTTGATGAAGGAAGGTTGAAAGAAAATAAAGGGTAGAACATGGTATGCTAATAAAAGTTTGCCTTAACCTGCAAAGTATGGTCAAAATGATTCTGTGCACCTGAAGGAAACAAATAGTCACATTAAAAAAAAAAGTCCTGGAAACACAGAATAACTAGGAGAAAAATGTGGTGGGATGATAGTCATTTTTTTTCTTTTAATTTTATCTGTATCTCTTGTCCTTTCTTTTTCTCTTCCCTCAACTCAAACATACATTTAATACTGTACTCATAGACACAAGGAGGCATGAGATATGTGGAAACCAGAAATATATAGCATATTATTGCTTTTTTATCTTTTAAATACCAAAGCACTTTTTGGGGTTGAAGGGAAGGGTGAAAGTGGGGGCAGATACCAAAAGGTGGTCAAAGCTGGGGATCTGTGACTATAGACTAAATTCCTTGAAAAAATATAAAGGGAGAAATATTTTCCATCACTCTTCAAGTTTCCTCCCTGATCAGGGGCTTGTAAGAGGAATAAAGAAAGAGTAGAATAGAAATAACTGAGAGTTCCCAAAGTACTTCTTAGTAGTATCAAAAGAGAGGTAATAATATCCCAGATACATGTTGCAACTAGTCACATGAGAACTTATACAGCACTGCAATGAGATAGAAAAATCAGAGACATCAGACTTGGGAGAGCCCTTTGGACATGGACTAAGACCATCATAGAAACAATCCACATGTATTGTTATTAAGGAATAGTTGGGGCACCAAATCTTCCATGATCCACATGCCCTGCCAACGCATAATATCACAAAACTGTGTCACAATTCAAGTGAGTGGAAAACCTCATAAAGGATAATGGTGGTTACATTTGCCACCAGTATGCTGAGATGAGGTCCAGAAGTCAAGTTAAAGTTGCCATAAATAGAAAATAAAGTTACATAATTGCACATAAAGATTTTTGAATTGGTATTCATACTTACCACAGATATTTCTAGAATGGTGGTGTAACCAAAGGTTTCTAACTATTTTCCTTGAATTTTGCTATGTGGTAATTGGTGATATTAGTAAGAGATAAAATGCATTGTAAAGTAAGAGGAAATAAGAAAAATGGAGATTTATGATAACTATCTCTCTAAACAAGATTGTGTATGAAGCACAGCAGAGAAATTAGACAATGGCTGAAGAATAATTAAGGATTGAAAAACGATCAGATCTCATCTACAGCAAATTTATGTCAATGTTAAATCCTAAATGTCTTCCAAATCTATTTACTTTTCTCCACTGCTTCCACATTAACAGAAACTTAATACAATCTAAAATGTTCTGTCTCTTGAAGTATGAGCAATATCTTCCTGACTTAGTATAAAAGTTTCTTTAAAAAGTAGAACAAGAGAAGATAAGAACAGGAGATTCAGACTCTGACTGCAGTTCAGCAGTATAAGATGACAGTAATAATGTGGAAGTATAAGGTATGAGATGGAAATAGTTGGAAAGAGTTCTATTCTTCCAGAGGTATTACTCTCACTCCTCTCTACTTAATTTAGAAATGCATTATATCCTATTACACAGGCTTAAAGAGCACATATATGGTGTTCTCAAGAACCTCCAGATTTGTAGTAAGTGTGAAACAAATGTGTAACACTAGGTAGATTAGCCAGGGAAGAGAAAGGAGGGAAGTTGAAATAAACAGAACCATAAGAGGAGGCAAGAAGACCAGAAAGTGAGTGAAACATTCAGAAAGCACCCATAATCCAGACAAGGATAAAGTGAATACAAGAGAATATAATAAAGATAAAGTTAAAAATGGGGTTGCATCATACAGTTTGGAGAAACTTGAAAGACATGTGGAAAAATCTGTACTTAATTTACTTAGAAATAAGGAAATCTCGAAGATAATTACAGGAAGAGGCTATCAAAGAATTACACATTGGCAAGATCATTCTCGCATTACCTTGTGTGATTACCCTGCCGGATGATCACTTGGTAGTCGTAACCAAAGCCTGAATATAACTCAATCACATATAAATTAAGGTGGAAGGATTTAAAGGAGGAATTTGATTCAAGGAAAAAAAGAAAAACATTGAAAAAGAAAAAATAATAAAATCAAGAGAAAAAGAATAAAAATAGTTAAATAAAATAACTAGAATATAAAATTTAAACCTTTATGATGGCAAGTATTTATTTAATCCAGAAGTATAATGGGTAATTTATAAATAAAATTGATGGTTTATATATAGCAATAATGTTTACCTTATTAAGGATGCCATTTATATCTTATGTAATGTTAGGGTTTTGTTTGTTTTACCATTGAATTAGTCGTAACCTGGGAAAAATAAATTAGTCTCTGTAATATGTTTTGATTTCTTCTTTTATCTCATTCAATTTCTGTTTTATGATTGTTGCTGCAAGGATAATTTGTACATGAATATTCACAACTGTTATATCTTCATTTTATGAATTAAACCCTTTAGCATAATGAAGTGCCCTTCTTTGCTTTATTCAGTGCCTTTGGTTTGACTTCTACTTTGCTAATATAAATCTGTTGTATAAATTTTGCTTTTGTCTTTAATTTCACACTTTTTAATATCCCTTTGTATGAGATTTACCTCTATGCAAACTACAGTTGGATTTTGCTTTCTGATTTAAAATGAAAAGAAAATTATTTTGTTTTAATAGGGGTTAGGTCCATTTATATTTTAAATGACCTATATTTGGTTTTAGTTGTCACAATATTTGTTTTATCTTTTTATAGTTTTTTAAAAGTCTCGTTTCTTTGCTGTTGGAATATGTCTTGTTTCTAAATGTGAAAGAGTATCCATTTTTGTTGTGGTGATTGTGCTTATAATTATGAGTTTTTAGTCCTGTATTTTCTTAATTCCCTCTGAAAAATCAGTGGCTTCCTCTCTCACCCCCTTCTCTTTTTTCCTGACATATCACTAGCCAAGAATGTGATCTTTTTGTGATAAATGGTGTACTGCTAAATATGCTTGTTCTTCTACTGCTTTTGTTCCCATTTAATGTTATAGTTTAACACTGAACTATTGCAATGTGATCAGGAAAATTACCTTACCTACCACTACCTTTTGCTTTACCTCCCAGTTCATATTAGATGAACCATTATGATGGTCATATCCTATTATACAAATATAATTCCCCCATTTTGTAGAATCAGTTCTTTCATTCATTAGAGTTCATTACTAGTAATTTTGCCCTGATTTCCTTAATGAAATTTGTTTACCTGAAGTTTATTCTTGAATTGCTTCAGTCGTTTTTCTCCTTGGCTCTTGGTGTACTCTTTTGGTATATAAATTCAAGTTTGTATTTATCAAAATAATATTTTTCTTAATAATATTTCGAATATTTTATTAGTTTGATTGTCTAAGCTTTTATTTTCCAGGGTCCACTTTTTATGGATATTGGAAATCCTTTGCCTGCTTTCTCTATAATTTTCTCAATATTTGTTTTCAATTTCCATTTCATTTCATTTATTCATTTTTTCTGATGTCTATAATGCCATTGTCTTGAGTTTTTCATGTTTGTCATTTGTATTTGTTTCTGTTTTTTTTTGTGTGTGTGATTTTTCTTCTCAACACAAATTTAGATGACTCAAGTTTCACTTCATCCTTTCTTTTTTTTTAATTTGTCTTACTATCTTTTTTTGAGATCTTGCATTTCTTCTTTGTGGTTTTACTTTACAAAGGCACATTTGCCATATTTTTTGGTTTTTAATTCATTACAAAATATTCAGTCACTATTTTACTCTACTCCCTGGAGGCAGCATTTTTTTTAATGGTGACATTTAATTGTAAGCACTGGGCTTATTTCCCGTATTTTTTTTTAACAGTAACTTCGTATCAGTATTGCATGTGTCCCTTTTTTATTATTAACCATTTAACAATTTGTACCTTCTTCTAGCCAGTGAATTTTTATAGGGAAACTTAGGAAGGGTTGGAAGTAAAAAGGTTTTGGGGAGCATAACATCTGGGAGAGGAGAGGGGAGATAACATGATTGGTCAGGAGAACATTCAGATCCCACTGCCCTCTTGACTCTGATTGTCCATCAAGGTGCTCTGGAACAAAGATCACCTGTTAGAGGAGTTCTGTTCTGTGTATATGTGTGTGTAGCTGTGTGGTGGGCCAACTGGTGAGAGACAGATAGCCAGATCCTTATAGCACCTCCTTACTGGGACATTGATTGAGGACTGTTAAACTTAACTGCGCTTGAATTGGGTCCTTTCTTGTCTGGACCCTGGGCAGTCTCTGCCACACTGAAGCAGGTATTTGTGAGAGCTCCCTGGAATGCATGCACTGTATTCTTCCTACTTCAGAACCCAGAGTACCCTTTTTTCCTAACACTTCAGAGATAGTGCTTCTCAGCATAACCCCTCTCTGCCCTATGCTGAGTTCTAGCAAATATTGCTGCAAAAAATGATGTTTTGCACTTCAAAATTAAAACATTCTCCTGTCCCTGCGTTTTGCTCATGTTTTCTAAACTTTATTACCACTACCTCTCTTCCATTTGTCTCTTTTGCTTAACTTTTTCCAATGAGGGTCCTTAAAGACATCAGACATTTTTGGCAACCTTCATATGCATTGTAGAGTCTGAAAATTATACTTATTTTCTAGAGGTAATTTTTTAAAAGGGGGTTTGATTCTTTTTCTTTCTCTTTGTTGTATTTTTTAAATGACATCCAAGAAGAGAAAAGAAAAAATTGCTGAATGATGTATTTGTATTTTTAAGAAATATTTTTGATTTGGAATATTATTTTGGAATTTTTAAAATTATTTTTCATTATGGCTCTTCCCTTAAATAAACATAAAACCAAAACATGGAGAATTTAGAAGCAAAAATATAGATGACTTTGCTACTATCAGTTTAAACGTAGGGAAAGAAAAAAAGGAGTTAAGGATGATTGTAAAATTGCTAATGTAGGAAGCCATGAGAGGGATTACTTTGAACTGTGGGAAAGTTTTCTCATCAAATAAGATAAATCAGTTACACTGATTAGATTCTCACATATATCAATACAAAATCAAAAGGATAGGAGTAGCACAATATAACTAGATCAGATATTTAAGAGAAGTGGCTGAGCATTTGGTAAACTGTAGTTACCTAAGGAGGTTTGTTATAATTAAAATTTTCTGAGCAGAAAAGTAGGTATTTATGGTTAGAAGTGTGTAGAAACTTGAATCATTTTCTTAAGTAAACAATTCTTATTAGAGTGTTGTCTCTTTAAATGGATAGCCACAGCTGAGATGCCTGCTATTGGAATACAGTATATTTTAAAAATTTAGTCAAATAGTGCATTTCTCAAAGATATGTTACAAAAGAGTGATTTTTAAAGTTTTGTAAGCCACTGTTAGCAACTTATTTTTTAAATTTAAAAGTTTTATTAGAATTATGAGTTCTTTGAGTTCTCAAATACCAATTAGAAAAAAAATAATAAAGCCAAGTTATTTTAAATCAGAGTATTGTTCATGTGAATTTGAAAACTCACACCTTTTGTAGCCTATTCAACTTAATTATTACTTTCAGTTATTCATGATGTGGGAATTTTTTTTTTCAGCTTAACCTCAAGGCTCTTTCTTTTTATTTCACTTTTTAAAAAATAAATATTTTACTGTTTTCTATCTAGAATAATGGCACAGTTCTTTCTAAAATACATGGAAATCTTATTGAGGGTCCATGATTCTGCAATACTAGAGTTAAATTATAATTTTCTTCTTTAAAATATTATAATTTTAAAACATAATTTTACTTAAATTTGTTCTTCTATGTAATTACCATTTTCCCTCTTCTTACTTTAATTTTTTTCTTTTTCATTATTACTCTCATAATCTGTTGAAGTTTCAATTCTGTTCTTCTTTTATACTGATGCATTGCTTTGATGAGAGGATGATACATTACTCTTGAAGACAGAAAACTAAAGAGGAAAAGTTACATATATACATACACACCCCATGTAATATCACGTGTGTTTATATGTGTGTGTGTGTGTGTGTAGAAATGTATAAAGACACAAATTAATGTCATGGTTGTTGTTTTATGTGGTTGTGGCCCCAGCCATATGAGCTTGTCTTAATTGCTTCTCCATGGTGCTTTAAGCCTACTGTACAGGGGGGCAGAAAGCAGAGTAAGAGTTTATTATGTCATAATCTTACAATTACGAGGGAGAAGAAAATTAAAACATTAGGTTGCATCAGGAGAATTTGTTGCTTTTTCTCTTCTTTCTGCCAGTTATTTTCAGCCATATTTATTTAATTTTTTGTAGTTATATTCTAACTTTCCTTCAATGACTTATTAAGAAAAGTCTGACTACATTTCTAAGAGTCACAGGTTAGTAAGCTTCCTTTTATTCTGATAGAACAGATTTGCTGGGGATACACAGATAATTGGATGTTTGTCACCATCTCCAATGGTCTTCTTCAGAAATGTGACACCTCTCACCAGGGTGTTACTTTTGCCTCTTTATCTAATGTGTGGAAGCCCATGTGGTATAGAATCATAGTTATTTTAAGCTCTTCCTAGTTTATGAATCATACATATGATCCTCACTAACTATTGCTCCCCATCCATCAAGCAGTGAACTAATGGAAGTGGGTGTGTCTACCAGTGACATTATTGAGATTTATATGGCTAAGTAGTTCTCTAGTTAGATGGGCACAGCAGAGCTGCCAACTGAAATCAAATTTAAAGAACACAGTGTACCCATCTTGTTTTTCAAATACTGATAAGGCCTGGCAAGATGGCATTAAATCATATTAAAATAATCCGTATCCTACAGGCTGAGACCAGAACTCAGATAGTCTGACTTCAGCTCTGCTTATCGTAGACCCATTGTTCTTTTTATTTTACTTTGACCCAGATGAACAGCAATAATGACCACAAACAAAACAATCAAAAACAAACAAAAAATGGTTTTGAGTGAGAAAGGAACAAGATTTCTTTTAAATAAATATTTATTTGTTTAAATGTATTCACTTTAAATTCACTCAATTACAACAACTGAAATATTTATTTCTATTTAAGAGCAACTGTTATCACCTTACATTGTATTGTTAAGGAAGGGAGTGTTGCGTCTTGTTTTAGAGCAGGAAACATTAGCCATTCTGAGTTCCATTCTGCTCTTATTTTTCACTTTGCAATGGAGAAAATGACCTCATTCCGTATCAAATAAAAAAGAGGATACAAAACTGGTTCCTGTGGTCCTAGCACCAGTATCTCTAGTCATTTTCTAAAAATATTTCAGTTTTATTAGCATATATGAAATTTTGAGCCATGATAATCCAACTTAAAAATTGAAATAGCTAGTTATAAATATTTTTAATAGTTTAAGAAATAATATTCATATATTTTAAATCTTGCTGAAAAGATCCATGTAGACATTTTAGAAGACACAAAACAGTATGATTTGTGCATTCAGAGATAAACTCATGGAATGGGAGTCAGAGCAGCTCAGTACTTTAAATTACTTCAAACCTCCAAACATTTTCTCTCCTCTTCACTCTCACCTGATGACCTTGCTTTCTATTAAGAAAATAGGAACAATTGGAAAAAAAGGTCTGCTTGTTTCTCCCAACACATCTCTCAGCCCCTATATATTCTGATATCCTGCCTTCCAGCTTTGCATTATTTTTGGTAATTACATACACTGATGTAAGACTGACTCCTTCACTCTTGTACTGGAACCTATTCACTCTTTTTATTCTAGGTTATCATCTTCAGCATCACCAGCATTTCCCTTGCTCCTAATTTTCATCAGCATAAACATCTATTACCTCACATTAAAAAAAAAGCCTCTTAAATGCCTCCTTTAACTCCTTTCATCTACCAACTATTTTTCTTCTTTATTTTGCAGCATAACTCCCAAAGTAGTTGTCTTCATTTTCTCTCCTGTTCCTTTCTTTTAAGGTTGAACCAGTGAAGCTTTTGTCATGACCATCCTGCTGATAATACCGTTAAGTCACCAAAAGTCTTCTTATTTAACTCAGTGGGTAAATTTCAGTTGCATTATATTAGACACCCAGTGATATTTTACACAGTCAGTCAGTGATTTCTTCTTGGAAGACTTTCTTCTTTTGGATTCTGAGATATCACTCTCTTGATTTTGTAACTACTTCACCCAGTCTAGCCTCATTTGCTGATTTCTTTCTTTACCAAACCTCTAAATTTTTGTGTGATTCTGGATTTAGTACTCTGGACTATTCTATTTTTTTTCAAATCTCCCCTAACATTTTAAATGATCTCATTCACTTTAGTATCTTCAGACAAGAACTCTTTATGAAAATATGGGCATATATCACATACCCAGTGAACACATGTACTTGGATATCTAACAGGCTTCTCAAAATTAACATTTGTTGCTGAATTCCTGATTTCTACCCAGAATCCTTCTCCACTTAACCTTTTTCATTTCTGCAAATAACACATATATTTCACAGTTGCTTGATCAATAAACCTTGGAGTCCTCTTTGACTTCTCTCTTCCTGTGACACTCATTATTCAGTCATTCAGCTTTACCTACAAAATATATCTGGACTCAAACTACTTCACACCACCACTGTGACTACCATAATGGTCAAAATACCATCTTCTCTCACCAAGGTTATTGCAATAGCTTAATGAGTTTTCTTTCTGCTTTCAGTTGTGTTCCTTTTGTCCATTCTGACAGAATTTGTCCATTCTGACACAACTGTAGGGAAGCTTGATCACGTCTTTTCAAATCCCCCCAAAACTCCCCATCTCACTGAAAGTAAGAGCTAAAGTTCTTAAAATGAGTCATGAGGCCCTATAGGTGCTAGACATAATCCCCTCACTATCTCATTTTCTTCACTTTCTTTTTTCAGTGGCATTAACATCTTTGTTGTTCTTCAGATTCACCAAGCAGTCACATGCTTCTTACTTTGCACTTAATACTTTTTTTTTCTAGAAGGCATATTCCTTAAATATCTTTATGGTTTTTGTCTTTATTTCATCAGGCCTCTGCTTAAATATCAGATTATCAGAATGTCTATACCATCCATCCTGTATAAGTTTTATTCCTTTCATTATTTTTTATCTCCATTGCTTAGCTTTGTTTCCTTCATAGCAGTTATCACGGCCTGTCAAGTTAAACTATCATGTGTGTGATTACCAGGTTATTCTTCTCTACTAGAATGTAAGATCAGTGAAGATAAAGTCTTCATTTGTATGCTTCATTGTTTGGTGCGCTCCATCTCAGAAAAGTGCTAAACCTGTTCTATTTGCATAGTATGTATTTTTGAAAGATTGAATGAAGTCTAGCTTCAGGAAATATGCCTTCTGAATTTTTATATAGTAACAGATAATTACCTTGTTTCTACACCAGAGAGAATTATCAACTGACTTTATACTCTTCTCATGTTTTTATTCTACATTCATCTTATTGAAGTATACATTGGTTTGTAACTTTCATTTTTTGCAGTGTCTTATCCAGTTTTGGTATTAGGGAAATTCTGCCTTCTCAAATTAGGAAGTATTCTCTATGCTTCTGTCTTCTGACAATGATTATAGAGAATTGGTATAATTTCTCCTTTAAATGTTGAATAGAATTCACCAGTGAACCCATCTGGGTCTGGTACTTTGTTTTCAGAGATTATTAATTACTGATTCAATTTCTTCATAAGATATATTCTATTTCTCCTTGTGTGAGTTTTGGCAGATGTGTCTTTCAAGGAATTGATTCATTTCATCTATGTTATTAAATTTTGGGAGCATAGACTTGTTCATTGTTTTCCTTTATTATACTTTAATGTCCATGAAATTTGTAATGACCCTTCTTTTTCATTTCTGATTTTAGTAATTTGTATCCTCTTTTTTCTTAGTTTGTCACACTAGACACTTAATGATTTTATTGATCTTTTCAAAGAATCAGGTTTTGGTTTCATTGATTTTCTCTATTAATTTCCTGCTTTCAATTTTATTGATTTCTTTTTTTGTGTATGTGTATATATATATGTTTTTAATTGATGTACAGTCAGTTACAATGTGTCAATTTCTGGTGTACAGAACAATGTTCCAGTCACGCATATGCATACATATACTCGTTTTCATATTATTTTTCATTAAAGGTTATTAAAAAATATTGAGTATCATTCCCTGTGCTATACAGAAGAAAGTTGGCTTTTTAAGTCTATTTTTATATATAGCTGCTGTTCTAATTTTTATTATTTAATTTTCTGCTTGGTTTGGATTTAATTTTCTTTTTTTTTTCCAAGTTTCCTAAAATAGAAACTTAGGTGATTGATTTTGGAGGTTTCTTCTTTCCTAATATATGCATCCAAATGCTATAAATTTTTATCTAAGCACTGAATTTTTTGTGTCCCACAAATTTTGGAAATTTATGATTTCACTTTCATTTAGTTCAAAATATTTTAAAATTTCCATTCAAATTTCTTTTTTACTCATGCGTTATTTAGAAGAGTGTTACTTAGTCTCCAAGTATTTGGGGATTTTGTAGTTTATTTCCTATTACTGATGTCTAATTCAATTACATTGTGGGCTAGAACCAGACACTATGATTTCTGTACTTTTAAATTTGTTCAGTTTTTTTTTTAATGGTCCAGAATATGGTCTCTCTTAGTGAATACTGCATGTATTCTTGAGAAGAATGTGTATTCTGCTATTGTTTCTTGAAGTATATCTAAAGATATCAGCTATATCCAGTTGATTGATGTTGTTGTTCAGTTTAACTGTGTTCTTACTGATTTTCTGCTTGTTGGGTTTATTTCTAATAGAAAGGTATTGAAGTCTCCAAATAGATGGTGGATTCATCTATTTCTCCTTGCAGTTTTTTCAGTTTTTGTATGATATGTTTTGACATTCTGTGTTTAGGTGCATACACATTAAGGATTGTTAAGTCTTCTTAGAGAATTAATCTCTTTATCATTATATAAAGCCCCTCTCTCTTTATTCCTGGTAATATTCCTCTTTTTTGAAATCTTTAGTAACTGTAGTATAGTTACTCTTGCTTTCTTTTGATTAGTGTTTGGATGGTGTGTCTTTTTCTGTCCAATTACATTTCATCTATATGTCTTTTTGGTTTAAAGTAGATTTCTTGTAGACAACATATGATTGGGTCTTATTTTTTTATCCACTTTAATAATCTCTGTATTTGAATTGATATATTTAGACCATTGACATTTAATGTGATTATTGATATGAATAATGATATTGATAATGATAATGATATTGAATAAATATCTACCACACTTGTTACTGTGTTTTTCTTTCATTGCCTTTGTTCTTAGTTCCTGTTTTGTCTTACACTCTTTTTCTGCCTTTTATGGTCTTAATTAAGCATTTTATATGATTATATTTTCTCTCCTTCTTAGAATATCAGTTATACAATCATACTTTTTAAACTTTTATTAATGGTTTCCCTAGGGTTTGCAGTATACATTTACAACTAATACAAATCTGCTTTCAAATAACACTATACTGCTTCACAGGTAGTACACATACTTATAATAACAAGGCATTCCTAATTCTTCCTATGTCTTGTTTTTTGTATCATTGCTATCATTCACTTCATTTATATATAAGTATATATAAGCATGTATGTGTATTTATATATATATAATATATAAAATATAAATATATAAATATGTATATTAATAGACACTGCTGCTATTATTATTTTGAACAAACTGTTGTCTCTTAGATCAATTAATAATAAGACAAATAAGACTAAAAGTTTTAATTTTACCTCATTTATCCAATGTTGTTTTATTCTTTATGTAGATCTGGCTTTCTGATCTATATCATTTTACTGCTCTCTGAATAACTTCTTTTAATATTTCTTGCCTGGCAGGGCTACTGACAACACATTACCTTAATTTTGTTGTCTGAGTAAGTATTTATTCTCTTCATTTGGAAGAATAATTTTGCGGGTTGCAGAATTCTAGGTTTGCAGGTTTTTTCTGTTTAATACTTTAAATATTTCACTCCATTCTCTCCTTGCTTCCAGGGTTTCTGCGGAACCAGGGTTTCCCCCTCTGGCTTCTTTCAAGATTTTTTCTTTATATTTGATTTTCTGTAGTTAGCTATGATATACCTAGGCTTAAATTTTAGTCATTTATCTGCTTAGTGTTCTCTGAGTTTCCTGGATCTGTGGTTTGTTGTCTGACATTAATTTTCAGAATTGCTTCAGATACTTCTTCAGTTTCTTCTTCATTTATTCCCCTTCTGGTATTCACATTTCGTTTATATTGTGCCTTTTGTAGTTCTCTCACCATTCTTGGGTTTTCTTCTCTTTTTTTCCTTTTATCTCTTGGTTTTTTCTTTTTTTTTTTTTTTTTAGTTCTGGTTATGTCTTTTGTCATAATGTCAAGCTCAGAGAGAGTCACTTTTTTAAGTCTTGTCCAGTCTACTAATGAGCCCATCAAAGGTCTTCTTCATTTCTGTTACAGTTTTTGATCTTTAGCATTTCTTTTTGATTTTTTTCTTAAAATTTCCACCTCTTTGCTTACTTTACAAATCTATTGTTGCACATTCTTGCCCTTTTCCAGGAAATCTCCTAGCATATTAATCATAGTTTTAAAAATTTCCTGATCTGATGAGTCAAAATTCTTTCTATAATCTGAATCTGGTTCTAATGTTTGCTCAGTTTCTTCAAACTGTGTTTTTTTGACGTTTAGTATGATTTGTAATGTTTTCTTGATACCTAGACATGATTTACCAGATAAAAGGAAGTGTCATAAATAGGCCACATTAGTAATGTGGTCGTAAGATGCAGGGAAGAGGAAGTGTTGTGTAGTCCTATGATTAGGTGTCAGTCTTTTAGTGATTCTGTGCCCCTCATCTTTTAACTTCACAAGTGAGTCCCAAAAACCTCCCCACCTTAGGTGAGACCAGATGGCTAGAAGGGTGTAGTGTATGCTTTTCTCTTCCTTCACATGGAAAGTTAGAGGGAGCTGGAGTTATTTCCCTTCCCTTATTTCAGTTAGGGTCTGATAAAACTCCAGTAAGTTAAGGCTCTGATAAAATCGTTTCTCTTGAGGGCAGACCTAGTTAAGACGAAAGAATGTTCTGCTATATTTCAAAATGGTTGCTTTTCTCTCCCTCTGCTGGAAGCTGAGGGATTGGGATTTTTCTCTGGTCTTCAATATGAGAATCTGATTGGGCTCCTGGAGGTGAAACTGAAGAAATTGTGAGTTCTTTCTATTACTGGAGCCCCCAAGAGTTTAAAATCTCAGATTTGTCCACACTGAGCCTCCAGCAATTCATCAGTTACAGTTCAGGTTTTCCTAGCCCAGTATTGATTCCCTGGAGGTTTCTACTCCAGGAAGTTGTATTTCTCTGTATCCACGTGGCTCCCCCTCCAATTTTGGAAGCAGTGGTTTGCCCTGTGACTTCATTTCTCTAACAGATCTAAGAAGCTTTTGATTTTTCAGTTTGTTCAGCTTTTTACTTGTTATTAGAATGGAGTGATGACTTCCCAGCTCCTTACGTGCTAGAGTGGAAACTGGAAGTTGGACATTCATTTTTTAAAGTATGTTTTGATCTTACATAACATGAACACTTATTATATTCTTATATTTAGGAACAGTATATTTACATCTACTTTTAAAAGACTATTTTTCCACCATGGATTAGTTAGGGGATTTCAGAAAGGCTACAGTAGAGGCTAGTTAACTAAGCATGAGATGACTGCCAAACTTTTAGTTTTTCAAATATTTAAATAGTAAATTTTGGTTTCAAAACACAGAAGCATCTATGCTAGTGCAATTGAGGCAGGAAACCAACTTTCTGTAAGCTATTTACTTGGGTAACCCTGGCACAACTAATAAAACTGAAAGCAGTTTTCCTGATAATGAGTTCTGATCAAAATTTATGTACGGTTTCCCAAATGGGCACATTTTTGACTGTAGAATTTATACTGAAAGGAAAAAAGTAAATGTAAAGACTTTTGAAAACTTGGAAGAATACATCTGCCTGAATAAAACAAAAATAAGTGCTAAACAGAAGAACAAAGCCAGTTGGAATCTTCAGTAATTTGAAGAAATATTCCAAAGGATAAAACACTTGAAGGATTTAATTTCAATACAGCCTTCCATGGAATTATATCATCCTATGTCTGTATTCATTGTACACTTTTACCTACATGTTACTGTATAAGACTACATAAACAAAACAATGGACTATGCATTTTGTAGCTCATTTGAAGAGGTTTAAAAGGATAGTTGGACTGCATTTTGCTTTCTTTCTGTCTGTTAGGTATAATACCAAATACCCATGAAAGAAGCAACCTCAATATTCAAAGTCTTTCTGGGACTGGTCCTTCCCTGCCTCGTCTCCTAAAATTCTGCATCTCTCTGCCTAATATTCCATATTTTACTAAAGACTTAAGTTCTTAAAGCTTAACAAAAATTGAATCTAACATCTCCTTGAAAAGATTGTTGAGGCTTCTGACACTGGTGCTGGACAAAGTAAACATATTTATAAATCTTTTATCTCCAATTCTCACTGAATAAATAGTGCATCTGTTAAAAAAAGAATGAATCCATAACTATGTGGAGAACCTATGAGAAAGAACAAAAAAACAGCAATAATGCTAATAAAAATCATTAGAATAGTATTCTTCATTAGAAAAAAACCTTAGCTCAAAATAAAGAGTATGCAAATGAATGAGTATAGCAGTGACTTTCTAAAAATGTATTATTCAACACTATTGGTTTTAATTATGTGCTTTTTGAAAAAAATGCATACACACAGATATTTAATTATATATATATGTACAAAATAAGGATATTTTTAATGATATTAAAATTAAGTTGAATTAAAATTTAAGTATTAGTCTAGTACTCTTTTTAAACCCTGATTAATCATCTTACCCCTAGTTTGAAGGTCAAAGAATTATGGAGAACAATTAAGAGTACTTAATTCAAGGACTATATTTTGGTACACAATTAATTTTTCTGCTCCCTTTCTGTAGCTTGTGTTGCCAACTGGTATGACCTCATTATGCTTACAGAGCTCCACTCCTGATGGAAGGACCTGTTTGGGAACAGATCTATACAATAACAGAGGAATCCTGGCCTATATTTTTCTATCTAGTTTAGACTTCCATTTACAAATATAATTGGATTGCCAAGTATCCCTGAACATTTGAGGAAAATCAACAAGAAGACAATTCAAGATGAAAACATGTAATAGATTCCAGAATAATGAAATAGAAATAAAGGAAGAGAAGATCATTTAAAAAAAATTATACTACTGGAATATGAAAAAAGGTAAGTCATTCAAAATACAAGAAAAGTATAATATGAGTGAGACACCATGTAATAAGAGAATTTTAGCAATAAAAATATAATTGCTAAAATTTTAAAAAATAAATAAAATACTGAAAAAATAAAGGCAAGGATATTATATGACTAAGACATCTGATTCTTACAATGATTGGGTAAAAGCATATCCATTATCTCTGAAAAAGAACAAGATAAAGTAATTAAAAATCATAAAGGGCCAAATGCAAAGAAGTTAAATTTAGAACAACTGTTGAATTGTGCGTAAGAAGTGTACTAACTTTGATTCTTGGAATAGTCTCCTTAAAATAGTGGTTTAAGGATTTCCTTACACATTTACTTATTTCTGATCTAAAAAAATGAATGAAACTGTTTCTGATTTTTGCAATGAAATTATAGTTGAAGCATAGGGTGTTTGCATATACAAACTGATTATGAATATGCATGTGAATATCTCACTATGAGAATAATCTAATGTAATGGACAACAGATGAAATTCAGGAGCAGAGAAAACTGAGTGAAAGAGTGGCGAGAGTGATGTTTGTCCTATTTTGGATAATCAAGGTTTAATATATATAATGTGTTTAAAATTGAGAGATAAGAAAGTGGAGCTATAATATGTATCTTAGAATTATAAAGACACAAGATCTGAAAACTAGGTATTATTAAAATATTGGAAGGAGAATGAAAAATGAATGTGAGGTATGAGATCAATAGTAAATCTTCAAGCTTCAATTAGGAGAATTAATAAATAATGTATAAAAACAATAAATCAATAAAGGGAGTAGCCATTTGAAAACCCCAAACCAGAAAAGGTTAAAAATGTTTAACTTGCGGATTAGGACTCAGTATCAGAGGTCAGGTGGTTGGTGGTGAAATTGGCTACCTTTACAATTCTTTTTTTTTTTTTTTGCTCTTCTGAAACACTGAATTTTTTGAAAACTGAATTCTTAATTCTTGTGTTAAATTTATAACATAATAATTGTAAAATTAGAAACAATATAACCCCTGACTTAAGAACATCATAGAGACAATGAGAGAGGGAGAAAGGATAAGTTTCCATTCAATATTTCTTGCATTGTTTTCATTAAAAAAGAGGGACATTATCAAGCAATATTTCCAGGCTTGAAAATATAACATTGTTACTCAACTTGTTTCAAATGTCAAACCATTAATAAATTAAACCTATATTTCCTATAAGTAATATGTAAAAAAAGAGAAAATATAACATTTCATGTCAATATGATAAAAATTGCTCTTTCCCCCCTATTTTACAGTTACTCTGTTTTCCAATATCACTTTCAATATCAAAGTATTCCTATGTGCCTTCAACTACTACCATACTTGGCATTTCATTTCTAGGACAAAGAGTTACCAAATAGCTCTTTAAGGAACACACTGTACAAGAGAAAGACGATAATGTTGCGTGAGTAAGAGAAGCAGAAATGTTCTACTGTGTACAATTTCCTAGGAAGTGGTTAGTAAAAATTTCCAAAATAATTTTGCCTTGTTCCTAGTCTCTTTATTTTTCTTTCAATATAGATTCTACATCAAAAAAAGGGCCCTTTTGGGAAACTGTACAGAAATTTTGATCAAAAGTCATTATCAGGAAAACTGCCTTCAGTTTTATTAGTTGTGCTAGGGTCACCCACGTAAATAGCTTACAGTGAAGTGGTTTGCTGCTTCAATTACACTATCATAGATGCTTCTGTGGTTTGAAACCAAAATTTATTTTTTAAATATTTTAAAAAGTAATAT
The DNA here is from genome assembly GCF_048564905.1 of Vicugna pacos. Taxonomy (NCBI): domain Eukaryota; kingdom Metazoa; phylum Chordata; class Mammalia; order Artiodactyla; family Camelidae; genus Vicugna; species Vicugna pacos. Next base: position 80,423,638 of record NC_132987.1, read on the forward strand.
TTTCCACCTGAAATGATTAATATAAACAAGAGAAGAAAACCAAAAGCTTAGGAATCAAATTAGGATTACCATTTAATATCAAATATATCCTGTAAAATAAATCTCAATTTAAGAATAATTTTTAATCCTTTTTTATATAAAAATTAGTTGAGTGACTTATACAGAATAAACAAGGTTTGAGTTTGTAAATCATGAGACTTTATTCAAATCCAGTCTATGTCATCATCATATAATGCAACCTTACGCTCTCCACTTCTCCATGTCCCTCAGTTAACTTCTGTGAAAATCAAAAATTAACTGATGAGCTCGCATGATTTTAGAAAATAAGTATAAAATGGCAAAGAATTATTTTCTGTGTTAATAATTCCCAAGCCCATTCTAACTCCCCAGAGGAAACCATGGTTAATATTTCCAAGTTTAATTTTTCTAATAGATACTACCATTATAAGGTGAAGTAATGCTAATGCCTTTATAGATCTGTTTATGAGTGCACCAACTGTGGAAGTGAGTATCTATAGTCCAGACTGAAAAAGCACAGAATGGGGTGCACTATGTTACCTCCTACCTTTTCTCTCACCTACCCAACTCCCAACCTTGTTGTTACACATTTTAGTTCTTAAAAGGTTGTTTTCACTATTGTAAGTCATTTTTTCTTCTTTGTTCCACCTCTTGATTTTCATTAGTTACATTTTTAGTTGTCATAATTTATAATACTTGCATTACTTTTAGTGTTAGAGAGTAAAAGTAGCACTCCCTTTACTTGTATAACATGCTGTGATTTCCCAGCCCTATCCAAATTCCTTCTATCTGGAAGTTTCCCTGCTGCTGCAGTGGAAATTTCCTGTCTATGCTGAAGGCTTCTCTCCTCAAAGGGAGCCTGTATCTCTCTACTTCTCCTCCTGGGAGCTTTCTCCTGAGCCATGGAGGCTCATTCAGCTGATAAAGAAGATAGCAGTCGAGTGCCGGGATTTAACATTCTCGCAGACAACCCTTCGCCTTAGTACCTAAGTTATCTAAGGAATTTATCTTCAAGGAAACAGGTCTGAAATGTATTCTACACTGTTCCTCTGAGAGTATCCAGTGGGATAAACTCTCAGATGGTCAAAATGTTGACCTTTCCATTAAGACACCCTTGATTGTTTTTTCTTCTTTTCCAACTCCCTCATTTGGACTTCCTTGGATGATGTTCCACATAAACTACACTCAACTAAAGTTTTGTGTCTGAATTTGTTTTCCAAGATACTTAGCTAAGAAAAGGTGTTTTATTAAAGGTTTGTCTCTAAATTAATTCTAAACATTGAAAGCAAAATACCACCCCCCCCAGAGAAATTCAGAAATAGTGTATTACTTACTGCTTCTTACTGTAATTGTAGATAAGGATATAAAGTCCTTTGATTAAAATACAGTTGTTTGCAATGAACATGGTGAGGTGCATATATCTTTTCTAATTAGCGTTTCTGAGTTTTTTTAAATATATGTGGAGGAATGGAATTGCTGAGTCATATGTAGCTCTTTTTAAAAATTTTTTGAGAAACCTCCATACTGTTTTCCACAGTAGCTACACCAATTTACATTTCTACCAACAGTGTACAAGGGTTCCCTTTTCTCCACATCCTTACCAACACTTGCTATTTGCATTCTTTTTGATGATAGCCATTCTGACAGGTGTGAGGTGATATCTCATTGTGGTTTTGACTTGTATTTCCCTGATGAGTAGCATTGTTGAGCATCTCTTTATATGACTGTTGGCCATCTGCATATCCTCTTTGGAAAAATGTCTATTAAATTGGGTTGTTTGTTTTTCTGATGAGTTGTATAAGCAGTTTACATATGTTGGATATTAATCCCTTATCAGCTATATCATTTGCAAATATTTTCTCCCATTCAGTAGGTTGTTTTTTGGTTTTGTTCATGTTTCCTTTGCTGTGTAAAAGGTTCAATCAGGTCCCATTTGTTTATTTTTACTTTTATTTCCTTTACTTTGGGAAACAGATTCACAAAAATGTTGCTGCAGTTTATATCAGAGTGTTCTGCCTATGTTTGCCTCTAGGAGTTTTGGAGTATCTGGTCTTACATTTAGGTCTTTAGTCCATGTGAGTTTATTTTTGTATGTGGTGTTAGAAACTGTTCTAATTTCATTCTTTTATATGTAGCTGTCCAGTTTTCCCAGCATCACTTATTAAAGAGACTGTCTTTTCTCCATTGTGTATCCTTGCCTCCTTTGTCATAGATTAATTGATGGTAAGTGTATGTTTATTTTGGGGCTCTCTAGCCTGTTCCATTGATCTATGTGAGGATCATTTTTTTTAACACTTAAAATCTTACAAATCCCTTTAAAATCTTCAAGTTTCCTTCAAGTTTTCTAGGATCTATGAATTTATTTGTATGCTGCAATGTCCTTTTAAACAACATATTCAGACATCTTGCTCATAGGAAAGACAAACACTTCAGTAATACTTTGTATAGTATTTCCATATAAGAAGAATCAGATTTATTAAGTAATTTGCCTAAGGTCATAGAAGGTAATGATGAAAACAGGAAGTAGGATACAGCTGTCTTTGACTGCTTGTCCAGGACTTTCTGTTTTCATTTTCTTTTTTTTTTTCTTTTTTTTTTAAAGTGACAGTAATTTACTTCTGTGGAAGGACTGTATACATTCAGATATGACTTCTTTAAAATTGTTACTTAAATTCAGCGTGGGAACATCTTTTTAGACCAGTTCCAAATGAGTTTAATACTTACATTTTATTAGGAAAACCCCAAGATATCTTCCTGAATTCAAAGGATATGAATTATTTTTAGAAGTAGTATGTCTTAAAATAATAAACACCACATTTAAGAGGTCTGTTTCCAGCAGCGACAAACAAATAGAGCTTCACACTAGGGCTTTAATGATATATGTAATATTGCATTCCTTTTAAAATTGAATCAAATATTGCCAAAATACTAGGGTTTTTAAAAATACATAGTTGGGATATGACTTTTATTTTTCTATACATTGTATATATGTTTGAAATATTTTATAAGAAAAATAAAGACACACAGTTTTATTCCATTTTTTTTCTAATTACAAGCTTTATGACTTTGGACAAGTCACTTATTCTCTCTTTATCTCACTTTCTTCTTATTTCTGTGTTCTGATAAACTCTGAGATAATTCAGTTCAAAAATGAGGTATCCTAGATTTAACTGTCAATATATCCTTTGAATTCATAATGATTTCTATATTCTCTGTCATTAAATTTTGCCTCTGATTTTATATATACACTTAGGACTATAGTACTTCAGCAAATTTAACTTCAAAGTAAACAGAACTATTTTTTTCATATAAGATACCCTGAGTTTTTTGTTTTGCCTTGTTTGGTTTGTTTTTTGTGTGTTTTTAAAATTTGTATATAATTTTTAAAGATAGGTTGTACAATACATTCTTGAGCCTATCTTACACCCAGCAGTCTGTACCTCCCACTCCCTAACCCCAAAACAGCAGTATTTTAGTATTTACTCTTTTTAAAACTATTTTAGCCTAAAAGGTTATTTCATATGCAATGTTTAATTAACTTTACATTAAAATTCTTTTGGTAAAAGCTAAATATTATTGTCATTACTGCATCCTAAAAAATCTTGATTCTCTTATTTGAACTCTTTCAGTAACGGTAAAAGAGTTATTTCTTGTATCAGTAATTTCTTATATTTCTTCTGTCTTCTGCATCTTCTACAATTTTTCATTATCTCTAAAATTGAGTTTAAAGTCTAAAAATAGGCTTTACAGTTGCCTGATGCTGCCATTTACTCATTCTTTCATTTCTTAATATGGCTTTGAATGCTCTTTCTGGTACACACACGCATGTTATCATTTTGGGCATACTAGTTCATCCTACTCCCCAGGCTTCTGTTGTTACTATCCTATCTATATGAATCGTGCTTTCAGTTTATCTCTGATTAGAAACACTTCTATCCATTGCTGTGTTGTTTTAAGGAAACAATAACAAATAACCCAATAATTTGGGAACTCTGATTTTGTATTTGAGAGGATATTTTTGTAAATTAAACTTTCAAAGTTTTGCAGTGAGGGAAGTTAGTCACCTTTCAGTGGCACACTAACTGGAAGTGCTCAAAAACACTGCTAGAACTGCTCTGAATTCTTCTTTGAGTAATTTGCTCATGCCATATCCCAGGATATGGTTCTCCTCCCTGAAGAATAGAGAACTTGTATAAATTCACAAATTGTTTGAGCTGACTTTGGTGATCCTTTAGCAACTAAAAAACTAAAAAAAAGTCTCCTTTCAAATCCACTGCCATTACTCTACATGTGCTATATGACAAAATATTGAGACACATACTCAGACCTACAGATACTTACCTACCATTTGTGGTTCTTGATTTTTCTCTGCAGTTGCCTTCAATGTGAAAGGAAGATAGGTAAGAGATAGAGATCAATAAAGGAAATTGGAATGACAGTCATAGACTAACTTACTCCTGCTGCTATCATGATTGTGTTATATTTCTGAAGTGAAGAATCTGAAAAGTAAAGCATATATCAAAGGATGATCAGCAGTGAGCATCACCTGTCATGTATTTCTGGATTTCCCTAATTATTGAGTTATTGTATTCCTTTATTATGAAAACAGAAATATTGTTTTAGGTGGTGATATATGGCTTGTAGACATTCTAAACAAATTAAAACAAACAAACAAAAGTCCTCAAAACACCTATTTTTTTTTTAATCCTGAAGCTTTTCTGTTAATGGTAGCCCTTACTTAGTAGAAATCAAAAACAAAGTTATTTTTAAAAATTGAAACTGACATTATACCACAGGAATCCCTTAATCCTATCTTGGTGGTAGGATAATATGTTGAGGTCAGACAGGGAATAAATAAATTCACAATAAAACTTGTAAGTCTTGTCGACAGAAGGAAGATACGTATACTGTGCTGCTGATTCTAATTTGGAAATATTACCGCAAAGCATTTGAATCTCAGTTGGTAAGGGAAAAATATTGTGTTTTATTTATTAAGAGATTGGATTACAAGTGTTAAAGAAATAGTATTAACACCAAGGCAGTTGCCAACATTGGGTTGGGTCACATTATTTTTCTGTTCTCTTTATCAAATTAGCCAGGAGGCCACCTCCAGCACCAGGAGGCAAAGTGATATTGTATACACTTCTAAAAGGAGACACTGGAGACGAGGAAGGCCCTGTGTTGTTTGGCCAAGCAGCATTCATGTAATTGGATCTGGGGGCTGACAACACTAATGCACTCAATGTTAGGAGGTGATGGAGGCCCATCTGTGCTGGCCTGCTGAGTTGATCATATCAAGGAAACTGCTGGTCAGTTTTCTGACTGTGACTCAGAGCCAAAATTAGGTTGCTGAAAATTTCCATCCATCTAATATGAAGGCAGAAGGAAATCTGCTGTTGTATGAAAGAAAATAAATGTATTATGTTAGGAGGCTCTCTTAAATTATATATAATTTTCAACTGATTGTTTTGTCAAAAATGTGTTTACTTTCTAAAAGTTTTGAAGTGTACTCATTTATATACTGCTGGGTAACTTTCTTCATATTCTGATACCACTAATTTTTTTTTTTTTTTTTGGTCTTTTCAGTGAGACAGCATAGCAAAGTCATAGGGTAAGACCATGGACAGATAGGCTGGATTTATATCACTTTTAGGAGCGCTTCTGTCCTTATGAAATATATTTAGCTTCTCTGTGCCACAGTGTCTTCTTCTTTAAAATGTGGCTAATAGAAATTTTGCACTAAATGTTATGTATTTATGTCCTAATAAATGCTTCATGGCATTTCAGGCACATACCCAAGATCAATTCACATAAATGCAAAAACACTGTTTACTAATGTTAGGGAAAAATATGTTAGACCTGATTTTGCCCCATCTGGCTTTATGTGATCTGTTTGAAGAAGTTGGGTGAAGAAATGGCGGCATATACTCATTACTTTCTTAATGCAAATAAATGGATCCAGTGACATCTGAGCTACTGGGCTCATCAGAAATAGTTGTTGTTGTCTAGGAAACAGTGTTAAGTCCTCATACTCTCTTCTCTGTAATTTCTATTTGTCACATTAGTGTTACTCCCTTACACATCTCTATGTTATCTAATGCTGTCCTTTTCATCTTGCCTTGAATCCTACTCTCAGAACTTTACATCATTCCAAGTTAGATATGATTGATGGTGATTTAAATATATCACAAGGCTATTGGCTTTTTAAGAGAGTGTAAAGTGTAAAATTCAAAGATACAGTTGAGAAGATGGAGTCGTGTCTGTTACAGGATGTCACAAATTTTTCAAGATATAGGACTACTCTGCCTCCACTGCCTGCCCCTGTCTGAACTACCATTTGGTCAGTACCCACTAGTTAGGTAGCTTTGTGTAAATAGATTAGAAGCTGTTCCTTTGCTACAAAGTGCATAGCAGGCTAACAGTCATAAAGAATAAAGGAAAAGGTATAAAGAGAGTTTTTTCTTTCTCCTTTTATAGTGATGTGCTTTGCTAACTCTTTCAGAGACCTGAGTGGATATTTATAATTATGTACCCATCTCCTTTTCAATCCCCTTTTATCATCCTATTATGTAATAATTACTTTGAGAGCTGTTGTTTATTATTTTCCATATTTTAATTCACTTTCACTCTCAGTCATTTCTCAGCACGATTTGATAAAGCTTTCTTGGTTCAGAATATGTATTTTCCTACCAATGAATAAAAATGATTCAGTAAATGGGAATAGATATTTGTGGATCGTCTTCTATCTGTCCATCAACTTTCTCCTGAAAAACTCTCATTATAAGCCTATGCCAATGTGAGGGCTTCCTCATGCTTTGGCTACCTGGGGGGAAGTTATAACCCGTTGAGTATCTTATGTTGCCTAGAACACTCTGCTCTGCACTTAGCAGATATTAAAATATTGTGGTGTTGTCATACCCCAGAAGCCATCTATGTGAGTTAGTGTGGATTTTATTAACTATCTAGAAACTACAAAATCAAGAAGGGTTTCTTGCATCTAGTTACCATTTTAAATAAATGATATACTGGGGGGGAGAGAAATGCCATAGAGGGAAGGATTTATTTGATCAGTATAAGTCATCACCTCATCACATGAACAAATTGAGACTCAGACTTTAAAAGTAAAATTAAGGACTTTTGTTTTACTTACAGCAAGAGACTGTTCTGAAAAAATACACAAATGATTAATGAATCAATACAAGTTATGTTGCACTATCATATTCCTTTAGGAGTTTTTAATTAGATCATCTCCCTCCTTTTTAAAATTATTTTGTCTCAATCAGTACATTCTTCTTCTCCAAATGCATTTCATTAGGAATAAATTATCCATGGTAACTCATGTGTATATAGTAGCTAAATCTCTATTCAGTTAATTCAGATGACGTCTTCCCAGACATCGGAGGTCAAATTAGGTCAGGTGAGTAATAACTGGATCTAATTAGCTTTACCACAAGCTGTTATTTCCCTTACCTGGAGCCAAATAGAAGACTGGTGATAGTTTAACTGCCTGTGTGAATGTATATTGTTGGCATGAGGAGCAACAACGTTCTTTGCCACTGAAAAATGAAAATACAAAATTATTTTATTATGGCCAAATAATATTGAAACTACCAACCTGGGTTTTGATTCTCTGGTATTAATAACAAAGATATATGTGATAGTTTTTGTTTCATGTTCTCCTTTTAAGGGATATTATATAAAATAAAATTTAGAGTATTTCATAATCAAAAATTAATTTCCCTGGACATGCAGGGTTTTTGCAATGTAAAAAGCAATAGGGCTTATAAGTGACATGAGACCATAGTCACTCAGAACACATTCAGTGTAAGGAACTAATCTGTAAGGAGTTATTCCCAATTGCACTTGTCAGAAAAAATAAACTTTTGACAAAACCTGCTGTATTACTTGCGTTCATATAGTGTCAGCTTTCCCCAACAAGATTTAAAAAAGTAAAAAAGGGTAAAGGATGTAGAAATTTAGAAATATGATGAGTCTTGATTAATTGACATAAAAGAGAGGCTTGACAACCAACCATATGCAATTTCACCTACTGCTCGTTCCCTAGCTTTTATTACAAATTAAAAATTTTGGCCCAGTCTAGGTCAAGTATATATTCCTAAAGAATCAGCTAGGACAAAAATGCAGAGCTGTGATGATTGGGATCCTACCTATCACTATAAAGGACATTCCCAGACAAGACAGTTTGTTTTGATGTAGATAGCTAACTCCAAGAGAGGTCCATCTTAGCTTCCCTGATTATATTTAATTGTGGCAGAAAAGGCAGCATCTTGAAATGAAATTTAGGCTGGAATAGCTGGGAGTCATTGTGAAACTAGTTGTTTCTTACTGTTTTTCCTCGCCTCAAATCTGAATCAGAGCTGGATGGCTTTTATTAAGCTTTGATGATCTTGTTCTACATTTAAAAAGTATGATGTCAGTCTTACCCCTGATAATGTATATAATTAAGCATAAGTTTCTGTATGCTAACTCTATTGAGTATTACTCTGATAATATCAAACAGCAAGTAGTCCCCATATCTTAGGAGCTTATAACTATACATATTTCACTCAGGTTTGAAAGTTTGACTGGGCTTGGTATCAGATCAGTGGCACAATCAGTGACTCATGGCAAGAGATAGGAAGAAATAAATTTATAATATATCATAATAGGAAAAAAAGGCTAATTCCAAAACCAGTTCAGTATATTTACCAGGCAACACAATTTTTAATGGAATGCTATTTAAAAGTATAGAATGTTCAGCTGAAAGACAGTTAATTATGGAGAATTGGTGAAATTTATAACATTTACCTATATCAAAGAATATAAAATTATCCTCTAGTAACAAAGCCAGAAAAATCTTGGCTAATTACAGGTTTTCTTATTAGTCTTAATACATATGTATTTACTTATTTGTGCTCCTGTAAGACAACATTATTTTATATTAAGACATATTTTCTACTATAAGAAATGTGATTTAAGAATTACTGTAAATTCTTCATTATGAGGGTATTTGGAGAAATATATTTCTGTTATAGTATCATTAATAGCTATTCTTTCCTTGAGTAATTTGTGTTATTTTTATCATTAAACACACTATTTTGCTGTTTTCTGGTCTTCTAATTTGGATTGCTTCTAACATTTCAAATTGATGTCCCATATCTAGAAAATGTATGATTTTACTGTGTTTATTTCTACTTTAGACATACTTCTATCTCTTTCCTATTAATGTTCATATTGTTTACCTATTTTCTTCTTCATTTCGTTTTCATTAAACTCTCTTGCTGTGTTTTAAATATCACTATAGACTGCTCTAAATCTTTTCTAGTTCACCACAGGGTATATGTAAACAAATATAAAAATATTACACACCTTTGGATAGTTTGATTGTTCTACCTGGACCAGCTTTTTTATTTTTACATTGAGGAAGTTCAGACTACGTTGATTTGTCTATCTCATTTGAGATTTAATTCATTATTAGGGATAGATTCCAAAAATGACTGGGGCTAAATAACACTAAGCAGTAGAGATAAGGGAAACGTTTAGTTGGTGAGCATTTCAGTCAGCACACTGAAAAGTGGTAAGAACATAAAATGAGTCAACCATCAGTGCCTCCTCAGGATGAAATTAGATCCTGAAAAGAAAATGCACAATTAGAAAAAACTTAGAACCAAAAGTAGATTTTGGCAGATATTATTAGATATGATAAACTGAATAATTAAGAGGCAGAGCTACTCAAAATAATATTTTTACAGTTATACTGAATCCACAATGCTTCATGTCTGAAGTTGTAACCACTCAAATACTAGCTGTTTCCTTTTGAACTTTTCTTAGCCAGAGGAATAGGTTTGGAAGAACCTGGGTTTCCAGATTGTGCTGGTAAAGAAAAGCTGTATTATTTTATTTTTTTCCTGCTGTTGTGAACTTAAAGAGACATTATAATATATTCTGTTAACTTTTAGTTGCATTATTAGTACCAGGGCTTTTAACTGTATGAATACCTATTAATACATTTACTATTTTGGGTTAATAAATGCACAAAGAACCTTGGTAGTGAGCATAACTTTTCCTAATTGGTCACATGAGTAGTCTGAAATATATTGTAGGGGTTGAGAGTATAAATCTGGGAGCCACACTTCTTTTGTTCAAATCAAAATTTTGACATTTATTGGTTGTAGGATCTTATGGAAATTACACAACTTCTCTGTTTATCAGTTTTCACATTGGTACATAGTATTGTGAGAATAATGATAGCATTGCTGAGTAGGCGTGGAGATTGAATAAGTTAATGCATATTTTACAAAAAGGAATATAGTCTAAATATTAAAACAAATCAGAGTATTAGTTTTTTTTTAATTTTGGAGTTAAAATTTGATGCTAAAGATAAAATTTGTTCAAAATTCAATTGAGAGTTTTTAAAAATATGTATCAGAGATTGTCCAGCGGATTCTGGGAAGATGGAGTAGGTACCATCAGGAATTTGTCTTTTTACCTAGCCAGTAATTGCACTGGCAGAGTCCTTCTGATGTAACTGTTTTCAAACTCTGGAGTCTGTTGAAGGCTTATAGCTTTCAGGGGAAGACTTAGACAGTTAGTTGTGGTTCATTTCAGTCAACTTCAGCTTTTAGCACAACAGCAATTACTCCTTCACTAACCCTAGCCACATGGCAGGCAGCTATGCACATATTCCTGAAGCAGTTTTCACACAGTTTGGGGAGTGAGGGTAGGCAAAATAGACCCTGTTCTCTAAATATTAAGGATCTCTGTTCTGATTGTTTTTTGTAGTTTCTGATCACAGAAGTGCAGACAAAGAGATGGGCAGCCATTGTTGTGCACCTTCTCCCATTGTTGCAGTCCCTACCCCCTTGGTTGAAGTGACTTTCCAAAAATTTAAAGGGATGGGTCCCTCCCCACCCCCCTTTACTTTTTTGCTTTTTACGCTTTTAGCAACTAGACATTAAAGACTAGGTAATTCAAAAGCAGCTGTGTATATAATGAAAGTTAGAAAGTATACATGCCATGGGAAAGGCTCAGAAAAGGCCTGAGAAGACCTTAAGTTTATACCTAAGTATGATTCTCAGCATAGACAGTCTATGATTAAAAACAAAACAAAAGCAAAAACAAAACAATAAAACAACAACAACAGCAGCAGCACCCTCAAAAACCATGAGGAAAAAGGAGAACCTGATTTCTAGGGTTACTACATTATTAGATTTATATATTCATTTTTCAAAAAAAATCACAAGGCATACAGAGAAACAGGAAAATATGGCCTATTCAAAGGGAAAAAAAGAAAAAGTCAACAGAAATGATCCTTGAAAAAAATCTAATGTGAAAAACACTAGACAAAGGTTTAAAAAAAATCTTAAAAATACTCAAAGAACTAAAGAGAGACATGGAGAAAGTCAAGAAAAGGATATGTGAACAAAATGAGAGTATCAGTAAAGAAATAGAAAACCTAAAAAGAGACCAAATGAAGTTTCTGAAGCTAAAAATACCATAATAATGAAGCATTTTGCTAGGGGGGTTTAAAGACAGATTTTAGTAGGTAGGAGAAAAAATCAGCAAACTTGAGGATAGGAAAATTATTATGTCTGAGAAACAGAATGACATAAAGATTGAATAAAAATGTATAGAGCCTGAGGAGCTTGTGGGATATGATAAAATGGATCAACATATGTATTATGGGAACCCCAGAAGGAGAACAGAGGGAGAATGAGCAGAGAGAATATTTGAGGAAATAATGGCTAAAACCCTCTAACATTTGAAGAAAGACATTAATATGAACATCCAAATAGCTCTGTGAACTCCAAGTAAGATGAACTCAAATATGCTCAATAAGATTATCAGCATATTTTTCATCAGACACTTTGGAGGTCAGAAGACTGGGCTGATATATTCAAAGTGCTAAAAGAAAAAGCTATCAACCAAGAATCCTATAACTTGAGAAACTGTCTTTTATGAGTATAGGAAAAATTAAGATATATCCAGATAAACATAAGCTGAGGGAGTCTGTGACCACTAGACCAGCCTGCAAGAAATGCTTAAGGGAGTCCTGCAAGGTGAAATGCAAGGATACAAGACAGTAATTAAAAACTGTATGGAGAAATACAGATACCAATAAAGATAAATACATGAACAATTATAAAAGCTAATGTTATTGTAACAGTGGCTTGTAACTGTACTTTTTGTTTCTACATAATTTAAGAGACTAGTTTATTTAAAGAAAAAAATAATTAGTGTAAAATTTGGTGTTACTGTAACTTTGGTTCATAACTCAAAATCTGGTTTTCTGTAATTTAATGACTAATATAGTTAAAATTAGTTTATGTTTTTTAGCAAATGGTATAACAAGATGCAGTTTTGTGACATCAACAACCAAAAGGAATAGGTAAAGAGCTGTTAAGGAGCAGAGTTTTTGTATCTTATAGAAGTTAAGATGGTATAAATTCAAATTAGAGTAATTCTATAATATTGAATGTAATGTCCATGGTAACCACAAAGAAAATAGCAATAAAATATACACAAAAGGAAAAGAGAAAGGAATTTAAATATTTCACTACAATAATTGAGCTAAGCCCAAAGGAGGACAGTACTGCAGAATATGAGAGACAAAAAAAGCTATAAGACTTCTTTAGAAAAAAAGTTTTATATAATAAAATAGCACAATGACAGCAGTAAGTCCCTCCTTATCAGTAAATGGATTAAAATCTTCAATTAAAACCCAGAGATTGGCAGAATAGATAAAAACACATGATCTAACTATATACTGTCTACAAGAGACTCATTTGAAATCCAAAGACGCAAACAGGTTGAAAGTGAAAGGATGGAAAATATATTCTGGGAAAATAGTAGCCAAAAGAGAATAAGTGTGGCTATATTAATATCAGACAAAATGGACTTTAAATCAGAAAGTTTACAAGAAACATGGAAGACATCATATATTAATAAAATTTTCAATAGAGCAAGAGGGTATAACAATTATAAATACTTACACACTTAATGAGAGACCACCAAAATACAGGAAGCAAATCTTGAGAGAATTGAAGGGAGAAATAGATAGTTCTACAATAATAGTTGGAGACTTCACTATCCCACTCACAATACTGGATAGAACAACCAGACAGAAAATAAGTAAGGAAATCAAGGACTTAACACAATAAACCAACTAAGTATAATAGACATATAGAAAACATTCTACCCAGCAACAACAGAATACATATTCTTTTCAATTGTACATGGGATGATTTCTGGGGTAGACCAGAGGCCACACATTAAATCACAGTATAATTTAAAAGCCAGATATCATACTAGGTATCTTCTCTGATACAATGGGATAAAACTACAAATTGAACAAAAAGAAAAGTAGAAAAACTACAAAATTGTGGAAATTAAGTAGCACACTTTTAAACTACCAGTGGATCAAAGAAGAAATTACAAGAGAAATTTGAAAATAATTTGAGGTAAATGAAAACATACCACACAAAAACTTACAGGATGCAGCCAAAGTAGTGCTAAGCAGGAAACTTATAAGTATAAATGCTTACATTAAAAACAAGGGACATCTCAAATCAACAACCTAACTTTATAACTTAAGGAACTAGAGAAAGGAGAACAAACTAAACCCAAACCCAGCAGATGGAAGGAAATCATAGAAATTAGAACAGAGACAAATGAAATTTAAAAATAGAAAAATAGAGCAAATCAATGAAACCAAAAGTCTGTCCTTCTAAAAGATCAACAAAAAAAGCTGACAAACCTTTAGCTAGATGGAAAACTATAAAAATAAAGAAGATTCAATTTACTAAAATCTAAAACAAAAGTGGGGACATTACTACTGATAATACAAATATACAAAGGAATATAAAACAACACTATAGATAACTGTACACCAACAAATTAGGTAACAAAGATGAAATGGGCAGTGCCTAGAAGTATGAAACCTGCCAAGGCTAAATCATGAATAAGTAGAATATTTAAATAGAGTTATAACTAGTAAAGAGATTGGATCAGTATCAAAAATTAAAGAAAAACTGCTGACTTGATGTCTTCATTACTGAATTCTACCGAATTTAAAGAACTAATTCTAATACTTCTCAAACATATCCAAAAAACTGAAGAGGAAGGGATACTTCTAAACTTATTCTGTGAGGCCAGCATTGCTCTGATACCAATGCCAGACAAAGAAAAGAAAATTACAGACCAATGTATCTTATGAACATTGATGTAAAAGTCCTCAATAAGATACTATCAAACAATTCAGTCACATATTATAAGGATTACACATCGTGATCAAGTGAGATTTATTCCTGGAATGCAAGGATGGTTCAACATATCAAAATTGATTAATATATTATGCCACATCAACAGAATGCATGTGGGAAAAAAGCACATGATCATCTAAATATGGAAAAAGCATATAACAAAATCCAAACCTTTCATGATAAAAACATTTAACAAATTATGAATAGAAGGAAACTAACTGCAATATAAAACCTCCTATTTAATAACTGAAAGTGTGTAGTCTTTGCATGTTGGAGAAATTTACAAATTTAAAGCCAGATCACATTTATGAAAATAACTTTGATTTTTAGATTTATTTTACATGTTGTTCTCATGGGCAGGTGAGATATTATATGATTAGATAATATTGGTTGTAGCTCAGATACAGACACTCTTTCCAAAATATCACTGCCTCTGGTCTAAAATCTCCAACATCATGCACATAAATATATCTAGCAAATAACTAAGAAATTATTACCAACCATTAAAGGCACAGTATAATAAAGTACCTAAGACAATATCATGAGACAATAATCATGTTTTCCTTGTTTCAAAGAGGAATGATTGATTAGAAGATAACTAAGATTTGTTGCAGTGACAACTAGAAGGTTAGGATAAATGTAAATTCTCTAAGAATTTTTGGGGAATTTCTCATTGGCAATTTTGTCAAAGACAGCACAGTTTATTTTGTTTTCTCTTTACATTTTCTTTGAGGTTCCAAAGACTTAGCTGAACTGTTTTACTAACATATTCTTACCCTTTATATGAGATACTGTTATTTCTAACTAATATACGGATTTTGAACCATAGCTCTCAGATAACCTGAAAATAACAACACTGCCCTTCAGTTTGAAGGTCATTTGTCTATAATACAAATTTCCAAACTTTTGAAAGACTAAAGCAAAATTGAATGGTCTGAGTCACATAGCATATGCCATCTTCATGTTAAGGAAGAATTGTGAGATCTTCTCTTCTCCTATTTACATATTCTAACATATTGTATATATTAAATGAATCTTAAGTAGATAGTGCCAAGTGGATAAAATAAAGATATCTGGGCCACAGATTGTTGTAAATTTTAATTGAGGTGATGCATATTAAACTCTTAAGAAAAATATCTATAATAAATGATTATTTAATGAATACACTGTAAAAACACTATCAATGATCATAATGATGATGAGATTTGGAGAAAGAAGAAGCCAGAATTCTTAATCTAGAGAAGCCAAAATCTAGAAGATTCTAGATCAGAATTCCAACAGAGTTCAAGCATAAAGACAATGTGGAATAGACAGCGATGTGGAATCTTCAGCAATATTGAAAGTCTGTTTCCTATTGCTTTCTTTTCAGTTATTTTTCTGCTTAGCAAATCACTTGAAGCTCAACGCTATTTGTAGGGTGCCTATTTTTGGTCAGTGCAGTGAGTGTATATATTTGGTTGGTTGATTGGTTGGCTTTGGTGGAAACAATTACTTGCTTATTTGCCACCTGTCAAAAATATTTGCCAAAGAGAAAGTAGATATGATACTAAATTAAAAAAAATTGTTCTTTGGGAAAGGACATTTCTAGAGTGCATATTAAATTACACTTATGCTTTCTAACCAAAAGTAGTACTAGCAAGCTAATTTACTTAAACTCCTTAAACTTTCAACACTAAGGAAGAGAGAATTGTTTACTTTGTCTCTCTGATTTCTAAATCAAGTATTATACTCAAAAAAACATATAAAGCATAGTAGCAAGGAAATATGACTCAAAAGGAAAAAAACTACTTTAGAAAGGTGATGATTCCTATGTACCTTTAAAATTGCCTAAGTGAATTGACAAGGAAATACAAGTCTTCCTTCAGATGCTTTTGCCATTTAGAAAGATGTACACGTAGTTGCTGTGAAGAGTCAAGAATCTACAGAAGCTTTTATTTTCCATTTTTTAATTCAGTTAACCAAATTGCATACACTGACCATGATGTGGACACCAAATGGTATACAAATATGAGTTTAGACACAGGTTTTAACCTCTTTAACTAAGTAGCTATATATTTGTGGTAACTTACTTTAACTCTCTGATGTGCTTGTTCTGCCCATGTAAAACAGGGATAATATTATGGACCTAACTAGGTTGCTTAATGTTTAACTAGGTACCATATGAAGCCTGACATATATTAGAAACAGTCAAAGCTGGTCGATTAATGATGGTCACACACATATACATATGAATACACAATCAAGAATATTGGGTAGGAAAATGTCTGATTTAGTGATAATAATCAAACAGCCATGAAGTTTTGTGAAGTAAGATAGAAAGAGAAAGAAAAATCCCTTATGGTATCACTCATATGTGGAATCTAAAAAAAGAAGACAAACAAACTTATTTACAAAACAGAAACAGATTCACAGACATAGGAAGCAAATTTAAGGTTACCAGTGGGAAAGGGGGTGGGAAGGGATAAACTGGGAGTTCGAGATTTGCAGATACTGACTGGTATAGATAAAATAGATAAGCAAGTTTATACTGTATAGCATAGGGAACTATATTCAATATCTTGTAGTAGCTTATGGTGAAAAATAATATGAAAACAAATATATGTATATTCATGTATGGCTGAAGCATTGTGCTGTCCACCAGAAACTGACACAACATTGTAGACTGACTATACCTCAATTAAAAAAAAAAGATAAAAAGAAAAAAAGTTGAGTTTGGTTTATGAGCAAATTAGAAAATAATATTGTCACTTACCATCAAATGCTGCCTGTCAACTTAAAAAAAAAAATCCCAGTAAAGAGAGAATTCAGTCAAAAAAAAAAAAATCTAGGATGGAGACACCAACTACTGATAACATAGCTCTGACTCTATTGACAAAGGCTAAAGTCATCTTTAATTGTTTTACATACGTGAACCAACACATTTCACATATCCCCTTATTTAGCTATTTTAAAATGTTTCTATTATGTATCGATTTGTTAAATATCCTTATGAATAAACCTCCCTCATGTGATTTCAATTACACCACTGGTTCAGAGGCTAAAAAATACTTGGAAAAACACTGATACTAGGTAAAACCCCAATTAACTTCATGTTTCTCTTTTCCATCATTTAATGGGTCTGTGTTTGAATATTTTCCATTAGAAAAGTGGTGACTCTTACACTAGCATCGTCCATCTTTGACCAGCTCTGATAATTTTATTTTTCTTCCTCATTTCCTCTCTAATCTACTTCACAAAAAAATTCATTTAACAAATATTTGAGGTAAATCCTGTGTGTCAAGAACCATCACTGATTCAGTATCTATCTCACCAAATGGAAGATTTACTGAAGCAAACACAAACTGACGCCCTGTTACATGTGTACTGAGTGTTGGAAGATAAGTGCCAATTCTGTTGATCAGTTGAGTCAGATCAAATTGAAAGTCATTAAATATTTGAATAACTTTTTTAGTGTTCCCTGAAATGTCTAGATTCAAGTGTTAAATACAATATATAGCAAATTGCTGTTGTCCTTGTTATTTGTCAATGATAATAATAATGTAGACAAGATGATCTCCATTGTCTTTAAAGTTGTTTTATTGAGTCCTAGTTTCAATGGTTATATATACATGCCCACATAGGATAGTATGTGAGACACAATATTGTTATACTTCCCCACACATACCAATCACATTACTGTTTCATAGTAGCTAAAATTTTTAAAATATGCAAAAATATTACCAATAATTTTTATTTCCTAGCAGTGTTTCACTAAAAAGATGCTTTAGTCATTGATTTGTAACTTATGTGACTGTTTTAATGTTTTTTACTCTGTCTCCACATGCTACCAGATGAGCTTGCTGGCAACATGACACTCATCAAAGGAAAAATTCTAGATATGAAGCAGGGCTATGAATCCCTGCAAGCTCTGTCCAATTGTGTACTTGAGTTTGACTACATATATGAGTAGTAGAGCCTGTGTAGAAACAGCAGGGCAGTTTTTTATGAAATGTCACTCCTTGAACCTTCTTAATTTAACAAAGAGGCAATCTATCACCTTCTCTTGAGAATATATTTACATGTGGGATTTAACTTACATAAGTGGCAGGCAATAATGGTAATTGCCTTCTCTTACCCAGATGGGTTGTTTTTTAAATGGCTATATACTGTTTTAAACCTCAGTGTGTAGTCAATACAGCACTCAGGTGGCAGACTCTAACATAAATAATATGTCAAGAATATGAATATAAACACATAAATATAGGTTCAGTATGAACTGCCTACAAACAGCATATTTCAAGGTGAGTTTATATGCACAAATTTTCTTTGCAGATTTAAGGTTACAATGCGCAGTTGAACTAACCAGTGTGTTTTAGATCCGATGCAGTAGGGCTCCATTAAAGGCTAGAATCATTTCATGCACTGGATCAAATTCATAACTATGTCCAGTAGCTCATTCATTTGTAAGAAAGTGTTCTTTATAGGCTCTCAGGGTTTAATCCAGGAAATTCAGCTGATTCCCAAAGGTTAATCACAAAGAATGGACACAATCAGATGTGAAAATAAATCTTACATTGGAGAGTATCTTGACTACAGCATGCCTCCTGCACCTAAGTACTATAGTGTGCACTCCCTTAAAACTAAGTACAAGGGCATTGTTTTAAAAAACCACAGTGCAATTATCAAAGTCAAAAATTTGATATTGATCAAATGTTATCCACAGTTTGTACCTAAATTTTTTAAAGCTTTTGTTCTTTCCCTGATCCAGGATCCAGTAGAGGATTACTCGTTGTGTTTAGTTGCTATATTTCTTTAGTACTTATAGTTTGGCAGAGTTTCTCAGTCTTTTTTTTAAAATAATCTTGATATTTAATAACCTGGATGTTTTTGAGAAGTAGGATGTCCTACGTTTTATGTTTGTTGGATGTTTTCTCAGGATTTGATTCAAATTTTGAACTTTAAGGAGGAATATCACTGACATGCTATTGTATTATTCTCAGTGTTGTTGATGTCAAATGAGATCACTTCGTTAAGATAGTGTCCCTCAGGTTTCTCCAATGCAAATTTTCTAGTTTTCCTCTTGTAACTGATAACTATTTGGGGGTGAAATTCGTTGAAATCATGTAAATATCTTTTTTTCATTAAATTACCATTAATTTTAGTATCACTGGATGATTTTCTAACTTCATTTCATCTATATTTTAAGTTGCCATTCAAAGGTAAAGAAGGATTTTCCCTTCTAGTTCATTTATTTATTTATTCCTTAATTTATTAATACTAGTATGGACTCATACTGTCCTTTGTTATTTCATGTGTTATAATCCCTTAGTACCTTAATTTTGATACTCAAATTTTTCCAAATTCCACCTGTAAGAACTCCTTCATGTCAGCAACTATTTCCTTTAGATAAGTCCCTGTCATTCTTTGAGCATTCTTTGAGCATTTTTAGACACAATTAGATTAAAATATTCCAGGATCATCTTGTACTTCCCTTGCCTCAGTTTTGGATTTAGCCTTTACTCTAAGGAGTATTGATTCCTTAAGTGGGAAATGAGATTTTGATATGAAGATCTGAGTGCTAGAAGTCTTTGCCATTGGAGTATCATTGCTTCAGGGTACTCTCTTTGGACACAGCTAAGAAATACAGATATCGTAGATTGTTATTACTTGTATTCGGAGTTCATTTTCTCTCCCTTCTCCTTTTTCCTCTCTTTTTCTTAACCCTCCTCCCTCCTAATATAATGAAAAATCACAAAGTGCTCTGTGTTCTTCTCCCTTTCATTTTTTTTCCACTTAGTTTTCCCAAAATGAGAAACCTGGCTCCCAGATCATCAATGAATTCATTAATTGATTCAAGCCTTTAATGTAATTACAATATATTCAGAATTATTAGTAGCACCAAGAAAAGCAAACCTGCTGACTGGATTTCAATATTTGTTTACAGTTAGTTTTAAGGTAAAATTTACATATAGAAAATGCAAATGCATAAATCTTAAAGTGGATGACTTGAGTTTTTAATAAATTATAATCATGTAACCCTAATTACTATCAAGTTATAAAAGATTTCCATCACCCCAGAAACTGCTCCCTTGCTCTCATTTTATAAGTACTGTAATTCTTAAATTTTAAACAGTATTTTAGGTTTAATTAACTGCCAGTTATATCAGATCCTCTTAATTGTTGCATTTCATGTTGGTTTGTTTTTCACATCCTAAGCCACGCTCTTTGGTATATTTTGTTAAATAAGCAAAATATTTTTCAAAATACTCATATTATGAAAGCATGAAATAAACTTAGAAGTGAAAAATAATTTTAGAGTTCACCTATTTATTTAAGAAGCTGCATATCAGTAAATGCACATATCCTAAATATATATCAACAGTTTTCACAAACTAAACTTACCTCATGTAATCAGCACAAAAAAGTATTACTGTAACTCCAAAGGCCCTACATTTTCTTTCCTACTCAGTGTTATTTTCATAAGTTAATTCATATCCTCATTTTTAATAGTATGTATATGCCCTAAAACTTTCTAACAATGGAATCATACAGTATGAATTATTTTGTGGCTTTATGTTTCTGATATTTATCCATGATGTTACATACAGCAAGTTCATTTGTACTCAAAGTGATATAGCATTACATTGCATGAATGTATCACAGTATACTAAATTTGATGGGCATTTTTTCTGTTTGTTTTTGTTTATAATTGGGTTTATCATTTATAAAGGGATGATAAATACACCTTTACACATATCTTTGGTGAATAATATACACATTTATCTTAGGTAAATACCTAGGAGTGGATTTGCTGAGTTATATGATGTGTGTATGTTTAGCACTAGAAGATAGCGCAAAGCAATTGGTTGGGTGATTCCATTTAAATTGACACCAAAAGTAAATGGGATTTTTGTTTTTATTGTATCTTTTCTAACATTTAATTTTGTCTGTTTTTCATTCTAGTCATTCTTTTGGATGTGCAGTTGTATTGCCTTGTAATTTTAAATTGCATTTTCCTCATGAGTAATGATTTTGAACATATTTTCATAAGTGTATTGACCATTTTTATATCATTTTGTATAATGTGTAAATTCAAATCATTTGCCCATATTATCTATTGAACAGTCAGTAATTTTCTTATTGATTGTAGAAGTTATTTATGGGTTCCAGATAAAAGATTTTTATCAAATATGTTCATTGAAAATATCTTCTGGAATTTGTGGCTTCACTTTTGACTCTCAGTGGTATAATTCTTAATTTTAATGTAGTGCAATTTACAATATAATGGCTATCTTTTTTGTCTTGATAAAAAATCTTTTATTGTTTTGCATTTACATTTCTACAGTGCAACTAAAGTTGATTTTTTGTGTGTCATATGAAGTAAGATGTAATTTTTTTTTTGCCATGTCAATATCTGATTGACTCAGTGGTACTTATTGAAAAGATCATGTTTTCCCTATAGCACTGCCCTATTATTTATAAATCAAGTGGCAAAATATGTTTGGATTTGTTTCTGGAAACCATTCTGACCTATTAGTTTAGTATTTATTTATTTTTTTATCCTTGCATTTATACCAACCATGTTAATATAGTTTTATAAAAGCCTTGATATCTGTTAATGCATGTCTTTCTGCTTTGTTCTTCTTCAAGAATGCCTGGTTATTCATAAACATTATATTTGGATGGAAATTTTAGAGTCTATCTGCTTCAAAACCCCTGCTTGTATTATTATTATTATTATTATTATTATTATTATTATTATTATTGTTTGTATTTTTCTATAGATAACTTTGGATGGAATTGACAGGTTTAGAATATTGTGTTCCTCTTCACAAGGATGGCATATTCTTTGTACTTGGTTTGTCTTTAATTTCTCCTAATGATTTTTAATAACTTTCAGAATAGAAAATTTACCTCTATTAAATTTATCCTTAGATATTAGAATGTTTTAGGTTTGTGTAAACAGTATTTTTATTTCATTTTTTTGGTTTGTTTCTGGTATTTACAAAAATAATTTCCAGAAAAAAATTACATTTTTATTCTAATAGTTTGTAGAGTTTTCTGAATGTTCCACATATATCATTATTATCTTTATATAATTATACTTTTATTTCTCCCTCTTCAATTCATTTACATTGCTTACCTTATCACTGTGGCTAAGAATTCCAATCAGTGTTGAGTAGAAGTGGTGATCACATTTTTATCCTGGTCCTGTTATAATGGGGGAAAATTATATGACTATTAAGCTTGATGCTTGCTATTTTTTTTTTTTGCAGAAAATCTTTATTTTAATGTCCTCTTTCTACTTTCTTAAAAATTTATCGTTTTGAATTACATATTAGTTTTCTATTGCTGCATAATATGATGCCACAAACTTAGAGGCTTCAGACAACCACCATTCATTAGCTCACAATCCTGTGTGTAAGAAATCTAGCACGGAACGTTTGGGTTCTTTCCTCATTATGTCATAAGGCTGAAAACAAAGTTTTGGCTGGGCTGAGTTCTAGTCTAGAAGCTTTGGGGAAATATCTGCCACCAAGCTTATTCAAGTTGTTGGCATAATTCAATTGTTCTAAGTTATAAAACTGAGGTCCCTGCTTCCTTGCTTGCCTGCTGTCATCCACAAACTATTCTCACCTCCAGAGGCTTCTTGAAGTTTTTACTATATGGACCCCGTATCTTGGCAAACAGAGGCTCACTGAATCCTTCTCATGCTTTGAATCTCTAATTTCTCTAAGTCTGAACTCTAGAACTAGATTTAAAGGGCCTGTGTCGTTAAATCAGGCTCACCCAGATGTCTTCCTGTTGGACCTTAACTAATTTTACAGAATCCTTCCACGACAACACCTAGATTAATGTTTGAATGAATAACACCAGAGGCTGGATATCTTGGGAATCATCTTATAATTCTCCCTACCCCAAATTATATTAAGTAGTTTTTTTCTCCCACATTTATTGAGATGACCATGTGATTTTTTTACCTTTACATAAAGCGTAATTAATGTTGTGACTTACACTGATTAGTTTTCAAAGATTAAACTAATGTTGCATTTTTGGAATAAATGCAAAATAGTTCTCACATATTGTACTTCCTATTTGCTTCTAGATTTGATTTGGTAAAATGTTGTTTAAGATTTTACATCAATATTCATGAAGGAAATTGTCCTGTGCTTTTTTTTTTTTTTTGGTAAAGACTTTTTTTTTAACTTACACAATTGAGGAAATGCTGATTATATCACCTGAAATTTTGATTGTTCATTCTTATTTTTTTTCTATTTTCTTAGAGATTTGGGTAACATTGACATTATTTCATACCTAAAGGTTTGGAAGAAGTTACCAGTAAAGTTATATGGATTTGAAGATTTCCTTTAGTGGGTAATTTTTTTTTAAGTATAGATATAGGACAGTTGCAGTTGTTGTTGTTGTTGTTGTTGGTTTGTTTTTACTTTTTGTTTCAGCTTTGTACTTAGAAAATTCTATTTTATTTAAATCTTCTAAAATGCTATGTTACTGATAACTGTTGGCTTTTGTATTAGCTGAAGTTCTCCAGATAAACAGAACCAGTGGGCTATCTCTCCAAATATCTCTCTATATATCTATATTTATATTTATCTATTTATTTATTTGTAAGGAATGACAAGTTGTCTCTTGCAGTCATGGGGGCTCATATGTCTGCAATTTGTGGGGCAAGGTGTGGGCTAGAAATACAGGTAATAGTTGATGCTGCAGTCTTGAGTCCAAAAACTACAGGAAAGTCCAGTAAGCTGGAAACTCAGGCAGGATTTTTATGTTGCAGTTGAGACAGATTGTGTTTTCTTTAGGACATTGTAGTCTTTCTTCTTAAGACTTTCAGCTGATTGGATGAGGCCCACATTCTGGAGAGTAATCTTCTTTATTTAAAGTCCCAGATCAAGTGACCTTATGATAGAAGATCTGAGTGAGCTTGATCTAATAATATGAGCCCTTAAAACTTAGGTCTTTAATGACTGTGCATGTTTTTAATTTTTAAATTTTTTTCTGATCTCCAGTTAGGATATTTTGTGTTAACCTCATAGTTCATTAACTTTTTTTCTGCCTTGAGTCTAATGTCCTGTTAAATTTATCTGTTTATTTCTTAATTTCAGTTGTTTTATTTCTTACTTCTAAAATTTCCATTTTATTATTAATGTAGCTTTCAAAATCTGGTAAAATTCTTATTCTTCTCTTTCTGCATATTTTCCTCTATAGTCTACTATTTATTATCTCCATCACATATACTTTACTTTTTTTTTTTTTACAGCTTATCTTCCATTAAAAGTTATTACAAGATAATGGCTATAATCCCTGTGCTATACAATATATCCTTGTTGTTCATCTATTTTATACATAGTAGTTTGTATCTCTTGAGCCCATACCCCTAATGCGCCCCTCCCTCTTTCTTGCTCCTCTGTGGTAACCACTAGTTTGTTTTCTGTATCTGTGAGAATGTTTCTGTTTTGCTGTATAAGTTCACTTTTTTATATTCCACATATAAATGATGTATTGTTTTTGTCTTTCTCTATGAGACTTATTTCACTAAGCATAATATTCCCTAGGTCCATATATGTTCTACAAATGGCAGAATGCCTTCTTTTTTATGGCTGAGCAATATTACTATATATATTTCTTGGTTTTTTTTAAGAGGGTAGAAGTTACCTTTAATGCTGTGTTTTATGTATCCCTGCCCACCCTCCTCCTCACCCACCACCACTGCAGAGTAGGCACAGGGCCCACCTTCTGGGTATATATATACCACTTCTTATCCATTTGTCTGTTGATGGACACTTGGGTTGCTTCCTTATCTTGGCTATTGTAAACAGTGCTATGGTGAACATTGTGGTGCATGTATCTTTTCAAAATAGTGGGTTTTTTTTCTGGATATATAGCCAGGAGTATAATTGCTGGGTCATATGATAGTTCTATTTTTAGTTTTTTTGAAGAACCTCCATATGGTTCTTTATAGTGCCTTTCCAGTTTACATTCCCACCACCAGTGTACCAGGGTCCTCTTTTCACAACACTCTTTGAAACATTTGTTATTTTTTGACTTTTAATGATAGTCATTGTGACAGGTGTGAGGTGTTATCTCATTACTGTTTTGATTTTCATGTATCTAATAATTTATGATGGTGAGCATCCTTTCATGTGCCTGTTGGCCATATGTGTGTCTTCTTTGGAAAAGTGTCTACTCTGGTCTTTTGTTCATTTTTTGATTTTTTTTTTGACATTGAGTTGTATGAGCCTTTTATATATTTTGGCTATTAACCCCTTGTTAGTCATGTCATTTGCAAATATTTTCCCCCATACTATAGATTGTCTTTTCATTTTGTTGATGGTTTCCTTTGCTGTGCTAAAGCTTTTAAGTTTAATTAGATCCCATTTGTTTATTTTTGCTTTTATTTCCTTTGCCTTAGGAGACTTATCCAGAAAAATGTTGCTGCAGTTTATGTCAAAGAGTGTTCTGCCTATGTTCTCTTCCAGGAGTTTTATGGTTTCCAGTCTTACATTTAGATCTTTAATCCATTTTGACTTTATTTTTGTATATGATGTGAAAGAATGTGCTAATCTCATTGTTTTACATGTAGCTGTCCAGTTTTCCCAGTGTTACTTATTAAAGACTGTCTTTTTAAAAATTGTATATTCTTCCCTACTTTTCGTAGATTAATTGACCATGGTCATGTGGCTTTATTTCTGGTCTCTCTGTTCTGTTCCATTCATCTGTGTGTCTTTCTTTTGTGCAAGTACCATGGCAGTGTTTTGATTATTGTAGCTTTGTACTGTAGTCTGAAGTCTAGGAGGGTAATACCTCAAGCTTTGTTATTTTTTCTCAAGATTGCTTTGGAAATTCTGGGTCTTTTGTGGTTCCATATGAATTTTAAGATTATTTGTTCTAATTTTATGAAAAATGTCATGGATATTTTGATAGGGATTGCATTAAATCTGTAGATTGCTTTGAGTAGTATGGTAATTTTAACAGTACTAAGTCTTCAATCCAAGAGCGTGAGGTATCTTTCCATTTCCGTTTCATTGTATCATCTTCAAATTATCGTGTAGTTTATTTATTTTCTTTCTTCTTCTTCTTCTTCTTTTTTTTTTTTTCCAACATTCTGCCTTTTTCTGGGCCTGGCAATTCGTCCTTAAATCCTTACATTGTGCTTGAAAGATTATAAAGTATATGGATGTTCTCTTCCTGCAGTGTGTTCACACTTTATTGTTAAAGGAAAAAGTAAGGAATATGGGTTGATAACATTAATTAGGGCACATTGTAAGATAGTTCATATTTAGATCTTTAGGGGTATTTTATGAAGCTGCTCACTCACCTACACACAGGTCTTGAACTCTAATAATTATCTTTAACAACCATCTTCCCAGAACTGCAGACTGTCAAAATACTTACTCTGACATTTTTAAACATTCTGATTGACTTTTGGCTTCATGCTTTGTGCAGTTTCACAGCTGAACAATATCTGGAGAAAGGGGCATCAAACAGTTTATAGCACTCTTTTCTCTACAGTTTATAGCTCTATTTTTGGAAAACTGAAAACTCTTCTTTTTTCCCTTAGGATTATTAATATCTCTGTTGTTTTCTCTGTCTCTTAGTAGAGGCCTTTAGTCTTTTTGAAAAGTATTTTCGGAGTCTTTCTTGACACTCAGAATTTTAGGCCAATGACCTATAAGAGAAAATAGTTGATGACTATTTCCTTGTATATTAGTATGTTTATATTTATCCATTGATTATTTTCTTCCTCATGTTATTTTGGCTTGATAATTCTCTAATCATTTCAAGTTTAATTTTAGTGTTTTTTTTAAAGATTTTAGCTGGCTTTTTAAAGCATTTTCTATGAAAACATTGGTCTACTACAAGCTATTCATTTGTATTGAGATGTGGATGCCTGAAGGCCTAAACCTGAATGAAATATATATGAAAATGAATGCATATATTCATCATATATCTTAATGAGATATAATAGGTCTTTCATTGCTGCCATGAAAATGGAAATAAAATGTCAGCCATCTAAAAATTAGTAATATTGCTACTTAAAATGTATATTTCATTTGAGTATTAGTGTATATCCTTAAAATTGGTCCTGTGTGCAAGTACTTTGCAAGATTCCATTTATCTTAAAGCAAATAACCCAAGAAGGGTTCATGAGAGATTCTTTTTTGTGGCAGTGAAAAAAACATGTTTAGAAAAATAAAGTCTGAGGCAAAGAATGGTTCAAGTGTCAGTGCAGAATAAAATGTAATTGGGGCTACTTGCTCAATATTAGTTAAATTCTACCTTGGTTAAATTTTGTTATTGAAAGAAATTATATTTTATTCTAATTAAAAAAATTATAATCTTATTCTCTCTCTCCAAATTAATACATTTTTACTTTTTATAGTGAAATCATAGAATTTTATTATCCAACTGCCATTATTATAAAATTAAAAGTAAATAATTTTCATTTTAAAAAATAAACAGTAGAGAAAATAGAATTAGATGCCTTACTCTCTTTGACAAAGTTTTATTTCCCTCCCCTCAATGAAAAGAGTAGTTCATAGTTCATGCACAGTGGTATTATTTAGTGTCTGATTTTATGTGGATTATTTTGTAATTCAGCTTCCTAACTTATTATTAAATCAAGACAGCATACAAAGAGATAAAGGATTATTTCACTACTTTTTAAAGTATGGACTTAAAGAAAGACACACAGTTTTTATTATTCATTCATTTTATAACTGGAATTCTGCATTTCTTCTCCCAAAAACCTAAAAATAAGGAATATATATTCACTACTTCAAACAAATAATCTTTTAAAATTATCTGTGCATTCTCAGGGAATAATCATAAGGTCTAGAACATATAAGAGATATAAGTCGTAGTACATCTTTTATAGTATGTGAT
This sequence comes from Vicugna pacos, assembly GCF_048564905.1. Taxonomy (NCBI): domain Eukaryota; kingdom Metazoa; phylum Chordata; class Mammalia; order Artiodactyla; family Camelidae; genus Vicugna; species Vicugna pacos. The sequence goes on from NC_132987.1 coordinate 80,451,801, forward strand.
AAAAACTACAAGAGGTGAGTGATGGAAAAGATGAAAAAAACAAACAAATTAGGTTGTTCAAGAATAACTGTTTAGAAAGAAGACTTAAAGGAATGGAAAGATATTCCATGCTCTTGGATTGGAAGAATCAATATTGTTAAAATGGCCATACTGCCCAAGGCAGTCTACAGATTTGCAGATACTGACTGGTATATATAAAACAGATAAACAAGTTTATACTGTGTAGCACAGGGAAATATATTCTATATCTTGTAGTAGCTTACGGTGAAAAAGAATATGAAAACGAATATGTATTTTCATGTATGGCTAAAGCATTGTGCTGTTCACCAGAATTTGACACAACATTGTAAACTGACTATACGTCAATTAAAAAAAAAAGTAAAAAAAAAAGAATGATTGTTTAGGAAGTAATCTTTAATCTGGGCTTTATAGAATGTGTAGGTGTTTAAGTTATTCAGTTAAAGAGTCAGTAAGAAAAAGGAAATATACAGAAAAGAACACTTGACATCTAAGCATGGTTTAATTTAAATGTTGAATATAAATGAAGAAATATTGTTATATAAAACTAGAAAAAATGGATTGAGAGATAAGGTTATGGAAAGTCCTGACTGCCAGACAAGAGATAATACAGGCTGGAGAAAAGAAACAGTAAGAAATAAGCAGATAAGTGAAATAGTTATGAGGACACTTAAAGCGGCTAGATATATGGTAAAAGACATTTAGAAACTTGAAGAGTGTGAGATTAGTTCTACCAGTTAGGAAATTATAGTATACTAAAACCAAATGCTCATAAAATCATGAGAATTTAATGCGATGCAGTGGTGGTGGGTCTGTAATCATGTGATGGGAAAAATAGTAATCTTGAATTAAATTGATAACTAATTGAATATAGAACAGTGTGAAGGGCCAAAGACTGCTCTAAGGTTAAAGGTATACCTTCCTGGAAAAGTAATATTCACATAAGATCATAAATGGGAAAATGAGAAGAATAATTTAGTTTTGCCCAGTTGACAGAGGGAGCAGGGAAGATGATGGATCTTTTGTGCAAAGTCAGTTTTGATGATCTATCAGGGTATGCAAATGTAAATGATTACTAGACCTTTGCACACGCAGAAGAGATCACTGAGGTGTGAGAAGCCATACTCTGAATGGCTGGGTATTATATGTGTGCAAGTCAAAGATGAAGAACAGTGTGGAAGAGGGGAGGAGGGATGAGATGAGGAGACATCTGTTTCTCTCAGAGAGGTTTGATAGGTTAGGTGAAGAAGAAAACATTAAATGTGAAATGAGAAAAATGAAGGTCAGGGTCCTATTTTTTTCTAATAAAGAAAAGAAATCAGAGTCTTTTTTGACTTAAAGTCATTAGTTGGATAAAAATTAGTTTCAGTTGGCTGGAGTAAGGAGCTGCTTGTGAATCATTGATATGTAACCAAAATTACTGACTCATATGTTTGCATGCACTATGCTTACTTATAGGCAACTTACTTATTTAGCTTTACCAGTTACATTTGTCAATGACTTTTTAAAATCTTCTGTACACGTGACTTTCATTTGAATATGATATTTACTCTATTGCCTGGGGTCACACAGTAAGCCCACGAAATAAGACATGCAGCATAATTACAATGTTCTTTCTTTTTGTAAGCTCCTAACAGGGAAATCCCTAGCTGGTCTTAAAGGCCACTAGGGCAACATGTAGATATTTCTTTTGAAGCATAAAGGTTAAGAAAAATGTAGTTCCCAGCAAGTAATGGATATAAACAAGATTAGGACCCCATAAGTGAGTTCTAGCAATCATGTTCCTGCTGAAAACCCGTAAAGATAAGTGTCTTGCAAGCCGCGCAATATCCTTCCTAAACCTTCTAGAGCACACATATCATTATACAATTTGGCAATCTTTAAACCAGATAGGGATCAATGTTTTCAGTGTGCTACATTATACTTTACTCTTATAGAAGCTGTTGGTAATAAATGTTTCTGCATCCAATTTAAAGAAAATCCATTATGCAAATATAATAATTTCTGTATAAAATCCTTGATGTTATACAGTTCAGTATCATGTATCAGGCTGACTAATGACTTCCCCAAATAAGTTTGTTCAAACAAGGGAAAAACATAAAATACAGTTAATGTGTGTGTAGCCATTATAATAGAAGGGAACAGTAGCAGTTAAATCTCCAGAATTTCTCTTTGAAAATTATTTTTATTCTGAATGATTAAGGCAGTCTTCTAACTTTTTGATGAACACTTTTTTTTTTTCTGCATGGCTTTCTAACGTCTATTTTCCCCTCAAATATCTTCCTATATATCACATGGTTATAAATATGACCACATGTAAAAGTGACATTAGTATATATTTGTATATAGACACACAGAGACATACAGAAATATTACATCTTACTTTCCTCTGGTTAATTAAAATAATAAACTCTTCCTTTGTTAGACTATTCCAGGATGAATATATTGAGCTATATGTTAATTTTTTTAATGATATGATATTAATAGTTAATATATCCAAAACTCTCAAGGTGAAAAGATAGGGATAAAGTAGAGAAATGTAATTTTCAGTTTCTCAAATAAGCATTAAAGAATAACCTGGTGTATGACATGGGAGCCCCTGTTACTGGGTCTGACTTGCCTTGCAGGGATCAGTTGGCAGTCTCAGAGCCCACCCATATGTTGGCCTTCATACCTTCCATGGTGCAAATCCAGGAGGAGCCTTAAACTCTACCAGATTCTAGAAAGTTCCTAGTACTCCCTCAACATTCACAGCTTCATAACCATTATCTGCCTTGGTTCTTTCAGCACAAAAATTATCGTGTGCCCTGCCTCTGTTTTGGACCAACTGCTTTTCACCTACAAGACTCCCAGGCCTTTCTTCACACCTGGAATCTCATGTCTCTCCACATTGTCTTTTCTGTTCTGTCACTCCTCTTGAACTCTTTGAACATTTCTATGCTGCTTCCAGGACCTATGAAAATCTCCTAAATTATGTATTTCTTTTTTGAAAGTTCCCCTCATCCTTTCTCCAAGGAAAAATAGTCCGATCTAGCCTGCATAAGTAGTTGTTTTATTTTACCCATACTTTGCGTATCACTGGTCCTGAAAATGAGTATAATACTATCAAATCACAGTCTTCTTTCATGAAGTCATCTAACAATTCTTAAGTACTTCTTGGTATTCCTAGATTCTTTATGCATTTAGCTATCTTTCTCCGTTAGTACTAGCATCTTTCTTGGTTACCTCAGTACTTATGTAAGTCTTCTAACTAATGCTGTATAGTCAGAACCATAGCTTTCTCTCTTCCAGTGACTTTCTTGAACTACTCTCCTCCATTTAGCTCCTCCAGCCTCCTTTTTTTTTTTTTTACATTTTTTATTGATTCATAATCATTTTACAGTGTTGTGTCAGATTCCAGTGTTCAGCACAATTTTTCAGTCATTCATGGACATATACACACTCATTGTCACATCTTTTTCTCTGTGATTTATCATAACATTTTGTGTATATTTCCCTGTGCTATACAGTGTAATCTTGTTTATCTATTCTACAATTTTGAAATCCCAGTCTATCCCTTCCCACCCTCTACCCCGCCCCCCCCCCGCCCCCCCCCCGGTAACCACAGTCTGTATTCTCTGTCCATGAGTCTATTTCTGTCCTGTATTTATGCTTTGTTTTTGTTTGTTTGTTTGTTTTTGTTTTTTAGATTCCACATATGAGCGATCTCATATGGTATTTTTCTTTCTCTTTCTGGCTTACTCCAGCCTCCTTTTTGTTCCTAGGACATACCAGGCATGCTTGCACCTTAGGAATTTGGATATGCTATGCCTTCTGCCTGAATACTCCCCCGCACACATTCACAACTTGTTGCCCATCCTCTAAAAGTCTTAGTTTATCATCTTCTTATTGAGTCTTTCCCTTTCTAATTTAAAACTGAAAACTCACTTGTGCATGCATTCCTTATCTTCTTTCCTTGATTTATGTTTTCCCTATAGCACTTCTGACATCTGATATACTATATATCTTACTCATTTTATCCATTTATATTATTCATACTGTGGCACCCATTTTAAGAATAAATTCCACAGAGGCCTGTTATTCTCTGTTTCTTTCACTGTTGTGTCTTCAGGGCCTGAAAGAGTTACTGACGTGGTAGATTTAAAAATAATTAAAATTATTCTTATTTATAAGTAGTAACTACTCCATATGACCAGTGACTTAAAAAAAGAGTGTTAATTTATTCACTGGTTGATTCATAAATTAACAAATCTGTCTTTTAAATTTGCCCATTTATCTTTTTTTTTTAATGGAGGTACTAGGGACTGAACCTAGGAGCATGAACTCATGCATGCTAAGCACTCACTTTATGACTGAGCTATACCCTCCCCCCATCTTATTTTCTAAATACTACATTAATCAAAATAAATCTTTGGAAATGTGTTTATACCAGAGAATTTATGTGATAAATCTGAATTTGTTGCTGTTTGTGAAGTCTAACCATGAAAGAGATTAAAGTTTATAATCAGAATGGAATAATTGTGTAATGAGCAAATTATAGAATGAGTAAATAGTACTCAACAGAACCAAATAATACCATCTTTCAAAATAAGAAGAAAACAATAAACAAATAAGATATCATAAATTAAGTGAAAACAAAATAATAAAGAAATAGGATATAATTTCTTAACACATCCTTTACTGTCTAATAATTTGTAAAAATATCTAAATGAAGACTAACTAAATTGGAAACTTTCTAGTTTGTTGCTCAAATAAGTCTGTCTATTAAAAAAATCTATAGTTTAACATAAAGGAAATCTTTCTATGCTTATATTAGCTAGATGGATATGAGTACTTATAGAGAGCTAAATAGAACTATAAATTTCCTAAAACTTATTATAGAGTCATTGAGGTAAAATCCCTAATTAGGAATGTACCTAACTAATAATATCTTTGTCAGCAAATAATATTCAACTTTTAAAAATATTCAATTGTATATATATCCCTATATTCAAGGCAAATTTGAATTGTTTATTATAACCTCTATATCCCTCACTTTTAAGCTTGTTTCCTTCTCTCCCATTGTAGCAATTAATGGTCCCATGCTGGCCCTTGGTGCCTGGACTTGGAGATGCAAGGATTGCAAATAAAACAAGAATCCCAGTTAAATTTAAATTTTAGATAAACAACATGTATATTTTTAAGTATAATTGTATCTCATGCAATAATTAAGATGTACTTATTGTACTAAAATTTACTTACTGTTTATCTTAAACTAAAATTCAACTTAGCATCCTCTATTTTATTTGGCAACCTTACTCAGGTCTCCTAACTATTTCCAGGTACTCCATATGTGTACCTTTTCACCTCTAACTTTTCAAACTTATTTATCTGTGCCATAGTTTCTTAGAGACCTATTGAATATTGTTTTTTGTGACATGTATTCTAGTCTAGTATAAATCAGAATGTGGGCTATTAAATGAAATAGGTAATTTAAGTCACCTAATAGATTAGGCTGTTAGTACCTATACTACTGATCTTGTGCTCTCCCTGTGATTCAGACAGATCATAAAACACATCAAGGATTTAATTCTGTGTTTTTCTTTAAGAAGGAACATCAAGAAATTTTATTAAGAATATTTTGCATTTTAGATATGCTTGTAGCCAATTAATACTATTATTTCTGGTTTAGCATAAGAATGGGATTTGAAGTGTAGTGAGCAAAGCTTATTTTGGGGTGCTCCTCAAAAAATTATTGAAGGCAGTTGCCTTCTGCTTGTCAATCATAACAGTTCTTTAAAAAATGAATATGATAGAACCTTATCTTGAAAGCAGTGGAAAATTATTAATCAACTGATTTTTAGAAATAAATAAAACTGGACAAGTGATAAAATATGTACCTAGTCAGTCTCTAGTAATTATTTTTGGCTTTTGTGAGGAAAGCAATAAAAAGAACCAAAATCAGTAGACTTTTAAGTTCTTCAGAAAGTTGAAAATGATTAGTGTAAACTAAATGAAGGAATATAGCAAAACTATATATGAATAAATTTAGCAGAAACAGATCTATGAAATTTATCTACCAACAGATTTACAATTTGTCTTCAAACGCTTAATTTCTAATATCTTCAAAAAAGTGCCACTGAAACACAGTTTTCTTTTTATGGAAGAATTGTGCTGCTGCTTTGAAGAGGCTAACATGGAAGATAGAATATATTTTATATATATAAACATAGAAGATAGAATATATAAACACATATATACATACATACATACATAATGTACAGATACATATACATACATATATATATTTGAAAATTTGCTCTAAGGATTATAACTGGAATCAAAGTAGGCAGATGTATTTAACTGTACTCTTTAGAGTTCCCAGTTTCTACTTTCCTTCACGTCCAATTACCCAATATGTTTGAGAGTTCTGATTTTTATAGACATATATCATAGAGAATGACTGAGTCAACTCATATTCTATCAAAACTCAGTTTTTTCATCTCTCCTACTCATTCACACAGGCAGACACACACACGTTGCAAACCACACACACGTACATTCTTATACCTGAATATTGTACAATAGCATTGATTCCTGTTGTGAAAGAGACTGAAACAGATAACTGTCAAGATTTTTAAAATAAATTTTAATGGATTTGGAAAGAAAGAAATACACTTTGATTTCATTCCTAAGTAATTTTGATTGAACTCAGATTTGAGACATCATTCTATATCTTTCTCATCTATTAGTAAAATTTTCCCATCTTGGCATTCTGCCATTGAGATTTCTCTCTTCAAGAAACTATAAAATCAGAGCCTACGAGAGTCCTGAAAACTGTTCATGAGTTTTGGTTCCCTTTAATTTAGAACAACAATAATAACAACAAACAACAAAACAAGATTAAGTTTTTTTTTCTGATATATATTGCTTTTTTTTTTTTTTTTTTGATGTATATCCCAGGGCCAGTGCCTCTCAAAACTCAGAGCCTCAGAGAATTCCTCAACCCTGTAACTCCCAGTGCAGGCTTCCCATCTGTTGGGTGAACGGACCCCAGAGAAAACTGAGGTAAGTTCTGGATGTAAGGTGTGGCAGAGATAATGGAGGTTTTAAAGCAGTTGTCACTCCTCCAGAAATACTGATGTTCACATAACTGTCAGAATTCTTTGCATCAATCAGTTTAACTTCAAAAACTATATTTCTCCAAACAAAAGAAGCCCCTTTACCCTTTTTGTGAGTAACTTGTGTTTCTTACCCTCTTACTGGCAGCTTGGGAGCTGTTGTCACTGAGATAGTTTAAGATGCCTGCTCTGAGGTTGCATTTTATACTCTCAGTCTTACATGACCATCCTTAGGACACCCCGCCCCCTAGAGTGATACACATGCCTCCCACCACCAACTGAACAATACATTGTATTCGTGACTAACTCAGGAGTTTCAACTATTGTTTTAAGCATAGCTTTTAACTCAATCATTTAAGTTTTCAGTTTGAAACTGAAAACTGAAAATTTACCAGACCCAAGTATTTCAAGTTACTTTGAAACAAAATCACATAGACAAACAAGTATGGTTAAATAAAGCCAGTGACATCAAGCGGATGATTTTCTATAGTTCCAAAAATATTCAGTATTTTTGCAAAACTCTACTCTATTCTCCACTTTGTCTCTAATGAAGTGCTCATGTAGTGTTCAATCAATTAAAACAAATATTTCAGTGTGGTTTTAATTTGTATTTTCCTGATGATTAGTGACATTGAGCATTTGTCATATACCTGCTGGCCATTTGTATTTCTTCTTTGGAGAAGTATCTACTCAAGTCCTTAGCCAAGTTTTAAGTCAGGTTATTAGTTTTTTGTTACTGAGTTGGAGGAATTCCTTATATATTATGGAGATTAAACTTTCATCTGATATTTGATTTACAGACATTTTCTCCCATCCTGTAGATTGTCTTTTCACTCTGTTGATTGTTACCTTTGCTGTGCAGAAGCATTTAGTTTGATATAGCTGGTGGAAATGCAAAATGGTATAGCTGCTATGAAAATAGTACATCAGTTCTTCAAAAATTAAAAAACAGAACTACAATGTGATCCAGCAATCTCACTTCTCGGTATTTATCCAAAAGAATTGAAATCAGAATCTTGAAGAGATACTAGTGCTTCAGTACTCATTACAGCACCATCTACAATAGCCAAGGTGTGGAATGCTGTACAGCACTGTGCCTGTAGTCAGCAACAATGTACACTTAAAGACTTTTAAAATGGTAGACATCTTGTTACATATTCTTACTACAACAAAATAAAAAGTAAAAAATAATATATATCGATCATTTCATGTTTAACACTAGAATAACTACTATGTTAATAAAGAGGTAAGATAAATGTATTGATTCACATATGGATTTTAGGTCACTGTATTCTTTTTCTATTTGCTAATAGAAAGTTATTAATTATATTACTGAAAGTTTATATTTTTTCATACATTATAAAACCTATTTGCAGAATCAAACAAATGTTTTTTTATAACATGCATTTCTCCTTTTTATTCTGTAAACATGATTGATGTACATGTAAGAATTGTTTGGGGCCATCAATCAAGGTTTTCCTTTTTTTTGATTAAAATAAGTTTGACATAGAAAATCATGCGTGTCATAACCACAGTTGGCATACAAAGTGAAAACCTACTGTATTCCAACTTTGTACTAAGATCTAGGGTTACAGTCTAGTGGGGGAAACAGACAAAAACAAATAGCCAGTCAAATAGCACGTTGTGGTAAGAGCTAAGAGGAAAGAACCAAGTATCTGACAGTGAGTAATGATGAGGAAGTAAGAATGAAGGAGTAATAAGTTAATTAAGGTAGACTTCCTTTTGAAGAAATGAGGAGGTATATTCAAAGGTTAAGAAGGAAAGTCATGTCAGGATAAGGAGGAGATTAGGATCCCTGAAGCAAGAAAAAGCTTGATATATTTGAAAAACTAAAAGAAGTTTTGAATGGTGAACATGTAGTAAGTAAATGGTAAAGTAGCACTATACCAAATGAGATAGATTGGTACAGGCTGTGCAGGGCATCTCAGTCATAATAAAGAGACCAGATTTCCTTTTTTGGTAAAAATTGATACAAGAAAGTGACAGTATCAAGGTATGTGAATATAGTTGTCCCTGAGTGTCCATGGGGCGTTGTTTCCAGGACTCCCTGAGAATACCAAAATTCACAGATGCTCAAGTCCCTTACATTCAGCTAATATAATCCACAGTTGGTTGACTCCGTGGATGCTGAGCCTGTGGACAGGGACAGCTAGCCGTTGCTGGAACTGTTACCTTATTTGCAAACTTATAAGTTAGCCTGTCAGAGTCAAAGTAGAAGACTACTGGTAGAAGACTTCAGACTTTTGAGCCAGAAACCAAAGACATTATTGTTTGTAATACAGCAAGTACCATGAGGAGCAACATATTTGTGTCAGTTCCCCTTGCCTCTGATTCCCACAGCAATAACACAAATGGGCCACAGAGGTGCTGGAACAGGCATGGATTGTGTTGCAGGAGAAGGATCCTGAGCTTATGGAACATGAATCTTTTGTAATGATAGTAAAGAAAAAACTTGTCCCCCTTTTCGTGTAAAATACATGATTCTTACTATCTTGGACAGTAAGCATGCCTACTCTTTGCTTAGTAGGAGACTCTTACTGTATCTTTGTCGTACCAACATCCTTGAAAAGATAATCTAGAACAAAGGGAGATCAGTGTCTCTGCTCACAGGACATGCAGACATGCAAGAAACCCATGGAGAATTGTATTCCAACAGTCAGACTCTGATGTATATTTTAAGCAAATCACTAAGATTCACATAGTAGTGAAAGAACTGAGAAGAGGCAGGTGTTTATGTAGGATGACCACTGGGATGTCATTACTTTATCATGAAATGGACATGGGCAGAAGAGATAATTCTGGCTTGAACTAGGCATATGACTGGGAAAATCGGCAAAACTGAGGGAGTATAATTTTTAGAGGCAAAACTGACAGAAATTGTTGATTTGTGCTTAACTGGATATGTGAGATAATTCAGAGGGAAACGATTTATTAGAATAGAGATGACTGATAGAAGAGGATACAACCATTTTTACTTAGTCAAGAGTTTAGTTTTGAATATGGTAGACTTAATGTAAAGTAATGAATATGTACAAGATGGGGCTCAAAGGGTAAGTCTAGTGAATATAATTTTGGAATCAACAGTAGGATGATGTATGAATCTATGAGATTGGATAAAATGACTTAAGGAGAAATATATGGGAGAAAACAAGAGAAATCTCAACTGAATATCAAGGAAAACCACTTCTAAGTCATGTATATAAAATGTAGCACCTGAAAATTTAACAAATAGAGGCAAAAAGGAGAGTTATTGTATCAAAAAACCAAGTAAGTTCAGTGTTAGAGGAAGTGTACAGACAGCTGCTTCAAAAGGTCCCAATTAACAACTTTGTTAGTCATGAATTTTGAAAGCTTAATGGAGTGAACCTTCTAATTAGTACAATATCACAATTTTTTCCTTCAAGAAGTAACTCATAACTAGAGTAAATATTGGCGAAGAAATTCAGAATTACAGTTGAAATTGTTACACATTTTATAATTAAAATTGCCCGTCTAGCATCTGTGACAAAAAGAAAGATACAAAAGACAGTTACAAGTGAAGTGCTGCATCTTATAAACCATGTGAATGTAAAAGTAATAGAACAGATAGACAGAAGCTGGTAGTAGAGGAGCCTCTTAAAGTGGAAAATCAGGTACTAGAATAAAGGCATTAATTTCTTATTCTTACATAGTGAGAAATCGAAAGACAGTCTGAGATCCATAAAATGGTGAACAAAAGTTAGTGTATCTTATTTAAAATTCCACAGAAGCAATGAGCATGAAGACTGTTGAGAGTCTTGTGAGAATAGTTTCACTTCTAAAAGAGACCATATGACAAGGTGTCTTTTCTTCCTCCTCTGGATTTTATGTGAGTTACTTGATGCCTGGAACGTCAGTAATCAATTTGCTACCTCTAAATATAAAATAAATTCTGCAGATGGCAGAATGGACCAGAAAGAACCTGGGTTCTTGATAATAAAACTGAGCTTCTAAAATAATTAACTCTGAAGTCTGTGAAAATATGAAATAATGAAGTTGTATGAAATAAAATAACAGTATACTATATTTTAAGCCAGACTGAGTTACATGCATGCAGTTGAAAGCATTTTAACTATGGAAATTTATTAGTGGAAACCATACAATGGTGGTAATTTAAGAAATGAATATATGCTTAATTGTTTAGAATTCTCTTGGTAATCAATGAGTAACAAAAAACAAAAGATACCTAACTCTAGTAAGTGGGGGTAGAATAGGATGAGAAGGATTTAGTTTTGTAAAATTTCCATTTATTGTCATTCAGTAGTTTTATTCTTCCCCTATAAACCATTCCATACTCCTGTGCATATTATCACTTATCTAAATTGCCAGATATTCAGAGGCAAAATAATAACAACAATAATATATAAAAAGTTAAATATAAGAACCTGATTGGAAGAAAGGTTTATAACATAATTCATAGAAATTATATTTATATATGTATATATTGACTTATTATTAAAAACAAGACAACTAAATATAAAAATGGATAATGGATGACAATTAGCAACTTACCAAAGTATAAATGCAAAAGCCCAGTGCACCTATAAAATGATACTCAAAGTCACTAATAATCAAGGACAATAAAATTAAAACAGTATTGGATTTTTTTATTCATCAAATGCCAATAATGCCGAAGACTAATGTTATACTTTCTTGAATAGAATAAACCAAAATAGGAACACAAAAATTCTTTTGACAAGATAGTTTCTTGTCTACATCACTTTCAGAAGAATTACAATCCCTCTCAGCACTTTCTGGAACAGGTTTTGATTTTTCCCCATACTAAATAAGGAGGGAACAGATGCATAGACATGTTAATAAGTGTTCTAAGTTCACATAGGTCACAAGCAATGAAGCTATCATTTGAATATTTTTCTTTTTGATACAAAATCTCTTGATTTTAATTATTGGGGATAACCTTAAGCCTTTGCCTAATGTTTGCATAATAAGACTTCCCTGAAGGGAAGCCTCTAGGCTCCTCTCTGCTACCCCTCACAGGTGGCTTGTTTGGGCAGAGACAAGCATAATTTATGCAGACCCTCTAAACTCTTTTTTTGACTCATCTGTTCACAGATAGGAAAATCTAGTCTTCTAATCCAAATTGAGCAATTTTGAAGTTGATACTTTATTTTCCTGTTGGTTCCAAAAAGATGCCAGAAAAGTATATCATATAATGGTCTCTGAAAACTCCAACATTAATCATTAAACATTTCTCCCTATAGCTTTCTTTTCTCTCTGAGAGGAAAATAATTGGGCTGATAGGTATGAACAACTAAAATATCAGTTAGATGGACCTTCAAATATTTTTTGAAATTTTAGGCTAGAACAATCTCTTTTCTATAATACTTTTAGATAGAATAATTGCTTTAATTACTAAAGGAAAATTAAGATAGTATGTTTATTTTTATTTTTCAGGGCCATGATTTAGGTCACTATTGTCTTTAATAACTCCTTCAGTTTTACTGGTTTTATATTTACATGTAAGGCGAGTGTTTGCTTTTCCTTTTCTTTCTTCTCAGCTTCCTTCTCGTTTTTCTTTCTTAAATTTATGAGGTCCATTTTGTATTCTGTTTTATAATTTCAAATATTTACAAAAATTTCCCTAGCAATATATTTACTCTTGGTCTTTTTCCTTCAGAGAATCACCAGACAATAGACAAGTATAAAATATTGTTGCCTTGAAATATTTCTTTTTTTTTATCTTTTACTGAATTACAGTCAATGACAATGTATCAGTTTCTGGTGTACAGCACAATGTCTCAGTCTTGCATATACATACATACATTCATTTTCATATTTTTTCCATTAAAAGTTATTACAAGATATTCAGCAGAGTTCCTTGTGCTATACAAAAGAAACTTCTTTTAAAACCTATTTTTATATATAGTGGCTAACATTTGTAAATATCAAACTCCCAAATTTATCCTCTCCCACCCACTTTCCATAATAACCATAAGATTGTTTACTAAGTCTGAAAGTCTTTTTCTGTTTTGTAGGTGAGTTCATAGTGTCCTTTTATTTATTTATTTTTTTGCCTTGAAAT